>NC_090931.1:403858829-405172100 GCF_040938575.1 Ambystoma mexicanum | reverse complement strand
GTAACAGTATGATGTGATCGGCATTGCCTCTGGGTTTTTCCAGTTCATTTTGTAGCTTGGTATTCTTCCAAAATCTTCTAGTCTCTCCACCACCACTATACGTCTGCCTACAACCATACTTTCTGTTCCACTCCGCCACAACTCACACCTTTTATTCTCTCGTCTTCTCTGCAGGTTGATGCTGCAAGAATAAACAACAGCAACAATAGGGGGCAACCCTGCCAAGTTCCTCTTTTCAATCCAAAGGGTTCCAAGATATATCCATTGGTCATTACTGTGGATATTGGCTCAGTGTACAATATCTGTACCCATCCAATGAAGTCCTTCCCTAACCCAAATAGAATGTGAAACATGTATGACCAATCTATCCGATCAAATGCTTCCTCCCTTCTAGATAAAGAGCCACCACCTCCCTCATCTATGTTCTCCCTTCATGTAGGGTCACACATAGTCTTCTTATATTGATTAATGTGTGTCTGCCTTTCATCTGTTTGGTTGTGATTTATTAACTGTGGCAAAACCTGTTCCAGATGCCGAGCCAGTATATTTGCCAGAATGTTCCCATCTGTATAATTAGAGTAATGGGTCTGTAGATGGCCATTGAGTAAGGGACCTCTTCTTCCTTGAGTAGAACAGAGATGTATGAATGTCGTACTGTAACTGAAAGAATTCTGGATGGGAAGCCCTGAACATGTCCAACAACAATGTAAAAAGACATCCGGCATCGATTTATAGAATTCCACTGGGAGTCCATCCTCCGTTCTGAGGGACTTTCCTGTGTTCAGGCTATAAAAAGCTTTCCTCAATTCCTTTGTAGAAAAAAGCCTCACCCAGAACATTGGCTCTTCTGCTTTTTTCCATTGGGATATCAAGAGAACTTAAGGAACCCAGCTATGAAGAGGTTTCCTCAAGTTTATTCACTGACTAGAGGTTCTCATAAAACTCTGCAAACCCTTTGTTGATATGTTCTGCCACAGATGACCTTAAACCAATGTCCAGGTTGATAGCAGTAATAGCGCTCTCATTCTCCATTTTCCTCATCAGATGTGCTAGAAGTCTGCTGCATTTCTCTTCCCCTTGATAAAATGTGATCATAGGTTTACCTCCATGTACCTTCATTTTTCTTTTTTGCAGAGTTAGCCATCTCAGTTTCTTTCTGAACAATCTGCTGTTTTTTTTTCTGATATATGATATTTTACATCTTTTAAGACGAATATTAATGCCTATGTCAGTTGTTATTTTTGAACAATTGTACTTATAAAATTAATGATTGCAGTTTGTTATGTGTAGAACTATGATCAAAAGAATGTACACATTTATCAAGATCTGAAGAGTCCCATGCTCTACCAACTGGAAGGGGGTTTAGGTGTTGACCATAAGGAAGGTTTAACAATATAAATAATGAAAGGGAATTAATTAATGATCTGACCTTCCATGTTGTATAGGGTCCATTACTTGAAATCTGATTGAATGGAACTAAAGATTAAGTCAAGTCAGGGGCCTGCAAAGAGATGTCTGCATTGTGTCTTCATGTAAGATCTGCCCCAGCATTAGTCCTCTTGTTATATCTAGGTACTGTGATGAAGTCCCCGGCCTAACCTTGGGAACTCTCAGTGTGGTGTTCATCTGGGCCAGATTTCACCCTGAGCTATTGAATGCTGGACACGCAGGCGATATATATGGAAATCCACATGCCAGTACTGCTGTGTTCCTGCCCCAAGGCAAGGGATAGTCACAATTACTACACACTACCCCTGTGGATAAGCAGCTTCACCCAGAGTATAATAACAGAGTGTTTTATTAGATGTTTACCCATCAGTCCATCATTGGGCTTCCCCAGGGAAAATAGATAGTCCTGACCCTCTGAGAGGTCCTGTCCTATAACATAAGCATTCCCTCAGAACTCTTATAGCTCCTTTATCGATCAAAAACCAGAAGCATTGGATAGGAAACTTTCCCGTTTACGAGAATGATGTTACAAACCTTCAGTGTCCTCACAAATCTAGGAAATGCATTTGCCTCCACTATAGTGCTTATGTGCACGCCCCACAGAGGCCCTTCAGTCACATTGCCCTGCTCCATCACAGAAGAACTCAATTGTATGGAATGAGCAATTGAGAAACAAACAGATCTTAATTCTCAGCTTTGCTGTGTTTACCACATTTGCAAGTTCCCTGTGATGAGATAGATAGACACACTACAACATTGGAAAATCTAAAATGTTGGTTGGCCCTCAGATAAATAGAGGCATGCCCTCTGTCATGCCACATGACCACCAACCCATAACACAATCATGTAACAGCACATCCTTAAGTACCCATGTGTTTTCAGTAGTAGTAGTTACATCTCAAGGGGAGGGGAACCCATCTATAAAAGACATCCCGATCAATTTGGCAGTGTGGGTTGTGTGAATAAAAACTGGAGGAAGGTGTGTGATTTAGAGTGACATGAAATGGGAGCATTGAGAGGAGAGGATTAGTTTAGAGCTGTAAGTTGGAGGAGGGGTTTGGAGGAGGTTGGGGTAAGGGTAAGATGCTCTCATGGACAGAAGAGATGCTGAAGAGTGAAGGAGGTTCGAAAAGGAGAAAGCTGTTAACAGTTCAAAGAGGAGGAGTGGAAGAGTTAGTGGAGAGTGTTGGAGGTAACCCATTGCATAAGACAGAGACTAATGGGGAGGTTTGGCTGGAGGTTCAACTAAGACTTCACACCTCTGACGGTATAGAGAAGGTAAAGTCCCTTAACACCTGTGACAGAGTGCACAAATCTAGAGAGAGAACTGTTATCACTGGACCTGAGGAGATGTAAGCAGACCTAGTTCTACCAAAAGCCAGAGAAAATATGGAGGATGTGGCAGACCAGGTTGGTCCAGAACAGATCTCAAAAGAGACATAAGGAGGAACAAGGCAGTACAAGTTCCTTCAGGGACTGGGAGTTTATGTTAGGGTTCAAAAGCCCCAAATCATGAAACTGAAAGAAAAAGACCTCGGTTGATTGTTGGAAATTTGAGTTGGGTGGATGGACCCCTTTACTGAAACAGGTGTGAGAGAGTTTTCTGAATGCTTTTGAAAATGGACCCCTTTCCTCTTCATTTTGTGTCAGTTTGCTTAAACAAAATCCCTATTATATAACCGAAAACATTATGGGTGTTGGTTTCTTTGTGCATCCTCATGTGGCTACCATGACACAATATTTTAAAAACTATGTCCATGTGCTGCTCTAGGGAAAAGTGGGTTTTGGATGGAGGTCCTGCCGCAAGACCAAGAAGATCAGACCAGACAACATTAAGAGTAGATGGGCGAGACGTCTAAGCTTGTGAGACATAACAATAACAGATAAGGCTGTCCTTATCTGAGCTTAGAGTAGTTGTCAAAGGACCTTTCAAAAGAGCTGGTAGTGCACAGTGGTGTTAGTGCCATACCAAGAAATCGGCTACAGATGAAATGAATGGCAGAAGGGACTGAGAGTCATGTGAATATTCTTTCCAACGAGAAGTCTACATCCTCAAAAAGATCTTACTTGTACATTTGGGTGACTAAGGTTAACAAGCTTTTTGAAACTGACAGAACGTGTAAGACTATCAGGCTTAAACTTGCTTTACCAGATGATTCAAGGGGAGTGTTGGAGCCACTTCAAAAACACACTTATGTTATTCCCCAGTTTACTAGAAATTAGACTTACACATATGAAAATAGAAAAATATTTTCATGTACAGTACTTTGTGGAAAAATATACCATATTGCTGTGATTTAAATTGTAAGGTACAATGAATCGCTGTATAAAGAAAAAAAAACACTTATCCCACGTACATATTTTGCAAGAAGTACATACTCCACATTGGCTTAGAAAGATTTGCCGAACAATACAGATTGACCATCCAGTTTTGAAGTATAACCAGTGTAAGATTTCCGAATATCAATTGTCAAATCATGAATGTGCCAAAGGGAAACTGTGCAGTCATATAATTATAGAATGGAAGCTGCTCAATTTTATCACAGATATGCTCATTGTGCGATCATTAACAAACAAAAGGAAGGTATTGTCGTGGTGTGAGTGAATCTTTCCTCCTCAATCGCTAAGGTTGGTCTCAAATAAATAATAGACCTACCACTCAACACCTGTTTTTTATACATGTAAAAAAACAACTTCTCAATTATATTGCACAATTTAGCAAACATATTACTCTACATAAAATAATAATAGCATAAAACACTGAAATGCATGCATAAAACCCAGAATCTGGTACATACTTCAAACATCAAATTGTATACAGTTACACAAAAAACGTCATTTCCAGTATTGCGGAGACCAGGTTTAAACTAGCGTGGACTAGTCCAACTCATCCAAATGTCTGTCCTTTTGATGCTCAAATGGACAGAAAGTTAAGATTTTTTCTTTACATATATAAAAAATTGGTGTTGAGTGGTAGGTCTATTATTTATTGGAGACCAACCCTAGGGATTGAGGAGAAAAGAATAACTGACACCCATGACAATACCTTCCTTTTGTTTGTTCAATACATATGTTTCCCACAAATTAGGAAGGTAGCACACCCCCACGTGGGACTAGCTAATGTAAGATTGGTAGGCTTCACAATTTGACAATAGTAAAGCTCAGGCCTGCTTGTGTTAGTGAGGAAATTCCAGTTATATACCAACACATTAGAGTAATACCATAGGCAGGTTTTCTTTGACCGGCATGTTGTTTTTCCTGAACAAAATGTCCAGCCTTTGTCAGGTGGTGGAGCTTGTTTTGCACTGATACCTTATGTCTAGAATCCATCGCTGAAGGGAACTGTCATGGTTTGCCGTGTGCTGTGTCACAGTCATGGAAAAGATGCTCATAATCTGGCAGGCTATTTTGCATACTGTTTGTGATGACGAGATATAATGTGTATTATGCTTCACATACAAAATACTGGCAACAATTGAAAAGAAAAGGCCACTTTGTTTCCAAGGTTTACATCTAAATTTCATGTAGGCCCAAGGCAGACCCTTTTGCTTGTTGTTGAGAGGACTTCACAAAGGACTCCCCCACTGTGGGCCTGTTGGCCTTTTGGTCTGGAGAGATAATTATTTTGAAGCTTGTGCATGCAGCTATTTACGACCTGCAGCCCACCCACTTCAAGCAACAGAAGGGCAAATGGCCTAGCCAGTGTGTGAATGGAATGTGGGGAGGCACTGGGAAATCAAAGGAAGCTGAATTCTGAAAATAAATACCATAAAACAGAAGGTTTGCAGATTGAAATGGTGTTAAACTCAAGATAACAGGCCACATGCTGGCCAGGAGTGGCAAATGACCTGGAGATGGGAGGGCTCCAACTTGCATACACATAAAGATGTCTCATTAGTTTAAAAGGACTATCATAAATGATGCATTTTTCTCAGCTACCACAAGCCTCATTGCATTCATTTATGTGTCATTTTCAAGAATAATTCCAGTTGATTTTGTTTTATTAAAACTCATCCACCTGCAACTTGTAGAATTGTAATGGCTATCAAAATTGTGTTTCTGGCTGCTCTGACAATGTCCCAAGTTGGCAAATTGATGGATGGTAAAATGTAGTATTTGCAGAGTAAATTACATGTTCATAAACATTATGCTTTTTGTATGAACCATAGAATACTTAGAGAGAGGCTGGACTTGGGGGGTGGGGGGGATAGAGAATGGCAACTGTCTAATCCTGGTTGTGAGAATACTTACAGGGTACTGTCCTATATTGAAATATTGAGGGTGTCATCACTGATATATAAAGTGGCTGCACTGTGATAGAGGGAAAGAGCTTCTAATAATGACCAACTGACAGTTGCAAGGAAATACTGAAGGAGATTTGCTGAAATTGCATCTGGGTGGACCATGCAAGAGGACTGGAGCTGTCTATTGCTGGGGACCCTTAAAAGCTGACTGGGCCTTATGGTGATGAGCTGGGGACCTTCCTTGAGAGTGGTGTGACCAGGTCCCTACCCTATCCTCCAAGAGGGCCCTGAGATGCAGCTGGCTTTCCTAAACATTAAACAGAGGTTTTCAATGTGAGTAGAATTGAGTCATTTGAAACCAAAAGGTGGGAGCATCTGCGTGCCTTAAATACTTTCCCTTTATAGTGAGCCCGGGGTGTGTAGATCCTATTTGACTGATTATCATTTGATTAATTCCTATTAAGCAAAACAGTCTGGGGGATTTTTTGTTAAGATGCTGAAATAAAAAAGCTCATCCCAAGTGTATACTGAAAACTATAGCCTGTAACTTAATTGGGTAATGCCATTTTTCCTGTAGACCCCGACTTATTTAAGGAAGAGGGGTGTATTTGTCCCTAAACTAAAAATAATCCCTAAATTGCCAACTTCCCCAACACATGCCTTTAAGTGGAGGAGGGACTACAAATCCAAAATTCGTAAATCATCCCCATTTTACCGTCCAACTTCTGCAACACAGGCCTTTAATTTGAGGGGCGGGCTGAACATCCACAATTCCTAAACCATCCCCATTTGGTAATTTGTTCTTCAAATGGATTGTGTCCTCCCACGTATACCTCATCTTTGATATTCTCCCATAGCAGAGTTTCGCAGGAGGTGGGAAAGAAGAGTTCAATTTTGATTTACTTGTGTAAAACAGCCTTTCCAAATTTTGATTCTCAGCCCAAAAGGGAATCTAAACAGTAGTGCTTAGCAAATGTATGCACAGAACACCAGGTGGCAGCATTGCAGATGTCCTGCAGTAGTACCACTCTCTGGAGTGCTGAAGAAGTGGCTATGCCTCTAGTTGAGTGGAACCTTAGACCTTCGGGAACCTCTTTCCCAGTCAAGGTGTAACATTCATATATACAAAGTATAATCCACCGAGACAGCATTTTGTTTAGTAACTGCCTTGTCATGGGCATCAGGCAGGTAGTTGGGGCAAGCTGGGTGGAGGCTTGGCAGGCCTGGCATAGGCACACAAAGAACCCATAACACATCCCTCCTTTCATTCCTTCCTAGTGTTTGTAGTAACTTCCTGGTTACCACTTCCTGTTGCCAAACAGGAAGTGCATGATAACCCATGAACTCTCTAGTGTTTGGGTGTGGCTGGCTATATAAGCCACACCCAAGATTCTTCAAGTGCTTCGTGTTGCTTACTGTGAGCTGTATCAGCAACACGCTTGCCGTGCTCTGGATCAGCCAGCATCTTCTTACCTGCTCCGGATCATCCTGTTTCTGCTTACCTGCTCCGGATCATCCTGCTTCTGCTTACCTGCTCTGGATCATCCTACTTCTGCTTACCCGCTCCAGATCATTCTGCTTCAGCTTACCTGGTTCTTACTCCACGCCGCAGCTATCTCCAGTCAAGAGGGGACTTCTACACCGGCACCTGTAAGAACAAAGAAGAACAGCGTTAACACACGCACATCAGTAATGCTGCACATACTCACCGAATCTTCCTGCGACGCTGGAATCCAGGTTAGTTGCACGAGCGCACAAACCTCGGTAAGAAAGAAAAGACATTATTCATTGCGCTCGCTCCAATAACAGGAGGCCATGGATGCTAAACTCACCAGAATTAATGGAGGTATCACCGAAGCCAAAGCCACTCTATCGCTTAGGGGCTTTAAAGGTCCGGCGACCCCTGCTAAGTGTTGGAATAATGAAAAACTGTTCTCGTTTAAGCCCATCTCAGAGGCCGACCTTACAGCATTAATTAATAACCTCAAACCATCTAACTGTAAGGGGACGCATGTCCGGCACTTACAATAAAAGCCTGTGCTTCCTCTTTGATCCCTACTCTCTGCAAGTTTGTTAACGCTTCTTTCAGAGATAGTGTTGTTCCCTCCTGTATTAAACACACTTGGGTAAATCCTCTACTAAAAAAACCTGATCTCTCTCCAGACGATCCTCTGAATTATCGTCCTATTTCCAATTCACCTTTTTTACTGAAAAGGCCACTTGGGTTACCTCCTTTCTCATGGGGCGCCAATGATGAGTGAGCAGCAACATTGCAGAAGCTAACCCCATGGACCTGACACAGGGAGTCCCGCAGGGAGCCTGTCTTTCACCAATTTTCTATACCATCTTTATTAATCCCTTTCTTGATTTTTTGGACAGTAATGACATAGAGTTCACTAATTACGCTGATGATACCCAGTGTATCATTCCTCTTACGGGCATCTTCTTGGATGATGAAACTAAAATCAACCAGATATATTCGCTCATCCAGAGTTGGATGTGCGTTAATGGACTGGCCTTTAATACCAACAAGACGGAACTTATGCTTGTGGGTACTGATCCGAAAATTCACAAATTGGAAGATTTATACTCACAGCTTGTGATTGATAACTGTGTCATAAAGACCAAGAAAAAGGTTAAGACATTGGGGATTTACTTGGACTGTAATCGGAGTATGAATGCCCACGTCAGTAATTTCGTTTCCTCGTCCTCATACTACATTAAATTACTTTCTCATGCACACCCCTTCCTCTCTCAAACTAGTCGAGAGACGCTGGCCCGTGCTTTGATTAGCTCTAGGATAGACTATTTCAGCAGTCTTCTCATTGGTCTTCCAAAATGTGAAGTGAATAGACTACAGGTAGTGCAGAATAATGCGGTCAGTGTCGTTATGGACAAAAAGAGATCGGACCATATCTCGCTATCTAGAAAGGAACTCCCTGGCTTCCTATTAAGGAACGTATCCTCTTTCGCCTTTTGTCCATCTCCTTCAACTGCTTGACAGGTTCTGGTCCCAACTACCTTAAAGAAGAACTTAAACCTAAGACCAGTAACTATAGTCTCAGATCTAATGGCCTCTCTCAACTTGTCGTTCCAAACTGCAGACTATCTCAGACAAAGAGTGGAGCCTTCTATTCTGCGGCTCCCATTGCGTGGAACAACCTTCCACTTAAACTTAGAAATGAAAGCTCCAATAGAGTGTTTATGAAAGGACTTCAGACCTATCTGTTTAATTAATCTCTTTTTCTTTGGTCTGAGATCCTCCCTTCTGGTATAACTTTTATCATCTGTGACCGTTTTCTTTGTGAACGTTTTATTTGTTTTGCTTGTTGTTAGCGCCCTTAAGCCTTAGGGTCAGTGGTTCTGCGCTATATAAATTATAAATAAATAAATAACTAATGTGGACACTTATTTCACTGTGCTCTCTCTCTCTACGCGGTGCATACTTACCAAAAGCCTCTGTACAATTTACCTAACCACCAAGTTTCCAGTAGCGCTGAGCCCGGACTTGAGGCGCTAATACCACATAATTTCTCCTGCAAGGGAAAGGGAGAGACATTACCAGGTGTGCTCAAATTGAAGACGCAGCGCAAACCTACCAGCAGCTAGCTTCTACACGCAGTGCTACTCACCCACAAAAATACCGGCAAACAAAGACAATACAGACAATTTTGGACACTCAACATTCTCCGCGCAACGTTGATTTGTGGGAAGGACTTTCTACCGAGTCAAGAAACTGGCGTCCTGAACTCTCAGCCTCGCTGTGAAGGCATAAAACAGCGTTTGGCTTCTGAACTCAGCCTACAGACATTGGCACCAATCACATGAGTAAATCGTACCCCTGCAAATGCAGGATGGAGTGCACACCCTACTAAAGATCAAGGTAAACCCATAGGGGGACATCACAGCACACAGTAAAGAGAAGGAAAGGGCCCAGGGGAATCGGGTGAATTCAGGTCTGAGTGTACACCTTGTATTTGACAGATATTCCTCCGGGTGAAACAGGGGAAGTGAAGACTTGGGGTCAAGGGAGGCTCGTCCATCGCTCCTGCAGAGACACAGGTGAGTGTGACACGCCTGTCCCATTCTGTGGTCCATGTAACCAACAATAAGTTGGTTGTCCAGTCTTATCTTAGAAACGCTATTAATATAGAAGCTCAAGACTTGTCTAGGGTCAAGTCTGTGTAACCTCTCCTCCTTTTTAGATGGATGGGGAGGAGGGTAGAAAGCCATTTAAACAATTGTTTGCATCAAATTACATTCTGATACTATTTTTGGTATAAAAGAATGGCAAACCCTCAAAACTACCTTGTCTTCATGGAAGACCATTAATGGTGGTTTAGAATATAAGGCTTGATACTTTCTCACTCTGTGAGCAGAGGTAATAGCCGTCAAGAATACTGTTTTCAAAGACAACATCCTAAGTGGACAAGAATGTAATGGTTTGAATTGGAAACACATCGGGAATCTTAAAACCAGGTTGAGATCCCAGACCAGAACAATGAATGAAACCAATCAATTTGAAATGGTGAGATTCAAGCAGGCAGGTTCATTTTTGTTTCGGAGATAAGCTGCATGCTATTGTGTAACATTGTGGTGACTTCCCGAGCATAAATCTGGAGATTACCTTTATTTTGATTTCATCTCTAATTTCATTATGTAAATACATGTCTGATACAAACTTCCTGTTTTTTACCAGAATTGAGAGGTGGCACTGCATAATGAAGGGGCATTACATTGGGTTGTTGAAATGACGTGATATATATCCATTGACAAAAATATATCTTGCATCAAACCTAACCTCTCATCCTATAATATGAAGATATTTTGCTGTTTTGCTCTGTAGGCAGAAACTGCTGACCCCGCTTCTCGTGCTTTGGTTAGGCAAACCTTCTTTTCCTGGAATCAGACATGTAGTAGAGGGTTTTACTAATTAATAAACTGTGAATAATGTATTTTGTAAAAACTGTTGAAAGTCCTTACCTTTTAAACCCCAATAAGTTTAGTGACACAGGAATAAAGACTAATGGCTCATCAAGTGCTGAGCACATCATTGCACTTTTATATTACTGCCCATGTTCTGACATGCCAAGGGCCTCATATCATTCAGATGACCTGCCTGGTTATGAATAAAGAAATAGAAGTTGGATTGTAGCAACCACACCCCAGCATGGGGGGTGTACAGACTGGTGTACACCAGTCTGAGCCAGGGCAGGCCTGAGCGAAGCAAAGGGTGCAAACAGGATTATTTTGTTTTTCTCTGGAGATTGGCTGCACTTATCACATGATGCAATCTCCTGATAAGAAAAAAAAGATGGCCACCGCCTACTAAGTCCCTTTTCCATTTGTATGGCGGCAGCTGGGAACGGAAGGAGCACCAGGACGGAGCTCAAATCTCTGGTTCAGCAGGTAAGTGGGGAGGGGCTGGGAAGGGGTTTGTTTTGTTTTGGCAGGTATTGGATGGCGAGGAGGCAACAAGAAGATGCTCTCTTTTGCCGAACCACATTAAAAAAACAAAAATGGCACTACCCGGGGAAGGACCTGGATGGCTGGAGACAGGGGTCGGAGACTGAGTATTCGCAGCTGCTTTTTCAGCCACATGTTTGGCTGAGCGCCCTTTCCCGTGTACAAATGTTTTTTTTCAATGTGTTTTTTTTATTTGTGCTTAATACAACCTTTGCACATACAACATTCAACAAAATATGCATGATTACACAACATTACACCATTAATAACATTAGGAGCAGAAGTTCAACAATTAAAACAGACACTCCAAAAATACATGCCAGACTAAGAGATTAAAAAAGTAAAAAATCATTCAAACTCTCAAATTGGTTAAAAATTATTAAGATCTTGGGCTGAGGGGGGCCAAATGTCCCCTTGTTCAATTATTATATTTAGGAATTCATAAGTACCCCTGTTTAAGCAATTTAAAAACATCTACAATAGAAGAATGTACAAATTAGATAGACTGACCCTGACTTGGTTCCATACATGAAATGCAGCGGATATAACAACATGCAATTCTGCGCCATATAAGGCACTCCAGAACTGGTCTGAGGCATGATTTGAAAAAGCTCCATAGTCCTTTTTATAGAGCTCCACCAATGGGTCACAGTTGGTAAGGACATGTCTCGCCTTTTCCACATCCTTACTGCAGATTCTGCAGATCTGCCCCTATTTCGGGATACCTATCTATTCTCCTGTATTACTAAGTACATGAAGAAGATCTAATCATAAATATATGATAAAATGTATCAGAGCAGGAGAGTGTGACATGATGAGATAATTTCGTGGGCTATCTTTTAAAACAGAAGAAGAATATCACAATGAGGCTTGGTACTTCCTTGTGCTCTATACCCAACCATTTACTATAGTCACTTATCAACAATAACCTTAGAACACGGTTAGCTGGCTGCATCAGTATCGTTTTAGACTGTGATCCCAAGCCTGAAATCACCCTAAGATATACTTTAATGTTTCAAAACCCCCTGGTGTGCCAGCTCATTTACAATTTTTTCTTTGTTCTGAATTAAAAAGCCAATGCTTCTTTGCTTTAACCCAACTTTAATGCATAGACATTCTTAAATATGCAACACCTGCCAAAATACAAATTGTCCAATGACTATTCCAGCTATGTATGTACAATTCCTGTCTAAGTATGTACAATTCCTGCCTACACATGTTTCGACCTGTTGCATTAGGTCTTCATCAGGGCTTTCACAAGTATGTACTTTGTTCTCTTTATTCTGTCTTATTTCTCACTTGCACACTCTCCGCCAATAAAATACGTTTTCAAACTCCTAATCTTCACAATGATATCCACATTCTTCAATACTTCTGTGCTCTGCGCCAACCCTTACTTGTCCACACTTTTATTCATCAAAAATGGTCTCTGCCACGAGCAGTAATTTAGCCAATTTCTTATTCACGTAGATGGGCTCCTCAAATTATTTAGCATAATGATAAAACACGGAAATCTGCGTGGCACAAGCCTGAGTCCATGATCTTGTTATTCTTTTCCTTGCGTCGGGATCTCATCCTCCTTGACCAATTGCCACCCCTTGTGCCACGCCTAGTGATTGGGTTATTGGAATACATGACACAAATGAGTCCTGAAATTGCACCCTTTTCATGGTTGCTTTGAAGTCTCCCTTCTTTATATGTCTGATTTGATCTAAAAAACTACCCTTTCTCCCAGAAGATTCCCCAGCCGTTACCTGGTTTTCAGGATCACTATCCAGGTCAGAACTCACCGGAGATCACTGGGGTGTACCCCCTCTTGATTATCCTCCCACATTATCATCATATTTTGATTGAAATGATTAAGCCCTGCCATCTCTTTAAAACCACCCTGGTGCATGTAACTTTCGTCCTCAGGCTTAGCCCCCAGGTTTGTCAAAGAGATGATAAAGTCATATTCTGCAGGGTTTTTTTTTGCCAAACTGGAGAGGTTGGACTCAATCAGGCTAGATGGTGTGTGAGGAAAAATACAAAAGTGGTGAACCACTGTGTGATCAAGGACTGAAAACAGGGTGCTCAGAGACCGTCTTTCCTGGCCAGGAATGTTACTTTCAACACTGGTGTGCATGGAGGGAAGTGCATTGAATGAAAGGGATGCTTTCTAGAAAGGTTTTACTGTGCATACTAGCAAGACATCTCAAGTGAGTAATTATTATTTATCTTGCCAGTGAGTCTGTTCTGTTGTCGCTCTACCCAGGGACAGGTGTTGTATTATGGAAAAAGGCCACCATTCCAGACACCTTTCTCATATCCTCATGACCTTTTTCAGAGACCCCTACACGTTTCTTTCCCCTTTGGACATCATCTGTAAGGTTGCCTTCAATTACCAGTTCCAACAAATACGGAAGTGCATTAATGCATGACTTCTACTCGTGTCAGTGCAAATGTGTTCAGCACTGCAATTTCAAAAGGGCTGTTACCTGGACTAGCGTTACATGTTCTTTATTTTATGGTTCTTGTTTTTTCTTGTTTTTATTTTCTGTTGTATATCAGGCACTCTTCAACCGTCTTTTCACTTTCCCAATTGTGAAAGTAATGTGGCTAAAAGCGCTATAGAAGTGCCTTTAAATACATACACACATATCAGTAATCCTATTTTAAGAGATTAATTGGATGCATTGAGCAGGCAGGTGCTCAGTGGGTCTAAGCGAAGGCAGGCAGACTTTCCCACTTAGTGCAGATTTATGGTAAACAAGCCACTGGCAGATTCATAAATAAAAGTGTCCCGAGAGGACTCTGCAGCACCTATGGCAGTCGGCAGCAGTTATGCGTCTCGTCACAAAGTCTTAATTTTAATCTGTGCTTTGTAATGTGGCAGCAACCGACACCTGCATCACAGATGCATGCAGTGTGGGAAAGGTTCAATTCTCTGACAAACGGCAGCTTCAGTTACTTCTTAGTATTTGCTAATTACCTCTGACATGCCATGTATGCATTCCACCACTAGCCCATAATCCGTGAGTCCTCAAAAGTAAACCGAATCGTGTTGTCCACATTTTTTAAAGATGACTAGTCCATGATTTCTGCTTGTTTTACAGCCATTAAGATGTCCACGTGCGTTGGCTGAATTGGACATCGTATCCATATAGTTAACAACCACAAGCTGCATGCCTATTTCACACAAAGCCGCAAGCTCGTGGCATTTATTAGTGTGTCCTTAACTATTGAAAGCAGTGAAACCCATAGGACAGTTCACCCATATCGCAGGTCAGTCAGGTGGGATATGATTACCCAGCGCTGTTTTTTAGGCATAAATCATAGTGGTGTTTGTGGGATTTTCGTTTTCTTTTACTAGAAGTACTGTGCAATAAATCAAAATGGCATGTTCTAAAAAAAGCCAGGATTTGCAGGACAATCCTTGACAGCTCGCTTTCTGCATAGTTTTGAGAAAATAAAAGTCTGAACAAAGTACAGATAAGTGGGACAAGTGGGCAGAGGTTGTCTGGTGTTCTTGGTTTAGGATGGCTTACTCGTTAATTACTTTCTGCGCCGATTACTGCTTTATGAAAGAACAGAACACATAACCTCTGCCAATAAAGTAGGTCCAGCTGTTAGGGTCAGGTACACCTGTGAGGAGATCGCCAGAGATCTTTGATGACCTGTGTGCAACTTGAATTCTGACAGGGCTCGTTTGTCTTTCATCATTGAGAAAGAACACAGCATTACACAAACATCAGTTATTGATGTGTTTAAAGAAAACTGGAGAAGGGATGGAGGGTAAGGCAGAATAATTAAGAGGGATAGGTGGGCTTTATACCTGACTGTATTGTACTTGTTACATGAATGGCAAGCCTCCTATGATGCAGTTGAGGTACATATCTGTGGGAGGAAGCTTGCGCTTCTGCTTTCTGTTTTGGACCGTCTGTATTAGGGAAGCTTGCAATGCAGTGCTGATGCCTGTGCTGTACAATGTGCCTGCCCTACTGAAGGGACGCGTGTAGTGCTGCTCACCTTGCTGCACACGTTGTGCAGATTAAGGGGGTAATTCATAGAATTCAGTGCACAAGTGGCACACGCGGCTGGCACACAGTGTGCACGTGCGAATCCCTGCGCCAGCCGCGTGCGCCAAAATACATTTCCACGCACAGCGTATTCATGGATTCCAGCCACCAAAACCAGCCGTGGCGCACAGTGGCGCAGCGACTCTGCAGCAGCGCCAGTTACGCCCCCAAGAACGCCCCTTGCGCAGGGAAAAGCCATCAAAATCCCCAATCCAGCGCAAAGGGCTGCGCTAACCCTGTACCAGCACGGCAAGCGGGGTACATGTATCACTGGGGTGCGCGGGAAGTTCCTCACGTTATTTCAGCTGGCTACGTGTATTTCAGGGGTGCGCGGGAAGTTCCACACGTGATTCCATCAGGGTACGTGTACATCAGGGGTGCGCGGGAAGTTTCACACGTGAATTCAGCAGGGTACGTGTATATCGGGGGTGCGCTGGAAGTTCCACACGCGAATGTCCTGGGTACGTGTATTTCGGGGTGCGCGAAAACTTACACACGTGAATTCAGCAGGGTACCTGTATTACTGGGTTGCGCGGGAAGTTTCACATGCGATTGGCCCTGTACGAGCGTGGTACGTGTATTTCAGGGGTGCGCGGGAAGTTTCACACGCGATTCCATCAGGGTACGTGTATATCAGGGGTGCGCTGGAAGTTCCACACGCGAATGTCCTGGGTACGTGTATTTCGGGGTGCGCGGAAACTTACACACGTGAATTCAGCAGGGTACCTGTAATACTGGGGTTCGCTGGAAGTTTCACACGCGATTGGCCCTGTGCGAGCGTGGTACGTGTATTTCAGGGGTACGCGGGAAGTTTCACACGCGATTCCATCAGGGTACGTGTATATCAGGGGTGCGCTGGAAGTTCCACACGCGAATGTCCTGGGTACATGTATTTCGGGGTGCGCGGAAACTTACACACGTGAATTCAGCAGGGTACCTGTATTACTGGGGTGCGCGGGAAGTTTCACACGCGATTGGCCCTGTGCGAGCGTGGTACGTGTATTTCAGGGGTGCGCGGGAAGTTTAACACGCGATTCCATCAGGGTACGTGTATATTAGGGGTGCGCTGGAAGTTCCACACGCGAATGTCCTGGGTATGTGTATTTCGGGGTGCGCGGAAACTTACACACGTGAATTCAGCAGGGTACCTGTATTACTGGGGTGCGCTGGAAGTTCCACACGCGAATGTCCTGGGTACGTGTATTTCGGGGTGCGCGGAAACTTACACACGTGAATTCAGCAGGGTATGTTTATTTCAGGGGTGCGCTGGAAGTTCCACACGCGAATGTCCTGGGTACATGTATTTTGGGGTGCGCGGGAAGTTTCACACGCGATATCAGCAGGGTACATGTATTTCAAGGGTTCCGTGGAGTACTACACGTGAATTGGCCGTGTGGGTCCTCCCAGGTGTTCGCTCCACAACCTCGACGGCCCCTGCAGGCAGCCCATACCACGGGGGACTAGCCTGCACCCCCACTCATGTCCCCCAGCACCCCCACCCCCCAGCACTGTGGGGCACCCTCCACCAGGCCCCCAACTCATGTCCCCCTGCACCCCCACCCCCCAGCACTGTGGGGCACCCTCCACCAGGCCCCCAACTCATGTCCCCCTGTACCCCCACCCCCAGCACTGTGGGGCACCCTCCACCAGGCCCCCACACATGTCCCCCTGCACCCGCAACCCCCAGCACTGTGGGGCACCCTCCACCAGGCCCCAACTCATGTCCCCCTGCACCCCCACCCCCCAGCACTGTGGAGCACCTGCCAGCAGGCCCCCACTCATGTCCAACTCATGTCCCCCTGCACCCCCACCCCCCAGCACTGTGGGGCACCTGCCAGCAGGCCCCCACTCATGTCCAACGCATGTCCCCCTGCACCCCCACCCCCCAGCACTGTGGGGCACCCTCCACCAGGTCCCAACTCATGTTCCCCTGCACCCCCACCCCCCAGCACTGTGGGGCACCCTCCACCAGGCCCCCACTCATGTCCAACTCATGTCCCTCTGCACCCCCACCCCCCAGCACTGTGGGGCACCTACCAGCAGGCCCCCACTCATGTCCAACTCATGTCCCCCTGCACCCCCACCCCCCAGCACTGTGGGGCACCCTCCACCAGGCCCTAACTCATGTTCCCTTGCACCCCCACCCCCAGCACTGTGGAGCACCTGCCAGCAGGCCCCCACTCATGTCCTACTCATGTCCCCCTGCACCCCCACCCCCCAGCACTGTGGGGCACCTGCCAGCAGGCCCCCACTCATGTCCAACTCATGACCCCCTGCACCCCCACCCCCCAGCACTATGGGGCACCTGCCAGCAGGCCCCCACTGATGTCCAACTCATGTCCCCCTGCAACCCCACCCCCCAGCACTGTGGGGCACCCTCCAGCAGGCCCCAACTCATGTTCCCCTGCACCCCCATCCCCCAGCACTGTGCGGCACCTGCCAGCAGGCCCCCACTCATGTCCAACTCATGTCCCCCTGCACCCCACCCCCCAGCACTGTGGGGCACCCTCCACCAGGCCCAAACTCATGTTCCCCTGCACCCCCACCCCCCAGCACTGTGGGGCACCTGCCAGCAGGCCCCCACTCATGTCCAACTCATGTCCCCCTGCACCACCACCGCCCAGCACTGTGGGGCACCCTCCACCAGGCCCCAACTCATGTTCCCCTGCACCCCCACCCCCCAGCACTGTGGGCCACCTGCCAGCAGACCCCCACTCATGTCCTACTCATGTCCCCCTGCACCCCCACCCCCCAGCACTGTGGGGCACCTGCCAGCAGGCCTCCACTCATGTCCAACTCATGTCCCCCTGCACCCCCACCCCCCAGCACTGTGGGGCACCCTCCACCAGGCCCCAACTCATGTTCCCCTGCACCCCAACCCCCAGCACTGTGGGGCACCTGCCAGCAGGCCCCCACTCATGTCCTACTCATGTTCCCCTGCACCCCCACCCCCAGCACTTTGGTGCACCCTCCACCAGGCCCCAACTCATGTTCCCCTGAACCCCCACCCCCCAGCACTGTGGGGCACCTGCCAGCAGGCCCCCACTCATGCCCTACTCATGTCCCTCTGCACCCCCACCCCCCAGCACTGTGGGGCACCTGCCAGCAGGCCCTTACTCATGTCCAACTCATGACCCCCTGCACCCCCAACCCCCAGCACTATGGGGCACCTGCCAGCAGGCCCCCACTGATGTCCAACTCATGTCCCCCTGCACCCCCACCCCCCAGCACTGTGGGGCACCCTCCACCAGGCCCCAACTCATGTTCCCCTGCACCCCCATCCCCCAGTACTGTGGGGCACCTGCCAGCAGGCCCCCACTCATGTCCAACTCATGTCCCCCTGCACCCCACCCCCCAGCACTGTGGGGCACCCTTCACCAGGCCCCAACTCATGTTCCCCTGCACCCCCACCCCCCACTGTGGGGCACCTGCCAGCAGTCACCCACTCATGTCCAACTCATGTCTCCCTGCACCCCCACCCCCCAGCACTGTGGAGCACCTGCCAGCAGGCCCCCACTCATGTCCAACTCATGTCCCCCTGCACCCCCACCCCCCAGCACTGTGGAGCACCTGCCAGCAGGCCCCCACTCATATCCAACTCATGTCCCCCTGCACCCCCACCCCCAGCACTGTGGGGCACCTGCCAGCAGGCCCCCACTCATGTCCAACTCATGTCCCCCTGCACCCCCACCCCCCAGCACTGTGGGGCACCCTCCACCAGGCCCCAACTCATGTTCCCCTGCACCCCCACCCCCCAGCATTGTGGGGCACCCTCCACCAGGCCCCCACTCATGTCCAACTCATGTCCCTCTGCACCCCCACCCCCCAGCACTGTGGGGCACCTGCCAGCAGGCCCCCACTCATGTCCAACCCATGTCCCCCTGCACCCCCACCCCCCAGCACTGTGGGGCACCCTCCACCAGGCCCTAACTCATGTTCCCTTGCACCCCCACCCCCCAGCACTGTGGGGCACCTGCCAGCATGCCCCCACTCATCTCCTACTCATGTCCCCCTGCACCCCCACCCCCCAGCACTGTGGGGCACCTGCCAGCAGGCCCCCACTCATGTCCAACTCATGACCCCCTGCACCCCCACCCCCCAGCACTATGGGGCACCTGCCAGCAGGCCCCCACTGATGTCCAACTCATGTCCCCCTGCACCCCCACCCCCCAGCACTGTGGGGCACCTTCCAGCAGGCCCCAACTCATGTTCCCCTGCACCCCCATCCCCCAGCACTGTGCGGCACCTGCCAGCAGGCCCCCACTCATGTCCAACTCATGTCCCCCTGCACCCCACCCCCCAGCACTGTGGGGCACCCTCCACCAGGCCCCAACTCATGTTCCCCTGCACCCCCAACCCCCAGCACTGTGGGGCACCTGCCAGCAGGCCCCCACTCATGTCCAACTCATGTCCCCCTGCACCCCCACCGCCCAGCACTGTGGGGCACCCTCCACCAGGCCCCAACTCATGTTTGTTCTGTTGTACTTGATGGTCGTGCAGATTATTAGGACCTCCGTCCCCAAGTACCACACTGACAGATTTAGGTATACTGTCAGTGTAATCTTTGAGGCCACAGGTGAGAGTGTTGAAGGCCGGAAACGGGAACGCCGGAAGGACCCCCTGACCGCTGTAAGGCAATAATGGTTAGGTCAGTTAAGAAAAAACAAATTGCAATGCAGTAAGGCGAATCAACGTGTGTAAGCTTACCCCAGTCTGATGGGCCGGACACTTTGAAGGGATAGGGGAGGAAGGATAACTGGGACCGGCAGGAGTATCACAAGCAAGTGTCAGGGCAAAGCAGTTCAATCCGTGAGAGTTCCGTGGTCGAGTAAGCCAGAGTTCCAAGCAAGTGTCAGGGCAAAGCAGTTCAATCCGTGAGAGTTCCGTGGTCGAGTAAGCCAGAGTTCCAAGCAAGTGTCAGGGCAAAGCAGTTCAATCCGTGAGAGTTCCGTGGTCGAGTAAGCCAGAGTTCCAAGCAAGTGTCAGGGCAAAGCAGTTCAATCCGTGAGAGTTCCGTGGTCGAGTAAGCCAGAGTTCCAAGCAAGTGTCAGGGCAAGGCAGTTCAATCCGTGAGAGTTCCGTGGTCGAGTGAGCCAGAGTTCCAAACGTGATGACTAAACGCTATGCAGCACTCCAGGAATGAGGCAGCTGTGAAGCGTTTGTTGATTGTTTCCTTCGTTCTTTTAACGGCATACAGGGATCACGTGATTCTGCTCCGGGAGCGTGGCGTCGGATCAGGTGACCCTCGTAGTGAAAGGAGCAGCCGTCGATGTAGAAGCACGTGACTTGAGGCGCTTTGTTTTTCTCCTTATGGTAACACAACGCGGCGAGCGCCCTGCGTTGTTTCGTGATCCTGTATACCAACGTTGTTTGGGATAGCAACGCCAAGGTAGGTGCCAGTAAAAGAATGGACGCAGTCTGAACGAGGACTGGCGTGGGTTGCGGGATGTCCGAGTGTTACCCTGCGCTTGTGGTGTAGAAGCGGGAGGCTGGGAGTAAGACGTGGACCTGGGAGGGGAAACGGAGGATATGACAATGTTCCCCTGCACCCCCACCCCCCAGCACTGTGGGCCACCTGCCAGCAGGCCCCCACTCATGTCCTACTCATGTCCCCCTGCACACCCACCCCCAGCACTGTGGGGCACCTGCCAGCAGGCCCCCACTCATGTCCAACTCATGTCCCCCTGCACCCCCACCCCCCAGCACTGGGGGGCACCCTCCACCAGGCCCCAACTCATGATCCCCTGCACCCCAACCCCCAGCACTGTGGGGCACCTGCCAGCAGGCCCCCACTCATGTCCTACTCATGTTCCCCTGCACCCCCACCCCCCAGCACTGTGGGGCACCTGCCAGCAGGCCCCCACTCATGTCCTACTCATGTCCCCATGCACCCCCACCCCCCAGCACTGTGGGGCACCTGCCAGCAGGCCCCCACTCATGTCCAACTCATGTCCCCCTGCACCCCCACCCCCCAGCACTGTGGGGCACCTGCCAGCAGGCCCCACTCATGCCCTACTCATGTCCCTCTGCACCCCCACCCCCCAGCACTGTGGGGCACCTGCCAGCAGGCCCCCACTCATGTCCAACTCATGACCCCCTGCACCCCCACCCCCCAGCACTATGGGGCACCTGCCAGCAGGCCCCTACTGATGTCCAACTCATGTCCCCCTGCACCCCCACCCCCCAGCACTGTGGGGCACCCTCCACCAGGCCCCAACACATGTTCCCCTGCACCCCCATCCCCCAGCACTGTGGGGCACCTGCCAGCAGGCGCCCACTCATGTCCTACTCATGTCCCCTGCACCCCCAACCCCCAGCACTGTGGGGCACCTGCCAACAGGCTCCCACTCATGTCCAACTCATGACCCCCTGCACCCTGTAAGAGGATTCAATTCAACACTACAGCTAGGTCAATGCCTAGTCTGGGATACTGAATGGAAACCCTTATTGATATATCTTTATGTCCAGTTCATGCGTTCTGGATGACTACCCCTATATAACACCCCTCTCTTTGAATCCCCCTGACCCCACTGAGCCAAGAAGTAGTTCTGTTTTGCAAGTTAAAAGGTTTATTTGATAATTTAAACAATAGATATATTTATCACACTTTATAATAATTTAATAATTGAATATCACACTGAATCTGAGCAGTAATCAATAATGGATAGTCTGGCACTAGGACACTTCTTTATAATCAATGATGAGTGGTTATAGGATGGATAAGATAGCAACAATACCTTATGGTTTCAAATGGATGCAAGGTGGAATGAAAATGCAGTACAGAAAATACTCAATATGCGTTCAACAAAACAATGTAATCACTTTTCTCTGGCAATCCCCTCCCCCCTTTTATGCAATGCAAGGAAATGGAAGGAAAGCACACAGTTCTCAGAAATGCAATCAAATGTAATTCAGTTCACCCCAGCAGCTTAGACTACAGAAGTTTACAACACAGGCCCAAAATGCTTTTATATGTGCTGGCAATGAAGTGAAAAATACGCTAAAATGCTTTTAATTCCCCCTAGAGGTTCAGGGTGAGTGGTATCAAGTTAATATTAGTCCAGGCTCACTTTAGCAAGGATCTAGGAGTAACTAGCAGGTTAAACGAATTTTTGGCAACTGAAAGCAAGAAAACTGCTGTTTTCACACGTTGAGAAATTTTCAAATCGCGGCAAATTCGCGAGTGCGTTTTTCGCGATTGCGGCAAAAGTATCGGGGGTAGGAATGCGCTTCTAGGTTCGTAGGAAAGCTAAGATTCTAAGCTTTCAGAGGAAAGTTAAACCAAGTTCCTAGCACAAACGGTTACGGAGATATGAGCAATTAAATAAAGGTAGTTTTTCGGATTTGGAATGTTAAAATTCAAAGTGACAAGTGCAGCTTGCAACTAGAAAATGACAGGTGACAGCTTTACAAATGACAGGTGACAGTTAGGAGACAGTTCTACTTAGATTAAAATAGATTGAATTATATTATTTTAACTAAGAGATTGGTTCTGCACAGTCTTGCTAGGTATTCACACTATATTCTTGAATTAAATGGGCCTCGCCACGGATCTGGTCAGGTTTTAGACTGGACTCTGGTCTGGTCTCTGCACTTCACAGTGATCTGGGTCAGCTCTCTGGTTCTGCTAACAGTGGTCTGGGTCAGCTCTGCTCTCTCTCTAGCCTCTCTGGATTCTGGAGATTGATGGATTTGAAGTCTGGATCTCTGGATGTGGTATGGTCCGGCAGAGCGCGTTGCAGCAAATGGAATTGAATGTCCCTATCTGTCCTTTCTGTCTGCTTTTATGTGTTTTGAAAATGGGTGTGTGTGCAGCATCACTAGGCTCTACCCCTCTCCACTTGTCATTGGCCACTTCATCCTCTTCCCCTTGATTGGGGGAATGAAATGAAGTGTCATCATGATGAGGTCTGTTTATGGTACAGAGAACCAACACCTGTCAAATTACACACAATCTATATTTTGACCCAAAAGACATATTTGCACAGGTACACATTTGTTTAAAATTACATGCACCCATCACATATCACAGGAGGTATACCCTGTCCAAATCTGCTCTTCCTGGGAGCTTGCATTGAGAAATGGCAACATATTTCACATTTTGGTCAGGTTACCAATATCAGATTCATACTCAAATTTATACACATGTGCGCAAGGAGTATGGACATTACTTGATGAAGTGTCAGATTTTTAACATGCATACATTTTAAGTAATACCCTCTTAACTGCTAGCTTGCCCCCAGATCATGCCACCGGTTCTAAAAACCTCTTAAAATGTGGGCAGAAAAATCACAAGAATTATGGTATCATTTAAATAATTTTCACAAGTCCGCTCTATGAGTTATTCATCTTTTTCTAAAACCATATTCTGGCTACAGGGGTGTGGTTTCCCCCCAGCACAAGGTTGAATTTCTGTTTTTTCCAGTTCTGCCAAGCCAGCTTGCTCTCACAGGCAGTGCTCCTCCCCTTTACTTCCAGGAGGAAGCCACTTTTATTACCCCTGCAATAAACCATCTGCCTGGGCCCTGGAAGGTCCATTGTTCAAGAGGAAGCCACATTTATGGCCACTTCAATAAACCCTCTGCCTGGGTCCTATGTTTAGCCTCTAGCAGTCCCTTGATAATCCAATCAGAGAATTGTCAGATCCCTTTTGGTGGGAGCAGCAAAAAGGCAGCTAGGCCTGGGAACACAGCTGTTGTGCAAGTCTCAACTCCTGTCGGGGGTAGCTGGTGGGCAGAATTCAGTTCCTTAAGCCAGGCCACAGCTAATGTCAATTTTGGTTACCCAGTTTTCTGCATTCAAATAAAACTAACCATTTTACAAATGCAGCTAGAATGCTGATTCTAAGTTTAAAACTATGACATTTAAACAATTGCAACCTATGTGACACTCAAAAGTAGGTCACTCATTTCTTTTAAACATTTAGGTTTTTAGTGTCTTTCAGTCCAAATTTACTTAAACTGCTGAAATCCACAGCTCAGCCAGTCTTGTTATAAACCTTCAAGTCACTTCAGAATATAACTTTAGATTGTATCCACCTCTCTGTAAGTCTTTCTTTGGCCTGCCTTCATTTATTTCATTCATTTATTCAGTTTTACACATATAAAAAAAATCTGGTGCTGTTTTAAAACGCCGGCTTTCTGATAGTGGTGAGTACTGGTACTGCACCCATTTTTGGGATTTAAGAAAATGAATTCCCCAAAATTCTAGGTTGCTTTTGGCAATCAGCATTGCCATTCCCAATTGTTTCAGACTACTGTGTGGGTAGTCCAATGGTGGTTTTAGGCAGTGCCCTTCTGTGCCCATAACATCGGCAAAATGGGTGGCAGCCTATTCTTCATGCACTTCCCTGGGCATTTTCTGGGAAGCTCTGGCCATCATGATGTTTTCCATGTCAGTACTGCACAGTTTTTGAGGTAGGGCTTGGATGCATGGGTAAAAACATCCCACAACCCCCACCCCCCAGCACTATGGGGCACCTGCCAGCAGGCCCCCACTCATGTCCAACTCATGTCCCCCTGCACCCCACCCCCCAGCACTGTGGGGCACCCTCCACCAGGCCCCAACTCATGTTCCCCTGCACCCCCACCCCCCAGCACTGTGGGGCACCTGCCAGCAGGCCCCCACTCATGTCCAACTCATGTCCCCCTGCACCCCCACCGCCCAGCACTGTGGGGCACCCTCCACCAGGCCCCAACTCATGTTCCCCTGCACCCCCACCCCCCAGCACTGTGGGCCACCTGCCAGCAGGCCCCCACTCATGTCCTACTCATGTCCCCCTGCACCCCCACCCCCCAGCACTGTGGGGCACCTGCCAGCAGGCCCCCACTCATGTCCAACTCATGTCCCCCTGCACCCCCATACCCAGCACTGTGGGGCACCCTCCACCAGGCCCCAACTCATGTTCACCTGCACCCCAACCCCCAGCACTGTGGGGCACCTGCCAGCAGGCCCCCACTCATGTCCTACTCATGTTCCCCTGCACCCCCACCCCCCAGCACTTTGGTGCACCCTCCACCAGGCCCCAACTCATGTTCCCCTGAACCCCCACCCCCCAGCACTATGGGGCACCTGCCAGCAGGCCCCCACTCATGCCCTACTCATGTCCCCCTGCACCCCCACCCCCCAGCACTGTGGGGCACCTGCCAGCAGGCCCCCACTCATGTCCAACTCATGACCCCCTGCACCCCCACCCCCCAGCACTATGGGGCACCTGCCAGCAGGCCCCCACTGATGTCCAACTCATGTCCCCCTGCACCCCCACCCCCCAGCACTGTGGGGCACCTCCACCAGGCCCCAACTCATGTTCCCCTGCACCCCCATCCCCCAGCACTGTGGGGCACCTGCCAGCAGGCCCCCACTCATGTCCAACTCATGTCCCCCTGCACCCCACCCCCCAGCACTGTGGGGCACCCTTCACCAGGCCCCAACTCATGTTCCCCTGCACCCCCACCCCCCAGCACAGTGGGGCACCTGCCAGCAGGCCCCCACTCATGTCCAACTCATGTCTCCCTGTACCCCCACCCCCCAGCACTGTGGAGCACCTGCCAGCAGGCCCCCACTCATGTCCAACTCATGTCCCCCTGCACCCCCACCCCCCAGCACTGTGGAGCACCTGCCAGCAGGCCCCCACTCATGTCCAACTCATGTCCCCCTGCACCCCCACCCCCCAGCACTGTGGGGCACCCTCCACCAGGCCCCAACTCATGTTCCCCTGCACCCCCACCCCCCAGCACTGTGGGGCACCTGCCAGCAGGCCCCCACTCATGTCCTACTCATGTCCCCCTGCACCCCCACCCCCCAGCACTGTGGGGCACCCTCCACCAGGCCCCAACTCATGTTCCCCTGCACCCCCACCCCCAGCACTGTGGGGCACCTGCCAGCAGGCCCCCACTCATGTCCTACTCATGTCCCCCTGCACCCCCACCCCCCAGCACTGTGGGGCACCTGCCAGCAGGCCCCCACTCATGTCCAACTCATGTCCCCCTGCACCCCCACCCCCCAGCACTGTGGGGCACCTTCCAGCAGGCCCCAACTCATGTTCCCCTGCACCCCCATCCCCCAGCACTGTGCGGCACCTGCCAGCAGGCCCCCACTCATGTCCAACTCATGTCCCCCTGCACCCCACCCCCGAGCACTGTGGGGCACCCTCCACCAGGCCCCAACTCATGTTCCCCTGCACCCCCAACCCCCAGCACTGTGGGGCACCTGCCAGCAGGCCCCCACTCATGTCCAACTCATGTCCCCCTGCACCCCCACCGCCCAGCACTGTGGGGCACCCTCCACCAGGCCCCAACTCATGTTCCCCTGCACCCCCACCCCCAGCACTGTGGGCCACCTGCCAGCAGGCCCCCACTCATGTCCTACTCATGTCCCCCTGCACCCCCACCCCCCAGCACTGTGGGGCACCTGCCAGCAGGCCCCCACTCATGTCCAACTCATGTCCCCCTGCACCCCCACCCCCCAGCACTGTGGGGCACCCTCCACCAGGCCCAACTCATGTTCCCCTGCACCCCAACCCCCAGCACTGTGGGGCACCTGCCAGCAGGCCCCCACTCATGTCCTACTCATGTTCCCCTGCACCCCCACCCCCCAGCACTGTGGGGCACCTGCCAGCAGGCCCCCACTCATGTCCAACTCATGTCCCCCTGCATCCCCACCCCCCAGCACTGTGTGGCACCCTCCACCAGGCCCCAACTCATGTTCACCTGCACCCCAACCCCCCAGCACTCTGGGGCACCTGCCAGCAGGCCCTCACTCATGTCCTACTCATGTTCCCCTGCACCCCCAACCCCCAGCACTGTGGGGCACCAGCCAGCAGGCCCCCACTCATGTCCTACTCATGTCCCCCTTCACCCCCACCCCCCCAGCACTGTGGGGCACCTGCCAGCAGGCCCCCACTCCTGTCCAACTCATGTCCCCCTGCACTCCCACCCCCCAGCACTGTGGTGCACCCTCCACCAGGCCTCAACTCATGTTCCCCTGAACCCCCACCCCCCAGCACTGTGGGGCACCTGCCAGCAGGCCCCCACTCTTGTCCAATTCATGACCCCCTGCACCCCCACCCCCCAGCACTATGGGGCACCTGCCAGCAGGCCCCCACTGATGTCCAACTCATGTCCCCCTGCGCCCCCACCCCCCAGCACTGTGGGGCACCCTCCACCAGGCCCCAACTCTTGTTCCCCTGCACCCCCATCCCCCAGCACTGTGGGGCACGTGCCAGCAGGCCCCCACTCATGTCCAACTCATGTCCCCCTGCACCCCACCCCCAGCACTGTGGGGCACCCTTCACCAGGCCCCAACTCATGTTCCCCTGCACCCCCAACCCCCAGCACTGTGGGGCACCTGCCAGCAGGCCCCCACTCATGTCCAACTCATGTCTCCCTGCACCCCCACCCCCCAGCACTGTGAGGCACCCTCCACCAGGCCCCAACTCATGTTCCCCTGCACCCCCACCCCCCAGCACTGTGGGCCACCTGCCAGCAGGCCCCCACTCATGGCCAACTCATGTCCCCCTGCACCCCCACCCCCAGCACTGTGGGGCACCCTCCACCAGGCCCCAACTCATGTTCCCCTGCACCCCAAACCCCCAGCACTGTGGGGCATCTGCCAGCAGGCCCCCACTCATGTCCTACTCATGTTCCCCTGCACCCCCACCCCCCAGCACTGTGGGGCACCTGCCAGCAGGCCCCCACTCATGCCCTACTCATGTCCCCCTGCACCCCACCCCCAGCACTGTGGGGCACCTGCCAGCAGGCCCCCACTCATGTCCAACTCATGTCTCCCTGCACCCCCACCCCCCAGCACTGTGAGACACCCTCCACCAGGCCCCAACTCATGTTCCCCTGCACCCCCACCCCCCAGCACTGTGGGCCACCTGCCAGCAGGACCCCACTCATGTCCTACTCATGTCCCCCTGCACCCCCACCCCCCAGCACTGTGGGGCACCTGCCAGCAGGTCCCCACTCATGTCCAACTCATGTCCCCCTGCACCCCCACCCCCCAGCACTGTGGGGCACCTGCCAGCATGCCCCCACTCATGTCCCCCGTCATCACAATATAGATCCCTGGCCCCTATGGTCAGCCTCCAAATGCCAAACACCTACCCGAGAATTGCATCCACCCGCTTAGAAATGGCCATAACATGATAGAACCACAATTGCACGCTTGGAAATGAACACATGTCCCTCACATACACCCAATGGGTGTCAGTGAATCTCAAAACCCATATCATGATATGCATGAAACCAATGAGATGATACTACACATTGAAGTTTGAACAAAAAATATGTATTAAAAGAAACATAAATTGAATGAAAAATAAACAAACAGAAATGGGAATTTAAAAAAATAAAAAGCTGCATGTCCGTGAAATAATGCAAAACCAAAAATCATAATCCAAAGGAAAGGTGTCCAAAGTCACAGTCTACAAAAGTAAATCCAATGGAAAATTTTAATTGAAAGCCATTGATTCATGGGTAAATTGTAAAAAAAAAAAGAAAATCCAACAGTGAACTATATACAGATAAACAAGCCAGGGTCCATGATCCCAACAGAAGAAATGAAACCTATCTAATAACACTATCTAATAAAAAAAACTATATACAAAAATGTGGCCCATTTTCCAAAAGGTCCAAAAAAAATGCAAAACCAAAGGAAACCTAACACTAACTACAGAACTATTTACAAGGGCAACTGGCTAGTCCGATGGCTCACTTTTGGATGTCCCGGGCCAGGGCATCATCGAACTCCTGCTCAATGTCCCGGAGGTGGTCCTCCTCCATGGCCACGAGGGTCCGCAGGGCCGTCGACGTGTCCACCTCCAACCCCCTGTGGATTGCCTCGAGGCACTCGGCCCGCCTCAGGGCCCTCCGCATGGAGTTCTCCGCCCTGACCATCGTGAGCCGTGCCTCTTCCGCCCGCTGCCGCTCTGCATCCATGGCGTGGCCCAACCGCTGCCACACGGAAGACACTTCCCGTCCTGGGTCCTCCTGCCCTCCGGCCAATGCCTGCCCCTCCGATGTCGAAGGCCCCGAGCCATCATGGCTCCCACCACGTTGCTGCTGCTGCCTCCTGCTGCCTGCACATCCTCTGCTGGCTGGGGTGCATTCGTTGATGTGGCCATCCCTGCTGGATGTCCGACTCCCGACTGTGGCAGGGATGCCTCCTCCACCAGCCTGGCCGCACCGTCAGAGGCAGCTCCACAGGGCACCCAGGTGACTGATGGGTGGGAAGATGGCACGGAGGACGACTGGCGCATAGGGGGTTCAGTTGAGGAGGGGGTCGTAGCAAGCCCCATCAAACGGAGGAATCCGGCCTGGGTGACCTGTCCCAGTAGGCCGACGCGGTCAACGAGCCATTCGAGATGACGTGCAGTCTCCTCATGAAAAGACTGCAGGTCACCTCGCTTGGCCCGTTGACGCAACGCCACACCAGTCAGGACAGGCTCAACCCGGATAGCCACATCCGCAGGCAGAGGATGGCCAGTTGTCGTGAGCTCATCCCCTGCCTGAAAATGGGTCTGGACGTAGGCATCCCTGCTGGTGCAAGATGATGCAGGGACAGGATCAGGGACAGGATTGCACACAGGCACCTCCGCGGCGGCCTGTGCTGCCTCCTGTCCCTGGTCCTGCACTGCACCACTAGCACCAGTGGAATCCCCACCTCCAGACCCCGTCTCTGTTGCTTGCAGGGCCTCCTCCTCCACCAAACCCCCCACCAACCTGGATGACTCCTTCTGGGCAGGAGCGTGGTCTTCCGTGTGCTTACGCGTGGCCAGCTTTATACGGAGTGATTTGGCAGGTGAAAATTCTGCACGTCAGCGTGTAATTCGAGGAAAGGCCCTTAGCGCGTAAGCACGTCTGCACGCATACGCAATTTCATTGGACAGAAGGCCCTTCAAGCGCAAGCGCCCCTGTGACGTGACGCGCGCAGGCGTGCATGGGCGTTTCAGCGTGCGTGAAAAACTGCACGTCCGCGTGTAATCCAAGGAAAGGGCCCATGCACGTAAGTGACTTGACGCGCGCGGGTGTTTCCCTCAGCACGGGTTAAAGGTGAGCGGGGCCAGCAGTTTGCTGTACGTGCCTTTCGTGGAGACCGACGTGTGTTGCTGCTTCCTGTTGTTTCGCGCGCCATCACAACTTCACAACTATCAAGGACGTATCTCTTCTTTTGGTGGGGGTATTGGCTACACGTGTTTTTCTGCATCGCGCTAGTCAGACGGTGAGTCAGGCACGCTCTTTTTCCCACTGCGGGTGCCCCTGTATATCGCACCCATTTTCAATGTCATAGTAGCCTGCGTGTCCCACGTATGCGTTATTCGTGTTACTGGGTGCCACTGCATACTGCAGGAGGTTGAATCCATGCACGTAGGCTGCAGGGTTGTGTGCATGGCTTTACTGCAGTTTTGGGGTGCCTGAGCGTTGCGTGACCCGTCACTACATCACCGGGGTCACATACAGCCTTGCAGGTGCAGGGGGGCTGTTAACATCTTGCTTCCCTCCCCCTTCACCCCAATTGCCCAGGTCAACTGTGGTGTACACCTCCCATTGACACTACTCCATCTGTGCCGGCACTACTACATCTGTGCCATGGTTGGGAGGCCACCAAAGGTAAGAGGCGCCTCAGCTGGTCGTACTCCTCGTGGCGGGCGTGGTCGGGGACATGGCCATGGTGACCAGGGAGTAGGGGGACTCCATGGTGTCCAGGGCGGCCACAGAGGGGGAAGAGGCAAGGGTGCGCCACTTGAGCACAATGTTGTGCCATGTGTCGGTGCAGTCATGCCACCACCCCCTGCGGTTATGAGGGATGCAGCTTCTGCATCTGGCACTGTCGCCCGTGTGACCCGGCAGTCCGTTCTATCGACTGCCACGGGCCCAAGGGTAGTGGTAGCTGCAGGTGCAGCTGTGGACACCGCCACCCAGGCTCAGGGTCTGCCAGCGCAGGCTGCGTTGGCACTTGAGGAGCCCTTGGTAGATCTCCAACAGGCCAGGAGGGAAATCATAGGGGCAGGCCGGGCTGCTCAGACCAAGACATGTGTCCCTGGGGCAGTTATGTCATCTGCTGCCCCGAACAGCCGGGTGTTGGCAAGTGCAGGGCCAGATGCACCCAACAACACACCCGGTTGTGAGTCTGCCAACCAGGACCGTTGCGGTCAATGTCCCTGCCACAGCTGATGTTGCTGCGCAGGGTCCATTAGAGGGCACCCAGCTGCCACTGACACAAGTCAGGCCTTTGGTCGTCCCTCCACCTGCCACTCCCTTGGCTCAATCCACCGAACCCACTGGCCATACTGGTCAGGGCGGCATTAGCTACGTGCGGGGCCACAGCCGTGACATGCTAGTGAGTGCCAATAGTCAGACTACGGCTGCCCAACGTGACACCCACTGGAAGCATGTTGCGGAACATGTCAGTTCATTCGGCCATGAGGTGCGCACGGCGCAAGAGTGCAAAAAGCGTTGGAATGACATCAAACGCAGCACTAAGGCTAAGCGTGCCTCTAATTACAACTTCACTCTGGTGACTGGCGGTGGGCCTGCACCATAGGAGGAAGAGCTCACTCCGCATGAGGCACTCGTTGCGGAGTTCATACCACCTGAATTGGTCGAAGGAGTGGGAGAGATGCTGGACTTTGATGCCCAGTCCAGTGAGTGTTGATGCGTGTTTGTTGAGGACGTGTGTGTTTCACTTGTGGGATGTGTTGTGCATGATTGCCAGTACAGTTGACGTGTACATGGTTCTGATGTGTAAGTAATGCAATGCTTCCGTGATGCATGTCTCCTCTGCCTGCATGCAGGGACTCCATGTAGGCATGCTCCCTTGCCCCTCCTCCGCCACTCTGCACCCCAGTTCCACCTTTGCACTGGTCTGCTTCAATCTTGCCAATGTGTACTTTCTTGTTCATGCGTCCTGTGTAGATGCTAACTTCCAGCGTAGAATCTGCCAGAAATATGCCGTGTGGTACAGCCTTAGTACTTGATGCAGGGTATCTCACTTGTACTGTGCATAGGTCAGATGTCCCGCAGGGACATTAGTGCCCATTCATGCTCCATGTGCATTGCACGCATGCCCCTATGTGTCCTTGACTGGATGATCACTGTAATGCAAGTCCTGGGTGACATACATTGCATGGCATCTCATCAGCCTTCCCATGTCAACTGGGTGTCAGTACTGCGTTGCACACATGTTTAGGGTCTGACAATCTGTGTGGCTCACAGGCCTCAGCGTGTTCAATGGCCAATGACTCTGTCCAACTGTTGTTGTGTCTTCTTCACACGTGGGCGGCCTCCAGAGTGTTCATCATGTGTCCTGCTTACTGTCCCATCATCATTTGCAGTTGTTAAGACGGATTTCTGAACTCTGTCCTGTTGGCGCAGAAGTCCAGAAGGCCAACCTAATTACTTGGAACAGGGTAACCTCTGGACAAGCCAGACCAATCAGGGTAGCGATCGCGGCGGTCAAGACTAGGTCTCAAGAGGGGTGAGGGTGACTGAAAGTCCGCAATGAGCACACAAAGCAAGGACACTTACAAACTACTCCAAACAGGTGTTATATTAAAAATATATACACATTTATTCCAAGGCCTTTAAAACAATGACCGTAGCGAGAAATCACAATACAACTCTAGTAAACCAACACATACCATACCAATACATACCATACCAATACAATATATATACAAATACAAACAAGTCTCAAGCGTTAGATGCACGAAATGTGTAGTCCACCTAAAAGGGAAGGAAAATAGGCAGTGCGAAATAATGCTTAGACCCAGTCCGCCTTCAGAGGCACCGAACTACAAGGAAGTCCGAGCCCTACGAAGAGTGGAGCCTTGTGCTCAAAAGTACCTGCACACGCTGGTGCCAACGGGCAAAAGGGGGAGTCTCTTCGAGGGAATCAGGCAGTTCAGTTTAGTGCACAAATGAAGAAGAACAGTTCCGCGACTCAAGCGCAGCCTCCACTGTGGGCAGAAGCAGAGCGCGAGTACGGAAAGGCGTGTTGTTTTGACACAGCGGGGAAAAGCTATGGGCTCCTGCAGGAGGGCGACCAGTTCCTAGCTATGCTACTCACCGGTCCCCGATGCAAGCAGACCCAGGCTTCTCCGCGTCAGTTTCAGTCGCTGGCAGGTTCAGGAGAGCAGGGGACGTCTCGTCATCGTGTTGAGTCAGCAGCAGCAGAGTTGAGTAAAAGACGTCCCAAACGAAGTGGACCCGCACAGTTTGTTACCACAGCAGGGCAACGGAGCAGCCGTGCGTATCTGAGCCAAATGTGCACTACTCACTTCAGACCTGGGAACGCCAAGTGTATGAAGCGTGCGAAATACTACACAACCTGGCGGCGGTTACAGAGCAAGACTCCTGTGTAGGCTGGTCAGTCTGCTGGATGGCCCAGAGACACTTCCGAAGGCTTACGAGCAGGAGATGGTGAAGATGCCGAGAATAGCTGTTCCCTCTATTCCAAGGGTCGAAGAACCAGTACAGGCCTTCTGGTTCGATCAATGGTAAAAAGGGTTTCAAAAGGCGACAGCAGTGCAGAGGAGCAGTCCTTCAGCGGGTCACCAGCGATTCCTCGGTTCAGCCTCTTGGTTGCAGGATACTTGGCTCCTGTATTCCTTCGTTCGTGAGAACTCAGGAGATCGACATGGTAGTGGTGTTTCCAGCCCCCTCTTATCCACGGTTCCCTTCGCGCCAAAACGGAGGGGACCCAATGGGAGATCCGCTCATCAACACTCACACCATACGTGGACCTATCACGGACCACGGTGGTCCCAGGCATTCACATCACCCTAGACTCTCTGGCACCCAGGATGTGTATTGGGACCAGACATCCCAGCCCACATCCTGGAGGCACACACCAGGCCTGTAGAAGCCCACGAAAGCATCCGTGTTTCGCGGGAAAGTACATGCCAAAATAAGGAAGGCCCCGGGTCGGCTCGACCTGGGGAAGGTGAAGGGAGCAAGACGGTCAGCGGACAGGACAAAGGAGCCTTGTGGTCTGGCCATTTTGGGAGCCAGGCCACCATTTTGGGCTAAGCGCGAGAAACGCGCTAAAAACGCCAAAAGGAGCTCAAAACAGAAGAAACTAACTAGCGACCCAAGAGATCAGTAACTTAGCTTACAGTGCACTCTTGTGTCATGTTGCACGAAAGGGTGTCCAGTCAACTGGTCGACGACAAACTGGTCGACTGCAATTTGGTCGACACCATTTGGTCGAATGCCAAATGGCGAATTTTTTTTTTTTTTTTTATATATATGTGTTTTGTGGGTTTTCGTGTGGGGAAAAAAAATAAAAAAGAAAAAAAAGGGGGTTGGGGGGGGACCCCCCCAAAAAAAAAAAAAAAAGGGTAAAAAAAAAAAAAAAAAAATCGACCATTTGGCATTCGACCAAATGGTGTCGACCAAATTGTCTGTCGACCAAATGTTTTCGACCATTTGACTGGTAACCGCACGAAAGCCGCAACATGATAAAAGAAATTCTTTTCTTTCTTTGTTGGGCACCGGAGTGCCTTCCATCCTGCTGCTGGTGGCCTGGGATTGGCCCTGGCCCACTACATCTGGGCCAATGAGGAGGCCGGCAGGCTTGGCCGGCCCTCCTCACAAGGCCCACTCCTAAGGCCCTGTCTACCGCTGTCCACCGCGGCACGCCGGTTCGCCGGCCCCATGTGAGTGTTTGTCTACCCCCGTGAGTATCTGTGTGCCCCCCCTGCCCCCGTGAGTATCTGTGTGCCCCCCCTGCCCCCGTGAGTATCTGTGTGCCCCCCTGCCCCCCGTGCGTATCTGTGTGCCCCCCCTGCCCCCATGCCCCCGTGAGTATCTGTGTGCCCCCCCTGCCCCCCGTGCGTATCTGTGTGCCCCCCCTGCCCCCCCTGCCCCCGTGAGTATCTGTGTGCCCCCCCTGCCCCCCCTGCCCCCCGTGAGTATCTGTGTGCCCCCCCTGCCCCCCCTGCCCCCCGTGAGTATCTGTGTGCCCCCCCCTGCCCCCCCCTGCCCCCGTGAGTATCTGTGTGCCCCCCCTGCCCCCCCTGCCCCCCGTGAGTATCTGTGTGCCCCCCCTCCCCCCCTGCCCCCCGTGAGTATCTGTGTGCCCCCCCTCCCCCCCTGCCCCCCGTGAGTATCTGTGTGCCCCCCCTGCCCCCCCTGCCCCCCGTGAGTATCTGTGTGCCCCCCCTGCCCCCCGTGCATATCTGTGTGCCCCCCCTGCCCCCCCTGCCCCCCGTGAGTATCTGTGTGCCCCCCCTGCCCCCCGTGAGTATCTGTGTGCCCCCCCTGTCCCCCCTGCCCCCGTGAGTATCTGTGTGCCCCCCCTGCCCCCCGTGAGTATCTGTGTGCCCCCCCTGTCCCCCCTGCCCCCGTGAGTATCTGTGTGCCCCCCCTGCCCCCCCTGCCCCCCGTGAGTATCTGTGTGCCCCCCCTGCCCACCGTGAGTATCTGTGTGCCCCCCCTGCCCCCCTGCCCCCCGTGAGTATCTGTGTGCCCCCCCGCCCCCCGTTAGTGTCTGTTTGCCCCCCCCTGAGATTCTGTTTGCCCCCCGTGAGTATCTATGTGCCCTCACCCTGCGTGCCCCCCCTCTTGCTCTGCGCTCCACCCCCTCTCCTCATTTCCATCCTCTTAACTTCCCTCCTACTCCGCCCCTCCTTTTCTCCCCCCTCCTAGATTTCCCCCTCCTAGCACTTACTCCTATCATCTGTTGCGTGACTCTTGATAGCAGCTTGTCTGTCTCCCCTCCTTTTGTTCTCCCCCTCCCCCCTCCCCCTACTTTTCAATTTGTCACTGACTTTTTGCTCAGTAGCGTGTCTTGTTCTCCTTCCCGCCTCCGTCCACTTGCCCACCCCTCCCACCCCGCCTCTTGTTACCACCTGCACTGCGTAAATTGTCGTCAGACTTAGTAATGTTACTGCATGCTCTGTTTTCCTTCCTTTCCATCACCTCTTGCCTTACTTGTTCTATGCACTTGCACTATCAGCAATGTCGACAGGCCTATTATGATAGTTATTTTTACATTCTGTATTGTTTCAAGGACTTTTGCTGAATGTAACTGTATTTTTCCTATGTCCCCTCCCTCCTTGAAGCGCTTTGAAACACATTGTGTATAGGCGCTATATAAATAAACTATCATATCATATCATATCAAACTACGGAAAACAGCGTTTCCCGGTACTGACTGTCTTAAGGGCATGTCAGTTTCCCCGTAAGAATGGAGTGAAAGCCCAGAGGAGTGCGGCAGAAGGCTGCACTTCTCTGGCAAAGTCGAGAACAAGGTGAAAAACAACAGCAAAAAGTTTAGGGTTTGACACATGGAAGGAAAATTACCCACAATTACGAAATCTTTCCTAACAGCAGTGTTGTCACTTGAATCACATTATGCTGTTGGTGCCAGTCAACACTGCTTGTCAAAACACAGGTGTATGGTCAGCCTTTTGATACCATTCTAGGCATCCCTGCTTTGGTACTGGGGTGGAGGGGTGCTTGGCTTCTAGATATGGTACACATTGAATGCACAATGCACGTGATGCCTGCATTTTACCTTGCACTGCCTTCACATTTCCTGGCACACACCATGGAGTCCTTGTACATGTAGGTAGTGAGTGGCGTACACATTTTCTGCACTGCATAGACCCACTTCCATGGAAACTGCCACCTTTCAACAGGTCTGATCACAGAAGCAGTTCAAAGTTGACCCAGCATGCATGCCAGGTTATATGTTGTGTGTCACATATCTGCCTGATGCGTTTGTTGTCGGCGTGTGTGTGTGTGTTGTGTGCTTCTGACATGCGTAGTGACCTTTTTTCTCTCTATTTTTCAGGTGATGACGCAATGGAGGCGGAGGATGGTGTTGTCATGCCAGACACAGGGTAGTTACCACTACATCAACCCGGCACAAGTGGGGGTTGTGGGGTGGTAGGCCACGAAAACCCCCAAGTGCTACAGTCCATCTTGTCTCTGGCTGCCTATGAGCCCAGCCTTGATAACGACACTGACGTCCATGTTGAGTTGGATGAGCATCAAGTCCATGTGTCAGGGGTGAGTGAGTCTGATGTGGACACTCCTCTGTCTGCGACACCTGCACTGAGGGATCAGACAGTCTTGGTTCCTCCGCCCGTGGTGGATCGGGATGCAGGGTCACCCTCCACACCAGTCACTGATGTGCTTGGGACATCACGTCGACGGGGGCATGTAGTCGTGCAGCCGCGGGCGGTGCCAACACAGCGAGGACCCCCGGTCCTTGGGTCCCGCAGGGGTCAAGCCCAGCAACGCGGTCGCCACGCGCAACCGCAGTATACTGAGTGGGAGCAAGACATGACTGCCAATTCAGAACGGCAGGGGGCAGCAATGGAGAACATCGCTGAGAGCATGGAGCGTGTGGCCCGATCTGTGCTCCCCCCTGCTAGGCAAGTGCTTCTCCAGCAGCAGGCGGCACTGTCCACGGCCCGCTCGCTCAGGCTGGGCATGGAGGCCTCAGACAGGGCACGCCAGGCTGAAATGTCGTCTATTCATCAAGCAATTGCTGCTCACGCAGAGGCGCACATGGATGCCCTGAGGGAGGAGTATGCTTCCCTCAAATCCACTCTGGGTGTCCTTATGATGTCCCAGAGGCAGCGGGCAGAGGAGAGGTTTGCACAGCTTGAGCGTACCATCTCGGCTGAGCTACAGGCTTGCCGGGAGGTGCAGCGGTTGTCCAGCCAGGCCTTGCAGGAGGAACTCTGTGTTACACGTGCTACCTTGCAAGAGGAAGCACGTGTATCACGTGAGGTTCTGCATGCAGACCTACGTCACATCGCCACACAGAACCTGGCTCACCCGTCCGGCAGACTTGCTAATGACAAGGGGCAAGCTGCGGCTAGGCGTGGCCAGGCTACTGTGCCACATCCTCCTTTCCAGGATGAGCCAGACTCGGACGACCATCTATCTCCCACATAGGTCGGGCTGTGCAGGCGTTGAGCCCATGGAGGTTTTTTTTTTGGCTCAGCATCATCGCATGTGGGTGTTGAGCAGCACCCTGTACCTCCCCCCTCCTGGGTGCCTCCCCTGCCCCCTGGGTAGTATGTGGCCATTTTTGATTTTTCTTTTTGGTTAGTTAGTTAAGTTTCTGTTTGATAGTTAGTTTAATTAGGTAATGTAGGATTTCCATAGTTAGTGTAATTAGTTAATATAGTTTAAAATTGCTTGTCTATTATGCTTTCATGTGACGGTGCGGTGCTTTGTGGCTTTTGAAGGCATCCACTGTCTGTTCCAGCTGGGCCCTTCAGGCTTGTCTTGTGTATGTGTTTGCTGCTTGGGGTCCTTGACTCACATATGCCACTCCTGCCTCCCTTATCCATGGGCTCGCAAGGATGGTTCGGTGTGACAACCTATTACACAAGGGCTTTGGATTGTCATATCTGTGGCATGTCTGGTGCTGTGTGACTTGTGTTGACACCCCTAGTGGGGATGATTTTGGTGTTATTGTCCACTGTTCAGCTTTTGCTAGATGGGGTGTTTCATGATTAATGTGTACATTCATTGCTATGCATTGTGTAGTATGCTTCTTATCTTTACTGTACACGTGCTTGTTGCAATTCATGCTGTAGATATTGTGTTCCACACTTTGGATGTGAAAGACGGACTGATGGTGTGATTTCTGATGTAACTCTCTGACATGGTCAAGTAATGAGATGCCTGAAGAGACACACACAGATGACTTTAAAGCATTAATCATGTGTTTCATGCCCTTTCTGCAGGGGGGATGAGCCTCCATAGCACCTTTACCAGCAGACATGGCCCATTGGATGTCTGAATTCTGGACACGTGTGTTGGTGCCCACATGCACATGTGTGCACAAGCAGAGGCACAGGGATTGCAGACCTACATCCTAGAACTGCTGGCGTGTTCCAAGGAACTCCAGGCAAGGTGAGCAGCAGAGGGGGGCCACAACACAGCAAAGCTTGCACCAGGCGAGTTGCACATGCAGGCTTAGTCACAGCACTGAGGGTGAGCTTGGACGAATATTGGTGTTGAAGCACACAATGCAGCTCAGATGTGTTGGTGGACTGATGGCTGTTGATTGTAAGGTTGTATGGGACACCTGCAGGGGCAGTGGCACATACCCTCCGGTACACCAAGGTCCATTGAGGCACTTGTATCAACCATGTAGCCTTCCGAGACATGGAAAGGGGCAGCTCACAGGGACATACAGCAAGGGACATACTCGGGTGCAGTGCATTTCATTTCCATGTACATTTTGATAAATGCACTGCCAACTTTGTTTCGGTCATGGTGGAACACAACTTGTTCTGAAGTCATGCCTTGCTATATGGGTCTGTCTGCTTACCCAGGGAACATTGCATGTTGTGTGAATTGTGACACATTGGTGTTCCATTTGCCAAGTACCCACCGGCGGGTGACTTACTGCATTGACTGTGTATGACCCATCACAGGGGTAATTTTATATATGGGTACGAAGCATCTACACCAGATTGTCTGTTTGTAGAGTCTTTGTTGCTATGGGACATGTTTGGTGGTGTGTTTTTGTGTAATGGGCACGTACAGGTTATTGACTGTGGCTCTCGTTGCAGCATTGCAGTGCTCCTGTAACCGGACCTAAGAGTGCGCAGGCAGGAGGCCAGCACTCAAAACCAGAGCTAAGTGTCTTGTTGTTTTTCTTTCAAACTGCTCTGCATAGGCTTGCTGGGGGGTGCACTAATGCATGGATGAATGTGTAATTCAATTTGGTATGTTTTTTTCCCCTAATCACCCGGAATCCTATCCAATTTTAAACCCTGTACCCTCTACCCGGTGTTCCTGCTTCCCGTACCTATCCAAGCAACGTTCCCTAACCCTCTTTCCCCGCTGGGGTTGTGGATGCCTGTGTAAGCCACAAACTTGCAGGCGCCAAAACCCTAGAGGGGGTGGTTGGTTTGTGCCACTCCTAAGCCTGGACTACAGAAGGCCATGACAATGATGTCCAAGTTTGTTTGGATTGTGTATGTGTTCATGCAGGTAGTACATTTTCGTGCATTCACTACTTTCATGTGTCATTCCTCCTCCCCTCTCCTGCCACTCATTCCAGTTATCCAGTGTGCCAACACCTGTCCCGACTGCATATCCCTGACCCTCCTTCCCCACCAGGGTCTCAGAGGCCTGTGTGAGTTTGACCTTGCAGGCACCGGGGTCACGGTGGGGGTGGTTGTTTCATGACACTCCCGCGCCTGTACACGGGACCTGTGACAGTACACATCCGTTCATGGTGCATCATTCTATGTCATGTACCACACATTGTTCACATCCTGTTGTGACATTGTTTTACTGTGCTACCTTGGTTGTTACATCATTGTGGTAGTACTTGGCCTTTGTGAGGTACTGCTACGTCAAGTCATCTACTGGAGGGTGTTCTTGTTCGTTTTTCTGGCTTGGATTTTGTGAATTTGCAAATGAGTGTGGACTCTGAGGGTGCAGGCACCTTTTTACACACAAGGTGGGAGATGGTGACGAAGGGGAAAGGTGATCCTGTGGCCAGGTGGAATTGAGGGTTGAAGGCTCCATGACGCAGGTGCAGTTGTTCAGTGGGTCATGGTCATTTGTGAGGGAGGGGGTTGTTGTTGATAGTTGCCTTGCCCTGCAGTGTGATGGGAACCCTGACATTATAATGGTGGTATCCTATGTACATGTTGTGCTCTGCTGATCAATGCCTGTTCATGTGTTGTGTTTACCTTTCAGGTGCGAGGGGATAGTTGTGGTTTGACATGCTGTGGTGTACACATGGTGAATGTTCACATGTGATGTGTAGAGGACACTGATGGTCACTTGATTGCACATGCATATGTTGAGTGCATGTCCTTACTGACCCACACACTTGCACTCTGATGCAATACATGTACAACCACCCTTGCATATCCATGTGTACACTGTTTGCCTTCTGGTGCCCACTGTGTCCCTGCAGCACATGTTCTGTGACCAATTATGGATCCTGTACATGCCTAATTTGCTTTTTGATGTGGTCTGTCGCTTAGATGTGATGCTCAGGGTGTGCATCACACACAATGGCTGTTCACTGTGCTGTGCGCTGAGCAGTGTGTTGCAGGAGTTGGACACAGCACACAGAAGCTGCTGTGTTGATTTTGCAATGCACAATGTGCATGTAGACAGGCATTCATTGTTATGATACGTCTACAACTCTTGTAATGCATTTGGAAATGACTTATTTTGGGTGGGAGGTTGTTGGTCAGTCATTTCATCTGATTCCATGTCAGGCATCATTGTCTGATTCCACTGTAGATTTTTGACATGGCAATGTGTACCTTATTGTTACTGTGTTGGTGTATGGGTATTGCTTGCCATGTCATGTTGTGATTTGGGAGGGTTTGAGTGACATAACAGTGATGGCCATGGCCTGTTTTGCAGGTGTGTGTGATTCACACCTTGCATGTCAGGGTCATCCGCTTCTCAAAGCAACTAGCTGGGGGTAGATCTCTCTCCGCGGCAGGGGCCTCCCTCTGGAACAGCCTTCCTGCCTCACTGGAACTTGAGGAGAACCATCTTCGGTTCGGGAAGCACCTCAAGACCTTCCTCTTTGCTTCTGCTTTCTCTTTGCCTCTCCCTTGCAAAATTCTTAACTGGAACTGCACTGGATCTGCAACTGGGCCACTCTCACCGACCTCGGTCCCTGGCCCAGCCACTCTCCACTTGCACTGCCTCCATGGCAACCCCTGCACTGCGGGACTGTCTCTCTATCCCTACAGCCCCCCCTTCCCCGCACTTGTCTGCACTTACCTTTGCAGTTGCCACCAGCTGGCCTATGTATTTGTTTTTTAGTCTACTTACCCTGTACTGCTCTCCCCCCTCCCCTTCCCCTTGCACTTTTCCCTTCCCCCTAACCCTGCACTTGCACAATCTAAATGACACCTGGCCTAGTAGTATCGTTGTCTGTCTTCCCTTGTTCCCCCCTCCCTGCCTCATCGCACCTTGAAATACTTGTGTATAGGCCATATCATGTCATGTCATATGTGTGCCTTTTGGTCATACAGGATAGCTTGTGTTTAAGTAGCTTGGGATGCAGACAATGTGGCACTTCCATGGCAACTATCTCAGGGTGGTAGGGTTGTGATAGTTGACTATCTCTTTGTCATCATCGATTGTCACCTGGTATGTGCCAGGCCTGTGTGCACTCCGCAGGGGTGGGAGTTTAGGTGAAAAATGTGGCCACAAGCTGGACCGGGCTTCCTCGCCACGTGCCCTGTCCCCTCCAATGGGCAGCGCCTGTGCCTGTGGTTGGGGATGTGGGGGCACCACCATGTCCACCGGTAGACCATGCCGTGTTGCAACATTGTGCAGGGCACATGCTGCCACAATGATCCTGCACACTACTGGGGGTGCATAGAGTAGCTGCCCGCCAGAGCGGTCAAGGGAGCGGAAACGTGATTTGAGCACTCCAAATGTGTGCTCCACTATGGCCCTGGTTGCAATATGGGCGGCGTTGTATCTTACCTGGGGTGGTGTGGTGGGGTTCCGGATTGGCGTCATCATGTGGTTGCTCAGAGGGTAGGCACTGTCCCCTGGGGAGGTGTAAATGGTTGTGATTATTGGGGTTTGTGTATTTGTGTGTGTGTGTGTGACACGCATGCATGTGCAAGGGCATTTGTACTCACCTAGGAGCCAGGTGTCACCATGCTGCCCAGCTTCCAGGGCCCGGCTCAGGGCGGACATTCTGTATATGAAACTGTCATGGGTGGAGCCAGGGTAGTTTGCATAGACAGAGGCGATGATTCCATTTGCATCGCATACCACCTGTACATTGATGGAATGCCAGTGCTTGCGGTTTCGGTAGATGTGCTCAGTGGCCCTAGGTGGACGTAGGGCCAAATGGGTGCAATCTATGGCACCGAGCACTTTGGGGAAGTGTGCCACCCTGAAAAAATCCAGGACAACGGCCTGCCTTTCTGCGGGTGTTCTGGGCATGTATATGTGCCTGCGGACTGAGGGGCGCCCTGTCATGATTGCCAGTACCTGGTGTAGGCAGCGTGACTGCATGGCCTGTGAGACCCCCCCCACTATGGCAGTAGTCCGCTGAAATGACCCAGTGGCCAAAAAATGCAGGACATTGAGAACCTTCTCCAAGGGGCTCAATGCTTGGGAGCAAAGGGTGGGGGATGTAAGGTCATCTTCCCACTCCCTGACCAGGTCTAGGATGATATGGGGTGGAAACCTATACCTGCCGTAGACCTGGTCGTCAGGCATCCCAAAAAGGCTTCTCCGTGGTGTGAAAATGCGTGCTCTGGCTATTCTCCTCCTCCTGCGGTGTCCCACTATCAGTGCTGTGACAAATGGGGCATTCATCGTAGCTGTATATATGTGTTTGTTGTATGCGCGCACTTTTATACTGTGCGCGGGGACGCTTCCGCCTGCCTTCGTGTGGCAGACGCGTTGACGCCTGTGTGCGTCTTTTGCCGTGCGCGGGTTTCCCGTATTCGAATCCATGAATACGGGTTGTTGGCGTGCGTGTGGGCGTTCCGTGTAGTTCCCTGCAGTACTTCCCAAGTTACGCCTTCTTTTTCACGCGTTATTCCCCATTCCGCGTGTTACGCCCACTGTTCCGCCCACTTTGGTTGTGTGCGCCGCGCTATGTGCACTTTTGCTGTGCGCGTAGCGCACGCCGTGTGTGCCCGCGTGCGCCATAGCAGGATTGGGCGCACGGACAGCAGGAAACACGCGCAGCGTCTTCCTTGAATCGCACGCGTGCGCGTGCGCTGCATTTCTCACGCTTGCGCCACCTTGCGCCTGCTTGCGCTGGGATTTTCGGCGCACGTTTGCTCCATGAATTGACCTCTAAGCCTTTCTCTCTGTGCTGTGCACGAACATTTTCTGCATTTGAAAAGCCTTCTTATGGACTTGTAGTTGCAACGAAATGAAAAGCCAAAAAAATGACTCCAGAAAGACTTTGTAGACATGTTAAGCCAAACCCCCAACTTGTTGTTATAGAACATCAGCATTTTATTCAACAAACTCCACAGTCGCACTATTTTTATTTTTGCACTTTGACTTTGTATCTATGTAGTTTGAGCTTCCACTAGCGGTTCCCCATCACTGCTGTAAATCTGTAGCAGTGAGAGGTTCCTCGAGTAATGCATTTTCATGGTACAGGGCTGCAGGACTCCCTGCTTACTTCAGCAGTGCAATGCCAGATAAAACGGCCACACCAGTTTGAACACACTGTCAGTGTTATTTGTCCCTAAAATAACACCATTTTGTTTTATTAGTGCATTATTGGTTAATTATAACCTTTAACACAAATATTGATGTTCCTTCATTTCATATACTAATAAAAAGTACGTATAATTTTCATAACAGATCAAATTTAAACATTTTACATTTTCTCACATTCAGAATTTACTGAGTGGTATCATTTTTTTTTTAAATTCATCACAGACCAAGTCTAGGAACACACATGTTATTTATAAAATACAACATCTACACTGTATGATAAAGAACAGTTTTCCTTTAAAAGGAACAAAAGATAATCAGTTTAAAAGCTCCAAAATGTCTCGCCGCATATTATACAGTTCATAACCAAGTTATCCCCTGTGTATAATAGAGACCAACATTGATTTGTGCAAATAAAATTCATGTCCTTCACCAATCTTGTGTAGCCTTCTTCATAAACCAATATTAGTTATGTACAATTAGGCAATCAATAAATGCTGGGTTGTCTCAGGCTCAGAGCCACATAGGGCCTCATTACACGGTAGGCGGAGGACCAAGGTGCTATTAGCACCTTGGTCCATGCCGGTAAAATACCGGCACCGCCTTGGTGGAAAGGGGAATTACTGCCCTATTCCAAGGTTGGTGGGGCGGTAATTCCCCCTTCCCCCATTGCCCTTCCCCATTCCCATTTTTGCCCCATAGCGCTCTATGGGAATGGGGAAGGTGCTAATTGCGGTGCCACAAATTGCGGTACCGTAATTAGCACCCGTGTCCCTTTGCGGGTTGGTTTTTAATGCCTGCTAAACAGCAGGCGTTAAAATACCTACCCGCAAAGGAACCTCGTAGTAAGGCGGTAAGGGTTAACGGTCATCGATACCATTACCGGTGACCGTTAACCCTTACCGCCTTCCGTGTAATGAGGCACATAGTCTGCAAAGGCACTCTATGTAAGAGATCATAAGCCACGTGCCTCTGTTAGCCAAGGTTGGAAGATAGTTTAGTCTTAAATGCATTAAACATCTTGAAATACTGTTATTCTGTAATTTTTTAATATAAGCACAGGCTGAGTTGATTGGAAAGGCCTGTCTAGAATAAATAGTGTAACTAGTTTTTGCTGACAGGTGTGCCGTGCGCTTATTGCGATCCCAAACTAGGGCCTGTTTTCTTCAGAGAATTTAGTAGCTATATTTTCCTCGGGACGACAGGTGCATCCTATTTAATCTAAAGATGTGACAATGTCTTTATGGCACTGGTTTAAAGCTGGACAACTATACAGAGTTCCAGCAAGATCCAAAAATAGGAATTCAGAGATTTTGAATTTCCCTGGCTCATCATCAGTTTAAAGTAGAAGGCACATGTTGCAATAATTTTCGGAGCTGAGAGGGAAGTTAACCCTAATTAAAAATAGATAGCTTCCATTGGGACTGCTTGAGATAGATGCAAAACACTCTTCCAGAGCCTCCCTTCTAAAACACCTAGCCAAGTAGTCTCTTTAACCGTAAATACTTTTAGTATGTATAGTGTGCTTGGAACCATACATGAGTAATACAGCTTTATCAATCCTTCCATAGAAGAAAAATCACCAGGACTAGACATAAAAGACCTTATTGCCTTCAATTTGGCAGTTGTTTTTGCAAAGATACATTTTGAAAGTTCTCTTTGTCTAGGTAGTTAGATACTAGTACACCAAGATATAGGTAACTGGACACGTCTTCCTTGTTTTTGTCCATGTCTTCTGAATAGGAGTTTAGTTTTTTCACATGATTTGTATCCAATGCCTGCTCACCCCAGCCTGATAAGACCTTGGCTTTCTTGGGGCTCATCCAGCCTTGCCTTTCTGAGTTTCACTCCTGTTAATTCATTAAATTGTTTTTAACTGTGACACACTAGAAAAGAGGCCTTCCTTTTTAAGTCCAGCTCTGCTATAATACGTAGTGGAAACATCCATTCTTTACTTGCTCCTATATATATTTATATATATATTCAGTAAAAAAACTTTGTTAAAGGGACGTTATGGTTAAGTTGCGCTACTGAAAACCTATGAAATTCAGTGAAAAAACTTTGCTAAAGGGATGTTATGGTTCAAAGTAAAACCGGAAAACCCCTGAAATTCGGCAGTTATGGTAACATAAGCAACCATAACTCGCGCCACCGTGCACTGCAAACACTAACACCCAGGACATCACTGATGACATCACATGTGCATTTACTTTTCATAAAAACTCTGTACAAGGGATTCTTATAATGCTGACCAAAAACTGTCAAGGATCATTGGGATAAATATCATGAGCTAATTAGTGCATTAAGCAATGCATTGATATAAATAGCATTCTATTATGAAGTTCTATCCAGTATACTAAGCTACTCATGCAGAAACATAGGCAGTGTGTGCAGCATACATGATGAAGGTGCCATATTCATAATCTTGCCATGTTGAATACTGAAATGATAACTGCTTTCTTATTAGAGTTTTGCGTACTGTGAAACATGTAATAAGTAGATAATAAAATCCACTTAATACATAATTATTACAGACAAAACACAGAGAGACAACAACACATACAAATATGAGTATATACAGGGACAGTGAAGTAAACAAAAAAGCAGAAGTAGTAGCAGAAATAGTTCATAACCTAACTGATTGTCTTTATGCAAAGAAACTATTGCTCTGTTTCAAAGCTGCTACTTACCATATGTATGTGTATCACATGATGTGACTGCACCCAAAGGAAAGGAGAGTGAGTATAATGTATATAAATATGAGCATATACAGGGAAGGTAGAGTAATAAAAATAAAACTATGAGAAAGTGCTGATAACCCCAATGATTATCTTCATGCACAGAAAGGATTGCTCTCTTTCAAGCCTGTGTCTTCCCCTATGTATATGTTTCGTATGATGTGACTTGGCCCTAAGTCTACAAATATAGTACCTTTTCAATTTTTACTTCCTGACTGTTACTGAAGAAAACTATGTGGCTTCGATATGTCGGTAAAGGATAAAAAGGGAGAGCCAGCCATGTGATGTCATCAGTGATGTCATCAATGACATTTGTGATGTCATCTTTGATGTCCTGGGTGTTAGTGTTAGCAGTGCACGGTGGCACGAGTTATGGTTGCTTATGTTACCATAACTGCCGAATTTCAGGGGTTTTTCGGTTTTACTTTGAACCATAATGTCCCTTTAACAAAGTTTTTGTTACTGAATTTCATAGGTTTTTAGTAGAGCAACTTAACAATAACGTCCCTTTAACAAAGTTTTTTCACTGAATTTCATAGGTTTTTAGTAGTACAACTTAACCATAATATCCCTGACTTCATATACATGTAACATAGAACATACTAACCCCCTCGTAGTGATTTTCATGTCTGCGGACTACCGACATGTCCGTGGACATATCGAAAATCTGAGCGTGGTGAATGTAAATTTAAATAGTGTGCCCCATTTCCCCTTTGAAGTTGGCTCTGAAAAGAGCCGTTTTTTTTGTTTTTTTTACAGATGCTTGACAGACACCTGTTATTTTGTATTTTTTTTCTTGTTTTTTTTTCTTACTTTACTCCTAAAATCTTCACATAACCTTCTCCAAAGCAACCCTTACATTCCAAAATAGAAAGGCATTTCCCGTAAAAGATAAAGAAATGCCATATTCTTTAAAATTAACAGCAATACTGGCATCAATATTCTCATTATTACAGAAGAACATACCAGCTCTAAGCATGAAGGCACACATGCCTCGGTTGATGACACACCTAGCAATGTTTTGCTGAGGACAAAAAACTGAACTATTGTCCCATATTGCCCTAGGTAGTAATCCAGAAAAAATTACTTTCGCATTTGGAAGGATCTTCATTACCTCTTGAACCAAGTGTTCCAAATCAGCCAACAAAGTAGGGGCACTGACGTTTCCCAAATGGAAAGCACCATAGTGCAAAACTACCACATGCGGACTGTTCATCGTGGCCATATCCTCACAAACTTGTACAATTCCCTGTACATTGCAATCAGGCACAGTTCTCCACACCACCTCCACTCCTTTCACATCAAAGTTCTTTGCAACATGCCTGCATTGAGCGTACTGTTGTAAACCATACACAAACATATCTCCAAGCACCAACACCCTGACTTTCTCTACTTCTGCCATCTTCACCACACACAGTCTCTTTCAACACAAATCCACAACCTCGACATCTGATTGGCTGATCCGTACAGTCTTCTTTCCATGTTGGATTTCCTGGAAAAACCCAGATGTAGCACGCCCTGTCCACGAACAGCCGCGGTGTCCGCTGACGGCGTCCACTTTACTCTCTGTGCCATTCCCTCATTGCATACAGCTAAGCAATCACACAATACGAATAAAGTCCTCAGAACACCGCCATTTTGTGAATTTTCAAACTTTTCAGGACAATTATCATTTCATTATTCAACATATTAACATTACAAATATTATACTTTCATCTTGTACTCTGCACACAATGCTATGTTTCTCCATTAGTAGCTCAGTATACTAGATAGAATCCCATAATACAATGCTATTTATATCAATGCATCGTTCAAAGCACTAATAACGGTATGATATTTATTGCAATATCCTTGACACTTTTTTCGCAACATTATAATAAAAATCCGTAGTACACAATTTCCATGAAAAGTACATACAAATGTGATGTCATCAGTGATTTCATCAATGACATTTGCGATGTCATCTTTGATGTCCTGGGTGTTAGTCTTAGCAATGCACGGTGGTGGCGCGAGTTATTTTTCATAGCTTGCGATTTTCAGGGGTCTTTCGGCTGTACTTCGAACCATAACGTCCCTTAAACAAACTTTTTTTAATATCACGCAAACAATATACAAACATGGCATGCAAAAACCAACTTCTCACAGATGGCTTTACACAGAATGTTGCAAAGTAAGAATTTATGCTCGTTCACAGTGAAGGTCAGCTGCTTCCATTTATTTCTCGGGCCCCGGAGAGGCTCACGAAGCGGACTATAAGGTTGTATTGTGTTTTGACCTTGACAGACAGAGATTGTGATGAAAGACTTCTCTTGAAGGAGTGTTGCTAAAATATAAGAGAAGATAAGGATGACATTTCTGAAATGAAACCACTTTTATATATTATATCACTATGCGAAAGATCGTTCGCACACGCGGAGTCGTATTTTGGGACTGCACTACTCGTAGACAATGGAAATTGCAATTGTACTGTAAGTAACCCTTTAGATTATTTTATACCAAATATAATTACAATAGCGTAGCATTAAAGACCGCTCAAGTTGAACTTGTTCGTTGAAAGTGGCATAATGTTTTCTACCGCGCACTATCACCGCCGAATTGATCCCCTGTCATTTAGAGGGCTCTGAAAAAGGCAGATGACACAGGGTGGGTTAATAGAAATAATGTAACCGGTCTCTACTCGCTGTGCCACTTCACTGTAGCCTGTCAAGTGGCACAGCGAGTACAACGCTCGCTTTGACATCCGTGCACAGCTTGCTAGCGCAAGTTCGAATCCCGGCAAGGCCAAACTCAGCCTTTCATCCTTCCGTGGTCGATAAATGAGCACCTCACACCGTGGTTAATAATAAGCACCACTTAGATACCTCACGGTTCTTAGCGCTATATGAATGGGAAAATATTATTATTTTATTATTAACATACTCCATTGCACTATCTTCGATAGCAAATAGTTTCACGCCCTAATAAATAAAATGATGATTTTTAATGAAGATCGGCTGGTGAGACTAATTTATGTTTTTTAAAACAGGTATGTGGCCCCATTTTGCCTATGTCACGATTTACAGACTCCAGCGGATTGGGTCTTCAACTGCCAGGTGCAGGTCCAAATATGCAACTTCATGACCCTCACCTTTTATGGGTCAATCGCCAAGGACCAATATGCCCTTACGCAGTACTAGCGGCTACAAACAACATACCAACCAATAGGGTGTTCTAATGGCTCTTTGTTGGAGCAACCTTCCGATTATCAGAGAGACCATTTACTGCTTTTATCATAAACCAACAGCCTATCTACCACAAAGGAACAACGCGTGGCTCAAAATAAACTTTTGCTGATCGACAGCAGAGACAATAGCAAATCGCTGAATATTCACTAAACATTTCATGTGAAATAAATGTACTTTACCAAATGTACAAACCTGCTGTTTACTCTTAAACCACAGTTTCATATTCCAAATTGTGGCGCACTGAGTTGTAAGCTGATCTAACACCCTCTGTACCGCAAAGGAACATCGCGTGCCTCAACATGAACTTTTGTGGATCGACAACAAAGACAAATGCAAATTGCTGAATATTCTCTAAACATTTGATGTCAAATAAATGTACTTTACAAAATTTACAATCTTGCTGTTTGCTTTTAAATCACAGTTTCATATTCCGAATTGTGGTGCGCTGTGTTGTGACATAATATGTGTTGTCTTCAGGGTTCTGTGTAAAGTCACTTAGGACTGCAGAGGACTGGGCGCGTTTGATGACGCACCCTGTAACGTCACGGAGAGAGGCGGGGAATATGAATGCTTTGATAATATCAGGCTTAGGGGCGGGAGATATGATTTAGTGTCGCAAAAGCAAGTCAGCCAGGTCAATAGCGCCAGTCATAGGATTATCACATATTGTCGGCGCACACCAGCCGGATTTATCGTTTCTTTAGTGGACAAAAAGTCGGTTGACGCCCATAGGAAATTGTACTATTAGCAGACAAAAGGAGTGGTCTTAAAACACTTTCACCCTGACAACGAACAATACAAACAACGTTCTCAGAACACCCCTATTTTGTGTAATTGCAACCATTTCGGGACACCGCAAGTGTTCTTAGAACACATTCAACTAGACAGATTACAATACGGACAGCGTCCTGAGGACACCCCCAGTTTGTGTATTTACGAACAATTAAGTACACCGTGAGTGTTCATAGCTCATTTTTACCTACCTTGCGAACAAAAATGACACATACTCCGTCCTCTAAACAGCCCACCATTTAGTTTATTTACAAAATGTCAGAACAGCCGTGTTCTCCGTGGACAAATCAAACGCAACAAAAACGTCTAGCATATAAAAAAACAAAACATTGAACCTATCTCATACTCCCCAACCCTTCCCAAACACTCTTACACACCAACACATGGCACTAAATACAATTTTTTATCCACGTTTCACCGCGCTGTTCGCGGTCGACGGCGAATACAAGACGGCGGGCGCCACAGAAAATCTGACGCGCTCCACGCCCCTCGCCGTTCAATCAGCGAACACGTCGCATGTCCGCAGACATGACGCAAGGACATGGACAAATCGGGGTTATGTCCACGGAGCGAACAAGGAAGTTCGTCCGCGAAGCGAACACAGATATCACTAATTTTTTTGCCTTACGTTTTGATAATTTTATAAAAAACTACTGGACGGATTTACACCAAATTTGCAAATGCACACTTTCGGGACCAATCCCCCGCTCCTGCCGCAAATTTGGTGTAAATCCGTCCAGCGGTTCGGCCTGTGGCCGTGCACAGCTTTTTCCCATTATGTCTATAGGAAAAAACACAAGTTTTGGGACCCCCCCTATAACTTTCCCCCCTCTGGACGAATCCTCACCAAACCTTGCAAAAAAAATCAGAGTGGGCCATATACTGTTTTTGCAAAGTTTGGAGAGGATTCGTCCAGAGGCAGCGAAGGTATAAGCCACCCAAAAAATGCTCTTCCTATGGAAACACCAACTTAACCATAACTACATGGACGCTACTGCGTCCATGTAATACGTTGGTGCATGCTGCAATCTATTCACTTTAAAGCTAGCAACAAGAATACTTTGCCTGCTTGTGTTTCTTTACATACGTACACGTGTAAAATTACTTGATATCTTCATCAGTTCTGTAGCATAAGTTTCTTCATCTTGATCCCAAGATGTTACTTATCTTTTGATACTTTTGTGATGCCTTATAAAATATCTTCATTCTTTTGTCTCTGCATCTCTTCTATGTACGTCAGCTTGCTTCGTGTGATGTTCCCATTCTTCTCTTCTATTCAGCTTTCCAGTTTCTTCTGGGATTTCATTCAAATGGTCATCATACTGTCGCGTATGCAAGTATGGTTTTCTCAATGGGAACCTTGCTTCCAGGATTCTCCTTGGTATCTGTATGTTCAATGGATTTGCTCATATCTCACACTCTGGTCCTCAACATATAGGCAATATGGGCGAAGTGGTTGAGGTGTGGGTACTTGGCTCCTTTTCTATGCTCCCCCCTCTGGGCAATTCATCGACCACTCTCCCATCATCCTCAGTATTTAGACATCCTTGTCTGAAGAAATACTTCTTTGGGACCCATATCTTTATGACTCCTTTCCGGCATCCAGCTGATTTCACATGCTCATCCTTATTCTAAGTCATGGGCATGCACTGTCCACTTGGGCTGCAATAGATCCACTATCCCACATACTTCTTATGATTCTTTGGATACAGGAACTTTGTCCCCTCAGATGCATGGATGCTGGCCTTCACAAACACTCTGATTTCTTCATCTGTCAAGTTTCTGGCCTTCCATACTGATTCAACATCAATCATGATTTTAATCGGTATGGCTTTGTTTGCTGTCTTCTTGCATTGTGCGAGTATTATTCTAATCACACAAAATCCAAGCAATACCAATACGATCAGGGCTCCAAGGAACGTGAACATGTCTGTCATCCATTGTGGAACCCAAGAAAAGGGCGATCCAAACCAACTGTCATCAGCAATGTCCTCCACTTCATCTATCATCTGGACGTGTAGTTTCGTCAGCATCTCTATGGCCTCTGCCAAGGTGCCATTCTCGTCATCATAAAACGGTATTAATGTGCAACATGATTCCCCGATTTTTGTACAAACACCTCCATCCATAGCTGTGATCATGTCCAGGATGTATCTATTCTGAAAAGTCATCAGTCGTATGGATCTCAGCTCTTCTCTGATATCATTGAATCCCTATATGGTAGTGCTGATTGTCTGTAGCAATTCCCATCTGGTAATCTGCAGCCATGTGGTATTTGCACTGAGATAAAGTGTTTCTGCTCAAATCTCTATATGAGCCTGGTGCCAAAGGCACCAGGACTGAGTCCAGCTTGGGCCCCTGTGTTTATGGGTCCCAAAGGGACATAAGTGAGTCAAGTGACCCATTGCCCCCATCACTAGATGGTGTGATTTTTGTGTTCTGGGGCCTGTGGCCATGACAGCACTCCCCCTCAAGTCCCCTCTCATGGGTGGTTTCCCCGCTGGCCCTGGTTTAGTGAGGTTATTGTGATGGAGCTGCCTGATTAATCATGGAGCGTGGACATGCTCACTGGGTCCCAGGTCCGATCTTGGGGTCCATAACCTTTCCAGTCTATAAGGTAGTATAACTTGGACCGGACCATCTTAGAGTCAAGGATCCTTTTAACTTCGTATTTTTGGTTCTCCTTCAACTACTTTGGGATCCGGTGGAGTATCGATCCGCGTACCTGGTCTCAATGGTTTTAGGAGGGAGACATGAAAAACTGGTTGGATCCGCATGTGGGCAGGTAATTCTAATTTCATTGCCACAGGGTTGATCACAGCCTTGATACTGTAGGGTCCCAGAGATCTGGGACGGAATGTCCATGGTCCTTTCAGGGGAATGTTTTTGGATGCAAACCAAAACTTGTCTCTGACTTGGTAGTTGGGAGCTTCCCTTTGGTGTCGATCCGCAAACTGCTTCTGTTTCTCTTTGGCTCTGACAAGATGCTCTGCTGCTTCCTTAAAAACCTGGGTGATGGTTTTGTGTAAGGTCATTACAGCAGGCATTTATAATGATTTGAGTGGGTCAAAAACAGATATCCGTGGATGTCGTCCATACACTATGTAGAATGGGCTTTGTCCCATACTGGTGTGAATGGAGTTGTTATATGCATATTCTGCCAACCAAAGTATGTCCTTCCAGGTATCCTCGGTTTGTTGCAGCATACACCTTATGTATTGCTCGAGGGTCTGGTTAGTCTGTTCGGTCTGGCCATTGGTTTGGGGGTGATAGATTGTAGATAACCGGAGGTCGATTTTTGGCAATTTTACAACACCTTTTCCAGAATGCAGAGACAAACTGAGTTCCTCTGTCTGATATCAATAGTGATGGGAACCCGTGTAGCTGGACAATCTGTTGCAAAAATGCGTTATCCAGAGTAGAAGCAGTTGGGAGACCTTTCAGGGGAATAAAGTGGGCCATTTTGGAAAACAGATCTACAACGACTAAGATGATATTGTATCCATTACAGGAGGGAAGGTCTGTAATAAAATCCATTGATAGCATATGCCAAGGTGCTGGGGGTACTTCTAAAGGACATAGCAGATCTGCAGGACTTTGTTTTAGAGACTTGTGTTGTGCACAGGTGCCACAGGTTGCGATGAATTGGACAATGTCCTTTCGCAAGTTGACCACCAGTAATTTTTCTATATTTTAGCTTGGGTTTTGGCTATTCCCGGATGCCCTACTAATGAATCATGCTAGTTTGCAGTGAATTAATTCTGTAATTTCTTATCCGGGATGTAATTACAGAATTAAATGGTAGTATGGTAGGTTTTCCACGATTGTATACCGGTCTCCCTTCCCTAGCCATTCCTGTGCGCTGGTGGACTCATCAAGTGTTGCTGATCTGATTTTAAGTTGTCTAGAGTGGTGGCTGTGGCAATCATGCCTTGGATTCGTCCTTCAGGGATGATGGCCACGGGGTCTGGTGTAGTAAATGCCCCTTCTCCTTCACTTATGCAAGACAGGGCATTCGCTTTTCCATTGTGTACTCCGGGTCTATAGGTGATGACAAAGTCGTATTCTGCAAATAAGAGAGCCCAACGGAGTTGGAGTGATGATTCCGCTTTAGCGGTCTTCAGATATTGTAGATTGCGATGATCCGTGATGATGGTGACTGTATGTCTAGCTCCAAGAAGATTATGTCTCCAGACTTTGAACGCTACCTTAATTGCTAAAAGTTCTGATTGCATAATTCAATTCAGGGGCTGAAAACTTGTGAGACCAGAATGCCACAGGATGCAACTGACCTGTTTCGGGTCTTGTGACAGGACTGCTCCCATTGCTATGTTGGAAGCATCAGTTTCAACCACATATGTGAGTTCTGGTAAAGGATGCCGTAGAATTTGTGCTGTGGTAAATGCTTGTTTTAGCTCCTGGAAGGCTTTCTCTGCAGACCAATAAAATGGTTTATTTTTCAGTAGTAAAGGGGTGATTGGCTTGGTGATCAGGGAGAACCCGGGAATGAACCGGCGATAAAAGTTAGCGAACCCGAGTACACTATGTACTCCCTTCATGGATGTCAGTGAGGGTCAGTTAAGGATATCTTCTACCTTACGCGTGTCCATGCGTACGCCCGTGGTGTGAGAATAAAGCCGAGGAATTCTACCTCTGTCACATGAAAGAAGCATTACTCCAATTTGGCATATAGCCAGTGTTGCCGCAGTTTCTCCAAAACTGCCCGGACATGGTTGATGTGGTCTTCCTTGGTGGTCGAATAGATAAGAATGTCATCAATATAGAAAAGAGCGCAGACGTCCAACAGTTTGCGGAGCATGTCATTCATGAAAAATTGGAACACCGCCGGGGCATTACATAGTCGAAAGGGCATAAAATGATATTCATAAAGGCCATATTTTGTGTGAAAGGCCGTCTTCCGCTCATCTCCTTTTTTGACTCTTGCTAGATGATAGGCCCCTTGTAAGTCTAGTTTTGTATATATCTGAGCATTTTTAACTTGCTCCAAGAGCTTGGGATAAGCGGTAACGGGTACCATTTTTTTACCGTGATCTGGTTAAGTGCTCTGTAGTCAATGCAAGTTCTCAGGTCTCCCTCCTTTTTAGGCACAAAAAAGAGTGGCGAGGATGCATGGGACTTGGACGGACGAATGAATCCATTTGCCAGATACTGATTGAGGTAGGTTTTAGATGCTGGTTTTCCTGTTCAGTTAGGGCGTAAATCCGGCTGAAGGGGACTTGAGCTCTTGGTACCAGATCAATTTGGCAGTCATACGGTCTGTCCAGAGGTAGGGAGTTTGATTGCTCTTTTTGAAAGACATCTTGGTAATCCAGGTATTCAGGTGGTAGTGAACTGGTGAGGCCTAGTATGGTTTCTTTCTTCGACAAACCTGGGTTGGTAAGACCTTTTAATGAGAATCCCTTGCTATAACAGGTGTCGGCACAGTCTTGGGGAAAGGTCAGTCAATCCTGGGATTGTGGGTCTCCAGCCAGGGCATTCCCAATATCATCTGGAATTGAGGAGTGCCGATGAGATCGAAGGTTATGTCCTCTTGGTGACCGTCCTGACAAAGAAGCACAACCTTCTCTGTGTAATTCGTCACTGGGCCGGATGATAGCTGATATCCATCAACTGCTGTGACGTTTTCCGAATCCTGCTTCTGTCGGAGAGGAAGGCCTATCCGGGTAGCCAGATCTTGGTCCATGTAATTTCCCACAGCCCCACTGTCAATGTCTGCCTCCAAGGCATGTATTTTCAATGGTTGCTTGTGGTTTAACAGGAGTACAGGGGTGACTAGATGCGAGGTCTGTATAGGTTCCTTTTCACTGCTCGATAAGTGGACCCCTACGCTTGCCAGGCGTTGGATTTTCCAGAGTCCTGTCCTTCTTCACCCTTGTCAGTTGCTCCAACTGCTTTCCTGGGTGGTTTCACCAGGCATTCTCGGAGATAGTGGGTCTCATTACAAGGTTGGCGGTAAGGCAAAAACGATGCCAGTATGGTAGTACCGGCAGCATTTACCGCTCCGATGTATTCTGACCCGGCAACCCGGTATTAGCGGCACCCTAAATAACGGTGCTGATAATAGCGGCATGGGCGCATACACGCACCCCTTCGGGGAGCAAATAATGGCATGCCGGTAAAAGGTGGACATCCCAACCCACGCGGACATGCAAATACCGGCATCGTGAAGCCGCGAATCATGGGCTGCAGGATGCCGGCCATACAGGCTTCACGTACCACCCGCAAACAGCAATCAGGAAACAAGCCAACTGCCACAGGAGCACACAATCCCCACAGGTGGAGGCAATGGAGGCTGGGCCAGTATAAAATGAGCACACCCACACACCACACCCCATCCAACACCAAAATGCCACCACTAGCTGTTGTAATCATGGCGCTGGAGGACATGCAAATACTGCTACAACTACAGCAACAACACCAACTACAACAACAACTACAGCAGCAACAACAGGCAGCGCAGAGGAGATGCAGGAGGAGAAGGAGGGTGAGACAGGCCCAGCAAATACCACCAGCGCAGCCAGCAGTGCCTCGTAGGCAGCCACCAATCCCTTGCACCAGACCCAGCTCATTCAACCTAACCCCTGAGGAGATCCACACCCTGTACCGGTTGGACCAGGAAACCATCACCACCATAGTGGACATGATACACAACGACATAGGCAGCCTCATAGAAATACGCACTGCGATCGCCCCGCTACTAAAGGTGGTGTCCGTGCTCCACTTCCTGGCCACAGGCACCTATCAACACACAGTGGGGCAGTTGCATGGCATTTCACAACCACTTTTTTCACACATGTTGAACCAAGTGCTGGATGCTCTCCGGAAGCATGCAAGCACCCACATATCCCTACCACGGACTGGCCAGGAGATAGCCGACACCAAAGTAGGCTTCCATGCACTGGCAGGCATGCCCAATTGTGCCCTGGACTGCACCCATGTTGAATTGGTAGTCCCCCATGCCATAGAGGCGGTGTACCACAATAGCAAGCAATACCACTCCATCAATGTGCAGATGGCATGTGACCCCAGCAAGATCATCACACATTGCTGCTCCCGATATCCCGGTTCAACACATGACGCCATGGTACTGCGCAACTCCACCCTACCCCGTCACATGGAGCTACATGCTGGACCACGTGCCTGGCTGCTTGGTGAGTTGCACAACTGGGCCATGGCAGTGCTCTGGGGTACTGATGTGTAGGGATGCATACTCCACCTGGTTGGGAAAGGGGTGGGGAGATGCATACCCCACCTGGGTGGCAATTGTTGGTGATTGGAGAATGCATGCAGAGCTAAACACTCCAGACCTGAACCTCACAAACAGAACATGACACGTCACTGGCACAAATTAAACAAATAATGCATATCGATGACAACAAGTAAGAGGCACAACCAGGCCACCATGGTGATGGCAAGCAATGCATGACTGTACAGGATGGCAACTGGGCCAATGTGGCTAGTGTGACCATGCATAGAACTAACTGCTTGAATGGGAGGCTAAACATTGTCGTACTACCACAGTACATCCGCCTCAGCATGCATGATTGCACCCTGCATCATCTATTGAACGCCATCCAGACTACCACACCTCATAACAGTTTAGAATGCATCTAGGTGACAATTTTGCATACGTACAGGGACATGTGCATGTCCACACCAAATTTCTGCTGCCATGACTGTGCTTCATGAAGGTGCCAGCTCAGAGTGACACACACCTATTTGTATTTGCTTGCAGGTGACAGAGGATATCCCTTGAGGCCGTGGCAACTTACCCCTGTGTGGAACCCGCAGAACAGCCATGAAGAGGAGTACATTTGTGTGCACACCCGCACCCGTGTTGTGATAGAGCAGAACTTTGGCCTGTTGAAGGCGTGTTCCCGCTGCCTAAGCAGGTCTGGTGGGGCACTTCTATATAGGCTTGAGAAGGTGGCAAAGATCACCATGGCCTGTGTCATGCTGCACAACATGTGCGTCCGGAGAAATGTACCACTGCCACCTGACATTGACATGCATGCCCCAGGTGAGGATGATGAGGATGGAGACGGAGGTGAAGTAGCCCCCCTGCTAGTACATGATGCATGGGATGGCCATGCAGTACGCCAAGCACAGATTCACAAATAATCCTGACCCACAGGGACTATGAAAGACATGTGTCAGTCAGACACTGGGCCAATGTGGACATGTACACAGGAAATGTTGGGAGTTGGGCACTGAACGCCGTAACACATTAAATGGATGCACACGAAAATAACAATGTCCAGCCATGGATTTTTCTTATCACAACGTGTGTATTAATTACAACAGCAAAAATGTGCCCACTCCCTCCTCCCTAACCCCCCCAACAAACTCCCAGACCCTCCAAACAAACTCCAAAACCCCCCCAACCAACACCAGTACCCCCAATAGACTCCACAAGATGCACCCATCACCCCCAACCTTGTGTCCCACTCCCATTGTCCGGCCACACTACTTCCGGGACTTCTTCCTGTCCAGAGTTGGCATTTCAGTGTGCCTTGTACTCCTACATGTCTGCCGCACTGGGCTGGTGGGGACAGATGAAGCTGGTGTGGAGGTAGTAGGTGAGTCGCTGGCAGGTTCCACACCTCCTGCAAGCCGTAGTCGCTGCATATGGAGCAGCATTGAAGCCAGCACCTGTGTCACCGCCCCCAGGCAGCCCCTCATTAGCCAAGCCGATGCATTAAAAGCGGCTGTGTTGGCTGAGATGGCCGCTGTGGTCCCCGCAATAGCTGTGGAAATACCCTGCCTGGTTTCCTCCCCGTCCGCTATGTACTGGCAGAGTAGGTCTAACATGGCCTCCTGTCGGGCCTCCACCGTCGACAATCGTGTCTCCAGGGTTTTGGAGGGGGCTGGAGTGGTGGGTTCTGCAGTCAAGTGGATGACATTTTCGGGACTGTACTCCTCAAAGGTGGGTAGGTCACAGCCATGGAGGCAGGGATCAGCTTCACTGCAGGTGGGTGACTGCAGGTGTTGGGTCGAAGGGGTGGGCACAGGGCTCGGGGTGGCCGGGCATGTCACCTCGGTGTCTCCCTCAGGCTCCACACTGACATCAAGTTCTTCCACAGTGGAGGCGGGTGCTTCCAGGGACTCCCCTTCGACAGGTGTGGGTGTTGCCTGCTGGGTCAGTAGAGTGTCAGGCACACTGGCAGCAGGTGTTGCTGGCTGTGTCCCAGCTCACACAGGCACACTGGCAGTGGCTGTGGCCTGCTTGCCTCCAGCGGAGGTGGTGGTGGTAGCCCTTTTCTTAGGGTGTGAGGTGGATGCCCTCGCGGTGGTCTCCTGGGTTGCTTCTTCCTCATCGGTGCCTGGGGGGTAGAAGAGATGCAGGGCATCAGTGATGGTGTGACATGGCAGAGGCATACGATGGTGCTGTTCATTATTCATTTGATCATGCATTCCTGTCTTACAGGTGTGTCACGCAGGGTATTCAGAGGGGGCATGGCATTAGCATTCACTGCAGGCAGGTGGCATGCCGTTGATATGGGGTTTGTGTGTTGGGTTACATGGACACGCTCCTGGTATGTTGCCCGTGTGTAGGTTATGGGATTGGCACTCAGCATGCATTTCTGTGTGGCAGGGTTTGGGCCGCAATCTTGACTTGGATATGTTGATGTGGGTGTAGGGACATGCATTGCCTTGCCTAGTCTCACATCCACGTCACTAGTGCTAAGTCATGTTTTCCCCTACAGCGATGTGCAGGGTCACTCACTTCTTTTTGTGGATGATGCCACACCCATATCCATCTGTCCGAATCCGTCTTTTGACTCAGGATCAATAAAAGTGCTGGCAGGCTCCTCCCAGGGCATCAGTTTAGCAGGTGAATGTGGACCCCCACCTGTCTCCATGGCCGCCCTCCTGTTGCTCGATAGGATGTTTCGCACCCTCAAGCGGAGGTCGTCCCACCTCTTGTGGCAGTCACGCACGGTGCGTGGGGTGGTCCCCACGGCCGACACCTTCTGGGCAACCTCCTGCCAGATTTCCTTTCTCCTCATCTGGGCTTCTCGCTTCATATCATTGCTTTTCATTATGGCTGCATGTGCAGCCAGAGTGTCAGCAAGCGTATTGAGCTCAGCGTCTGAAAAACGCTTCTTCCGCTGAGGGGTGGTCATCTTCCGGGTGGCCTTGGACATCCTCAGGGTTTTCCAACACAGCACGACACGAAAAGACTAGTGTTAGGGAGGATGGCAATGGATTGTGTTTTTAAAGATGGCCGCCGGCCCAGTTCCCGTTCCTGCGCGATGATGTAATTTCCGGGTCCGGTTTTGCGATCCCGGTATTAGCATGGTGGTATTACCGGCCCGGTATTTAGGGGTTGCTCTGAGGCGGTGCCGGTATTGGCGGGTCCCGTGATGCCGCTATCGGGGGCTGGAGGGCCTTTAGCGGCATGCCGGTATTACCATTCCCAGCATGGGGGTTCGCGCGTGCTCGCGCACTCGTAATCACCCGCTATTAGCGGGTTCATATGAGCACGGACCCGCTCTTACCGGCATGCCGGTAATGAACCCGTTTTTACCGGGCTACTCGTAATGAGGCCCAGTGACCTGGTTTACCACAGTACAAACAAAACTGCTGCTGTCTGTGCTTGGAGCATTTGCCTTGCTAGTTCATCTGGTGTCCAGTCATTCATTCGAAAACAAACAGATCGAAAACAATACATTAGGGTCAAAAGGACCGAAAAAAAGACCAAAGGCCTTTTTTTAATGTATTTTCTTTTTGGGTTTTGGTATAGGTAAATTTAATGGTTTTGGGTGGCGTAAAAACAGGGTTTTGGGCCCCACCAAAGAAACTTTTTTTAAAATTTGGTCTTTTTTTCGGTCCTTTTGACTGAAATGTTTTGCATTTCGATCCTTTGTATTCGATCCTTTCACCCATAACCAGTTCATCTGTCTGCTCCCGGTTCACAATTAGATTCCTCCTTAGGGCATTGGTTTCCTGTCTTGAGGCATGAACTTCAGCCCGTAACTCTCCCAGTAATCGGACCAACTGGTCCGTTTCAGAAGTTTCAAAGAGGTTTTTGCGTTCTGTTATGCTCACCTGGTCTCTGCGAAGGTGTTGGGGCATGGTTGCAGCCCTTCCGGGTGAGGTTGCTCGGGTCTGACTTCACTCTCTGTGCTTATGTGGTGACTGGTGATAATAGGTGATGCTGCTTGGGACTGCTCCTGCATGGAGAATAGGGGGTGTGAGTATGCCAGCTTGTGTGCCTAATCCCCTTCCAGACCCCTTCTTCCAAAAAGTGGTACCCGTGGGATGCAGTGTCCCTGGAAAGCTCACCTGTTGATTAGTTTTGGCGAGCACTCTATCCTGCTGCTTCTGACAGGGGCTCTTGTATGATCTGGACCAAGTTCCTTCACTGGTCCTGCTGAGACTAAGCCACTATATTTCAGGTAAGTGTTCCTGTTTGCCTTTGTCTTTCCTCATCTGTTTTTGTTGTATTGTAAAGTTTGTTGTCTTGTATTGCTGTCCGTTCCACTTTTGATGTTTGCTCTTTTGCTTTCTTCCCTTGCAGGTGATGTTGCCGGCCCAGCAGAAGCTGCAGAGCTCGAGGCGGCAGCCGGAGGGAATGAGGAACGAAGCTGCATTGGTACAGTAGCTGGTAAATTGTTAACTAAGGGGCACGCAGGGTTCAAATGCGGCACGGCCCTAGGACGGATGTTCTAGCCTTGTCTTTCTTCTTCTTCACAGGATCCGAGTTTGTGGATGTGGAGTGCAGTGTTGCGGTGTCGGGATCAAGATCACTGGATGTCAGGTGATGAGTCTGCAGATGAAGCGATGAAGCAGCAGAATCCTGGAGGTGAGTATGCAGGAGAACGCCTGGTTTCAAAGGTAAGTAAACTTGTCCAAGCGGCGGTGAGCATCACGTTGCACGCGAGTGCACAGTAACGCTAAGCACCAGCCTTAAGAATGGAGCAGCTTAAATAGCTGAGCTTCTGAAACCACGCCCACCGGGTTCAGCCTGCCTGCCACACCCTGTCACACCCGATGAGTCAGCACATGAAGATCAGGCCTAGGGAGCCACACCCGATGAGTCAGGATGTTCTCTGTAATAAAGGCTTTCAGCTCCTGGAAAGTTATTGTAAAATAAAAGCACTCCTGCACTGAAATAAAGTAATAGCACTCTTGCACTGAAATAAAGTGTTTCTGCTCACATCTCTATATATCCAGCCAGGCCCCTGTGTTTATGGGTCCCAAAGGGACATAAATGAGTCAAGTGACCCATTTCCCCCATCACTAGATGGTGTGGTGTTTGTGTTCTGGGGCCTGTGGCCTGTGGCCATGACAATAATAAAACACCAAGCCGACCAGTCTATGCACATTATCATCCGATAGGGTCATTTGTGTTTTCCCCACTGTACTCAGGAAGCTGAAGAACTTGCTCTATTATGGCTGCAAGCAATCTCCTCACAATCGGACCGGAATTAGGATCTTGCAGGAACAGATGATCACTAGTAGTTCTCCCCAAAAGCGCAGGTTATGCACTCAAAATCAACAGAAAAACTGCAAGAACGATTAGTGAAAAGTTTTCATTAGGCACCGCAATGCACACCTCCAGAAAGAAATTCAGTGAGAAACGAATCGGGCAACTGTGCCCTCTTCCAATCGTCAAAAAAGAACTTCAAATCTGGCATGCTCTCGTTCTTGATCAAGATTTAAATTTGTCTCAGTCCAATGTCAACAAACTCCTGTGGCTCAGAAACAAATAGCTTCCCTTGACTCCTATTTTAGTAACTGAGAAGAGTGTCCTGAAATAAGCCACAGTCCAATATACTCTTTGTCTGTTTAGTCAACAGCTTCTGTGTCCTTCTTCCTTGGCATAGATCTAGTCTGCACATGCTGTGGTTTTTCCCCGATGCTTGCTTCCGACAGGGGTAGTGCTGATGTGGGTTCTCTGGCATAGAATTTCACGTCTCCAAGAAATATCCAAGCACGTCTGCCTGGTACTTTAACCGCATATGGTGTCACGTCTTTCACTATGAATGGGCCGTTGAAACGCACCTCATGCCACCTTCTTGTGAAGTTCCTGATCAAGACCTGATCACAGGGGAAAAGTTTGGGAAGACATAGTTCTTTACCTACGGTTGCAGTAACATCTCCTTCTGTGTTCTGAGTAGTCCCACACCCCTTTCGCTTGAGCTGATCTGAAATGACAGAGATATTTGAGGTCATGCATGTTAAGTAATTACGTAACTCCTTTCCTAACAATTCTGTTGTTGTCTGGGCATCACTTCTAATTCTAGATGGAGGTGTGAGAGGTGTCCTCATTTGCCTACCTGTCACTATTTCATGGGGGGTAAGATGGTGGTCTGAACCAGGTTGATTTCTCAACACATACAATGCCACTGGTGGGCAATGCAACCATCCTTTCTTCAAGGTTGTTAAACGGTAATTATATAATGCCTCCTTAATATTTATATTGGCCTAAGCCTAGTCGCGCTACACGGAAAACCACGTTGCAAAGTTCTGATTCTGGGTTAACTTTGCCGTCATTTTGATATTTGTCCGCCATTTTGATTTCTACTCGTGTGTTCTTCATTCTAATATGGTGGACTATGTTTTCAACTTGCAACCAAGCCTCCTGACCTTTGAGTTCTGTTAATGTTTAGACTGTCCAAGAGCTGACTGTTTAGACTAGGCAATGAGACCTTCTGCTGCATATGAACTGTTGTTTAAGTGTTGTCTGCGCTCACAAGCCTCATCCTTGTTTACACATTGGGACAATGAAGAACAAACCTCCAACGTATACATAGGCCAAATAGAATTGTAAAGAGATGTTACACAAGGCTTCTCGCGGGATCCGAGAACATACATCACCATTGTGCCTCTATGAAAATGCAAACCTATGTAATCCTTTGCATGATATTGTATAATCTGTATGTGAACTAGGCACAAACTCTAGACTACGAATTAACGTGAAGAGAGGCTGGACAATATTACCCGAAATTGTATAAAAGCACAAATGTTTAGACGTCCAACACTCTCTCACCTCTCTCTGTCGGGCTGGTACACATTGGAAGGTGTTGGGAGCCAGATAGCTATCTGTGTTGCTTTGTAAAATGTACAGTAATAAAAGATTTGTGAATCTTTTATCCCATGATTGGTGTATTTCCTTTGTGGTACTCAGCCTCGATATTTCCTTGTTCTTTCAAGGTAAGCTGTAATTTTGATTTTATTTCTTTAAGCAAGCTGCTGAGTCTCTCACAGACCCTGTTTGCTTGTGGGTGATTAGCTGAAAAAAACGTGTACTTTATACTAAGCAACAATCTTATCTGTTCAAAGACTTCATAACAAAATGAGGGCCATTATCTGATCTTAATACTTCACATATTCCCCATCTAGGAAACACTTCTCATACTAAAAATGTTACTGCATGGGTGGAGTTTGGGTGTGTACATGGACCAGCCTCAATACACCTCGAAAAGGGACATACCACTACAATCATATATTTGTATCCATTGCATACTTGCAGCATGTCGATATATTCGATGGGCAAATGCTGAAAGGGACCCTTAGGTTTCAGAATAACTCCTCTGTGTGCAGTGTGTGCCCAGCAGTAAACCTTTGACATATGATGCAGTTTACTACATAAAATGCAACGTGTTCTACCAAATTTGGAACAACCCATTCATCCGCAACTGTTGTGGTGAGGCTCTCTCTAGTTACATACGTAGGGTAGTGTAGCTACTCTAACAGCACCCTTAAGAAGGCTATCGGCATCACCAGTTTACCAGTGCTGTCTTGTCGCCACAATGCTTCGGAAGGGTTCAAAGAACATCCCCTTTGTGTCCACAGGTCTGTACATCCTGAGGCGCTTCCCCTGAATCTCTACAAGTTGAGTCCTAGACAGATCATTATAACAATCAGGCACACTCATCATCATCATCATGCTTTCATTCACATCAGGCGTGTTAAACTCCATAAGGTTTTCTGAATATGCAACTCGTTTTGCTTCCTCATCTGCCTTTTGATTTCCATGTGAAATAAAGTCTGCCCTTTTAGTGTGTGCTGTGCACTTAATGACTGCGATGGCTACTGGAAGTTGTAGTTTTTTAATAAGTCTGTCCAATAAGGCTGCGTGCTGTACTGGAGTGCCGTCCGCTCGGAGGTAGCCTCTCCTTTTCCAACATGCTAGACCTGCATGCACGGTTGACGTCACATAGGCGGAGTCACTGTACACTGTTACTTCATGATCTCCATGATTCTTGAGCGCGACAATCAGCACCACTAATTCTGCAGCCTATGCCAAAAAGTGAGACGGTAGTCGTGTACTTATCAATACGTCAAACTCTCCATAGGCCATGTGCTTCACCACAGTGGCACCTGTATATATTTGTCCATCATTCTGATCGATTCTAGAAGAACCATCGATAAAAGGAATCTCCCCAACTGCCAACACATTTTCCTTCACCCTCAGGAGTTCATCATAGAATTCCTCCTAATTCGAGCACTCATGTGAATGCTCGTCCTCTGCCAGAGGTTCAGCTACAAATATTGCAGGATTCACTATTCTGCATCAAACTATCTAAATTGCTGGATTCGATATGACTACCTCGTAAGCAGAAGCCCTTTGAGAAGTTAACGTACCTTTAGGTTTTTCCAAAATAGCAAACAATGCATGTTCAACAAATAACGTCATAGAACACCCCATTAATATGCTGACAACCTTCTCAATGGCGAACGCAGTGGCTTCCCAAGATTGTTTACAAGGAAAATGACCCCTCATTACTGGGTCTAGAAACTCACTGCAATAGGCAAGGGGCTTGTTCCCCAACATGGTTCTGTGCGTGAGTACAGCTGTCATAACAGTGCCATTTGTATGCAAAGACAAATCAAATTCCTCATCATAATTGTGAATCCCTAAAACTGGAGCTGTGAAAATTGTCTTTTTCAACTCATCAAGCCCTTCTTCCATTTTCTCAGTCCGGACAATTGTGTTCCTGATTTGAATGTACTTTTTTTCAGAGCTTGGAACAAGGGCCTTATGTATGAACTGTAATCAAATACCCATGCTCTTTCATAGCTACAGAGTCCAAAAAATCTTTGCATGTGCTTTATCGTGAGTGGCTTTACTGTTTTCAAAATAGCCTCAGCCCTCTCAGGAGTAACTTTCTTTCACTTGTGCGAAATTAACTGGCCTATGTACAGTACTTCTTTTTGGCAATACTGCAATTTCTCCCTGTCTACTTTATAACCTTTGTCTGCAAGAATAATCATTAGCTGAACTGAATCACGTCTGCACTCTTCCTCCGTGGTGCTACAGACCAATATGTCATCCATGTACTGCAACACAACACTTTCCAAATCAATGTTGCTTGAGTTCATTCGCAGGACTCTATTGAAAATCAGTGGAGACTCACAGTACCCCTGGGGCAGACGAGTACTTTTCAGACGAGTTCGTCTGAATGTAAATGACGTCAGGTCCTGTGAGTCTTTATGCAATGAGATTGAGAAAAACACATTTTTCAAGTCAATCACAGTGAAATATCATGCTTCAACAGGGATATTACATAAGATTGTCACAGGATTAGGAACTAGAGGGAACTCGGCCTTTACAATCTGGTTATTCAGCCTCATATCTTGAATTAAACGCCCAACTCCCCTTTCCCTTTTTTCACAGGCTAAATCGCGGTATTACACAGTGACTCTGACATCACTAGGATACCCTGTTTCATCATGGATCGTCTTAAAAATATTGTCATCTGCCTCTCGAGACAAGGGATACTGTTGTGCTCCAGGAAAAATTGCTCCTGGATTCAATTTAATCTTCACTTCTCCAGCCCCCGTAAATAGGCCTACATCATAGGGGCCTGTTGTCCACAAGGAAACTGGTACTTTCTCCATGTCTTCATCGAAATGCTCGGGGAGTATCTGTGCTACCATTATTTTCTGAGGAACATCACATTTAATTGCTCTCACCCAATAGGTAATGGTCATCTTGAATACTACTTTGTCATGTGACGGATGGTCTCCAAACATATCCTCATCAGTTATGTCAGTCAATCTGTAACCTACCCCAATGACAATCACTGTGCACCATCGTCTGTCGTCATAATCATTCCCATCAAGCAAAGCCATTTTTTTTTTTTTTTTTTTTTTTTTTATTTGTTATAGTTGAAATTAATCAACCTTTCAAATATACATAATACAAATATATTTAGAAAAGACAGATAAAATAATTAAATAATACAAAACCAGCAATACACAATTACATATTACAGAAAAAGAAAAGGTCTTTAAAAAGTCTTAAAAAAAAACTAATTTGCAAATACATTTCATTGTTTGTATGGCAAATTCATGGCTTATGATTTTTACTAATTTAAACTGATTTGCAGACGCTATCAGTACCAATTTTAAACTCAGACAAACTAATTTACAAATACATTTCATTGTTTGTATGGCAAGTTCATGGCTTATGCTTTCACTGATTCAAGCTGACTTACAGATGCTATTGGTTCCAACTTTAAACTCAAAAGAAAGTTAATAGTTGCAATTTGTAGTGGCTGATATCCTGAGCCCAAGACAAGGAACCACGACAATTCTTGTGTAGCAAGTTGGAGGTAATTGCAGTGTCGTGCAAAATGAGTTTCGCGCAAGGGACGCAGAACCATGCATTCTGTTATGAGATGCCTCATAGTTTCAGGAGTATTTTGAGATGTGCAAAAACGACAAACATTTCCAACTCCATGCAGCAGATTCCTTTTATACAGCAATTCTCTGGTGCCCCATAAATTAAAACGTAATTTTAAAATATGATGACGGTAAAACGGAGAGGGACAACGTACTAGGTATGATGGCAGACTTCGCATTTTCTTGTGCGGAAATCTGTTTGCGTCAGCATCCTGATACGTAAGACATCTCTGCCGAGTTGTGATCCAGTCTGTGGCATATATTTTCCTTTTGGCTTTGTCTGGATTGTGGATTAATAAGTCGATTGAGACTTCAGCTTTAATTAGTACCGCATAAACAGACATTAGCCATGTTTCAATAAAAACATGTTTAGTTGAGAAAATATAAGATGATAAATATTGCAACAATATTCGTGAAGTGGTTGACATGATGCATTTTCTAAGGAAGGCACATTTGTGCCAATTGAAAATAGCCTGTAATGAAATTAGGCCAAGTTCATATCTTATCCAGCTCACCGGAATGCAGTTGGGAAGATGCAAGATGTAACGCCAATATCGGGCTTCCCATTTAGCTAAAAGCATGGGTGAAATTTCTTGAAAGGTTTCCAAGCCGTACAGTAGGACCGGGACTGTTTTTACAGTCCAGAACTGCCATGCTGGGAGGACTGAAAATTTGCCATATTTGTGCATTAAAATGGTTGCTTGAGATATGAAAGCAGTTAATTTACATGCCAAACGTGCAAAATGGCTTGCAGGAGATTGAACATTCTCAAATACGATTCCCAAATAGGTGTATGAAGGCACTCTACTAATCCGAACATGGTTCATGTGCCAAGTATAAAAAGAAGGACAACGTTTTTTTGGACAAACAGCCACGATTTGAGTTTTGGTAAAATTCACTTTGAGTTCATTATGCACAGTATAAGAATAGAAAGCATCCAAGAGTCGTTGGAGCCCTACTTGGGTCTGAGAAATCAAAACCAAATCATCTGCATAAAGAAGAGACTGAATTGTATAACCATTCAATTTAGGTGAATCTGACACAACTTTCAATAAATCAAATCTTAGATCCTGAATGAAATAATTGAAAATTGCAGATGCCAATAAGCAACCTTGTTTTAGGCCTCGTGATGTAGGTATTTTTTTGGATAACATACCGTCTAAGGTTAGACGAATTGAAATTGAAGTATTGGAATGGAATTGATATATGATATCCAACAGTGTCTCGGGACAATGATCTCTGTACAGTTTAGTCAACAGAAGCACCCGACTAACAGAATCAAAAGCTGCATTAAGATCGATAAACGCAAAATATACAGTTTGCTTTTGGTGAATACAGTGTAGTTTGATGGCATTAAGAGTAAATAAGTTTATGGATGTGCCCATGCCTGCTACGAAGCCCGTTTGATTTGGATCACGCAGCTGAGCACGGCAAGTCCACGCGTTGAATTCACTCAGAACAAATTTCGCGAATACCTTCCCCGGAGCATCAAGAAGAGCGATCGGGCGATAATTGGCAGGGATAGTGCGATCGCCCTTCTTGAAAATGGGGATGATGATCGAGGTCTTCCAAGAAGCTGGAATTTTGCGGATGTTCAAGATCTCATTGAAAATCACAAATAAAATACGTGCCCATGCATGAGGAGAAGCCTTAAACATATGATTAGATAGCCCATCAGGTCCTTGGGCTTTCGATGAGCTAATTTGTTTAAGAGACGCTAAAATTAACTCTTCTGACAAACATAGTTTCCAAGGTGATCGGGAAGCAGGTGTATACTGTAGTTTGTCATAGATCGAATCAGCGTACAATGTCGAAAAATATGAGATCCATTCTTTTTCGGTGACGCCATTGATCTGCGCATCACCCTGAGAGTTAACTTTAGGATTATTCAACATCTGCCACAACTGTGCCGAGTTTTTATTCCTTATTGCACCAAGCCAGGCAACACTGTCATGGTGAAACTGTAAGGATTTCCTCTGTTTAAGCCAATTTTTATAACGGCTTTTGGCAGTCTTTAATAGTTGGTAACAGAATGGACCATTGTGAGCAATAATCTGTTTCTTAATGTTCCTGTATTCAGTTCTTAACTCCTTGATAACAGGATCAAAAATATGTGGATGATAAATGCGATTATTGCGTAAGATCGTGATGTTTTGTCTGTAGGGCTTTAACAGATCATCATAAGATACCCCATTGGTATGCCAATCATTTTCTTCTAGTGTTGACATATACGACTGCAGTTTCTGCGGGGTCCATTTGAGACGATTTCGTGCCGTGTTAATAGATGCTACGTCACGATGGACCTGGTGTTGAGATTCATGTTCAAATGACCATGCAAATTTCACAATTAAAAGGCAATGGTCACTATTGGGGTGTGGACTGATAGTGAGCTCTTGCGCTTTTTGAAACAAAAGGGAGTTCGTGTATATGTAATCTAGCGTGCTCGTACTAGACCCTCGATGCCAGGTGAAGTGAAATTGAGTATCACCCTTTATGGACCCATTTAATCTATGTAGATTTCTTTCTGACATCAAATTTGTCCATTTTATGGCCGCTGAAGAAGGAATTGATGAATCTCGACAGTCCAGATTAAGGTCCCCCGCGACAATGATGTGGGATACAGATTTTCTAGTTAATGTAAGGTTAAGCATTTTATTCATACCTTCAAAAAAAACCTCATCATCCATCATAGATGGATTGCGATAAACATTTATGAGAGCTAATTCTTGAAATTGGTCCCAAATAAGAACCAGCTGAATCTGGACATCAACAGAGGCCCACGGGGCAATGCAGAAGCCACTGGCATGATGTACCCCCACTAATAAGCCCGATGAGGGACGACCTTTGCTGGGCTTGGCAGGGAGCAGGGCGGTTTCATAACCATCCCAGGCAGGACAGGAGGTCAGCCAAGTTTCTTGTAAAGCAATTAGATGATACTTGATGGAAAATTGTGCAAAGGTAACAGGCAAGTGAGAATATCCTCTTGTGTTCCAACTTAAAAGGTAAGCAACCTCTGTCACTTTTGTCGTTGATGGTTACAGGTGATAGGTATCATCGTTCTGTGCATTGCCCACAGGATACTGAACGCCATTATATATATTGGGTTTGTGCCTAAGCTGTTGAATGGGCAAAAGCTCTTTGGCTGGATCTTCTGCAAGGAGAAAACCCATACTGAATAATGACATTTTACATTGCCAGATGGCATCACGAACTAGACCAGATGGTATCCATAACCTCACAATTGAGGTTGTTACATCAGAAACAAATTCAATTTGGTCAATGTCATGCGATGCCACCCTTTTTAGATCCTCAATATCTCTAAAAATGTTGAGAACGCTATTACGATTTAGATCATAGCTGGGAAAATTTCCCTCTCTACATTTGAGAATGAGTGTGAAAAAGGAAGCACGTCGAGGATGTAAATGACGTGATATTATCTGGGTTGAATTTTTCTGAGGAGCCCACTGTAGGTGGGGCGTGTCAGGATAATTGGACCCATGATCTTCATGGACACGTGCACTGGCTTGATATTGACTTTTAAAAGGCTGCGATTGATGATGTATTTCAGCAGTTACTGTTGATGATCTCAAAGCATTTTGTGCTTGTGCTAAACTGCTGGCCAAATAGACATCTATTTCTTGTTTTAAAGTAAGCAGCTGTGATGGAGAAACCAGATCAATTGGGGCACCTAACATTTTGGCCTTCTTCTGGTGGCCAAAGTCAGTGTTGTTCGAGTCAATGGTTAACCTCGGCCCATTAGTAGTAACGGCACTTAGTGGATCTCTGTGAGGGGTTTTAGTGATCTGACCTGGCTCTCTTGTATCTCGGACACCTTTTGACATAATGAGTCTGTGATGTGCTTCATTTTGGGCTTTCAGTGCCGCAAACTGTCTGTCAGCCTCTATATTCCGGTCTATGGAGGATATTAATTGAGATAAAGGAGATAAAGTACCTTTGGCCAAGATCAAAGATGGTTGTATGATATGTTCCGTGGAAATGGATGAATGTTCATCTGGCAACTTGACCGGAATCGAAAGTGATGACTTAGGAATTTTGTCTGCTATGAGTGGTGTCTCCCTCTGTTGTTGTCTCATCGGCCTACTTTGATCAGAACTCAAAGGTTGGTCCTGAATGATCTTTTTCAATTGATGGATATCTGAGGCAATACTCCCCATGGCCGGCACGTTTATAGAGGTGAATAGCAAAGCGTGAGGTTGCCCGATCTGTTGGGGTTTCATTGACCAGCTTTCTCCAGCTTTCCCCAAAACCGGTGCGTTCTTAGAGGTGACTGGCAGAACATGAAGGGGACCTGGTGATACAATTTCCCTGTGTTGGTGAGCTGTCGTTTTGCCCAGAGCTTTAAAGAAGGAATTCAATGTTTTTTTGGTTTGCTTCAGACCAACCATATTTTTAGTCTTTTTCAGTGCTAGGGTTTTTTTTGGCATGACTTTTGGATTCCGAACGTTCAAAGCGTCCAGGTGACTAAGGCCCTGACCATTTTTTCTAGTGTCAGATCTTATCGAAGATGAACTGGGCCTATTGTTATCTGATGCAATCTGACTTTGCATCTGTGCAGAACCCTTTTGAGGTGCTGATGTTATATTGTGAGATACCTCACATGGGCAGATAATGCCAGGGATTAAAGGGAGAGCACAAAAGCCACCAATAGGAACATTTGCAATATGGGCAGATTTCACTGCTGGCGACAAAGGTAGTATAAGATCCTCGCGCCGTTGAGAGGGATCAATCATACTTTGTTTACTTGGCGAGGAGATGTCTTTAGCAGCAACTGAGGCATAATGAACCGACAACCATCTCATTAGCTCATCAAACTGTTTGGATTGATGAGAAACCTTTATGTCTAAAGATTCAAATAACTTACACAAACTTGTGAGAGTAATATTGATAGAAGACATGGCTGATTGTGTCATAATCGCGTGATGTAGTCGTGTATCAGTCGACGCTTTTTTCAGAGGCCTTGGGGTCGGCAATACAAAAGAGGGTAACAGTGATTGGGGAGAGTGAGGACAAGACTGATCATATTTCTGAGACCTGATTTCTATTAGATTGGCAGGTGGATAAATCGACATGCTCCCATCTATGACAGACTCAGTTTGTGTTGAGTCCGTCATAGGATTTGAGCGTTCTTGTAATAGTGGTGGAAAGGGAATTGGTGATATGCCAATATGGGACGAGGAAAGACGTGATACGTTATGCGTCGAGGCCAACATAGTGATATCTGACAATGGGCAACGATTGTTGGATACACTGGGCGTTTTAAAGGAGCATATGGGTTCCTTGGGGCAAACCTGTGATCCAATACCAATACCAGAGGACCCCAAGTGCGACGTTGACATAGAAGAAATTGAAACTATAGTGTCATGCACATCGTGTTCGAATGAAAAAATAGGCTTATCTGGAAGAAGATTCTCCGAGTCAATAGCAGAATGTGCCGAGTAGAAAGGTTGAGGACCGGGATCTGGTTCTACAACCATGCAGAACGGAGAGCGGGTTTTGGGCAGAAGGTATAAATCGGAACTTTGGGGGGGCATGTTAGATGTAAGGCGGTAAGACATTTTTTTTTTTTTTTTTTTTTTTTTTTTTTTTTTAATTCCACGCCTTACGTGATGTGATAATAGTAATCAGGTAACCCCCCGGTGTTTTTTTATTCAACCTGAGAGATGGAAAGACTGCAATGGAGGACCCTCACAAAGAGAAAAATTCCGCCCGACCGCCCCACGCACCGCGAACAGCAAACAGCACTCGCTGTACTCGACGTGTGCGCGGCGCCTGTGCGCGAGAGGCGGGGTAGTTATGGATGATGAGAAGGGCGGAGTTAGTGATGGGCGGCCTCACAATCAGGAAGGACCTTAAAAATAAAACAAACAAACAAAGAGGCCAATAAGCACTAGGATTCTTGTACAAACAGCCTCCAACAACGTCCAACGTCGCTATTAACAGAGCATAGTTTGTGACGTAACTCAAAGGACCACCCTTTTTCCCTTTTGAGACACTTAGAAGCTCCTGGGAGTGCACACGTAACTCAAAGGACCACCCTTTTTCCCTTTGAAACACCGAAGGCTCCTAGGAGTGCACATACAATCACTGCCCCTCCCCTGGCTGGTTTCAGTGAGCTCCCAAGAACACAGTCACCTTGGTCAGGCACGCTAGGTGCAACCGTTCAAGACGTCCTCCAGACGAAAAAAGTTCACTGCAGCGCACACACGCGCTATCAATCCACGCGAAGTCTCTCTCCAGGAGTTGAAAATAAAGTCTTCCTCCAGCAAACAGCACTCGCTGTACTCGACGTGTGCGCGGCGCCTGTGCGCGAGAGGCGGGGTAGTTATGGATGATGAGAAGGGCGGAGTTAGTGATGGGCGGCCTCACAATCAGGAAGGACCTTGGTCAGGCACGCTAGGTGCAACCGTTCAAGACGTCCTCCAGACGAAAAAAGTTCACTGCAGCGCACACACGCGCTATCAATCCACGCAAAGTCTCTCTCCAGGAGTTGAAAATAAAGTCTTCCTCCAGCAAACAGCACTCGCTATGGCTGCTTGTAATTCTAAAGGAAAGACTCTCCCTTCCTCTTCATCCATAGGTATCTGAGGCCAAAATAAAAATTCATCAGGTATTTTCATAGTTCTGCCCACCAAACCTTGTAGCCATACAAACAAAATGTGTACCCCATAGTGAAATAGTTCTGGTTCTAATGGTACTCCTCGTATGGCCATTTTTCCTACAAACGCCATAATAAATTCACTCATGTTTGTTTAAATAATGCATTCCTGGTGTTGAACATACTATGCCTTTATCAGTGAATGAAATCGTCATGTTATATTTGGTCATTAAATCTTGACCTAATATATTGGCAGGTGTCTGCCTTGAATATAACAATGGCACAGATATGTCACACTCTCCTATAGAGAGTGGCAATTCTTCAGTAAAAGGAACTCTATTTGGAGGTCCTGTGAAACCTTGAGTATTCAAGGCATTTGCAGACATTAAAATTTTCCCCTCTTTTATACATGAGCGTGTTGCACCCATGTCTACTAAAAATGAAAAAGGTAGAGGCCACCAAGGTGCGCAGGCATGATGGCTGCCTGAGCCTTCAGCTCCACAACCAGCCCCGGGAAAACGGCAGAGAAACTGCACAGAACTGGCCGCATCTCATTAATGGAGGCAGGGTAAGGCTCTGGGTACTCACAGCCCACTATGCCCAACAATCCCCAGGCTCACAGGTGCCCCCAACGCGGAGAAACACCAACGGAACTCTTGAGCACCCCTCCCCCAAAATCACACCTCTCGCAGCGTACATTGACGCCTGAAGTGGACCTGGAAGGCCCAGCGGGACTGAGCGGACTGGGCGCCATCACGCCCGTACCGTTGAAGTGCGGGGTGTGGAGGCGGCTTGGAGAGGGACATTGTGGGGGACAGCTTGCGGCTGGTGGGGCCACTCAGGTCTGGGAGAGGCTCCTCCTCCTTGGGTCGCGGACGGCAGGACCTACGTAACTGCAGTCCCGCAGGAGATGGCTGTGAGGTCTTGCGGGCCATGGAAGGGGGGGCCATAGAGCCAGAGGTGCCCCGCCACCCTACACCATTAAGGCAGGTCCACAGGGGCTGCCCCCCCTATCGCCAGGTGGCCATTTCCCTTCAAAAGAGCGGTTGCCACTGCCTAGGCCGACGTGGGAGCGTGCCCATACAGCCCTGCACAAGTGATCGCTGAGGACAAGGTGAGGAGGGGAGCGGGCGCCGTCCCAGAGGGAACCTGGACACCTGAGGCCCCCACCACATGCAGGGCCAACCCGGACCTTAGAGGCGCTGTCCTGCTGACACGGGCATAATAAAACAGCGGTGTGCCCACACAAGGACCTGTTTGTACATATATTGAGACTTGGGCCTTTTTTCCTTGGGACCCCCGCCACACATACCATACTGACTGCGGGGCAGCCGCAGGGGCCCAGCGCCACCACCAGCAGGTCCCACATCTCCGCTGGAGCCCACCCAACCTGGGCCGTCGCGGGAGCACACCCCCTCCACCGCTGCATGGTGGGACATATCCAGGGCCACATCGTGGAGAAGTAGTTCAATGAATGGAACCCCCCCGTCGGGTCAACACTTGGCATAATCCACAGACCCAGGTCCGGGAGGGTGAGTCTCTTGGACTGAGGCCGGTGCTACCCGTGGGTGTGCAGTGGGTGGTGCCCCCTCCAGTGCTGGTCGGTACCCCCCACATCCGCATCTAAGAACCCGCCAGCCCAGTCGCACGCTTTGCCTTTACCAGCTGTTCCAGAAAAAGACAGTAACCCCCATCTGGAGACCCCAATGCGGGCACCATAAGAATACCCAGTGTCCCGCTTAGGGGGCCGTCCGACCCTCGGGGCTGCCGCCGCCGGGTGCGGTGCCCCGACTTACTACACCACTGAAACATCCCTAAGGAGATACCCACAGGGCCGCAGCTGGCACTCCTGTCATCGCGCGCGTGACATAGGGTTGCGGCCCTACTTGATTCAGGCACGACTCCCATGAGCTGGAAGAAGCCCTTTCCAAGTACCAATTCCAAGCAGCTGAGGGCGGGATGGCCTCCGGGGGCCTGACCACCCAGGCTCCGGACCTCGGGCGATCCAAAACAATATCCAGATGATCCTGGAAGAAATCAGGGGAATGAGAACTGACATGGGAGCCAATTTGGCGGACCTTACAACCAAAGTGACCTCTCTGGAGGACCGCCTCAAGGGGGTCAAAAATAACCAGCTCTCCATGGCCCTCCTGGAAACTCAGATGGAAGCAAGATTCATAGAGGTGCAACGCCGCAGGAAAGAACAAAGATTCAAGGTCGACGACATGGAAAATAGGGAGAGGAGTAACAACTTGCGTATTTTTGGTCTGGTGGAGACGAACGGAGAGAGTCCATCTGGCCTTGAAGGCAAAGTGCACGACATTATACGTATTGTGCTGGGGGCGGAAGCAGGGGAGGACATCAAGCTGGACAGCGACCACTGGGCCAGAAGGGGAGGTAGGGACCCCCGTTCAGTGTTGGCATGGCTACACTACGAAAGGGACAAGGCCAAAATCTTGGAGAGGGCAAAGAGCATACAATATGGTGACTCCAAGGTAGCCATTTTCCATGATCTCTCGGCCCTCACTCTATTGATGAGGAAAAAGTGCGGCAATCCACCTAGATGGCTCCAGGAGAAGGGAGTCAGGTATCGTTGTGGCCACCCCTTCTATCTGGCCTTTGAATGGAACGGGGAGAAACATCATCTTGTGTTTGAAGAAGATATCCAGAGAGTTACGGAGGACCTACTAAGAAATCGAGATGGTTCCTTGGGGGGACATGGGGGAGATGCCCGAGACCTTCCCCATGGCCTGGTTGGCCCGTATCTACCCAGAGGCAAAGCAAGGGTGAAAGAGACCCGCAACTTCCTGAAAACCAGACACCCCTCCTCGGCCTCCGAGGGACACCTAAAGTGACTCTTCAATCAATTTACAGCCGCAGGGCTGGGTTGTTTGCATTCTGAGGTCCCCAGTTGGGGCTGATGGAGGGGCGATAGCTGAAAGCCCCAAAGTGTTGGGGGCTGGCACCGTTCCAATTGTAAAAATGGCAGTTGTTCATTTCAAAATGGGTGTTGGGGAGTTGAGGGGCCTGTTGCCCTGTTTGAACTTTAATTTATGGGGGTTAAGGGAACAGGGTGGGCCCATGAGATCCCGTCTTGGGGCTTATATGACACACTCAGAGTGGGAAGGAGCCTGATGTGAAGACAGGGATGTGAGCCCCGGTAAATGAATCACCTGGGGCTGGGAGGGAGATTCCCTGGTGGTTGGTCGAATACCCCGACGGAAGCCGGGGGGGTGAAGACGAACGCCTGGAAAAGAGGGGAGGGTGGGAGGAAACAAGGGAGGGGGAGGGTAGGGTGGGGGGTAAATGAGATATGGGGGGTCACGGGGAGAGAAACAGCCGGATTGAGCTAGGGTCCCACAGGACGCTTCTGGCTCTGGGTGGGAAATGCACAGAGATTTACAAAGAAAACAAAACCAATGACGACAAGGGTTGAAGGAAAGATAGGCACGGTGAATGTCAAGGGCTGAAACTCTCAGAACAAGAGATCTTTGACTAGCAACATGTTCCGCAAAAAGCAGCTAATGGTCCTTTTTCTACAAGAAACACACTATAAACAGGGGAAAGAATCGGTGATAAAGGGGAAGGAAATTTGTAGCAATTACTGGGCCTCACACAAAAGTTCTAAGAAGGAAGGGGTGGGTATTCTCCTGAGTAGAGCTCTCCGCCTTACAAATGTGGAAACCAAGAGAGGCTTTGGGGGAGATTCCTTGTGGTTAAGGGCACATGCGAGGGTGAACGAATCACACTAGCCACTCTATGCGCACCCAACTCCGGCCAGATATGGTTTTTGACCCAGATTTTTGGGGTGACGGATGAGTGGGCTGAGGGGGCCATGATACTGGGTGGAGACTTCAATCTTATACTAGACTCCATTTGGACTGGTGGTCGACGAAAGGCTCAGGGAAAAATGAAGGCACCAAGGACAACATAGCTCTACAGTCTCTTCTAAAGGAACATTATTGGGTGGATATATGGCGCAAAACCTGGCCAGGACCAGGGGGATACACCTTTTTCTCCTCCCCACACTGCACATACACTAGGATAGACCTGCTACTGACATCAGAGGAGGGGGGTAGCTGAATCCCCAAGGGTGGAAGCAATAATGTGGTCCGATCACAAACTTCTAGTAGCTACCTGGTCACTTCCAGTGACCCCGAGATCCTCCCGATGGCGCTGTAATGACACGCTCCTAAGGGATCCGGTATTCAAGGACTTCCTGAGAAAGGAAATGCCAGCCTACTTTGAAACAACTGATAACGGGGAAACGGACATGGTGATGGTATGGGAAGCTGCGAAAGCCACATTCTGGGGTCTCTTGATAGCTGAGGGTTCTAGACATAAACGGGAAATGTGTCTCATCGAGAATAGGATCTGAGAAGAATTGAGGACCCTACGGGCTAAACTCAATTCAGAAGGGGAGGACCGAAACGACATCTTGGTAGAGATGCAAGTGAAAAGACAAGCACTGCACACGATCCTCATAGGGGAGGTGGTTAAGAAATTGAGGTATACGCGACAAAGATACTATGAACGGGGACAGTTTGGGGGCCCTTCTGGCATGTAGGGCACAGGGGTGCAGAGCAGAGAGGGGGGTGAGGTCCATTAGAGACAAAAGGGGCAATGAATGCAAAAAGAGAGGCCATATTGCGAAATGCTTCGCGGACTTCTACAGGGAACTATATACCAAACCAGGGGACGAGTCATTGGAAAAGATCCAGGCATACCTGGCCGACATCCCCGTACCCCGTCTAACTGAGCCAGAGCTTGAGAGCCTTGAGGGGGAAATAATGGATGAGGAGGTGAATTGTGCGATCAAACGGCTGAAGACAGGTTTAAGCCCCGGGGGGGTATACGGTGGATTTCTACAAACAATGCTAACTCATTTTAATGAAGCCACTAACCAAATTAACCAAATAAGAATCCAAAACAATTCAATCCTGCCAACTTTCCTCCAGGCCCTAATTTCTGTGATACCTAAAACTGGCAACGACCAGACGGTTTGCGCCTCATATAGGCCTATCTCCCTCCTGAACCTGGATGCTAAGATCTTTACTAGACTCTTGGTGACAAGGCTCGAGAGGTGCCTCCCCCGCCTGGTCCACCAGGACCAGGCGGGATTTATACTAAATAGACAGGGCTCTGACAACATGCAAAAGGCCGTCCACGTATTAAATTCAATAGCCGTCCGTGAGGAAGGGGTCCACCTGCTGGCCCTTGATGCGGAAAAGGCCTTTGACAGGGTCAATTGGGCCTGAGGGAGGTTTTCTCATCTCTGGGAATGGGACCGAGGTGGCTGGGCTGGATGTCAGCATTATATTCTGCTCCCACAGCTAAGGTAGTGGTTAACGGGACAGAATCAGGGTCGTTCTCCCTGGAGAGAGGTACACAGCAGGGGTGTCTCTTCTGCTCATTAATATACGCACTGGCCATGGAGCCCTGGGCAATCTCCGTCCGTAAGGTTGAAGTAATTGGTGGGGTGCGGATAAGTGACTTGCACTGTAAATTAAGCCTGTTTGCTGATGACGCGCTGCTTTACCTCACAAAACAATCCCAATCAGTCCCCCTATTGCTCCAGGGCCTAACAAGGTATAGAGATCTCTCCAAATTCAAGATAAACTTTGGGAAATCAGTGTCCTTCATGGGAGGTAACCTACCAGACACAGAGGAGGAATACGTGGGGGGATCCCATTCCGGCTGCAGAGGGAGGGGTTCCGCGTCCAAGTGACACGCAACCCTGGCGACCTCTTTTCTGAGAACCTTCCCCCGCTCTGATCAGAGGTCAAAAGGGACATAGAGAGGTGGGCAAGATCGAGACTCTCATGGAGGGCGTGTTTGAACCTGATAAAAATGGTGATTCTCCCCAAATTCCAATTCCTCTTTCAGATGCTCTCTGTGCAAGTACCCAATACATTCCTAAAGGAACTTAAACGTGTCCTCTTGCAGTTCCTTTGGGTGGGGAAAAAACACAGGATTGCCTGTGAGGTGCTCGTCAGGCCCAAATAAGAAGGAGGAGTGGAGTTCCCTGACTTTGAGATGTATTATAAGGCCTCCCAGCTAATGGTGCTGATAGATCACTTCACCCCGGGAACGGAAAAACAAAGGTTAGCGCAAGACAACAAAGTCCTCGCTCCGGTCACGGTTGATGAATGGCTATGGGTCCCCACACCACGCATCCCTTGAAGGGTCCTGCACATCCTGTATTGGGGGTCTTGTGGTCGGTGTGGAGGGAGGGGGTTACTACAGATGGCTCACAACCTGGCCATCACCGCTGAGTGTTAGGCAGAATCCTATGCAGTTCCTTTAGGGAGCACTACAGAATATTAGGACTACAGGTATATGCAATAAATCCCCTTTGGTATCAGTCTGTTCCACACAGATTTAGTTGGTAGCTGTGGCTGAGCAGTCAGACTTATCTCAAGAGGGAGATAAGCAGTATTCAGGGTTTACACAATAGGACTACAATACTATGGAACAAGGAAACACTGACCAAAGCATTGTATCAAAAATAATATATTTATTTTACACACTCTTAAATTCATCACACAAATCATTATTATCAAAGCAAGTTAAAACAGTCAAGAAAAGTATACACAACTCCCTATTTAAATTGTAGACAAGTTTGAGCAAGAGTGAAAACTGAGCAAAACGGCACAGTGTAAACCAAGCAGAAATGGCACTCTAACAATTTCTCAAAAGGGAGGGAAAGGACAAGTTATATAGCTTTAGAATCTGTAACACACCAGCAACACTTCCAAAGTAGATTGTGTACAAGGTAGGCAAGGCAGTACTTCAGCATGAGCAATACTTAGGTGAAAACCAAGCAAAATGTCACTTCACAATATTAAAAAAGGGGGGAAAAAGGTGGTTATAAGAGTTAGGTGCACAAACACATTTTTAGGTGAGAAGCAATCTAGAGAAGGCAGTTGTAACAGATTTAGCAAGAGTCAATAGGCCTGTGCCAGAGTCAGTGGTACAAGGCAATGTGCCCAAGATCAAACTGTTCTAGTAGCTGCAGTCAAGTCTGTGTTTAACAATTTAAAAAGGTGGTTGCAGACGGTAAAAGACAATGGGCCTCATTACAACCCAGGCGTTAAGGGGTTAAACCCTTAACGCCTGATTACGAGGTCCCTTTGCGGGTTGCACTTTAACGCCTGCTTTTAGCAGGCGTTAAAAAACCAACCCGCAAAGGGACCTAGGAGCTAATTACGGCACTGTAATTTACGGTGCCGTAATTAGCGCCTTCCCCATTCCCATTGAGCCCTATGGGCTAAAAATGGGAATGGGGAAGGGGCGATGGTGAATGGGGAATGACCGCCCCGCCAACCTTGGAATGGGGCGGTAATTCCGCCATTCACCATGGCGGACCCCGGCATGGACCATGGTGATAATAGCACCATGGTTTAGCGCCGGGGTCGTAATGAGGCCCAATGATAGACGATAGGGGCGGCCAACCCAGTAGGTAAGTAAAGGATTTAAAACACCTTTAGCGATACCCAACAAAACGGGAGGCCTGGCGGAACAGTGTACCTTTGAAGTGGAAGAGACTCCTGTGGTGGTGGTAGTTCCTGGCAGTTCCTGCAGTTCGGGAGATCCAGCAGAGGAAGAGAGGCTCTCATCATGAAGGAAGGTTCGAGTTACTGCACTGCCCAGGGATGAAGCCAGTCATGGTGCTGCCAAAATGAATAAAAGGTACGCTACTTTAAATCGCGGTAGTGGTGGACGGGTGCCTGGCTATCAGGTCTCCGAGTGCAGGGCACTGGCGATTTGACCAAGGCAGGTCCTGGAAGGTGATTGGTGAACTGGTTGGCCCCACAAGCTCAAGGGAAGAAGACTCTTGCAGGTGAAGATCTCGAGTCATTGGAGAAAAGTGGTGAGGATCTGCAGCAGGGCTTCACCGGTGGTTCAGTTGTTGCAGATGTCTTCAGCTTCTCTCCTCTTCGGGTTTCTAGTTCCAGTGGCGACATCTTGTCCTTTGTCCTCCAGTCTTCAGGACCCTGCTTCTATGCAGCAAGACCCCCATTCATACAGCCTAGCTGTCACTCACACAGTGGTGTGGCTCTCTTGGCGGGAGAAGCCCGCAGCCTATGAGGGCAGAGTGTGACTTGGGTTGCATAGGCAACCCTGGCCAGGGTGCCTATTCCCCCTCCCACACACCCTGTCTACCCCAGACTCAATGGCGCCGAGAGGAGGGCTTCTGTGCAGAAGCCCACCAAAAGGACGAACAAAGGATCCCCGACCTGGGTTAGAATTTCAGAGAAAGACATGAGAAAGAAATATTATTAAAGTTCTGGCAAAAGAAAACACTGTATTAAAGTTAATATAAAAATAAACCGGCGGTATGCTAGAGGCTGTCAGTAAATGTGGTAGCCTTGAACAATGTGAAAATCCCATAGGGAAATATTTGCGGTTGAATATTTACAGTAGTAACCACTGCCACCAGCCAGAAACTTTGGAGAGAGGGACTGGATAGTACCCTCTCGACAATAAACGTTTGGGAAAAACAATTAACCCTTCCCAGTACTTCAATTAGTAAGATGGGTTGTACTGGTTTTGTTCATAAGAATTGACTAGTATAGTCAATGGGGACTTTACATGCCCTGGGAGACAGTAGTCAGTCCCAGGGTATGAAATCTATGTTTGGGGTCGCTACGACAGCCCTGTGGTACTTCATGGAGGGTGCTGGGTACCACACATGTTAAAAAGATGATTCCTACGAGGGAGAGAAACCCCATAGACCAGAAGCACACAAGATAGCCTAAAACACACACTAGCAATCTGTCTAAGAGTGGAAGAAAGGGTCGCACTCTTGGCAGGAGAGAAAAATAAACCCTTCAAATCCAGCAAAGCTGCTGGAGGACTCTATAGGTAAGGGAAATTAGCCTTAGAAGATAATTCTCCCTAACACTCGCCCCCCCAGACTAAGGGACAGGAGGATCTAATCCACTCCTGGATGAGTCTCTTACCTCTAGTCGGTTAAAAACATCCTAGAGATACCATCAGCATTTTGGTGGTGACATCCTGACCTGTGCTCAATGGTAAAATCAAACCTTTGGAGGCAGATTGACCATTGTAACAGTTTTGGGTTCTACCCTTTCATTTGCATCAACCATCTCATGGGTTGGTGGTCAGTGTGAATGGTGAAAGTAGAACCATACAAGTATGGCCTAAACTTCTTCAGAGACCACACAATGGCAAAACATTCTCTTTCAATAGTGCACACCTTTTCTCCGGTTCCTTCAGTTTCCTACTGATGAAGCAAATGGGGGTTCCCTACCTTTCTCATCCAGTTGACTAAGGACTGCACCTATACCTGTATTGGAAGCATCGGTTTGCACAATGAAGGGTTGGTGGTAGTCAGGAGCTCATAGAACTGGAGCTTGACAAAGGGAACTTTTCAGGCTTTCAAAGGCCTGATTGCACTACTCATTCCATTTGACCTTTTTGGGGAATTTTGGAGAAGATATTACATTCAGTGGAGAAGCTATGGTCCCATAGTTCTCAATGCAATTCCTGCAATACCCAGTGAGACCTAACAAGGCTCTCACCTGGGTTTGAGTAGTAGGTGTTGTCCAATTTTGCACAGCTTCTATTTTGCTGAGCAATGGCCTTATTTCACCACCTCCTACCTCATGAACAAGGTAGACCACCTTACTCTGATCAAATGGACATTTGCTTGCCTTTATGGTCAGTTGGGCCTGCTCAAGAGCCTGCAAAACATATCCTAGGTGGTGAACATGTTCTTTCCAAGTACGGCTGAACACTGCAATGTCATCCAAGTATGCCATGCAGAAGTCCTCCATCCCATTCAGAACCTGGTTAACCACCCCTTCGAATGTAGCAGGTGCATTCTTTAAGCCAAAAGGCATAACCTTAAACTGGTATAAGCCATCTGGGGTGGAGAATGCAGTTTTCTCCTTGGCATGGTCTGTCAGGGCTATTTGCCAATAGCCTGACGTGAGATCAAATGTGCTGAGGAACTTGGCTGAACCAAGTCTATCCATCAGCTCATCTGTCCTTGGCAAAGGATGGGCATCAGTCTTAGTGACTGCATTTAGAGCTCTATAGTCCACACTGAATCTCAACTCCTTGGATCCTGCCTTTGGTACTAACACAACTGGGCTCGACCATGGACTAGTAGAGGGTTCTATTACCCCGAGATCAAGCATCTTGTTGACCTCTCCTTTGATATGGGTTCTTACATTCTCTGACCTTCTCTAACCCCTGATTTTTACAGGTAAACAGTCACCAGTGTTTATGTCATGCTGGCCCCAAGGGGTCAAGCCTGGTGATAGTGAAAACAAGGGGGCAAATTTATTCAACAACACTTTGCACTCCTCCTGTTGTTCAGAAGTCAGATTAGAAGAGAGATTGACTCCTTCTACTTGCTCATCTAAAGGTTTTCCTCTGAGAAGGTCAGGCAGAGTTTCACTCTCTTCCTCCTCTTGATCTAAAGCTAGAAGCAAAGCTCCCAGTTCTTGTCTTGAGATGTAAGCTTTTAGACGGTTGGTGTGAAAGACTCTGGGAGCCTCCTTAGGATTGCCTAAGTACACCAGATAGTTCACCTCTCCAAGTTTTCCCCCAATCTTGAAGGATCCTATCCATTTGCCCTGCAAGGCCCTCTGCCTTGTTGGCACCATAACAAGAAGTAGCTGGTCTTGAGCGAACTCAACAATGTTGGCCTTCTGGTCATGCCAATGCTTAACCAGAGCCTGACCTGCTTTCAAGTTATCACTTGCCTCAGCCATCATGTGTGACATTCACCTCTGGAGTCCTATCACATAGTCAGTCACTCTGACTGGCTTGGGGGAAGGAACACTCTCCATAGAGAAGTTCGAAGGGACTGTAACCTACTCCCTCCTGAGGGACTTCTCTATAAGCAAAGAGAAGGCATGGCAGTAGAAGATCCCACCTTCTTTGAAGGGGGTCCTCCAAAGCTCCTATCATGCTCTTCATGGTTCTGTTAAACCTTTCTACCATTCCATTTGCTTGAGGGTAATATGCAGTAGAGAACTTGTAGGTAACTCCACAGTTTATCCACACGGCCTTCATGTAGTGGGACATAAAATGTGACCCCCTGTCAGATATTACCTCCTTAGGAAACCTAACCCTGGTAAAAAATACCAAGGAGAGCCTTAGCCACAGCCTGAGCTGTGACAGTTCTCATAAGAATTGCTTCTGGGTACCTGGTAGCATGCATGGTCTACTACAACAAGGATAAACCTGTTCCCTGAAGAGGTTAGAGGGTCAAGAGGACCAACAATGTTGGTTCCAACCCTCTCAAAAGGTACTCCCACCACAGGGAGAGGAACTAAAGGTGCCACGTTCGTGAGCCACTCTTACCAGAAGTTTGCCAGGTGTGGCAGCTCTTGCGATACTTATCTACCTCAGCCCCCATTTTAGGCCAATAAAAGTAGAGAGAGAGCCTATAATTGGTCTTCTTGAAACTCAAGTGACCAGCCAAAGGTATCTCATGGGCTAGTTGCAAGAATTGCAGTCTGTTCTTTTGGGGTACTACAAGTCTTTTGTAGTCTCCAGGGGGTGACTCAGTCGGTTCACTATAGAAGATGCCATCTTCCCAGTGTAACCTATACTTCCCAGGCTCTTGCCTTCCAGAGTTGGACATTCTCTCTGTCCCCTACTGAGGTCTGCCCTGCTGGGGCCACCATCTGCCAGTAAAGACTGCAGCTCAGGGTGGTGCAAATTGTCCAGATCTCCAATAAGATCCTGGCCTTCTACTAGATCTGAATCCTCAGGTTCTAATTCAACCATGCAGGGTTATACATCACTCCCAGCCTCAGTTGGAGGAGGAATCACAGGTGTGATTTTGGACAACCTAGGAGATTTCCTGGTTGGAAGCACTGGGGTGCTTTCTGCAGGTGTCTTTTTGGAAGTCTTGGGTTTCCCTTTTGCTTCTGGTTGCTTAGAAATTGCAGTTAGTAACTCCAGTGGAGTAGGAGTGATTTCTTTTTCTATCATCTCCCCAGGAGAGCCTAACAAGATCCTCTTCCTTGCAGCTCTCGTGAGCTCCTGTAATCTTTTACTAGGAGGTCTGGGAGTACTTGACACTACTCCAAGAACTTTAAGATCATTTCCCAACAACACCCTTCCAGGTACTTCGGATTGGATACGAACAGGTATTCTGACTGTCATGTCATTGCACTGGATGAGAGCTGGTTACTGGGGAAGCATCTGCACAGGCCATCCAGCTAACTTGGTGAGGCGTTCTGATGCCTTAGCAACATCCTCTACCTTGAATAAAGATTTATCCACCACAGTTATGCTGGACCCAGTGTCTCTAATGGCAGGGGTTTCCTGACGATGCAATAGGATACTGTCTTTATGATACTCTTTAGTATTATTTGGGATTGAATTATACACATCTAAATTCTGTTGTTCCCACAACCCAAGGATACTAAAGATACACAGCTGAGACTCGGATGGTGTCTTCAGCTAGTCGTTGAAAGTTTCCACTGGTCATTGGTACTTCCTCATCTGGAGTGAAGGCTAAGGAGACTGTGTAGATCCCTGAAGGTTTACCCTTGCATCTAGGATCCCCTTTCACATGACCAGTTGAACCACAAACATAACATTTCCCAAATGTCTTTATGAATGGTGGCTTATTCTGACCTCATTCTGGTCTGGGACCAGAAGGTACACTAGTTGATTTGGTTTCCCTTGTGGCTTACCCTTAGAGTTTTGTTTGTGGCCCTTTTTGGAATTGGAATTATTGGAATTCTCTTTTTTGTCTTTCTTAGGCTGCTTTCCCTCATCCTTTTTCTGAGTGACCCCAGAATCCTTGTGAGTAGCCCTGTTGGCAACCCACAAATCAGCAGCCTTAGCTAGTTTCTTGGAATCTATTTCCTTAGAATCAGCCAAGTGCTGTCTGAGCTCAGGAGAGCATGCATCATAGATAGACTCCAACATGACAAGATTTTTCATTCCTTCATAAGTGTTCACTCTGTAACCCTTAATCCATCCCTCTAAGTTTTTCAAACTCTCACTCACCAAGGTAGCCCAAGGGGTACCATCATGCTTTTTGAGGGTCCTAAACCTCTTAAGGTACTGGGAAGGGTCGTCCCAAATCTAGCAATTAAAGCTAGCTTCACACATTCATAATCCACCCTATCCACCTCCCCCAACTCCATTACCACAACAGATGCAACAGGGGGGAGCCTAGAGAATAACCAGGGAAGCAGCTGATTCCCTGTGATTTCCTGGAGCCCATGATTGTATTCAAACATAGCTAACCAATTTAACACATCCAACTTAGGTTCATACATACCCACAATCTTTTTAGGCATCCAGGGTCTCTTTGGACTGGACAATCTAGAGGATCTGGGAAGGGAAGCATTTTCCAAAGACAATTGCTTTATCTCTAGCTCAAATTGAGCTCCTTTTCTCTGAGCCTTAGTTTCTGGTGTTTCTGTTCAGATTTGGCACTAATTCTTTTGAATTCAGGTTCAAGCCTCATTTTTTCTAGTGAGATAAATTCAGGACTTAATGTGGGACCTGACATAGGTCCAGTAGACAAGTCTTGAGGCCTTTGAGCAGGACGAGGGCAGGAGGGGGTTACATTTACAGCCTCCTCTTCCTCATCTGCTTCAACAATAACATCTTCAATATTATCATCCTCAATATGTGCTACAGTTGCTTGAGGAGTAGGCACTACAGCCCCATTCTCCAGACTTTGTTTTTCTAACAGTCTTTCAATCATTTCTAATTTCTTGCCTTTGACAGAAAGACCTTTCTGCCTGCACAGATCCCTTAAATAATCAGCAGTATTTGTAAGGAGGCTCTCCTGGCTATAGCTTTCCAGCTTTGACTTTTTAAAATTAACTTTTTAGTGATTACAGAAGATTAGGACTACAGGTACATGCAATAAATCCCCTTAGGTATCAGTCAGTACCACACAGATTTAGTTGGTAGCTGTGGCTGAGCGGTCAGGCTTATCTCAAGAGGGAGATGAGCAGTATTCAGGGTTTACACATTAGGACTACAATACTATGGAACAAGGAAACACTGACCAAAGCTTTGTATCAAAAAGAATATATATATATATATATATATATATATATATATATATATATATATATATATATATATATATATATATATATATATACATATATATATATATATTAAACACTCTTAAGTTCAACACACAAATCACTATTATCGAAGCAAGATAAAACAGTCAAGAAAAGTATACACAACTCCCTATTTAAATTGTAGACAAGTTTGAGCAAGAGTGAGAACTGAGCAAAACAGTACAGTGTAATCCAAGCAGAAATGGCACTCTAACAATTTCTCAAAAGGGAGGGAAAGGACACGTTATATAGCTTTAGAATCTGTAACACATCAGCAACACTTCTCAAGCAGATTGTGAACAAATTAGGCAAGGCAGTACTTCAGCATAAGCAATACTTAGGTGAAAACCGAGCAAAAGGGCAATTCACAATATTAAAAAGGGGGGAAGAAAAAGGTGGTTATAAGAGTTAGGTGCACCAACACATTTCTAGGTGAGAAGCATTCTAGAGAAGGCAGTAGTAACAGATTTAGCCAGAGTCAATAGGCCTGTGCAGAGTCAGTGGTACAAGGCAATGTGCCCAGGATCAAACTGTTCTAGTAGCTGCAGTAAAGTCTTTGTTTAACGATTTGAAAAGGCAGTTGCAGAAGGTAAAAGACAATGTTAGCCCATAGGGCTCAATGGGACTGGGGAAGGCGCTAAGTACGATACCGCAAATTGCGGTACCGTAATTAGCACCGAGGTCCCTTTGCGGCACCCTACTTTAACGGTTGGTAAAACCAGCCGTTAAGGTCGGGTCCCGCAAAGGGACCTCGTAATCAGGCGTTAAGGGTTTAACGGCGCCGACACCTTTTACTGCACCGTTAAACCCTTAACGCCAGGGTCGTAATGACCCCCAATGCTAGACGATAGGGGCGGCCAACCCAGTAGGTAAGCAAAGGATTTAAAACACTGCGCGATACCCAACGAAATGGGAGGCCTGGCAGAAGAATGTACCTTTAAAGTGGAAGAGGCACCTGCGTTGGCAGTAGGTCCTGGCAGTTCCTGCAGTTTGGGAGATCCAGCAGAGGAAGAGATGCTCTCGTCATGAAGGAAGGTTCGAGTTACTGCACTGCCCAGGGATGAAGCCAGCTGCGGTGCTGCCAAAGTGAATAAAACGTATGCTACTTTAAATCCTGGTCGTGGTAAACGGGTGCCTGGCTATCGGGTCTCCGAGTGCAGGGCACTGGAGATTCGACCAAGGCAGGTCCTGGAAGGCGATTGGTGAACTGGTTGGCCCCACCAGCTCAAGGGAAGAAGACTCTTGCAGGCGAAGATCTTCTCGAGTCGTTGGAGAAAAGTTGTGAGGATCTGCAGCAGGGCTTCACCGGTGGTTCAGTTGTTGCAGATGTCTTCAGCTTCTCTCCTCTTTGGGTTTCTGTTCCAGTGGCGACGTCTTGTCCACCAGTCCTCAGGACCCTGCTTTTATGCAGCAAGACCCCCATTCATACAGCCTAGCTGTCACTGACACAGTGGGGTGGCTCTCCTGGCGGGAGAAGCCCCCAGCCTATCAGGGCAGAGTGCGACTTGGGTTGCATAGGCAACCCTGTCCTGGGCGCCTATTCCCCTCCCACACATCCTGTCTACCCCAGACTCAGTGGCGCCGAGAATAGGGCTTCTGTGCAGAAGCCAGCCAAAAGGACGAACAAAGGATCCCCGACCTGGGTTAGGATATTAGAGAAAGTCACGAGAAAGTAATATTATTAAAGTTCTGGCAAAATAAAAACACAAGATTAAAGTTAATATAAAAATAAACCTGCAGTATGTTAGAGGCTGTCAGTAAAAGTGGTAGCCTCGAACAATGGTTAATCCCATAATGAAATATTTGCAGTTGAATATTTACAGTAGTAACCACTGCCACCAGCCAGAAACTTTGGAGAGAGGGACTGGACGCTACCTTCTCGACAATGAACGTTAGTGTAAAACTATTAACCCTTCCCAGTACTTCCATTAGTAAGATGGGTTGTACTGGTTTTGTTCATAAGAATTGACTAGTAAAGTCAATGGGTACTTTACATGCACTCGGAGACAGTAGTCAGTCCCAGGGTATGGAGTCTATGTTTGGGGGTCGCTGCGACACCCCTGTGGTACGGCATTCAGAGTGCTGGGTACCACACATGTTAAAAAGATGATTCCTATGAGGGAGAGAAACCCCATAGACCAGAAGCACACAAGATAGCCTCAAACACAAACTAGCAATCTGTCTAAGAGTGGGAAAAAAAGGGTCTCACTCTTAGCAGGAGAGAAAAATAAACCCATCAAATCCGGGGACTCTATAGGTAAGGGAAATTAGCCTTAGAAGAGAATTCTCCCTAACACTGAGTTGCATCTGGGCCCTGCCATTCATAGATAAGATAGCCGAACCAGAAGCATTCCAAAAGTGGTATGAGGCCGCCCTTTGCAGGACAGGCCAGCTCTGGGTGGAGGGTTCCTTTTTACTCCTGAAAGATCTGGAGGAGGCCCTGGGGCTAGGCAGCCTATCATCATTCCGCTACCTCCAGCTCAAAGGAGTACTCACTGAACCCTCAAGGGGGGACACTCTCAGGAGGGACCTGACCGACTTTGAGAGAATGCTTATCTCAACCCGAGGCATTTCCTCTTTCTATACATTTCTTCTATTCTCGACTCCAGAGGACCCCCCGTCAGCACGGATACAATGGGAAAGGGACCCGGGGAAGTCAATTGACGACAAAAGGTGGTCCTCAATGTGAATGCGAGCTAGCTGCTCCACAGCCTCGCTCCAGTATCGACACCAGGCCCTAAAGGTGCTACATAGGTGGCACTATCCCCCGCAGAGGATTGCCAGAATGAGCGTGGGATATGACCCCCACTGTTGGAAATGCCGGAAGGTGAAGGGGGACTATATGCATATATTGTGGCGTTGTCCAGTGGTTCAAACTGATTGGGAGGAAGTTCTGTCCTGGATAAAAGGGGTCGATGGAGTGGAGAGAGCCCTCTGCCCTTGGCTCCTCCTCTTTTTTGTTGAAGTGGGTGATAACTGAGGGAAGGCGCGGGGACACATGCTACAGATCATGATGGTGGCAGCCAGGTGTTGCATGGCCCAGAAGTGGAAGAGCCCACTCATGCCAGGAGAAAAAGAATGGGTCACTAAAGCCCGGCACATCTATGATATGGAGTTCCTAACACACTTAATTGATGAATCCAAAGTGAACATTTTGGAACTTTGGCTACCCTTTTTTGAAAGGTACGAATGCCTGGGCTGAACTAGCAGTGCCACACATTGGGCATCACCTAAACACCCGTGGGAACGGTATTAGCCACAACTGACATTTCATACACCATAGGTCTCACAGGACTAATGAACTTGAGCCCAAGAATTCAAAGTGTTGATAAGTGATTGGACACTCCACAAACTGTTTCCTGAGAGCACGCCAACGAAGCAGCCATGGATCCACGGCAGGGGAGAGGGGAGTGTTGAGGGGGAGGGGGTTAATGTTATAATTGTGTGAGGAAGAATGAAGTAGACTTGCAATGTTTCATGTTATAACCTAAAAACCAATAAACTTTGATTTTCAAAAAAATATATATATATATTTTCTTCCTGACGCCAACCCTTGGTTCCTCCTGAGGACTTGGCGTCACTGATAGTATCGAACACATCAAGTCTCCCAGTGAGCTGTCCTATTGTGGAAACATTCTCATCCCCGTACCTATAAAAGGATTCCCTCCATTAATAGTAACACCACCTATTCTAAGAGTCATTAACTGTCCTGTGTTTGTGCTTTGCTGTATCTGCATGGGTGACTGCTGTGACAGTCCTTGTGTCAGATTCATTGTTACCTGCTGTGTTTGTAAATCTTGTTGCATTCGCTGCACTTGTGTTTGCTGCACTATCTGATTCTGAGCAAACCCATCTCCTTTCTGCTGCAAATATGCAGGCGGTTTGTGGTCCTCCCTCTTGAGAATTTCCCATTTTGCACACATCCTTGACTTCTACATGTGCGTGCAAATTGCCATGGACACCACATGTCCAGCATTTAGGAGGAGATCTCCTAATTTGCCCCTCCTGCATGCCTTGACTATCGTTGTTAGTGTTTTGAAATCCACTTTGATTGTTCTGGAAGTTTCTCTGATTATTCTGGATGCCTCTACCTCAAAAGCGTCCCCTTCCCGGTGGTGCAAATCCATTATTACCTTGATCAAACTGCCTCTGGTTATTCACCTGCTGCATGCTTGCTGCTTGCTGTAAACCTGTTCCGTCTCCACTAGTCAACATTGCCCCTTCAATGGCATACTTTGATAGTGTTTTCTGCACTCACTTTGCCTCTTCACCTTTCCTAACATCGTCTTTCTTTTGATTCTTCTCTTGCAACAGCCTGCAATAATGCACGATGGTCAGCTGAATCTCTGACCATGTCTTTGCTTCCATGCCCGCTAATTTCTTGAGCTGCTTTTGAACTGCTTCTGGCAACCCTTGGCACAATATATGGTAAAATACAGGTATTGATTTCCTCCACACCTTACATGTCTCCAAAGCCCACTGCTCTTGGAAATTCTCAATATAAACAAGAGGATCATGCCCTTCCTGCAACTTTTTCACCAATTATAGCTCCCATATCTGACATGTCCGGATACAGTACTCTTAGCGCTTTCCAGACCGCAGCCCTACACTTATTGAACAGTGCTCCATCATGAGCAGTGTTTACCATAGTGACACTAGAATGCCGGTCAAGTGGCACAGCGAGTAGAGTGCTTGCTTTGACATCCATGCAGAGCCTGCTAACGCAGGTTTGAATCCCGGCAGGGCCAAACTCAGCCTTTCATCCTTCTGAGGTCGATAATTTAGCACCACACACCGTGGATAATAATAAGTGCTATATAAGTGCCAAATTATTATTATTATTATACCCTGCTCTTGACCAAACGCCATCAGCCATTTCCCCAAAGGTAGCGGTCAGGAGACCTTTAATGTCCCCGTTAGCTAATGTGTTTCCACCTGCCATTTTCTCTAACTCATGTATCCATTTCCCAGCACCAGAAGTTAAACTCGGGAGTTTACACCTTATCCTTATCCATCTGTGGCCAAGGTATATACTGTGGCCTGGCTCCTCCTTTCTCTAATAATGGAAACTGTGAAACCCTAAATTCACACTTGTCCCCCATCATTTGTCCGTTCATAGCAGGGACAATGGCTCTGCATTGCCTTCTTCCTGGCAGAGACCTTAACCTGCTCACATAAGGTGGCGAGTCCCCCCTCTCACCATGGGATCGCCCTCAAGATGGATCTTGCTGTGTCAATCATTCTGACGTCTGAGATTTGGATAGTTCTAGATCCGACCATCTTACTTCCTTGTCCATTGAAAAACACCCTTCAGGGCCACATGTGTTGCCTTCTTCCTCCCCACGGAAGGTTTCCCTGTCCTCGTCTGACATACTCTGTCCCCAACTCGTGTGACTTCTCTCTTCTTCATCTCTATTCAGAGTTAGTCTGTCTAAAGACAGCTCCTTTGGCTCAAAACAAAATGAGGCTCCCTCTTTATCATACAACTGTGTACTCTCGAGTCAATCATTTTTACCCTTCCCCTGCAGTACTTTCTTAGTCCTAATGTCATGATAGACTTTATCGATAGAGTCCCCAATACTTCTAGAGTCAGACTCATCCTCTAGATTTGCTCTAGACGGACCGGCTAATGGCTCATGTGCTGGGAAGAACTCTTCTATGTCTTCCTATGCTACTATTGGATTAGGATCTATTAATTCCTCTTCTACACATTCAAGATCACATGCTCTCTGCCTCCTCTTTCGTTCTAGTTCATCATCAAACTCTCTTTGTTTCCTTGCTTCATCTCTTACCCTGTCTTTCTCTTTTCTTTTCATATCTCTCCTCTCATTTGCCCTTTGTATCTCTTCATCTTTTCGTCTTTGTATTCTTTTATCCCTTAATGTCTGTTCCTCCTCTTCTTCTCTCTAACTTTCTAGATTTTCTCGTCTTTCTCATCTTTCTCGTTCTTTGATTTCCCTTATCTATTGTCATACCCTCTTTGCTCCTCTGCCATTTCCTCCTTTTTCAGTTGTTCATCTTGATACAACTGTTCCCATCTTTGTCTATCCTTCCTTTTCAGCTCATCTTCTTTCAATCTTTCATCTCTCTCTCTCTCTTTCTCTCTCTCTCTCTCTCTCTCTCTCTCTGTCCTTTTTGTCCTATTTGTCTCGATCTTCCCTTTGCCTTACGTCCTCGATGCACTTACCATCGAGTTTGAGAAAAATCTCACCACCCATCCATTTGTTCTGTATAAGTGCTAACTCATCAGTCTTATCTTTTTCTCCTTTCCATTTCATTATTTACCATCCTATATCTAAGGATGTACTTGGTCAATCACTTCTGTCTTTATCGCGTCTCTCATTGTCCCTCAGGACCTTAGAGATTACATCTCTTTCAGGAATTGTCTCTGGGACCTCATGGATGCTTTCCACAGGCGACTCATATGCTGGGATGCAGTAGCTGACGCTGCCTTAAGCTCCCTCAATGGGTACAACCCGCCATCTTTCTTACTATCACTGTCTGCTACAGGCGCGGCAGGGTGGGTGGGCAGAAGGCTCCTCACCCCACTCTTTGCATATATTCAACATCCAGTCTTCAGGAGGTTGCTCTTCTCTTTCCTCCTGGTACGTTTTCCAGATCTATAAGCTCACTAATCGTTTATTTAACTTTTTTCCCGTATATGCTGCATGCAAATATGTCATCATATGCTACAAATCTGCCTTCAATAGTGATCCCCCTTGTAGCCATGGCATGAACATTTTATCTGCCGTGCCCTTAACCCATTCTGCACTGTTCTGCTTAAGTTTGGGTGCGTGTTTTGCCAACTGTTTGCAGAGATGTACAAGTGGAGTAATATCCTCCATTTTGACTCGTCACACTTGACTGTCAATGCTCACCTTTACTCTTTGCAATTTTCAAAAATACATATCAGAAAAACAAAACAATCTGAGCGTGAATGAATCGTGGCAGGCTCCAAACGCTCTATATCACGTTTTTTAATTTAATGTACTTTTTCCCTAAATACCATTGAAGTGGGAAAATGGTACAACACACTTCCCCCATTCTCATCCAGACCCTGGCCGAGAGGATCATGGCTCAAGCACCCCCCGAGAGAGGAGTTTGACCCGCTCACCTTCTTACCAGACAACAAGGTACCATGTGTTCATGGCCCACATGCACGAGGAGCATGTCCACTACCATGCCCTGGCCAAGCCGACGCCTGCGATATGGACCAGATTGACTAAAACAACAGCCACAAGTATCCACATCGTTAAAGATGCCATGACGACATAGCCAACAGACAAGATAACACGTGCCACCATGCACACTGGTCACTCACACACCAACCTACATGAAGAACATACTCAGTACTATGACGTAGCAGACTGACACACTCACAGACATGCATTGTTGTTATTTTTCACATAGGCCTCCTACAACACCGCAGAAATGCAAGATGCCTGAAGAGCTCGTGTATATGCTTGCAGACGCTTCATGCTACCCTGTCCTCATAGAGACGCCTTCGTATATATTCACTGCTACTTGTGACACTCTGTCGTCCTGCGGCACCCCTGTGATAGATTATTTACCACCTCCCAGAAACTAGGCCCGAGTAGGCCGCAAAGCAAGAGTCCCCAGGCCGGAGCATCTAAGACAAAAACCCTCTCGAGACGAAAAGCAATGCCCTGACCATGCAGAACGAGTCCCAGCAAGAGCCCACCGCCTAGGCCACAATGTTGCAACCCACATGCCGAGCTCTCAGTACCAAGGTTACACCTGCCACTGCCAAGCGCCCCTCTGGGCCGAAAAACAAATCAAATGCTCATAATTCTGCTCCAGCTACGGTCTCTACACACGTGACCAAGCCAAACTGACAAGATGCCAAGCTTGCGAGACAGAAAGTCGCCGGGGTCCCACGTCTGGGACGCAGGCTGCAACAACGAAGCGGCAAGTTGGACACCGGCACCGATGGGAAAGGCTTGATCATCAGCCACTAGAAAAGACCTGTCCATTGTCTATCACTAACACATAGTTGCACAATGTTGCCAACACCAGGTACCTCGCGGGATGGGAACAGCGATGGTCCCAGGCTTGGGGGCTCACGAGTGAACCAATCAGAGTACGAGGGGCTCCTCACTGATGACATTCCAGTTAGCCAATCACCAAGGGTCCCTGTGTAACCCAATTATTGTAACAAGTGTTAAGGAACAACCCAAGTGTGCCACCTGACCTGTCCTTATCCACTAATATTCCTCCATATGAGCATCTATACTAACCCTACCACTCAGGGAGCCAACCCGAAGTGGCAATAGATTTTGTGACAGTTTTTCCCAGGTGACGTGAATAGAGCGTCATAATACGGTAAAAAGGGCCTGCAAGCGTCTCCCCGGATGCATTCGGACGGAGAATGATCCTTGCCGTTACTATAATAAACAGCAGTAATTACTTTGCTCTTGTGTGTGCCTCATACTCCTTTTGGGACGCGGGAGGAGTTGCGGCCTCCCCAGCCCCGGAGGTCCGCAGACGGCTCTGCCGGCCCCCAGGAGATCACCCCGACAAGTTGGAGGCACTGTTGAGATCTGTTTGAGGTCTACCTAACCACCCCAAGAGCATAACTACCAATCCTCCTACAACAAGGCAACCCAGCAGCGTGGCACCCTCTGCCGTTGCCCCCTTTCGAGGACTACAGGACAATTGCAGAACTGCAAGAAGACCGGACAGCGCAATCCGGACATTGTCCCTCGGGAGCCGACTTGAAAAGTATCCTGCCCGCGGTTGGCGAGTGTCCAGACGTGGTCCAGACGAGGGGCGGTGGTGAGCTGCTTTGGAGGGATGCCCGCGGTTGAACGGCCTGACTCACGAGGACTTGGTGAGTATGGCACATCCAACAGGCAACGTAATGTTGTGCGGGAGGGGGGAAGAGTTGTAAAGAGGGAGGAGGGCGGTTGTAACAATGTGTGGAAATTGATTTTGACTGTTCCGTGGCAATAGAGATGTAAGGTGTAATGGGACAGGCACGAGGACCGTCCCCTACAGCGTCACAGAGTGGATTGGGTGGGGCCTCAGGCACCCACGTGCGATTGTTAGAATGCGCAGATTGGTTCGAGATCGCAGACACCTGTGTAAGAGGGGGGTGTGGCTTTCCTATGAGTTGACATAATAGATCAATGAGTAGATGAGGTTCCCTGCTAAGTGAGTGTTAAAGCTTGTTAAGTAGATGACGTTTTCCCTTAGCGGGTAGCTAGGTTGTTTACTGAATGCGGAAGATAATTGGCTGGTTAAGCTCCTCTGGAGAGGGGGCATATCATACGCGAGGCGATGCAGCGTGCGCAGACCGATTATATTAAGTAAATTGATTGTTGATTACCTTGCTCCAGACGAGGCGAGAAGACAGCTGTGGGGTTAATGGGGGATAACAGTGTGAGAAGAAGGGCGCATTTGTGAAGTTTTGAAATGTATAAGTACTTACAGTGTGTTGTAAGGGGGAGAGGTGGCTGTGCACGGAGAACGCCGGCAGCGCTCGACAAGGGTTTGTGAAAGTAGAGGGTGTGGCTTGAGGGGAAAGAAGAGAAGGGGAGGAGGAGGAGTTGCGTTGAAGGTGTGACAAGTAAAAAGGGAAGAGGAAGGTGGGGCAGCCCAGAGGCATGCCACACAGGACACATCGCCGCAGGGGGCTTTGTGTGCCACGACCAGAGGGGGCCATAGTTATAAGTAATAATTGTACCATATAAAAGATTGCATTCCTTTTCAGCGGACAGTCGAAGTCCCCAGCTTACGGGGCCAGGTAAAAGGTTGACATTTGGAAAAGTAAAGTTGTGATATGGCCCTGTACTATGGATCGGGGCAGGAGCGGGGTGGAGGAACATGGGAAGCGCGCTAACCACTCCACTTTAGCACATCTGTACGACATTGACACCACACGGAAAAAATAATTAAGTACAGTATCAAGTGAACACAAGGAATGGACAGCAAAGTAAGAGTACCGTGGCCACCCAACGGCAGCTTTGATACGTATACACAACATAGTTTGTTAACATACATTCATAATACCTATAAGGGGAAGTAATTAGCAAACCACTTAGAAGTTTTTGACCTCTGGAAGATGTTCCAGGGAACTAGACCTGGGGACACAGGTAAGTACACAGTGCAGGGGGTAAAAGAGGAGAAGGGAATAAGGGAGAAAAATGAGGTAAAGCAAGAGAAAAAGAAAGGAGGGGGCGAGGATAAGAAAAACAAAAATACGCCCAGCACTGAAGAAAGTGAAGAAGAGGTGGAAGGGTCATTTGCGGTAGCAGAGACAAAGGTCAAACAAGAAGGGGCAGAAAGTGTGCAAGTGGCTAAGGTCATGAAGAAGGAGGAAGGAGGCTGCACCCACTAACAGAACTTAGAGAAGCGGCCAGGCAGCAATTAACGGTTGCTGAAGGATACTCTAATCCCGCATATAGCCCCCCGCCATACGCACCCCCGGATGATTGCCAAAAGAGGATAGGGGACGTATGTACGGTGGGTACGGTAGATTCCACAACTTTGCAGGTAAGGAAGGGGGATGACAGGAGGCCATTGGGGAGGTTTGCAGATGTAGGGCCAGAGGAGTGGATAGCAGCACAGGTACTTTTGAAGCTCCGAGGAACGTTAACAAAGGAAGAGGAGGACACAGTGAAACTGGTAAATAAGGTAAAGAAGGTAAACACGCAGACAGGGTTAGAGGTAAGTGGAGAAAGAGAAGGGCGACTATCACAAGAGGAGGAAAAGATACTGGAGGAAAGGTTGGCGGAATTGAGGAATGTGCGAAGCGCCTTGCTCAGGCAGTTCGAGGAAGAAACACGGAGGAGGCAGAATGAAAACAAATCACATAAGGAAGAGATGGCGAGAATGAAGGTGAAGGCGGAAGAACGGAAAAGGGAAGGAGAGCGCCTTAGGGCAATAGCAGAAAGAATGGCACATGCAGAACAAAGGGAGATGAGAAGTAAGGAGGAGGAGAGGGAAGAGTTCGATAGGGAAATGGGAATGTGGAAAAAGAGGATGATAGCTGAAAGTGCACGGAAGTATGAAGAAGGGAAGGTAATAGAAAGCATATTAAGAAGGGGAAGGGGAATAAAAGGGAGACAGGAGGATGAGGAAAAGATATTAGCAAAGGTAAGTGCAGAAGTATTGGAAGAAATAAATAGGAAAAGAGAGGAAATAGTTGGTGAAGTAGTGGAGAAGAAGGAAGAGGAGGGAAGAGATAGGACGATAGAAAATGGAACAAAGAAATACACACGCCAGGATAAGGAAATGGCATCAACATCAACCCAGGCAGCTGTGGGTAAAGGAGGTGAGTACATAGATGAAGATTTGATACATTTAAAGACAGTGACCGTAGGGGGAAAATGCACAGAGTGGGGGCCGACATTAGCTGATGGGTTTTGCAGTGAAGAAGAGGAGGATTTAAAAATAAATGGAAGAGATGGAAGTAGGGAGAGTTTAGACAAACTATACATAACGCGCACTAAGTGAGAGTCACCATGGGCATGCGAGAGGAGGGGAGGACCAAACGCAGGGGAAAAAAGAGCAGGGAGACAATAGCGGAAATGACACGCCCACTAACACCCACACCCGCACAAACACCATGCCTACTAACGCCAACCCCCGCGCACACCCCATATGTTGGCAGAGTTAGGGACCTCCCAGGACGCAGGCTGGAAGAGAGAGCAAGCACTCCCATGATAGGACCAGAAGGACACAAAAAGGGCAGGAGGGATATACGGAGTGAAAGAGCAAACCCCTGTAACATTGACAGCACTGAAGAGCCACCAGACATGGAGGAAAATTATGAATACAGTGACATAACCACACACAGGAGGATGAAGGGAGAGGAGAGGGGGTACAATTTAATGCCACTACTAGAGAGGGCAGGAACGAGACCACAATACATCCCCTGGAAGCATGCAGACAAGGAAAATATAAAATGCAGACTCCCATCACTGAGTGCAGGAGCTGGAAAATGGATATGAGATGGAAAAACACACTGCGGGGCAAACATTAGCGGTGGGAGACATGAAGGGCCTCCTAATTTCCATAATGGGGGATGCTGCTGATGACATATGGAAGAGGGCGTGATTCCCTGGGGTGACAATACATAACACAGCACTTGATGGAGCACCATTTGCCATTTGCAGACATGCACTTTGGCAAGCATTGAGAGTACACTTTCCAGACACTTCAGACATAGGAGCAATTACATCACAAAAAATGCTTGATAATGAAGATCCTGTTGAATAAATACAGGAGATTCAGGAGAAATGGCGCTTGGAAATACGGGAACCGTGGGACAAAACACTAGCAATTTTCTACCATATACTAATACAAGGGCTCCCGGAGCAAGTACAGACACAGTTAAAGAAGTTAGTGGGGATGGAAGCTAAAGGATGGCCAGAAATACAACTGACAATAGTACACTACTGCAGGATGTGGCAGGAGAAAACGAAACAAAAGGAGGAGGATAGGAAGGCCGAGGAAGCAAAATTGCTCCAGAAGAAGTTATCGAAATATTCCATGGCGGGAGCACTGATAACAGCCCTACGCAACCACAGGCAACAGTGACACAAGACACGACACAACAACAGGTAGCAACACCACAGAAAGCACAAGTAGTGACACAGCAAATGCTTCCTCCCCTGACATACACACAACAAATGGGGAGAGGGTATATGCAAATGGGAAACGGGTATTCAAACAACTACAGAGGGAGGGGCGGGAAAATGAGAGGGAGAGGATATGGCCCACCCACCCATCAGCAAGGGGGAGGGTTCCGAGGTTACAACCAACAGGGACAGCAAGGGTATCAGGCCTACATGGGGGGAATTCAATGGCAAGCGCGGGAACCACCAACATGCTGGATATGTGGGATAGTAGGACACATGTTGCGCACATGTAGAATGAGACCAGCACAGACAGCCTGGGGGGAGCAGGGACAGCAAGGGCCTATGGGGGAACAACAGGTTTACCACCAGCAGGGGATACAGCAACAACTGCCACCACAACAAACAAAAATGCCACAACAACAGCAGACACTGCAAACACAACAGCAGCAACAACCACACATGCAAACACACGTGCAAACGCAGCAACAGCCAAAAGTACAGCAGCAACAACACGTCAAAACTGGCCAACAATTGGCACAAATACAAGACAATGCAATAACATCTACTGACACACCTGTAGCCCAGACACATCTTGGAAGGGTGACAATACTGGGTCACAACCCATACACAGGAAAAGGACAGTCATTATACCCAAAATAGGACAGCCCACAGATGTCTTTGATGTGTCCCATCCTATCAGTAACACCTAACCCTGCAGAGGAACCACGCATACAGGTGACGATAGGTGACAAAAAATTCTCCTTCTTAGTTGACACAGGGGCCACTAGTTCATGCATAAGAGAGGGGAAGTTTCAACTGTCAGGCGAAGCTATGAACACACAAGGATTCTCTGGGGCTTGAGGGTTGGTTCCTTTCACAGATAACATCTCCTTATCTGTAGGTGATCATGATATGTCACTACCGCTGCTATATTCAAAAAAGTCACCAGTAAACATACTAGGTAGAGACATTATGAGTAGATTGAACATGACTATCTCTTTCACTGACAAAGGAATCATTTGCTCTACCCCAGGTATAAGCATGCTCACAGCACAACAAATATTACAGGCCTATTGTGGCAAAACAGTAGCAAGAGCCGAACCACTAGATGGAGAACTATTTCAATATGGGACAGACATGGCAATAGCATGGCTGCCAGGAATTGAAGGGAAGGTTCGGAGGAGGCCAGCAGCTTACCTTTTCAGACCTGAAACACCAACCAGTGAACGGGAAGAGACAAGGATATCACTGAGCATTGAGAGCATTGCGGCAACACAGGACTACATCGCGGTGCATGCCCAAAACAGGGAAGGGAGAGCATGGAGGGCAGTTATAGCTCTGGCAGAGGGGTGCCGACTAACACAGGTATCTGATGAGGAGCTCTTCTCAAATGATAATGGTGAGGGGAAGATGGTGTTTCTGGGCGACGGTAACATACAGTGATGTATACAGAGGATGGCACTGGGGCTAGAAGCACCAGCCGCTACCGTTGTGCCGTTTTATGAGGAGGATCTCTCGAAAGTACCTGCATCTCTATGGACCACCAGTCCATATGATGTGGGCTGCATCAAAAGCATTGGCGGTGTGAAAATAAAGTTGAAAAAGGGGCCATACTGCCAAGAGTGAAGCAATACCCACTATCAAAAGAGGCAGATGAAGGAATATATGAAACAATAAGAGCACTAATAGAGAGAGGCATAATAGTACCATCAGAGTCTCCATGCAACACTGCTGTGTATCCTGTGCGCAAGGCTAAGGGAGGGTCTTGGCATTTCATACAGGATCTAAGACCCCTCAACCACATTGTAGAGGCAGAATACCCCATAGCGGCTAACCCAGCCACTATACTATGTGGAATGCCAACAGAGGCATCACCATTCATGGTGATTGACCTCAAAAATGCATTTTTCTCAATACTGCTACACCCTGACTCGCAAGATTTGACAAGTTTCACATACCATAACACAAAATGGAAAAACACGAGGTTGCCCCAAGGGTATTGTGCGTCCCCATCCATATTTAACAGAGTAATACAAATGGTCTTGGGAAACATTGAGATGGAGAGCACAGTGCTACAATATGTAGATGACATAATCTTCTGCAGCACAACAGAAGAGAAGTGCAGGAGAGACTCTGTCAAGATGCTCACTGTGTTAGCAGAAAAAGGGTACAAGGTAGACAAGGGGAAAAACTACAGTACTGCCAAGAACAAGTGCTCTACATAGGCCAGCTCATTTCACAAAACAGAAGAAACATTGCACCTCAATGGCACAGTCCATAACACAGACAGCGAGAGAACTATTGCATTTCTTCGGCCTATGCAATTACTGCAGGGCTTAGGTTTTTGATTAGAGCTTATACACAGGACCACTACTTGAGGCACTAAAAGAAGCACAGAGAGGGGAAACGAAATTGAGATGGACCACAGAAATGACAGAGGCATTTCAGGAACTAAAACATTCCATATCCACAGCACCAGTACTATCCACCCCAAATTATGAAGCACAATTTTTCATCTTTTCACATTGCAGCTCAGCAGTGATGAGAGGAGTACTGACACAAAAAACTAGCATGGGGCACAAACCAGTAGCATTTAACAGTGGGCACCTGGACCCGGTAATGTTAGGACACTTCCCGTGCGAGCAGAGCCTGGCTGTCGCAGCTTTTGCAGTGGAAAAATCATCCTCAATAACAATGGGTTGCCCAACAACACTGTACGTGGAGCATGCCCTTTTTGCCATTCTGAACAAACCGAAATCAACACTGACCACTCAAAGGGCATCAGGGTAAGAAGTTATCTTGTCCAGACCTGAGTTAACAATTGTAAGGTGTAGCAACGTGAACCTGGCAAGGTTCATAGCAGAGGTAGTAGAAGATGGCAACTATGCTCATGACTGCACACAAGCTATCGACACATATTCAAGCACAAGAAAAGTTGAGGAAAACGCCCCAGAGAGAGGAGAAATATTGTACATTGATGGGTCCTCAACAATTGACCAAAGTGATGGGGTCCGCAGAACAGGTACAGCAGTGCTAAGATTAACAGAGGATTGGACATATGTCCCTGTGAAATGTGTCCAGCTACCACAACATTACTCTGCCCAGGCAGCAGAGTTAGTGGCCCTAATTTTAGCACTAAAAGAAAGCAATGACAAAAGAGTAACTATATATTCTGACAGTGCATATGTCATATCAACTTACATTCCTGGTTAATTAAGTGGCAGCGAAGAGGGTTCAAAAGGGCAGACGACACCCCGGTGCAACATGCCCTACTGCTTGCTGAACTAATTAAAGTGATTGAAGAACCCAAAGAAGTGGCCTTAGTGAAGAGTCAGGGCCATACAAACGGAGATGATCACATTTCCAAAGGTAATGAAACAGCAGATGCACATGCTAAACATGCTCCGTACTACGGGGAGATTTGGATCCCCCCAGAAAAAGAAAAAGATAAGGGGATAGTGGGGGCAAGACAGATGCTAATGAAGGATGGGTACACTCATATCCCTGAGAATGAAATAATGGAGATACAGGCAGCAGCAACCATGGCAGAGAAAGAGCTCTGGGTCAAAAGGGGATGCACAATGTCCCCCACAGACGCGTTATGGCGGCAAAACAATACAGGCAAAATATTCATGCCCCTGGCCTTATTGAAAACAGCCCTGACCCAACTACATCATCCCACACACACAGGAAAAGAGGTGATTGCAGCATGAATTAAGGAGGGGTGGTTCTGTCCCGACCTAAATTCACACGGTGCAAACTTCATTAGTAATTTGTATAATTGTCTCACTTGCCAACAGTTTACGGCCGGTCACACGCTGCAAGTGATCAAAGGTATTATACCCCGGCCAGAAGGACCCTTCCTACATCTCCACATTGACTACGTTGACATGATCAACGTATGTCAAGGGTACAGATACATGATTGTGGTAGTATGCTCATTTCAAAGGTGGATCGAAGCAGGTCCATGCTCCCATGCAGACGGCTTTAGAGCAGCAAAGTTCCTGGTGAGGGAGATGTTCCCAAGGTGGGGGGTGTGCAAAGTATTGCGGCCAGACAATGACCCACACTTTGTCAATGAAATGTTTCAGCACATAACTGCTCTCCTTGGCATCAAGCACAAGTTTGCATGTGCGTACCACCCACAGGCGAATGGCGTTTGTGAACACCTCAACGGCCATAGCAAAAATTCAGCAATCTACCAAGAAAAGCTGGCTCTCCCCTTATCCCTATTTGAGTTAAGAAACAGGCCAGGGTCGGATCACCACCTCACACTCCGCGAGGTGGTGACCGGATGCCAAATGCACCTCCCACTGACACCACCATCAAGGGCCATAACCGATTGACACTCTGTTCAAACTGTTCTTGGCGATGAAATGTACGAATATATATCTTCCTTGTTTACTAGTGTCACCTTTATCTCCCAACAGCTCGAGAGGACACGGGGCGGGACGAAGACCACCCAATAAGAAGACAAAACAATTGAAGGACAGGAGCAAGCAGCACAGTGGACAGTAAGAGAGGGGGATCACGTCCTCCTTCGCAAGTTTAATAGAAAGTGGAATAGCCCAAGGTTCACTGGGCCCCGCCAGGTTGAGAAAGTAACTACTAGAGCAGAGAAGCTCACGGATAAACTGGTCTGGACTCACCTGCACCACATCAAGCCCTACAAGATCAGACACGCCCTTGCGTTGATGACAGGGCCAATGCAGCAGCAACAGCAACAAAAGACAACGGCGACACAGCCCCTGTTCCCTTCCAAACTCCAGACAACCCTAATGACTCAAATGGACAATTGCCCACAGCCCACCTTATGGTCACGAGGTCCCAGAGCAAACTAAACAATGTCCCGGCCAACTCCGCCCCTGCTACGACCTGTTTAAAGGACATTGTATATCAAACTGTCATATTGCACCACACTTATAGACACATGCATGTTCTCTTTCTCTTTTTGTCTCACACATGCAGGTACTGCGTATTACTGTTTACGTATAAAGGAAAGTGAAGTAACTAACGTTGCATTTTGCCCAAAGGTAAATGCTGCCCACAGACGACGACACACCTGAATCACTGTCACACCAATTTGTATACGTTATAAAAAGACCAAAATATTTAAAGAAGCGAAAAATACATGTGTATTACAACACATTCCTTCTGGCCATAGAGCAATCATTCCCACATATCCACGAGCACTTAGCAGCCTTAAGAGATAGATCACTAAGATTTGCGTGGGAACAACTTTTTGCTTGGGCATTAAACAATTACTTGATAGAGAGAGCCTGAATAAACAAAACTAACAAGTTAATGCTTATTTTTAGAAATTTTCAGGCGGGCTTCTATATATTGAAATAATAAGCTGCAGGACCGCAGCAAAGGTAAGAGGAAAATGCCAGTGATATTAGCTATTGTATTAAAAACTATAGGTTTGTTGTTTATCACTGGTCTCCTTGCTGCCGCTGTCTGGCAGGCACACTATGCTTCTTATGTCATGGCTGCACCCCCTACTAATGTACCCCCTACCACGGCTGCAACAGGTACGGTGTAAGGTGGTACGAGCAGAACAAGATTAAACAGGGGGAGAATTAAACGTAGCACATATGTTGATAATAATTGGGTTGACACATATCTTACAGATTCCGCACACGTCTCAAACAACATGTGGTATCAGCACATGTCCAAAATTGGTAAGGGGACAGCAAAGGACAACTGCTATGTGTGATCACTGATCCCATACGCCATGAGCGCCTCCAGAACATTTGTGGCTACTGAAGTACCAGCAACATCAGTAGAGTGCCTGATATACCTGGCCCTGTTCCAAACAAAAGGACGTTTCCAAGGGAGAATGGCAATAATAAAGTGGAAGATGAGAGACACATACCCGTATGAAAATAACTTCATCAAGACACTCCACATGTACAATAACTACTGGCAACTAACAGAAGGGCTCCAGTATGTGACAGATGGCCCAGACAAAGGAGAGACGAAGGAAGTAACATTGAATTATCTACCATGTGAATGGCGTCCAAGTCAAGTTGCTGGAGTAATGGGGAGCTGGGAAAGACCACTGCTGCTAATATATAGGAAAGTATACATGAAGGAAGGATGGACAGACGGGGTTGTGGGGAGCGAGATGATAACACTGACAAAAACAAATATAGCAAAAATAGACGAAGAAAACAACAAGTGTTTCAATGGATGGACAAAGACAGCCGGAATGGTGACCTGGTTAAAGAAGGATGAAGACCCGGTATCAATACTTCCACTAACTGCACTAACACTATGTTATGAACACAACGGAGATGTCCATGTCGGAAGGAACAGCAACTGCAAAAGGATAGTGACCATAACTAAGGAGGGTGCTGGTACATCGGTTTTAATGGACCACTATTGGGCCTGCGGAGATAAGGCATACCACAGCTTGCCGCCATCTTGGAATGGACTATGCACAATGGTACACATAAATGTACCATCCCTAGTGGTACCACAGAAAGATGTCAATTTGGGGAATTTCCCTAAGATGAATGAAGGGAATAAAAGGAGGAAAATATATGTGACAAATGGAGGAGGAAAAGAAAGTAACATCACAAACATATTGTTAAGAGTGAAAAGACAAGGAGAACCACTGACGGGAAACTACCTGTGGGGAAGATCGGAAACAGCTCTCAGTGACATTCTACCGGGACACAGACTGTTAAGCAGAGCAGCAATGTCCTTCTCATCACTAATACATCCGGGACTGCAGGCATATGCAAATGCAAAATGGCTCCAGATAACATGATGGGAGCTAATGATGACAATAAACTCCACCGTCAACGGATTCAATGCAATAAAAGAGGAATTGAGGGCAGTACGAATGGTAGCACTACATAATAGATATGTGCTGGACCTCCTTACTGCAATGGAAGGAGGAGTTTGTGCAAAAATTGGAAAATCATGTTGCACATTCAACCCTGCTAATGACGCAGACAACGGCACACTTACTGAGGCAGTATCACAACTTGCCAAGATGCATGCCAAGATGGAAGAAGAAGCTAAAGGAGTGAATAAAGATGGCAGCTGGTTTTCCTACTTGTGGTCGTGGATGCCATCATGGTTGTCAGATGGCCTTAAAATAATAGCTGGGTGCATAATAATGGATATGGCTGCCCTCTTAGGATTAAGGTTGTGGAGAGCTCGGACAGCAGGGACGACTGATGAAATGATGGAAATGATCGGCATGCACGCCTCAATGCCAGCAGAAGACAACAGACACACAGATATAATAATAAAGAAAAGGGAGAGATTGTGCAAGCAAATATTAGAAAATGACTCGCACCCGCCCTCTGTGAAGGTAGAAAACCCAAGGAACCCGAAGAGCTATGTTGGAAAGTGGGTCTACTGCAAAACCGGTGGTGGATGTGTGTATATGTACTGGTCATTTGAAGATCATGTGAACCAGTATGGACATCTAGGAGGAATAACAAAGGTATGGAGACAGCGCAGAGACAAGAGAACGGATAATTTTGTGGTCGACAAGTTGACCAGAGGGGGGACTGAAGTTGGAAAATGGGAGAACACACTTCCCTCATTCTCATCCAGACTCTGGCCTACAGGATCACAGCCCAAGCACCCCCTGTGAGAGGAGTTTGACCCGCTCACCTCCTTACCAGACGACAAGGTACCATGTGGAGCACGTCCACTACCATGCCCTGGCCAAGCTGACGCCTGCGATATGGACCAGATCGACTAAAACAACAGCCACAAGTATCCACACCGTTAGAGATGCCATGACGACATAACCAACAAACAAGAAAATATGTGTCACCATGCACACTGGTCACTCACACACCAACCTACATGAAGAACATACTCAGTGCTATGACGTAGCAGACTGACACACTCACGGACATGCATTGTTGTTATTTTTCACATAGGCCTCCTATATCACTGCAGAAACGCAAGATGCCTGAAGAGCTCATGCATATGCTTGCAGATCCTTCATGCTACCCTGTACTCACAGAGACGCCTTTGTATATATCCACTGCTACTTGTGACACTCTGTCGCCCTACGGCACCCATGTGATGGATTATTTACCACCTCCCAGAAACTAGGCCTGAGTAGGCCGCAAAGCAAGAGTCCCCAGGCCGGAGCCTCTAAGACAAAAACCCTCTCGAGACGAAAAGCAATGCGCTGACCATGCAGAACGAGTCCCAGCGAGAGCCCACCACCAAGGCCACAATGTTGCAACCCACATGCCGAGCTCTCAGTACCAAGGTTACACCTGCCACTGCCAAGCGCCCCTCTGGGCCGAAAAACAAATCAAATGCTCATAATTCTGCTCCAGCTACGGTCTCTACACAGGTGACCAAGCCAAACTGACAAGATGCCAAGCTTGCGAGATAGAAAGTCGCCGGGGTCCCACATCTGGCACGCAGGCTGCAACAACGAAGCAGCAAGTTGGACACCTACACTGATGGGAAAGGCGTGATCATCAGCCACTAGCAAAGACCTGTCCATTGTCCGTCACTAACACATAGTTGCACAAGGTTGCCAACACTAGGTACCTCGCGGGATGGGAACAGCAATGGCCCCAGACTTGGGGGCTCATGAGGGAACCAATCAGAGTATGAGGGCTCCTCACCAACGCCATTCCAGTTAGCCAATCACCAAGGGTCCCCGTGTAACCAATTTATTGTAACAAGTGTTAGAGAACAACCCAGGTGTGCCACCTGACCCATCATTATCCACTAACATTCCTCCATATGAGCATCTATACAAACCCTACCACTCGGGGAGCCAACCCGAAGTGGCGATAGGTTTTGTGACGGTTTTTCCCAGGTGATGCGAATAGCACGTCATACTACAGTAAAAAGGGCCTGCGAGCCCCACTAAGAACTAGAGTGTCTCTCCAGATGCATACGGATGGAGAACGATCCCTGCCGTTACTATAATAAACAGCAGTAATTACTTTGCTCTTGTGTGTGCCTCATATTCCTTTTGGGATGCGGGAGGAGTTGGGGCCTCCCCAGCCCCGGAGGTCCACGGACGGCTCTGCCGGCCCCCGGGAGATAAGCCCGATACCATCAAGTCAATTCCACCAAATACATAATTAACTCTTAAATCTTGTGTTTTCCTTTTCACATCTATCAATTCCTCTATTGTTTTTCATCATATACAGTCACATAAAATGGACAGACAAAGAGACATACTCGATCGGCCACATATATTTCAGTCTTCTCTTCAAGGCATATCCTAACCCTAAAAAAAAATCATTGGGATGTGAACCGTTCTCTTTAAACTTATATTTAACCAATTTCATTGTCTACGTCACCCGTAAATAGGGCTCTAGAAACGGTTCCTTCTGTTATGTCATTATGATGCAGGAAACTGGGCATACTCTTTATCGTGGCATCTTTCCTCACGATATCTCTTAATTGCTTGGCTTCTCCTCAAGTCAATTACTCAATAACTCAATTGCTTGGCCTCTCCTCAGGTCAATTACTTAATATTCAATGCCCATCGTTCTCAAGTTACTTTACCCCAACCTCCCTTCATTACTCGTTTTTCCCTTATCACTTTCTCCACTCACTGCCCATTCACAATTTTGCCACCTCATTCAGTTTTTACTCACCATTCGCTTTTTCGACTTCCAACTCTCGGGATCATTCGACTCTTTATCAGCCTTATCAACTTTCCATTTGTTCAGCTTCCTGTAGTTTCTGGAAGGGGATTCTGTCTGAAACCAAGAGACTTGTCTCACCTAGCACTTGGAAGCCTGATAATTAAAAATGTTTCCACTATCTACAGGGAGCTTCATGTCCTTTCAGCCGAATGGCAGAGTTTGTGCGATATTTCCGGGAACCCAAAGCCTACTATCTCAATGGATTTTTAACCATTATCTCTGCTACCACGTGAACTGGGAGGCTCCAGCCCTTTAAGACGTGGTAGCAATACCCTTGAGATGAATGGGGATGCAGAAGTTACTCAAACATCAATAATTAAAATGACTCAGGTAGTTGGCAAAAATATAACTGTTTTAATATCAATGATCTAAAACAGGGAGTACAACAGACATAAACAGACGTCTCAACGCATAGTTTCTCAATGCATAAAAAAAAAGATTTTTTTTATAACAAATCATCATTGATGACATCAACCTATGTATTTACTAACGTTATCCTACTTGGAAAACTACAAAAGCCTAGTGGCTATTGTGTTTGGTCTAAGGGAACATATAAGTATATGTTCCATACTAGTCTAAGAAAGTGATAGGTTTCTTAACATCAGGTGGGGCAACTAAGCCCTCCCCTCAAACAAGTCACTATGAACATCACTAAATACACAACGTCCCATTGGTTACCCAAACTATAGGACCCTTAATCACACAGCCCCATGCAATTGGTTGACACTCTAACCTCTGTCAGTAATGTTCCACCTACATCAGCAGCACGCAGGATGGTCTTCCAGGTGCTGGTGAGCTATACTTAACCATACCTTCCCACCAATTAGCATATCATCTATCATCACCTCAGTGGTCTGCTGTCAATTAAGTCTTTGAACTTGTCCTTGGGAGTGTTCTTTGCTCTGGAGAATTCAGGGTAGTGAAGGCACGCTCTGCCCTTATGCGTAGGTGTGGTCATCATGTTCGTCACTGAAGACCACAATATTGAGCTCTTATGCATTTAAAATACTATTTCCTAATAGACCTCTGAAGTCTTCCTTGTTTTTGTCCATGGCTTCTGAACAGGAGTTTCATTCGCCCAATCTCTATCACTCCCTTCCTGGGCAAGCTCCTGGAGAAACTGGCCATCTCCCAGCTTAATCTCCATGCTGAATCTGTTGGTAGTCTTCACGACCATCAGTCTGGCTTCAGAGCTGCCAGAAGCACGGAAACTGCTCTCCTGAACATCCGTGAGGACCTGCTCTCGAACCTTGACTCAAACACTCCTTGTGTTCTCATTTTGCTTGATCTCTCCTCTGCTTTGATACTGTCACCCATACCATCCTGCTCAACCGTCTCCGTGATAACCTGGGTATCACTGGTCAGGGTCTGGCGTGGCTGTCCTCTTTCCTCTCCAATCGACCCTCCCAGGTCCAACTGGGGTCCTTCCTCTCTGACATCTTTTTCTCTACCTGTGATGTCCCCCAGGGATCTAACCTCTCTCCCTGGCTTTTCAACCAGTACTTGGCACTTCTTGCCCACCGCATTGCCGCTCTCTGCCCCGATTTTCAGTGCTATGCGGATGATAGCCAGCTCATTTTCAGGCTACCCTCGGCCTCCTCCTCTCCTTCTCTCATCTCTGACTGTCTTTCTGCTATCCAGGAATGGTGTGCCGCCAATGACCTCTGCCTTAATGCTAGTAAGACTGAGAATCTACTCATCGGCACACCCACTCCCTCCTTCCCGCAGCTCTCTGGCCGGCCTCTCTTGGCCCTCTTCCTGCTCCTACCTGCAAGACTAAAAACCTTGGGGTCATCTTCAACTCCACACTCTCTTTCTCTCATCACATATCTGACGTCTGTAAGAAGTACACTACCAGCTTCACCTCCTCAGAGGGATCCTTCCTTTCCTCTCCTTCCCCCAGAAGCTCACTGTCTCTAGAGCCCTGGTTCTCTTGAAGCTGGACTACTGTAACAGCCTCTATCTGAATCTGCCTGCCTCTACTCTCTGCCCTTTGCAACTCATCCAGAACAGGACTGCAAGACTTGTCCTTGGCTTCAAACCCAGGGACCGTATCTCTCCAGGACTGAAATAGCTACACTGGCTCCCAGTGGCTGCGAGGATTAAGTTCAAAACCCTCTGCATTGTCCACAAGGCCTTCTGGGGCCTCGGCCAAAATACCTTCAACTCTCTCTTCCTAAATATCTTTCTTCTCGAGCTCTTTGCTCATCCACCTCCAACACCCTCAGGGTCTGCCGCTTCTCCAAGCAACGAGTTGGGGGTAGATCTCTCTCTGCAGCAGGGGCCTCCCTCTGGAACTTCCTGCCTCCCTGAAACTTGAGGAGAACCATCTCCGGTTCCGGAAGAACCTCAAAACCTTCCTCTTTGCCTCCGCTTTCTCTCCCCCTCTCCCCTGTTAATATTACTGAAACTGCACTGAATCTGCAACGGGGCAACTTACCTATCCCGGTCCGTGGCCCTGCCACTCTCCCCTGCACTGCCTCCCTGGCAACCCCTGCACTGTGGGACTGTCTCTGTATCCCTACAGCCACTCCTCCCAGCACTTGTCTGCACTTATCTTGCACTTGCCACCAGCTGGCCCTTATTATTTATCTTGTTCTACTAAACCTGTACTGCACTTCTCCTCTCCCTTTCCCCCTTGCACTTTTCCCTTCCCCTCCACCCTGCACTTGTGCGATCTGAATGACACCTGGCCTAGTAGGATCGTTGTCTGTCTCCCCTTGTCCCCCCCCTGCCTCGGCGCCTTGAAACACTTGTCCATAAGCGCGTTATAAATGCCATATCATATCATATCATTCTTTCACACGATTTGTATCCAATGTCTACTCACCCCAGCCTGATAAGACCTTGGCTTCTTTGGTCTCATCCAGCCTTGCCTTTCAGAATTTCACTCCTGTTAATTCATTCAATTGTTTTTAACTGAGACACACTGGAAAAGAGGACTTCCTTTTTTAGTCCAGCTGTGGTATAATAAGTAGTGGAAACATCCATTCCTTTCTTGCCCCTATATATTTATATACGTTGGGCCATGGTACAATCTATTCACTATAAAGCTAGCCTCAAGAATACTTTGGCTGCTTGTGTTTCTTTGCATATGTACATGTGTAAAATGACTTGATATATTCATCAGTTCTGTAGCATATGTTTCTTCATCTTGATCCCAAGATGTCATTTATCTTTTGATACTTTTGTGCTGCCTTATAGAATATCTTCATTCTCTTGTATCTGCGTCTCTTCTATGTATATCAGCTTGCTTCGTGTGACATCACCATTCTTCTCTTACATTCAGCTGTCCTGTTTCTTCTGGGATTTTGTTCAAATGGCCATCATACTGTCTTGTATGCAAGTATGGTTTTCTCAATGGGAACCTTCCTTCCAGGATTCTCCTTGGCATCAGTATGTTCAATGGTTTTGCGTGTGTCTCGCTCTCTGGTTCCCTACATATAGGCAATATGGGCGAAATGGTTTAGGTGGGGGTACTTGGCTCCTTCTCTACAATAGGGATAGGATGTAGGAGTTCAAGCACTTTAGATCCATTCACGAAAGAACTGGCTGAAGTGGCGTACAAGTCTACAATCTTTACGTGGGTAGAGGAGGCATCCAGGAACACTGTAAGTCGACTTTGGTTTTATAGGGGGCTTCCCCTTAGACCGATTAATTTGTTGTTTTTCCCCCTCTCTTGCTCACTGGGCATCTTTATTCATTTCTGGGGAGTCATGTAGGTTCTCATCCCCTCTCCACCCTCCTTCACCAGTAGGTAAAGTTCTAGAGCCGCTTTTTCTGCAGCAGACTTCACTTGTGATTTTTAAAGAAGTAAAGAAGTTGGCTCTAGTTTCGTCTGAGTCTTCCATTCTCTCAATACGGCGATCATTAAGGGTAGGCAGCATTAAACTAGGCATATAACCATATGAGTTGTCTGCCTGCTTCTTTGCTGCCAACTCAATCTTAGTGGTAGACTCTTGAGCCAGACTTTTGCTGTTTAGCCCAGGTTAGACGTGTGCGGGGCTATCAGAGATTGAGGCTTTGGTTTGTTTCCCACAAATGTATTTGGGTTAGAAGGTTCCTCTTTTGCTTGTGTTTTCTACTAACATTTTCTTTCCTGCTATTTGCAACTTGGTAGGTTTAGGAGCTTTCTTATTTAACTTATTTTTCAAGTTACGGAGATGCTTTAGCAAATAGGATGGGTGGAGCTGTCACGCCCTCTCACACAACCCATCTCTCACTTCCCCGCTCACACCTGTCTCCCTCATCAGGCACTTCTCGCCGTCGTATTTCCCATTCACACCAGCGGGGGAAACACGGCAGGCGGAATACCATGTTGGGCGGACCTGCCTCTTTTCGCCCTTTTCCGCGTTGGCGGTTGCCATGGCGCCTCCTGCACAGCCGGCGACGCCAGGATACCAGGACGTACCGACAGCCCCAATCGCTGGCCGCGTTGCGCTCCACGCAACGTGCGCGAGCAGTCACGTGATGCGTCACGTGATACCGCTTGCCTCTTCAAAAGAAGCCGGCAAACAAGACTCTTTGCTTCACAGCTACTTCTACGGAGGACTGCCAGGCGTTACCTTTGCTTCTTGTTTTCTCTCCTTGCCTCGACCTTGGAACACTTCTTGGAACTGCTCTTGGATTACCCTTGGACTCTGGCGTGCTCTCTGATTTCCCGGACATCTGACACCTATTTGTACTCTGGACTTGCTTTTGGATTGCCCTTCTGTTTTTGCAACCCTCGGATTGCTTCACGTTTTGCCACGGATCCGGTCTTGCTCCACCAGGTGCTTTCAGGAGTGTCAACTACATCATCCCAGCCTGCTGTGGGTTCCCCTGCATAGGTTCCTTACCTACACTCCACCCCTTTTAGGTAAGCTGGTGTCACTGCATCTTGTTTACTCCTTCTGCCAATTGCCAAGTGCCTTTTTGAGTGTTTCTTTGATTATAACCCTTTGCCTTACAGTACTCGGGGGTCCTTCCGGCGTTCCCGATAACAGGCTGACGACGACATTCCCACCTGTGGCCTCAAAGATTGCTAGGGCAGTATTTTACATTCTGCTCGAGCGGTACTTGGGGACGGAGGCATTACATAACTGCACGACCATCAAGTCGGACCCATCAAGTTAGAACAGGAGCACAAAGGATATTAGCTGCTGACTGCTGACATTACATTAAAATTAGTGCCATGCAAAAAAGAAGTATATTGCTCGGCAAAATATACTTTTAATTTAGCCCATAATCTGATATCTAGCAGAGCAGCTCAACAGCTGTGATTCCAAAAACACAAAGGAAAGGAAGTTCACAGCTCAAAGACCCGCAGAAACCTCTTTTACACAAACGGTAGCATCCAAAGCTTCTTTTTGTTCGATCAAAGTAGAGGCCCTAGTTTAGTAGTGGATTTAATGTGCCAGATAAAATTCATTTAGGGAAAAGCCAGAGGCTCAAAGGTCAAAGACCCGCAGTCGCCTCCTGCTATATTAAGACTCAGGGATGAGTCCTATACTTAAACAAATGGGAGGCCAACAGTTGGAAATAGGAATAAATAAAAGTTGCAATTGTGAAATAAGTAATGATTGAACTAGGCTGGGCTGTGTCAGGAAGGGACAGGGTGGAAATGATCATCCCACCAACATCCCCCGCAATCGCAAACAGCCACTTATGCTACTTCTTGTCCGAGATCACTTTCAAAATAACTGCAACATACTCAGGAAGCCGCCGGTGACTGAAAGTGGCGAGCAAAAAGATGGTGTTTAGCTTTGCGGTCCTGCGGCTAGTAAGTATCAGAGATCATAGTCAATTTCCCAGAACTGCGTTGGGATCCACAGGCACCAAAGCCCGAAAGCATCAATCAAGAGGATACAATTTAACCTCCCAAGCCAGCAAGGATGAAAGTGGTGAGCAACATTTATCACAGCTCCGCAGCCAGACGTGTGCCAGCAACAAATGAATGAATGAAACAAGGCAGGTGAAACGCTTACTGCTTAAGGAGATACATGAGTGATATTTCTTATAGGTGGCAGAGGAGCAGTTCCACGAGCCCCAGAGACCACCAAGGACCAGAAAGACCACTTGTAATCCACTTTCCAATACGCGCCTCGCTCCACACTGATGTGAAGGCTTTATCCAAACTGACTGGAGTTCAGCAGAGCACGCAATTCCCACAACAGTCACGGAAGAGAGACTATAACGAGCTGTCTTTGTGACTGGGTGTAGAGCTTGACTGGATTTTTCTAGCTGGAACACAGGTAGTTAGGTTAATACACTGGCTCTTGGAGCGATGCTGCGGCAAGTCCTACTACAGAGTTCAGGATTTGTGATGGTGCCACTGCAGCTGGGGACTTTGCTGGCCTAGATGGGATGATAGAGCCAATTTGTGTTCCAGCCAAGAAGACACACAAAGACCTGCTGTTGCTTCAACCAAAATAATAATAGGAAAAACAAATCCACTGGCCCCTAAATACACCTGGGGCTTTGAAAATAACACTATTCCTAATGTAGGACTGTACTGTGTGACCTGTTCTACACAGTGAAGCATCAAAGTCTTTATGGGAAGATGTTCACACTGATAGGGTCCCAGATCACTGAAAATGCACTGCTGGAAAGGTACACACCTCTGTAGTCTTATATCCAATAGAACAAGAGCTGTGTGTACTTCACCTAACTCTTTTGGCAAAGGGTGTCTTTATTGAAGACTTGCTTTCTGAGTAAGCCTAAAAGGGCTCAGAGAAACTAAAGCTGCATTGGTGTTTAAGAAATCTAATATTATGTATGGCTATTTTTACAGACTGGTCTGAACACAGAACGAGACAAGTGCATTTCTAACCAAAAATACTTTATTGCATCACCTCGTGCAGTTAACCCTGAACTATATTTTCATTTCCAGAGTTTTGCACAATTTTGGATATATGCCCTTCCACTAATTTAATCCCATCGAAATGTGCAGAGTGTTCAATTGCACCCGCCTTTCTTGCTTTTAGGCTGATATTGACTCCTGGCTTGTGGTGTGATTGAAGGTGCTGGACAGCATTACTCTTGTCCTGGCTGTGTTTTAATGAGGGTCTTCTGACACTGAAGAAAATGTACCTGGGTGAATATCTTAAATGGTCACTGGGGGAAACTGGACATTTTGTAAATGAAATGAGTGTGGCTTTGACGTGGCCAGGTAGTGCAGCCTGAGACGGGGAGGCGAGGAAGGGTGATGAGATGACAGTGACAAGTGAGGTCCACGGGTTTGTGTACTCAAGCGAAAGTACTGTCCTGGATTTGAGGTGCTGGGGTCAGCATTTATGGTCCAAAGTTACAGACATCTCAGACATCAACAATACGATATTAGGTTGGTGGCCTATAATTTATGGAAAGTGTATCTGTGCTGTCTACAGGTTTGGAGTTCGAGAAGCCCACTGGGTATTTTTCAAGGTATCCGGATTGCCCAATCAAGCCCCACTTTCAGCATCCCACTGTTGCTGAATGAACATCTAGGTGTGAATGCCCAATTAATCCGTTGTCTAGAATATGCTATCTAAATTTGAATCATTACAATATAGGCCAATGGACTTCAAATGAGACGCAAAGGTATATGCGTCATTTCAGTCCTTCATTGACCCCTGCGGTGGGTCCCCAGGGCCTGGCTATTGCTTCTGCTGCCAGCCACTTCCATCACATATGCTAATAGTCTCTTCCTCCCGAGGCAGCATTACGTATCAGTTCTTTCTGGATACATTTAGAGACTGCTCAAGAGAGAGAGATCCGGGCTGAGGTGTTTGCATGCGGTCCAATGGGGTAAAGGCTGTAAGTGAGGTGGGGGCTAGAGCAGCCGAAAGGATCCAGGGATGGAATCTGGGCTTGTACTGGCAGGTGCAGACTACTTTAAAGGCCATCAGATTGGCTGCTGCTTCCCGCCGGATGCGAATGCATGGGTAAACATTTCGTAGATCTGGATCTTTTTAACCACCCTAAACGATTCAAGGGTGGATGCTCCACTAACCCATCCCAGCCTCTTGGGAGCAGGACGAGGAAGGTTTGAAAGCACCTGAAATCGGATAGATTGCCCTTAAAACTCTTATAAACTATAGATGTCTCGGGGCAGGACATATGGACATATCACTTATGCTCAGTCGTGCAGCACATCAGACCATCTCACTTAAGAAGCAAGTGACTCATCCTTACTGCCTCACTACTGTGTTATTTGTGTGGGTCTTATGCAGAGTGCCTGCTGGCATTCAAATTCCCTCTTGGGGCTTTGATTCTAATTATGAGTGTGGCGGTGGGGTTGGCTTGTGGGGTAGCGGGAGAAGAGCATGATTGCTTTTGGTAATACCAGGCAGGTAGGCAAAACTGTGCACTACTAGTGAATTGTGTGTTGCTCAACTGATGATGCACGGCGATCAGGGGACTGTCCTTCCTCTGCTGCTGCTCGTGTGGTGATGTGTATGTGTGTTGCAGCCTGGCATCCCTGAGTGGTTGGGTTGCTTGATTCCATGAGGCATCCAGAGACATCATGGCAGCCTGCCAGCATACAACCAATGCTAAGCTTTGTCACGTTGATCAGTGTGGACTGTGAAGGTTCGGTGCTATAGGAGCATATAATGTGTGTGGGAGCTTGCCATATTTCATATTTGTGTGGCGTGAGACTGATGGTGGATGCAAGTGTTGAGGCCTGGGGTAAGTCAAAGAAAAAAGTTGAAAACATACGGAAAATCGCAAACAATGAGTGACGTTACAAACATCCCATAACAATGCATCCAGCAAATTAGGGTGCCCTTGTGAAATGTGGGGAGAGACCTATAATATTAATGACAGCCCGATGTGCACACAGGCATGGGGCATTGTTGGGGGCAGTCAAATAGTGTGGCTCCCGATTGCAAACATTTCATACAGATTAAAATGTTGAATGGAATAAAATTATCTGAGAGGTCACCCCAAAGCACACTATTGTATTTAGAGTGATAGAGGGTGGGTGTGACAGTCCATGAGCTGATTGATGGTACTTATGTTGTATTATTTGTACTTGTATAAAATGTATTTACACTTCACCTGATCTATTGGCCATTGCTCTCTCAAATGCCTAGATGGGCATTACAGAGCCAACCCCATGAACCAGCCAGCGACCACTGCTTAACTCCAGACAGTGGTGGGAGCTCACAGCCAAAGAAGGGGAAACTGTTCCAGTGACGGCACTGTAATGAGCGACAAAGCCAAACTCGCACATTTAACATTAGATTCCAAGCACACCATCTAAACCAATCAGAGAGGAAACGGACTGAGTGAGAGCGAGGGCTCAGGCACCATATGTTTAAACTGGGTCCTGTGTCTGTGTGCGTGTGTGTCTGTGTTACTAAAGAACTCTGGGGATATGCTCGTTAACTGAAAGCCTGTTCTCTGCGTCTCACTGCCACTTCACTCAAGCTGTTTATGATGCATGCACCATGACAGATATTTAGACTCTTAAAATAATTACTCTACCGATTATTGCATTAAACTGATTTATGGCGGTGAAGCATTACAATGACAGGCTGTAGTGCATCGCAGACTAGAACAGATCCATTAACCTGTGTTTTGGGACAGAAACCACTGGATTAACTCTTAGAAGCTGGGTTTCTTTGGAGCCGTTTGAACGCTGTTAGTGGTTACTCGCATGAATATACACACACGCACACCTCATTTTGTCCCGACAGAAATCTTGGAAAGCACGCCTGGGTTGTAGGCTGTGTTTGAGTGGTAGGATAGATTCAGACCGTATTCCATCATGACTCTATAGATCTCTATCTAGGCGAAGTTAGGTTGTCCAGAACAATACACTCTTCACCCCATGCTGGCTCTAGTGAGCATATCTTCCTGGATTTCAACTTGCCATTCACCTCTCCCTTTGAGAACCAGCTTCATCTCCTATCCACTGTAAACTCTGCACTCTAGGCCTTGCCAATCTTCTCCATCCCTACTCCTTTTCCTCTTATTTCTCAGTCAATTACTTGTTTTCTTACCTCTCTAAAATATCTGTAATCAGGACTTCTCTTACTATCTGACTTTCTCCCCCTGACTCCCATGATCGGCCACTTACCCTAAATTCTTCCTCTCTGCTATCCCCCCCCCCCCGAAACACGTATAAAGATGTCACTCAATTTTCCAACCTGCCAATCCATCTAGTGCTTCTCTAAAACTCTGCACCCCTGGGACAATCATGGACGTAGCACTTCTAACTTACCCTCCCCCCGCCCTCTCGCTTCAAACTTTCACTTGCTTCCCAGACCTTTTCAGCTTGCTACAACATGTCTTCTGTCTTAACTAGCATAAAAAACATCTTCTGATCCCAATAACCCTACTTACTATCTGTCTGTATTCTCCCCATACACAGGTTGAAAGTCCTAAAGCATATCGTTTTTAACCATAGCTTTACTGACCAAAAGACCTATTCATTTTACAGCCACCTCTGTTCTGGGTTCCACAGCGGGCATTCCATGGAAACAGCACTATCTCGAATCTCCAACTTCCCACCACTACAAACTCCCTTCAGTTCTCATCCTCCCTAATCCGATCTAACATTGGAATTTGTGACTCTGCTCTGGACTGGATGTCCCCCTAAATGTCTGAAATGTCCCCTACCTTTAGTCTCTGGTGTGAACTTTATACTGGTGACCCTTAGAGCTAATCCTGTTTGACCTTCACCAGGAGTCTGGTGATTCCTGGGGGTGGGGTGTCCCAGGATGGTGCATACATCGATGCAGGACAACTGCCCATGAATACATGGTGATAAGGCAGAGGTCCTGCTCCTGGGCTGTGCCTCTCTCGGTGCTGTCCCCTTTTATGGCCTATCCATCTTGACCCACCATATGCCCCTTTGTAGTCAGTAAGGAAATCTGGGTGTCATATTCAAAAGCCATATGCCCATCTCACCCCAGGCAGATGTAGTCATAATAATCATCACTGAAACCCTCAGCACTAGCCGTGCAGTAGCACAGGGCTGTGTTGAATGTCACGACTACATTCCTGACAGCTGATGGAACACAAAGTGACAGTGGGCAGAGGCAACTTTTTTAATCTGCTGCACCTTTGATTCAAAACATAATAAATGAAACCACCTGGTGGCACATTAAACTTGAAATATAAGCCATGCCAGTGTGGAATATGGTGGCTACGAAGGCCGCACAATTATGCAGCTACAGCAATTTGATATCTAGCAAGTGCCGGTTCTGTGAGCTGGGCTTCATTTATGACAGTGTGGTAGTGAATTAGCCATCTGCGCTAGATTTCTCCAAAACAGCCAAATGGGCCAAAGGACAGAAAGCTGCCTTCTTTGAATCCACTGGGGAAGGCCAACACCCTTATTCCAAGAAAAAGAAGCCCTTCACAGAAGATGTCCTTGGAACGTGTGCATCAAAGGCACTACTGACATAACAGATCCACACTCACACAGGAGTGTTGACCACTGGGGTCCATTTGAAGTTGGCAGACATGGAAGGGGATAGAGTTACAGAAGACAGATGAGAGGGAGGATGACAAAGGTGTTGCACCATCTTGATTTCTACTAGAGCTCTCAAGAACTTTGTGTCCCCCATTTCCTGCAGAACCAGGAACTCTGGGTAAGATGACATCATGCAAAAGGCCCGTGTTACAACAACCTGAGTTGGAATGCATCCAGAAAGCTCACTTTGGAGCAATCCCCATCACATTTTGCATTTATAAGGAGTGAGACCGCCTCCTCAGTTGATTCGTCTTTGGTCTATCAGAACAAGAAGAAGGATTCACTGGACCTTTTTGGGAATACAGCTTATTCCAAATTACTCTGACAGAGAGTTGAAAGTAGAAGGCATCCAAGACAGAGGCATGCTCTGTCATGGAGCCATTCCCAGGAAACAGTGGGGGTGAACTACTGTAGACTAGGACCTCTCTTCTGGCTGTTGTACTTTAAACAGGATCTTGTTCACTGGAGGTGTAGGAGCCCTTGCAGGTGCCAGCCTATTTCCTGGTTTGAAAGCACATAAATAAATGTCACAGCTTGTGCTGGAGATCCTGGGGTTGTCCACCCAGCAGCCTAGAAATCCAGTAGCAGCTGCACCCTGTTACATTGCCTTGCAACACCTTTGGGAAGGTTTGACACTGCTCAACACACTTTGAGCCGTTACCAGTCCCAGGTGCTGCTTTTGACATGTTATGATGTCCAAACTGCTTAGGTGCTTCTGCAAGCCGTCTCAATGCTTTCTCATAGTGAAGCACACCACCGTGATTCAAGTGCTGCTAACTGCAGTGGCAGCGTCCAACTAGTCACATTCCCAGTGCCAGTTTCACCAAACAGGACCTTAATTTCGACCTGACTCGAAACCTGAATCGTCCAGCTTAAAGCCATTATTTTGCCTCAACCCAGTGGAAGCATTGTTTTAACCTAACTTAACCACCAACTCGACCAACAAAGAGTCCCATCTCAAAGCCAACTTCACAGCTGATTCGCCCCTGCAGCAACAAAATTCACCATTCTTGACACCAGCTTGACTTCAGGAAAGAGCCTATAAACCAGGCTCGAATAGTAAGGTTGAGCACCCACAAAAGGAACTGAGGTATTTTTAAGAGGCACTGTCCAGCTGGTTGACTTTAAAGGACCATTTTGACTTTTAAGTTCATCTTCATGCTTAAACAATGTACGCTGTTTTTAAGCCTCTTGCCTGAGCATCCCGAGGATGCCCTTTGACATCAAGTTCTGCGTTCTGTGTTTCTTTTACAGGTGTGGGTGTTTAGTGTTTTTCATTAATCGTTTGCATTTGTTTGCTTTTTAAAGTTCCCGTTTTTCTACAACAATCGGCCATTCCTATATTTTGGCACCATTTCACTGAAGCTGCTCAGGTTGCTACTGCTAACAGCTCTCACGCCTCCTTATGACCATAGACTGCTCTCGGCCCACATTATCCAAAGACGCGAAGGACGTATACCTGTCATGCTGTGTCTGTTGCCACTTTATGATTTGGATCACTCCTGGTAAAAGAGTATTGTGGGGCTGAGTAGGAGGTTTAGCAATTACCCATGCATGTACCCGCGCATAGCAGTAGTCCTTTTATCACACCACACCGGTGGGCTGCAGCTGGATGCGCTACAGCTTAGTCATTCAATATAAAAGACTGTTCCTCCTCAGCCACAACAGTAAAACAGAGTAGATTGTCCACCACTCCTTCTTCAAATAAGTGACAATTTACTTGCTACACATTCATAATCCTTATAGTTACTCAGTCTGAGGTACTATGAACCAATTTCAAAGGTTTCATTTGAATTCATAGCTACTACGATTTCTGGGAGGAGGATACCTAGATTTTAATGTATGTAGGCTCCTCTATACTTTGGTGTTCATTATCCTAGGCCTTTTCTTAATAGGAGCCAACCTGCCGCCACTGTAGTTAACGTGAGGTAAACAGATTGTTCCTGAGGCATGACCCCTTTCAAGGAAACAAATCACAAGGCAAAAGAAATCCACTGTACTATGTGCAAGATCAGGAAGTCAGTAGCACAACATGGACCAGACAGACCATGCCACTAGGCAGCCTCTAATCCCACGGGCCACCATGGTGAGGGTTGTAGGTCAAATGGTCGAATCTAAATGGTCGACAGGACAAATGGTCGACACCAAAAGGTCGACAGGTCAAATGATCGATTTTTTTTTTTTGGGGGGCCCCCCGAACCCTCATGTTTTTTTGCTAAAAACCCCTTTTTTCCTTAAACAAAAACCTAAAATATATATATGTAACTAAAAAAAAAAATCGATCATTTGTCCTGTCTACGAAATTGTGTCGACCATTTGTCTGTCAACCATTTGTCCGTCGACCATTTGACTAGACACCCATGGTGAGTGCTATGCACGATAGAGTCCCAGCAAAGCAACGGGTTGCCATGCAAACATCAGGAGCCTGTTCTCGTTTTGTCATTTGCCAAGAAGTGGTGATTAACGACAAGAACCATGGGTGGACGAGGAACCAAAAGAGGCCCTGGAAACAATTTTCAGTGACCCCCATATTAAACATCTTCAGCAAGCCCAACCATTTTCCTATGGGAACATTTGGGAATAGAATAGGTCACCACACACAAGAGACTCGACCTGCAGAGGCCTACTGGGACATTTCCAGAATTCCCGATTGGACGGTCCACCCATGACAATAGACAAGGGAATTTGGCCATTGTGTGAGCTGAATGTAATGATGGACTCTTCCTGTGACACAGTAGTTCACCCTGAGAACAAGGATACTAAATTGTCATTATTTAAGAAAACCTAAAGATTTTTATTGCACTAAGCAACCCTCTCGAGAGATCCCCGTGCTCACTCTCCGGTAAACCTTAAGTATCCTGTATGTACCAATGCAAACTCATCCCCACTTGAGAAAGCCATAAGTAGGAATACAACATGTGAGGGCCTGGCTCAGTGTCCCACAGAAAGGAGTGAGAAATTGCGAACCTCGATGCCTCCAATTTGTAAAAGGATGATGTCACTATAGGCACTATATACCAGGATAGAGGTATTATGATGAAATGCTCTGTTATCTAGAAGACCACAACAGGTTTCGGACAGAGTAGTCAAGTATCATAATGTTCATATTAACGACGCACAGTTTAGCAATAATCAACATAGGAGTATCGTTTTTCAATTATTGTTATTGAATGCAAAGAAATAAGGAAATTAGTGCAGCTATCTCCCCTCAATGTAAAACTTAAGAACACATGGCAACATAAAAATCTCCTCCAAAGAATGATCCCCAAAGTTTATGATATATATCCTTCTAAGAATAGCAGGAAAAAATAACAATACAACCTCAGCACCTACTCATCCGAATTGGGAGCTAAGTGGGGGGAAGCTGGGAAATGGAGGGTGGAAAGAAATAGATGAAAAGTTTAGGTCGATTGCAATCATTAAGAGGCACTAATTGTCCTCTGCCTGTCCCCCCCTCCCACTCCAACAATCTCTGCTCCATACGACAGCCAAGAGTAACGTCCAGTAATCCATGACTTAGTAAGCTCAGCACACCATTACATTTTCTGTTTGAAACACACTTTATGTAACTGTTCATAAAGTTCTGGGCTTCTCTCACTTTCGTGAACAAGCAAGATTTCCTCCCATGTTGTATTTTTGCCTCGCATTTTGCGTACATCTCCACGGGCAGCAATTCTTTCCTAATGTCCTGCAGGTCTCTTCTACATTGTTGGTTACCAGGGCACTGGCCTGGAAAATTGCCGTAGTGGCACCGTTTTGAAACTACAAAAAATAACTCATTGCCGTGGAAGCGACAGGCGTGTATAAGTATTATCTAGTGAAAAATCCACTGGCAAGTCTTTGTACTCCACAGGAGACCCAGTGAGAAGATTTCCAGAATCAAACTAGAAAAAAAGAAACTGCACAATAACTAAAACAAGTTACAGACTACATGGTAACAACGGTTCCAGTACAAAGTAAGAACAAAGACAGAAAGAAGGAGCAGGGAACCGGCCTCCCCCTCCCCCCAAAACTCAATCAAGCCAAGAGAAGGCAAAAGAGTTCGAAAAAACAATCCAAGTGAGCAGCATCAGTGTGAGAAATTCGACCATCCGCACGGTGGGTGTGCGCTCCCCTGGATGTTTTTTTTTAGGAATTTTTAAATGAAATTGAGTGATGGTAGATGAACCTCCTTAAAATGTGTGGGGCTAATCTGCACGCATTTTTCTATGCTCACCACACGGCATACGCTTAGACCCGTTTACTCTGGGTGGACACATCCTATAGGAGCCGTCCCCCCTTTCATATTTTGTTATGATGCATCTACGTGATTACTGCACTTTGGGTAAATGCGAATCCAAACATATTGAATTGCAAAATACTGCAGTGCTGCTGTCCCACATACCCTACCCCTCCCCCCTACTTACATTTTTGGGGGTACACACAGAAGTGTGCCGCTGACTCTCCTTTGTCCCTGCTGTGTCAGTACCCTCCCACTAATGTGGCTCAGAGCTGACGCTGCAGGCTTTTTCTCAATGTTTATGGGGAAAACTGCTTAAGATCTGACAGGTGGAGTACACCATGCATTTCCAGAAGGGCGAGGGCCAAACCTTCCCCATGCCATGACAAGCCTAATTCATTAACAAAGGCTCCATGCATCCATTCTATCATTTTGTTGAGCCTTGTGGCTGGTGGCAGCATTTGCATACTAATGAGAGCTTAATTCAAACAGGCCCACATGGGGTATGGGTGCAGAGGCTAGTAAAGGAGACAGGAAACCCCAAAAACCTTTCATATGGAACTGTGCCAACCGGATGCCAGCTCCCAGCCTCAGTATTGATTGACAGTGAAATGTCATGTCTTGGACTGCATGTTTACAGTAGTCATCCCTGCAGGCAGAGCCCATTCAGAAGGTAGGAGTATGTGGTTTGAGCGAACCAAACATTTGAGTCTCGCCAGAGCTTCAAAGGAGACCTGTTGCTGTAATCAGAGAGCTCCATTAACCAGAGGGACCCTTTGATCCACAACAGACAGGAAGATGGGTGGGACTTCATATTACATGTTTTTATCCCTTTACCTTTTCTGTTGCAAAACACTCTGGTTATGACCTCACGCATACAAGGAGATTGTTGGTGGGGATGCAGGATTGTTTCACGAACCCCTTAAGTGTTAAGGACGAGTATGCTCATCCTATTTGCATAGACTTCCATAATACTCCTGCAGTTAAGGACAACAATCCCAGTTGTCCATTTGACTTTACAAGAGGGCCGAGACACTCTTTCGGCAGATCATATGAAGACTTTGCAAGGAGTAACACCGATAAATCAGCATTGGACCCTGACTGAAGGTACAGTGTGCCTTACATCTTCCGCCAGTGAAGGAAGGCCAAGACCTCTAAGAGGGAAGCAAGAGCTCTTCCCTAAACATCTCCCAGGGAACAGAGGCGGATACTGAATCCAGAGAACTCACCAGCAGCTCCAGAACAGGTTCCCGGCCAGTGCACAGCATGCCCTATTAGGCTCTGCAGTAAGATTCTGAGGTGGGAAGTGCCAGAGAGTCTCTAAACCAAACCAATGACAAGGCAACTGCATGCAACACTCTCCTCAGCTTAAGGTCATCCACCTTAAAGGATGACACAATCCAAGTGTAGAAGCTAGGAGGAGTGCATCGACAAGCATCTACCGATGTCTTCCTCAAAGAAGTTTTCAAGCCAGTCGAGCCCCTCAGGCTGCAATCGACTTCAATGCTGACTGTCGCTATGCTGCAGTTGCTAAAGCTGTCTGAGACGCCTCGACCAGTGCTTCAGAACCGCCGACCAGCACTGAGACGATTCCTGAGCATGAGCTGCCACGTAAGGCAACCCTGCAGCCGTCCATCCAGCTTTGTTAACCAAACTGCCTGCTTCCTGATACCCGCAGCTTCCTCCCATCGTGGACTATGTTGCAGAAGCTGCAAAGCACCCTGAAACCAACATGTCCCTGTTAAGCACCAATAACTCATATAGCACAAGGTACATTGTGGATCTGTCTCCCTGGTCCTTTCTCCGAAGGCCCCTAGTGACATCTTACGACCCAATGCTCCCTTTGTTTTGAAACCAAATATCCTTGAACTAATAAAGTAGATATTTGTATACATTCTTGATTGGATGGTCCCTTTTATCATTGGGTACGGATTGTATTTTCACTGTATTGCTACTAACCAATGATCCACACCCTTTCGGAGATTAGCCTGCTGTTCTGTCCACATTACCAAAACTGGACAAGGAGTTTTATAATTTGCTTGTATTTCCAACCTGTTCAAATCCCTTCTGGTGTACTAGAGGCGTGGAACTGATTGATGGTTTATAAACCAATATTTATCCCTGGACGACTGGTGCCCCGGAAGTTGATTTTCACACAATCAGAACCAAGTGAAGTCAAGAGCAGGAGCAAGAAATGAACCACCAAGGAAGAATCCAGGTATAGCACTACACAGTCAGAGAAGGAATGTGTGGCATGCTGTCAAACCAAGTCCCAGTATTCTTAGGGGGTGAACAGAGAAGTACATGCTCAGTGAACATGTGGTCTCTGAGATGACTGAGCATAGAAAATACAAATGTGTTGAAGCCCAGCATTGGAGACCCCTAACGAAGATGAACATGTCATGCGTCAAATAACCTGTTCTATTGGGTGTATTTCGCTCAGGAGGGTCTACAGGGTCTTAGCTCTCTGCAACCTACACAGAGGAGAAATATGAATTTGCATATCAGTCTGGCCCCACCCACAAGGGGAGTCCAGAAACGAAATGCTAGGCAACTCTCTTCTGAGCAAGAGTACCATCAGCAACACCAGTCTCGTGTTTCATCCTATAGGGCCTCCGCAGTGAGGTGAGGCTAAACCTCTATATGGCACAGTGAGCCATAGCTCCAAGACTGGATTACCCTTAGTTACTTAGGGTAAACCCCCATGTTTTACAAAACATAAAAGAGGTGTGAGAGTCCCTCTACCAAGGACGAACATGGTTCAAATAACCAGGTCCATGCGCTGTACAGCATGGACACAATATACTTAAACAATTGGCTTGCTAAAATGAAGGCCTGCATGATTTACAATAATCTTCAACTAAACCTGGACTCGACAAACTCTTGATTGTTCCTCACCACACTACACAACAATCAGCAATACCATGGCCAACGGGAATTTGGTACTTGCCCTGAAAACTCAAAGGAACTATAATTCTTATGGATCTTGAACTCAATTTGGAAGCACAGATCAATGCATTGGTAAATAAATGTTTCACACACCACTGCCAAATCAGGTGTATAATGCCCTCCCTCACCTGCTCAAACAGGACACTACCTATCATACTTTCATACACTCCAGAAATGACTATACACACAGTATGCACCTCTACATGCTGGAATACCTCACCAAGAAAGGTCACACATCCAGAACACAGTGTGCAGACTTATTAGACTCAGTAGGAGGGAACACATTAAGATAGTTCTGAGACAAATTCCATGGTTACAGGCCAAGAAAATGAATCATTTCAAATAACTCTGTGTCATCCATATACATACTCAATGCCAATGAGGAGACATCATGAAAGGAAAGGTCATCCCATGCATGCCATCTAGGGGCTGCCAGAAAGAACAGTTGCTATCCCTGGTTTCTTGTTTGGTACCCCTGGCATTGCCCTTGTATCCCCTTGAAATGAAAGGGGCAGAAGGATGCCAAGGCTCTCCTGCACGGAGATATTCCTTAGGACCAGATTTCACCTCTAGCTCCAAAAGCTCAGAGGATAAACATTACTGCAGGCTGCAGCCGTTCCATACTGAGTGTTTTATTGCAAAATCAGAGACATTGTTTCTGTTTGTCCATCAGGCTCCTCATAGTGCTGTACAGGACTCCTCCTTAATAGATCTCACCTGGGCTGCTGAATCTCTCGCAATCCCATTTGATCACTATTGCAGCTTTTACGTGAGAAATATTTGGAATGGATTTGTGTTTGTTTTCATTGTATAAGAGACCAGGTAAAGTTGACGGTCGAACCACTCCATTTAAAAACAGCTACACACAGCCTGCAACAAACCTGCATGCGATGAATTAGTAACTGAAGTATGCATTTTGTTCACATTCTATTCATATATATTAGCGAATAAGCAATGCATAAGATGTGCTACTTTTGCTAATACTTTATTATGGTATGTGCGATGATGTGCCTGTCGTATGGTTGTAGAAACTGCATGTTTGAGGTTGTACCTTACTTCTGGCCACTCTGCAATGGAAATTTCAGGGTGACAGGGTTTGGTAAGCTTTCGCCTTTGACATGAGTCCATCCAACACTTCACAAATTAGAAACTCTGAAGGGCTGACTCAAGATGTACTTGCAAGGTTGATATGTTCGGTACTATTACATTGAGTAATAATAACAGATATTATTACAGCACTTGGAAGCTGGGTGAACCGGCATGAAAGACTATTTTCTATTTCCTTTATTTATATTATTGTGTCACACGATTTCCATAGAAACATTAACACTTTTATAACAATCAAAGCACAATTACACAATACCACAAACAGTACATCACATTCATACCCATTACAAACATAACATCTAAATTGTCAATCCGACAAACCCATCTGAACATCGCTCCTCCAACTAGTCAATTTAAAATATATTAATAAACAATTCAGTTGTATAAAATCAAACGAGCACTTACACTTCATCTAGTGCACTAATTGCATAATATCAATAAGATAGTATTAAAGTGCAAACAATAGTGACTTGGAGCTACAGTCTGAAAATAGCCTTCCCCAAAGCCATTCACAGGGGTGCAATATTAAGTCCTGAGCGTATTTACCCAAGCATTTCGATCGCAATGCATGTAAAGCTCTCTGCTCGATACACAAATGATACATTGTTTTCTCAGCTACCACGTAAAAACGACATGTGGCACTATTTGCAATTGAATGGCAGTATGAGGATATTGATGATGCACTTGACATGTAATTGCAGCAAATGTGGATGTGGTTTTGTGCCTTATTTATGTTGACTATACCAGACATTAACCTTTATTAGATGGCATTTGTACAGCATACGAGTCTGAACTTGCCACAGGGTGGCAGTAACTGCCCATGGCAATATGGACCTTAGATATGGTGAATGAGTCAAGCATTTGAGGTCTCTACTGGTATCAAAGGGCATTGCGCGGATCATTAAGAATGTTAGAGTCTGGGCATGGGACTCTGCACCCTGGATAGGGTCACTGTAGTATGCATTGGAGTCATTGCTTGCACGTTTGAGGATGCACTCTGCATATTTTGATGTTAATGTTAAAGGACATTTGTACCATGCACTATCAACATCGCAGTGGTCCCCTGGCACTCTGGCAGATCTGAAAAGGAAACGGGGTAGGCTGAGTTAGTAGGACCGATCAGCAAAAGAGCAAGAGAGCTTTGAGGTGCTGTTGGCATCTTCAGATTGGTTAACACTGTTTGCTGAGCTTAGATGTGTTTTTCAGTTGGTAGTCATCGTGGTCTGTTGTACGAGGCTATGTGTGATTTATTTTGTTGTTGCACTGTAGTGAAGTGTGTGCAGTTTGGTGTACTTCAGATGTGTGGTTGTGTTTGGTTAGAGTTTGAGAGGTGTATGCAGAGGGGTCAGATTTTTAGTGGGGTTGGTTAGTGTCATTGCTATCTAGAAGTGATGCATGCTGATCGTCAATATTCTTTCCAGATCTGGTGTCCACTAATCTCCAAAATTCTTTCTAGATGTGGCACAAGAATATCTCCACATTTCTGTCTAGATGTGATGCAAGCTAATATCACAAATCTGTCTAAATGTAATGTAAGCTAATATTTACAGTTCTCTCTAGATGTGGCGCAAGCTAATAATCACAAATCTGTCTAAATGTGACACAAGCTAATATTCACAATTTTATCTAGATATGGTTTAAGCTAATATTTCCAAATTATGCCTGAATGTGACACAACCTAGTATTTACAGTTCTGTCTAGATGTGGCACAAGCTCATATTCACAATTCTGTCTAAATGTGGTGCAACCTAATACTCACAATTATATCTAAATGTGATGTAAACTGATGTAAGCTAATATACCCAAATCTGTCTGAATGGGACACAAGCTAATATTTACAGTTCTGTCTAGACGTGGCGCCAAGTCATATTCACAATTGTGTCTAAATGTGACACAAGCTAATATTTACAGTTCTTTGTAGATGTGACGCAAGCTAATATACACAAATCTGTCTAGATGTGACGCATGCCAATATACCGAAATCTGTCTAAATGTGATGCAAGGTAATAAATACAGTTCTGTCTAGATGTGACGCATGGCATTAATCACAGTACTGTCTGGATGTGATGTGGGTAAATGCTCACCATTCTTTCCAGAGTAGCTAGCACAGTTAGAGTACAGTTCATCTCGATGTGAGATATCGCCAGCCACCAGTTCTCCAAGATGTGAGAGAGGGCTAGGCAACACAGTTAACAACCTAGTGGTTATATATGGGATAACAGTTGCTAAATAGAGATTGGTACATGCAAGCTACAAGCTAATGGCTGGTGGGGAAGATAAGGTAAGAGGGAGGTGGGCCAGTTTAGTGGGAAACAGTGATTGATGTGTCCCTTGTCCGCACCACACCATATGATTTTAGAGTCTGCACGTGTGAGGCTGGACCTTACCAATGGAACCCATGGCAGGGATATGGGACATTACGTGGCTTTAGATGCCATTTCTGAGTTGAGAATGCATTTGGTAAATTATAGCAGCACCTGGACATGTCAGGCTTTACCTTCCATATTATAATGCACCTGGCATGTGAGGCAATACAAAGGCATATAATGGAAGTATCTTGCTATAGTAGGCTATACATGACATAAGCGTTCTGCGGTTCAGTGTTCAGGGAACGCGAATCCAGCTTGAGACATATTGGCTATTCAGCCCTCCAGCAAGAATGGACACTGATCCAACACTTCAGGCCAGAAACCCTCAAACAGGACCTTTTAGAATTGCCCACGGCTTGAGTAAGACTTCGGTCGAAACACATGTTGGCTCCCTTCTCACATGCACATACCTTGCAAGGCCAACTGGTTTATTACTGTAACAACATTAAACCTTCACATATGACAACGAATCAAGAGTTGCAAAATTATTTCAACAACCCACAAGCAGGAAATCAATGGTTACAACCAATCTCCAGCGCCTGTACTCAACAAGGTTTGCCTACCCACTCTTCCTAATACCATTTGGGAATCTTGGAATTTTGGTTCCCAGACAAACCATGTTATAGGCTGCAGGATACATTGGTCCAACAAATCAACCACTAGCGCAGGGGTCCACATTTTCCTCCAAACTCCAGCCAACCGTATCTGGTTTAATATGTATTCTCTTGTTGGAGTGTGAGGGAGCCAGTGTCAGAACGCGCTGCAAGTAATACAAGTGCAGTGGATGCACTTCTTTTACTTGTCTCTCTTTATGTAATACCCAAATCACCGGATTTCTAAAGATGACCTGCACATTTCTTGGGGGATGTGTGGCAACAGAAAAGTGATTCTGGTCTGCCCCTTGCATATATTAGTGCACTGTGCACTTTATTGCTCGTCATTGTGGAATGTGCTTCGATCACCAACTTGGGTCATGGGAGTCTGCGGTACATTTATATACACTAATATATGCAAGGGGCAGACCAGAATCACTTTTCTGTTGCCACACATCCCCCAAGAAATGTGCAGGTCATCTTTAGAAATCGGGTGATTTGGGTATTACATAAAGAGAGACAAGTAAAAGAAGTGCATCCACTGCACTTGTATTACTTGCAGCGCGTTCTGACACTGGCTCCCTCACACTCCAACAAGAGAATACATATTAAACCAGATACGGTTGGCTGGAGTTTGGAGGAAAATGTGGACCCCTGCGCTAGTGGTTGATTTGTTGGACCAATCTATCCTGCAGCCTATAACATGGTTTGTCTGGGAACCAAAAACGAGTGGGTGTGTGGGGGTAGAGAGAATAGAATAGGCTTAGTGGGGTAGAGACAGTGGGGCTAAGGTGGGTGGTGGTAGAGAGAGCAGGGTATGGTGGGGGGTAGAGGGAGTGGGGGTAGGGTGTGTGGAGTTAGAGAGAGTGTGGGTAGCGTTGCAGGGGTAGAGAGAACAGAGTAGGGTGTGTGCTGGTAGAGAGAGCAGGGTTGGGTGGGTGGGATAGAGAGTGTGAAGTAGGGTGTGTTGAGTTAGAGAGAGTGTTGGTAGGGTGACTGGGGTAGAGAGAATGGGGGTCAGGTGGGTAGGTTTTGTAGGGTGGGTAAATGGGGAAAGAAAGAGTAGGATTAGGGTGGGTGGGAGCGAAGAGAGTGGAGATAGGGTGGGTGGCGGTAGAGAGAGTGAAGGTATGGTGGGTGGAGATAGAACAAGTGGAGGTAGGGTTGGTGGGGGAATAGAGAGAGTGAAGGTAGGTTGGGGTAGAGACAGTTGATGTATGGTGGGTGGGGGTAGAGAGTGTAGAGGCAGAGTGGTTAGGGGATCAAGGGAGTGTGGGTAGGGTGGGGGTAGGGTGGGTGGATGGGGTAGAGAAAGTGTTGTACAGAAAGTTGGTGCAGGATGGGTGGGTGGGGTTGGTGCAGGATGGGTAGAGAGTCTCTGGGGATTGTATGGGTGTAGTGGGGGAGAAATTATGGGAGTATGGTGGATGGGTTAGAGAGAGTAGGAGATGCTGGATGGGTGGGGGTAGAGAGTGGGAGTAGGTTGGTTGGGGTAGAGAGTAGGGTTAAGGTGCTTGGGGGTAGAGAGAACGGGGTGGTGGGTGGGTTGGGGTAGAGAGAGTGGGGTTGGGTGGATGGAAGAGGTCAAGAGAGTTGGTTTAGGGTTGGTGGGGTTAGACAGAGTGGGGATAGGGTGGGTGGTGATGGAGAGAGTGGGGGTAGGGTGGGTGGGTGTTGAGAGAGAGGGGGTAGGGTGGGTGGAAGTTGAGAGAGTGTGGGTAGGATGTGTGGATGGGGTAGAGAGAGTGGGCTAGGTGGGGGTAGAGAGAGTGGGGATCAGGTGGTTGGGCGAGGTTAGAGAGAGGGTGGTTAGGGTGGGTGTTTGAGGTAGGGAGAGAGGGGGTAGGGTGGGTGGGGGTAGAGAGAGTGAAAATAAGGTGGGCGGGTTTCAGTAATGAGAGTGCATGTAGGGTATGAGGGTTAGAGATAGTGGGGTTAGGGTGGGTGTGTGGGGTTAGAAAGAGGGGGTTATGCTGGATGGGTAGGTAGGGTGGGTGAGGGAAGAGAGAGTGGGGGTAGGGTAGATGGGCAGGAATTTGTGAGTGGGAGTAGGTCAGGAGGGTGTTGGTAGCGAGAGTGGGCATAGGGTGGGTTGGCAGTGGTACAGATTGTGCAGGTATGGCAAGTGGGTGGGGGAAGAGAGTTCACGGGTCATGTGGGTGGGGGTAGAGAGGGTGGAGGGTGTTGGGATAGAGAGGGCGGGTGGGGTAGTTTGAGTGGGGGCATGGTGTGTGGAGTTAGAGATAGTATGGGTAGGGTGGCTGGGGGTAGAGAGAATGGGGGTAGGTTGGGGAGGTTGGGCTAGGTTGGCTCATTGGGGAATGAGAGAGTGGCATTAGGGTGGGCGGGTGATAGTGGAGAAAGTGGAGTCAGGGTTGGTGGGTGGCGAGAGTGAGTCGAGTTAGGATTGGTGGGGGAATGAGGTACTCTACCCTTTCTCACTTTGTCCATAGCAGTTTATTGGCCCCAGCCCAGTCCATCCGTCTTTCATCACATGGGTGCTGTAGAGTTCATCTTCTCACTTCGAAGGTCAGACAACAAATGAATTATACTTCTACTATACAGCACTCTAATCTTCACCCGCACATTTCACTCACTCCCTCCGTGTCATCCGACTCCTAGGTCTCCTCCCTCATTGTGAACTATATTGTATCTCTCCCAGCACCCCTCAAAATACAAATCACACAATTGTTGCTGCAACAGTGCTTCCTGTCCATCCTCTTTGAACATTTCAGGACTTGTTACTTTGGAGTTGATGGTCAAAGGGCCCCTAGTGTCATAGAATTTCGGGGATCTTGGGGTTCTGTCAGGTATATGGGCTATAACTTGTGGTCACTCAGGAATCGGCAAGGTCATGCTTTGGCCAAAGTGAGATAACATGCACACCAGGTGCCGGCCTCTGATCGCAGCCTTGTAGGGCACATTCCTCTTGGGTGAAAGACAGATCTTTGCAACACTTTCAAAAACAATGGACCCACGGTGTGGCAGGAGGGGGCGCAAACTGTCCTCATGGGAGCTCGGGCATGACTGGGGATTTTTGTGGCCCTGTGAATTGGGGCCTTGTGCATGTAATGCCTCCTTTACCACACTAACTGCACATGCCTTCTCTTCTACCTAGGAATAATAATATCTACGCAAAATAGTGATGCCGCTCGCACCTTGGGCCACACCATATGAATATACTATAACTGATTATATTGGCGTAGAGTCCTGCTTAGTGGGAAAGTGTCCCTTTCACCGATCACCCTCCCCCAGCTCATCACAGCACCTCTAATGCATCTTGTCACACTTTGAAGTGCCTGGGGGGTTTGGGGCTGCCTCCTTCCCAACATTCCCCCCTTTTGTTACTTCTACAATAACACATTCTGGAATAGTTCTGCTCTGCCATTCCCTAGTTTCTCCCTCCAATTATGGCGTATTCCTTTTTACTGGCACCCATGCCCTCAAACATTCCCCCCTATGTGCATACTCTTCAGGTGAACAAGTCTTGTAAATGCAGCCCTGCTCCCCTGCCAAATCCACCCATAACTCTGCATAATTTTCTGGGTCAAGGGTGGTGAAATATAGTGTGTTATATAGGATCAACTTCATCTCCATACGGAATGGGGAACATGTCATACTTCGACCCACAGAGTGGGACATCGGTTTGCACTTCAATCTTTTTTGTTTTGCTCGGTGCTTTTGGACCCCCAATGGATACCATCATTCTTTCTCTATCAAGTGCCAGAGTGGCACAGCATCGAAGAAGCAGCTGACGCATGCACAAAATGACCGGGATGAATACAATGATGGGCATTAACATCTTCACGATTGCTCCTAGCCAGGATGAGGCCCAGTTGAAAGTCATCTCATCTCCAGCTGTCCCCTACCATCCTCCCTTGGCTACCTTGCCTTACTCTCCTTCCACCTCTGCCCCATCTAAAGCTACCTTCACTCCTCCGCAGGGCATACCCCTCATTTTTACCCCTCACCAGAAGGTTTTTAAGGCTGGCAACCTTCTTCATCTTGCCACTCTCAACTCTCGATCTGCTGTCAAACACTCCTCTGACATCTGCCACCTCCTAGAAGAACTTGACCTGGATGTGCTCGGTCTTACCAAAACTAGGTTCACGGCCAGCTCTGTCACAGGTTTTGACACTCTCCTCCCTGATGGTTACAAGATTCTCTCCACCCCAAGATCCAACTGGCCTGGAGGGGATGTAGCCCTGATCTTCCGTGAGTGGATGCCTGCCTCTATCATCCACACTCAGACTTACTCCTCTTTTTGGAATGCCTTGTCTGCAGGCTCTTCCTCTCTCCTAGCAACTCTCTCACTGTTGCTACTCTCTACCGGCCCCCTGGTCAAATTATCTATTTTCTCTCCCAGTGCGTCGACTTCTCCTCCTCCCTCCTGGCCTTAATCACTCAACCCATCCTCCTTGGTGACCTCAACATCCATCTTGATTCTCCCTGTTCCTCATCTGCACTTTTTCGTGACCTCTGCGATTCACTCTCCCTCTCTATCCTCCCCTCTGGCCCTACTCATTCTGCTGGTCACACAATGGATGGCTTGATCTCCTCTGGCCTCCCCCTCTCTACTCCACTCACCACTACTCTCTCCTAGAGTGATTACTGCCTCATCTCCTCTCATCTTTCCATCTCCTCCCCCCAAGCCAAGCCTACCCCAAGATTACCTCACACTTTCTCAGACATCCACCCCATTAACTATGTGTCAATCGAGGCTTTTGCTGCCACCTTCCCCCCCTCCTCCACCTCAGGCTGACTCACACCCTGACCCAGCTCTGTCCCTGCTCTAGTCCTCTATTTCCGCTACTCTTGATGTCCTTGCCCCTGTCATGAGGATCTGTTTGAAGTCCAAAGCCAAGTGTAATTCCTGGTATGACTCTGACCTAGCTACACTTAAATGTACGTGTAGGACGGCTGAGAGGAAATGGAGGGCTCCCTGCTCATCCTCTGACAAACTGGCCTGCCGCCTGCTCCAAAGGCAATACTGTCTCACTGTCCGCTCTAAGAAGAGAGGCCACATTCAAGCCCATGTCTCTGTGGCATCAAACAACTCAGACAAACTCTTTAAAATCTGCAAGGAGCTGGTCAACCCTGCTGCAGTCTCCACTCCTCCTCTTGCCTCCCAGGCTCTTTGCAACTCCCTTGCCTCTCACTTTAATTCCAAAACTCAGGACATCCTGTCCTCCCTCTCCTCCGCTCCCTCTCCTCTCTCCTCTCCTTCCCAGTCAACTGACCCTCCCTCAGACACCCCCCTCTTTCTTCTCCTTTCCTTTTTTCTCCCCGAATGAGGTTGCTAGACAAATCCGATCTATGAAAGCCTAATAAAAACAGGTTCATCACTGTACTTTTAAAACTTTTAAGGACCACATTGATACCCTTGCTCTGGCCCTTGCCGATTTCTGTAACCATTCCTTAGCCTTTGGATCTTCCCCTCCCCTCCCCTCTCAAGCACTCCCTTGTGCCTCCTCTCCTCATGAAACCTACAGCTGATCCCTCCTGTCCAGGTAACTATCGCCCAATTTCCATTACTCCCTTTTTGGTTGAAGCTCCCTGAAAAGCTGGCCATCTCACAGCTCAGTCTTCATTCCGACTCTGTTGGCTCTCTCCATGACCACCAATATGGTTTCAGAGCTGCCATAAGCACAGAAACTGCTCTCCTGAACATCCATGAAGTCCTGGTCTCCAACCTTGACTCTAACATTCCCTCTGTCCTCATTCTATTCGATCTCTCCTCTGCTTTCAACATGGTCAACCATACCATCCTACTCAATCGTCTCTGTCCCAACCTGGGTATCACTAATCAGGCTCTGGCCTGGCTGACCTCTTCCCTTTCTGATCGACCCTCCCAGGAACAACTTGGGTCCCTCCTTTCCTCTATCTCCCTATTTACCTGTGGTATTCCCCAGGGATATAACCTCTCACCCTGGCTTTTCAACCCATATCTAGCTACTCTCGCCTATTGCATTTCCATTTTCTGCTCAAACTTCCAGTGCTATGCTGACGACACCCAACTCATTTTCAGGCTTCCCATTGACACCTCCTCTCCTTCCCTTATCTCCGATTACCTAATCGCCATTCAAAATTGCTGTGCCACCAATGATCTTTGTCTAAATGCCAACAAGACTGAGATTGTCCTCATTGGTACACCTGCACCATCCTTTCCCCTCACTCTCTGGCTGGCGTCCCTTGGGCATCCTCCTACCGCTTCCTGCAAAGCTAAGAATCTCGGGGTCATCTTTGACTCCACACTTTCCTTCTCTGCATACATCGCTGATGTCTCTAAAAAGTCAAACTTCCTATTGCACCTCCTCAGAGGTTCTTTGCCTGTCCTCTCCTTCCCACAGGAGCTCACTGTCTCCCAAGCTCTAGTTCTCTCTAGGTTGGACTACTGTAACAGCCTTTTTCTAAATCTACCTGCCTCCACTCTCCGCCCTTTACAACTATTCCAGAACAGGAATCCAAGACTCGTCCTTGGCCTCAAGCCCTGTGATCGTATGTCTCCAGCTATGAAATCCCTTCATTGGCTCCCAGTGGACACAAGGGTTACATTTTAAAACACTCTGTATTTTCCACAAGGCTTTCTGGGGCCTTGTTCCAAAAAACCTTCAACTATCCCTCCGTAAATAACTCGCCTCTTGATCCCTTCGCTCCTCTAATTCTAACTCCCTCAGGATCAGTTGTTTTTGCAAAGAAACAACCTGGGGGCAGATCCCTGTCTTTGGCAGAGGCCTCTCTTTGGAACAGCCTCCCATCCACTTTGGAACTTGAGGAAAACCATCTCCGGTTCCAGAATCACCTCAAGATCTTCCTCTTCGCTTCTGCCTTTGCCCCTCTTCTCACCTGCTGATCTGTTTTCTCTCTTGGCACCGTTCTCCTGGCCATCCTAGGGCCCATGTACCTGCTCTCCCTCCTCACAGCCTCAGAGCCACACCGTGCACTGGGATCTGTACCTCTACCCATATAGTCCTCCATTTTTCTTCTGCACTTATAAGATATACCCTATCTGACAAATCACGCACTTGCCTCTGCCTTTATTTATTTATTTATTTATTTATTTATTTATTTATATATTTATTGCATTTATTTATTTATTGCACTCTTTATTTATTCTGTTCTCTCCTTTGTGTTGCACTTTCCCCCTTTTTCCCTTTTCCATGCACTTTTGCGTTCTTAATGTCACTGGGCCTATTAAGACCAATATTTTTTAATTCTCCCTTGTTCCCCTCCTTTTGCTTGGTCGTGCTCTGAAACACTTGTGTATGAACGCAATATAAATAAAATATCATATCATGCTTAGCCATCCCGGGAGGATAGCTCAGGGGCAACGTGCTTGCATTGGAAGCAAGACGACATGAAGCAACACAGGTTCGATCCCCGGTCCGCGCTTAGAAGCCTCTGGGTATTTAAGCGCTTTATAAATACGCAACTAAGACAAACAACTACGCAACTAAAAACAAATAATTCCTGTAACAGCGCCTCGTTGCCCGCAGGCTGTGTGAGCACTTTAAAAATGCAAAATAAATGCATTGTCCTGAATTCCTGCCTCCTTCTTCATGCGAACACCTAGGCCATGAACAGCTGCAATGTTGTGGGACAGTGATGCATTTTCTGTGTCTTCTTGAGGTCCGAACGTGCAACAGGAATCGCCACATTTTTTGCAAACCCCACTCTCCCTTGCAGTCAACATATCGAGCACATATTTGTTCTGCATTGTCATAAGTCTTAGTGCTCGTAACTCAACCTCGATCATGTTGAACCCATTCTCTAAGTTCCCACCATACAATCTGCAGCCATTTAGCGTTGGCTGCATACTGCACCCCTGGCAAGAGTAAAGAAGTGAAAAAGGATTCTGCTGAACTGAAGAGGTGATATTCTTCTGGTATTTTGGCAAGCAAAGTGGGAGAGGTTTTAGAAATGTAATTTGATCTTTTCCTTCTCTGCGGATGCTAGAATTGTTGTTTTTCCAGCCGGATGTTGGGCTCTTGCATAGGCAACCACCAGGCTCCTATCTTTAGGTTGAACTGTGGAGAAACTCGTTGGCCCCTCTGCAGGCGGCACTCCCTCTTTAGATGTTCTTCTGGGATTACCAATAGCACTGAATGCAATATGTCCAGTGAAGCTGGGACTTGCAAGTAAGCGTGTCGGACACAGATCCAGTAGTAATCCATCAGTGCTGCCATTCCTTTATTCATGTCTGCAATCAAGAGAGTCTTATTACAATGTTTGTTTCTGCCAACAGAGACTGTACCCCTGCTGTGGAAACAGAGCGTATATTCTTCTTCCTTGAGCAATTGCACCAGCTTTTCCATAGATCAATCCACGTTAGCTTTGTAATATGCTCTGTTCAGATTTGCACACAGTAGTTGACCACTTGTTTGATTCTGTCCTTGCTATATGTTATCAGCCCTTCTACCAGGCAAGGTAGTGTGCTCTCCTGCTAGTTATTATTGATATAGTTATTATTGATATACTTCCATCCCTTCATCATCAGATAATGTAACTCCACACAATTGATGTTTCTTTGGTTGTCAGGACACTTTACAAAATCTGGGCCCACCATTTGCAATTCTATCCTGTGTGTCTGGAACATTCCTTTTATTCTGCATAGTGCAAGATGAACCAGGCACTGTGCTTCTATGATTGAGAATGCTTGTGGTACTAACACCGAGCCCCTGACTTGTGCAGAATGAGTGAACACACATAACAGCTCCTATTTACAGCATTTCTCCCCACACCACTCATATCACAGTACCAGGAATTAGAGAATACAGCATGATAAATATACGCAATCACATGAAAGCCCAACCTTTGATACATGTCATACTTTTGTAGTACTTCTCTTTAAATTATTCTAAACAAATTCTCATGGATAGTCGCTTTAGTAATACTGTCAGAAATACCATTGTATTTTTCCATGGTGGTTGACAGTCCCCTGCTTATTGTAAACCCTTCGTTCTCTACATTCTTCACAGACAAAACATGCAAATTGTAATAATTGAATCCGTTTCCATTTTTATTATTATTCATGGTCACATTAGAACTTATATATGTGACTCCACTTGTGTTATTGACACTCATATAGATCGTTCCATTTGGATATTATTTAATCCTATTCCCCCCACATCCCTTTATAGGTCCCCCTATTATAAGTCACTCCCCCAATACACTCCCAATAGTACTAGCAATATCACATACAATCCTCCAGCAAGTGCTAACCACCAATAATAGATACATTCCCTTAATCATTCATTTGTGTCTCTACGCCTCGGGTCCCCACTTGACAACAAAAAGGGATGGACGTGCAAGACGTACACTGTACAAAACAAAACAAGATGAAAGGAAACACAGGGCAAAGAGAGAGAGAGAGAGAGAGAGGGAGAGAGAGAGAAAGAAAGAAAGAGGGAAAGAGAGTGAAAGCGCTCCTCGCAGAAGAACAGTATGGAGATAGCAGCTGAAATTTGAACTGCCACTTGAGCATGCCACCACATCTGTGTCTCCTTCAGGTAGGCTGCTACGGTGCTCGGGGTACAGGAACTGTTATCCCTGTTCTTAAGAGAACTGATGCACCCCTGTACTTTCTGGAGGTGCCCTATGAACGTCAGAGAGGTGGAACCCGTAGCACAGCTCCTTGAATTTAACCATGAGGGGCCAACTCATATGGTCCCTGGAACCGGGGATTATTCCAGCAGCACACAGAGTTGTGGACTTAGACGTAATCACTCGACAGCAGTGGTCTAGCTGGATCTGTCCCTGTTGTCTTTGCAGCATCGCGCATCTTCATAGTCACGGTTCTGGGAGGTGAGATCTGTCGGTAGACATTTTTAATGGCACAAGTCAGTGTTGTCAAATGTTCCCTGAATTCCTCTCCTAACACTGCTGCATGCCTATGCGCATCAGACAACCCTCACACAGGAGATTCAGGGATATGCATCCGCCAACCAGTAACCACCTTGTGAGGCGACAGATGGTGGTCTTTGCTTGGCTGCATGCATAAGCTAAAAAGGGCCAAGGGCAGACAGTAAAGCCAGTTTTTCTTCAATGTGGTGCACAATTTAGATAACTTACACTTAAGGAGGGCATTTCTTCTCTCCACAATACCATTGGCCTGTGGGTGATAAATCGAACACATCTAATGCTTGATACCAAGGAGTGCTGTAACATGCTGGAATAAGGCATTGAAAAAATGTGTGCCATTATCTGACCTCAAAACCTTGCACTCACCCAAGCACGGGAAAACATCCTGCACCAGAAACCTTGCAGCACACTTGGCATATGGGTGCACACATGGTCCTGCTTCCACTCACCTTGAGAAGGGACAGACCACTCCAATGCGGTACAGAGATCCATTACAACACTCCCCCATATCATCTCGTCTATGTGTAACTCATGGAATGGCCCAACAAGGTGGGGCAATGTGCCCCGTAATGATCATAGTGTCATCCGTGTGCTAAAACTTTGACATGTGGTACAATGGACAACCATATCAGTGATGCTCTCCTGGATATTTGGTGAGAACCAATCCTGCTGTATGTCTGCAGCTATGTGTTGTTTTGAAATATGAGATGGATAGTGCAAATGTTAAAATGCTACCGCTAGCAATTCCTGGGGCATCACTGTCTTCCCAGAGATCTCCTGCCTCTACAACAGATCTGTCTGAGACTGCTTATATCCTCTCTGTAACCACAACTCCTTCTCCCGCTCAAGTGCCCTTCCTTGAAGCTCAATAATCTGGGAGACTGATACGCTGCCATTTTGGCTGCCGCATCAGTGTTGGTGTTCCCCCTTGCTATTTTGTCTGTCCCGTGAGTATGGGCGGCACACTTGACAACTGCCAAAACAGATGGCTATGATAACACTTCTATCATCATCTCTAACAGCACAGCATGCTGTACTGGAGATCTATTCACCCTCCTGAACCCCCTCCTCTTCCAACAGGAGAGACTCACGTGTACCATTGTTGTAACATACACTGAGTCGGAAGATACCGTAACATGACACTCTAGGGATGATCTCAGTGCTTCGATGAGGTCGACAAGTTCTGCCGCTTGTGCGGTATAGTGTTTAGGCAACCTTTTCATAACCATTGTCCTGTACTACCCTCCCTCAAGTTGTACCACTGCTAACCCTGTCTGCCTCTGGCCATCCTCCTGATCAATTGTGATTGTCCCATCAACAAAAAGTTCCATATCCTCTGTCAATGCACAATCCCTTGCTTTGGGAGTTTCATCCTCCTCCCCCTTGTATGTGGCAAAGTCATGTACTGTCAAGTCATCTGCCGTAGGTATGTCTGTTAAAAAGGTGACAGGATTCAGTGTCTTACATCTAACTATGTAAATGTGAGGTTTTCTAGATGATAATCTCATATGTCGATGACATTTGTGTAGTCAGGGTGGGTGGACTTCGACCTTTCTAGAACAGCGAACAGAGAATGTTCTACATACAATGTTACTGAACACGCCATTACGATCATGGAGCTCTTCTCTATAGTGAAGGTAGCAGCTGCTAATGCTTGTTCACACGTGAACTGCCCTTGCGTCACTGCATCCAGAGTTCACTATAATAGGCAAATGGATTATGGCCCATAGCACTCTTGTGTGTCAACACTGCTGTCATAGGCTTACCATCACAATGTGAAAACACATAGAATTCCTGTGTATAGTCTGGGGTGGCCAGTACAGGTGCAAAACTGATAACTTCTTTTGAATGGTCAAATTGTCTAATCATATCTGACATCCACAATAACTTGCAAAAGTGGCCTGGTGTATGTTACATAATTGAAGATCCAGGCCCTGCAGTAATTGCCCAGGTCCTTGAACTTCTGCATCTCCTTAACTGTGGCGGGTCTGGGGGTGGCGCATACTGATGCAGCCCTGTCAGTTAGTATCCTCTTCCCATTCACTGATATAAACTGCCCCAAATAAATTACTTCCTACTAGCAATATTGCAATGTGACCTTATAATCTTTGTAGCCCTTACAAGCTAGTAATTGTAGTAATACAACTGAGTCTATTCGGCAATGGTGTTCATTGTCACTACACACTAGCAGATCGTCTGCATACTGGATAATCATACTGGGCACCTGAATGCAGTATTTTGTTAAATATTCTTGGGCTCTCAAAATACTCTTGAGGTTATCTAGTATGCTCGAACCTCATCTGACCCTGCATAACTGCTATAAGGTACCTCAACTCTGGATGGAATGGAATCGAGAAAAATTCATTTTTCAAATCCACCACAGTGAAATATATAGCCTCCTTGGGGATGCTGCATAACACCATTGCAGGATTTGGGACCATTGGAAACTCTTTCTGTACCACATCATTTAGTGAACGCAAGTCTTGGATCATTCTCCAATTGCCCGCCGTAGATTTTCTAATCGGGTATATCACTGTATTACACAGAGATGCACATGGCACAATAATCCCCTGGTCCAGGACAGCCTGTATGGTCTTTATAATGCCTTCCTCCACCTCTCTTGACAGTGGATATTGTTTTAGCCTGGGCAGCACTGCACCTTGTTTTAGGGTTATACGCACAGGAGTTACATCTTTCAACAACCTTACATCATGTGGATTCATAGTCCACAGCAGCGGGGGCATGTGCCACGAATCTTCCTTGAAAAATGAGGATTGCGTTACTACTGCCATTAAGGGACACTGCATTCTATGGTACTATATCAATACATCACAAGGGATACAAATTTCCAGTATTATTTCCCCCTCTTTATGGTTATTCTCAAACAATTCATCCTCCATCACCTCCTTTAGCTGCACTGTTGGGTCTACACAGAGCACTGTGTGCCACTCACACCTGTCCCTATCCATCCCTAATAGGACAATCCTTCTGTTTGACACTACCAACCCCTATATGTCCAGGGATAGTATTGTTCCTACAACCACCTCGGGCGGCTCCGCTGGACGAAACATGAAATCAGTAGGCACTCGCCAACATTGCTTGGCAATCTGGGGTACTGCCTTCACAAGTACTGTGATACCATAGATAAACATGGCTGGCTCTACAGGACAACCAAAGACCACCACTTCTCTTGTCATTGTGTAGATAATCAGCATCGCCCTTACAGCACATGTCCCAGGCTTGAAACACACGACTCCAAAGTCTGTGATGGATATGGTCATATTTAACTTGCTGAAGCAGGTCCCTACCCAGTAGATTGACAAGGAAATGCTTGGGAAATAGTAGGGTCGCCCATATTATCTTCCCACCCACCTTTACATCCAACTCCTCAGTGTATGGAACCTTGGAAATAGCCCCAGAGAATCCCTGAGCAGCAAGATATGTTGCATTCCATAAAACACAATTTAGTTGCACCAGAATCCACCCTAAATATGAATGGCTTGTTTCCTATCTCCTTCCCCACCAATGGTTCCTCTTCAGGGTGGATAGCCGTTGACAGGACCGAACAAGCGAGTGCTCTCTAAGGGCTGTACTAGTCAGAATACATGCTCATTCCAGGGAATGAGAAGGGGCTACCTCCTACTACTGCTGCTCCACCAAAGAGAGTGGCTGCCTCACATGGTGCCCTAATTAGTGGCAACACTGCCCTGTGGTTGCTGCAACGGGTGCCTCAACTGTGTGTCTGGCACATGAGATTGCTAATTGTTAGTTTGGTATTGCCCCCGAGGATACTCCTGGTTCTGATACCCTTCCCCCTGTTACTGGTACCCTAATCCTTAAAATCCTTGGGGACCTTGGCCATGCTGTTGCAGCCCATAAGTATACCCCACCGCAGACCTGCTCCTGCGCTCCCTTGCAAAATGCCCTCACCTTAAACAATTACAACATTTAGACTGTCTGGACGCCCCTGCCCTGGGTCCAAACCCTCCTCCTCTTGCACCTCGAAATCCCCCTCTCCCTCGCTGCAGCCCTCATTGCTGCCACTGTTGGCCAGGGTATTGTTGACCCACTCCCCACTGTCCTTGTCCTCCTTCTAGCCAGAGTGCCGCAATAGTGCCACTCACAACTTACTGTGTACTCTCAGTTCCCTACACCTGTACTGGCGTAGACACAGGCACCTGAACTGACACTTTTGCTAATTGTTTCTCTATCAACTGCTTCATTGCCTTTGCATTGTTTCCCTCTCCTGCCCCTTAATTCGCTTGCAATGATGCACTATTATGCTCTGTATTTCTGGCCAACCGTTCACCTCAATGCCCACAATCTTATCCAGGGCCTTCTGCACTTCCTTCGTCAAACCTATCTTTACAATAAAATAGAAAAATGGTATTGATTGGTCCCATGGCCCCCAGCCTCTGCTCTCCATTTCTCATGCATTTTGAGAATAAATCCAGCTGGGTCCTCATCATCCCCCATGGTAAACTGCGTCAAAGACTGCAAATCAGGAGTGTCTGGGAAGGCCCTCTGTAGTGCATCCCATACCATTGCCCTGACTCCATGGAACAATGCTCCATCATGTGTGTCACCCCCAGGGTTACTCCTGGGTATCCAGCCTTGACACACACCTTCCCAGCCTGATCCCTAATTATGACAACCAATAAACTCTTAAGATCTCCTATTGCTAGGGGCACCCCTGCCATTTGTTTTTCAAACTTACATATCCACTTGCTCGCCCCTGCTGTAAGTTAAATTATTCTTGTCCATTTGAGGCCAAGGCATGTACTGTTTCCTCCCTTCTCCCTTATGCATAAGGGGTATCTGCATCTTGGCTCTACTTCCCATACCCTTCTTCTCAACACCTCTTCTTTTCACCAATGTCACCCAGCCAGCTCTGTTCCTTAACCTGCCTCCTGCCCATATATCTTCTACTTGGTGGGTATTTTCAGCCACCGCTTCACCCCTCCCTTCATCTTCACTCAGGTCCTCTATGAACATGCCAGCATCCCCTCCCTCCATAGTTTCTCCCAGCACCGTAGTCTCCTCTCCCAAGACAATCCACCCACCCAGGCTGTTTTCCTTCTCAACCCCTACACGTTTTATACCCTCAATGTCCATCTTGAGCAATATTTCCCCTGACTTCCACTCTCCTGCCCCTGTTCTTAGTGCACTTATGTCCTTTCCTGTTTCTGGGAAAGTCTGTCACGTCTGTAGTCCCACTTGCAAACCTGTCAACCTGTCCTGAAACTCCCGAGACCTGTACTCTGTCGATGCTGATGCTTAAGGCGGGTGGGTATACAGAGGAGGGGGAGCGGTAGCCTGTAATGTTGCTGACACTGTGGGGGATCCTACTGCCACTGGAGGTGTCCCTATCGCAGCAGGTACATATCTTGGATTAGTGTACCCTTCTGCAGGATATGGTGTCAAGGGATATAATCGCTTGGTCCCTACCTGTGCTTCGCCTTCTCTCTTTCTGCAATTCTCACTTCTCTGTCTTTGCACCTCCGCTCCATTACGTGGATTCTCTGTATCTTCAAACATACCCCAAAGATCGACGATCTCTTTCCTCTTCTGTAAATGCTTCCCCTTATACTTTGCTATTAAAAATGTGAACATGTGTTCCAAAATACTCTAGTTATGTGAGCCCTGCCTTGGCCATGGCCAAGGCAGGGCATCCCTCCTCCCCCTGTTTCCACTATCCACTGCTTATGATATTTCTACACCCTATCATGATACAGTGGCAAGACCTTGAACATGTGTTCTATTTGTGATCCTCCTCCATGCTAGTAACGTCTGTTTCTTACTCTCCCTGCAAAGCCCCTCTAATGTGCTGTGCACAGTGCTCCTTGCTTACAACAATAAAGAAAATCAACCCCCACCTTTCCCTATGCACACACACCATTCCTCAACTCAACCAATCTCACTGCACACCACAATGGACACAATTTTACCACCTCTCCTGGGGCCTGTTCCTTGCCCACTGAGCAGGAACACATAAAATAGAAACAAATACTCCAAATTAGCAGCCACTACTTGTTCAAGGCATACTACGTATACGAGACCCCTACCCATATTTCTATATTTTTCCTTGAAATAATATATTATGTTGTTCTGTGGTACCACCTTCCCTCCCCTACTGAGGAGCGGCTCCCTGCCTTACCTCTGCCTTACCTTATAGTGCCTTACATTATAATATTTTGCCGAACCAATCAACCAATAATGCACATCTTCACCACCAATAATCCTAACCTCATCCACAGTATATCAATGACCTCGCTCTCTACCTTTGTACACCTTTCTCACTTCCCCATGCATCCGTCCCCTATTTGTTATCTCTTACAAGAGTCTACTTACATGTTCATGTTCACCCAAACTCCTCTGTCACAGGGTTCAAACACCAGCATGCGCTCTCCTCAGAGGCGTGCCCCACTTCAAAGAGCAGAGGGGACTTTTCTTAAAATGACACCTTCTAGACCACTTGGAACACACATGTTTTTTCAGGGCCGGTTACTGTAGGTGGGCATTGCTCCTTCGAGAGGAGCAGCCGGCAGCCTCTCCAGGTAAAGGGGCACTGGAATCACGTTGGGGTCACCAATTGAAAACCCCTGAATGCCCTCACCTGAGAGAATACAACCCACTAGGGAAAAAAGGCCCAAGTCAATCTTGGAAGTATAACAAGTTTTAATCTCATGCACGGATGAAAGCAACAGCAAAGAACTCTGCTGCCAAGAATGTTCTGTTTTGGGGGATGTGGACAAAGTTCTGAAAATTAACAAATATACTCTGTGACCACCCCCTTCACTTTCACGCAGTGGAGAGGATGATGATTTGGACGAGGCTGAGCCACAACCAAGGCCAAGGAAGGCTGATATCTTCATAGAATAGAATACAGTACGTTGGAGGGCAACCTGCAAGAAAGAGTCTTGGTGATTTGCATATAATCAACATGCATTTTGGAAAACATAAAAATGAACACTAAGCTTCAAAACATAATTCTGTGGTAGTGATTCAAGCATTAAACCCTTCTGAGTATGTAAGGCACACTTTAATTTGTCACACACTCACCCTAACAAGTCGATCTTGTAAGGATAACATGTTTTAATTCCATGCGCCGATGAGAGCAACAGCAAAGAACTCTGCTGCCAAGAACGTCTGCTTTTTTCAGGTGTTAAAAACCAACCCGCAAAGGCACCCAGGGAGCTAATTACGGTACCGCAATTTGCGGTCCCGTAATTAGCGCCTTCCCCATTCCCATTAAGCCCTATGGGGCAAAAATGGGAATGGGGAAGGGCAATGGGAGAAGGGGGAATTACCGCCCCGCCAACCTTGGAATGGGGCGGTAATTCCCCTTTCCGCCAAGGCGGTGCCGGTATTTTACCGGCATGAACCATGGCGCTAATAGCGCCATGGTTCTCCGCCATCCGTGTAATGAGGCCCAGGATGTCCGATGAAAAGGAATTTCATCAGACCTGGAGTTGCCAATTGTGTAGTGAAGACTACTGTTGGATTTTACTCATTCATTTAATACATACAAGAAAACAAGCAAAAGTTCCATATGGAGAAAATATATTTTTTCACATTTTTCTTGTGGTGCTGTATAGTTACAATTTATTTTGATGAGGAAGCAGAATCCAAATTTTGCCAAAGCACTTCGGACCTAGAGTTTGATGTTAGCCCATTACCCCCTTAGAGCACAGGAGAAATTGTTTTGCTTGGACTGCCTGTGGGTGGTGGAATTTAGAGCTCCTCTTTGTGGGTTTGGGCTGGAAGCTCACAGACATCAGATTTGTTGTATGGATGAGTCATGAGATGCTTTGTCACACTGTGCCACAACTATGACCTCCAATTTCAAAGTTGTGCTGTGAAAGCTCCTGTTCTAATCAGCAGTGTCATGGAACGTGGCTCTGAAGTGTTGGTGTGCGCTCTGCTAATGGCGTTCCTCAGATAGAGCCTTGGAGTGTAACCACAATAGATATAGAGAGACTCCTGAAAAAATTGATCATTGTTTCAGACTTGTTCAATATCAATATGTAAACCAATGTGTATACAATGCAAGGCAGAACTGCCTGTAGGTTTCTCAGTGCTCGTCCTACGCAACGCAGCCATCAAAGGCATAACATATGCATTTTAAAACTGAAAGGTCTTGAATTTGTATAGGTTCACTTAAAATGTTCTCATCACCTGGACATCAGGGCTCCCCATTGTGATGAAGCAAAGCAGATCATGTGTGAAAAAAACACAGACTCCACCTTGTAATTTCAAGAGTGAAGGATCACACCTCCCAGAATGACAACATGCAGGACCTGAATCCCTGAGCACGAGCGTCTCTCACAGCTGCTCAGGGATTTTATCTTGGATCTTCCGAGATGCTAATAGATGTGCCAACCAGGATGGATAACATGCCAGTTAATCTTATTGTGTGAAAACTCACTTCTGGTATCTATCCAACGACAAGCTAATCCAATTCACCATTTACCATCATAGTCAATATATTATCATGATCCCATATTTCAGACATGGTTGTTTTTGTGCCACCTCAAGTGGACTTCAGAGTTTAAAGTATTAGGGTGTGGCATTAAACCCCAGGTGCAGCATGGCTGGAAGCCAATGTTCGGTGCTGCAAATCTGAGGCTCAAAACTCTGTGCACGAATGTTACAAATCAAGAGCAACAGATCAAGAGCAAATGATTCAGGTTGTTGGTTGAAAAATTGAAATAAATCACTAATACATTATCTAATTTTGAGCAGTTAAGGAAAATAGGATGTTGTTGTAAGGGAAAGTGTTTGTCCCAGCATCACGTAATTTGGTCAAGTAGAGCAGCCATGATTTCAGAACAGCTGTTCCTGTTTCAAATGCTTTGTTGACCAGTTTTACATTCACATACTAAATCTTCTGGATTGTTTTCTTTCCTGAGCAGAATCAGTTGCTTATGTATAACACAGTGAATCTGCATAGTACCAAACCAGAGTCTAAATCAAACTGAAAATTTTAAAAAAAGAAATAGTTATCACAACTTGTCGAGTTAAACAAGGATGATGTGTTTCACTTCTGTGCAGTGCTGACTCCCTTAATATTTTCATTTGTTAGCACTGCAATTACCAGGCATTATTGCTATCCACATTATATTATATAATGTATCAACATTTTTAGGATGTATGTCTAAGTTGGCTCTTGGAATTGAAACATAGGACTGGCTGCAAAATTAACTCATTTACAAGCAGCACACAACTAACTCATTGAACTAACCCCATCCCTTTCTATATACCATGTGAAAATAGTTTCATTTTAAGAATATTAAAATAAATCTTTTACATGAGACATACAAAGTAAGACTTAAGCAAACTGCAAGCAAAGACGAAGCTCACACATTGAAATTACACCGACACATAAAGCTGCCCATGCTTCGATAATTCATAAGATGCCTTTGCAAGTGGTAGTCTTGAAAAAGGTTCAGTTTCCTTATGCCAAGTGGTAAACTGCATAAGACTGCAGGAATCTTACATGATGCTAGCTTCACTTGTAATTTTGAAACGATGTATGAGAACGAACACACTAAAAATGTCAAAACCAAAGTATTTTTTTTTCTGGCAAATAGTGTTTTTCACCGAGTGATTTATCAATTTATAAGCATACAAGTGTGAAGTGCAGTAGGCCAGGGGTCACACGGCTGTGCAGGGGGACCAAGAACAATTCCAGGTGTAGCAGCTGAAACTTCTATCTACCCCCAAATTATGCCCGTGCGCATAGCCAGTCCTCCTGTGCCACTGTCTGTTATGTCTGTCTTGTCCCTGTTTTCTGTACCATATATTCCATATCATGCAATGGTCAATTGATCACAACTTTTAACACTAGTGTATGGCACCTGATGTAGCACTGTCCCATTCACTGTTATTTATTTATTGCTAGACGAAGCATGAGGTATCCTCCAGAACAAACACATACGATGCAGGGAATTTACTTATATAAGAGAACATAGGAGGATCAAGGGTCGTTCGAAACTCCATATCTTTAGACAATGCCAGAAAGAACAACAGAGTGTATAGAGGCTGGTGGATTTCGTGAATTTACTTTTTAACAGTTTGGAAAATTATGTTATTATGAATGTTGAATCAGCACATATTATGGACTGCAACCTCAACGACAAGGCTTCAGTCGGAGTTGAACAGAAAATGATGGGTAGAGGTTTCCGGCAAATTATACAGAACATTTAAAAGAGGGTCACTATGTTTGCAAACAAGCAAAACAAGCTATCTCTGCATTTTTCTAAGGCACTTACCATCCCGCTGGCTCTGGGTGACTGAGAGCCGGAATGTTGAACAAAACAAGCTTGCGCGAGGCCGAATAATTTCACACCCAAAGGAACTGAATTTACTTTAAAAAGTCGATCCTTCCCATCACTGCATGTAAAATTTTATATACTTGCATGCTGCTACCATAAGCACCACCCAGCATGTTAAATAAAAAAATAAATAATAAATGCTCAGATCGCACCGGCTCTAATCATTACAGTGACCTAGCATCACATTGCCAAGAAAACTCTGCAACCCTGCTTCAGACTTATTGCACATCATTCCTCAAAACCTGTCAGATCTAGCCCAGCAGTACAACCCCACCATTGCAGGTATGTAACAGTACGCCTAAACCGCACGTATAAACCAAAGACAACTCCCTAGGTACCATCACAAAAATGCAAACAAGCAGAAGATTTAAACAGTGTTGCAAATAGGTAAGAGTATAAACAATGCAGCCTCTGGACTTCTCATAGGGGATGAGAAGTTGATCAGTCAAAGGTGCAACGGGAAGGCAAGTGATTTAACCCACAACATCACGAGCTGCCTGTGAATGAAGGTGAAAGTATTTCTTGAAGGCCTTTAAAAGTAAAACAAATAGACTCCAGTAGGACCAGCGTGTCCTCCAACTGATAAATTCACTTTACTCTCACAGATATATATTTTTTTATATGTACATCTTAGGGCTAATATTCCACTTGTGGTCCGACATTACTCTTCCAATATTTGAAAATGTGCTTCATTGCCACACTTTATTTCAAAGGGTTTCGTAATGGGGGTAAATTAAGGATGAAAACCAGAATTACATTTAGATGGGTTCACAGTAAAAGACAAAATCAAGTATAAGTGGTTTTGAATATCAGACCAAAAAGAGCAGATTTTTCTGCAAAGCTGTAACATCTGCTCCTTCTGATAAGATGGTGTCAAACGTATTCATCCTGCATTGCGCATCCTCACAGCAGACCAGCGCTGATGGAAGCTAGTGTGTTGACGTGTGATTCTGAGGTCATGATCAGCTTTCATTCCAGTTGGGTGAAGCTTTTTCTTTGAAAGCTGTGTCTGTTAGCACAGTTCCTCTTCTCACGTTTCTTTGTTGTGCAAGGGATCAGTCAATGCAGATGGGGTTCCAGCAATCTTATGAGTGTAGACACAGTGACCATCTCAGGTCTGGAAAGAAACAGAATGCATGGCTGTTCTTGATGAAAATTGTGAATTTGTTTCAAGGTATCAAACAGTTCAAACAAAAGGTTTTATTTTGATGTATTCCTCCAATCGTGCTACAACTTAAAGTACATGAATTCAAAAGAAACGGTCACCATGGTGCACCAGAGTTCTTTATCTGTCCTGTGGGTGTTAATTGGAGCTGCATGGCTGCACTGCTCCAAAGTGAAGAACATTGATGATCACATGGCTCTTGTTCATGGAAGAGGATATTTGTGATGAATCAACTTCTGGGGCACCCCTGGTCCAGGGATGAACATCGGTTTCTAAACCATCAATCAACCCCACACCTCTAGTACACCAGAAGGGATCCGAACAGATTGGAACACAAGTCAATTATAAACCTCCCTGTCCAATTTTGATAACGTGGACGCACGGCAGGCTTATCTCCGCAAGGTGTTGGATCATTGGTTAGTTGCATCACAACAAAAATACAATTATTACCCAATGATAAAAGGGACTGTCCAGTCAAGGTTGTACAAAAATATCTACATTATTATTACTACAACAGACAGTTCTAGGGCACTACAATTACAACCCATACTGCAAAGGAACACAGAGAACAGACAGTTTCACAAAGGAAAGGGATGCACTCTGGTTACTGACAGGAGGGTAGTTGGTAAAGTAATCCCTCTTATAGGTCAAGATTTTTTGGTTTCACCACCAAAGCGGCAACGGGCCATAACTGTCTCTAGGGGCCTTCGGAGAAGGACCAGGGGGGCAGAACCACAATGTACCTGGTGCCGAAGAGGTTCTTGGTGCTCGACAGCATTGAGGTGGTTCCAGGGTGCTTGGCAACCTGTGAGACAGAGTTAGTGGTGGGAGACAGCTGAGGGTACCAGGCAGTAGGCTGTTCGGCAAGCAAGGCTGGACAGACATCTGCAGGCTGTCTGGTGCGGCGGCTCGGACCAAGACTTGTTGTCTCTGTGCTGGTTGGCAGATCTGGAATGCTGCTCGAGGCATCTGGGACAGCTCTGGTGAAAGCGGCGTGACAACTGTCAGCGGTGCAGCCAGATGCGAATTGAGGACTCGAATGTCTCGAAATAGTTGTTAAAATGATGGATGCTGGCGGATGCTTGTGTCGCATTCCTCTTAGCTTCATCGAGGGCTCATGTCCTTACAAGGCAGAAGGCCCAAAGCTCAGGAGGGTGTTAGCAGGCAACAGCCTTTTGCTTTGTTCAGAGACACTCTGGCACTTCCCACCTAGGAAGCTTGCTGTCAGAACCTAGCAGGGCATGCTGTGTGCTGGCTGGGTATCAGTTCCGGCCTTCTTTCACTGGCGGAAATGTAAGGTACACTGTACATTCAGCTCGGCTCCGAACGAGTCCTTCTTGTTACTCCTTGCAAAGTCTTCAGGTGATCTCATCAGTGAGGCGCTCAGTCCTCTTTTAACACCAAACGGGCACCAGTGATTGGTGTAAGCTAAGCCCACCTTAATGAACGAATCCTGGGTCCCCACCAACAATCTTCAGTCATGCTTCAGGTCAGAATCAGAGTGATAGGCAACAACAGGGGAAGCATGACAACATATACTTCTAAGTCCCACCCATCTGCCTGTCTGCTGTATATAAAACGGTCTCCCTATTTAACTAGCCCTATGCAGCGCTTGGTGACGACATGGGCCTCCTTTGAAGTAGGGGGTTGCACGCAGACTTTAATCTCCTACAATCCACATACTTCCCTGCTCTGAAAGGAGTGGTTCTAGGCAGGGCATTTAATGCCCTTTCATACCAAGGAGGGGTGTTAATACCAAGTTGACACATTGCATTACAAAGCTGTGTTGGTCTCTGGTCTCCATTGACACTTGCTGCACCCAGACCTCCCTGAGGCCTGCTAATTAACATTCTTCAGTATTCAACACCACCAGCAAAGTGTAATAATGGAGATGCAAATCCATGGAGCCTTAAAATGCTAATCAGGCTGCCCACGGCCAAGGGCTTTTGATGTACCCACAGCTGTCAGGTGTCAGCTAACATGACAGGGGATGGGTCGCGCTGGTAAGCTGTGTCCTTCCAGAGTACATGACTATTTTTCTGCTCTGCGGTTAGCGTGGAAAATATGTGCCCCACATATTTTCCAGAGGTTGATCTCCCATCATTCATTCGTTTAAATAAATAAAAAATAAAAAAGTGCAAGCAAGGGCATTCTCCCTTTGCGGATGGTCGAATTCCTCACAATATTGTTCTCCAAACCCACACCGAATTTCTTAAAGACAGCAGAATTTTTGAAATCAGCGATTCACAGTCAGAGGAATGAAGACAGGTAAAATGTGTTGGGGTGCCACAGAAACAGACAACAAAAGACCTGTAAGGTTCAGTTCTGGGGGCATGAGACATACTCGTTAAGGTTCCTCCGTGTTGTGACATAGTGATTTTGTGTCAATTCTGGGGGGGCTATGGCAACCCCAGGGGCATTCCCTTTACAAAATACTATGAATATTGTTTTATTTTTTTTTCGAATTAGACTAAGTATTCTATGCTTGAATTACAAAACTGCTTTGACAGATGGAATGCAACACGCTGCTAAAAAAGCCTATCCTCTGTTGCCTTCACACCTGGATGTTTGCCACCCACTTTCCGATCCTTCTCTTTTGATATGATATGATATGCTATAGTATTTATAAAGCGCCTATAAACAAGTGTTTCACGGCCTCGCTGCCCGTTAAAGAGGTATATTCTGCATGTGTCAAAATACAAAACATCTCTAAAATAAAATCAAGCAAATAAAGGGTATTTGTAACACCCAATAGAGGGCAGAATTTTCTCATGATATCTACACACAGGCACAACAGTATTCAAAGAGAAAAAACATTCTATTATAAAACCTAGGAACTGGAAACATGAATTTAGTACTACATGTCAACAAACAGAAAATAAAACCATTTAAGAATGGAGCATACAAACGTTTCAGACCAGGCGTTACATACAACCCAGAGAGCATAGAACCTGCAAGCAAACCCGAGGTTACAAAGGCATGAAGGATAAGAGGGCCTGGAAACCAGCTTCAGGGTAGAATAGAGATCACATGAGCAAACTGTCAGGATGGAAATGGTTAAGATACAGGAGCATGTATCTTGCAAGCAACTTGAAGCTGGAAAAGGCACCAACACAGAGAGGACCTGCATGCAAGCATCAGGATGGAAGCAGAGAGTCTGCAACTAAAGGTACACACTGGAACAAGAAAGCCAACAACCACAAGGTGGGGAACTGGAACAGGTCTGCTTCAGAGTGACAATGGTCCATAGGAAAATAAAATGTATAGAACACTGTCCTCAAGAGTTGGAGGGTTTATAATGTACAGCCAACAGAAAAATGCAGTTTCAGGGCACCCAGCTACAAGCACTTATGCTACCAATTCATGGTAGTGGTCTGCGTATAGTTTGAGTGAGGAATGAGAGCATACCCTGAGGCAGAAAATGGGCAGAGGATTTGATTCTGCCATTAAACAGGGAGATAAGCAATGCAAGTCTTGTAGAATATGTGGGCATAAGGTTCTAAATCCAGTCATGCCAAACCATTGAAAATGCATATATTCCATTATCTCAAAGGGAAAGGGACTACAAAGACTACATGAAAACTCAGCTAATATTTCAAGATGCAACAACTTTGCTTATCAGCAGGAGGGACTCAGACCTTCATAATTCTGAGGTAAATTAATGCAGTACTATAACATTGAGTAGCAATAACAGAAATTAATGAACTGCATATAAGTAGAAGGATTCTAAGGATAGGCACTGTATCATAACCTATTATTATTATTATTATTATTATTATTATTATTATTATTATTATTATTAATAATAATATTATTATTATTAATATTACTACAACTTCTGGAACCAAGTATAAATTAAGTCGAGTGTGAAAAGATACTTAGAATTGTGCGCTATTCACCAGCCTTTTCTTTGAGTGATTGGAATGCATAGAATTGCTTCCGGCTGCAGGAGTCTTTCTAAAGGTGAACCCTCCACTCAATGGTTCACAGTACATATACGCAACTTGAAAACTATTAGAAGACTGTCACTGCGCACAGAAAAAAAAATATATATATATAAGTTCAACCAGATAATATGAAATGTTCAGAAAATAGCAATCATGATCCGATGCTGTAAGTGATTGAAACCACACATCAAAATGTGAAAAATGTCTTCATTGTATTGTAAGGTAATAGCCGACACGTGTTTCGACCCCGACGGTCGTTTTCAAGGCTATTTGTTACCCATAGTACAGTACATTATTGAAAAACATAAAGAATGTACATCAAAATCCACCCATGATGGAACATAATATAAAAATGAAAAATGAAATAAGGTTGTAGCATACCATGCCAGTTGGTAGAAGGTTTGGGATGAGCAAACGTATATGAAAGAAAATAGGAGAGAAAAGACAATAAATTCATATTCGCTATCGTGGATACTTTGCTTAGAAAAATAACATTTGTTATAGGTATACATAATCCAAAGAAATATATTTATGTTAGTGTATCCATACATAAAGAGCACGTAGTGGGACATGTGACCCGCGCCCACGATCACCCGTCTGGAGTCCATACAAGTCTAGCCCATGTAAAGGACTTTGTATAAAGTGAAGTCCAAAATTACAAAGTAGAATGCACCTCTGCCACCGTGACATAAATTATGTAATGAGAATCTAATGTGCAATAAAAGGAGGCAATTCCTTACCCTCTGGATGCACAAGTTGTTATTCGAACCTGTAATTGGTATTGTTTAATTTTAAAGTCCGTATTGCCAATTATAAAAGACATATAAACGGTATGTTATGAACTCATATGTAATGTTGCCTACCTTAGATAGGATGTTTTCGAATGACCTTGAGTCAAGATATCGCCTGGTCAATTAGCACAAAGTCAATGGGTTAAATCCCTGCGTCACTGAAAGCAATATATACGTATAATTAGTATGCCTGATGTTGAATTTGGGGTGTATAGCTCCTGTAGAGTTGAAATTTATCTTTCATGGGTAAGAGAATCCCCCCAATCAATAAGCTCGCTCCCCGGAGCAAGGATGCCGTTGTACTAATAGATACAGCAGACCACTGCGCTCGGGAATGACGTGTCACTTAATGACGTCACGCACACAGATGCGCGTGACATCACAATGTAAACAAGACACGTAATAGTAAAAAGATGTGTTGTAGTGACATCGTAATCGTCTAATGTTCTCTATATGTGTGGTTGTCAAAAATATAAAGGTAAATAACATTGTTGTTTGGACATTTAAATATAACAATTGAATGTACCAGATGTAAACTAATGAAATAAGTGTCGACTCAAATTTTTGTGAACATCAAAGCGTTCATGAATCAGTGAAATGGATTGCATGTCCCATGGTCTCCAAAGGGGTTAAATCATAAACGCAAGGCACAGGCCCCCACCCCACGCATATGAAAGATAATTCAGTTTTGTCATAAATTGCATAAACATAGTCATTTATAAAAAAACATGCATCTCGTGATCTGAATTCAAACCAGTCTCCGTTGTTCTCAAAAGGCAAATTGTTCTTGCCTCCATTTTACGTAATTTCAATTGTGTATCACCGCCCATCTTTCCTTTTTTAACTTTATCAGACCCAGAAACCGTCAAGCCGATTCATGGAATTATTATCGCGGCGCAAGTGGCCAAAAACGTGCGAATCGCAGTGGAATAGCGAAAATCGCAGTGCAAGTGCGAAAATCGCACGAAAAGCAGCGCACATCGATTCATGGAAGGCCCTGCGCGAGAAAACCATCGGATGTGCGATAAAAAAGTGCGCGGCGCACGTTGGCGCACAGGCCATCTAACGGCGTGCGCCAGGTTACAGCGAAAATCGCACAGGCCACAGCGAAAATCGCACATAGCGCGGCGCACGCAACAAAAGTAGGCGGAACACGGGGCGTAACACTCGGAATGGGGAACAACTTGCCAAAATGTGGGCGTCACGGGGGAAGCACAGGGTACAAGTGCGCGGAACGCCCACACGCTCGCCTACAACACGTATTCATGGAATAGAATAGGGCAAAAAAGCGCACGCTCAAACCAGCGCACAGGCACAAACACGACCGCCACAAGAAAGCAGGCGGTAGCGTCTCTGCGCCTGTAAGAAATGTGCGCCAAAAGGTGCGCCAACAAATAGCACCTATCTACAGCCATGATGAATGCCCAATACTGTGGCCCTCCAGGACAAATGACGTGCAAAGGGGTACCCACAAACACAGACACGCGCTGACAGAAAAAAAACGTGTGCGTGTATACCGGGGTGCGCGGGAAGTCTCACACGCGAATTGGCCGGGTACGTGGATTACAGGGGTGCGCGGGAAGTACCACACGCGATTTGTCAGGGTACGTGGATTTCAGGGGTACGTGGGAAGTTCCACACGCGATATGGCCGGGTACGTGGATTTCAGGGGTGCGCGGGAAGTCCCACATGCGATTAGGCAGGGTACGTGGATTTCAGGGGTGCGCGGGAAGTTCCACACGTGATTTGGCCGGGTACGTGGATTTCAGGGGTGCGCGGGAAGTCCCACACGCGATTAGTCAGTGTACGTGGATTGCAGGGGTGCGCGGGAAGTTACACACGCGATTTGGCCGTGTACGTGGATTTCAGGGGTGTGCAGGAAGTACCACACGCGATTTGTCAGGGTACGTGGATTTCAGGGGTGCGCGGGAAGTTACACACGCGATTTGGCCGGGTACGTGGATTTCAGGGGTGCGCGGGAAGTTCCACACGCGATTTGGCTGGGTACGTGGATTTCAGGGGTGCGCGGGAAGTTCCACACGCGATTTGGCCGGGTACATGGATTTCAGGGGTGCGCGGGAAGTACCACACGCGATTTGTCAGGGTACGTGGATTTCAGGGGTGCGCGGGAAGTTACACACGCGATTTGGCCGTGTACGTGGATTTCAGGGTGCGCGGGAAGTACCACACGCGATTTGTCAGGGTACGTGGATTTCAGGGGTGCGCGGGAAGTTACACAGGCGATTTGGCCGGGTACGTGGATTTCAGGGGTGCGCGGGAAGTTCCACACGCGATTTTGCCGTGTACGTGGATTTCAGGGGTGCGCGGGAAGTACCACACGTGATTTGTCAGGGTACGTGGATTGCAGGGGTGCGCAGGAAGTTACACACGCGATTTGGCTGTGTGCTCCCAGGTATTACCTGTACACCCTCAACGGCCCCTGCAGGCAGCACACACCACAGGGGACTACCCTGCTCATGTCACCCACCACCCCCACACCCCAGCCACCAGGGGCACCCTCCACCAGGCCCCCACCCATGTCACCCACCACCCCCACCCCCCAGCAGTGCAGGGGCATCCTCCACCAGGCCCCCACCCATGTCACCCACCACCCCCACCCCCCAGCAGTACAGGGGCATCCTCCACCAGGCCCCCACCCATGTCTCCCACCACCCCCACCCCCCAGCAGTGCAGGAGCATCCTCCAACCCATGTCTCCCACCACCCCCACCCCCCAGCACTGTGGGGCACCTGCCAGCAGGCCCCCACCCATGTCTCCCACCACCCCCACGCCCCAGCCACCAGGGGCACCCTCCACCAGGCCCCCACCCATGTCACCCACCACCCCCACCCCCCAGCAGTGCAGGGGCATCCTCCACCAGGCCCCCACCCATGTCACCCACCACCCCCACCCCCCAGCCACCAGGGGCACCCTCCACCAGGCCCCCACCCATGTCTCCCACCACCCCCACCCCCAGCACTGTGGGGCACCTCCCAGCAGGCCCCCACCCATGTCCAACCCATGTCTCCCACCACCCCCACCCCCCAGCACTGTGGGGCACCTGCCAGCAGGCCCCCACCCATGTCTCCCACCACCCCCACCCCCCAGCCACCAGGGGCACCCTCCACCAGGCCCCCACCCATGTCACCCACCACCCCCACCCCCCAGCAGTGCAGGGGCATCCTCCACCAGGCCCCCACCCATGTCTCCCACCACCCCCACCCCCCAGCCACCAGGGGCACCCTCCACCAGGCCCCCACCCATGTCACCCACCACCCCCACCCCCCAGCAGTGCAGGGGCATCCTCCACCAGGCCCCCACCCATGTCTCCCACCACCCCCACCCCCCAGCCACCAGGGGCACCCTCCACCAGGCCCCCACCCATGTCACCCACCACCCCCCAGCCACCAGGGGCACCCTCCACCAGGCCCCCACCCATGTCACCCACCACCCCCACCCCCCAGCAGTGCAGGGGCATCCTCCACCAGGCCCCCACCCATGTCACCCACCACCCCACCCCCCAGCAGTGCAGGGGCATCCTCCACCAGGCCCCCACCCATGTCTCCCACCACCCCCACCCCCCAGCAGTGCAGGGGCATCCTCCACCAGGCCCCCACCCATGTCTCCCACCACCCCCACCCCCCAGCCACCAGGGGCACCCTCCACCAGGCCCCCACCCATGTCTCCCACCACCCCCACCCCCCAGCACTGTGGGGCACCTCCCAGCAGGCCTCCACCCATGTCTCCCACCACCCCCACCCCCTAGCCACCAGGGGCACCCTCCACCAGGCCCCCACCCATGTCACCCACCACCCCCACCCCCCAGGGGCACCCTCCACCAGGCCCCCACCCATGTCTCCCACCACCCCCACCCCCCAGCCACCAGGGGCACCCTCCACCAGGCCCCCACCCATGTCACCCACCACCCCCACCCCCCAGCAGTGCAGGGGCATCCTCCACCAGGCCCCCACCCATGTCGCCCACCACCCCCACCCCCCAGCCACCAGGGGCACCCTCCACCAGGCCCCCACCCATGTCACCCACCACCCCCACCCCCCAGCAGTGCATGGGCATCCTCCACCAGGCCCCCACCCATGTCTCCCACCACCCCCACCCCCCAGCAGTGCAGGGGCATCCTCCACCAGGCCCCCACCCATGTCTCCCACCACCCCCACCCCCCAGCCACCAGGGGCACCCTCCACCAGGCCCCCACCCATGTCACCCACCACCCCCACCCCCCAGCAGTGCATGGGCAGCCTCCACCAGGCACCCACACATGTCCCCCTGCCCCCAGGTCCTGACGATACTCAATCATGGCAGTAATGGGCAGCATACCCAGAACAAACACCCAGGCAAGGATTGCATCCACCCACATAGTGAATGCAATTACATGATACAACCCCAATGGCAAGTATGTAAATGAACACATGTCCGTCACACACACATACACAATGGGTGCAAGTGAATGTCAAAACCCATATCATGACATGTATGAAACCAATGAGAAAATACCACAAGTGAAAGTTAAAAAAACATGTATTAAAGATGAAAAATAAGTAAACAAATCAAACATACAACAATGGGGATAACAAAATAAATGGTCCATGTCCGAGAACAAATGTAAAAATAAAAAAAACAAAGTAATCCAAAAACAAATGTTGTCCAAAGCAATATCATTTGGAAGGAAAATAATGAAAAACCATTTCCTCATGGTGAACACAATAATTAATAAAAAAAATGTTTCTTCAAAAAGCAAACTATATACACGAATATTCCAGGGTCCATGAGCCCAACACCATAAATGAAACCTACTACTACCTAATGAAAAAAAATATACAAAAAAGTGGCCATTGTCCGAGCGGTCCAAAAAAATAAAAATGAATAAAGGAAACCTAACACTAACTAACTAAATAACTATATACAAAGGCAGCGGGCAAGTCCTGCGGCTCACTCGGTGATGTTGCTGGCCAGGGCATCATCGAACTCCATGTCGATGTCCTGGAGGCGGGACTCTGTCCTGGCCCCGAGGTCTCGCAGGGATAACCCCATGTTCAGCTCAAACTCCCTGCGAGCTTCCTCGAGGCACTCAGCCCGCCTCAACGCCCGACGCATGGAGAACTCCGCCCTGACCATGGTGAGCCGCTCCTCTTCCGCCCGCTGCCGCTCCGCACCTATCCGCTGGACCAACTGCTCCCACACGGAAGACACCACCATCCCAGGGTTGCCCTGCCCTCCGGCCGATGCCTGCCCCTCTGATCTTGATGGCCCAGAGCCATGATGCCTCCCACGTCGAGCCTGCTGCTGCCTGCGACGCCACTGCCTCTGCCAGCATGACGGCATCCAGGCTGATGGAAACCACCAACGCCGTCGTGCACGTGCCCTGCCCGATGATGCTGTCACATCTTCCATCTGCTGGGGTCCAGTTGCTGTGTTGTCCACCCCTGCTGGACCTCCGACTCCCAACTGTGGCAGGGATGGGATCCCCACCGAGCTGGCTGCATTGGTCGGGGCAGGTCCACAGGGGGCCCTGGTGGCATCTGGGCCAGAAGACGGCAAGGAGAACGACTGGTGTGTAGCCTGCACAGAGGAGGAGAGGGCCGCCAGATTGGCCAACACATGCAGCAAACCCCCGAACATGGCCGAACCCAAATTGGGCCACATCGGCACGGTGCGCTTCGTGATGTCGTGCGTGCTCCTCCCGGGAAGCATGCACGTCATCCCGAATCACAGCCGTGCGCATCGCGACCCCAATCAGGACCTTCTCCACACGGCCAGGGGTTCCCACGTCCACAGGTGGAGGGGAGTCAGGTGACATGGACATCCCCTCTACCTGCGGACGTGCCTGGGACGGGGCATCCCTGCTGGTGCATGGTGGTGCACTCACAGGGTCAGGGACAGCGACATGCACAGGCCCCTCCACGGTGACCTGTGCTGCCTCCTGCCCCTGGCCCTGGACTGCACCACTTGCACCAGCAGGGATGCCCCCACCAGGCCCCATGTGTGCCCCAGTGGCGGCCTCCTCCTCCTCTGTACAAACCACCAACCTGGATGGCTCCTCACCGTCTCCTACCGTAGCAGGCCCCTGTGGGGGCTCACCCACCCCTTCCGCTGCAGCCCTGGGGGCATCCCCGCCGCCTTGCTCCACAGCGCCATCTCCGCCCTCTTCTTCACTAGCCGCTGCGTAGAGGGAGACAAAGAACACAAGCATCAGGGTATTGTACAATGGTCCCCTAGACAGGAAGCAATAGCAGATGAGCACCACTGTCAAAGTGCACTTCCATCATGTCCCTCCACAACACATGGGTCAGTCCAGGCAAAACACACACAGTAACAGGCATGGTGCATGCCATGGACATTTCCATGCATGTCCAATGGACTCTTGAAACATTCAATGAATGTAACTCACATGCATTATGGCTCATGCCTATCACATGCACACACTTCACCTCAGTCACATCCATCTGGCCCCAAACACACCAAACACAGCAGATACAAGGGTAATTTGGCTGCTTCACTGAATCTGTGCATTGTCACACACATGTGTCATGCATCCATGGCATGCACAAGTCACAGACATGCAGGTCAGGCACACAGACATGGCTACCATATATGTACCTGGCATCAGCACCCATCCCTCACCCCCACCCATGTCCAGGTACAGAGACTGGCATGCTATCATGTTCAAAATCTGCATAGGGCTCCCCATGCGGCATTTGAACACATGCAACAACCATGTGGGTCACACATCACTGGTCGCACATGCATTACTATGATGTCCCTGCACACATACATGCATACATGGCCTATGGCACACATACAGGCAAGTATCATAGAACCAGCACACCGCAACATGCCCTGTCTCACACAGTAATGCTTACCACTTACCGCTACCGCTCAACTCCAGACGGGCCTCCCTCTCAAGGATCTGGGCGTGGAGTGCTGGGCGTACGCGTTCCAGGACCATCATCTGGATGGAACTCATGCGGCCCCGGCCCCCCTCCACGAGGCGCCGGGCCTTCACAAGGGTCCTGCACCTCAAGTCCTCCCAGCGCTTCTTGATCTTTGGACGTTGCGGGTTGCCACCCCCTCCGCGTTGATGGCAACCACACAGTCGGCCCAGATCCTCTCCCGTCCTTCCTTGCTGGCGCGGGACGATCCAAAGAGGGCATCATACTGCCCCAGGACATGCTCCACCAGGACACCAACTTCGGTGGCAGTGAAGCTGGTGCCCCTCTGCCCCTCTGGCCTGGGGTTGCCACTGGTGCCAGATGTGGAAGTGCCCGACATGGCAACCCCAGAGGCAGGTGTGGGTGGGCAACTGGGACCTGGGGCTGGGCTGTGGAGCGATGTAATCCCAGTCGGGAGTCTTCAGTTCCAGCAGGGGTGGACACAGCAACTGGACCCCTGCAGATGGCTGATGTGCAGGCACCAAATGGCAGGGCACGGTGGCAGCAGGCAGGCAGGCAGGCAGCAGCAGATGGCACGTGGGAGGCTGCTCGGGGCACTGGGGGGCAGTAACTCGGCCTTCTGGGCAGGAGCGTGGTCTTCCGTGTGTTTTCGCGTGGCCAGCTTGATACGGAGTGATTTGGCACGTGAAAATCCTGCACGTCAGCGTGAAATCCGAGGAAAGGCCCTTAGCGCGTAAGCGCGTCAGCACGCATACGCGATTCTATTGGACCAGAGTCCCTCAGCGCGTAAGCGCGTCTGTGACGTGACCCGCACGGGTGTTCCCCACTCAGCACGTGATGACGGAGCACACGTGGAAATACTGCACGTCAGAGTGTCATCGCGTGTAATTGGACAAAAGTGCGCGTACACGCGATTGGCCTATGTACGTGTATTTCAGGGGTGAGCGGGCACTTACACACGCAAGTACGTCAGCGCACCTGTATCCCGTGGTGCGTGGGAATTTCCACACGCTATTGGACTGGGAACTGGATTCCAGGGCTGCGCGGGTCACACGCTGTATCCCGTGGTGCGTGTGAATTTCCACACGCTATTGGACTGGGAACTGGATTCCAGGGCTGCGCGGGTCACACGCTGTATCCCGTGGTGCGTGTGAATTTCCACACGCTATTGGACTGGGAACTGGATTCCAGGGCTGCGCGGGTCACACGCTGTATCCCGTGGTGCGTGTGAATTTCCACACGCTATTGGACTGGGAACTGGATTCCAGGGCTGCGCGGGTCACACGCTCGCCTAGAACACGCGCTAAGCATAAATTGCGGACTTTAACAATAACAAGCTCAGACGCCAGGATGAACATACCGTTCCTAGCAGCAGTGGCAGTGGGCTACCAAAGGAGGAGGAGGAGGATAGTCAGGGCCAGAATATTCACACCCAGAACCAGCCTTTTCGGGATGCCTGATGACCAGGTGTATGGGAGGTACAGGTTTCCACCACACATCATACTGGACCTGGTGACTGAGTGGGAGGATGACCTCACATCACCCACCCTGTGCTCCCAAGCACTCAGCCCCCTGGAGAAGGTCCTCAATGTACTGCACTTCTTAGCCACTGGATCATTTCAGCGGACAAGTGCCATAGTGGGTGGGGTGTCACAGGCCACCCAGTCACGCTGCCTACACCAGGTCTTGAACATCATGACTGCACGCCCATCAGTCCGCAGGCACATATACCTGCCCAGAACACCTGCAGAAAGGCGTGCTGCCGCCCTGGATTTTTACGCAGTGGCACGATTCCCCAAAGTGCTAGGTGCCATCGACTGCACCCATGTGGCTCTACGTCCCCCCAGGGCATCTGAGCACATCTATAGGAACCGCAAGCACTGGCATTCCATCAACGTGCAGGTAGCATGTAATGCCAAGGGAATCATCACCTCAGTATATGCCAACTATCCCGGCTCCACCCACGACAGCTTCATTTACCGAATGTCCACCCTAAGCCGGGACCTAGAAGCTGGGCGGCATGGCGATACATGGCTGCTTGGTGAGTATGTATGCCACTGCACATGCATGCATGTTGGATACTGAGCAAGGTCACAACCTCACCAATGATACCAATCCCCACCTCCACAGGGGACAGTGCCTACCCTCTCAGCCCCCACATGATGACGCCAATTCGGAACCCCACCACGCCACCCCAGGTAAGATTTAACACAGCCCACATTACAACCAGGGGCATAGTGGAGCGCACATTCGGAGTGCTGAAGTCACGCTTTCGCTCCCTTGACCGTTCTGGCGGGCAGCTGTTATACGCTCCCCCAGTAGTGTGCAGGATCATAGTGGCAGCATGTGTCCTGCACAACGTTGCAACACGCCGGGGCCTGGCCGTGGACATGGTGGTGGCCCCACATCCCCAACCACATGCACAGCCGCTGCGCATGGGAGGGGAAAGGGCACGGGGGGAGGCAGCCCGTACACAGCTAGTGGCTAATTACTTCACATAGAAATCACACCCCTGTCGAGTGCACACTGCCCTGGCACATTCCATCTGACAATCAATGATGACTCAACCTGACACTGATCCTGAATGTGTGGAGAATGAACGGGGAATTCCATGTCAGCCTGAGATTGTTCACCTGGAAGTGTCACAATGTGTGCATCCCTACCCACACAGACACCACCAATGCAGTTTTGTGAAGTTACACATTGAAGCAGCTAAAATGAATACCCACTTGCAAAATGCAACAAGAGGACAGTGGCATGTCAGCCAACCCAACCCCAGCACTGCCACACGACACACCGTGCCATGTCATGCTAATTGCAGGTAAACAAAGTAATCCCCACAACATGACATCACTCTCACTATGTACAGTGGCACTATTAGAAACCTGCAACACCTGAAATGCTCACAGCAATGCCGGACCAACAACATACTTGAGCACGTAGTACCATTAACATGACATCAAAAATGTAACATATTAGTAGTCTCACCACCTGGAAATGCCTGCACTCCCACCACTACCAACTGTGCAGTGTTGGCGCCATGTAGAGTTGTAGGTGCACTGCTGCCAACATGGTCCCCATCGCCAGACTAGAGGTCCTTGTGTGGACTTGAGGAAGGGACCTGCAAATTGGGAGGTAGACACAGAAGAAGAGTTACACATCAATGCAACATGCAGTGTACAACACAACAGCAATATGCACTAGGAATGTATACACAGTATTGACTACAGACTGGCCACACAGGTCATGGGAGTCCAACGTCACTGTGTAATTCACTGTCACTTGGGCACACCCTTTGCAAGCCCATGGAAACGGGAAGCAGGAGGGGTGTGTGTGACTCAAACCCAAGCATCTGAACCAAATACATTACAAGCCTGCATGTGCCCAGCCACAATGCAGCGTATGCCCACAGGAACCACGGAAGCCAACAGATCGGAGCCAACAGATCGGAGCCAACAGATCGGAGCCAACAGATCGGAGCCAACAGATCGGAGCCAACAGATCGGAGCCAACAGATCGGAGCCAACAGATCCTCCCATAAAAATTGGGAATAAAAGAAATCAAAATAAAAATAAAAATAAGAAAAAATCAAAAATGGCCATTGATGGGCCCGGGGGGGTTGGGGAGGCCACCCAGGAGGTCCGAGGACAGGATGCACACCAGAACCCACCTGCGTGGATCCAGGGAAAATAAAACACCTCCATGGGCTCATGGCCCACACGGCTACCCTATTGTGGGAGTGTCACTGCTGTCGCTATTATCACCCTGTGCAGCTGCATCCGGAGGTGGTTGCACTATGGGAGGCAGCCCACGCAAGGCCCTAGTCTGCTCCTCCATGGCTGCAAGCATGCGGGTGTGGTAGGTCTGGTTCTGGAGGATGAGTGTGCGGAGGTCCCCATGCAACAACTCACGGGATGCCCGGACCTCCGCCCTCGTTGCCTGCATCTCAGCTGAGAGCGTACGGGTGAGACGCTCCAGCTGCTGTTCTGTCCTTTGGTGTGTTGAAGCCTCAAGCTCAACAAGAGTCGTCCTGAGGTGTAGGAGCTCCTGCCTCAGGGCTTCCCTGTGGCCCTGGGACTCAATGGAGATGGCCTCCTGCAGAGTCGCCAGTGCCGCCCGCCTGTCCCTGTTGGACCCCAACATGTCCTCCCTGTGTGACTGGCAGATGGAGTCAGTTGCCTGCTCTAGTCGCTCCATCAGCCTTTCTGGGGGGACAATGGAAGTGGCCACCCTATCCATGGCCTGAGCCATCATCTCGGATGATGCAGCCTGTTGGGTAGCCATACCGTAAATGGATTGCTCCCATGCGGTATTGCCAGGTGGCGTACGGCCACCACGTCGGCGGGCACCACACCTGTCTGGGGCAAGGCGAACTGCGCCTTGCTGTGCCGGCACTGCCTGAGGCTGCAGGACTGCATTCCCCCTCTGATCTGCTGGCCCAGGAACAGGATCAGATGTCGCGGAGTGTGACCCTGCATCCGTAACCACCGAAGGCGTAGCTGCCAACACTGACATCCCCATGGAGGGTACTGACCCTGGTGCAGGTGGGTGAGACAGAACAGAATCCCTCCCTGGAACACTCACCTGCGACGGCACGTAGGTCTCATCCGAATCAACACCTGAGTACAGCTCGGGGGAGGTGCAGCCAGAGACACCCCTTGAGAGCACGACCTGCAGCATTTGTGGGTTCTCCCCCACCACCACACCACGTCCCTCACTGGTGGTTGGTCGGCCCTGGGACACCTCCTGGGTCTGCACCATCTCCACAACCCCAGCAGTATCAGGTGCGTCTTCCCCTGCAAAGACATGAAAACAAAGTAATGGAAACAGGCATTAGCACCATGGCACACATTGAGGGCTGAGAAGCAAGAGAACCAGTACTTGATTGACATGTCCCACATGACTAAAACCCTCCCATGCATGCACCCACACTGCGTATGAAGTGCAGGCAAACGGCACACACTGATGACACCAAGATGGAAGATGAACAAATTTTCTGCATGCTGCCTGGCAGTGGCATCACACATTGGCCTGTGATTGGCAGGTGAAACACACATGCCATCACACAGATGGCATGTACCATTGCTATTGAGTGAAGATGGAGAGGAGGGCAGCACCTATTCATTCAGTCCAGTTCCCGCATGTAATAGCTTTTCTGATTCTAACAGGTCAGATTTTTCACCTGGAGCTGCCAGTCTGTAATGGTCAAATTGCACAGGGACATGTGTGTACAAATGATATCCAGGTAACAAAGTCACTCCCCTTTACCATACCCATGTCAGACATGTGACTAGTGGACAGCGACATGCCTAGTGAAAGTGGTGGAATGCAAACAAACTGACTGAATGAACAGTGAAAAATAAGCAAATCTGTTGTGTCAAGGTGACACTTCAAGGGCAACTGGCGTGCAGTTGTGCTAGATGTCTACTGTTGGCAGAAGGGATACTGCTATGGCCAAATGCAGCTGCGCAGGAAGTATTGCATGAAGCACATGGCTGACCCATACGACTGAGGCGCACACACTTTCTCCTGCCACCCAAACAGAAGCCCTCACACACACACCATGCACATGTATGACACACACATGCATGTGCACTCACCGGACAATGCCTCGTAATCAGCCAGATCTCCCACGCCTTGGATCTGTTCCTCCGTGACGTAGGTCCCAGCGACTGACTCATGTGGAGTGAGTTCCATGTCTACTACTGGAGACCCACCTCCAGTCACTAGAGTTGCGGCATGACTTGAGGCCAGCTTACTCTTTGCCCTGCGCTTTAGGTCATTCCAGCGCTTATAGCAATCATTGGCTGTGCGCCTCACGATTCCAAGGGCACTTACGATGTCCGCAACGGTCTGCCAGTGTGCCTGGCGTTGTGCAGGTGTGGTCTTGGATCCTGCAACAATGACCATCTCGTTGTCATGTCCGGACACATACTCGACAAGTGCATTCAGTTCGTCATCCGTGAAGCTGGGCTTCCTGGACGGGCCGGACTGTGTAGCCGTGTCTGGGGCATCAGCCTGTGCCGGACGAGCACTCTTCCTCTTCCGCTTGGAAGGTGGTGGTGATCCTGAGTGTCCTGCGCCGCTCTGGACACTAGGGGCAGGAGCCCTGGTGGACTCTGTATCAGGAGTGTGGGATTGCACACTCAGCATGGGAGTTGGTGCAGGCATTGGCTCGAGTGTGATGGTGTCAGGGGGAATCTCAGCAGCATGGACTAGGACCGACACTGTCCTGGCTGGGTGTGTGAGGGCTGGGGTGGATGGAGCCGCAGCTGCCCCTGCAGCCACTCCGCCCTGCCTCCTTGGTGCAGTAGATGACCTTGCTGCCCCAGATCCACGTGGCATGATGGCATCAACGTGCACCAGCGCACGTGTCGTAGCCCTGCTGACCTGGAAGTCAGCCATGGAGTCAGCCAGGTCTGGTGCCACAATGGGCTGGTCCAACAAGGGCTGAGCATGGATGGTGTCAGCCACTTCAGCCTCAACGGGAGGGGGGGAGGGGGGGAGGGGGGGGATGATGGGTGCCCTTGACTGGTCCTCCACACATGGGGGGACAGGCTCACCCTGCAAGTTACGACCACGTCCCCTACCGGATCCACCACGGCCACCACTTGTGGCTCTTCCACCTTTGCCACCCTTACGGAATCCTCGCCTCCCAGCCATGGCACTGATATTAATGTGCGTATGGGAGTGGCTGTAGACAATTGTCCTGGGCAATTGGGGGTCAAAGGGGTTGGGTACCAGATGGTAATTGTACCCTAGTGCTCTAGCACGGCTGATTGTAACCCCTGGGGAAAGATGACGGGTCACGCAACGCACAGGAGGCCCAAAAAAGGGAGATGACGTGCACGCAACCCCTCCTAGACCACGTGTGCAGAAAGAAAAACCTGCACTACGCTGTGGCACCCAGTAACACAAGAATGAACGTATGCGTGTCACACGCAGCCTAGAATGACCTCTGAAGGGGTAGGCAACACACGGGGCAAGCACAGAAGTTGGATACGTGCGTGACTCACCGTCTGCCAGGTAAAAGAGCGTGAAGAATGAGCGCGTTTGGCTGGCTAAACCCCCGCCAAAAGAAGATGTGTACGCTGTCTGAGAAGACAGGACAACAGTAGAAGGGGACACTGCTTGAGGGAACAGGCCCAGGTAAACCAGTAAAAGAGAAAAAAGAGAAAAAGCTGTCAGAGGTAACAGGGAATACGAACTGGAAACGCCGTGAAGTAAATCGCGTGTGAAACGACAAGAAGTACAGATTTCACCCACTCGCTCTCCACGAAAAGCACGTACAAGGAAATGGTGTTCGACATGTACCTTATATACAGGCCCACACGTACAGCGTCACTTACGCGGCGTGTACGTTCACCAATCACACGCTTTGTCACTCCTGCGTGTAGATCCATTTTCACCAATCACACGCTTTGTCACTTCTACGTGTACATCAATTTTCACCAATCACACGCTTTGACACTGGGACGTGTCACGTAACAATTTCCTGCACGTGCAGGTGACTATAGGCGCGCATATGCTGTTGACGGGTTTACGCGCTAAGGGCCTTTGCTGACGTGTGGGATTTCACTACCTATCAGGCTGTCCACGCGTTCACACACGAGAGACCACGCTCCTGGCCAGGAGGCGAAATTACTGCCCCCCAGAGCCCTGAGCACGCTCCCACCTGCCATCTGCTGCTGCTTGACTGCCTGCTGGCCACGTGCCCCACAGTGCTGGTGGGTGGGGGTGTTGGGAGACATGGGTGGGGGCCTGGTGGAGGGTGCCCCTGCACTGGTGGGGGTGGTGGGAGACATGGGTGGGGGCTTGGTGGAGAGTGCCCCTGGTGGCGGGGGGTGGTGGGAGACATGGGTGGGGGCCTGGTGGAGGCTGCCCCTGGTGGCGGGAGGGTGGGGGTGGTGGGAGACATGAGTGGGGGCCTGGTGGAGGCTGCCCCTGCACTGCTAGGGGGGTGGGGGTGCAGGGGGACATGAGCAGGTGTGCAGGGTAGTCCCCTGTTTTGTAGACTGCCTGCAGGGGCCGTGGAGGGTGTACAGGGAACACCTGTGAGGACCCACCCAGCCTAATCGCGTGTGATGATTCCCACGCACCCCTGTAATACACGTACCCTGGCTAATCGCGTGTATAACTTCCCGCGTACCCCTGTAATACACGTACCCTGGCTAATCGCGTGTTAAACTTCCCGCGTACCCCTGTAATACACGTACCCTGGCTAATTGCGTGTTGAACTTCCCGCGTACCCCTGTAATACACTTACCCTGGCTAATCGCGTGTTAAAGTTCCCGCGTACCCCTGTAATACACGTACCCTGGCTAATCGCGTGTTAAACTTCCCGCGTACCCCTGTAATACACGTACCCTGGCCAATCGCGTGTTGAACTTCCCGCGTACCCCTGTAATACACGTACCCTGGCCAATCGCGTTTTAAACTTCCCGCGTACCCCTGTAATACACGTACCCTGGCTAATTGCGTGTTGAACTTCCCGCGTACCCCTGTAATACACTTACCCTGGCTAATCGCGTGTTAAAGTTCCCGCGTACCCCTGTAATACACGTACCCTGGCTAATCGCGTGTTAAACTTCCCGCGTACCCCTGTAATCAACGTACCCTGGCCAATCGCGTGTTGAACTTCCCGCGTACCCCTGTAATACACGTACCCTGGCCAATCGCGTTTTAAACTTCCCGCGTACCCCTGTAATACACGTACCCTGGCTAATCGCCTGTTAAACTTCCCGCGTACCCCTGTAATACACGTACCCTGGCCAATCGCGTGTTAAACTTCCCGCGTACCCATGTGATACACGTACCCTGGCTAATCGCGTGTATGACTTCACGCGTACCCCTGTAATACACGTACCCTGGCTAATTGCGTGTTGAACTTCCCGCGTACCCCTGTAATACACTTACCCTGGCTAATCGCGTGTTAAAGTTCCAGCGTACCCCTGTAATACACGTACCCTGGCTAATCGCGTGTTAAACTTCCCGCGTACCCCTGTAATACACGTACCCTGGCCAATCGCGTGTTGAACTTCCCGCGTACCCCTGTAATACACGTACCCTGGCCAATCGCGTTTTGAACTTCCCGCGTACCCCTGTAATACACGTACCCTGGCTAATCGCCTGTTAAACTTCCCGCGTACCCCTGTAATACACGTACCCTGGCCAATCGCGTGTTGAACTTCCCGCGTACCCATGTAATACACGTACCCTGGCTAATCGCGTGTATGACTTCACGCGTACCCCTGTAATACACTTACCCTGGCTAATCGCGTGTTGAACTTCCCGCGTACCCCTGTAATACACGTACCGTACCCTGGCCAATCGCGTGTTAAACTTCCCGCGTACCCCTGTAATACACGTACCCTGGCTAATCGCGTGTATGACTTCACGTGTACCCCTGATATGCACGTTACCCGCTTTGCGTTCCTTGTTTGGCTGCCCTGTAAACTGGTCCAGAGTTAGCGCAGCCCTTTGCGATGATTTAGCGATTTTGCTGGCTTTTCCTTGCGAGAGGGCGTTCTTGGGGGCGTTACTGGCGCTGCTGCAGGGTCGCTGCGATACTCTGCGCCACGGCTGGTTTGGGAGCATGTAATCCATGAATACGCTGTGCGCGGAAATCGGTTTTATCGCACGTGCCTGGCGCAGTCAATCGCACGCGGACACTCTGCGCCAGCCGATTGCGACACTTTTCTGCGAAATTCTATGAATTACCCTGTTATTTTCTTCATCCGTAACAAGTCCCCTCAGATGCCATTTGGTAATCAAATTATTAAGTTTCAATACAATAGAGTTTGTAGGGTTGGTATTCAGAATTTTGTAGCAGTGTGGTGTTGTTAAATGATTCATAACCATTTGAATATAATCTTTGGTATTAAGTACCACCACATTGCTCCCTTTGTCCACTTCCTTGATGGTAATTGCTTTGTTTTGCATGAGGGAATTCAGAGCTTGATATTCAGATTTGGAAAGATTATAGTGTGTTCTGCTACCAGTTGCCCGGTTTTTGTTGGAATGTGTTGCTTGATCCATTCGCTTGTGAATATTCTTCAACATAGATTTATGAAAAATGTCAATAACGTTCTCAGTCAAAATTTGCGGTGTGAATTTCGATGTTGGCTTGAGTTCACGAATTTCCAAATTACTGGTAATAACTCCTAAATCTGCACAAACAGAATTCAAGTCTGAGTTTCCCTCTGTGCTCAAATTGGTATAAGTTTCAATGTGTTTAAGGTCTGACAAATTAAAGTACTCAATGGTTCTGGGATATTTGGTGGATTGAAAAAACGCACCTGTGTCACAAAGTATTTTTTAAATTTTAATTTGCGTACAAATTTAAACAGATCAATTTGAAAATCTATAAAGTTGATGTTAGTTACAGGTGCAAAAGAAAGGCCCTTGTTCAATATCGCTATATCCTCTTCCTTGAGGTTGTGGTCCAATAGATTGACAACTAAATTCAATGTTGTTGTTGCGCAAGTCTCTTTCTGGCAGTTGATCTTGTCAAAATGCCTGGACGGCCAGTTTCTTCATCTGAGCTGGCGCTTGCGCTTATTATTCCCGCCCGACGGCCTCTGGTGTGGTATTTCCTGTTTGAATAGAACTGCCAGTAGGAGTTTGAAACCTGACTTGTTTGCGAGCAAATGATCTTTGATCTCCTATCTTTTGTCTCCGAATTTCTTCTAAAAAGTAAGACCCCGTTGGTTTTGGGGTTCAGATTCATTAGTTGTGAAGTTATCTATTTCTGAAGTTGCACCTTCTCTAGTCTACTCCTCTAAATCTGGATCAGAGCTAGCCGGAGTTGATTGTGATGAGCTGGGTTTGAGTCTTGGGCCGGTATTGTCATATTTAGTTTGGAAAGTATAGATCCTGTCCAATCTATCTATAGTCCTTATCGTCCCTAAAGAATTTTCTGAATGTTCTCATCTTAATATCGTCTTGATATTCTCTAAGGATCTCATTCATTTTTTCATAGTTTTTTTGTTTGGTTGTTTCAACATTTGTCATGGTCTTAATTTCATCTTTAACTAGATTCATTTGTTCAATAACCCTTTTGTGTTCTCTATTTGCATGTGTTATTAGAAGTTCAAGCATGTTTTTAGAGCTGGAGCTAAAATTATGTTCCCATTGCTCCGCTAAATCTGCATCCTCATCTTTATCACAATTTGGAAAAATCAAAATTGTTAGACCACGTGGGATAATGTTGTTTTCTAAATAGTCCACCAATGAAGCTTGCTCACAGTAGTTATTAATTTCTCTTTTAGATAGTCTCTCTAATTTGATACATTTCTGTTTTAAGGTTTCAACTGAACTGAAATTACTCTTAAATGGATTAGCCGTGCTCCCTCTTGGTGCAAAAAGTGCGGCCCGATCCTCATCCCTGTTACACATGTAGTCCGTCATATTAGAAGTTGATAGTCAGCTGGCACAATATGTATCTGATGAAACAAGTATACATTAAGTTGAGTGTGAAAAGATACTTAGAATTGTGCGCTATTCACCAGCCTTTTCGTTGAGTGATTGGAATGCATAGAATTGCTTCCGGCTGCAGGAGTCTTTCTAAAGGTGAACCCTCCACTCAATGGTTCACAGTACATATACGCAACTTAAAAACTATTAGAAGACTGTCACTGCGCACAGAAAAAAAAATATATATATATATATGTTCAACCAGATAATATGAAATGTTCAGAAAATAGCAATCATGATCCGATGCTGTAAGTGATTGAAACCACACATCAAAATGTGAAAAATGTCTTCATTGTATTGTAAGGTAATAGCCGACACGTGTTTTGACCCTGACGGTCGTTTTCAAGGCTATTTGTTACCCATAGTACAGTACATTATTGAAAAACATAAAGAATGTACATCAGAATCCACCCATGATGGAACATAATATAAAAATGAAAAATGAAATAAGGTTGTAGCATACCACACCAGTTGGTAGAAGGTTTGGGATGAGCAAACGTATATGAAAGAAAATAGGAGAGAAAAGACAATAAATTCATATTCGCTATCGTGGATCCTTTGCTTAGAAAAATAACATTCGTTATAGGTATACATAATCCAAAGAAATATATTTATGTTAGTGTATCCATACATAAAGGGCACGTAGTGGGACATGTGACCCGCGCCCACAATCACCCGTCTGGAGTCCATACAAGTCTAGCCCATGTAAAGGGCTTTGTATAAAGTGAAGTCCAAAATTACAAAGTAGAATGCACCTCTGCCACTGTGACATAATTATGTAATGAGAATCTAATGTGCAATAAAAGGAGCCAATTCCTTACCCTCTGGATGCACAAGTTGTTATTCGAACCTGTAATTGGTATTGTGTAATTTTAAAGTCTGTATTGCCAATTATAAAAGACATATAAACGGTATGTTATGAACTCATATATAATGTTGCCTACCTTAGATAGGATGTTTTCGAATGACCTTGAGTCAAGATATCGCCTGGTCAATTAGCACAAAGTCAATGGGTTAAATCCCTGAGTCACTGAAAGCAATATATACGTATAATTAGTATGCCTGATGTTGAATTTGGGGTGTATAGCTCCTGTAGAGTTGAAATTTACCTTTCATGGGTGAAAAAAAAGAAGCAGCTGAAGTGGTAAATCACTGCAGATTCACGATGGAAAGGCACCCAGGAGAGGGCTAAAACACCAAAGGTCCTGCTGAAAAGCTATTCATTGCTCGTTGACAGCAGGACCATAACTGCAAGGTAGAGATAGATGGCAGAATGAAGGCACCAGCTAAGGCAACCTGTAACGGGCATGTTGCCCAGTGTCAAAAGCTGGCAACAAAGGGCAACTAATGGTGGCCCCACAGGGCCCGACGGCCCATTTCAAATGAAAGAGTTGAAAGGCCCTGACTCTGTCCCTGAGCCTGTGCAGTTCAAGCACCACTATAAAACCATGCCTTGGCACTGCAACTTTCACTTTAGGATGTTATTCTGTTTTTTCATTACACCATTCCTTCCGGGTGGCAGGGGTGTTTCACAGATGTTATGGTGGTGGAGGCTGTTCCATTTTAAAGACTTTGAATCTGAAGCTGGAGTCTGTGTGAATGGCACGTGCCTTGTCACGGGCCACATCTCCGTCAAACGGCACAATGACGATGCAGCCAGACACAGAACGAACCTTGGAAGTGCCTGCTGAGCCTGAGCAGCGCCTGTTGAAAGGCCCAGCGGGCACTGGTGGGTTGGTCACTATGTACCCAGGCATCCCAGAAACTGCCTGGGTAACTTAAGGTACATGCAGAGCAGGTCCCGACTGTGCCGCTTAATGTGAAGATGATTATTTTAACGATTTGGTTTAAAACACACCTTAGATAAATTAAACCCATACAGTTCATCCACACACATATAATTACTAAAACAGTGTATGGCAAAAAGAAACAAAACATAACATCGATGTAACATACCCATATGAATTAAAAGCTGCCTCTAGAGTATCTGGTCTATCTTTACATGATTTCATTTAATAGTTTAAAAATATACTTAGGAAGATTAATTAGGTTAATCGTTAGGGATATTTGATGACCCTGTAAAATGCGGTCCCAAATGATCCCCAAAAAAGCTGTATAAATCACACTGGGATTGTGTACATATAGTCCGAATTGATGGACCGTGTCTGATGTAAGCATGGGCAATATACTATTAGATGTTTTAAAGTTTCTAACGTCTCAACAGACCCACATACCAGTCACCTGTGCTTTTTTCTGGGTACATGCCTATAAGGAGCAACAGGGCCGGCCTTAGGGCAGGGCGGATTGGGCGACTGCCCGGGACGCCATGCCCCCCAGGGTGCCATTAGCCCCCTGCCACACCAGCTCAGGGGAGTCTTTCAAGGGCTCCCCTGAGCTGGCGCAGTGGGAGAAGGCGTGGCAGGTGCCCTTGTGTTATTAAATGTGCCCGCAGCATGGCGCATTTAATAAAATAGGGTGCTGATTGCTTTGCATCAGCACCCTATTAAGATGATCACCTCCCCGCTCAGCTGCGGGAGCGAGGAGGTTTTCATTGGAATCGGGCGCTCAAGATGAGCGTCCTATACCAGTGATTAACTCCCTGCTAAGGCGCCGGAGCGGGGAGGCTTAGAAAAGAAATGTCACGCTACTGCCCCCCCCCCGCCCTTCTTGCTGTTGACCAGGGGCGTGAGGGAAGGGAGGCGGCAATTCTGCACAGGGAGCTGCTGCTGCTAAGGCCGGCTCTGGGGACCGACTGCTAAGAGGATTGGGAGAAGAATCAGCCTAAATCTAATAAACAAACTCCTATGACTTGGACAAGGAAAATGAGTGACATTTTTGGGAATGGATCCCAGACTTTTCCCTATACGAGGAGGATTATCTTTCTGCGACATGTATTCAAGAATCCTATGTTCGTTTTCAATCCACTGAGCTTCAAATAATTTCTTCTCCAGAAGGTGAATTATCCTTAGTGTGCAACCTTGTGATCTTTGGCAAAACCTTTACATCATCAGCTTGTGTTGTCTACCTATATGCGTTGGTTGGCCTACAGAGCACACAATCTCACAGTATTGGTTTATTATAGACAACTGCGTTAACCAAATGGCAGATACGGAACTGCCACCTCACCCCTGTTGGGGGGCTACATCTACGCCCCCGATGCGGTCCCGCAAGCCCCGTCACACATAGCAGACGGAGACACGGTGTTGCTAGTTCGGGCTTCCCGGTCGCTCTGCCGCGGCCGGGAACGCCCCCTTTATTTAAACACCACGCGGCGGCGTGACACGTCACGCCGCCGCGTTCGCCCGTCATCGGGCAACGCCACACTCCTCCTTTTCCGGGAGGATCAACAAACAACACAAAACCTTTCAACTTTATTAACCCAATAACCACACTTATGAAAACTTCACTGCACACCCAGAAGAGCAGAACCCCTTTAATTGCAGCCACCCCCATTAGGATCCCAAATTCACTGGCCATCTGTCCAACAACATAGTCGCTGAGGTAGGCGGGTTTCCCACGCCCAGATCGCTGGGGGTACCTCCGGCCTACCTCCGGCACTCGATGTCCCTCGGTCGCTTCACCTCGGAGGGGAGACTCCGGCAACTCGTCCTGGAAGCTGTCGTTGAACGATGTGTAGGGAGGATCAGGTTCAGGGGGGGTTTCAGTTCGCGAATCACCCAACTTCTTGAAGAAGCTGACGTTCCGGGTGACGGCCGACCTGCCATCAGAGGCCGTGACCATAGACCCTTTCACCGCCACAACGTCCAATGGTTCGGGTTCGTAGGGTAGTGAGAGTTTGCCCTGGGGATGTCTATTCCGGATTAGAACCTCATCCCCTGGTTCGAGCCTCTGAGGTTGAAGGCCCCGTCGTAGATTTTCCTGCTCAATCCGAAGCCGTCTTTCAACCTCAACTCGCTGATCATCAATGACCCCTGGTTCCCTGTCCCCCGCTTCCGGCAGCAGTCCTCGGGGGCATCTCCGGAACAGCACCTCCGCCGGGGCCACTCCGGTAGCGGCATGTGGAGTGGTACGGTACACACGGAGAAACTGATAAAGGGCCCGTTGTAAGGATTGGCCTTGTCCCTGAGCAATCCGGAATGTTTTGTTCAATGTCCGCATCAGTCTCTCGGCATCTCCATTTGCCCGGGGCCACAGTGGGGACACCTTCCTATGATGTATTCCACAGCTCTCCATCAGCTCAGAGAATCTCTCGCTTTGAAACGGCGAACCATTGTCGGAACAGAGTGTGTGTGGAAAACCATGGGCCGCAAAGATCTTCTCAACGGCGATCACCACATGCTCGAATGCCACGGACTCCACAAACTCAACCTCTGGATATCTGGAGTATTCATCTATTATCACCAGGAAATGAGTCCCCACTGACGTCGAGCCAAAGTCCGCATGAACGATCTCCCAAGGCCTCATGCCCCTAGGCATGGCCTCAATGGCAGGCTCCCGTTGGAGAGGGGCGGCCGCTTGACACCACACACATGCTGCCACGAACTCGTCGACCTTTCTCTCCAGCTCGGGAAACCAAACCTTCGAGCGGAGTCGCGCCTTGGTCTTGGCGGCCCCTTGATGTCCATGGTGGGCGAGACTGATCACCTCGAGGACCTTTGATTGTGGAACAACAATGCGGTCCCCCCGGAGCAGCAGCCCGGAGTTAGAGAATGATAACTCTTCCTTGACCTTCCACAACTGTTCCAGCGATGCTCTAGCTTCTGGTGTGCGTCCGGCCACTGCCTCCAGAATGGACTTCCAGGATCCGTTGTGCATCGATTGTTTCAATATTTGAAAACACTCATCTCCTGCTGCTGCCACCTCCAGTTCCTCTATGGACATCGCATTTGGTGTTGCCGCCTCCACAACCATGCGTATATGACTGTCCGCTTCCTCTTCACAGGTATCATACCCCTCTCCCTCACTCGCTCCAGGATGGCGGGATAAGTAGTCCGCCGCATTGTTGGCTCCTGGTCTGTAAACAAGGGTGACGGAGTATTCAAGTAGGGCAAGCATCCATCTCTCGATTCTTGCCGGGGGTTTAGATGAGGACCCTGCCAGTATTGGAATCAGTGGTTTATGGTCTGTGACCACAGTTACCGGGCGCCCCAGCACGTAGAGCCGGAAGTGGCGGCAGCCCCATAACACCGCCAAAGCCTCCCGTTCAATTTGGGAGTATCTCTGTTCCGTGTCTGTGAGAGCCTTGCTAGCATACGCCACAGGTCGAATGGTCCCAGTGATGTCTATTTGGGTCAACACAGCACCCAGCCCGAAAGGGCTCGCATCGACCACAATTTCCGACTCCAGCGCTGGGTCGAAGAATGCCATAGTGTCCTCCATGGTGAGAGCACCTTTGATGTCTTCAAAGGCAGCTTGTTCCAGGGGGCCCCAGTGCCACAGCGTGTCCTTCTTGGTGAGCGCCCGAAGAGGTTCCGATCTTGAGGCTAGATTCTGGATGAAACGCCCACAGTACGTGACCATCCCTAGAAAACTCCTCACCTCCGCTACCGACTCAGGTGCTTTCGCCGCCTTAATGTCCTGGACTTTCTTCGGATCTGGCGACACCCCACCCTCCTTAAAAATGAACCCAAAGAACTCGATAGACGAGCGCAGGAACTCACATTTCTCCCTGTGAAGGGTGAGGCCCAGCGACAGAAGGCGGTCTAGAGTCTTTCCTAGTCTCTGCATATGGTCCACCTCGGTCTTGGCAAACACCAGAATATCATCGCTGATATTAAGGACGCCTTCCAGATCTGCCAGGGCGCCCCTGATAATATTCTGGAATACCTCGGCGGCCGACGACACTCCAAAGCTCAGCCGCTTGTACCGATACAACCCCCGATGAGTAGTAAAGGTCGTAATGTACCGGGACTCAGGGTGGAGTACGACCTGATGATAGCCAGCCCGGAGGTCCAGCTTGGAGAACACACGAGCCCCTTGGACCTCAGCAATAATGTCATCGATGGTCGGTGTGAGGTGCCGCTCCCTCCGGATGGCTTTATTGGGGAGCCTCATGTCCACACAGATGCGTACTGAGTCAGGTTGCTTAGGTTTTCTGGCAACCACAATCGGGGACACCCAGGGTGTCGGGCCCTCCACTTTCTCGATGATGTCGAGGTGCACCAAATTGTCCAGTTCTTTGTCCACCAGTTCTCTTAGATGGAAGGGCACTCTGCGGTGTTTCAGCGCAACAGGTTGCACGGACTCATCAATATGCAGTCGGATCGGTTCTCCTGTCATCTTACCGATCCCATTGAAGAGTTTAGCGTAACGGTCCAGGATGTCATTTATGTCCTCTTGGTGCACGGCGTATGCAAATCTTACGATCCCCAACGCTTCCGCAGCCGCACAACTGAGCAAGGTATTGCTACTGACTGGGGTTACGTAAAATCGAGCCTTGATGTGCGACCCATCATGCTCCACCTTCGCTACAAACGCCCCATCCAGTGGTATGGGATCTTGACCACCGAACGCAAATATACGGGCCCTCGGCGTTACCAAACTTGGGGGGGGTCTAAGAGAGTCATAATGTTCCCTGGCCATCACATTGACAGAGGCACCTGTGTCCACCAGGACTGGGACCGGGGCGTTGTTGATCTCTACGATACACCGTGGCTGCCTTCTGCTCTTCCCTTTGAGCATCTCCACACTCGAGACAAAAAATATGTTTTCCTCGTCCTCTTCATCAGCCACCTCCGCCTGAGGATCACCCTCACCCTGTTCCACCTGGGCTACGCTGGGCTGCTGGTATTGGCGAGGGGCCCATATCCGAGCCTGACCTCTCGGTACCATCACGGGCAGGGCTGCACGGCACACCCTCGAGAAGTGATCTGCCAGTCCACACCTCCCACAGACCTTTCCAGCCGCCGGGCATTCCGCTGCGTGAGGGAGGTCATAGCCGCACTTTTGGCATGACTCACCGGCTCTTCCTGCCCTGTCTCGGGGCCCTCCGCCCGGACGCCTCGCTCCTCGGCCACCTCGCCACACGACGCACACCTCCGACCTCACTGAACGAGATCCAGACTCCATCTTGACAGCCCGGGCTTCAGCTACCTCATGGCACCGGCCTAGCTCCAATATGCGTGGCAGCGTGATGCCAGGCTCCCTGAGGACTTGTCTCCTGAGTTTCCCCGACGAACATGCTTGAATGAGCATGGTGCGGATCATGTCGTCCGCATCCCCCCATGCACATCCCAGAGAGAGACGGCGTAGGCGACCATAGAAAGTGTCCAGCGTCTCCTCCTCCTTTTGTTTCGCCGAGAGCATGACAAACCTCTCATAGTCCGCGTTCGCAAGAGGGAGAAAATGAGTAAGGAGTGCCGCCTTGGCCGCATCATACGTGTTGTTGGCAGGCGTAAGGGACTCAAAAATGTCTTGGACTGCGGATCCAGCCGAATACAGCATAGTGGCGATTCTACTGTCATCATCCGTCACGTGTGCCGCCCTGAAGTACATATCAAGACGACTCACCCATCTCCTCCATCGGGGCCCCATGCTTGATGGTGGACCTGACGCGTCAAACTCTGGAATGGGCTGCAGAGCTGCGTGTGCGGTGGGCACTGGTAGTTGAGCCATGATGGGGGGTGCAGGTTGACCCAGCAGTAGACCTGGAAGAGCCTGAGTCCCTGGGGGTGCAGCAGCCGGCTGTTGGGCGGTCCGCGGAGCAGCCACCTGGCCACGATCCCGGGGTTGCGACGTTGATGAAGTGTCGCCGTCTGAACCATCAGATCCGTCCATGGACTTGAGCGCACAGGCACCCCCACCTACTGCGTTGGGGGCCGCAACTCAAACCCACGACCATTCCGGCGTTCGTGCAGCAGCTTCAATCTGGTCACCCCAGCACACCAACAGTCACAATGGGGTAAATCCGGCAAGGCCCACCATGCCAGGTGTACCTGATGATGAGGGAGATGAAGAAGCTGTCATGCAACCACTATTGAATATCCATACCAATTTAGGAAGTTCCAAAAATTAAGCCTGGAGCATGGATTGGTTTCATGCAAGCCCAGTCATACCAATCCTTCTCCGAGCTTCCACACGACGTATGAGTCCCAGAAAAACTCAAAAATCCATAACAAGGATATGGGCGTGCAGATTGAGCTACCCGCTCTTAATGTGTCCAAAAATTAGGCTCATAAAACGTTTCTGCTCCAAACCGGAGCCTGAGAAAGATTTATGGCCTCGAGACAAAATGGCCGCCGGCCGCGTGTGCGTCCTCGCGACCCGGCCTTGATCGGAGCGAATCTTCGATCCGCTCCGGTAAGAAAAATTGATGAAGTCATTCACCGCCGGGCCCGGGTCTCCTCTACACCTCGTCGCCACTGTTGGGGGGCTACATCTACGCCCCCGATGCGGTCCCGCAAGCCCCGTCACACATAGCACACGGAGACACGGTGTTGCTAGTTCGGGCTTCCCGGTCGCTCTGCCGCGGCCGGGAACGCCCCCTTTATTTAAACACCACGCGGCGGCGTGACACGTCACGCCGCCGCGTTCGCCCGTCATCGGGCAACGCCACAACCCCCAGTCCCCTTCTGCGTTATAGAATTCCTTTGACACATTGAAAAGTAGTCATTTTAAAAAACTGAGAATGCTTTGGGAGGAGGGTTCTCGCCAATCCCTCGCTGTCTTGGAGACGTGCACTTTGAGCAGAACCCCGTCGAGCGATCACAAAACACCGGCTGTGTCTGCTTGGCAGTCGCCGGCACTGCGTCCGGGGCTCGGGTGACCTCCGTCCTATCTCTCGCGAGCAGGCGCCCGGCAGATTTGCATATTCATTTCGCTATTCCACCTTCACTGATGCCGGGCGAGATGCGAGGGCTGTGATTAAAGCGTTCCCTAAAGCACGTGCTGCACGAGGATCACACGGAGCAGGGTGGTGGAAGCCTCGTACGCGTGTTGTCATCCTATCGCAGTCGGGAAGGAGAGGACTGGTTTATTTCATAGATGGAGCTGAACGTGTTCTTTAACGTGACGCCGGTGGCAAGACTCCCTTAAATAGTACTCCCGACTCGAGTCCTGCCATGTCCTCTAATAACGGAAAGGTCATTTCTGACTGTGCACCTCAACGCAGTTCTATGACACGTCGACATCGCAGTGTTTTGATTAAACTGTTGATGCTGGTACTTGAGAGTATTGGCTCCTCAGCCCGTCAGAGACACCTGGCCGCATATTTGTGTGTCAGGGCAAATCATTTAATTTTCCCTGCCGCCTGTTAAATGTAAAACCCATTTGTTGTGTATATTTGTCTGCATAGAATAATATACCACCACCAAAACGCAAACTGTACCTTCCCGCAATGGAGCCCGTCACGCGGAGTCCTAACCCCAATGCAGTAAACCCCATACTCGAGACTCTTCCCGTAAACGAGAAAAGAAATGCTGATGGAATCTCTGATGGCAGAAAGGAGGTCATTTTCATTAGTGGGTAACATAAGAAACATGCGAACGCCTTGAGGATTTTTAAGCATGCCTCTCATGGCATGCCTTATTTGTATTCGTTAGTATGACGTAGCGAGGGGCGGAAAGCAACGTGCATTTCTGCCACCTCTCTTCATCTTAATCACACAAATGCTCCAGCATGTGTGCTGGCATGCATTGTCATGCCCGAGCAAACGCTGGGTATCCGTATGGTGTCCGCTGGCTTTATTCACCAGCAAAAACCAGGCGTACACCATGGCAGGCAGCATTTACTTCATTTGCACACCGGAGTGCACAAGTGTATGCCGTGTTTTGCCCTGCAATTATGCACTCTGATTGTCTATGTGTATGTCTGTCTGCACGTAGCGCGGTCCCCGCTGCTGTATTACAGGCAATAATGAAATGAGCCTCAAAATGACTCAAATACTGTCGGTTTTTACCACATGCCAAGTCATTGCCAGGGCCAACCTTAAGGGCTGCAGCGCCCTGAACGAATTGGGTGGGGCCAGGATGGGCCACTCTCTTTTTTTTTTCAACCTCCTCGCTCCGGCGAGGAGGTTAAATAGGGTGCGTCAGCATCCCACTCTCATTGAATGAGCCCGCGGGTGCATTCAATGACAATGAGGCACCTGCCACGCCTTCTCCCACAGCGCCAGCTCGGGGGAGCCCTTTAAAAACTCCCCCGAGCAGGCGTGGTGGTGGCTAAAGGCGCCCGGCTCACCCCCCCTAATACCGGCTCTTGTCATGACCTATGGTCTACTTACCTCAAGAATTCTTCTTGGCAAACAGCTCCAGATTATAAAGTCAAAAACCGTCACACTTTGCATTACAATTTTTACCTCTACCCAAGAGGTGGATTTAAACATTTTAAAAAGTCACTTAAAGATTTTTACACTTATTTATTTTTCAGTGAAGGGAAGCGCTAGGGCTTCCATTATTTGCAAGAAACACTCGAAAGTGGCGAAAAAGTGTGTATCTCAGATGTACACTTTATCACTCTATTTGAGATACTACCGTCCCCACGCCCCTTTATAATGTTACGCAGAGCGGGGTCAATACTAAACACTCTCGGCATTGCATTATATACATTCGGCCTTATTACGAGGTTGGAGTACCGGCAAGGCTACCTCCAAACTCGCATCCGGGACTGGCACCAGCAAATGGGAAATTACCGGGCCAGCCGGGCCCAGTAATAGCCCTTTAGTGGGTGCCAAACCCGGTAGGGCTCAATGGGAATGGGGAGGGTGGTAGCACTGGTACCATTAGTAACGGTACTGGTGCTACCATCAACTTCTGCCCGTGGGTGCCGGTAGACCTTCAGGCTGCAAGGGCACCCGCGAGTGGAACTCGTAGTACCGCAGTACGGTAGCAACGGTGCCGGTAGCGATACCAACGCCATTGTAGCCTTACTGCCATACTTGTAATGAGGCCCAATGTTAATGGTGTGATTTGCTACTTTACGTAATCCATTTCCATCCACAAGTTGGGGTTTGAAATGCTTCAAAAAAATATGATAATAATTCATGCGTAATTACTGAAACAGTTATGCTTCTTCAGCAAATAGGAATAGGTTAGCACGGTACAGCCAGTATCCTCATCTTTTGTCAGAGACCCTCAGGATGTTGCATGTGATAATCCGAGGTCATCATTTGCCAAACTCATAATGTGCCATTTCAGAATGAAGGGGATGAACTGCCAGAGGACTTGAATTGTTATTTCCGGGTAACAAAAAATGCTATAATAAACTGTGTACATCATGAAAAAGGCACACAGGATTCCAAGGTAGACGCTGTTGTGTAGAGACGCTGCTGGCAGGGTGTTCTCTACATTCTGGGCATGTTCACGAAGCACTGGGACAGTCTCTCATATGGTTGTCACCCTGAGTTAAAATTCAACAAGTGTTTGCAGGTAAGGTGTCATCAGTAAGGCAAAGTAACTTACAGTTACGTCAAGGTTCTGCACCTCTGGATTCCCTCTTCACAGGTGAAGATGGTTCTTCTCAGGGTCAGGTTACCTTTAACTTTTTCCCCATCAGCCTTTGGTAATTTTTAGTCCATCATCGTGATAGCCCTGACCAGAGACTATGTCTCAGGACACTTTTCCCTCCTTGCGTTAGGGCTTGAAGGAGCCCGTAACAGCCTACATTTTTCTTTTTGGTATTCTGCATCTGGGCTCAAACTATAGGTCAACAAAGGACACTAGATACCCAAGGGAGCCTCCAGATTAGTGGTCACTGAGTCTGGAGAAGCTAAGCAAGTGTTCTTTATTCTCGTAGGTGGGCTTGCCAATTCCACCAGGTCCACAGAATGGTTCCTGAAAGGCTCACTTTGGTTTGTTCTTTTAGTGGTATTAGGTTTCTTCCGTGTAATTCTTGAACACATGCCAACCAAGCTTTCACCCGTGGCTACCTTGGCACGTAGACCCCTCTTCAACTCAGGTTGCATTGGCTCCACAATGTATCCCCTGATTCCCTCCAAGCCCCTTGGACCTCTTAGCTTGGCCAAGGCTGGGTAGAATGTCTTGTACGTACTGTCCAACGCCTTTGTTTCCCACCACTTACTGGAAGCATTTTTCCTTCTGTGTGCCTGTGTAGAGGTGGAGCCAAGTACCGCCACTCAAAGCTCCTCCACCATGTTGCCTATATGTTGGGAGCGAGAATGTGAAACACGTGCATTGCCAATGAGAATACCTATACCAAACAGAATCCTGGAAGTAAGATTTCCATTGAGAAAGCTGTAACTGCAAACACAACAATATGATGGCCATTTGAATGAAATCCTGGAGGAAATGGGAAAAGCAAGTGAGAAAGCAGACTGGTGACGTCATGAAGAGCAGCATCGACGCACCCAGAAGAGATGCAGAGACGAGAGAACATGAACATTCTATAAACTCTAAATATAAGGTGTTAAAGATGAGCAACATTTCGGGCTCGAGATGAAGCTGCTCATGCTACAGAATAAATAAAGAAGATGTTAACTCGTTTCACAATTGTTAAGAAGCAGCAACGCAAGTAGACACAGTATTTTTCAAGGCTGGCTATGTAGTGAATAGATTGCAGTGATGCGCCTACATATATACATAGGAAATGTAAGTACTATGGATGATTCCACAATGCGCTTTAGCAGAACTGGATTCCAAAAGCAGAGAGATGTTTTTAGTATGTTGGAGTTAGAAATTGAAAAACTCAACCATGGAGGTGGATCAAAGAAAGGTTTGGTTGGAACAACATCAAGAAGTCAAGGCCACCTTGGGCCTGGATATGCATCCGAACTATTAGAGATTGTGTGAAAAACAGAGCTCTAGTCTCTAGTGAGGAACGAGAATATTGAAGACGTCTAAGGTTCATCAAATAGAAGTATTATAAATGCAGTAAGACTCGAACTTGTGGTCTACAGTCACATGGTCAGATGAAAATAGACACTATGATGAGCACAGCACAGCATAGAGAACATTTCCAAGGCTGAGTTCAAAGCCTTAATTCACTAGTAGGCTGCAAGTGTGATGATGGATGCGAGAGCTAATTGGTGGGAAGCTATGGTTGTGAACAGCCGACTGGCACCTGGATGCCAGCCTGCGTCTGCTTACGCATGTGGAATATTACAGAGGGGTACAAGAGTGCCAACCGATTATTCAGGGACACGTAATAGAGAGCCCTATATTTTGTGTAACCAATGGGACGTTGTGTATTTGATGACGTTCGTAGTGACCTGCACTAGAGGAGGGCTCAGTTGCTCCACCTGATGTTAGAGACCCAATCACTTTCCCTGACCAGTATGGAACGTATACTTAGATGTTCCTTGTAAGCCTATTACCATTCCAAATAGGTTTTTGTAGTTTGTAACGAAGATTGGCGTCAATAGCGATGTGTTTTCGATATATGATCTGCTTTTTTATATGTTGAATTGAGTGTGAAGACCCAGCGAACGCTTTGATGTTCGTTGCAACTCCCTGTTTTAGATAATTGATATTAAAACAGTCGCACCTTGCCAACTTCCTGAGTTAGTTTTGATTATTGATGTTTGAGTAATATTCTGCATCTCCATCTGTCTTTAAATATTGATATCTCATCTTAAAGGGCTGGGTCGGTTAAAAACCCATCAATCTGGTAAGATTTGGGTTCACCAGTAATATCAGCCATCCTCCGCCATTTAACTGGAAGAATGTAAGGCTCCCTATAGATAGCTGGGGTTAGTTTAAAAATCTTGCAAATATAGGTGGGACGGGTCCCTCATTTTCAGGCGGAATCCCCTCCCGACAGATACAGGGAGCTGAGCGGACTGAAGGCTGAAGCGGCTGGTTTGAGGAGGAGATGATCTCGAGGGTCAGATGTCGAAGACATGAAAGGTGAGTAGGCGGAGTAAGGTGGCAAACTAAATGAGTATCGAGAGGGGAAGAGTGATAATGGGGATAGAGTAACGGAGGGTTGGTTGGGGTATTTTATTATTCATTTATTTGAGACAATGAGCGTCATAAGTGTGAGATGATGAGCGCCACAGTATAAGGTATACAGACAAAGAGTGATCTATATAGGAAGCCTGTTAACCTATGACAAGGACGTTTAGAAGGAGCTTGTCTTAAAATCCAAGTGGATATCTAGGCTACAAACAAACAAAGTGGTATTAAGAAGGAGAGCTCATACTCCGTAGGAGTCATTTTTAGGGGCAGAAGTAGTCACAAGGAACGTGGACTAAAGTACATGTGGGCCGGCCAGTTTGTCAGTATTGTCTGTCTATTTATATGTTGCATGAGATATATGTGGTAAGGAAATGAAAAATTGAGAAATAAGGAAAAAATAGACAGTGGGTGGTAACGATGAGATTTGAAGTAATCTGATTATTTATTTATTAGCTAAACTGATAATGTTCAATGAATAGGTAGACTGAAGTAAAATGTGATACAGAGGCTTGGAGCTGCAACGATTGGTGAACACATAGATTAAATTATTTTTCTGGAAAGTGTTTATTTTTGTGACATAACAGAAAGTGGTGATACTCAGTTGTGACTAAGTCATGATGGAGGATATTACCCCGCTCATACATTTGTGCAGAGAGCTTCCAAAACACGCGCCCAAGCAATATAGTGCAGAATGAGTTAAGGGTACGGCAGATAAAATGTTCATGCCATGGCCACAAGGGGGATCGTTGTCTAAAACGGTCCTACAACATATGATGACATACTTGCATGCAACATATACGGAAAAGAAGTTAGAAAAAAGGTTATTGAGCTTAGAGCTCTGGAAGATGTATCAGTAGGAATGGGAAAACCAGCCTCCTGAGGACTGGTTGCTTAACCAGCGTAAAGAGGGGGGAGAAGAGCTTTCTGCTACCCCTTCTGCACCTGAAGTAAAAGGTGATAGTGTGAAAGATAAAGGATTATATCCCTTAAGAGAGCTCAAGGCAACAACAGGGTATAGTAACCAAATGTATAAGCCACCTGCATGTAGCAGTGACGAGACTCCCGAAAAGACACTAAAAAGAGATGTGATTCGGAAAGTCCCACGAGACAAGGAAATAAGTGACCGACCAGGTATGTCTCTAGACATAGAGGGAAACATAAAAAAGATGAAAGGGAAAGAAAGACAAAGCTGATTAGGTAGTGCTCATACAGAATGAATGGATGGGCGGTCAGATATTGCTCAAACTCGATGGAAAGAGCATTGGGGGAGTAAGGCAAGAAGAAGATCAGGATGAACAAGACGTAATAGACAAGGAACGAGTAAAAGAATTGAAAGAGGCAGAGGCTAAAAGAAAGTACAGACAAAGAAGGGAACAGCTGTGTCAAGATGAATAGTTGAAAAACTAAGAAAGAGAAGAAGAACAAAGAAAGTATCTTAATAGACAAAGAGCAATCGAAGAAGGAGATAAGCTTGAAAATAAGAGAGGAAGAGGAAGAACAGAAATTAAGAGATAGAAGCATTCAAAGATGAAGTGATGAAGAAATGCACAGAGTAAACGAGAGAAGAGAGGTGAAAAGACAGGAAGAGGAAAGGGTTAGAGAAGAATCTAAGAAACTAAGGTAAGTCGATAAAGAAATGGAACCGAAGAAAAGGCAAAGAGCATGCAACATTTATGGCATAGAGATAGAATGAATGGAACCTAATCCAGTAGTAGCATGGGAAGATTCTTCCCGACACATGAGCCAACACCTGGTCCATCTAGAGCAAATCTAGAAGATGATTTTGATATCAGAAGCTTTGGGGATAAAATTGATAAGGTTTATCATGACATGAGGACCAAGAAAGAATCAAAAGGCAAGGGGAAAAATGATTGATTTAAAAGTACGCAATCGCAAGGCAAAGAGGGAAGTTTGTTTAGCCTAGAGAATAGAGATTTGTCTTTGGACAGGCTGACTCTGAATAGAGACGAGAAAGAAGAGAGTCACACAAGTTGGCGACAGGATATTTCAGATGAAGATAGAGAAAACTTCCGTGAGGAAGAAGGCACCAATGCATATGATTCTGAAGGGTATTCTCCTACAGACAGAGAATTAAGATGGTCAGATCTAGACCTACCTAAATCTAAGTCATCAGAGACTCTGCCATGCCTAGATCGCCCTAAAGAAAGATCCCATAGTGTGAGAGGGGACTTGCCACCTTATGTGAGTAGACTAAGGTCATTACCGGGAAGAAGATGGTATGGAACCATTGTCCCTGCTAAGGACAGGCAAATGATGGGGGACAAATGCGAATTTGGTTTTCTGCAATTCCCATTGTTAGAGAAAGGAGGGGTCAGACCACAGTATATACCATGGCTCCAGATGGATAAGGATAATCTAAGGTGCAAACTCATGAGTTTAACGTCGTGCTGGAAAATGGATTTATGAATTAGAGAAAATGACAGGAGGAAACAGGTTGGCTATAGGGGACATTAATTAAGGGTCTTCTAGCAGCTTTACTTGGGGAATAAGCTGATGACATTTGGTCAAAAGCAGGATATGCAGGCATCACTGCTCAGAATTCTGCTCATGGTGGAGGACTGTTCAATAATTGTAGAGCAGTGGTCTGGAAAGCGCTTTGAGTACAGTATCCATACACGCCAGGTATGGGAGCTATAATGGGACGAAAGATGCAGGAAGGACAGGATCTGATGATTTATATTCAGAATTTCCAAGAGCAATGGAGCTTGGAAATGCACGAGCCGTGGGGAAAATCTATACCTGTATTCTATCATATATTATGTCAAGGGCTACCAGACAAGGTACAGAGATAGCTCAAGAAGCTGTTGGGTATGGAGGAAAAACCTTGGCCAGAGATACAGTTGACAATAGCGCATCATTGCCATTTGTTACAAGAGAAAAGCCAAAAGAAAGAAGAAGGTAGGAACTTGAGGAGGCTAAGTTGGTGCAGACAAATCTATCAACGTATGCCATAGAAGGGGCGATGTTAACTAGTAGAGAAGGGCAGGTAGCACAGTAGACACTAGGTATGCCACAGGTGAATAACCAAAGGCAGGTTGATCAAGGAAGGAATGGATTTGTATCATGAGGAAAGGAAACTTCTGTAAAAGAGTAGGCTTTCAGAATAATCAAAGGAACTTTCAGAATAACCAAGGTGGGTTTCAGCCTATACAGAGTGATAATCAGGGCATGCAGGGAGGGCAGATCCGGAGACATCCTCCTGTATGTTGGGCATATGGAATGACAGGACATATAGTGTGATCATGTGGGAGTCAAGGGTATGTATAGAATGGGCAGTTCTCAAGAGGTGGGACCGCTTTCCCATGTGCAAATGGCACACAAAATAGAGATGGGTTTGCCCAAGATCAAGCAGTATATCAAGCACAAGCACCGAGAACACAACAGGCTTTGCAACCACAGCAAGCACCATTGAGTCCACCACAAGGACAGTCACAGCATGCCCCCATGCAAATACAGCAGAGTGCAAACATGCAACAGTTACTGACTCCTAGGATACCCCACAAAGGAAGGAAATCCTTTTCACAGGCACAGGAATAAGCATGTACCCACAGCAGGACAGGTCACTGGGTGACTTGATGTGTTTAGTACTATCTATAACGCCAAATCCTGAAGAAGAAGAACCAAGGGTTGGCATCACGATAGGAGGCAAATCCTTTCCTTTTCTAGTAGACACAGGTGTGACACGCTCATGTATACGGGAGGGAAAATGTTTAATCTCGGGTAATGCCATGAATGCTCACGGTTTCACAGGAGCTACAAGTAGAGTTCCTTTTACTGAAGAATGACCAGTCTCTATAGGAGAATGTGACATGTCGCTACCATTGTTGTATTCAAGGCAGACACCATTTAATATATTGGGTCGAGCTGTAATGACGAAGTTGAATATGAAGATTTCTTTTACTGATGAAGGCATAGTGTGTTCAACACCAGGGATATATTACTTAAATGTTAGTTAATTCATGATGGCATTTACAGGACAAATAGCCATACATGGGTACCGTTTCATTATGTGGTACGCATTTTGTGTACATGGCTGCCTGGTTTAGTAGGTAAGATTAGGAGAATAGCTGATGAGTTTGTCTTTAGAGCAGAGATTCCCATGGATTAAGAGGGGGAGACATGTTTCCCTTAGAGCTGCAAGCAGCTGTATAACGAGGGGTCTTGGCTATGCCCGTAGGATTTGATGACAAGGGCAGATCATGGAATACAGTAATCACTATTGGAGAAGGTTACAGATTAACTGACATCACTGATGAGGACATTTTTAAGGATGACCCATCTGATGACAAACTAGTGTTTGAGATGAGAATTACATATTGTGTTAGAGCAGAAATACGCAAAATTCCACAAAAGATGATGATAGTGAGACAGTATCCTACATTTTTTATGAAGACATGGAAAAAGTGGCAGTTTCTTTATGGACTAAAGGCACTTATGACATAGGCCTATTAAAGGGGGTAAAGGGGTTGGAGAAGTTAAAATTAAACTCAAGCCAGGAGCAATTTACCTCGAGCACAATAGTATTGTATGTCTTGAGAGGCAGACAAAGGTATCTTTAAAATGATATACACCATGATGGATCAAGGCATTTTAGTGACATCACAGTCACCATGCAATATCATGGTGTATCCTGTGAATAAATTGAAGGCGGGGTCGTGGGAAGACATGCGCCCAATTAACCGGATTGTAGAGGCCGAGTTTATTCTAGTTCCTAACTCTGCGACAATCTCATGTAGTATCCCTGTTGAGAGGTGATATTTCACTGTGATTGATTTGACAAATGCGTTTTTCTCAATCCTGTTGCATAAAGATTCTCAGTATCTGACGTCATTTACGTTCAGACAGACTACGTTAAAAAGCACGAGATTACCTGGGGGTACTGTGAGTCTCCATTGATTTTTATTAGAGTCCTACAGATGGACTTAAGCAATATTTCTTTGCCAAGAGTTGTTTTGCAATGTGTGGATGATATTTTGGTCTGCAGCACATCAGAAGAAGAGCACCGATGTGACTCAGTTCAGCTAATGATTATCTTAGACGAAAAGGGATATAAGGTAGACAAAGAGTAACTACAGTATTGTCATGAAGAGGTGTTACACATAGGACAGTTAATTTTGCATGAAGGAAAGAAAGTTGCACCTGAAAGGGCAGACGCCATTTTGAAAACAGCAAAACCACACACGATAAAGCACATGCAGAAATTATTGGGACTGTGTAATTATGTGAGGGCATGGGTATTTGATTATAGTTCATACAAAAGGTCCTTATTGCAGGCCCTGAAAAATGCTCAAACAAGTCAGGAAAAGATTGTATGGACTAAGGACATGGACAAAGGGTTTGACTAATTGAAAAAGGCAATTTGCACAGCTCCAGTTTTAGGGATTCCTAATTATTCGGAGGAACTATTTTTATTTTTGCACACAAAAGGAACATTTATGACGCCAGTACTCACGCAGAGAACTATGTTGTGGTATAAGCCTTTAGCATATTACAGTGGGATTTTTGATCCACTAATGAGGGGTCACTTCCCCTGCGAACCATCTTTAGCAGCCACCATGTTCACAATTGAAAAAGCTGCTAGTATAGTAATGGGGTGTTCCATGATGATGTTTGTTGAACTTGCATTATTTACTGTTTTGGAAAAACTAGGCTACGTTGATATCTCAAAGAGCTTCTGCTTATGAGGTGGTCATATCAAATCCAACCATTAAAATAGTCAGATTTAAAATAGTAAATCCTGCCACCTTTGTAGCCTAACCACTGGCAGAGGTCGAACAGCACAAGATTGCTCCAACTATGAGGGGTTCTATGACGAGATTACGAAGGTGAAAGAAAATGCTCTAGCAGCTGCGGAGATTCTCTTTATTGATGGCTCTTCGAGAATTGATCAAACTGATGGGAAAAGATATACACATGCTGCTGTGGTAAGGCATATGGCTAATGAGGGATTTAAAGTATTGATACGTGCATGACTACCGTCCAACTTTTTAACACACCCTAGAGAGGTGGTGGCACTGATTGCCGCAATTGAAAATAACTCAGACCAGGAAGTAATTGTGTACAATGATTCCACCTATGCTACATCAACAGTGCATGCAGGGTTAGCACGTTGGAAAAAGAGGGGCCACCTCCAAGTGGACGGCACTCCGGTGCAACATGCCGACTTATTGGACAGACTTATTAAAGCACTACAGCTCCCAGTAGCCATCGCAAATATTAAGTGTGCAGTGCACACTAAGAGAACAGAGTTTATTTCACACGGAAACCAAGCCGCAGAAGAAGCAAAATTAGTTGCATATTCAGAGAAAATCATGAGCTTTGATATGCCTGATGTGAATGAGAGAATGGTGGTGATGAGGATTATAAATAAAAGTTTTCATAACTTGTCGAAGACACAGTTACTGGAAGTTCAATGTAATGCACCACAGGATGAGAAAGATCTGTAGATGCACAGGGGGTGTACTTTATCCCCTTCTGAGGCATAGTGGCAACAGGAAAGCACTGGTAAACCGGTGATGCCTGTAGCCTTATTAAGGGTGGCGTTGGAACAGCTACACTACCCTTCACATGTTACTAGAGAAGCCTTGCACAAACCATTGTGGAGGAGTGGTTTGTACTAAATTTGTTAGAATACCTTGCATTTTATGTAGTAAAATGCATCGTATGCCAAAAGCTTACTGCTGGGTACACGCTGTGAACAGTCAGAGGTATTATTCCTCGACCAAATGGTCCTTTCCAGCATTTACATATTGACTATGTTGACATGCTGCAGGTCTGTCATGGTTACAGATATATGATAGTTGTAGTGTGTCCCTTTTCAAGGTGGGTCGAAGCTGTCCGGTGCACACATCCAGATGCCACTTGTGCTGCAAAGTTCCTAGTTTGAGAAGTACTTCCTAGATGGGGAATATGTGAGGTAGTCAAAGGTTGCTTTTTTACCTTTTAATTTACTGATTGATTTCCCTGATTTTAAAGCGCATATTTTTTTTTTACATTTGTAGGCTCTTAATTAATATTATTCACTGTTACTCGTTTTTAGTACTGGTAGATACTTCTCTTCATCACTTAACTGCTGTAACACCCGTGCGGTTTAAAACAGAGAAGTTGCTCTGCATGCATGCTTCCCTTTCACCATCAAACTGCGATTCTCAATTGCTTTGTAGTTCTTTGCACGTATCTTCATACAAACTCAGCGCGAACGGGCCGGTGCGGATGGGCTTAGCCAGTCTGTGTCAGTCTGTGTCGGACGCTAGGACCTAGGCTAGCCACTACACACTCATTTTGCTCCCGGTTTGATTGTCTACCGTCACATTATCATGGGCCTATCTGTAGTCTTGGCCGCCATTCAAGCGGCAAGAACCTTGTCCCTTATCCGAGAACAAGCAATTTTCCAGCAATTGCAGGTGAGCTCCAGGAAGCCTGCTGCGGCTCCTTCGAATGATTTTTTGCTTCTTATACCAATGGTTTCACGCAGCAACAGTATTAGCTGTCCTAATCTCACGGCTGCACTGTCTTGGCCCAATCTCCTTCTTCATGTGCAGAACACACTAATCATGCAAATCTCATACCGCTGCCCCTCCTACTCGTAGTAAGAGAGGAGGGTCCCTTCTCCAAGAAACTGGTTCTGCTGGTACTGCCCTTTTTTGATGCAGCCTGACCTCTGCCCTTTAGCAGCCCAAGCCAAGGACATTAAGATTCCAAATGATCCTCTTATAGTGTCACCCACCCATAATTTGTCATGCCTGCTGCTTAATACCAGATCTATGGTAAAACATGCTGCTGAGAAAGCAGCACATATATGAACACAGAAACAGATATTTGCGCATTCACAGAAACCTGGGCACATAGTTCCACGGGTCCCACCCTTAACCTGGCTATCCCTGAGGGCTTCTCGATGTTGAGGTCAAATAGGGTAGAAGGCAGAGTTGGGGGAGTGGCATTGATTTTTAAATCCCATCTTACAAACTGGGGAAAAGTCGGGACAATAATGAAAGGTAATGAGTCCACTCAGGGCAAAATCGGACTCAATGCCAAGGCTACACTCAACCTTTTGGTGATTTGTAGGCCCCCTTCCCTATTGAAGACTTTATTATAGCACTATCTAATAATGTGTTGTCCTGTTTAAAAACTTGCTCCAGTTTTATTGTCATGGGTGATTTCAATTTTTGGCTAGGCCACCAGGATGATTCCAGAGGTCTAGAATTGGAGACATACCTGGCCAACCTGGGCCTGGACCAATAATCGTAATCTGACACATTGTCTTGGACATGTCTTAGACTGGATGTAGGCAGCCAATGTGCTAATTAAGAATCTCCTGGTCACCCCCTGCCCGTGGTTTCACCATCATTGTATTAACCTTTCCATCCAATCAGCTTTTCTGGTCAAAAACAGAAGTAAAGACTTGCCTACTATTAGGGGCAGGAATCCCATACTTCTTACTCTGGAAAAAATTAACCCCTTGCTGAACTCCGCTATTAATTTATTACCCTCATGTTCAGTGCTGAATGTCACCACCACTCTCGCAGACATTACTAATCTTCTGTCCCCTGAGAAGGAGACCTCTGTTAAAAAAAAGCCTTGGTTTTCGCCTGCTCTTTGTAAACTCAATTCTACCATGCTCAAGCAGTACTATAGCTGGAAAGGTAATCCCATTTTCAGCCTCCTCATTTTATACAAAGGGTCCGTTAGAACATATAAAGCTGCTCTACTGGAAGCAAAGACAAATTCTCTAAATGACAGGATCATCTCTGCTAAATCAGAGACTAAAGAACTTTTTAAGATTTTAAAGGAGCAAGAGCCTACCTCAGCCCCGGACTCGGGCATAGTGGTGAAAGACACGGCCTGATGTCAGAGCATCCAGGATGCTCTGGGTGCTAAATTACAGGGTATCAAGACCAACATCCTTTGGAAAACAATTGCTGCCCCAAATTAGGCCACTATAATAAGTTCTGAAGGTTTCAAAAGAGGCCCTACAGTTTCTGAATTTTCCTTCTGCTCGATATCTCTTTGGAGGAAGTGGTGGAGGTAGTTGTACACCACAAGACTACCAGCTGTCGGGGTACCCATATTCCGCCATCATCATTAAAACTTGTCCGCCTAACCTACTCGCAGCAATACATCAATTTGTAAATGGCTAATTCAGGGAGTGCATTGTGCCTGATGATTTGAAATGGTCTTGGGTGACTCCTTTACTAAAACTAAAAAAAAAACCTGATCTCCTGAAGGGAAACCCTCTGAATTACAGGCCCATCACAAACAATGCCTTTGTGTTAAAGATTTTGGATAGGTTGCATATAAATAGGTAGCCCTACACCTTAATAATTCCTCCATTTTAAGCTGCGGACAATCGGGCATCGGAGCTGGGCACAGCACCGAAACAGCATTGCTAGAACTTAAATCGAGGCTCCTCACACACACCGATAAAGGTCTCGCTCATTCTCCTGGATCTTTCTGCTGCTTTCCACCTGGTAGACCACACTCTGTTGGGCTCCAGGCTCGAAGAGGTGGCCTTCTTTTCCCCCGCTGGGTTGCCTCATTTCTTCATAACAGAGTAAGTAATGTCTGGTCTGAGACCGCATGGGCGGCTGCAATGCCGATTGAATATGGGGTCCCCCATGGAGCAAATCTTTACCCCTGTTTTTATAACATTTTTGCCATTCCCGTCTTTGCCATGTTAGAGCAGGAAGGGATACGGTTTACTTATTTTGCTGATGATACTCAGTGCATTATCCCATTGTCAGGCTCCCACGCGCATGACAAAGCTAGGCTGAATAGTATAGACAACTGGATGTCCTTAAATGGCCTGGCTCGCAACAGGTCTAAGACCGAGCCTATGATCGTGGGGTCACCTTGTACCTTATCTAAGCTGGGCCCAGCACATGGTGGCTTTCAACTTGGTGACGTGAAGATTAACACACTAAAGAAAGTTAAATACCTTGGGGTTACTCTAGACCAGCACCTTTCCATGAAGGCCCACATGGGGAGTGTGGTCTCAGGAGCAGCCTACTACATGAGACTCTTCGCCCACTTCTGTCACCTTATCTCTCAGGACAACACAGAAATCCTAGCCAGAGCCATAGTAAGTGCTAAAATTGACTACTGCTGTAGCATCCTGACTGGAAACAGCAAAGCTAACACCAACCTCCTCCAGGTCATTCCGAACAGGGCTGTGAGAGCCCTGCACTGGCTTCCAGTAGATGCAATAATGTGTTTTTGCCTCCTCATGATCACCTTTAAGTGTCTACAGGAGACTCTGCTGAGTTAGTAGCGAGAACTAGGGAGAACCATCTCCGGTTCCGGAAGCACCTCAAAACCTTTCTCTTTGCTTCTGCTTTCTCTCCTCCTCTCCCCTGCTGATTTCCTGGCTGAAACTACACTGGTTACATTGCCACCATTTCTGCTCTCGGGCCCAGGCCCCCCCAGTTGCTCACCTGCACTGCCTCCCTGGCAACCCCTGCACCTGGAGAGACTGTTTCTGTATCCCTACAGTCCCCTTACCTGCACTTATGTCTGCACTTACCTTGCACTTGCCACCAGCTCTGGCCGTTTTATTTATTCTTTTATCCTACTGTCCCATGTATTGCACTTTCCCCTCTCCCTTCGCCTCACACTTTTTCCCTTTCCCCTTCCCATGCACTTGCGCGATCTGAATGACACCTGGCCTAGTTGGATCGTTATCTGTCTTCCCCTGTTTCCCCTCCCTTGCCTCATCGTGCCTTGAAACACTTGTGTATGGGTGCATTATAAATGCCATATCATATCATATCATAACTGAACATGTTCAAGACCCCCATTAGAACTCTCATATCTAATAATTCCAGAATGCTAGCCATCCCTCGAAGTAGATCTAGAAAGGCTGAAAAGGGAGCTTTCTCAGCAGCAGCACCTGCTGCATGGAACAGTCTCCCGTTGGATCTCAGCCTCGAACGGAAACTCGAGCCATTTAAAACAAAAGCTAAAAACCTGGCTATTTGCTTAATCTAAGCCTCCGTACAGCAGAGACTTCCCCCGGCTTTGACTAATTGTTAAGTGTTTTGTCATTTTTGTTATGTTTGACGCCATCATGCCTCCGGGTCCATTGCTGCGCAATACAAATAAATTAAAGTAAAGAAAAGTAAAGGTATTAAGCTCAGATAATGGCCCACATTTTGTGAATGAAGTGTTCAAGCAGATTAGCTTATTGCTTAGTATAAAGCATACGTTTTCTTCAGTTTATCTCCCGCAAGCCAACAGGATCTGTGAAAGACTCAATGGCTTGCTTAAAGAAAGGATAGCCAAGCTTAAATTGACGTAAAAAAGATGGCTGCATTGCCTGCCTCTTGCATTATATCATTGAAGAATCAGCCAGGCTCTGACCATCATTTTACACACCATGAACTAGTAACGGGGAGGAAAATGAGAACGTCTCTCACTCCTCCATCGAGGATTAGAAGCGATGCCAAGCCAACAGCAGAATTGTTAGGAGATGAGCTACGTGTTTACTTAACATGTACGACTACAAGTATCTCTTTCATTTCAGAACAAATCAAGCGTACAGGGTGTATGTCTCAGAACACAGATGAAGACCATACAGTGTAACGCTCACCTGGTATCCACAGGGACGTCACTCAGCCTGTTCTGACCTCTTACGACCTCAAAACCTTCCCTGGAGTCTACTCGACTGGAGACTGGGACTGAAACACAGGATTGGTAGAGTTTAACTCCCTTTTGTCTCTGTGTGCTTGAACACCTTCTTCCCCGGGGTCCAACCCTTCCCTTTGATCCACAGCTCACCTTGTTTTCTTGGAAAGTGTGCTCTCTGTCCTGCTTTCAGCGCAGGGGCGCGTTGATTGATGCAGGCTCATTGCTGCCTAGCTACTTCACTGGCAAGAGTCCGACAGGTAAGTATAATGAGTCTTTTAAACAGTTTTCTAACTTTGTTCCTTTCCTTCCTTAGATGATGGCCGGCGTCCGGGGATGGTGACGTGCTGCTGAGATGAGTAGCGCTGAAGGTGAGTGAGAGCGCGATGCAACCCTTTCGTATCTGTTTTTGAACTGAGTTCTTTTTCTGTGTCTTTTAGGTGCTGCAACGTTTTCAGCGTGGATGCCGGTTATGAAAAAGAAATGCGGTGAGTAAGCACGGTATGCGGCGCCTCTAGATGTTTCCACGCTAACCAGGAGTGTCTTTTCCCTCTTGCAGATGGATGAGAGGTTCTGGAAACAGAGTTCCCCCAGAGCGGCTGGGATTCAGGTAAGCGTTTGAAGCTTGTACAGTCTTTAAAAATAAGCAAAGATTTGCTGAATGCTTACTAATGCCTTTTTTCTGTTCTTTTCCCTTTTCCTTAGGAAGCGGTGTGCCGGCATGGTAATGACACCGCCGAAGATTCCCGCAGAACAGAAGAAGCGATGAATGATGGGCAGAAGCGCCACAAGGTAAGGCTGTTCCCAACAGTGTTCTTGTTCTTGCAGGAGCTGAGCGCAGAAGAAAGATACAGTCCTACTGGAGACCGATCCGAACACGGTGAGTGTCACGCTGCAGGTGCAGAAAACACAAAGCATGTTTCTCAGCCTGGGTGTGGCTTAAATAGTCTCTGGGTATCCCAGGTGTCTCTGGGCTGAACCACACGTAAAAGACTAGACTGCACATGCAGTTCTGGGAACCGAAATATGTGGGGGCATCCATCTTATCCCCATTGATGCACTACAAGTCCAATACCCAATGTTATCCTATGGGAGTGAGTGAGTCTGATGCCACAAGCCCCAAGTCTGACTCCAAGTGGGTCTTTGGAGGGATAGAGGACCTTGAGGGCCATGTAGGTGATTGTGGCCTGGCTCCAGCCTGACATCTTGGAGGGCTGGGGACACGAGGGGCAGGAATCATGACAGCACTCCCCCCCCAAGGCCCCTCTCAAGGTCGCTCTTCTGTCTGGTCCTGGTTTGTTTGGATGGTTTTGATGAAATCGTCTAAGCAAGCGAGGTGCATGGATGTACTCACAAGGCTCCCATGTCCTGTCTTGTGGACCATACCCCTTCCAGTCTACAAAGTAGTATAATTTGGATCTGACGTACTTTGAATCCAGGATGTCCTTGACTTCGAATTCTGGCTCCCCGACAACTATTACTGGCTGCGGTGGCGTTGCTACCCGGGTCCCAGGTTGAACAGGTTTAAGGAGAGACACGTGGAACACAGGATAAATCTGCATGTTTGATGGCAAAGCTAGTCTTACGCCACGGGATTTATCACAGAGGTCACAGTGAATGGACCCAGGTATCTTGGACAGAAAATTTGGGTTCCTTTAATGGACACGTGTTTAGACGCCAGCCAGACTTTGGGCCTCATTACACGGTATGCAGTAAAAAACAGCATTTACCAGCATGGCGCCATTAACGTGTCCGCCTTGGCAAGAGGTCGCTAATTGCGTACCATTACGCGGACACGTGGACACGAGCATAGCGCCATGCCGGTAATTACCCTACCGCCATGCCATTAAAGACCCCAAAAAAAACCTTAGCGGCACCAACGAAAACGCTGATAGCACTTCTGACCTCCTGCACCACGCAAATAGCGGTCACCGCTATTAGCGTCACCCTTAAATAGCGGAACCGGAAATAGCGTCATCGCACAGGAACGGGAAAGAGCACGGTGGCCATCTTTAAAAACACAATCCATTGACATTTTCTGCCCCCTGGATCTGTTTCGACAACTGTGCCATCCCAAAGCCACAAAGATCCCCTCACCATGCCAAAGGCCATAAAAAAAAACACCGACCGCCAGCGTAAAGATAAGTTTATGAACGAGGAACTCATAATGCTGACAGAGACCCTAGCAGCAAACTTTGATGTGGTATTTGCCAACGACATGCAGCGGGAGACCCTGATCCAGAAAAAGGCCATCTGGGCAGAGGTCACCCTGAATGTGAGTGCGGTGGGCACCATCACCCGCCCCGCCAGGGAGTGCAGGAAGTGGTGGGACGATCTCCGTCTCCGGGTCCGCAGCATACTGTCTGCGAACTGCCAGCTGGACATGGCCACAGCAGGTGGTGCTGATTCACCGATTAAATTCAAGGAGTGGGAGGAGACCTGCACCAGCACGATTGGCGTCAAATCAATCGAGGGAGTCAGGAGCATGGTGTGACCACTACATCAGATGGAGGTGAGTGTACACATGAAACAATGCACTGTGAATGTTGAGGCACCCCCCAAATGTGAGCCCAGATTCACCTCATGGATGCGGCCACAATCATACATGCGCACAACTCTGCCCATGTGAGTGTCACATCCCAACACACACACATGCACGCATCACCACAGACAAGTGCCACACAGACCCATGCATGGATGACCCACTCAACAGCCCCATCACCTGAATCCCCACCAATGAAGTCCCAATGCACAGAACAGCATGATGAACTGAATCTGCATGAAGCACGTTGAACCATGACCAATGCCATCCTCCTCTTTGTCCCCCACAGGCTTACATACAGACAGCGAAGAACCTGCCACTGCGACTCAGGCTCCCCCTGCCAAGAAAAATCCCAGGGCACAGGAGACAGGGGACACCCCCACCACATCAATGGGCACAGGGAGGATGTGCCCCTGCAGAGGGTCAAACATCGCAAGAACGCCACTTCACCAATACCGCAGTCTACGCCAGCAACAATTGCCACACCCACTGATGTGAACCCCCCACCACAGGTTACACCCACGGAGGGCCCACCCTCTGCTGCCACAAGTTCCACTGGTGAGGCAGCAGCCACAGCGCCGCTGTCAGATGTGGAGCACCCTATAGAGTTCACCATGCAAATGCACACCACCACCGCCCCAGGAAGCCCAGAAGCAACTCCACGGCCAACACCAGGATCCAGTGTCCATGGGCAGTCTGGTGAGGAGAACACGGGAGGGTACCTGTCCGGGACGCAGAGGAAGGTGCAGCAGCCACACCACGAGCTGGCCACAGTGGCCATGACCTGGCCACCATCAGGCAGCGCCAGGAGGACATTACAGTGCTGGTTGGGCAGCATGTGGAAGAGGCTGCCCGTCTCAGGGGGAGATCACGGAGACCGCCAGGCACTCGAGGGAGGCGATGGAAGCCTGTACCAACAGGCTGTGCGTGGAGATTGGCCAACTAAGGCAGGTCCTCACGCGCATAGCAGACGCGATGGACCGCCAGTTCCCACCACCACCACCACAGGGACAGACAGCCAGCTCATCATCTGCGACAAGCCCCCTCCGCCGCTCCATGCGCACCACGAGGCGCACATCATCCCAACCTCCTAATGGTGGTGGTGGCAATGGGAAATAGGGACAGCAGGGTCTAGCTGGCAGGTGTGCAGCAGGACACCAACATTGTGCAAGCCACACATGGGGTTGTTGTGTGGGGAGGGGGCAAAGGGTGTTTCGGGAGTGTTGTGGGGGGAGGGGGGAAAAGGGTGTTTCGGGAGTGTTGTGGGGGGTGGGGTGGATGAAAGGGTGGTGGGATATTTGGGGACATGCACTTTTTCATCTCATTATACCTTAATACACTGGTGACTAGTTGAAACACAGGCTTGGACTTCATCATTGTGTATGTGTACTTCATTGGTGACAGAGTCCACTGTGCGCTTCACCACAGACACCAGTGCACTAATACCCATATCCATCCTACAGAGTTAAACCATGTGTCTCAGAATATTTGGTTGATCAGATGCTGTCGCACATCATGTCCCTCCTGGGCATCGCCTCTTGCATGACCAGCATCCCCGTCACCTCCTTCCTCATCACCATCATCATCCTCATCAGGTGGTTGCATTTCAACGTCAGGGGGCAGTGGCACATACTGTCTGATACACATATTGTGCAGCATGACACATGCCATGGTGATCTTGGCCACCTTCTCATGGCCGTACAGTAGAGCCCCACCCGACCTGCTTATGCACCTGAACCGGGTCTTCAAAAGGCCAAATGTCTGCTCAATCACGACGCGGGTACGGGTATGTGCACGATTGTAGTCCTCTTCATGCCTGTTCTGTGGGTTCCGTACAGGGGTAAGGAGCCACCTCTTCAGGGGATAGCCGGCATCACCTGTATGGGGGGAAGAACGGGGACCTGTTACTGTTCACCTCAAGAGCGGCCTGTACATATCACACAAATCGACTTTGCATTGTGATTGAAATCCACGATTACCAGCATGCATGCAGATGTTCTGTGTGACTGCAATGTGCAAAGGTGAGCTTGACCCTGCAAGTGGACATGCCCGATTCATGCCTCCGACAGTAATTGACATGTCCTGGGTGAGGTCAGGTTTTAGGTGTCCCTGGGCCCAGGCAAATTTGGTACCACACTGCTAGTGTACTGCCATTCCGACATTGATGTTGCCATGCTATGAAGCATCACTTCAGTGGTGCTATAGGTGTGTGGTTCAATGCTATGTTTAGGGGTGATCCCTTTGCATGCATTCAAGGGCACATTGCTGTATTGATGTTGTGCTGCGCTAATTCTGTATAACTATCTTGACACCATGTTGCTGATTTGTGTATTATGTGGTGTGGCATGATGTGCAATGTGGATGTGGATGGATGTGTAATATTTGGAAACCTGGATTGTTCTCAATGTTGTGCAGCTTCAAATTGCATGTGGGTTCTTCTCATGTACATTGTGGACTTACATGATGGACATTGGCGCACATCTATATATCCATTTGTCCTACGACGACAGTCAACACCCAGTTGGAGTATGTATATCTCCCCCGCCCCAATCACACTGCCATGTGCTTGCCCTGCTACTCACCAAGTAGCCTTGAACGTTGTCCGGATTGTCGCTCCATGTAGCGTGGTATGGTTGAGTTCCGCAGGACCATAGAATCATTGGTTGATCCGGGTAATCGGGCACAACAATGTGTGATTATCTTGTTTGCGTCACATACCATTTGGACATTGATGGAGTAGAATTGCTTTCTATTTCGGTAGACTACTTCATTGTGATGTGGGACCACCAATTCCACATGGGTACAGTCGATGGCCCCGATGCAACTTGGGATGCCTGCCAGTGAATAGAAGCCAACTTTGGTGTTTGCATTCTCCTGGGCTGTCCGTGGCAGGAATATGTGTTCAAGTGCATGCTTTAGGAGGGCATCGAGTACCTGGTTCAGCGTGTGTGAGAATACTGGTTGTGAGATGCCATGCATCTGCCCCACTGTATGCTGGTAGGTGCCTGTGGCCAGGAAGTGGAGCACAGTCACCACCTTCAGTAGAGGGGGGATGGCAGTTCTAATGTCTATGAGGCTCACAATGTCGTCATGTATCATGTCCACGATGCTGGTGATGGTATCCCGGTCCAAATGTTACAGGGTGTCTATCTGCTCAGGGGTTAGGTTAAATGGACTGGCTCGGATCCTGGGGATTGGTGGCTGCCTCTGTGGTAATACTAGGTGCTCTGGTGGTGCTTGCTGCGCCTGTCTTGCCCTCCTCCTCCTTCTCCTCCTGCGTCTCTTCTGTGCTGCCTGTTGTTGTTGCTGCTGCACTGCAATCATGTCCTCCAGCCCATGTAATGCTGCTAGTATTGGAACCATATTGGTGTGGGAGGGGTGTTTGAAGGGGTGTGGTGTGCTCCTTTTGTGCTGGCACAGTCTCCATTGCCTCTGCCTGTGCTGATTGTGTACACCTGTGGCAGGTGGGAACACTGCTCAGTTCTCTTACCGGGTGGTTCGCGATGTCGGTATTAGCGGCATGCCGGTAAGAGGTTTTTGGGGCTTTACCATGCCGCTATTGGCATGTCCGCATGGGTTGTGATGGTGTGCTATTAGCGCCATGCCGCTATTTACGGAATGAAGGGTCGTGCACCTGCGAACTAGCCGCTATTAGTGGCACCGTACTTAGCGGTGCCACTAATAGCGGGTCGTAATTGGCATGGGTGTTTAACGATACCGGTATTCCCTTACCAGTAACGTTAATCCCTTACCGCACAACGTGTAAAGAGGCCCTGTCTCCCACTTGGTAGTTGGGTGCCTTTGCTCAGTGTTGATCAGCAAACTTCTTTTGGTGATTCTTAGCTTGAAGTAGGTGTTTAACTGCCCTTTTAAAGGTTTGAGAAATGGTTGTGTGCAAGGTTTTGACTGCTGCCATTTCCAGGGTTGTAGGAACATCCAACTCAGAAGTACGTGGGTGCCTGCCATACATGGTATAAAAGGGTGTCTGCCCAGTGCTGGTATGTAGGGAATTATTATAAGCATATTCAGCTGTGCATAATAGGTCAAACCAGCTTCCTTCAGCTTGCTGTAACATGCAACACAGATACGGCTTGAGCGTCTGATTTGTCCTCTCAGTTTGACCATCCGTTTGGGGATGGTGACTTCTGGATTTCCGGATGTAGATCTGGGCCATAGAGCAGCATTTTCTCCAGAACTTAGATACAAATTGAGTACCTCGGTCTGAGACTAAAACTGAAGGAAACCCATGGAGCCATACGATGCCTTCAAGAAATACCTTTGCCAGAGTGCAAGCGTTTGGGAGCCCCTTAAGTGGAATAAAATGTGCCATTTTTGAAAATAGGTCCACGACCACAAGAATAGTGTTAAACCCTTGACTGGGTGGTAAGTCAGTAATAAAATCGAGGGACAAGGTGTGCCAGGGTGCTGGTGGGATTTCCAATGTTTGTAATAGCCCAGCCGGTTTCTGCTTGGATGACTTGTTTTGAGCACACACTCCACAAGATAGGATGAATTGGATAATGTCTTTATGCCACGTGGGCAACCAATAATTTCGTTTTACCTTGGCTAGGGTTTTAGCGATTCCAGGGTGGCCCTCGATCAAGGAATCATGATAACCGGACATGACTTGTTCTCGTAGTTCTTGGTTTGGTAAGAATAAATGATTCCTGACGTAGGGCAACTGATCTTTTATCATGTAATGTTCTCCTTGGGCACTCCACACTTGTAATTGCTCCGGACTCATCAGGTTTTGGATTTCTTCATGTAATTCCTTCTGAGTTATGGTTGCTGTGATTCCTAGTAGCTTGTCACTCGTGATAATTGCTATTGGGCCAGGGGTCTGAAACCCTTGCTCTTCCACCCCCATATGGGAAAGGGCATCGGCCTTCCCGTTTTTCACCCCTGGTCGAAATGTAATCACGTAGTCATATTCAGAAAAAAAAGAGCCCAACGCAGTTGTCCTGAGGATTGGGCCTTTGCCGTTTTTAGGTACTGGAGGTTCTGGTGGTCAGTTATTATGGTGATTGTGTGCCTGGCTCCCAAGAGGTAGTGCCGCCATGCCTTAATGGCTGACTTAATGGCCAGGAGTTCTTTGTCTGTGATAGTGTAATTGAGTTCAGGGGGGGTGAATGTACGCAACCAGAAGGCAACAGGGTGTAACTGGCCCATTTCGGGGTACTTTTGTGAGAGGACGGCTCCCATAGCCACGCTTGAGGCGTCCGTTTCCACCAGGTATGGGAGACCAGGGTGAGGGTGGCATAAGATTGGGGCAGATGTGAATCTTGCTTTGAGTTCCTGGAAAGCTTCCTCGGCTTCTGTTGTCCACTGGAACTTTTTGTTGCTTTTCCTTAGCAATGACGTGATGGGATGCACGATTTGTGAAAATCCTGGGATGAACTGGCGGTAGAAGTTTGCAAAACCCAGCATACTTTGAACCCCCTTGAATGAATTTGGGGATGGCCAGTTCAGGATAGCATCTACCTTGTGTACATCCATTCGGATTCCTTTCGGGCTGAGAATAAAGCACAAGAATTCCACCTTGGAGATGTGGAATGAGCGCTTTTCAAGATTGGCGTGGAGCTGTGTTGACGGAGTACCTCCAATACAGATCGGACATGTTTAACGTGGTCCTGCTTTGATGCGGAATATACTAGAATATTGTCTTTGTACACTAAAGCACAGACATCAATCAATTCCCGTAGGACATCGTTCATGAAGTATTGAAATGCTGCAGGCACATTGCAAAGGCCAAAGGGCATTACTTGATATTCGTACAAGCCATATTTGGTGCAAAAAAGCGGTTTTCCATTTGTCCACCTGTTTTACACGAACAAGGTGATATGCCCCTCTCAGGTCTAGTTTTGTGTAGATTTGGGCACCTTTGACTTGATCAAGCAATTCGGGGATAAGTGGCAGGGGGTAGTGTTTTTTTACGGTAATCTGGTTCAGTGCACGATAGTCGATGCACGTTCTCAAGTCCCCCTCCTTTTTTGGTACGAAGAATAGAGGACTGGCTGCTGGAGACCTCGAGGGACGGATGAACCCGTTGGCCAGGTTTTGGTCAAGATAGGCCTTCAGGTGCTCGTTTTCTGGTTCTGTGAGTGCGTAAATTCACCCACAAGGGATTTGTGCACCGGGTATCAGGTCGATTTGGCAATCGTATGGTCTATGCGGTGGCAGGGTATTAGCCTGTTCTTTCTGAAAGACATCTTTAAAGTCCTGGTATTCACTTGGTAGGGTGCTGATTGCCACAGTCGCAAGCGTGTAGGTTCTGGTGTCTATTGGTTGTTTCTCTTGGAGATAACATGTGTGGGCACAAGTCTCGGGAAAGGCCAATTCTTTTGCTCGCCAGTCGATTCGAGGATTGTGAGCTACCAACCATGGCATTCCCAAAATCAACCGGAACTGTGGTGCCTTAATGAGGTTGAAAACGATAGATTCTTGGTGTCCATCCTGGCACAGAAGGGTTACAGTAGCAGTGCATTGGAATACTGGACTAGAAGCTATTTCCATGCTGTCGACAGTGGTAACAGTGCCGGTGATTGATTTAGGGTGTAACGGAAGCCCCATCTTTGCCGCAAGATCCTGGTCGATGTAATTCCCAATGGCTCCACTGTCAATGTACGCTCTCACTGTGTGCATCCGAGATGGTTGTTGGTGATTGATCAAGACCTCAGATAGTGCAAAATGGGAGGTCTGTAGTTCACTTTCTCCGCTCGACAAGTGGACCCCTTCACTTGCCGGGCTGGGGAGTTTTCCGATTCCTTGATGGTATCTTCCTTGTCCGTGGCACCTACCGTCCTGCTCGGTGGCTTCACAGGGCACTATTTAAAGAAATGACCTGACCTTCCACAGTACAGACATAACTGCTGCTGTCTCCTTTTATCCCTTTCCACTTTAGTCAAGGGGGATCTGACCCTCCGATTTGCATTGGTTCTCCTGAACCTTCCGTTGTGTGAGCAATATTGTCCTTTGAACGCACATACATAGGGCGAGGGTCCGGTCTGGTTCGATCTGCTCTTCGTTCCTGCAATCTATGATCCAGTTGAACAACAAGGTCAATGAATTCTGAGCAGTCTTTCGGGGGGTTCAATACTTGTGCGAGAACATCCTTGAGCTCCCCCCACAACTCCCGATGAAATAACGTGGTTCTCTTCTCCACTGGCCATTCTGCTTCAACTACGAGTCTATTGAAGTGGCTATGTATGTTAATAGGTCTTGATTCCCATGGCGTAGGGACAGAAGTTTGTTGTCTAATGCCTGCCCATGAGTATGATGGGCGAACAGCTTTTCCATCTCCTGCTGAAAGCCCCTGAAGTCATGCAGCAAAGGATTGTCTTGGGCCACAAAGGGTACAGACCAGTCTGCGGCGCTACCACTCAGGTAGGATAGCACAAAACGACCTGTGATTGGTCATTCAGAAAGGCCCCTGGTCTACAAAGGAAGTGCAGGCAGCACTGGTTCATGAACGTTGCAAACCTTTTGGGATCCATAATAAATCGTCCGGGTGGGGCCAAGGCAACTGCCCCAGGAAGTGTTATCTGAACGGGATTGGCTGATGGTGCTGGCATAGAGGGCACGCTTCCCGGCAATGGTGCATGGTCGCCTTGTGACTGGAGAAATTCCCGGCTTAAATCATCAGCGTGTTCTTTGGCTACTATCAGCTATCTCCTCAGGGTGTTGGTCTCCTGCCTGGCTGCATGTACTTCGGAATGTAGCTGCCCCAACATGTGGGCTAACTGGTCGGTTTTTGACGTTTCCATGACGCCTAGGTGGATTTTGATGTGAGGCTTTGTGTTCTGTAACGCTCACCTGGTATCCACGGGGACATCACTCAGCCAGTTCTGACCTCTTACGACCTCAAACCCTTCATTGGAGTCTATCGACTGGAGACTGGGCCTGAAACACAGGATTGGTAGAGTTTAGCTCCCTATTGTCTCTGTGTGCTTGAACCCCTTCTTCCCCGGGGTCCAACCCTTCCCTTTGATCCACAGCTCACCTTGTTTTCTTGGAAAGTGTGCTCTCCATCCTGCTTTCAGCAAAGGGGCATCTTGATTGATGCGGGCTCGTTGCTGCCTAGTTACTTCACTGGCAAGAGTCCGACAGGTAAGTGTAATGAGTCTTTTAAACAGTTCTCTAACTTTGTTCCTTTCCTTCCTTAGATGATGGCTGGCGTCCGGGGATGGCGACATGCTGCTGAGATGAGTAGCGCTGAAGGTGATTGAGAGCGCGATGCACAATGCGACCCTTTCATATTTGTATTGAACTGAGTTCTTTTTCTGTGTCTTTTAGGTGCCGCAACGTTTTCAGCGTGGATGCCGGTTATGAAGAAGAAATGCGGTGAGTAAGCGCGTTATGCGGCACCTCTAGATGTTTCCACGCTAACCTGGAGTGTCTTTTCCCTCTTCTAGATGGATGAGAGGTTCCGGGGCAGAGTTCCCCCAGAGCGGCTGGGATTCAGGTAAGCGTTTGAAGCTTCTACAGTCTTTAAAAATAAGCGAAGATTTACTGAATGCTTACTAATGCCTTTTTTTCTGTTCTTTTCCCTTTTCCTTAGGAAGCGGCATGCCGGGATGGGAATGACACTGCCGAAGATGCCCGCAGAACAGAAGAAGCAATGAATGATGGGTAGAAGCACCGCAAGGTAAGGCTGTTCCTAATGGTGTTCTTGTTCTTGCAGGATCTGAGCGCAGAAGAAAGATGCAGGCGTACTGGAGACCGATCCGAACACGGTGAGTGTCACGCTGCAGGTGCAGAAAAAACAAAGCATGTTTCTCAGCCTGGGCATGGCTTAAATAGTCTCTGCGTATCCCAGGTGTCTCTGGGCTGAACCACACCCAAAAGACTAGACTGCACATGCAGTTCTGGGAACTGAAATATGTGGGGGCATCCATCTTGTCCCCATCAATGCACTACAAGTCCAATCCCCAATGTTATCCTATGGGAGTGAGTGAGTCTGGTGTCACAAGCGCCAAGTCTGACTCCAAGTGGGTCTTTGGAGGGATGGAGAGGCCCTTGAGGGCCATGTAGGTGATCGTGACCTGGCTCCAGCCTAACAGCTTGGAGGGCTGGGGACACGAGGGGCAGGAATCATGACATACAGCAACCGGATCAAAAGAACATTTATTTCCAAGACTTTTCCCTGGAGATCAGGTGCTGATCCGCAATTTCGTCTGCAAATGGCACCAACCCAGGTTTAATGGCCCATTCATTGTGGAGGATGTTACTCCATCAGCAATGAAAGTGCAAGGGAGATGCCCTTGAATATTCCTGGTAGACGTGAAGATCTACAGCGGAGAGACCACCACACCCCCACCCCATTCGGAAGCAAGTCAAGGAGAAGTAGTTCAGCATGTGCAGATGAGATCAATGCCGAGTAAGAAGGATGCAGAGACTGTCCAGTATAAAGATAAAGAGTTAATTGGACTATGGTTCGTTAGAGACACTCTTTGTAGCTGCCAAACAAGGAGTCAAAGGAAAAAGCTACAGTTCTTGAGCCACAGGAATTTGTTGACATTGAACTGAGACATATTGAAGTCTTGAAAAGAAATGCCAGACTTAGAGTTCTTCTTTGACAATTATAAAGGTGAACAGTTCCCGGATTCTATTCTCACTGAATTTCTCTTTGGAAGTGTCCATGGTGGTGCCTAATGGCAATGTTCAGCAGATCATTCTTGCTGTTTTTCTCTTAATTCTTCATGTGTATCCATCATTGGTTGGGAGAACTACTGAAGTTCATGTATTCTTGCAAGATCCTAAAAATGGTCCAGTCATAAGAAGATTGCTCACAGCTATAATAGAGAAAATCCTCCAAATACCTGAGTACTGAATGCAAAAAATAAATGCCTCTGTCTGATAATGACGTGAATAGACTAGTTGGAATGGTCTTTTATTTCTTGCTTGAAGAACGCTCGCATCTTGTTGGATGACACACCAACATTTGTACATTTCTGAGAGATCCTAGAAATCAATTGGCAATCAATTAATTGCTATGTGACATAGTTGAACAAGTGCATTATTTTCTAATGGTGTTGACGAATGACAACATTCAAAATGTTCTTGCCCTAGTCTTATATTATTTACTCGAAGAACATCCTCATTTGGTTTTGAAAAAGGACAAATCTTTTGCATTCATCAGGAACCCTATGAACTGTCCTGCAATCTGTCAGTTTCTTGTGGAAAAGATCCAGTTATTAACAGAATATTTTATGAGGATACCTGATTAAAGTTATTTTTTTTCTTCCTTAAAAGTAAAAGTAGAAAATGGGTAACATTGGTAGTAACAACAATGTCGCAAAAAACGAGAGACCGCCACGATGTGCAAGAGGTTAGTGTTGCAACTAGATGACCTATTGGTAGATCATATACACATGCATTATGTTTATTATTATTCTACTTTCTCTCACAGTAGATACTGTCTATTATGTAGATCTGAATAAGGCAGTAGGTCCTGTGTATCTTCCTGTGCAGCAGGAGGGTACAAAAGTGGCAAGTGTAAGACCACCGAGACCTTTTGTAATTGTTTCTACTGCCAATTGTTTCTATGATTCTCCCAGTAAAAAAGAACTATGCATAAATGCTACATGATATGATTATGAGAGTTCATGAGGCAAGGGGGAGACCTAAGAGAAGTACAAGGGAAGATGATCATGACTTGAATGATTATCTAGACAGTTCAGCACATTTGGGAAACAGCATGTGGTATCAGCACATGAAAGAGGTAGGCAAAAGAATCTCGAAGGAGGAATGCTACATATGTGTACTGCTACCTTATAATATGGGAAAGTCTAAGATATTCACAGCTTTTGAAATAGATGTTCAGTCAGCATACTCTCTATCCCATATGGCATTTTGCCGAACAAGAGATCAATTCATGGGCCGAACAGCTTATTTAGCATGGGCAATGGAATGCACAGATCCAGAGCAAGATGACTATGTGCAAGACACAAAAACAAGAGCAAGAGCCCATACGAATAATAATGTGATAAGACATGAACAGCCTGGAGTGAAAGGGGCTGGAATTAGATGGGGAGTAATCAGAAGACTTGAAAGTCCAGGAAAATCTGCAGAAGACATTTGAAGATAGAAAAACAGAGGCCAGATGCGGATTTGGGGATCAGTGCTTTCTCCAGATGTATGGGAAGAAGGAGTGGTCATCTGCAGAGCATGGGTAGTGACTGGATGCTACAAACTGACCATTGACATTTTAGAGAATGGATGCAAACCTCTGTGACATAGACTTGCTAAACTACTGACATGGGTCGAAGATAAAGGAGGGCCCCTGCAGATAGTGCCTTTGGGTAGTGTGAAGTTGTACTTCAGAAATATTGGCACAAGAAACCTTGGAGAAAACATGAACTGTGGGTGAATCTTTGATGTGCCAGGAATGAGCATAGGAACAGCTGTGATAACGGATCACTTCTGGGCTTGTGGATCCAGAGTTTATATGATGCTGCCCAAGGAGTGTGGAGGACTGTGTTCTATAGTGAATGTTCATGTTCCAGCATTGGTGATTTCTAAAAGTGACCTAAACATTGGCGAGTTTCCATAATCAGATGCTCACTTGAGGAAGAAGAGATTGGCTTAGCTCCTAAATCGAATGAAAGAGAGAACTATTTCACAGCTGAGTCAATAGAATATTTTGATTATATTCCACATGAGCACAGACTGTTCAGTCAGACTTCATCGATATTCATGATAATCTTTATGCCAAGGATCCAGACTGCATCAAATACTAGTGCTTACAAATAACCAGATGGGAACTTCTACAGACGATCAACACAACTATCAAGGGATTTAATGCTATTAAAGAGGAACTGAGAGCCATACGACTGATGACTCTTCGGAATAGGTATGTCTTGGACATTATTACAGCCATGGATGGAGGTGTTTGTGCCAACATTGTAGAATAATGTTGCACATTCACACCTGCTAATGATGATGAGAATGTCACCTTGACAGAGGCCATAGAAATGCTGATGAAGTTACACATCCAAATGATAGACGAAGTGGAAGACTTGCTGACGACAGTTGGTTCAGATCACTTTTCTCGAGGGTTCCACAATGGATGGCAGATATGTTCAAGTTCCTTGGAGCCCTGATAGCGATGATGATGCTTGGGTTCTGTGTAATCAGTATAATAATCTCCCAATGCAAGAAGACTGTCAAGAAACCTGTGAGAATGAAGATCATGACTGATGTCGAATCAGAATGGAAGACTAAAGAGCTGACAGATGAAGCGATTAGAGAAAACGTGAAGGCCAGATCCAGGCACCTAAGGGGACGAAGTTCCTGTAGCCAAAGAACCACAGAAAGTATCTGGGGGAAATTTATTTATTTCATTGCCAATGGACAATGCATGCTTATGTCTTGGAATAAGGATGAGCATGTGAAATCAGCGGGATGCCTGAAGGGAGTAAAAAAAAAATATGGGTTACAAAGAAGCATTTCTTCAGGCGAGGGTGTCTAGATATGAAGACTGATGAGAGAGTGGTTGATGAATCGCCCAGAGGGGGGAGTGAAGAGGTGGAGTTAAGTACCCCCACCCAAAGCTCCTCCCCCATGATGGCTATATATTAGGAGCCAGAATGTGAAACACGTGAATTTCCAGTGAAAATACCTATACCAAAGAGAATCCTGGAAGTAAGATTTCCATTGAGAAAGCCGTACATGCATACACGACAATATGAAGGCCATTTGAATGAAATCCCGGAGGAAATGGGAAAAGCAAGCGAGAAAGCAGACTGGTGACGTCATGAAGAGCAGAAATGATGCACCCAAAAGAGATGCAGAGACGAGAGAACTTAAATATTCTATAAACTCTAAATACAAGGTGTTAAAGATGAGCAACATTTCGGGCTCGAGATGAAACTATTCATGCTACAGAATAAATAAAGAAGATATTAAGGGGGCGATTCATGGAACAAATGTGCGCCGAAAATCTTGGCGCAAGCGCACATGCATGCGTGCGATTCATGGAAGTGCCTGCGCGTGTTTACTGCGGGATGTGAGCCAAATCCTTGCGTGGCGCACACAGGCGCACACGTCATTCCAACATCCTTAAAAGCCGTGTGCGACGTGCACAGCAATAGCGCACAATGTCGGCGCACACACCAAAATGGGTGTGGGACACGGTCCGTAACACGCAGAATGGGGAACAACGGGTGAAAAAGAAGGTGTAACTGGGAAGTACTGCAGGGAAATACACGGAACGCCCACACGCACACGAACAACACGTATTCATGGAATCGAATACGGGAAACCCGTGCATGCTAAAAGACACGCACAGACATCAACACGTCTGCCACACGAAGGCAGGTGGAAGCATCCCCACGCACAGCATAAAAGTGTGCACAACAAAAAACACGTATACACAGCTATGATGAATGCCCCATTTGTCGCAGCGCTGATCATGGGACACCGCAGGAGGAGGAGAATAGCCAGGCCCCACATTTTTTTGCCCCGGACCAGCCTTTATGGGATGCCTGACGACCAGGTCTATGGCAGGTATAGGTTTCCACCTCATATCATCATAGACCCTGTCAGGGAGTGGGAAGATGACCTTGCATCCGCCACCCTGTGCCTCCAAGCATTGAACCCCCTGGAGAAGGTGCTCAATGTCCTGCATTTTTTGGCCACTTGGTCATTTCAGCAGACAACTGCCATAGTGGGGGGGTCTCACAGGCCACGCAGTCACGCTGCGTACACCAGGTGTTGGCAATCATGACAGCGCGCCCCTCAGTCCACAGTCACATATGCATGTCCAGAACACCTGCAGAAAGGCAGGCCGTGGTTCAGGACTTCTACAGGGTGGCACACTTCCCCAAAGTGCTCGGTGCCATAGATTGCACTCATGTGGCCCTACGTCCACCTAGGGCCACTGAGCACATCTATCGAAACCGCAAGCACTGGCATTCCATCAATGTGCAGGTTGTATGTGATGCAAACGGAATCATCACCTCTGTCTATGCACCTACCCTGGCTCAACTCGTGACAGTTTCATATACAGAATGTCGGCCCTGAGCCGGGCCCTGGAAGCTGGGAAGCATGGCAACACATGGCTCCTAGGTGAGTACAAATGCCTGTGCACATGCATGCATGTCACACACAAACAAATACACAAACCCAACTAATCCAAACCATTACCACCTCCCCAGGGGACAGTGCCTACCGTCTGAGTAACCACATGATGACGCCAATCAGGAACCCCACCACACCACCCGAGTTAAGATAAAACGCTGCCCATATTGCAACCAGGGCCATAGTGGAGCGCACATTCGGAGTGCTCAAGTCACGCTTCCGCTCCCTTGACCGCTCTGGCAGCCAGCTACCATATGGACCCCCAGTAGTGTGCAGGATCATTGTGGCAAAATGTGTCCTGCACAATGTTGCAACACGGCAGGGCGTACTGCTGGACATGGTGGTGCCCCCACATCCCCAACCACACGCACAGGCCCTGCCTATGGGAGGGGAAAGGGCAAGTGGCGAGGCAGTCCGGACCCAGTTTATGGCCACATCTTTCACCTAAACTCCCACCCCTGCGGAGTGCACACAGGACTGGCACATACCAGGTGACAACCGATGATGACAAAGAGACAGTCATCTGTCACAACCTTACCACCCTGAGGATGTTGCCATGGGAGTGCCACATTGTGTGCACCCCTAGCTACTTAAACATTACCAATCTTGTGTGACCAAAAGGAACACATGCAAGGTGTGTATCACCCCCCTCCACACACAAAACAGGCCATGACAATCCCTGTTATGTCACCCAAACCCTCCCAAACCACATCACCCTTGTCTGCCACACCATGACATGGCATGCAACAGCAAAAGGCCAACACATGAGCAATAATATACAAAGTGACATGTGATGAATGGAAAGTGGCCCGAGACAATGATGCCTGACATGGATTCAGATGAAATGACTGACAACAACCTCCCACACATACCAAGTCATACACAAATGCTGTACACCATTGGTAGCTTCAACGCAGCACTGAATGCCTGTTCACATGCACATTGGGCAATGCAAAATCACCACTCCCAAACCCGTGTGATGTGTGCGTCTCCTGCTACACACTGCTCAGCACAGAGCACAGTGAGTTGCCATTGTGTTGGGGATGTTCCTTGAACATCACATCAAAAGGACAAATTATCAAATTTTCCCATTGACGCATGTCCAGGTTCCCCAAATGGTAATTGATCATGTGCTGCAGGGACACAGCGTGCCGAGAAGGCAATATGTGGGCATGGAAGGGTGGTTGTACGTGTGGTGGAGCATTGTGCAACTGTGTGTGTCAGTAGGGACATGCACTCAATATATGCATGTCAAATCAAGTAACCCTTAGTGTCCTATACACATCACATGTGAACATTGCCCGTGTGTACACCCCAGCATGTCAAACCACAAAAATCCCCTGACACCTGAAAAGTAAATGCAACACAGGAACAGCCATTGACCAGCAGAACACATCATGTACATAGTACCCCACAATGACATTGTCAGCGAGTGCCCAAACACTGTAGCCCAGGCTTACTGTCCAACAACAAAAGGCCCTCCCTCATTTCCACATCACCATGACCTTCTGAACAAGTGTGTCTGGGGTATGTAGCCTTCTCCCTTTTAGTCTACCTGGCTACAGGATTCCCCTACCCCTTGGTCTTCATGATCCATCTTGCGTGCAAATAAGGTCCAGCCCCCTCAGAGGCCTCCTTGACTGTTAAAAATACCAAATCGCAGACAACTCGAAGTAGCCAAACCCCCAAACCAGGTAAAAAGCCTCTTGGCACAAAAATACCCTGGAAGAGTCTCCAGTAGATTACTCGAAGTGGAAACAAAACTCCTGGAACATGTACAAGCAGAATGATCGAACTACCAAGGTAGCACATTTCACCAATGGATCAACATGAAGGGTACCTTTTACTGGAAACACCACACAATGAGGATGCAACAACTGATTTGTAGTGTCACAGCTCCGGTCTCCAGGCACAGGAGTGGCACGAACCAACCACACCCTCCGTGGTCTGGGCGCCTGCAAGGTAAAAAGTACACAGACCGTGGCGGGGAAATAGGGTCAGGGATACATTGGTTGGACAGGCATTAGTATTCAGGACAACCGGAAAGAGGGGCAGAAGAGGGGAGTTGGATTTGCAAGCGAAAGTAGTCAAGATACAAAATACACCTATTGACAATAACACATTCTCATTCAGAGAAAACATGTCTACATGCACATAGTACAAAATGAGTGAAATGCAAGACAAAGAGAGACTTATCTCTGGGGTGAGTGCCGGCCTCCTGCCTGCGCACTCTTAGGTCCGGTAACAGGAGCAGTTCAATGCTGCAAAGAGAGCGTGAGTTACTAATCTGTTGGTGTTTACAACACACACACACAACAACATTCCTGCTCCAAAGTAAGTGACTTCTCCACAAACAAACACCCTTGTCAGCTGCTATGTACGTATACGTCAGCTTGCCCCTGTGATGGTTACTACACTGTCAATGCAGTAAGGCAGGTGCATGTGGCCACGCGGCAAATGGAAGACCAATGCGTCAAGAATCACACATGATAGAATGGTCCCTGGCCGACCTGTTAGACGAGTATAGTGAGGTGTGACTTCAGTACAAGTCGTGTTCTGTTAGCCGCGGATTACAAAAGGTAGTGCAAGTTGCAATTTGCACATGAAAATGACATGCACTGCACACGAGTCAGTGCCTCGCTGGGTGTCCCTGTGCGCTGTATACGTTTCTGGCTCGGAACGCTACTTTGTGAATAACTCAGCTTCTATGGAGCAGGGTGGACTAGAAGATATGTGCGACGGCCCCTGCGTGTGACCTGACAACTTGTCAAGTTACTTGGCATTTGTCCCTCAACGCATCTTAGCTGTACTGTGTGCTTCTACAACAATAGCTGGCCAAGCTCCCCATCAGTGGCGCTACTTAGCATGCATGTGCAAGTGGCCTGGTGGAAGGTTGGCTGAGGTGTGGCCCCCTTGTGCTGCTTACCTTGCTTGGAGCTCCTGGAGACATGTCTGCTTCTGTTGGACATCTGAGGAGAAGCCCTGTGTTACTGCTTGCGCACGCATGCGCATGTCTGCACCCCCGAACGTAGCCAGGTTTCTGTAGTACTTTGCCCTGTGTCTGCTGGCAAAGGTGGACTGGAGGCTCTTTGTGCTGCAGAAAGGGCAGACAATATATAAATCATGCTTGAAAGTTCCCTGTGTGTGTGTCTTCATGCTGGTTGTCACAGGGCCATGTAAGAGACCTACATCAGAACTCCTCCCACCATCAGTGTGACTTTGACAGGCACAGTGTGCAGGCTACTGTCCACAGCAAGAAGTACATCAAGCGCATATACTGGAAATAAAATAACATACATCACAATCTAGATCAATTAATTGACACATCAATCATAAACCCACCCAAATTGATCCCAGACATGCCATGTATAAAACCCCCACAATCCCCAATAGGGGTGTTAAAACAAGTAGTACAGCAGCAGACAGGCCACAGATATGACAGTCCAAATCCCTTGTGTAAATGACTGTTACACCGAACCATCCTTGCGAGCCCATGGATAAGGGAAGCAAGAGTGGCCTATATGAGTCAGGACCCCAAGCTGCAAACACATACACGAGACAAGCTTGAAGTGCCCAGCTGGAACAGACAGTGGAATATTTCAAAAGCCACAATGCACCACACCATCACATGAATGCACAATAGACAAGCAATTATAAACTATATTAACTAATTAAACTAACTATAAAAAACCTACATTACCTAATTAAACTAACTATCAAAAACCATATTAACTAACTAAACTAAGAAGAAAAATGGCCACATACGACGCAGGGGTAAGGCACCCAGGAGGTGGGAGCTACAGGGTGCACCTCAACATCCACATGTGATGATGTTGAGACAAAAAAAAACTTCCATGGGCTCATCGCCTGCATAGCCCGACCTGTGTGGGAGATATCTCGTCATCCTCATCACCCTCTTCCTGAAATGTTTGACGTGGCACAGTACCCTGACCAGGCCTAGGCGCAGCTTGCCCCTTGTTGGCAGCAAGTCTGCAGGACGGGTGAGCCTGGTTCTGTGCGGCGATGACACGTAGGTCAGCATGCAGAACCTCACGTGATACGCGTGCTTCCTCTTGCAAGGTAGCACGTGTAACACAGTGTTCTTCCTGCATGGCCTGGCTGGACAAAAGGTATACCTCCCGGCAAGCACGTAGCTCAGCCGAGATGGTTCTCTCTAGCTGCTCCAACCTCTCCTCTGACCGCTTCCTCTGGGACATCAAGAGCACACCCAGAGTAGATCTGAGGGAATCATACTCTACCCTCATGGCATCCATGTGTGCCTGTGCATGAGCAGCAATTGTTTGACACAAAGACACCATTTCAGCCCGGCGTGCCCTGTCTGAGGCCGCCATGCCCAGCCTGAGTGAGCGTGCTGTGGACTGTGCCGCCCGCTGCTGGAGTTCCACCTGCCTAGCAGGGGGTAGCACAGATTGGGCCACATGCTGCATGCTCTCAGCGATGTTATCAATAGCTGCCCCCTGGTTTTCTGAATTGGCAACCATGACTTGCTCCCACTCAGTATACCCCAGTGGCACGCGGCCACCGCGTTGCTGGGCTTGACACCTGTGGGGCCCAAGGCATCGACGTCCTTGTTGGGTTGGCATCACCCACGGCTGCAGGATTACATTCCCCTGTCGACGTGATGCCCCCAGGCACATCAGCAACTGGTGTGGAGGGTGACCCTGTGTCCCGATCCACCACAGGCGGAGGTCCCACCACCGTCTGGCCCCTCATGCAGGTGTCACGGACAGAGGAGCGTCCACATCAGAATCACTTACCCCTGACAAATGGACATGATGCACATCCAACTCGACATTGTCGTCAGAGTGATCATCCGGGCTTGACTCATTGCCAGCCACAGACAAGATGGTCTGTAATACCTGTGGTTTCTCGTGGTCTACCACCCCATGACCCCCACTTGTGCCGGGTTGCTGGTGTGATAGCAAACCTGTGTCTGGCATGACAACACCATCCTCTGGCTCCATTGTGTCATCATCTGAAAAGTGGAGAACAAATTACATTAGTACACATGTCAGAAGCACATAACACACACACACATAGACATCACAAAGACAGCCAAAGCATGAAGCAGACATGTCACACACAAATGAGAAGCTGGCATGCATGACAGGTCACTTTGACATAGGATCAGGGAGTAGGCATGTAGAACGGTGTAACATGACTCTGAAGTGGGTTGATGCAGTGCAGAACATGTGTATGTTATCCACTATCTACATGAACAAGTACATCATGATATGTATCAATAAACTTGAAGGCAGTGCAAGGGCAAGTTCAGGCATCATGTGCAATGTGCATGCAATGTGTTGCATGGCTACAAGCAAACCCCGCCTCCCTAAGTGAAAATGCAGGGATGCATTGCATGGCAGCAAAAGAGTGACCAGAGACCAGTGTATTGGCAGACAGCGTTGGCTAGCATCAATTGCATCATCTCAGTCAACTGACAACACATCAGATGATGATGGGACAGAAAGCAGGACACATGCTGCATTCATACCGGTTTCGGGCAGGGCTGTCTCAACCATTGTGTCAACCACCAGATACTAGACAGCCACAACATAGAAAGTATATTTGTCACACACTCCATTCACCCAGGTCCCACCCACAGGCGTACCCACAACATACGGTCGTTGAGAAGGCTCAAGCCAGTCTGGTCGGCACTTCCCCACACTACCATATACAGAACTTCCACCCAACAGCCAGTCAGGGGGAAGGGACAGAGGCAGGGCTTCTCGGGACTGCAGGAAGATCAAGGTAACAGGTGATGGAAGGCAAGAGGCCATGGGGGCCATTTTGTCTCCATCCGGAATCTACCGATTCCAATGACAGGGCCTGGACATCCCAAAATGGAGGACGCTCAGGGCACCAGTCATTTCAGCACGGAGCTGCCACCAGCCCATACCCTGCACTGTGGGTCACACACAGGTGCCCAAAACATACACTACGGGCACAGGGTTGCACCCCTACCCAGGGGTGCCATAAGGGTATCCCATGGGTCTGTTTACCAAACCAAAAGAGAGAGAGCTGCACCACCAGGAGTCCCACATGAACTCCTGCGCAGAAAACACGACAGAACACATGATAAAAAGCAGTAAAGGACAAGGATACGGAGGCCCTGTCCCTCCGGTGCATTTCCAGCATCACAGTCCCCCCCCCCAGATTCAGGGTAGGGTGCCTAATCTCCCACGGGATAGGCACCCTCATCCAGACGGTCAACATACCTTCTGGAAAGGCCATCTGCGTTATTGTGACTCTTCCCTGGTCTGTGCTCAATGGTAAAGTCTAGTCCTTGCAGACTAATGGACCACCTGAGCAGTTTCGGGTTTTCACCCTTCATCTGCATAAGCCACGTCAGGGGCTTATGATCGGTTTGGACCTTGAAGGTAGACCCAGTAAGCTAGGGTCTAAAACGCCTAAGGCTCCAAACAATACTAAAACATTCCTTTTCAACAGTAGCCCACCTAAATTCCCTACCCTTAAGTTGTCTACTGATGAATATGATCGGACATTCTCTTCCTTTGTCAACTAACTGGGACAAGACAGCTCCAATTCCGGTGTCGCAGGCGTCAGTTTGAACGATAAAGGGCTTGCTGTAATCAGGCGCACCCAGCATGGCTGCCCTACACAGACTTCCTTTCAAGCCATCAAAGGCCCTCTGACAGTCTTCAGTCCAATATTAGCATGTCCACACTTAGATAAAATTGTGAATATTAGCATATCCACACTTAGATAGAGTTGTGAATATTGGCCTGCGTCGCATCTAGATAGGACTTTGAAAGTTAACATGTGTACACTTGGATAGAATTGTGAAATATTAGCATGTCCACACTTAGATAGAATTGTGAAATGTTAGCATGTCCACACTTAGATAAAATTGTGAATATTAGCATGTCCACACTTAGATAAAGTTGTGAATATTGCCCTGCGTCACATCTAGATAGGACGTTGAATGTTAACATGTCCACACTTAGAAAGAATTGTGAAATATTAGCATGTCCACACTTAGATAGAATTGTGAATATTAGCATGTCCACACTTAGATAGATTTGTGAATATTAGCCTGTGTCCCATCTAGATAGGACTTTGAATGTTAACAGGTCCACACTTAGATAAAATTGTGAATATTAGCATGTCCACACTTAGATAGAATTGTGAAATATTAGCATGTCCACACTTAGATAAAATTGTGAATATTAGCATGTACACATTTAGATAGATTTGTGAATATTAGCCGCATCGCATCTAGATAGGACTTTGAATGTTAGCATGTCCACACTTGGATAGAATTATGAATATTAGCCTGCGTCACATCTAGATAGGACTTTGAATGTTAACCTGCGTCACATCTAGATAGGACGTTGAATGTTAGCTTGCCTGCACTTAGATAGAATTGTGAATATTAGCCTGTGTCGCATCTAGATAGAAATGTGATTGTTGGCATGTGCCACACTCAGGATTCTTAACTTTAGCTTGCGCCGCATCCAGATAGAAATGTGATTGTTGTCATGTGCCACACTCGTATGGAATGCTGAACTTTAGCTTGCGCCGCATCTAGATAGAAATGTGATTCTCAACATACACCATACTTAGAATTCTGAACTTTAGCTTGCATCGCCTCTAGATAGAAATATGCATGTCAGCATTTACTGCACCTAGATGGAATCCCATAATTGCAAGGACTGCAATGCCAAATAACCGACCAACTAACAATTTCATCCCTCTTCATACATCTCTCAAAGTCTAACCAAACACAACCAGAAGCCCAAAATGCAGCAATCCACACAAACTTCACAACACTGCAACAACAAAACAAACCACACATAGACTTGCACAACAGCACACAACGACTACTGACCGTAAAACACCCCAAGCCCAGCCAATGGACCCACCGGGCTGAGGCTGCCAACAGCACATCACTGCTCTCTTGCACTTTTCCAGCTTATTCCCACTAACCCACACTCTCCTCTTCCCCTTTTTCAGAGCCGCCAGAGCGCCAGGGGACCACTCCGGTGGTGATAGTGTGCGGTACAAATATCCTTTAACATTAACATTAACATGTTGAACCCTCAGTAGTACAGCCATGTGTGCAGAAGCCGCTACACCAGTTGAACAGAGTCAGTGGACCTGAAATGGAGGGAGGCCTGTGCCCCACACAGACTGTGACACCCTAAACATGTGTGTGATGCAGGACAGAGCCAGAGTGGGCATGGAATGGATGATCAAATGCCAAGAAATGTACGTCATCCTGGACAAGTACTACAATGATCATCCAGTCAAGGACACATAGGGGCATGCATGGAATACACATGGAGCATGAATGGGCACTCATGTCCCTGCAGAGCATCTGCCATCTGCACAGTCCAAGTGAGACACCCTGCATGAAGGGCAGAGGATGTACCCCACTGCATGTGTCTGGCAGGTTGGCTGGTGGAAGTTTGCATGTACACAGGAGTCTTGAACGGGCCATTGTAATACGCCAACATGATGCACATCAGTGCAATGTTGAAATTGGGTGCAGGGGTGCTGGAGGGGCAAGGGAGGATGCCTATGTGGAGTACCCACATGCATGCAGAGGACACATGCATGTCAGTCATACAATGACATAGTCCCAGTGCTGAGAGGAAACACACCCCAGGCTACATGCAGAAGGGACATTGAGCTGGAACATGGACTGGAGGGCAGCCGGGTGACTATCATGTGAGTAGGGTGCAAGTGTGGTGGTGAGGACAGTCCCCATCTGCTCTACATGTCCACTATCCTGCACAGCAGGCACACATCAGGTAAGCATTGCATGACTTGCACATGAGAACCATGTACACATGACATGCAGTGGCAGTCAAGCACAACACATCGCACAAGCAAAACACACATGTCCTCGATGAACAGGCAACAACACTCACCGGACGGGGCATCAAAGTCCAGCATCTCTCCCACTCCTTCGACCAGTCATTTTGTAATTTGAGGCACGCTTTGGCTTAGTGCAGCGTTTGAGGTCATCCCAACGCTTTTTGCACTCTTGCGATGTGCGCACCTCATGGCCGAATGCACTCACATGATCCGCAACTTGCTTCCAGTGGGTATTACGATGGGCAGCCGTAGTTTGACAATTCAGCCCCACTAGCATGTCACGGTTGTGTTCCCGCACGTAGTCCACGAGGAAGTCCAGTTCCTGCCCGCAGAAAGGCTTCTTCTTTGACGTGCCGGAGGACGTAGCTGTGTCTGGGGTCCCAGTCTGTACTGCAGATGCAACCTTCCTCCTCTTGGATGCTGGTCCAGACCCTGGCTGGCAAATGCCGCCCTGATCAGCATGGGCAGTGGCACTGGCGGAATGAGCCAAGGGAGTGGCAGATGGAACATGGAGTGAAGGCCAGACTTGCATCAGTGGCTGCTGGGTGCCCTGGAATGGACCATGCGCAGCAACATCCGCTGTGCCAGGGTCATTGACTGGGACTGTCCTGGTTGGTAGACTCACAACCGGGGTGGTGTCGGCTGCATCTGCCCCTGCACTTGCCAACACCCGGCTGGTCGGGGCAGCAGATGACATTACTGCCCCAGGGACACGTGCCTCGGCCTGACAGCCCCGCGTGCACCTACGGTGTGCCTCCTGACCTCCAGGAAATCTTCCATGGACTCTTCAAGTGCCAACGAGGCCTGCGCTGGCAGACCCTGAGCCTGAGTGGTGGTGTCCACAGCTGCACCTGCAGCTACCACTACCCTTGGGCCCGTGGCAGTCGATGAAACGGACTACCGGGTCACATGGGCACCAGTGCCAGATGCAAGAACTGCATCTCCCAGAGCCGCAGGGGGTGGTGGCATGACTGTACCAACATGTGGCACAACATCGTGCCGAGCTGGTGCACCCCTGCCTCTTCCCCCTCTGCAGCCACCCTGGACACCCTGGAGTCCCCCTACTCCCTGGTCACCCCAGCCACGTCCCTGACAATGCCTGCCACATGGAGTGCGCCCACCTGAGGCGCCCCTCACCTTTCGTGACCTCCCAGCCATGGCACAGATGGAGTAGTGCCAGCACAGAATGAGTAGTGCCAATGGGAGGTGTACACGACAATTGTCGTGGGCAATTGGGGTGAAGGGGGTGGGATACAAGATGTTAACAGCACACCGGCACCTGCAAGGCTGTATGTGACCCCGGTGATAAAGTGATGGGTCACGCAACGCTCAGGTACCCCAAAACTGCAGTAAAACTGTGCACGCAACCCCCGGTAGCCCACGTGTGTGGAATTAACCTCCCGCAGTAGCGGCGGCACCCAGAGACACGAAAAACACATACGCGTGGGACACGCAGGCTACTATGACCTTGAAGGCAGGTACGCTATACACAGGGGCACCCGGAGTGGGAAAAATAGCGTGCGCGACTCACCTTTAGACTAGCGTGATAATGAAAAACACACGTAGCCAATACCCTGCCAAAAGAAGAGTACGGCCTTGATCGGCTGTGAAGTTGTGATTGTGTGCGAAACAACACAAAGTAGCAACACACACGTCGGTCTCCATGAAAGGCACGTACAGCGAATTGCCGGGAACCGCTCACCTTTAACCCGTGCTGGGGGGAAACGCCTACCCGCATCACGTCACTTACGCGCTTAGGCCCTTTCCTCATATTACATGTGTGTATTTTCACGTGCTGAATCACTATGCACCCGTCACGAGGGAAATGCCCACGTGCGTAACGTCACAGACGAGCTTGGACGCTAAGGGCCTTTTCTCGAATTACATGCTGATGTGCAGTTTTTTCACGTGCCTATTCACTCCATATCAAGCTGGCCACGCGACAACACACGGAAGACCACGCTCCTGCCCAGAAGGCCGTATTACTGCCCCCCAGAGCCCCGAGCAGCCTCCCATGGGAGCAATCTGCTGCTGCCTGCCTGCCTGCTGCCACCGTGCCCTGCCATTTGGTTCCTGCATATCTGCCATCTCCAGGGGTCCAGTTGGTGTGACCACCCCTGCTGGAACAGAGGACTTCCGACTGGTATTCCATCACTCCACTGCCCAGCCCCAGGACCCAGATTCCCACCCATACTTGCCTCAGGGGTTGCCATGTCCGACACAACACCATCTGGCACCAGTGGCAACCCTCCAGCTGAGAGGCAGAGGGCTGCCAGCTTCACTTCGAATGAAGTTGGCATCCTGGTGGAGCAAGTCCTGCGGCATTATGATGCCCTCTTCACACCATCGCGCGCCGATAAGACAAGGATCTGGACATACATACTGGGTGCCATCAACATGGAGGGGGTGGCACCCATGACATCAAGCACGTTCAGAAGCGCTGGGAGGACTACAAGACCAGGACCCTCAAGAAGGCCCAGCGCCTATTAGACACTGTGGATGCAGTGGGGCGCCGGGGCCAGCTTACCAACCAGCAGATGAGGGTCTTGGAGCGTATTCGCCCAGTGCTTCACCACCAGATCCTCAGGATGCAGGCCCGTCTGGAGTCGAGAGGTAAGTGGCCATGCATTGCATGTTGCAGTGTGCTGGTAGTTAGCTATTTGCCTGTATGTGTGACATGGGCCATGCATGAATGTGTATGTGCAGGGACATGATTGTGCTGCATGTGAGACCAGTCAGGCGTGAACCACATGGATGGTGTATGTGTTACAATGCAACATGCAGAGCAGCATGCGGAATGCACACATGAATGAATGCCTGTCTCTGTTCTTGGACATGGTTGGGGTGTGAGAGATAGGTGCTGCTGTCATGGACATGTATGGTGTACATGTCTGTGTGTCTGAGTAGCATGTGTGTGACTTGTAAACGCCATGGATGCATGACACATGTCCGTGACAATGTTCTGATTCACTGATGCAGCCTAGTCATCCTTGTATGCACTGTGTCTGGGGTGTATGAGGTCAGATGCATGAAACTACTGTGATGTGTGTGCATGTGATCAGTATGACCCATGATGCATGTGAGTTTCAAACCACCATTGTATGTTTGAACAGTTCTTTGGACATGTATGCAAATGCTATTTGCATGTGCCAGGCCTGTTTCTGCATGTGTGTTGAGGGACATGATGGAAGTGACGTTTGACAGTGCCACTCATGTGCTATTGCTTCCTGTCTAGGGGACTATTGTACAGTACCCTGATGCTTGTGTTCTATGTCTCCCTCTACACAGCGGCGAGTGAAGAAGAGGGCGGTGATGGAGCTGTGGCGCAAAGCGGCGGAATTGCCTCCACCGGACGGTGACGCAAGTTCCAGTCACCCTCCCAGGAATTACCATCATCCAGGAGCAAGGGGACCGGTGCCGCCTCTGCCACTATGGCTGCAGCGGAAGGGGTGGGTGACCCCCCACAGGGGCTTGCAACGGCGGAAGATGGTGTGGAGCCATCCAGGTTGGTGGTTTGCACAGAGGAGGAGGAGGCTGCTACTGAGCCGCACATGGGGCCTGGTGGGGGTCGTACCACTGGTGCAAGTGGTGCAGTCCAGGGTCAGGGGCAGGAGGCAGCACAGGTCATTGTGAAGGGGCCTGTGCATGTCAATGTCCCTGACACTGTGACTGCACCACCATACACCAGCAGGGATGCTGCATCCCAGGCCTGTCCGCAGGTAGGGGGGAGGTCCATGTCATCTGGCAAACCTCTACCTGCGGACGAGGGGACCTGTGACCGTATGGAGACCGTTCTGATTGGTGTTGCATTGCGCACGCGTGACATTCGTGATGAAGTGCGTGCTTCATGGGGGAGCATGCACGTCATCACAAAGAGCTGCGTGACAACGTGGCCCAGTTGGGAGGGGCCATGGTCGGGGGTTTCGTACATGTTTCGGGCACTCTGGCGGTCCTCTCCTCCTCTGTGCAGACTATGCGCCAGTCGTTCTCCATGCCGTCTTCCGGCCCGGATGCCACCAGGGACCCCTAAGGACCTGCCCCGACAAACGCAGCCAGCTCGGTGGAGATCCCATCCCTGCCACAGTCGGGAGTTGGAGGTCCAGCAGGGGTGGACACCCCAGCAACTGGACCGCAGCAGATGGAGGATGTGCCGGCATCATCGGGGCAGGGCACGTGCACGAAGGAGCCGGTGGATTCCATCAGCCAGGATGCCAATGTGTTGGTAGAGGCAGTTGCGTCGGAGGCAGCGGCAGGCTCAACATGGGAGGCATCATGGCTCGGGGCCATCAACATCAGATGGGCAGGCATCGGCCGGAGGGCAGGAGGACCCTGGAATGGGAGTGTCTTCCATGTGGCAGCGGTTGCGCCAGCGGATAGATGCAGACCGGCGATGGGCGGAGGAGGCACGGCTCACTGTGGTCAGGACGGAGAACTACATGCGCAGGGCATTAAGGCGGGCTGAGTGCCTCGAGGCAACTTGCAGGGAGTTGGAACAAGCCATGACTGCATCCCTGCGAGACCTCGAGGACAGGGAAGAGGCCCGCCTCCGGGACATCAACGTGGAGTTCGATGATGTCCTGGGCCGGAACATCACATAGTGAGCCGTAGGACTTACCCGCCGCCATTGTATATAGTTAATTAGTCTTAGGTTTCTTTTCCATTTTTCTTTAATTTGGGGCGCATGGACTATGCCCCACCTTCTTGTATATAGTGGTTTATAAGGTAGGGATTTTTGTAGGTTTCATTTGGATTGTTGGGCTCATGGACCCTGGATTTGTACATTGTATATAGTTGAAGACTGGATTAGACTTAATTTTTTTAATTTTTTACCATGGAGCAATGGATGTTAATTTTTCTTTTTTCCTTTGGATTTGCTTTGATGGACGAACCCTTTGGAGCCATTTTCATTTGGATTTATTTGGATTCTGCATTCATATTCTTTTTTTTCTATTATTTTGGACATGCAGCCTTTTGTTTATTATTTCTATTATTGTGTGGTTTTCTTTCATTCCCTTGCTTTTATATTTAATAGATTTTCGTTTCATACTTCATTTGTGTGGTATTCTATCATTGGTTTCATGCATGTCAGGATGTGGGTTTTCTCATTCACTTGCACCCATATTGTGTGTGTGACGGACATGCATTGATGTGCATACTTGCCATTTGGGATGTATCATGCAATGGGGATTTCAATGTGGGGTGCATGGGATACTTGGTTGGGTGTTTGGACAGGGGTGGCGTGGGGTGGGATTTGGGTGGCCATAAGGGCCATGAGTGTGGATCGTGATGCCGTTTTGGGGGGGGACATAAGTCGGGGCCTGCTGGCAGGTGCCCGTCAATGCTGGGTGGGTGGGGGTGCAGGGGGACATGAGTCTGGGCCTGCTGGCAGGTGCCCATCAATGCTGGGTGGCTGGGGGGTGCAGGGGGACATGAGTCGGGGCCTGCTGGCAGGTGCCCGTCAATGCTGGGTGGCTGGGGGTGCAGGGGGACATGAGTCGGGGCCTGCTGGCCAGTGCCCGTCAATGCTGGGTGGGACATGTGTTGGGGCTCACTTGTGCATGGTGCCATGTGGGCTGCCTGTGGGGCATGCCCAGGGTGGATGGGCTGCCTGCGGGGCATGGCCAGGCTAGATGGACTGCCTTCAGGGCACGGCCAGGGGTGTAGGGTAGTCTCCTGTGGTGTGGGCTGAAGGGGGCACACCCGGGAGAACCCACACTGCCAAATCGCGTGTAAAACTCCCTGCGCACCCCTCAGAATACAATTACTCCTCACGCGCTAGCGAAAACACATGTAAAAGTTACCGTGCACTCCCGAAATACACGTACCCCCATCCCCAAGGCCTATCGCGCGTGAAACCTCCCGCGTTCCCTACAAATACATGTACCATGATCGCCCAAGGCTTATCGCGTGTGAAACTTCCCGCATACCACACAAATACACATACCACGCTTGCCCAAGGCCTTTTGTGTGTGAAATTTCCCACGTACACCACAAATACATGTACCACGCTCGCCCAAGGGCTATCACGTGTGAAACTACCCGCGCACCCCTCAGAATACTCGTACCCCTCACGCGCTAGCGAAAATGCATGTAAAAGTTCCAACGCAACCCCAAAATACACGTACCCCCTTCCCCAAGGCCTATCGCGTGTGAAACTTCCTGCGTTCCCCACAAATACACGTACCACGCTTGCCCAAGGCTTATCGCGTGTGAAACTTCCTGCGTACCCCACAAATACACGTACCAGGCTCGCCCAAGGGCTATCGCATGCGAAACTCCCCGCGCACCCCTCAGAATACACGTACCCCTCACACGCTAACGAAAACACATGTAAAAGTTCCCATGCACCCCCGAAATACACGTACCCCCTCCCCAAGGCCTATCGCATGTGAAACTTCCCGAGTTCCCCACAAATACACGTACCACGCTCGCCCAAGGCTTATCACGTGTGAAACTTCCCACGTACCCCACAAATACATGTACCATGCTCGCCCAAGGCCTATCGCGTGTGAAACTTCCTGCGTACTCCACAAATACATGTTCCATGCTCGCCCAATGGCTATCGCATATGAAACTTCCCGCACACCCCCGAAATTTGTGCAGGCTGTCCATCCACCCTCCCGATACCTCACAGGCAGCCCATCCACCCTGGCAATGCCCCACAGGCAGCCCACACCACAGGGCAATTTACCTGGTGCGAGAGGGGTACGTGTATTCTGAGGGGTGCGCGGGAAGTTTTACACGTGTGCTTTCGTGGTTGAGGGGCTGTATGCTGGCCCACTGGCCTTTGCGCCATGTACTGGATTAGTGCGCTGTTCATGGTGCATGTGGCGGGGTTGGGGGCGTAACTGGCTCTGCTGCAGGGTCGCTGTGCCACTCTGCGCCACAGCTGGTTACGGATGTTAAAATCCATGAATACGCTGTGCGCTGAAATGGGTTTTGGCGCATGCGGCTGGCACAGACTGCCATATATGCACACTGTGCGCCAGTTGCGTGTGCCACTTGTGCACCGATTTCTATGAATTACCCCCTAAATCATTTCACAATTGTACAGAAGCATCAATGCAAGTAGACAAAGTATTGTTTAAGGCTGGCTATGTAGTGAACAGATTGCGGCGTAGCGCCAACGTATATACGTCCTTGCTGTGGTTTAGTGGATTTAACAACATTAGATGATTATTCTCATCATGAGGTTGGGGGGATAAGTAATCGATTAAAACAGAGGGCGGAGAATCTTCGTTAACATGGATGGTGTAATCGCAAGTATCTGATTACATTGGACTGGCCCAGCGAAGAAAAATTGTGGTACACACTGAGAGAGGCCATCCAAACTCTCAGAGAGCATGCTATGAAAGAAGCCATCCATATTGATGCTCCAGAACATATAGGGTGTTGGCATTGTCGGTCCCAGGACGAAATACAATCATCCAAACGGCTCTACTGGACAATAAAAAGGTAATTATGACTTTACTATGGCGGGGATGATAAGCAAATTAACTGATGAAGTGGTGGATGCTATTTGGCAGTTAGCCGACCTAGGGGAATGGGACAAAGCTGAGGAGAGGCCCTGAGAGTGAGAGAGAGAGGGGAGAAGTAATAAACAAATCCCTGGAAAGATGGTTGACAATAGAGATTCACATCTATTGTCAAGCCCGCGCCGCTGGCGCACGCATTGGCAACCATCATGGACTACTTGGTACTCATTAATCCTTCTAATACTCTTTGAACAACTCCTATTCATGCCTTGGTCTTTTATTTCCATTTGCTCAACTTTGGTTCTTTCTTATTTCATTCTATTAACTACATTTAACATAATGCACCTGGCTACAGTCCTCAATTCCTGGCTATTCTCATTCATCGTTATTGGGACCACAATCCTCAGAAGCACTAGCAGCCAGTGCTGCTTCCAGCTGCTCAGGACCAGAGAGGGAGGAGGCAGATTGTCTTCAGGTGTGCTGCTCCAGGTGCTTTCAATTAGCCTGCCTCAGAACAGGGCAGGGCTGTATATAACCAGCTGCTTGCAGGAGCACAGGGTCTTGCATCTTGAGATCTCCCCGCTCCTGTTTGCCTTGACCCTCTGCTTTGTATGCTGTTCCTGTTGCTGCATTATCCTGTTTTGATCCAGTGCCCTTTACGGGCTCCCTGCCCTGCAGCCTGCCTCACTCCAGCTGCCTACAGTCCTTGTCCTCTTGGCTCCCTGCTCTGCAGCTTGCCTCACTCCGGCTGCCCACAGTCCTTGTCCTCTGGGCTCCCAGTCCTGCAGCCTGCCTCACTCCGGCTGCCTACAGTCCCTGTCCTCTGGGCTCCCTGCCCTGCAGCCTGCCTCACTCCGGCTGCCTACAGTCCTTGTCCTCTGGGCTCCCTGCCTACAGCCTGCTTCACTCCGGCTGCCTACAGCCCTTGTCCTCTGGGCTCCCTACCTTGCAGCTTGAAACCCTCTGCTGTCTCCAAGCCCTTGTCCTCTGGGCTCCCTACCTTGCAGCCTGCACCTCTTTGCTGCCTGCAGCCCTTGTCCTCTGGGCTCCTTCCTTGCAGCCTGCTCCCTCCGCTGCCTACAGCCCGTGTCCTCTGGGCTCCTTCCTTGCAGCCTGTCTCCCTCCGCTGTCTACAGCCCTTGTCCTCTGGGCTCCCTGCCTTGCGGCATGCTACACTTCTCTGCCTTACTGCCTGTTTTATACTTAGCTGCCTACTGCCCTGCTCCTCTGGGCTCCCTACCTCGCGGCCCTATTCTTTTGGGCTCTCTGTCTGTCGCCTACTACTAATCTCTGGACTCCCTGCCTTGCAGCCTACTACAGTCCTACGCAGTCCACTACAGTTTTCCTGCACCTAGTGCCACTCTTGACTGCACACCTGCTTCCTACTTTGCAGCCCTTATGTTTTCCTGACTGCTGCTCCCTTGTTCTCTTCCTTGAGTCCTCTGTACGCCACCTTAAGTTATCTACTTCAGTCTAACTGCCTTTCCTTCATTTCCTTCTGCTAGATTGCTCATTGATTTCCTTTTCGCTGGATATATCTGTTCTTGTCTTCTCATGTGACTTATGTAATCCCTTTGTACAGAGCTTGCCTGTTGGCTTCCGACAGGCAACCTCTGCCCCTTCCTTTGTCGCATTTTCGGTGTTACAGACACTCACTGCTGTTGTTCCCAGCCATGAGCATACAGCGTGGGCCTCTGTTATAGCAATCTGTGCAGAAGGCTGGAGTTTCCTAAGGTTCGTGGAACACTCTTTCCCACTTCAGCATACACCCTAAGAGGGAATCCAGTTTGTTTGTACCTTTGTATCTTTTGCCCTTTTTGGCTCACAGCTACAGTTTCCTACTCTTCTTTCTTGTTGAACTTCCTGCTGTGTGTGCCTATCTGCTACCTTACTTCAGCACAGCCACCCAAAACCTACCTGAGTACACTGTGCCACTCTTGACAGAGTGCCATTCTTGACATCTATCAAGAAAAGACATGTTTTTGGCGCTGCTAAAAGATGGATTGCCGTGTGAAGATATCGATGGAATTTAAACTTGCAATATGTATCAGCTATATAAAAAGTGAGAGCTTGAAGGGAAAGAGCGGTACAAACAAGTGAAAAGGCAGGATGTGATCAAGTAAAGGGGGGATAAGCCCCCTTCTGCAATGCCTAAGGAGGAGATGGATGACGGCTCCATGGGGATGCCTTCACCATATCCGCCAACCTATGCTGATTTACAAAAGGAGATGAGTGTGTTGTTGGAGACAGAGTCCAAATACATGCATTCGAAATACGAATAGGATTGTGGTGAAACTCCAGTAGCATCTGCCCGGATTAAGGTAGACAGACAACCCCATGTGAATGTGAAATTATTCTGGCAATCTGGAAATATACAAGAGGTTCCAGCTTTAATTGATATCAGGGTGGAGGCCTCATTAATTCATGATAATCCTTTAAGATTTAATGGCAGACATTTTATCATTACGGGACTGGGAGGGAAAGAGGCTCCCACAGTCCAAACAAGAGTTGACATGAAAATTGTAATTTAAAACAGAATAAATACCAAGCGTTGATTGCTCCGATCACTGAATATATTATTGGCTTTGATATTTTGGAGGGACTGACTTTAGGATTAGGAGGTAAAACGTATCAGTTTGCGGTGAGTGCATTGATGTGTACCCCTATTATTGTTGGGAAATTGAAGATGCCCCCATACACGTTCCTTTGGCCACAAAACGGGGATCTATGAAACAGTATTGTATTCCTGGGGGGCTGAATGAGATCTCAGATACCATCAAGGTATATGTAGGAGCAGGTGTGCTTTGTCCTGTAACCACGGTGTGTCACAATCGTGTCTGGCCGTTTAAGAAAAGAAACGGAAGCTATGGGATGACTGTGGATTACTGTGAGATAAACAAGTACACTCCTCCGGTAATACCCACAGTCCCAGATGCTGTTACCCTGATTCAGAATGTGCAAAAGTTTGAGGGAACTTGGTATGCGGTAATAGGTTTGGCAAATGCATGCTTCACTGTGCCGATTGCATAAGAGAGTCAGGAGCAGTTTGCAGTTTCTTTGAATGGGAGGCAGAATACGTTTCAATGTTTGCCCATGTGGTACGTGCGTAGTCCGACCATTTGTCACTGGCTGGTGGCAGAACATTTGGACAAGATCCCGAGCAAACCGGATGTACAGACTTCCCACTACATTGATGACATTCTGATACAGGGAAAGGATGAGCAGAGTGTGGGGACGCACCTAGGCACCATTATTGAGGTTTGAGAAAAGATGGATGTGAGCCAAATATCCCAGGTCCAGTGGAGACCGTGATTTTTCTGGGAATTCTGTGGCATAATGGGTACAATGAGCAAAAAGCAATGGCTGCAAACTCTCAAAGTAGGAAAAAACCACTGAACAAGTTCTTTCTGGAGAGGGGTGCCTGCTACATTTTGAAAACAGGTGGTTGGTCACCCTGATTTACCTGGGAGAACCCAGATGTGGACTCCCTGCTCACTGTGCTCAGAGAGGCACTGATCCACATCACTGATGAGGCCCAACAAGGCTGAAACACGTGTATGGGGTTGTTGATGGTACTTTTGTTCAGAAGGGAATTGCCATAGCATTTTGATGCTGGAATGCCCATGTGGGCGGGACAAAGACTGATATGTAAATAGATATTTCCCCATCTGTGAAAGGTACAGTGAGCAAAAATCGATGGCTGCGAACTCTCAAAGTGGGAAAAAAAAACAAACAGGTTATCATACCATTTTCTTTCTGGAGATGGGCGCCTGCTACCTTTTTGAAAAACATTGTGAAATGGTGCCAAAGGCCCAACAGAAGATTCTTGAATTCACTACAATCATGAATAAGAAACAAGCTCAACAGTTCATAGGGATGTTTGGGTTCTGCAAACAGCATATACATTTGGGGCAGATTATATAGCAGCTCTACAAAGTGACACAAAAGAAATTTGACTTTGAATGGGATGTTGAGCAAGACAAAGCATTTCAGCTAGCTAAATCTACTATTCAGACAGTACTTAATTAATGGTCGTTACGGGCAGGTGAAGTGGAATTGAGGGGGTAATTCATAGAATTCGGTGCACAAGTGGCGCACACGGCTGGCACGGATTTTAACATCCATAACCAGCCCTGGTACAAAGCGGTGCAGCGACCCTACAGCAGTGCCAGTAACTCCCTCAAACCCGTCCTGTGCGCCAAAAACATCGCACACATCTCCTACATGGCTCAAAGGCCAGGGGACTAGCATACAGCCCCCCCAAGCACGGAAACACATGTAAAAGTCCACACGCACCCCTCGGAATACACATACTGCACTTGCGCTATCAAAAACGCATGGAAAACTTCCCGCACACCCCTCGGAATACACGCACTGCTCTCGCGCTAGCAAAAACACATGTAAAACTCCCCGCGCACCCCTCGGAATATACGTACCACTCTTGCATTAGCAACAATGCGTTTAAAACTCCCTGCGCATTCCTCAGAATACTCGTACCCCACTCGCATTAGGTAAAATGTGTGGAAAAAGTCTGCCCTGTGGTTTGGGCTGCCTGTGGGGCATGGGGAGGGTGGATGGGCTCCCTGTAGGCCATGGGGAGGGAGGATGGGCTGCCTGCGCGTATTCCAAGGGGTGCAAGCTGATTTCTACACGCATTTTACCTGATGTGAGCGGGGTATGTGTATTCCGCGGGGTACGCGTGGACTTTTACACACGCATTGGCAGTGTGGGCACTTGGGTGTGCCCTTCCCCCCTCCCCATGCCCTGCAGGCAGCCCACATCACAGGGGACTACCCTACACCCCTGACCATGCCCCGCAGGCAGCCCACATGTCACCATGCACTTGTGATCCCCAACTCATGTCCCCCACCCACCCAGCAGTGACAGGCACCTGCCAGCAGGCCCCGACTCATGTCCCCACCCACCATTGATGGGCACCTGCCAGCAGGCCCCGACTCATGGCCCCCCACCCTACACATCATCACACTCCAGACCCATGGCCCTAATGGCCACCCAAATCCCACCCCACGCCACCCCAGTCCAAAAACCCAACCAAGCATTCCATCCACTCCACATTGAATTCCCAATGTCATGATAGAAAATAAATAACCAGCATGCCCATGAATACATGTCCCTCAGACCCACACAATGGCGACACATGACTGTGAAAAACCGCATTGTGCCATGCACAAAACAAATGAGAGATGACCACACGAGTAGAGTATAGAAAAAAAGTGTATTGCAGAATAAACCAAATGAATAAAACAGAAGCAGACAATAATAAAAAAAAAATATCCTAAGTCCAGAAGTCAAAAAAAGAAAGAAAAATTAATGAGGTAACCAATAACATCCAAAGTAAAATGGCTCCAATGAGTCCGTCCATCAAACAAAAATCAGAGTTCCAAAAAAGAAAAGTATTCCACCATGGGTCCAAGAAAATGAAATCCAGGTCCAAAACTATTTACAAATGAACATCCAAGGGTCCATGAGTCCAACAATCCAAAGGAAAACTAGCCTAAATCCTACCTAATAAATAACTATATACAAAAAGGCGGGGCATAGTCCATGCGCCCCAAAGGAAAAAAAAAATAGAAAGGAAACTTACACCTACAGAACTATTTACAAAGGCGGCGGGCAAGTCTAACGGCTCACTAGTTGATGTTTCGGGCCAGGGCATCATGGAATTCCTGATCAACATCCCGGAGGCGGGCCTCTTCCTTGGCCCTGAGGTCTCGCAAGGATGCAGCCATGGCCTCCTGCAACTCCCTGCGAGTTGCCTCGAGGCACTCAGCCCGCCTCAACACCCTGCGCATGGTGTTCTCTGCCCTGACCATAGTGAGCCATGCCTCTTCCACCCGCCGCCGCTCCGCATCTATTTGCCGGCCCAACCGCTTCCACATGGAAGACACTCCCAATCCAGGGTCCTCCTGCCCTCTGGCCGATGCCTGCCCCTCTGATGTAGATGTCCCAGAGCAATCATGGCTCCCACCCTGAGCCTGCTGCTGCCGTGCATGTGCCCTGCTGGTCGATGCCTGCACGTCCTCCTCTTACTGGGGACCTCCGACTCCCGACTGTGGCAGGGATGTTTCCTCCACCAGCCTGGCCGCTGGTTCAGGGTCAGTTCCACAGGGTGCCCAGGTGATACTTGGGCAGGAAGATGGCACTGAGGACGACTGGCACATAGGGGGATCAGTTGAGGAGGGGGTCACTAGAAGATCCAGCACACAGAGGAACCCAGCCTGGGTGACCTCTCCTAGTAGGCCGACACGGTCAACGAGGCATCCGAAATAACGTGCAGTGTCCTCACGAGAACCCTGCCCATCATCACGAATGCCACATTGATGCAACGCCACCCCAGCCAGGACAAGCTCAACACGGTCCCAAATTGCCACGTCCGCAGGGAGAGGAAGGCCAGTTGTTGTGTGCGCATCCCCTCCCTGAAAACGGGTCTGGACGAAGGCATCCCTGCTGGTGCGGGATGATGCACTCACAGGATCGGGGACAGGATTACACACAGGCACCTTCGCAGCAACCTGTGCTGCCTCCTGTCCCTGCCCCTGGACTGCACCACTAGCACCAGTGGAATCCCCCCTCCAGACACTGTGCGTGGGCCTTCCACGGCCTCCTCCTCAATCAAACCCCCCAATAACCTGGATGACTCTGTGCCATCTTCCTCCATAGGCCCCTGTGGGGTCTCAGCTGGCCCTTTTGCTGCCGAGGAGTCCACCTCCGACCTCCGCCTCTTGGACCTACCCTCGGCTGCTGCAGCCGCGGGCGGTGCCAACCCAACAAGGACGGCAGCTCCTTGGGCCCCACAGGTGTCAAGCCCAGCAACGCGGTGGCCGCGCGCCACTGGGGTGTACTGAGTGGGAGCATACAACCTGCACGTTGATGGAATGCCAGTGCTTGCGCTTTCGATTGATGTGCTCAGTGGCCCTAGGTGGACGTAGGGCCACATGGGTGCATTCAATGGCACCAAGCACTATGGGGAAGTGTGCCACCGTGTAAAAGTCCTGGACCACGGCCTGCCTTTCTACGGGTGTTCTGGGCATGTATATGTGCCTGCGGATAGAGGGGCACGCAGTCATGATTGCCAACATCTGGTGAAGGCAGCGTGACTGCGTGGCCTGTGAGACCCACATCCACTATGGCAGTTGTCCGCTGAAATGACCCAGTGGCCAAGAAATGCAGGACATTGAGCACCTTCTTCGAGGGGCTCAATGCTTGGGAGCACAGGGTGGGTGATGTAAGATCATCTTCCCACTCCCTGACCAGGTCTAGGATGATACGAGGTGGAAACCTATACCTGCCATAGACCTGGTCATCAGGCATCCCAAAAAGGCTGGTCCGGGGCATAAAAATGCAGGGCCTGGCTATTCTTCTCCTCCTGCTGTGTCCCACGATCAGTGCTGCGACAATTGGGGCATTCATCGTAGCTGTATATACGTGTTTGTTGTTTGCGCGCACTTTTATACTGTGTGCAGGGACGCTTCCGCCTATCTTCGTGTGGCAGACGTGTTGACGCCTGTGCTCGTCTTTTAGCATGCACGTGTTACCCGTATTAGATTCCATGAATACATGTTGTTCGCGTGCGTGTGGGCGTTCCATGTATTTCCCTGCAGCATTTCCCCAGTTCTGGCTTCTTTTTTATGCATTGTTCCCCATTGCACATGTTCCGCCCCGTGTTCCGCCCCCTTTTTGGTGTATGCGCCGACGTTGTGCACTTTCACTGTGCGCGTCGTGCACTGCGTTCGGGATGTTGCTGTGACGTGTGCGCCTGTGTGCGCCACGCTCGTATTTGGCGCATATCCCGGAGTGAACACGCGCAGGCCCTTCCATTAATCACACGCGTGCGCGTGCGTTTGCTTTTTCACCCCTGCGCCAGCTTGCACCAAGGTTTTCGGCACACATTTGTTCCATGAATCGGTCCCTAAATGTGTCGGTACATGAAAATTATGCTAATTCTTGGAGTTTGTGGCAAAAACAGGAGAGGAAGCATGTTCCTATGGGTTTTTGGAGTCATAAATTACCCGAAGCTGGTGACAGATACACTCCCTTTGAGAAGCAGTTGTTGGCATGCTATTGGGCTCTTTTGGATACAGAGCAAATGACAGTGGGTCATGATATATGAGCTCTCCCAAAACACATTGAATAGGACATGCTCAGGAGGCTAGCATCATTAAGTTGAAATGGTACATACAAGATTGTGCCAAAACAGGGAAGAGTGGAATTGCGAAATTATATGAGCATGTGTCTGGTGTTCCGCTGGTTGATTTGGAACCATTGGCGGGGACTGACATTTGTGAGTCCCCTGTAAAATGGGGAGTTCCTTATGGGGAGCTGACTAGCGAACAAACTGTACATGCTTGGTTCATCGATGGTTCGGCTAAATATGGGGGGACTGAAGAACACTTGAAGGTGGTATCAAATAATCCAAAAATGAAGAAAATCTTGACAACATTGGGTAAACAGAAGAGTAGTCAGTTTTCAGAGTTGTATGCAGTATATCAGGTATTAAAGCAAGAAGTGCCTGGTTGTTGTTATATAAGCACAGACTCTTGGTCTGTGGTAAATGGATTAGCTGTTTGGATGCTGATATGGCAGAAAAATGGATGGACAATTCATGCAAAAGAATTATGGGGAAAAGAATTATGGCAAGATATTGCCGAAATGTTAATGCATAGTGAGGTGACAGTGTATCATGTGGATGCACATTGTGCTACTGACTCATTAGAACAATGGTTCAATTCCGTTGCACATGAACATGCCAAGATTTCGGCTATGGACACAAGGTCTGAGGAAGATGATTGGGAAGGGATTGCCAAGTGGATACACCAGAAAAGTGGGCATCTTGTAGGAAAGACTACTATCAGGTGGGCACAAGATCAAGGAATTAGCATTCCTTTAGAGATCGTGAAAACTGTGGGTCTCATTACGAGTAGGGCTGTAAGGGATACCGGGCACCGGTAAGGAGACCGGTGCCAGTAATCCCTTATCGCCCTACTACGAGTTTGCTTAGTAGGTCCCTCCTTTAACGCCTGGTCTGACCATGCGTTATGGACGGGACCCGTTAAGGGACTTCAGAGCTAATAACAGTACCGCAATTTGTGGTACCGTTATTAGCACCTTCCCCATTCCCATTGAGCCCTATGGGTGTTCAAATGGGAATGGGGAATGGCTTTTTCAATGGGGACTTACCGGTCCCGCAAAGGTCGGACTACACTGGTAAGTCCCCATTGAACCATACCGGTGCCGCTGGACCCGTTATTGGAGGCAGTCATGGCGCAAATAGCTCCATGACTACCTCCAATCTCGGAATGAGGCCCTGTGACTTTACAATGTCCAGTGTGCCAACATCAAAAACAGAGATATATTCCACATGTAATTCAAGGCACCTTAAAATTACCTGATGAATTACCTGGACAAATTTGGCTAATTGATTACATTGGTCCAATGCCAGTCAGCAGAGGATGTCAATAGGCATGTACAATTGTGGGCACACATTCAGGCTACTTGATGGTGTTACCATGCAGAAGAGCCAAGCAATTGAATATAATTAAATTGTTGGATCAAGGGCCAAATATTGTGGGGTACCTGTACAAATTCAAAGTGACAATGGGTCTAATTTTAAAGGAAAATTGATTCAAGACTATTGTCAGGAGAAGTATGTTGAGTGGATTTTCCATGTTCCTTATCACCCCGAGGCTTTGGGATTGATTGAGAGAATTAATGGTTTGTTGAAAGAACAGTTGCGGAATACTGGTGATGGTAACCTGAAAGGGTGGTGTGAATGCATCCTAGATGCAGATCAAGTGTTGAATAACCGACCAATTGCTAATGGTGAAACCCCATTAAAGCGCATTTTAACGGCAGCTTTACAAATGAAACCGAATACGGCATTTGAAACATTGATGTATTGGGAAATTTCACCTGGAGCTTTAGCTCCTTATCGAGCAACACCAGAGTCTGCAGGGTTGGATTTACATGCAAGGGAAGAGATTAGACTTGAACCCAGAGAAATCAGTGTAATTGATAAAGGGATTGGAGTATAAATTTGATCAGAACATATGGGATTGATCGTCCCTAGATCAGGATTGGCATTAAAAGGAATCCAGGTACTGGGAGGAAATGTTGATGCAGACTACCAAGGTGAAATTAAGGTGAACCTAATCAATAGTGGAGGGAAAATTCTGCCCGTCCATAAGGGTACTAGAGTGGCACAGCTAATTGTCGTCCCTGTGAAATTATCCATGGTGAAGAGAGGAGAGCCACCCACTGTAGTAACTACACATGGGGATAAAGGTTTTGGCTCATCACACAGAAGGGTTCCGGAAGCCAAAGTTTGGGTTGAGAAACCTAGTGGTCCACCGGTTCCAGCAGATGTGATTGCAGCAGGGGCAGATCAAGTTTTTTTCTTGTAATGGAACCAGGAAAGAAGAAATGGAGTCATGTTCCCACTGAAAAATGTTGTTTACATGAGTGATGTACTTTACTGAAATCTTGTATTTTTTAATTTTTTCTATTTATTTTAGACCCTATGTGTGATGTTTGCACTTGTGGATTTGTGTGGAGTCCATTCGGGAGGGCCCGGTGACATGGGAAAAGGTGTGGCAAATATCTCCATCCTACAACTTGATTCGATGGTCTGGATGACGACTAGTGGCTTTGATGTTACTGCGTTGTCTGATGCCGGATCAACTGCATGGTACCCCTGCTTTTTGAGAAAACGTTGTGGTCATGGGGGGAATGTTTTGCCCATTTCCACAACTTCCATATCTTTTGTGTGGTATGGCTATGCTGTAATTGTTGAGCAGCCTGAAAATATATGGGTTTTTCTAGCCCATCTAGTATTAAACATCTCACACTTTTGCCTAGCTGATGTTCATGATGCTGCAAACTTGATTTCTACATGTCTTGTGGTCGTACCTACGCCAGCCCCTGTGCTACAACACAATTTTGGAGTATTGAATAATGATTCTCTAGTTGAAGATTCTGATTTGCAAAATAATTTTTCTGTCTATGAGTACTGCAAGTTTTTTGTCGACACTGATCGCAAATGACAAATATTGTCACTATGACATCGCTCCTGCTGATGTTTGTTATTTTATTACTTGTGATCCTCAGCACATTGGCAAATGTCAGCAATTGGACTTAACTAATGATCGAGCTGTAACTGATTTTGGGAAACGTTTATGTACATGGTCTATGGCTATGTGCACTGATGTGTCTAATACTATGTTCTGTAATTTTACTGTTTTAGCTGCCTGCCATCTTTGACATGTTAAGCTTCCGACGGGTTGGTTGTTTTCCTGCGGTAACTTTACCTACACCTACATTCCTGCTAATGTTTCTGGTGGCCCTTGTGCCTCAACATGACTTAGTTTAATGATATTTCCTTTGCAGCCTGCTATTCGTCATTCTACGCTATGTGTTCTGTTCATCATATTGGCCTATCTCATGATTGTGATTCTAATGTGCATTTGTTGTCTGAACCTGAAGTTTTGGCACTTGCATTTTCCTTGTTGGGTGTTTGGTGTTTAGTTGCTGGGGGCTATAAATCTTTGATTAGATTGGCCTGTGTGTTGGTTAAGGAATTTAATGAAACTTCTCAAGCTTTGAAGGAACTGTTGCTAGACAGCAGACATTTTAGAAAGGCTATTTTGCAAAACAGAGCTTCTATTTATTGTTTGTTTTTGAAGCGCAATTTGGGTTGCAATGTCATTGAAGGGATGTGTTATTTTGATTTGGATGACCATTCACATTCTATAGAGTAGCATATTGGTAGTTTAAATGACCTGATTTCCCAAGTCATTCAGGAACAGGGTGGGAGCTGGTGGGATCAACTGTTTTCTTGGATTCCTGAGGCATTGCAATATGGTTATTTTTTTGGCTGTTGTTTTTGTGTTAGTTGTTTGTTGTTGTTGTATTTCCTACATCCCCAATTTAGTGAGGATTTTTTGCCAGTTTCGGAAACCTTCTTTGTTTTATTGGAATATGGCAGTTGATTGTCCAAAGGGTGGAGTATAATTCGTGTGCAAAAATTAGCTAATAAATGGTGCCAGTGCCTGGCCATTTTGGACATTCACTTCCAAACAGCAATGAAAGTCTACATTTCTGTGAGCTAAGTTAGAAGGCAGACATGAGTTCTGCAACAGTTGCAATATTATATTATAAAGCAGATAGCTTACTATGAAGTATAGTTGTAGTATTGTTCGCTCAAGGACGAGCAGAGAGGGGAGTCAGAGATGTGCAAGTGCATTGTTAAGGGGTACTGGGAATGAGGGCGTGAGAGACGAGCTGGGTTTTTTCACTACTGTCTGGATCTTTCTGCTCTTTGCCTCGCATGTTTGTCTGTTTGTTTATTTATTTGTAGGGTGCCCAACCCTTAGGTATCTGGGCGCACATCGTGACAAGATTACTTATAGCTTAGTTACATTTGTCATAGATGAAGGTATATACATGTACATACAATTACAATTTACAAAGATACAGATATATACAAGAGCAAAGGGTGATTACAGTTACTAAATAGTTAATGCCTGAGAGGAAAGTGGAGAAAGCGAGCATGTATGGCAATGGGTTAGTGATCATTGTGGTGTAGCCAAGTGCAGGTGTTGCACCTGAAACTGTTGTAAGATTGCTCCCTTCTTAACTAAACTGGTAAAGCGTTCCAATGCTGGGCTGCTTTTGCAGGGAAGCTGTTTCCACCTGTTTTTTGTAAGTGGAATCTGGGAATTTGGAGACAGTAGGAGTTGGCTATTCTGGTTGGTCATGAAGATAGTTTTCTGGTAAGTATTTCCTTCAGTTATGGTGGTGCTGCATTATTTAGGCATTTGAAGGTTAGAGTAACAATTTTGAAGAGGATCCGATCAGTAACTTTTAGCCAATTGTGATTTCTTCTGGAGTTAGATATGTGCTCTCTAGAGGGGAGGTTCAGAGCCGTTCTGAGTGCATTGTTTTGCAGTGTTTGTAATTTGTTGGTGATACATTTATTGGCTCCTGCATAGAGTGTGTTGCAGTAGTCCAATTTGGAGAGGATGAGGGCATCGGCTAGAATAATACAGCTAGCTGGTGAGAGGAATGGTCTGCATGCTTTGATGAGTTTGCCAGTATAGGAGGTGGATGAGGCCAAGGAGTTTAATTGTTTTTTTAGGGAAATTGTGGAATCCAGGTAAAAACCTAGTGTCTTCACTTCTTTGGCAACTGTACTTATATTGCCATCGATATTGAAGGCACAATAGTTGTGGTTGAGTTTTTTTAGGTTGTTGGCTGAGCCAAGGATCAGGATCTGTGTTTTATCATCATTCAGGCAGAGGCTGTAGGTTGCCATCCATGCCTGAATGAGGATGCTTGCTGTCTGCCTTCGGCCGGGGACAGTGTGCAACATAGGAGTGGCAGGGATTTGACCCCCTTAAGAGAGGTAACAAGATGAGGAGACAGAGAATTGGAGCCCTGGGTGATGAAGTCTCGCTGAGAGGGAGGGCGCTCCGCTTCAGACCCTGTTAGTATGTGCGATCTCTCTGCCTACCTGCCTCAGGACTCGGTGGTGTTGTTGTGGCTGAGATAAAGTTGCCTCCTGCAACTGCACTAAAGGTGGTGTATATCCTTTCTAGCTATCCTTGTTTGTGTGCTTATATATAACCAATTGCATTGATCCAATAGTTATCTGTGCGTATGGATTGTGAATAAATGGGTATGTAATGAGCCCATTATATTTCAACCCTTGTTCTAAGTGTACACTATTGCATTCCTGAGTCCAAGAACTTGTGGTTAGTTTAATGGGGTGAGTACTTCAGAGGTTATTACAAGTGTCCGAAGAGAAAAATAGGTAACCGCCCTAAATCTTCTTTGAGAAATGGTGGTGGCGATTTCTGCAACACAGCCATTCTCTGTGGCACTTCCCTGTAATGTATTTTTACCCAATGTATAACGCTCATGTCAAACATGACCTCATGGTCTGATCGATCATCTTGGAACAATTCCTCATCTGTCACGTCAGTCAATCTGCATCCTTCCCCTATTGCAATTACTGTCCTCCATGATTCTCCTGTGTAGTCAGTCAGATGAAATATTATTCTCTAGTCTCTCACTAAAACTGCCTCGTGTTCTAATATGATCACTTTTCCTTCCTTTTTTATTCTAAGAGAATCTCAGTTATATATAAGAACTCATTAGGTGTGCTTAACAGTCTGCTCTGTATCCCTGGGAGCCATGCTATCAATACTTCCACCCCATATTGATACAACTCAATGGGCCTCATTACACGGTAGGCGGTAACCATGGTGCTAGTATTTTACTGTATCCGCCTTGGTGGATGGTGGATTTACCTCCCTACTCCAAGGTGAGCGGGGCGTTAATTCTCCATTCACCAAGGCACTTCCCCATTACCATTTTTGCCCCCATAGGGCTCAATGGGAATGGGGAAGGCGCTAATTTCGGTACCGCAAATTGCGGTACCATAATTAGCACCAAGGTCCCTTTGCGGCACCCTACTTTGACGGCTGGTAAAACCAGCCACTAAGGTCAGGTCCCACAAAGGGAACTCGTAGTAAGGCGGTAAGGGTTTACCGGTACCGGTGCCCTTACCGGTACCAGTAAACCATTACTGCCTACCGTGTAATGAGGCCCAATGTCTGCTGGCACCCCCCTCTGTACCGTCTGACCCTAATAAACTTGTATGGGTTCCCTCACGTTCATGTAATAAACTAGTACATGTTCGTGTAACTTCATAAATGGATGAATATGTACTTCATGTTTAAGTGTGGCTACGTTGTGATGTCAGGGATGACGTCATTGATTTCTGGCTTTGCAGTCAGTCGACTTGCTCGATCAATGTCATTTCCATATCATCAGAATTATCGCTTGGGTATGGTCTGAATGGCTGTCTGAGGGAATAGCATTTCACACGCCTGCGATACATCGATGACTGTGCCCCACCCCTGTCTTCAACACCTTAAACCCTCACTTAACTGAGGAATGCAACTTAGTCCATTGGCTGTTATGAATCAGAAATGCTTCCCCCGTGGGTTTTATCACCAAAATAACAATGTCATCCCATTTCATGTGAAGGTCTTTTCCCAAGCATTATATAACCCATTATAACTCTGATGATGTTTGCAAAACATGTGATAACATATGAAGACTGAAATTCATAATGCAAGTGACATGAATATAGTGTAGTGTGGGTGTGACAGAATGGCCATCTGTGAGAAGGCTGTAGCCTGAACATTTTTTATTTTAATGACATAAAATGATGTTGGTAATTCTGCCTCTGAAATGTATCTTTGCTGATCAAACCCCCTGCCACAAAGTGCTGCCTGATAAAAGCGTAGTGCACCCATGTGACTTTGCGGGGGCTCTCTACTGAGTTCCGCAGCTGCTGCTTGCAGTAGGAGCGAAGCAAGTTCAAAGGTTGCATGTTAATTCCTGAGGCAAGCCTGCTGGAAGAAAACTGCAAGGAGGCAGGGATGGAATTTGTAGTTAAATAGTCCCCTTTCCATAAAAGGATAACTGTGTGTCTCAAAGGAACTTAGTGGCATGGTAAACTGTAAAGATAACCCCTGATTGACTTGGCAGAGTGGCTTTTGAGGTCACAAAGTTACACAGCCAGACAACAATTTGGTCTTGTATAATTGTCTAACTAAATCAGAGGCTTATCAACTGCAAGGTATGAGGATTACACTTGTCTGGCTTTGATATCACCCCGGATTTCCTGGGAGGTGGGCATAAAGCATCCTACTTTGATGGTTCAGCTCGTTCCCAGGACAGGAAATCCCCCATGGGATGGGCTGGTGTCTGCTTCAAAATATGCATGCCAGGATACAATACATTCTCACACCAGGGGGCTGACAACTGGTGTCCCCTTGAAGTTGGCAGACATGGGAAGGGGGAAAAGTAAGAATAGTCAAAGGAGAGAGGTAGGCCAAAAGAGGTGTGCCACAATTTTGTTTTTTCCTAGGGCTCTCTACAACGTCCTTCCCTGTCCATTTCCTACTGATTAGGCACTCTGATTATGATATCAGGAAGAAAGTTTGATTTTCTCCGACTGTCTTGATTGGACCCCTTCCGGCTGGCTTGCTTTGACAAAATACCTGTGATTTTAGGTCTTTATACAGGGGAGAAACCCTTTCCTTAATTAATTCATCTTTGAACTCTGAAAGAAGTAAAACAATTCACTGTACCTCTGTTGGATAGAAGGCCTATTTGAAGGTCTTCTGATAGATAGGTGAAGACAGAAGGCATCCAAGGCAGAGGTATGCTCCACTCCCTAACCATATGCAGGGAACAGTGTTGGGCGGCATGGCTGGCTGGCAAATGTATAGTACATGTGAGACACTGGTACCCAGAACCTTGCTCACTGGTGGTGACAAAACCCTGCAAGTGTGCTTTACACCCCTCCAGGCTGGGAGGTGCAGAAAGAAACAACGTATATGGCCCATGGAGTTCCTGGTTTTGGTATCTCCTGCACCAAGAAGCCAAGGAGCATTTCTAGATCCTGTTTCCCACTTCGATCCATGTTTTGAGTGGGCTTGACCACTTTGAGGCACTCTTGAGCTGCTGTGCGCAACAGGCTTTGCTTTTGTCTCAAGCTGCTTTCTGATCTGCTGTCGCCTGCGCTCCATTAACTTTCAGCTAAACACTACCAAAGAACTGGAACTCACTGTTGGACCTCCTCAAGCCAACTTGACTGATTCAAGAGGCTGACTCTACCCATCGCAGGCATGCGCTTCACCCAATTGAGCTGATAATGGCTTCAGATACCACACCACACAGTTAGACCAATTAAAGCAGACTTGTCCTGCCTCGAAACACACAATCTTCTAAAACCACTGATTTAAAATGCCTTATCCAGTAAAAGCACCAAGAAGCCGGGCTTGATGCTGTGCACCCCAAATTCTAAAGGTACTGTGTGTGGTTCTATTCCATTGTCGTGCCTTTAAGAGCCTCAGTGACTGATAAGTCCCCAATTTCGACCTTTTTGAGAAGACATGGGGCTTCATTACAGCTTTGGCGGTAGCCATGCCCTTAATAAGGGCATGGCTGCCATCAAAACTGGGTCCGGGTTCCCTGAATGGGGAATTACTGGGCCATTCCGACTTTGGAGGGCCCGGTAATTCCCCCTACAGGGAACCCAGGCCCAGACCTTCCCCATTCCCAATTGAGCCCCATAGGGCTCAATGGGAATGGGTGCAGGGAGACAAAAACGGGCCGATTACGACCGGCCCGTTGTTAGCTCCCTGGTCTCCTCGCGGGACCCGGTAAGGACGTCTGGTAAAACCAGACGTCCACATCGGGTCCTGCGAGGGAACCTCATAATGAGGCGGAATGCGTTTAACGGGTCCGCCACCATTAGCGGCACCGGTTAACCCATTCCGCCAGGGTCGTAATGAGGCCCATTGCCTTTTAAATGACATTGCTGCTGAAGTTTGACCTGCAACCAGAGGGCCCCCTTTGCTCTTGAAAAGGCTAATTCTGTGTGCTTCCTTTACAGAATTGGCTATGCAATGTTTTGGGATTAACCATATGCATTTCTAGCAAGATGCAAACTTCTTATTTAATAGACATTTGATTGCACATTGTTTGTTTGGATTTATACATTTTAAGGCTGTTTATGTTGCTGTTTATGTTGTTACTGTTGCCAGTTCACCTCTCTTTCTAGGCATATAGGCGCCCTTGGCCTGCACTATCCAAAAAAGAGAAGGAGGTATACTATGGCCTAGTTTGCCTTTATGATTGGGGTCAGTGTTGATCTAATAGTCGTATTGGAGTGAGCTGACAATTTAATCACTACTCATCCTGTCACTACTCCCATTCTAAGTCTGCTTCTCTATGCTATGCCTCTTTACCATGTTTCTTTCCTTACCCCCTTTAAATGTAACTCCATTCTCTATTTCACATGTTTCCTTTCATATATGAATGCTGTATCACGCTCTCCTTTGTATCTGAGATTTACTTATTTTCTTAAACCATCTCTTTGTTTCCCCCTTCACTTCTATCACCTTTGTCATTTACCTCCTTTTTTCTACATTTAACATTAATCTCCCACACATGTATCCGCCCTTCTTTCTCACAGTGCTTGATCTCTGTCTCTTGTTTCTTGTGCTTCTGTCTCACCCCTCCAGTATCTCCCCCCTACTCGGTCTCTTTCTCTTATGCAATCACCCTCCTCCACGCCCAGCTCCCAAGTGGACACATCTTCAGCATTTCAGCTGCTAAAGGTGTTATTTGAAGCTTAATTTCGTCCGTCCTATTTCTTTCATCCTCTTCATTTCTGCCGTGGTTTTTCTCCCTGTTGACTGATGGCCGATTAGCCGGCTCTTTCTACAGGTGTTTTTAACGTCCTCTAGACGGCTGCATCTGCTGATTGTAAGAACCACCTCCACGGGAACTGGCCGACCCCAAACCCCTTCACCCCCACGAACCCCCCACCCCCTCTCGCCACTCAGCAGCAGAGCTTTTTCATGGCGTGTGTCTTCATATCTTTTTTTGTGTTCGGCTGATTATCTGCGATCCCGAGTCCCGGATCGGAATACATCACCCCTGCATTATCCGAAAGGCCTCCATTCTCAACCTCCCCGTCCTTATCTTTTTTATTCTAGTGAAAATACTTGCAGGAGCGTGGGGGACGAAGTCTTCTGAAGAACAAAAACCATTGCACATAGCATACGATTGTTCTATAGCAACATCTGTTTACTTTTAATTTACAGTATCAGGGGCCTTATTCATTGCACGTACCACACATTAATGCAATTCATTTACAAAGTAATCCCATTATACAGAACATACAATATTAAGGGTCTAGTGAAAAAAGCATCAATGGCACCTTACATGCATTTGTACCAAGGCTGCATACATTCTCCTCTTTGTTTGCTTTAACTTTGCAGAGTTCCGTTTCCCCAACTCATGCAGTGGTGTTTTCTAGCCCTGGTATGAGTCTACGCTTATGCCCCTAACCCCCAGCGACCTTCCTTCATCACCGCTCCACCCCTCCTCATCCTCTGCCACTACCCACTCTCCTTCCAATATCTCCTCTGCTTCAACTCTTTATGGCTCTTGACAGCCCAGCAACTCTACATGATGTATACCGCGTCATCCTTCCCAGCTATCTTCTGACAATTCACAGCCTCTCTGCCTTTAACAGGCATTTCACCTGTCTGCCCCCAGTATCCTGAGGCACTCTCTTGTGGTCCTGGGGCACTAATCACTGTTACAACTTTGGAATGTTGGCAGACAATGAACTGGCAGAGGACCATTGTGGTTAAAAGAAATATCTGTCTCAACATTCCACAGTTTCCCCTATGTCTCTCCTAGTTTTAAGGAGAATATTTTACCATCATTGGGTGAAATGTACTTATAGCAATAATGCCCATCTTGGCACTTGTTTAACTCTGTTAATTCACTTGGGACTTTAATTTGGGACAGAGGCCAATATTACCCATGAATGTTTTATTATTTAAGCAATAAGCCCTGAGCCGGGGGCCCTTACATCTTCATGTAATGCCCCGGGGACCATAGTTACATGCCTGATCAAAGCAATGGCATTAAAGCAGGCCCCAGAGCAATACCTCAAGCGGTAATGCCTCCCAGAGAGTGTCTTCTTGCTTTAAGTACCCTGGCCTGTTGGACCGGAGAACTAATACAATCTATGGGGAAGTTCTTGAATGCCGCCTGAAAGGAAAAAGAAAAAAAAGAAGATGGCCGCCATGGAACGGGGAGCAAGGACCCCTCTCTCTTTCCGTGGCAGTCATTCAAAAATGAATTAAAACAAATAATCAAACAAGATGGTCGCATGGAACAGAGAAGGGACTACCCGTAGTCCTTTCTCCTTGTCCATGACGGCCATTGCCTGGTCGGGATGTGCCACACGAGGAGAACAGAGAAGCACAGGTAATTTGGTTGGGGTGGAGCGAATAGATGTGGAAAAGTGGGATGGGGGAAGGAGGTGTACATTTACCATGATCCGGCGGGGGAAGATGGAGGCCGCCTGCTCCGAGGAGGCATAGAGTAGGGGCAATACCATGTGGTAAAGCCCCCGTTCTGAGCCACCTCATTGGATGAGAGGCCTAAGCCATGCTCCTGCCAGCTACTAATACTTAGTAAACCCCATGGCACATAGTGCTGGGGACTGCACTAAGGCACTCTCGCTAACATGGGCTGTTACCAAGAGGCAAAGCCTCAACCTCAGGGTTTATTTAATAAGATATATAGGTCTTCTACAGATGTACCGTCATTGCACTAACAATACTGAGATACAGGGTTCTAGGGAGGAATGCCTATTACGTGTAACATACAGTAGTAGTTTGTGTCATCTGCAGAATAACATTCATTGAACATAACATAAGGTAATTCATGACTTTTATCATATCATGACTGTCATTTAGCAGACCATACTGTAATAGAGGCCCTCTACAGAGGACTGACATTGGACATTACCCGTGTGTGTTTCTAGCAGCCACTGTAAATGCCTCCTTTGTGGTGCTGTTATGCTGGGTGTCATTAGTATTTCCTGTTATGCTGTGCTATGCCATGTTTTTTTGTTTGTTGCTATGCGGCTGTGCTACGCTACCCTCTGCTTTGAAAATGCTATGCTTTATTTGATTTGGTATGCAACAATATGTTATGCTATGCTATGACATGCCATGTTAAAACTTCTTGTACATGTGCAAAGTTGTCTTTGTTCGGATCTAATCCCCGATTTACACTGGGACAAATCGGGAGATGCCCATAGCATCTCAGAATTGTTTCTATTAACTCACACGTTATTCACACAGCCAAAGACTAGAGCAAATCTGCAGGTGCCTGGAGGATCTCTGAGATGCCCTTGAGCAAATGTTTGCGAATCACATTTGCACTATTCAATGTACTTAAAATGACCGTTTGGTCATGATAGGTTTGCACTTATTTTCAGTGACCTTGGTCACCCACATTTACTTTGTTATGGTGGGGGAACCCAATTCCTTCCTCCCCGACGCACATCCTCAACTCCCTACTATTGCAAAGATGCTCCAGGCAGCTCCAGATTTCTCTCTAGTGTTAGGTTTTGTGAATAAAGTAGCATGAGCAAATTAGATATAGTCAGGGCTTCTCCTTATTTTCTTCAGTGTAAATATATGTGAATTGGGTCCCTATTTGTTTTGACCCTAAATTCATATGCATCTTAGCTGGAAAAGTTTACGTGAAACTGTGTTTCGATGCACACCTTGCTTTTGCTTTTATGAGTGGGTCTCTACACACTTGCATTTGGACTTCCACTTCCTCCCTCATCTGATTTATTCCTAACCCTGCTAGTGTAAGAAAAAAAATTGGCCCTCATCACAAGGTTGGCGGAATGGGTTTACCGGCACCGGAAAAGGTGCCGGTGCTGGTAAACCCATTCCGCCCTACCACGAGGTCTCCTCGCGGGACCCGCAATGGGCTCTGGAAAAACCAGGCGTCCATAACGCGTCCAGCGAGGAAACCAGGAAGCTAACAACGGGCCTGTTACTAACGGGCCCGTTGTTAGCTTCATCCCCATTCCCATTGAGCCCTGTGGGGGCTTGAATGGGAATGGGGATGTACCGGGTCTGAGTTCCTCGGACGGGGAATTGCCCGGTCTGCCAAGGTTGCGATGGCCCGGTAAGTCCTCATTTGTGGAACCCAGGCCCGGAATGCGGTAAGGAGGCAACCATGCTGCTAAAAGCGGCATGGTTACCTCCAACCTCCTGATGAGGGCCATTCTGTATAATAAGAAATGAAATCGGGAATAAATATATAAATAAAACAGACAATGAGGCGCTTTCTTTAAAACAAAAAAAAACACTTTGGTCACAAGCTTACAACCAAAGTGCATTATTTGGTTTAAGAGAGTTTTGCTCTTATTTCATTGTTATGTAGTGTGTGGGCATGTGTGTGTGTATGTGTGTGCTTTCCCAATTGCAAGCTTGTGACCAAAGTTTTTTTTTTTTTTTTTTTTTGTTTTAAAGAAAGCGCTGCTCTGTCTGTTTTATTTATATATTTATTCCCCATTTCATTTATTTTTATACACAATTTTTTTGTCTTACACTAGTTGGTTATGTTGTGTTATATAATGCCATTTTGTATGATATTTCACAGAGCATCATGTTCCTCTACACAAATCAGTTTGAAGCAGCCAGAAGACGACAGGGAGGGCTCCACAAAACACCTTAATAAACAAGTGAAGGATTCACATCAATGGCTCTCATTTACATGGACAGGGACATAAAGCCCAATGTAGACCTGCAGAGTAAACTATTAAGCAGACTCCACACCCGTTTTGGAATTAAGATCTCCATGCAGCCCTCTTTTAAAACAACTGACGGAAACCCAGGTCAAGAAGGTTAGACAAGGCTATATTATGCAGATTAACTCACAAGAGGAGTCCGGTCTCCCTCACCACTACAGACATTCTCATTAAGTTCCCAGCAGGCTTCACGAACTTCCAGAAAGCCCTGTCTATTGTTTTCCTCCCAGAGAAGCCATGAATACAAAAGTTCAGGGCGCTCTTCCGTGATATTCTGTCTATAAACCTGATATTTCGTGGCTTAGCGTATTAAGTAAAGGGGCTTTGCTCCCTTGTTATATTGTGCAGAGTTTCAATGTGCGCAGGAACACAATGACAACCTAGCACTGTGGTGGAACAACTAAAAACGTGGCCACCGCTCAGCCAAATGCCTTCTCTAATCTGTATAACATTTCATTAAAAAAGAGGACCAAACTCTCACTTTATACAGAAGGACATATCTCTGCAATACAGGCCTCCACAGCGGAACAACAACTGTACCTACAGTACAGCAATACAGGCCTTCATTGGAGGATTGGCCAACATACTTAAAAGAGTATGCATCCCTTCTTCAACAGAAGATTCGTTGTAAAAAAGATATTCCAACATGGGGCCTTCTACAGAAGAACAGCCTCCACACATAACATGGTCTTACCCTCCTTCTGTTGAGAAACATCCATTTCACATGACATGCCGGAATAAAGCGTTGAATTAAGTGCCATTGTACATTCCATACAGTAAAATGGGCCTTCTACATAGGAGGGCCCATTTGATGTATTATTCCATAATACGATCCTTCTACAGAGGAATTTCTGTTAAACATAACATTCAGTAATATGTTCATTCTACAGGAGCACAGAGTAATATGGCAGTTCCATTGGGGAAAAGCCATTTTACTTTTGGACTGCAATATCTGAGTTGAAGAACAAATTAGGTTATTTGGGCATCTACAAAATATCAGTACTCCCCAAACGAATTGGAAAAGGGACAATTCAATCAGCTAGGCATTCCCTTAATGATATTGTCTTGCAGGTGGGCCTAACAGCAAAAGCCTCTCCTATTGACATGCTTTGCAGTGACCCTCTCACCATACCTTTTGTGATCAACTGTTGACTTGCATTATCCAAGCACAGAAGAACATGCACCAATCAGCAGGTGAACATAGACACAATTCTTCTTAGAGGAACTCGACACAATAGTAGTGAACACCAGACTGTAGCCAGAAGACCAAGAATCCCCCCAGATTCTACACCACAGAATCCCTGAGGGAAAGCACAGACTCTTCACAATCGGAAACACCAGAGAATTGAACAAGCTAGCTCCCTTGGACCCGTTCATTGCATTAGACAAAAGATAGCAGACAGATGGTTGAAAGCCTAACCACATACCCTCAAGGAAATGAAACCAAAATTGCAACATACATTGGTGCTCCTTCTCCAAGCCTCTGGAAAGTAAATGAAGGTGTTAAAGCTAGGAATAAAGGTGTTCCATTTTCATGCTGGTGTAAACCCAATGGATTCCTATGGAATCCGCCCGCTTCTTACACCAGTAAAAAGCAGGCAGATGCCATAGGAATCCATTTTAAGTGCTGCATGTGGCAGTCGACCTCTACTGATTTGACAATGCATAGTGCAAAATGGAGGCATACAGGTGCTTGGTGTTTCCACCACAATTTACTCCACATTGCAATCCAAAAGCAAATGACACACATTGCCTAGAGGGGACATGTGTACACATGAATGCAAACTTAAGTGGTACGCTGTGGGGATTTTCAGCTTTTTTTTTTTTAAATGTGCCCCATTGTATCTTTTTTGTATTTACTGAACATTAAGAATGCACTTTATAACATAAATTACATTCAATAGATGCATTGCAGAAAACAGAGATGCCCTGGGAAGTTTGCTTTTATAATCAGGGTGGATGATTGAATGAGCTTAAAACCAGTTCATAAAGGATGGTATAATGAGGCCTATTCCAAGGAAAGTTACAAGGAAGAGACATAAATATGATTAACCTTTTGGGTATTTTGTGTAGATTTGGGGCCTGGCGGTATTTTCTTACCGCCAAAATAATAATTTAGTAATGATCACTGCCTACATTCAGATTGGGCCATGTACAACAATAACACAGTGGATATGCATTATTTCAGCACACAGACCTATTTAGATGGTATGCGCGGTTGGTATGCGTGGTTGGTTTGCGTGGTTGGTTGGTATGGTGGTGAGCATAATTCCTTTGGTTTATTCGTGGCCCCAATATCCAGAACCCCTTGTTTTTGTTTCGATTGTTCTTGTGATCACTAGAGAGATCTCAGGCTTGCATTTCAGGAACACCACATTTTCATTTTTAGTGTGCCACAATGGGCAATTTCTTGCTGTCTTATCTATGGCAGCGAGCTATCATGTGGTATTTTTCACTAACTTATATACGGTAGTGAACTATGTCCCGGGCCTCCCTTTCTGCCGACTCATAGACCTCCGGCAGACTACAACACACACAGTCAGTTATAATTGCTCATACTGAATGACATTGTGCACACAGCTGCAGCCAAATCTTATTTTCAGCTACCTTAAAAATGACAATTGCACTGTCTAAACATCTCCCCACATCATCAGCACTGTATTGGTAAATATAAAACACACCACCCGTCTGCTTTCAGATATTTTTGTGTATCATAAAAGGTGCATTTAAACACGATCTCACTCTTTACAGAAATAAATGAAATAGCAAAGTAACAGCATTATTTGTGATACACTGAGAAGAGAGTGGCAGAGAACAAGAATTCAATTTGCAACATTAAACACGTGAGTAAAGCATAGATATCTCCTTTCCTACACTGACTGAATATTTTCGCACACTCAGCCCCCACACTTCAGCGAGATAATTACCAGGCTTATTCAGTATGTAACTTCTTTGGCTGGTCGCCTTCTGGAGGGGTTCACCCAGCAAGGACAAGCATCTGCTGTCACTCAAACTGGGACTTGTTGACTGGAAATCCCAGTCTCTGTAACCAAGTTGTATCTTCTTTAGGAATCAGGCATCCCCAGCTATCAACCCAGTCCTTCTTCGAGCTGTGTCAAGATGTCTCTACCCAGCTTCTTCCTCGAGATTATCCAAGAAAACTCTGGTTACCTCCTACCAAAGGATCCTAACCAATAAAATGCTATCATGCCCTAACCACCCTCTGCACACAATGGCTTGGCTTATACAGTTGCAACTGTAACCAAACTGATTTCCTGCTTATTCAAGGTCTTTGCTTTCTGCAGTTACTGTGAACAGAACAGCAGAGCAAAAAGAAAAAAAAAACTGAATGTGCATTTAAATAATGACTTTCAGAGCCTGTCATTTTCCATTCATGTTGCACTGAAGAACACATTATTATTAGTGGGTTATGAGCAGGTTAGTTGTTAATGAGGTTAGTTTATTAATTTTTAAATGTGTCTCTTGCAACATAGGCATTTCAGGTGAAAAATAGTGCGCATTTTGAATGTACAAATGTGTGTTTTTAACTGTGAAAAAAAATGATTTGCATTTTATATGTAAAAATCGTTTTTGACTGAATAACCTGCCCTCACTTATATGTCCATGTTACACTGGCAACACATAGCTTGAAACAATTGCATTAAACCCCTGCAGTGGCGCTGATAAAAATGCTCAATAACACATGTATTGCTGTACCACATTATATCAATGCACCAAACCCATGCAATGGCGCTGCACTTCAAAAAAAAATGCTATACATTGATCCTGTGCAGTGGTGCTGTACTCTGTGCTCCCAAAACACGCTAAACAATCCTACATATACCCTCCTTTTTTTGAGAATTTGGCCAATCCGAGCCACAATTAGAAAAATCCAACTTGCTCCTTTTCTTCTTTCAAAATGTAACAATCCAATACAATTAACATTCTTGTTGTGAAGATGAAAATTGAAAGTCACTGTTCAATCAATATATTAAAATTCATCTGAATTCATCAATTCTTATAAAATGTTCTACATTTGCCTTCCCAATGGAAGTGTCCAGTCCAGTGTTTCAATTTTATACTTGAAGTCAATTGAAAATAATAAAATAAAACAACTAACTAAAACAAATAATTAACATAATAGATTAAAACAAGTAATTAAAATAATAAATACGTGAAACTCCATATGTCAGGACACTTGTCTGCCTCTTTTGGTTCATTCGGGTACTCTTTCATCTTGGTACTCTTGGATCCTTTTCTATAGGAGTCATCTTTTCTTTGGCATTCTGGTTATTTTGTCTTCACCTCCACCCAGAGGCAGGCATCTTTTGGTCTTCATCCAGGGGACTCCAGGACTCCATCGTCTCCCGTGACCTCCGGTACAAATATGTTAATATTCTAAATCAAATAGAAAAGAAACAGATTAAGTATATAGCACAATACTAATTTCACCCTTTTGCCAAAATAAACCACGCCTTCTAAAATTTTCTTTCGCCTTCTGAAATTAAACACAGGTTATAGAGAGCATGCATACCTAAAACAACATTCATGTTTAATACATTTTTATTCTGCACACCGACCATGAGCTTCCATTATATATATATATATATATATATATATATATATATATATATATATATATATATATATATATATACTTTATACTTTTTATATTATTTATTTATTTACTTACATATATTACAGTGTCTATGTGCCATTATAATAATCAACTTTTTAACTTCTCTGTCACTGCCTCCTGACTGTACCCATTTATTTTATCTTTTTGTGTTCAAGGGACTTTCTGTTGTATTGTGTGCATCAGTGGGCAGTAGCCCCGGGGCTTTCTGTTTCTACATGCTCAAGCTGCCTGATCTCGTGCCTGGGATGGCATGGCTTGATCTGATTTACATGGACAAACTGCTCTATCGCTGCTTCACCTTCATTCTTCAAAATGTTGTCAACTACAGGAGAGATCTTATCTATAATTCGAAATGGCCCCTGCCAGGCTGCTAGAAATTAAGAATGTTTCTGTTTACTTTTTCCAAAATGAAACTTGTACACCTGATCCCCTACACTGTATTCTCTCACTGATGTTCTTTTATCATAGTATGTCTAAGCACTGTCAGCAGCCCTTTCAAGATTTTTCTGCACAAAAGCAAATGCATGTTGCAAATGCTTCCTCAGTTCATCAATGTACTCTATGAACTGTGGATGCACTCACAAGTGTCTGCTCATGTGTTCTGTATAACAGGTTTTGTGGTAACACCATTTCCCTACCTGTCAAGACCTCATGGGGGCTAACATCTGTTGCTTTGGCAGGCATTGATCTGATTGCCATTAAAACCAATGGTAAACATAAATCCCAGCTGGAACCTGCTTCTCCCACGAATTTCTTTAAAATATCCACAACAGACCTATAGCTCCGTTCAACTCCACCTGAAGAGGCTGCCCGATATGCGATATGTAGTTTCCTTTTCACACCCAGTATTTGCCATACCTTACTCATTAGAGTACTTGTGAAATGACTTCCTCTGTCTGACTCAATTCTTTGTGGCAACCCAAACCTTGAGAACACATGGTTCACCGGCAATGTGGCTGCTGTTTGCGCACTACAATCTGGTGCAGGAATACATTCAATCCACTTCGACATCAAACATATCACACTTAAAATGTAACGGTGTCCTCTGCTCAACCTTTTTAAAGGGCCTACATAGTCTATTTGCAAATCTGACCATGGGAGAGTTAGGCCTCTTTTCATCAATGGGGCTCTATGCATTGGTGAAGCAGGTTTAAATTGGGCGCATACTAGACACCCTCTAGTATATAATTCCACATCTTGGGACATATGTGGCCAGTAAGCATAATCTTTTAGTATTTCCAATGTTTTTTGTGAACCTCTGTGGCCTGCAGTTATTGCATCATGTGCATGTTGTAGAATTAGCCCTCTGAATGAAAGGGGTACCACCCACTGTATCTGTCCTGTTATGGACTCTCTAATCATGAGTCCATCTTGTAATCTAATTCGTTTTTTATTCTTTAATAGTACCCTCAACTCTTCTTTTCCCATACAATCATTTTCTGTTAAAGGGTTTTTTTCAGGATCTATCAAATGATTATAATAGATTCCCAAAATTCGATCATTCTTTTGTGCCTCAATCAAATCTTGGTCTGGCGTGTCATGGCCCCATTGCACCACTGGTTGATCTACCTCCTTTGGTGCTTTAGAACGTGTTACTGCATCAATTTGTATTTCACCCAGTAAATCATCAATAGGTAGCAATTCTCCCATGACAGCCCCAATTTTAGCCAGGTGGTCTGCCTTATCATTTCCCTCCTTATCCTCTCCTGGTGTTTTTAAATGTCCACAAATTTTTCTCCAGTATATTGTCAAATCATTTTCTGACACCAATTCGTCTATGGCTTGTATCATTTTTCCATGTTTAAGTGGCTTTTTGTTGTATGTAACCATGCCTCTCGCTTTCCAGCCAGGTAAATAATCCACAAAGCTATTTCGTGCATAGTCAGAATCAGTCACCAGGACAATTTCACTGAATTTATTATCAACTGCAGTAGCAATTGCTTTATAAATGGCCGCCAATTCCGCCACTTGACTGTTTCTAGCTCCAATCCTCATCCCTACACTGGGGACCCCTTCACATTTCAACCAGACATTCCCTATTCCTGACACTAATTGTTTATTACTGTCATTTTCAATGTGAAAAGCACAACCATCCACATATACAGTTGGCAGATCCTTGCATGTTTTTTCATCAAAAGCTTTGTGTGGTGATTGTTCAAGTTCCTGCAAACTAGGTTCCACTTCCATTTCGTTTGATACTTGTTCAGCTGCACAGTCATGTAAGTCAGCTAACCCTTGAGCAATTGGGCTCTTTTTATTTTGTCCATATCTCACTTCTACAGGAAAACCTTGTAATGCCAGCATCCATGAAGTGATTCTGGACTGCGCTAGATTACCTGACCTAATTCTTTTACTCTCTAAAAACTGCAAAGGTTGATGATTTGTTTCAATAATCACCTTTTCTCCCTGAACAATAGGACGGAAATGTTGTAGCGCCCACACAGTGGTTAATAGGGCCTTTTCACATTCATTGAATTTCATTTCAACTTGGGAAAATGCTTTACTTGCATATGCAATAGTTTTGTGATTCACATCATGTTTTTGTGATAACACTGCTGACATACAATGTTCAGAGAACCCTATTTCTACAAAGAAATCCCTACCCTTTATGGGATATGCTAAACATGGTGCCTTTACAAGACATTCCTTCAATTTAGCTACTGCCTCAGACTGCTCTTTTTCCCATATCCAGGGTGTATTCAGTTTAAGCAGTTTAGTCAATGGTTGAGTAATTTCAGCATAATTTTCAATGAACTTTCTGTTATAGCCTGTCATCCCTAATAAACTTTTTACCTCTTTCACATTTTTAGGGTCCTTTAGTTTTTGTATGGTCTCTATTTTCTTCTTTTGTGGATTTAGCCCATGTTCAGTCACTTCATGGCCTAGAAAGTTCACTTTTTTCTTGCACTATTGTGCTTTTTGTAAGGACACTTTGGCACCTGCTTTCTGCAATTGGCCAAGCACATGTCTTATTTCATCAAAATGGCTTTTCAGGCTTTCATTTTTTATCAGGACATCATCCACATAAACTATGGTTCCTCTTTCCGCTGCATCTGGCATGGCTTTTCTCAAAAATATGCCAAATTCACTCCCACTACTGATGTACCCGAACGGAGCTCTAAGCCTGGCGTATTGAGTCCTGTCAAATGTAAAGGAAAATAAATTCAGTATCTCCTCTGCCAATGGCACGCACCAATATCCAGAGGTGAGATCTAATGTGGTAAACACTTTTGAACCATGTACCTGAGCTAAACCCTGATCAATGAATGGTAGTGGCCATCTGGATACTGGCACTCTTTTATTTAACTCCCTCAAGTCTGCACATAGCCACCATTGACCATTTGGCTTTAACACACCTAAAATATGTGTATTGGATGTGCTATGAATGGGCCTGATGATTCCCCGAGCTTCCAAATTCTTTATAATCTCTGCTAATGATTCTAAACATGCCAGCGGTAGTCTATACTGGCGTACAAATACTGGACTTCTGCTACACCCTTCTGGTAGTGCGGTCACATGCAAATCAGTTAAACCGCAATCATAAGCATATTTTGCAAATACATCCTTAAACTCCATAAATATCTCCCTCAGATTGTTTCTATCCTCATCGCTGTCACAGGCATCCGCTAAGGAGATCTGCTCTTCTACCATTTTGGAAAATTCTGGAAAATCTTCTGGTAAGGGAATCTCGGTGCTTTCCTCTAACTGTGTGGCTGTGTCTTTTTATAAAGCTGCCACTTTTAAATATTTTGACATATCAGCTTCCACTTCAATGGGCTGATTTTCTGTTTCATTTTCATTTAAATTAAATATTATGCAATCCTCTTGATGGCAGCACACTGTCTCATTTGAATCATAAGGATACACAGAATTAATTTTAAATATTCCTTTGGGCTGAGAGTCCAGGTGTTCTGGCAACTCACCCTTGGCATCTACATACTTTTCAGGGATATTTCCAATCACCATGTTATTTAAATCTGCCGTATAATGTGATTTTTGTATGGCCATTCCTAATGGGGAGTTTTCCTCTAAATTAATATCCTGACAACCTTTATTATTTACCATATTTTTTTACAGATCCTTCACCAATATCTACCAATGGAATGTATTCATAATCCAGGCCTTGCTGTTTTATGGATTCATTCAGGCATACAAATGCATCAGAGTCTTTCATCTGCTGTCCATCTTTGCATTTCAGTGTTATTGCAAACTGTTTTGTAAATGCAGGAATAATAGTATCTTTCCTCATTTGTAATTCGATTGCATAAGGAACCAGTTGTGCACAATGATAAGCCCTTCTTTTGTCTTCAAATTCAGGTGCCGGCCCACCTAGGCGTGACCATATTTTTTGATTAAGGAAATCTAACACCATACACATTCTGTGCATGATGTCATTGCCCATGTAAAAGTCATTTTGTGCTCCACTCACTATCCATACATTATGGTAAATTGTTTTCTGCCCAATGCTAATTTTAAGCATGCATCTGCCTGCAATTCGGTTTTCCATAACATGGAAAACTGTCCAACCCAGAAACATATTGGTTTTTAATCCTAAAGTTCGGGATTTCCTCCCTCTCCATTATTTTTTGCAACAATTTCTCATTAATGAAGCTCCTCTCCTGTTCAAGCGCTAAAGTGGCTTTTATTGTTTTAAAACAGTCATTTATACCAGCATGAACCCGCGGTTGCTCATCTTCCATGTGTATTCAGCAAGAGTGGTAATGTGTTTTTCTGAATCTGTTTTAGGAGCAATATTCTGTTTGATTGTTTTCTCTTTTAAATAAAAACGTAATGTGTGCTCATCTATGGCGGCCTGCCAATTTTTCCTTGGGTCCAAGTATATTTGTACAGATAGTCTCTCATTGTCACTCTGCATTTTGTCTTAACACATTAATATAACAGTGACACTAGGTATGCAACTATTCTGGAGATATACCCCCACAGCATCATTTGTTTTGGCAACGGTGTGACATTCGTTTATGTTGCTGTTTTGTGATTTTAGTTTCTTAGGTCTCAATGGTTTCTTGGTTAAGGACCACAGCACTCCATTGACCCCATCTATGAGAGGAGACAATCTTTTCAGGCAATCTGTCCCCATCAGAAATGGAATTTCATAAATAGATGTGATCAATACCTCTTGTTTCATTCTGTGCTTTCCTATTTTTATGTCAACCTCAGTTACACCTATGATGGGCACCTCCTCCCCATTAAAGTTATGTACTGGACCTTGATTTTCCTTCACTGTTATCTGATTCTGTGGGGGTCTCCCTTCATTGATACTCTTTACCAGCTCCTTGGACATAATTGTGGCCTGTGCGCCAGTGTCAATCATAGCTAATGTTTGGCATTTTTCTTCTACTGTGATGGGTGCATAATATCTGTCCTCAACTTCCTCTAATACACATAAGAAGTGTGAATTCTTACTGATTTCAGGGCTCATCTTTCTCAGGCCTTTTTCACTTTTGGCTAAGCACATTGGTAAATGGAAAGACGTTTTTCCCTCCTTTTTACCCTTTTCTGCGCAAGAGACTTTATTCATTTCTCCATGATCAGAGGTTTTTTGGAGTGTGGCCACTATTCGCCCATCCATCTGTGTAACATCAGGGACCACATTACAACCTTCCAACTGAACATGTGTAACAACATCATTCAGCAATTTGTCATTGTTTAATTCTGTGCATTTGTGATCATTTAGTGTGATACCAGCCCTTTCAGCCTCTTCAAAAATATGTGTCTCAAATAATTCTTCAGGTGATTGACCTGTACCCTCCTTTTGAGTATTTCCTTTTTCTGCCTGTGTTTGGTCATTGTTTTGCTTGCCCAGGGAAGGAGCTATAGCATCCCCACTTACTCGCTGTTCACTGGTATTCCCCATGCATGAGTCATTTTTCTTAAATCTGTCTCTTTGTTCTTTTGGAATTTCTGGTGTTTCTTTTTTATTTGCACAAATCTTCAATGGTTGATTTAGTTCTAGGTTAAACCGTACCTCTTTTTTACAAGTATTTGCATTTTCTGTTACATGTTCATTTATTGGTGCTTTCACTTTTAAATCATTAGGCATCTCGGAGTCATTATGCAAAATTACATCAGGGCAATCTGTCTTTTTGGCACTGCAGGTGTCATAAGTACTTAGTCACTTCTCAGAAGCCCCCCGGTCATTGCTAGGGCCATCAGCCCCCTCTTTAGATGGTTGTTTTTGCGCTGTATAGAGCTTTCCTATTTGCTCAGCTAACATTTTCACTTGGGCCTCAAGGCACTGGATCCTTTCCATCTCTCTAGAATCCTCTTTCTGTGGCCTAGGTCGATATTGGTTGTTTTCCCCCTGATTGGATCTATTCTGATACCTCTCAGGTGATTGATGTCTGTTTGGATGGTTTCTGAACTCTTGATTCATTTGTGGAGTGGAGCGGGGTGCACCCATCCTTTGATTATAGTCCCCTGGTGGGGAATCATTATACTGACGTGGATTGTAGTACATGTTTTGCCTCATGTCCTGTCTCTCAGATTGTGGGTACGGGCCCTATGTTGATTTCCATTATCAGTAAATCGATCCACATATCGGGGTCTATCCTGATTACCATATATCATGGTGTTGGGATCAAATCTGCTCTTTGTCTCCAATGTCTGGTAGGGACCATCATTTCTTTGATCTTGATTTTGTCTCTGGTTATTGTTCATACCTGACATATCAGGCCGATATCCTACCCGGGGTCTGTCCCCTGAATACCTAGAGCTTATGTAACTCTCCCTATTACTAGGATCATGTGATTGGAACATTGGCGATCTTTGTTGATTACCCCTTTGTTCAGGTGTCACATTTTTTTTACCTGGGCTTTGAGCAGACTCAAGGGACATTTTGGCTGACCTGATTTCCATTACTGTGGCTGAGGGTTCTTTAGATTTAGGTCTAGTATCTTTCATTTTATCACTTTCTCTACTCTGACAATAGAGTACCTCATATAGTTTTGTGCTTTGATGTACAATCCATTCAAGGGACTTGTCACGGTCAAATTCACGGACCAATTGAGATATGATGTCTTTCTGTAGCCCATAGAAGTATGCAGTTTTAAACTCATTGGAATTTGGGTCAAAAGATACATCAAAGCGAGAAAATGCTCTTTTTAAGTCTTGTAAAAATTGGTGAGGGGATGTATTAGGCCCAGCAGTGATTGTGGAAGCGACTTTCTTTGCCTCCTGCAATGACTGAAAAGGAGAAAAATTATGCCTAATTTCTTTTTCAAACTCCACCCATGTCATATTCTGCTGTTCATTTAATCCCCTTATAATGCTGGCCGTCGGGGCATCTAAAGTTAAATGAAAATATTGTCTTTACTCTTCCTTAGGTATCTGGAGTGCTTTAAAAATGTCATGAACCGCTTCTAAGTGATCCTCAATGCAGCATTCACCTCCCTTTTTAAATGGTTTGATCAGGGTTTTAATGGATTTCATTATTTTTGTGGGGCTACTTATTGCAATGCATGGAATTGCACTACTTTGTGATTCAATCCTGGTTTCAGGTTTATGGGATTGGTGGCTGCCCCCAATGGGAGTATCAAATCCCCCAAGGTCGCTGCAACCAAGTTCAGTCACTGGCCCAGTCACTGGAGCACTAGCCCTATGGGCAGAACTAGAATTCACCTCCACTCCATTGAATGTGGTACCCTGCCGTCTCTCCTGGGACCTGGGAATGCACATTTGTTGTTCTAAGTCTTTGCACTTTTTAACGAGCCTGCGTGCTTCATTTTGCAGATAGTTGTTTTCATCACTCATTTTATCTATTACCTCCTGCATGTCGCACATTTGCATTTGGCATGCATTGAATTCTTTGTTTTTCTTGTCTTTTTCTTGAATCATTTTAACCATTTCTTGCTCTGCACCTTGGAGAGATCACTTTCTTTTTCAAAATGTTCTTTTTGTAAAATCTGCATTTCTGAAACGATCTCATCTTTATACTGTCTAATGTGGTCTACTAAGGCTTTTAAGTGTACCAATTCTTGCTCACTATCCTCAAATAGGTTCTTGCTTTTGGATAACTGAGCATCAAAGTCTCTGCATTTTAATTGCATGTCTTTTTGGCATACATCCAATTCTGCTCTTAACATTTCCTGATTTTTACTTGCCCCATCTAATTCAGTCTTTAACCTGTTAATTAGCTGGGTATCATTTTCCTGCATTCGCAGGGACCTATTCAAAATAAACCATATTTTGCTGCATAGCCGTATTAAACAGTCTTTCTCTGCACTTTTATCGGCTGCATTCAATAATCTTGCAAGGCAGACCTGAATTATGCTGCCTTCTGCAAAAATATTGTCTAGTTTTTCTTTCTGCACCTCACCCTGAATGCAGTCATGCCATTCTAAGGTACTGTTCGACGACCACGTCCCATGTGCAAACAACTTTGCCTCTAAATATTGCACTAGGTCTGAGAATGTGGTTTCCCTTAGTGACATTCTGAAATTCGTTTTTAGTAACACACTGCTATTATGAAATGGGTTCCCTTTAATGTACAGATGGCAGTGTGAGACACACTTGCCACGTCCAGTAGGTGCTCTGTGATCACTTTCCCGGCCTGCAACGCACCATAAATATGTTGAGTATTTTGTGTAGATTTGGGGCCTGGCGGTATTTTCTTACTGCCAAAAATAATAATTTAGTAACTATCACTGCCTACATTCAGATTGGGCCATGTACAACAATAACACAGTGGATATGCATTATTTCAGCACACAGACCTATTTAGATGGTATGCGCGGTTGGTATGCGTGGTTGGTTTGCGTGGTTGGTTGGTATGGTGGTGAGCATAATTCCTTTGGTTTATTCATGGCCCCAATATCCAGAACCCCTTGTTTTTGTTTAGATTGTTCTTGTGATCTCTAGAGAGACCTCAGGCTTGAATTTCAGGAACACCACATTTTCATTTTTAGTGTGCCACCATGGGCAATTTCTCGCCGTCTTATCTACGGCAGCGAGCTATCATGTGGTATTTTTCACTAACTTATATACGGTAGTGAACTATGTCCCGGGCCTCCCTTTCTGCCGACTCATAGACCTCCGGCAGACTACAACACACACAGTTAGTTATAATTGCTCATACTGAATGACATTGTGCACACAGCTGCAGCCAAATCTTATTTTTAGCTACCTTAAAAATGACAATTGCACTGTCTAAACATCTCCCCACATCATCAGCACTGTATTGGTAAATATAAAACACACCACCCGTCTGCTTTCAGATATTTTTGTGTATTATAAAAGTTGCATTTAAACACGATCTCACTCTTTACAGAAATAAATGAAATAGCACAGTAACAGCATTATTTGTGATACACTGAGAAGAGAGTGGCGGAGAACAAGAATTCAATTTGCAACATTAAACACGTGGGTAAAGCACAGATATCTTCTTTCCTACACTGACTGAATATTTTCGCACACTCCGCCCCCACACTTCAGCGAGATAATTACCAGGCTTATTCAGGATGTAACTTCTTTGGCTGGTCGCCTTCTGGAGGGGTTCACCCAGCAAGGACACGCATCTGCTGTCACTCAAACTGGGACTTGTTGACTGGAAATCCAAGTCTCTGCAACCAAGTTGAATCTGCTTTAGGAATCAGCCATCCCCAGCTATTAACCCAGTCCTTCTTCGAGCTGTGTCAAGATTTCTCTCCCCAGCTTCTTCCTCGAGATTATCCAAGAAAACTCTGGTTACCTCCTACCAAAGGATCCTAACCAATAAAATTCTATCATGCCCAACCAACCTCTGCACACAATGGCTTGGCTTATACAGTTGCAACTGTAACCAAACTGATGTCCTGCTTATTCAAGGTCTTTGCTTCCTGCAATTACTGTGGACAGGACAGCAGAGCAAAAAGAAAAAAAAACTGAATGTGCATTTAAATAATGACTTTCAGAGCCTGTCATTTTCCATTCATGTTGCACTGAAGAACACATTATTATTAGTGGGTTATGATCAGGTTAGTTGTTAATGACGTTAGTTTATACATTTTTAAATGTGTCTCTTGCAACATAGGCATTTCAGGTGAAAAATAGTGTGCATTTTGAATGTACAAATGTGTGCTTTTAACTGTGAAAAAAAATGATTTGCATTTTATATGTAAAAATAGTTTTTGACTGAATAACGTGCCCTCACTTATATGTCCATGTTACACTGGCAACACATAGCTTGAAACAATTCCACCAAACTCTTGCAGTGGTGCTGCACTTCAAAAAACAAAAAATGCTATACATTGATCCTGTGCAGTGGTGCTGTACTCTGTGCTCCCAAAACACGCTAAACAATCCTACAAACCCAAGGGTCTTGGGCCTCTACAAGTTCAGTGGTAATGGAAAAAAGTGATAGTAACAGAATTACTGCCAATTTTATTCAACCACCAAATTAAAAACAACATGAAATTGGTAAAAATTCCTTTGGCCCTAACTCCTTTGATGGGATTAGCGCTGAAGGAGGAATTACCACTCAAAATGCCAGTAAATCCTCCCTTGCTAATTCCTCCAGAATGCTTAGATTCACTTTACTCAGAGGAGAAGGTAAACAAATCCTGGTGATTTAAATAAGCCACAGATGCATCTAGTCATACTGAAAAGTTTGTAAAAAGACACACATTCTCAATCACACTTCCAAGAACTATGCAGCCCCTAGCCGATATGGTCTATAACCTAAAACATGTGCTACTTTTTATTGAGTTGCAGAAACATGCAGTGAAGTAGCAGCCAAGGATAACATCTTGACGAAGTCTAAGTTGTTTGCTGTGGAGGCCACCGATACCTGGTGCAAAACGTTCCCCCGTGGCATTGACTGGCAACCAAATAACCACACACAGTCAGCTGAACTAGGACATCATTGCATTTCTGCTCACATTGATAACGGAGGACTTCCAGAGTTGGATAAACATCAGCACTACCCTCTGACCCTCCAGATCTGGTGGCCATCCTGCACTTCCTTGAAACAGGCACATTACAGTGCACCATCGGAATACTACATGCCATGTTCCAGCCAACCTTTTAGAAAGTTCTGCTACAAAAACTTGATGCACTATTGAGACATGTAACACTGCACAGTCTCATGACCACCATTTGCTGTATGCCACAAAGCATGCTTCTTCGTGACTGTCCAATTCCCTAAGGTGATTCCTGTGCTAGACTGTATGCATGCTGTATTGGTCCCAGCCAAATCAGAGTGGCGTGTCTACCACAGCAGGAAGCAGTACCATTCCGTGAACATACAAATAATATGTGATGCTAATCTGATTATGAGACACTGTAGTGCTCATTTCCCAGGTTCAACCCATACACAATGGTCAAACAGAACAACACCCTGCCAGGATAAATGGACACCCCACAGGAGACAGCATAATAAGTTACTGTGTATTGTGGGGAGAATCAAAGGAAAATGAATAGGGCCAGATTTAAAAGTGAGAGGTACTAAAATGGTACCTCTCCATGCTTCACATATATCTTCCTTCCATTACTAAGAAGCAGGTGCACCCGTGGGATGCAGGTATTCAGCTGCACAACTGAGAAACAGCACTTGGTACATGGAATAAATAGTGCCACACATTAAACCACCCCTGGAACAATATGGGGCCTTGAGTACATTTCTCCCTAAGAATAAGTTTGAATAGATTTCTCTGCATTCTTGGACAAATGTACCTGCGATACTGGAACAGTACATTCGAAAATACCAAGGTCCCAAAAGTGTAAACACTCAAATTCTGCTATATTGAGAACATGTCACGTATTACAAAAATCTTAATGCAAAGCATTATGCTTGCCCAACTGGAGGGGTGATGAGCTGGGAAGACCTAGAGGTGAAGAGCCTTGTCCAGGAGGGAGGTTGAAGAAGGTGGTGGCAGATTTCATCTCTGCCTAGATTAACCAGGGGGACCAGCTGGCTAACTGATGCTGGTTCTTTGAACTAAAACAATTATCCAAAGTGAATAAAAAAATCCCCAAATACCAAATCACATTAGTGCTTCAGCCTTTTCTATGGTAAGTTCCAGGAATCAGTGACTTGGGAGTGTTAGGGGATGCTGGTACACGTTAGGATACAGAGGCATTGTAATATAAAATGTTTTGCTTCTCACTATATATTAAGTGGCAAGTGAGATTTTCTTTCAAGAAAATAATTTGCATTTTTGTACTGTGTTCACAGTACCAAACTCATAGCACCTCTTTGCAATCTAAGCATAGATTTTTGTAAATGAAGTCCAATGAAATTGAACCCTTTGTGTTTCCAAGGGAATAGTTGGAAGTTCCTACTATGAACTGATGGCCCGTGCTTCACATCCTGACAGAGGGCTGTACAAGCGTCGGCTGTAAAAGCGCCAGTAACCATTTGCGCTAAAACATTAGTAATCACGAGTCTGGCGTAGGCGCAATTAGCGCCAGAAAAGCGGCGGATAATCCGCCAAAAATACCCCCATCAAAAAGCTGGAGGTAAAAGAACACAGGCCACAGCAAGAAGGGCTCAGGTGAAACCAATGCAATTCAGAGGCCTACAAAGGGCACAACACACACTCTCCAACACCATTACACCAGTAGGAGCAGGGAGGACACAGCAATAAGGGCCCAGGTGAAATCAATGCAATTCAGAGGCCTACAAAGGACTCACCCATGCACAACACACCCTCCCCAACACCATTACACCAGTAGGAGCCGGGAGGAGACAGCAATAAAGGCCCAGGTGAAACCAATGCAATTCAGAGGCCTACAAAGGACCCACCCATGCACAACACACACCCCCCAACACCATTACACCAGTAGGAGCAGGGAGGAGACAGCAATAAGGGCCCAGGTGAAACCAATGCAATTCAGAGGCCTACAAAGGACCCACCCATGCACAACACACCCTCCCCAACACCATGCTGCCATTTGGAGCCGGAAGCCTTGATGTGGACTTCTACCTGCTGCGCCCTGTAGATACAGAGGCCAGCCAACCAGGCCAGGGCCCTGGGAGTGCAGGGGGTGGTGGGGATGAGGAGAAGGAGGAGGAGAGCAGCACCATCAAGGCGGCCAGCAATCCCCAGGGTCAGGCCAACACCCTGGGCCCTGACTGATGGCCAGTTGGTGACTGAATATCGGCTGGACAGAGCAACCATCACCCAGTTGCTGGACACAATCCAGGCCGACATCGGCAGCCGCATAGCCATCAGCACAGCAGTACCTCCGCTGGTGAAGCTCGTGTCTGTGCTTCAATTCCTTGAGACTGGCAGCTACCAACATACCGTTGCCATGATGCATGGAATGACCCAGTCCACATTCAGTGCTATGCTGGGACAGGTGCTCTATGCACTGTTGAATCATATCAATGAGCACATCACATTGCCAGCCACACAGGCACAGGTGAACCAGCTGAAGGGTCAATTCCATGCCATTGCCCAAGTCCCGAATGTAATAGCAGCCCTGAACTGCACACATGTAGCACTCGTACCACCCCAGGCATATGAGGCAGCCTACAGAAACCGGAAACAGTACCATTCCCTTAATGTGCAGATGACATGTGGGCCTGACCTCACCTTCAGCCACTGTTGTGCCCGCTACCCAGGATCCACCCACGACTCCATGGTCCTGCGCAACAGTACCCTGCCAGCGTACATGGAAAGGCACCGAGGGCAAAACACATGGCTGCTGGGTGAGTAGAAATGTATACCATAATGCATGTCAATCCACAACTGATGGGGCTGGTCACACACAATGAAATCCATGAATCTCAATAGCCAGCACCATTACTGCAGCATTCCCATTCAAGCAGCTTGCACGAGAATCCTTGGACTTGTCCAACACAGCAGAACACACCCATTCAGGATGTAAAAGACATGTGACAGCACAGTGACATATGGAAGGCCCACCACCATAAAGCCTCCTGTGTGAGTAGCACTATGGCTCCCAACACTGACACAGTACAGACATCCCACCCTGCCCACCCGACAGTCTAACCCATAAGTTGCCACATCCACAAATGCACCACACATAAGCAGACTGAGTAATGGCAATATACATCCCCCAAACACTGTCCCCAGAATGGCCAAAGAAATGCATGGAGAACAGTACAGAATAGTGACAACCAGCAAATGCAACTGCAGCATGGCAATGACACATGAGGCAGCCACTTCTCTCATGCAGAAGTAGATGCAAGGGCCCCCTTACCCAGTGACAAGTGAATGAGTACAGTTACATTCTGAAACAGAGGCATTCCAAGTTGAGAGTACCTCATTATTTCAATTCTTCTCGTAGCACAGCACACTCCACAATGTTGTTGACCTTTATGACAAGTATGGCAAAATGACACTGATGACTGAGCTCTGTACACCCACTGGACTTACCTTATCCCCACACTGGCTTTCTCTCCCCTGTTGGTGATTCTGGATATCCCCAGTACACGTAGCTCATGAACCCTGTGCGTCATCCACACACGGCAGCGGAGCGGGCATACAACCTTGCCCATGCTCGTACACGGTTCTGCGTGGAGAGGGCATTTGAACTGCTGAAGGCACGCTTCCGGTGCCTCGACCGCACGGGAGGGGCATTGATGTATGCACCAGAAAAAGTTGGCAAAATTGTACTGACATGTGCCATGCTACACAACATCTGCTGTCGCAGAAATGTGCCACTGCCCCCCTCATGTGCAGCCACCTGAGGATGGGAGTGAGGGTGATGACGTGCCTGAAGGTGTTGCACGTGCACAAAGGATTGGGCTGAGGGAGGGGAGGTTGGCCAGACAGGGATTGATTGATGTATTTTCTAACACGGGTGATGGGTAAATTGAACAGATGTCACTTCAACATTAAATAGAATTTTTCCACAATCACTACTGTCATATTCTCAGTGCAACAAACCCCCCTCCCCCCAGTGAACACCCAACACACAATCCCCCCTGCCCCCAGTGAAGACCCAGCACACAATCCCCCCTCCCCCCAGTGAACTCACTCCCCACAACTGTGCAGGTAGGTGCATGTGTCTTATCAGGACACCAACAACAATGCCATGTATGACTAGGATGGTTGTGGGCGCTTTCCTTGTCCAGGCCCCTCTGGTGTATGTGACCCCAGGTGGCGCATAGACCGGCGCCTAGGAGATGGCTCAAGGGATCCCTCCATGGGTGTGGTTGAGGTTGAAGGGACTCACCCGGTTGCCTGCATGTGCTGTCGGATGAGGTTGTTTCCCTCCTTTGTTTGCTCAGCAAGTGCTGACACTGCCTCGCACAACTCCCTCACCCTTTGTCCAAACCCTGTCAGGGCAGTGGTACATTGCTCTACAACTCTGCGTGTGCGCGCATTATCATGCGCTATGTACTTGCATCCATGGCGTATGGATGCACTGATAGCTTGATGTGCCGGCTGTGCACCTTGGCCATTGATTCTACCTTGGCCTGTTTGGCCTCAATCACATCCAGTCGGCCCATCACTTCTGCCCCTGTGATGAAGGGCACCCCTGGTGTTGCAGGTGCTGGCCTGCCACTTGTGTGCTGTTGAGGGGGCTGAATGGGGACATGGCACCGGCTTGGATTGGGCTGCCAGGCTCTGAGTGCCGGTCTTCAGGGCTGCCATATGATGGCGTGTCCTCATTCGGCTGTGGTGTGCGGACACGACGCACATGCATATGTGGGCTTTGTGCTTGCTGTGTGCCTGGCCTTGGGGTTCTCTGTGGTGTGACAATCCCTTCTGCGTCACTGCTTCCAGGTGAATGCAGTCCTCCTGCATGATGTGCACGTGGAGGTGTCACTCCCACGTCGAGCTCCGATAAACAGGTCAGTCCCTCTGCATCGGGGCTGTGTCTGGTGGCTTGGGGCGAGATGGCCGTGGCCTCCCTGCAGGCATGTGGGTGCTGCTGCGGTCTGGTAGGGCTGTGTTGTGGTGAAGTGGGGGATGGCCTGGGTCGGCTCCCTTCCGTGCGGCCTCTTTGTGGGGTGCTGGTGCTGGTGGAGGCTCGCTGCCGTGGGTGCCGTGATGATGTAGCCTCCTCCCCATCATCTTCGTCCCGTTAGGTTTGATGTGTACCTGTGGGGTACATAGGGTGTGGTTTGAGTTCAATGCTACCTACATTAGTGTAATGCAGTTCATGCTAACAAGTGGATTGAAGACAGTATCAATCATGCATTCAACTTGCATTTTGTTCAGTTGCCATGTGGTGTTTGGTGTGAGTGAGTATGGAGCTACACTGCATGGGAATGTTTGAGTGACAAGATTGCATGCGTGGTTGGGGTGCACTGCGCTCAGGGTCTTGGGGGTGTATTCCTGCACACTCAAACTCTACGTAGCTGTCCCATGGCTTTGGATGTCTATCCTCTGCCCCTAACATTGATGCACTGCACCTGCAGTGTCATCTAGGCAGCACTACGGTTCAATGGATGTAGGGCTCACTTATGGGTGTCTGCAGTTCCTCACACACATTTCTTCACATTCATTCACTCAGGGTCTGCATGTGTGGTAATTTCAGTTGAATGCATTCGGGGTGGGACTCACCTGCAGTTGGATCGATGCCTGTGCCTGCCTCCGCTCCACCAATTCCCTCGATGGTGCCAATATCAAGCAGGGCACTCATCTTCTCCTCCCAAGGTGTGAGTTCGGGTGGGGATGGTTTGGTCCTCCTCCAGTGCCCCTGCTTGCACTCCTGTGCTGTGAGAGGATGCCGTGGACTCGCACACACAGGTCGTTGAGGCGCTTGCGGCAATCCTCCCCACCCACAGCAGTGACCCTTTGGCTGATGTTGCGTCAAATCTGTGCTCTGCGCTGGCCACTGGTTTTGCGCTGCTGCAGCTCCTCATGATGTGTCTTGGCCTCCTCCAGCAGTACAGCCAGCTCCTGGTTGCTGAATTTGGGCTTTCTCACCCTGTCCAGGGCAGTCTTGCCCCGAGTGCGCTCCTGTGATATGTTTTGGTGTTAGATGGGGTGGATGGCTTCCAGGTGCTGTGATATCTGACGGATTGTGATTTCCAAGATGGCCACCGCTTTGTTTCCCGTTCCGGCGGTGACGCGTTTCCCGCGCGCTAATAGCGCGCGCTCATGGCGTGTGCTATTAGCGCAATATGGTGGTAGCGCACGGTGCGCCGGATTTAAGGGTTCTACCCGTTGCGCGCTATTTGCGCTAACGCCATGTCCCGGTGCGCATGCACGAAAACTCGTCATTTGGTGGATTATCCGCCGGGGGCCTTGGCGTTAGCGCTATTTACGTCTGACGGGAAAACCGCTGCATTACCGCCGAACTCGTGATGATTTAAAAGCTATATATATATATATATATATATATATATATATATATATATATATATATATATATATTACATGACCACGGTAGTTGGTGTTTCCATAGGAAGAGCACTTTTTGGGCGGCTTATAACTTCGCTCTCCCTGGATGAATCCTCAACAAACTTTGCAAATAAAAGTATTTGGGTCACTCTGAATTATTTTGCAAAGTTTGGTGAGGATTCGTCCAGGGGGGGCAAAGTTATAGGGGGGTGTCCCAAAACTTTTTTTTTTCCCATAGACTGAATGGGAAAAAAAATGTGCTCGCGTCTACAAACGGACAGATTTTCACCAAATTTGGACCAGGAGCAGTGGCTTGGTCCCGAAAGCGTTCTTTTGCAAATTTGGTGCAAATTCCATCCAGTAGTTTTTTTTAAAATGACCAAAAAGTAGGTAAAAAAAAAATTAGTGATATCTGTGTTCGGTCCGCGGACACACTTCCCTGTTCACCCCGTGGTCAGTGTCCTGATTGGTCAATCGGCTTGCGTGATGTCTGCGGACATGCAACGTGTTCGCTGATTGGATGGCGTGGAGCGTGAAGCGTGTCAGATTTTCGGTAGCGCCCGCCATCTTGGATTTGTGGACGTCCGCGGACAGAGCAGTGAAACTTTGTTCACAATTTGTATTTAGTAGAGTGTGTTGGTGTGTAGGAGTGTTTGGGGAGGGTGGGAGTGTATCAGATAGGATGAAAGTTGTGTTTTTTATGTGTTAGACATTCTTTTTGTGTTCGATTTGTCTGCGGACATCACGGGTGTTCTGAAATGTACTAAATAAACTGAATGGGGGGTGTTCTGAGGACTCAATATGTGTTCGTTTTGTTGGCAAGCAAGCTGAAACTGTTCTAAAAACACTCGCGGTGTCCTGAAATGTTCGCAAATAAACAAAATGGGGGTGTCCTGAGGACGCTGTACGTATTGTTTGTTGTCAAGTTGAATGTGTTCTAAGAACACTCGCGGTGTCCTGAAATGTTCGCAAATACACAAAATGGGGGTGTTCTGAAGACGTTGTCGAACACTCGCTGTGTCCTGAAATGTTCGAAAATATGAATGGGGGTTGTGGCTGGCAAGTTGAATGTGTTCTAAGATCACTCGCGGTGTCCTGAAATGTTCGCAAATAAACAAAATGGCGGTGTTCTGAGGACGCTGTCCGTATTGTTCTCTGTCACGTTTAATGTGTTCTAAGAACACTCGCGGTGTCCTGAAATGTTCGCAAATAAACAAAATGGGGGTGTTCTGAAGACGCTTCTAAGAACACTCGCGGTGTCCGGGGAATGTTCGTAGGGGATGTCCTGAGGACGCTGTCCATATTGTTCGTTGTCAAGTTGAATGTGTTCTAAGAACACTCGCGGTGTCCTGAAATGTTCGAAAATACACAAAATGGGGCTGTTCTGAAGACGTTGTCGAACACTCACTGTGTCCGGAAATGTTCGCAAATATGAATGGGGGGTTGTAGCTGGCAAGTTGAATGTGTTCTAAGAACACTTGCGGTGTCCTGAAATGTTTGCAAATAAACAAAATGGGGGTGTTCTGAGGACACTGTCCGTATTGTCCTCTGTCACGTTGAATGTGTTCTAAGAGCACTCGTGGTGTCCTGAAATGTTCGCAAATAAACAAAATGGGGGTGTTCTGAAGACGCTTCTAAGAACACTTACGGTGTCCGAGAATGTTCGTAGGGGGTGTCCTGAGGACGCTGTCCGTATTGTTCTCTGTCAAGTTGAATGTTTTCTAAGAACACTCGCGGTGTCCTGAAATGTTTGCAAATACACAAAATGGGGGTGTTCTGAAGACGTTGTCGAACACTCGCTGTGCCCTGAAATGTTTGCAAATATGAATGGGGGTTGCGGCTGGCAAGTTGAATGTGTTCTAAGAACACTCGCGGTGTCCTGAAATGTTCGCAAATAAACAAAATGGGGGTGTTCTGAAGACGTTTCTAAGAACACTCGCGGTGTCCGGGGAATGTTCGTAGGGCGTGTCCTGAGGACGCTGTCAGTATTGTTCTCTGTCAAGTTGAATGTGTTCTAAGAACACTGGCGGTGTCCTGAAATGTTCGCAAATACACAAAATGGGGGTGTTCTGAAGACGTTGTCGAACACTCGCTGTGTCCTGAAATGTTCGCAAATAAACAAAATGGGGGTGACCTGAGGACGCTTTCCGTATTGTTCTTTGTCAAGTTGAATGTGTTCTAACAACACTCGCGGTGTCCTGAAATGTTCGCAAATAAACAAGATGGTGGTGTTCTGAAGACGCTTCTAAGAACACTTGCGGTGTCCTGAAATGTTCGCAAATAAACAAAATGGGGGTGTCCTGAGGACGCTGTCCGTATTGTTCTCTGTCAAGTTGAATGTGTTCTAAGAACACTTGCGGTGTCCTGAAATGTTCACAAATAAACAAAATGGGGGTGTTCTGAAGACGTTTCTAAGAACACTTGCGGTGTCTGGAATGTTTGTAGGGGGTGTCCTGAAGGCGTAGTCCGTATTGTTCGCTGGCAAGTTGAATGTGTTCTAAGAACACTCGCGGTGTCCTGAAATGTTCGCAAATAAACAAATTGGGGGTGTGCTGAGGACGCTGTCCATATTGTTCTCTGTCAAGTTGAATGTGTTCTAAGAACTCTCGCGGTGTTCTGAAATGTTCGTAGGGGGTGTCCTGAAGATGCTGTTCGTATGCACCCAAGACTCTATGCCCTGGCAAAAACCACCGCAGCATATCACATTCATATTTGCTTATAACTTTGGGTGAAAAACAAATGTATAAGGAACAAAGGTATTAGATACTATGGATGTGATATGCTGCTATGGTTCTCCTTATTATTGTATACTTACTGTTTGGTCTAGTAACCGGAGTACATGTATTTCTTGTTAATTTCTGTGATAAAAGAAAATAGCATGTTAGTATTAGTATTTTGTAATTACTTATTACATTGTATAATCAACATATATTTATTTTTTTTGGACCCTCATATTTAGTAGATTACAAATCAGAGTACTGTTCAATTTGCTCAGTTTCTGTATTTGTTGCTAAAATCATTGGGTCTGTGGGAGAAACAAAAATCCATTTTGGATTAAAAAAAAAACCTTTTTCTGTTATGATAGAGTTTATTTGTTTGTTTGTTTTCAGTTTTCACTTGTTGTTTCTGGCTAATGCTTTATACTTTGGCTTGTTGCATTTTTTTGGAGCAGTAACATTTTATTTATTTGTTTGGATATTATAAAATTTTGGAGCAGTTAGATACCAATTGGCGTATTCTAACTGTGTATGTTTTGGTCTAATTTAGTGGTATTCATTTATCTGATTAGTTGTTGTAGAATCTTTGAGCAGTTAGATAACTTTTGGAGTATTCTAACAGTTTATATTTTTTTAACACAAGTTTACTTAGGATTTAAATACAGTTTAGTTATCACATTTTGGTTTTAAGAACATCAAATAAGCATTTGTAAGATTTGCTGGTAATCTCTGCTTTAGAGTAATGGTACTATCATTACATTCAAACCATCCACATTTCTTTTTTATATATGCAGTGTAGTGCCCTGAATTGGTTGTGGCTCCTGCGTGGTAGATTACACCTATTGTTGTGAAGGTTTTCTTACCAAGTGATATTTGACCATGTGTGAATACAGTCAGCTTGCAGTTGTTTTTGGTACCATCTGCATTGTAACGTAGAAGCATTAGTATTATGTATTTACTATGTGTTTGTATTACTAACGTGGAGCGATTATCTGAATTGCAGGTAGAGCATAATCTACCATGGTTTGCATTTTGTACAAGTCGCTGAAATGGAATGGATTCACAATTTGGTATTAATATATATATGAAGCGTTCATTGGGGATTTCTTCTTGTGTCACATTGTTGCAGAGAGTGCATGTATGTTTCCACCTGTATGAAATCTGAAAGATTTCATTTATAGGTATGTGTTTGTTTTCCAGTACTTGTAGTAAGTACATTAGAAATTCTTGTGGATCTTCCTGTGAGTTTATAGTGAATTTCACCATTCCAGCACAGTAGTCCAATTGTTGTCTTATTCCATAAACACTATACGTGTTGTCAGGATTGTTTGCTGCATTTCTGTGAAGTACTAACATTTGAAAACACAATGGGTCTGTACTGTGTAAGTAAATGTTGTCAACAATTGGTGGCAATTGAAATAGAATATTCATTGCTACATTTGCGTAGCAATTACACCAACTATATTTGAGAATTTAAATGGTCCAGGTAGTTCTGTATCTAACAGCTTTTTTTGGAGTTTGTCTTCCTTCTTTAAAGAAGTACCTGGTTTACTTTCTCTAATTGATTCTTTTTTGCTTGTGGTACTTGATGAAGTATTAGTTTCTTTTACTCTCTTTGGAGGATTTGCAGTGCCATCCTGTTGCATTTCTCTTTGATTTATTTTTCTATTATAACGTTTTACTTTTTGTGGAACAGAATATGTGTTTAGGTGGGGGTGTATAGTGAGCGAAGTCTATTGTATTCTAAAATGCAAGGAATATCAGCGTTTATTTTACTTGCATCAAAGTTGATTAGAAATAGACCGTCAAGTGTACGTAAGCGTGATAGTGCTACGTAGCTCATGCCTTCTTTAAATACTGTGTTACCAATATCTATCATTGCTTTATCTAGGGTAAGACCTTGTGATTTATGAATCGTGACTGCGTATGCAAGAGTTAGAGAAAACTTTTCTCTGCGTACATACATATCTTTGAAGAGAAGGAATCTAGCTGTTGAGCGTCCTATCCTTTTTACTTCTGAAAGTTTGTCAAAAAGTATATTGACAAACTGAATTTTGTTGTCGCGTGGGTATGTTTGAAAGCCAACAACTGTACCCAGTGCTCCATTAACTAGTCCTTGGTCCACATCAAGGTTACGTTTAAGCATTACTCTGCAATTTAAGGATAATTTTAATATCTTTTCTAAGCCTGCTGTGTTTGAGATTGATTTTTCTAAACTATTTAGTCTTGTTGTGGCTTGGTCACACATGGGTAGTGTCATACCATGTACATCTAGTTTGTCTGTGGCGCTAATTTCCATGATTGGTTGCATTTCTTTACTTAGCATGATTTAATTGAATTTGAAACAGCTTGCAAGAGTTGGCATTAAGGCCATACAATTGATATTTTTGTGGGCTATTTGTTCCATAACATCTGTAGCACATGCATTATCGCCATAAAGTGCATTAATGTGCTGGGTTTTCAATATTGCTTCTGCTTCTTTAGAAAGTATACCAACTCTGATACTTTTTAAAATGTTGGCATAAGTGAGATCTGCAGATTGCCGCATGTTTTCTGTTAATTCTCTGTATTGGAAATGTTGCCAAAGGTTGACATTTCCAATGCTGCCAACAGTTTTACGGCAGAGTTTGTGTCCTAATGTTTTAAAAATAGGCTCACCTTTTACTGGTGTTAATTGAAGCAGATCTCCAAAAACAATAATGTGTTTTCCTGCAAAGAGCTCTTCATAGTCTGTTTTGAGTACTTCTTGTAATCTGAGGTGAATAAAAGCTAACATCAGTTTGGAGACCATGATCACTTCATCTATTAGTAGCATTTTCATTTGTTTCAATACTCTGCGTAATTCCATTGCAGCTTCTGCAGAAAGTTTGTAATAGTCTAATTTGTTCTGGTGTTCTACTGGTAATAGTAGTAATCGGTGTAATGTAACACCGCCTATGTTGTAGGCAGCTAAACCTGTGGGGGCAGTGACAACAGCTGACAGTTTGTTGTTTGTCAATTGTTGAAGGAACTTACTAATGATTTTGATTAGGAATGTTTTGCCAGAACCAGCTTCACCACTGACGTACAGTAGTATAGGTTTATAATTATGGCAGGAACATTCTTTATTTTCATGTTTTACACCATGTGCAATTTGTTTTGTTACTTCTTGAAAAATGCTACGTTGCTCATTGTTTAGTTTTGATTGTAGTATAGTTAAGTCTTCTTTATCTTCATACTGACACATGGTGTTTTCTACTTCTATCATAGCTAATTCTGCCTCATTTATTATTAGTGGTTCTCCCAGTGGTTCTTGGCTTCCTGTTACAGAAGGTTGACTACTGTCAGGAGTGTCCTTATCTAGTTGGGCTTGGAGTTCTTCTTCGTGTTGCTGTTCATTGTGCAACATTGTTTTGTACTGTGTAAAGTTTACATCAGTTATAGTGCTTTCATTTGCTTTGAAAGCATCCTCATATGAGTCATAGTTATCTAGTATTTGTTCTTCTTTTCTCCATGGTTTGAAGAGTTGTAGCAGGGACATGTAATATACTTCTTTATGTTGAGGAGTCTTTAATGACAATTTGATATGATTAATTAAATTTGGTTTAGTGAGTTTAACTAAGCTGCCTTCACAGTTTGTCACTCTATATTTACCTTTTTTTCATCAGGTTTCATGTTATTTTTGTATGTGTAGTTTTGGGCTATGTGGTATAGACATATGTTTTCCAAAGTATTACTTCTGTTTGGGTAGTATGTGTCCAATAAATTGTTTTTTTAAAATGTCTTGGCTGTTGGGATCACGTCTGGCTATTGTTTCTATATCTTCATATGATTTTAGAACTCTTTTTCTAGATTTAGCTGGACCAAGACTTAGCCATACTATATTTCCAGATTTACCATACAATGCAGTACCAGTTAAACGATCAGCTGCTTCATATGATCCACATTCTCTATGGGTGAGCATTTTTATGCCCAAGCTGTATAATTTCTGAGACACTGTTTTATCTGATGACAGGTCATTCCAGAGGTCTTGGAGCTCTGTCTTTTCTGCTTTAGTTAAGTATGCTGTGACATATCGTGCAACTGCAGTAGAATTGTCTGCAATGTACTGCACATCTATGTTTGCATTCCATAAGTGGGCAATGATTGCATTATAATCATTGATATATTTTTCTTCTTCTTTTCTTTTTATGTAATATGTATTTTTAGGTGACTTACCTTTAACACTATGTCTAACTGAAGACATGAGGTTGTTCACTTGACCTGTATTTGTAACTGGTCTAGGGAAACCAAATCAGCATTTGGTGTAGTATTTCCCTTTGTTTTTGTATTTGCGATGACAATATTTTCCACATTTGTGTCTTTGAAATTGTAAAATTTGTGCATGAAGATCACTATTTGTGGCTTCTGATGGAATTTCACAAGTGACATATTTTTCAATAAACTGTAAAACAGTGGCATCACTGTCTTGACAAAATTTAGGAGCATCTTTAAACCATAAAAGCTTGTGGATATGTGGTGCTCCTCTGGCTTTGTAGTCTTTTCTCCAAAAGAAGTGTTGCACTTCTCCAAGGGAAGGAACAGTTTTATTACAAATAAAATGTAGCATAGCAATGAAGCGATGGTGAAATAACTTGAAACATTAACAGGATCCAAAGAACAAAGTTCTCCAGGTGTTAGTATATCTATGTTTGTTTTGTTTCTATTTGATATGCGTAGGAAATCATGTAAATCTTCTCATGCATATTCTGCACAACTTAATGTAACAAACCAAGTGGCTGGGCCAAGGTTTCTGATCATACAACGTACATCTCCATGACGTCGAAACCAGTACTCTTTAGTACCACGCATATTTGCTAATAGATTTGTAATATTTGATTGTAAAACCTCATCTTTTTGTTGCACTTTTTCTAATAATTGTGTAGCTGTCATATTTTGAAAGTGTGATCCTGATTTTAATATGTGTGCAACTCCGTAACATAAAGTTGCTAGTTCACTTTCAAAGAGTATGTGGAATATATGTTCCACATTTTGTCTAAATCTGGGATCTTCAGAATACATCCGTAATGTGCGGTATTCTGAAGCTGATATTTGAATAGGTCTATCATCATACCTTCCTCCTTTGCCAGTAGGAAAGAGTAGAGAAAAAGCATGTGCTTCTATACTTTTTTCCCATATGCTGATTGGCGATCCTTTTGTTTGACGCATTTGGTACGTTTCCAGTACATCTTCTACGGTGTCATTGGAGTGCAAAGGATGAATTGTATAATGGTCTAAAGTATTTGATATTGTAGCAGGATCTAGTAGCTCAAATTGACCAGCTTCTTGTGTTTCTTGAATTATTTCAGTTGTATCTTTCAAGTTTTCTTCAATATTAATTTCTTTGTAATATTCATTATTCTCTTTAAGATACTGTAAGGCTTGTCTAACTTTATGTAAATCTACCAGCTGTTGCCATATTTTGTTGTCTTTTGTAGGTACTCCATTTACTAAGATAATTAAAGATTGCTGCATTGGATGTTGCACTCCTAGAGTATGCATATTTTCTTTTAGATCTAATGGTAAATAAACTACTTTTCCACGAATGCCTTTTGAAAATTCAGAGGGAGGTAATTTTGCTGTTTTTGGTTGAAGGCATATTATTGCTTGAAATGGGTGTACTGTTTGAATTATGATGTTCTCATATAAATTAAGTTGTTGTAGGGGTTTTGGTACTGGGTATAATTCCAAATTATTTGTGATAGCATGTGAAGGAGTTTGGTTGTTGTCAAGTTTTGTAGTGCAGTAACTGCAAAGTATTAAGGGCTCAGTTATTTCGTATTTGTTTTCTGCTACAAGGTACAGAGCTAATTCAAACCATTTAACATCTTCATCGTCTTCTATTTTGTATGATAGGTCTACAGTTTTTGTGTTACTTTTATAAAAAGTTCTACGGCAACATACACATACATGGATTGGGATGTACTTTTAAATTTTAGTATTTCTTTTTTGTATGTGCTTAGCAAAAGGTTGCCATTTGTAGAATTGTTGCTTAATTGGTTTAAAGCTATTTCATTCTGTAAATGGCGTTCACTTCCAAAATATTTTTTCTCACTCCTGTTTCCCTCTTCAGGCCCTTGGGGAGGTGGTGGTGGTGGAGGGGGTGGGGGTGGTGCTGAAGCAGGTGCAGCACCAGGTGGCAGTTCAGCAGCCAGGGATGCCATCTCGATGATTGTGTAATCTGCAGGTGGCAGCAAAAATCGCTGTGTTCTGAAGAATAGCCAGAAACACAATGAGAATAAGCTCTAGGATGTGGTCTTTTATAGGGGTGTTTGTGCGCGGTCCGCAGACATGCGTGCTGTCCGCGGACAGATCGAACACAAAAAAAAGTTTGAAAAGTTTCAAAAGGTATGTAGAAACTCAGGATTACTATGTGGGACTTGTGCCATGGTGAGATTTTATTGAAAAATATTATGGATTAATTGAAAATGTACTTTTAATTTGTTCGGGGACACGAACAGTGTCCGCATTCAGAACATGCGATCAGCGTGGGTGCGGTCATATGATCCGTTTGCAAACAAGTCCGCGAAGAAGCGCATGTCCGCAGGACACCAAATGCACAGAGATTGGCTAGCGCATGCGCGTTTATGTTCTACAGACACTGTTCGGGTCCTGAACTAATTAAAAATGCGTCACACATGAAACGAACATTTCAGGACACTGCGTGTGTTCTTAGAACAGTTTAAACTTGCTAGCGAACAGTAAGGACAGATATAGTGTTCTTCAGGACACGTCCAATTTCGTTCATGTACGAACATTTCAGGACACCAATTGTGTTCTTAGAACAGTTTCAACTTGCTAGCGAACAGTACGGACAGGTATAGTGTTCTTTAAAACACCTCCATTTTTTGTTTAATTACGAACAATTTAGGACACTGCGTGTGTTCTTAGAACAGTTTAAACTTGATAGCGAACTCTAGGGAAAGATATAGTGTTCTTTAGGACACTTGAATTTTTTTTTTTTACGAACATTTCAGGACACTGCGTGTGTTCTTAGAATAGTTTGATCTTGCTAGCGAACAGTACGAACAGGTATAGTGTTCTTCAGGACACCTCCATTTTCGTTTATTTATGAACATTTCAGAACACCTGCACTGTCCGCGGACACCTACATTGTTTTAAAAAAAAAATGAAACTATCAACAACACAATATAAAAATTAAACTTTATTTAACATATAGTAATAATTTATGACAGAGAAGGTGAGGCAGAAACAGAAACAAAAACAGGAGAATTAGGGTTTTCAACATGATTGTTATTAGGTGAAGAAGGGATGGAAGTCTCATCAAAGCGTTTTGGGTTATGGAGAGGGTTTGGGGATAATTGACTGGGATATGGTGAGGAGGGACAAGTACATGTGGGGCAATGGTATAAGGTTTTTGGTTTAAAATGATCTTCCACAAAAGTTCTCAAATTATTAAAATTAGTCAACAATAAATCCATGTTTTCTTCTATACTGTGAAAAATGTTATCCATAACAGGTTTTTCTGAAGTATTTTTTATTTTGGTATGCTCTGTACAAGAAATATATATATATATATATATGTTAAATGTATACAAAATAATAATAATTAAATGGTTTATATTATACAGTGTTTACCATTAGTTTCACTATCTCGTGACATTTATTCATGTGGGAAATGCTCCTCTAGCCATTCCAGAGAACTGGACATTTCTGTGAGAGAAAAAAAAAAAAAGATAATATATTTTTTTATCTAATACAGAAAGTTTATAAATATATGAATAAAATTAAGTACACTTACTATTTCAGGTAAGATATGTCATATGTACTCAGTGGGTCTGCTCTTGTTCTCAGTTCTGTCATGTTCGTGAGGTAATTATGTTGGAAGCCAATTTATCTTCTTATGGTATATTCCATTTTAGAACATAGTGCATTTAAATGAATGGTTAGTGTGTTGTATATATGGGTAACATTTCTTATGTATTAGTACATATAATGTGTTTTTGTGCTCCTTTTTGAATTTGTTAAATGTTCCTATGTTATGATATAACAATCCAACATACCCACCCAGAGTTTTTAGGTAGTGGTACTGTTCTTCGAACATGTCCGCGAACATTTAATTAGTTTGCGGACATCAAGTACAGTAGAAGAGATTCAGTCAGTTCCATATGACATGTATATAAAGTCAAAGACATCATTGTTAAGTTGCACTACTAAAAACCTATGAAATTCAGTGAAAAAACTTTGTTAAAGGGACGTTATGGTTAAGTTGCGCTGCTAAAAACCAATGAAATTCAGTGAAAAAACTTTGTTAAAGGGACGTTATGGTTAAGTTTCGCTACTAAAAACCTATGAAATTCAGTCAAAAAACTTTGTTAAAGGGACGTTATAGTTCAAAGTAAAACCAAAAAACCCCCGAAATTCGGCAGTTATGGTAAGATAAGCAACCATAACTCGTGCCACCGTGCACTGCTAACACTAACACCCAGGACATCAAAGATGACATCACAAATGTCATTGATGACATCACTGATGACATCACATGGCTGGCCCTCCCTTTTTTTCCTTTACTGACATATCTAAACCACATAGTTTTCTTCAGTAACTGTCAGGAAGTAAAAATTGAAAAGGTACTATATTTGTAGACTTAGGGTCAAGTCAAATCATATGAAACATATACATAGCGGAAGACACAGGCTTGAAAGAGAGCAATCCTTTCTGTACATGAAGATAATCATTAGGGTTATCAGCACTTTCTCATAGTTTTATTTTTATTACTCTACCTTCCCTGTATATGCTCATATTTGTATACATTATACTCACTCTCCTTTCCTTTGGGTGCAGTCACATCATGTGATACACATACATATGGGAAGTAGCAGCTTTGAAACAGAGCAATAGTTTCTCTGCATAAAGACAATCAGTTAGGTTATGAACTCTTTCTGCTACTACTTCTGCTTTTATGTTTACTTCACTGTCCCTGTATATACTCATATTTGTATGTGTTGTTGTCTCTTTGTGTTTTGTCTGTAATAATTATGTATTAAGTGGGTTTGATTATCTACTTATTACATGTTTCACAGTACGCAAAACTCTAATAAGAAAGCAGTTATCATTTCACTATTCAACATGGCAAGATTATGAATATGGCACCTTCATCATGTATGCTGCACACACTGCCTATGTTTCTGCATGAGTAGCTTAGTATACTGGATAGAACTTCATAATAGAATGCTGTTTATATCAATGCATTGCTTAATGCACTAATTAGCTCATGATATTTATCCCAATGATCCTTGACAGTTTTTGGTCAGCATTATAAGAATCCCTTGTACAGAGTTTTTATGAAAAGTAAATGCACATGTGATGTCATCAATGACATTTGTGATGTCATCTTTGATGTCCTGGGTGTTAGTCTTAGCAGTGCACGGTGGCGCGAGTTATGGTTGCTTATCTTACCATAACTGCCGAATTTCAGGGGGGTTTCGGTTTTACTTTTACTGAATTTCATAGGTTTTTAGTAGCGAAACTTAACCATAACGTCCCTTTAACAAAGTTTTTTCACTGAATATATATATATATATATATATAATATTTATTATTTTTTTAAAACTTTTATTTATTGGTGACCAGCAGTGGCAGGTACACAGCACAAAACATATACTGTTAGATACTTATGTTTAAGGCTTACAGTACATTTGAGACTTGTTTTGTGGGATGGGCTGTTGGTTCGGTGTATTTACCAGTTAGAGGTCAAGGCCAGTCTTGTATAGTTTACGAGAGGGGTGCGTCCTTTCTGCATCACTGCAAAACTCTGTCCAGACAATTCTGGGGCTGGAATGCATTGGGAGGGAGTTGATGTATTCTTCTTCACAAGACTGTGTCCACGTTAGAGCATTTAACCACATCTCAAACTTAGGGCGGTGGAGCGGCATTTCCAACATTGTAAAATACATTTTTTGGCCACCATGGCGCTCACATTTAAAAATGTAGACATTTACTTCACTTCATCCCCACTCCATATCCCAAAAAGTATAGCTAGCGGATCTGGGCTCACTGTAGCCCCAACTATTTCGGAGAGGGTATCGATAATTCTTTCTAGAACGCGCCTAGCGCATTACAGGACCAAAACATATGTGTGTGGTCAGCTTTTCCGGTTCTACATCTAGGGCATGTATATATCTGATTATGTGCAAATTTTGCCACTTTGAATGGTGTGTAGTACAATCGGTTCAGTAGTTTGTACTGCATGCAGTGGAATCTAAAGTTAAGGGAGACCTTAGATGTGTGCAGGCACATTTTCCTCCATGTATCATCTGTGATTTCCAGACCCAGCTCTTCTGCCCATTCGTCATGTGGCCCGGAGGGCCCGTCTTTGATTTTTTCCAGCAGCATTTTGTATATAGAGGAGGTTATGATCCGGCTGTTGGCTGAGATGGCCACATATTGAATCTTGGGCGAATCTGGAGGCTCGTTAGGGTAAGATGGCCACATACTGCAAACAGCGGCCCTTAATCTGTAATACTGTAATAGCTCTAGTGCTGATCCCAAGTGGCATGGGTGCCATGTCTGAGGGGTAATGAACTTACCCTCAGGCTATAGGTCTCTCAGTGCTTGGTATCCTAGGTCTAGCCAGTGTTGTGAAAGGAGTTTATTGTGAGTGTGGGGAGCCCCGAGAATTGCCAGGTGGATAACCATTTATAGTATAGTACTATATTCCCACCCGTCACTCCGGGTGGGAATATAGTATGCATTTCCATGCCATAATTGTGGTGGCCATGGGATCTGATGCGGCGTCCGTTTGGTATGCACGGGAAAGTATTTGAGACATGGGGTTTACTCCCTCGGCTGACAATTTTTCTAGTTTAACGTGGGGGGTGCAGTTGGTTGTCTGTACCAGTGTGTAGCATGTTGGGCTTGTGCAGCAATCCAGTAACGGGTTAGGTCAGGGGCAGTGAAGCCCCCTTTCTCATAGGGAGTGTCATATGTTGCCACTTCTCACAGACCGCGCCGGAATGCCAAAGAAATTGAGCACATGTGGAATGGAGCTTTCCAAAGTATTGTTCGCCCGGCCAGATCGGGACGTTAGCAAAGATATAAAAGAGTTTGGGGTCCACTATCATCTTTATAAGTGAGAGTTTGCTCGCCAGGGAAAGTAGGAGGTTGCGCCACCTTGCTATTTTTGTCTCTATAAGCTGCGCTGCGGCAGTACAGTTGTCAGCCAATAAGGAGGAAGTGGGTAGGGACACTTTTACCCTCAGGTATTGGATACCACCTGGGGACCAGCGGAGAGGGAATTTGCATGTCGGTTGTGGAGTTGTCGGTGTGAGTGGCAATATCTCCGATTTGGAGTAGTTGATAGTGAAGCCCGAGAATGTACCAATTTTAGTTATGTCACGGATAATCGGGTTTAGATGTGTAGATGGGTTCCTGATGAAGAGCAATACATCATCAGCATATGGTGATATTATCTCTGGCGTGTCTTGTAGGCGTATGCCCTTGCAGGTGTGGCAAGCTCTGACACTATCTGCCATTGACTCGATGGCTAGCGCAAACAAAATAGGGGAGAATGGGCAGCCCTGGCGAGTGCCCCTGTGCAAGGTGAAGGAAGAAGAGGTTAGGGAATTGACCAAAACTCTAGCTACCGGTCCTGTGTATAATAGTTTTATGTAGGATATCATATTCGGGCCAACCCCCATTTTCTCCAGGACTGCCCACATATATTGCCAGGAAACCATATCCAACTGCTTCTGGGCTTCAAGTGTGACCGCAACCTCATCGGATTTATGATCGATCCTGGACATTAGGTTGAAGAGCCATCAGATATTGAGGGCTGTTGAGCGACCGGGGACAAAGCCACTTTGATCTCCATGGACAAGATGCAGCATTATATGAAGAAATCTGGCAGCTATTACCTTAGTGAATATTTTCATGTCTGTGTTTATGAGTGAGAGGGGCCTATATGAGCCGGCTTGAGGAGAACCGTTATGAGAGCCTCTCGTAGAGAGTGGGGGTGGATGGAAACGCAGAGTGATTCAGCCCATACTTCAAGTAGTCTTGGCGCAAGGAGGGCTACATGTTCCTGGTAAAATTCTGAGGTGAGCCTGTCTGGGCCCAGGGATTTGCCCTTTGGGAGATCAGTGATGGCCTGAACTATCTCATCAAGTGTAACCAGGGTGTCAAGATGTTCTTTTGTGGTTTGGGAGATGTAGGTCATAGGGATTTGGTCTAATAATTCATTTATGTCTTGTAGGGTGTGTTTGTGTTGGGGCACATACAGGGTAGCATAGAATTCCGAAAAGGTATCCAGGATCTGTTGGTCGGACCAGTGTTGAGTACCTCCCGTGTCTGTAATGCTATCAATCCAAGTCCTGCCACCTTCACCACGAACCAGTCTAGACAGGGTTGTCCCTGGTCTGTCCCCTTCTCTGTATTTCCGTGCTGCAAGTGGGCACGTATAGTAACGCACCTCTCTCATAGCATGGGCTTCAAAGGTTTCTAATTCCGACCTTATCTGCGCCGTGCCAATTTTGCTGGGGTAGATGATGTGGCACATTCCCACTCCAGTTCCTTAAGCCTAGCCTCAGAAGGGTGTAAGTTGTGTTTTATGACCTTTAGCACTCCCGCTTCCCTCGAGATGCACATACCTCTGATGTAAACCTTAAAGGCTTCCCTGCGGGCTCCCGCAGTTGTGTAGTGTTCTTTATTGCACTCAAAGAAGTTGTTTATGTCAGATAGAATCTCAGCCTTAACTACTATATTGTGCAACGCCTCTGATTTGAAGCGCCAGGCAGAGCGAGTGGGTGGATTTGCCCCTAGTTTGATCTGCACCGCGTTACCGGGGAGTGGTCAGAGACCGTGTGGGCCAGCATCTGGATGTCTTTGAACTTGCCTATCAATCCACCCGATAGAAGGAACAAGTCTATTCAGGACAAGCTGTCATGCACCGATGAATAACAGGTAAATTGCTTTATGTTTGGGTGAAGTGCCCTCCAAGTATCGTGTATGCCCAGTGAGGTCATTTGTGTAATCAATCGGTGGGCAGCACGGGACATAGCTCTGCGGGTGAGCCCTGTTCTGTAGAGATCGTTATACAGTATTAAGTTCATGTCTCCCCCCAATTTGATAGGCACTCCGATATACCCCATAAGTAGGGAGGCCACCTCGTCGAAAAATTTGGGGGCATCTATATTCGGGCCATATGTGTTCACAAGCAAATATTCTTCATTGGACAGCATGCAGCGGAGGACTACATATCTACCTTCGGGGTCTATGTGGCGTATTTACAGCAAGAATTTTACCAATTTATGAATTAGCATCAGCACCCCTCTGGATTGGGTGGAGAATTTCATATCCAACCTATTGGATCCCCTGGATGGCACGAGACATGATGCATGGTGCCCCAAGGCGTGTGTCTCCTGCAGTAGGAGTATCTTGACTTTGTGTCTCTGAGCAAAGGCAGTGATTCTGCGGGCCTTTGTAAAATTGCTTAACCCCCAAAAGTTCCATGACATCAGTTTAATGGTCATGTTGTGGCGTTATGGAACATTCCAACAGTAGGATCTGTCACAGTTCAGTAATGTGTGTGTCTCCATGGTGTACCTGAGCCATTTTCCAGACCCAGCCATAGCTCTCCCACCACTTTTCTTGTAACATTCCCCAACTCTGCCACCCCCCACCCTCACTGCCCAACCCCAACCAGCAGTGTAGCATCTCCCTCCCATAGAGAGGACCACAGCATGCCATCTCCAACTCAGCACGGCCAGGCCGCAAGCCCAACTGGGGCACAAACTAAACAACTTCACAAGGGCGTACATTGCAGCTGCAGTGAGGGTCGCCTCTGCCATGTGGCCAACCTTGGTGAAGAGACTGGTGTGGGACACACCCTAGTTCCTGCAATTGCAGTTGATGCTCTTATATACAGGAGAAGCCGAAGAGTACATGATAGAAAGATGTATCAGTTGTAGCACAGGCTTTGAGGCCAGAGTTTGCTCAAATCAGACAGTCGTGTCACCCCGGCTCATGCAGGGGGGATTATCAAGGTCAGGGGTGCCCATCAGCCCGCAAACAAGTGGGAGAAGGATAGTATTGTTGGGGGTCTATCTGCCCCTGGCAAAGTGTATTCAGGACCGAAGTGAGCCGTGCTCCTGGAGGCGAGGAGCCCCAGGGGAGGCCCTGCAGCAGATGGTGGGTGACACCACCCTCAGTCATTGTTCATCAGGTCGTCCGCTGGATCTTCACTGCTTTGTCAGGGACTGTGAAAAAGTAGAGTTTGTTGCAGTGGGTAAACTTTAGGCGGGTGGGGAAAAAGCATTGCATATTTGATTTTCCTTTCGCTAAGCAATTTCTTAACTCCGTTGAATTGCCGTCCCTCCATCTGCACTCCCGTGAAAAAATCCCAGAAGATTCTGATGACCTGTGAGACTAGCCCTAGTTCTCCTTTTTCTCGTGCTAGACAGAGTATGTGGTCCCTATCCCTGTAGCTCAGTATCTTCATGATTATTGGCCTTGGAAAGTCTCCAGGTTTAGGACTAGGAGCCAGTGCTCAGTGTGCACGCTCCACTGCGAATAGCGGCAAAAGCTCAGGGTTGTCGAGCAGATTCTTAAGGAGGTTCTCAATTGCGAGTTCCATGCAGTTTTGAGTGCAGATTCAGGAACGCTCATGATGCAGATGTTGTTTCTACGTGATCTGGATTCTAAGTCACCGCACATAGCCTTGACAAATTTGATGTCGCGGGCGAGCGCCGTGACGGTGTCTTGTAGTGCATGTACCCCACCTTCATTCGCACTAATCCTGGTTTATGCCTTGGTTATCCTGGCTCCGTGTTGGTCGAGCTTGGTTTTGAGCGACGCTTTGTTAGCATTTATGTTTTTCATGGAAGGATGCAAAGTTCTTGGCCATGGACTCCATCATTGTAGTTAGATCAGGATGGGTAGGATCTGCTGGTATTTCAGCATCTTCCTGGCCTGCGGAAGGGCCACCGTGCTCAGGTCTGGGTGCTGCTTTGGAAAACTTACCCATGGCTCCGACCCTGTTGGTGCCACGAGATCTATTCGCCATTATGGGTCCAGATGGTGATAGATTCATGGGTGGTCGAATGTTGGGTTTGCTCCTTTGGGGTGCCCTGCACAGTAACTTCTGGAGCTATACGCTCAGGAAACAGGGCCGTATGATATCAACAGTGTTGGTAGTTGCACATCTTATGGGCCCACAACCCCTTCGGGGATCTCAGTATGTTTCAACTATAGCCCGGGTCGTCAAAGAGACTCAGCGGCTCTTCCAAGACCCCACCAGTGGACCAGGAGGCCCTTGGCAGTCGAGGTAATAGACTGCAGCAGGAACTGGAAAGGGGTGTTCTTTAACTGTTATTCAGCACCTGCAATCGACACTGTGGAAGTGAGCGGGACGGTTTGTTTCTACGCAGCAATAGACTCCAAGCAGAGGCCTGCTGGATTATCTTGCACCAGGAAGGAGCTTGTTGGGTTAATCAGAGGCAGTGGCTAGTTGTGCGGCAGCATAGCGGGATCTCCAGTCAGAGCTCAGAAGTTATGGCTCAGTAGGTATGCTGTAACTCCACCGTATGATCTGGTTCTTGAAGATATAAGCAGTGAGACTTAGATGAGGGCCTAGGTGGCGATCATTTATCAAGGCCAAGTGGGGAATGCTTCAAGGTAGGTGACCTGTGATTTAGCAGCGGGCCGATGGGCATCCGGGTGGTATAAAGTACTGCACCCGCTCAAGCCGCAAGGAGATTGTGTAGTGAGCCAGTAGGGGCTCCAATGATGCAGTTCATGAACCGCTCCACACCAGTCATGTTCAGAGTATGGTGGACGCTGCAGCAGCCGGCCCAAGGCTGGAAGGAGGTGTGTGTGCACACCAGGGGTGTAGGCAAGAGCCTAGCAGCTGTAGCATGTCCGGCAGGAGGAGTAGCAGGGGCCGGACGAGTTTGGGGGAGCAGGAGCCGGCGCCGCCGGCAGTAGAAGGATGAGTGCGTGGATATGGCCTGACGATTATATTGGCGGGGCCCGGCCAACGACAAGCGAGATTGCCTGGGCCCAGCAGTACCTAACAATGGTGCCGCTTCTGCCGCTTCCGTCCCCGCCAACGCACTTACTTGAGGCGAGGTACTCGGTCGGGCCGGCCCAGGTGCGCAGGGACCAGAGAGGATGTTCCGGTGGTGGAGGTCCGTGGCTCGTCCCAGGTCGCCCTCCGCTCCCAGTCAAGTTACTCGGTGGAACAGCACGGTTGCACAGGGAAGCTCCGACTACGTAGCACAGGCTCAGCTCTCCCCGCTTCAGTCTAGGATGTGGAGCGTTGCATCGCGGGATTCGAGGGTCCTGTCTCCCGGCCTGCGGCCCGGTTCCACCAGCAAGAAGAAGAGGGCAGACGCTGCTCCTCCCGGATCCAAGCGCCCACAGCAAGGTCTTGCAGGAGTCTGCGAGGCCAGATTGCGATGTGGGGCCAGGGCCACGCCACCTTGCACGGTCCAAGCATTAGGCCCACCGCCGGCCCTGCTGTCCGGATTACGGGTGGCAATAACTCAGGCGCGACTCTCCGATTTCTTTCGGCACCAGAGCTGGATGTGCCCCACACTCTTGGCATCAAATGGAAGCAGTTGTAGAATTTGGGGTGTGCAGGATCCGCTGTTCTTGCCGGATTGATTTTGGGTCTGCACGGAGCTTTTGAGCTAAGCAGACATCTTGTAGGCTGCTCAACAGAACCCACAATTTTTTTAAGATATTAAGGGATGGAAGGGAACTTAGAAGAGTCATTTCTGGTCCTAGAAAAATGTGCCAAAATGGAAAGGCCATGAAACCACACATTCTGAAATGTCATAGTATGATTTAAATGTCAAGCAAAAGGGAACAAATACCTATATCTGTTCAATATACTCTAAACACAATTTTCCCAGGTTTGGGTGGGAGAACTGAAGTTGTGTCCATTCCAAATCGGTGATAACTTTTCCCTAACCTGAAAACTGCAGGGGTCTGATGTGATTAAGTATGAGCGTATGTTAAATGACACATACACATTAGCCAACCTCTGCACCATATTCTCATGGGAAAGAGTGGCATGCAACAGTTCCTTGATACTAGCACTTGTTGGTAATACTGGGGAAAGCAAAAGTCTTACGTGCAAGTTTAACTTTATGTGCAGTGTAAAGATGCTAGCATATTAGAGAATCTAAAATGTTTTGAAGAATCGTGTTACTGTGATGACCCATCTGCCATCGTGGTTGCTATGTGGTACTTTGAAAACCCAATGGGTGATAAGTGGCAGAATTACAATTAGAATATTTGTGTTATTCAGGCCTCAATGTATGTATAAAATGGTTTATCGACAGCAATGCTTGTGTTTGAGAAATAATTACATGAATGCAGGCAGATCAATTTTGTTTTTGTTGTCAAGCTGCCTGTGACCATGTAACATTGTGGTGACCTGCCCAGCATAAAGCTGGATACCACCTTTGTATTGATTTTACTTGAATGCAATATTGACTCTGTAATGTGCCTACTTCTTGTTTTTGGAATTGTGGGGAGGCACTGTATGTCAGGTGGTGTTATATTAGAAGTGCCTGCTTAATGTAGAAGCCATGCAGTAATCAAAATATATCTTACATTAAGACGCAAGATTGTCATTGCCAGATTCATATGGAGCATGTAAGGATAAGTGTAGAGTGTGGGGGGGGGATGGAGGAATAGTGCAATGCACTTTCTTGCATGCATGCCTGTGCTCTGCCTAATAAATTATACATATGAAAGTAAGATGGTATGCCTTCTGGCCCCTCAATACGCATGCGTCTTCCAATAGCTGAAGAGCTTTGTAAGCCATTTCACTCAAAAACCTGAATGGAACTACAGTCCCTATAATTCCCCCAGAGAATCACTGAATTAGGCCCTGGCCATTATCCCTCCCTGCTCTGGGACTGTGTTACGAGTGAGTGAGTAACATGCTCGCGCATTCAACATGCAGTAATGTATGCAGCCTAATCCTTGCATATATATAAGCATCTCTGAGGCATCTCAAAAGGCATTCAAATGACAAGGCACTAATCAACAACGCACAGCACATGTTGCATAGATTACCTGCAACATTGAGTATAGGCAAAGTGGCAGCTGGGATAGTGAAGAGAGAATGGTGTGAAACACATTGAGCACGAAGCAGGATTAACAGTACTCTTCAGTCATTCCCCAAACTAAGCCACAGACGGCCCAACTGTTGTTGAGTGAGTGCCTATTTATATGCATGATAAACATAAAGCCAAACAGCACAACAGAATGATCTGTACTTACACAGGAACCACTACCTTCTTCTTAATGGGTCTCTTAACTACTGCAAGTCACTGTGTCTATCACCAGAAGCCATTGCTTATGACACCCATTGCAAACCTTTGAAAGCACAGGAGTTGGCCTACAACAAGGCACACATCCAGAGCAGTGTACATAAATAGCACCCCTTCGGACTGCTTAAAGGAAGAGTGTCACGCTGTGTGCAGTGCTGTACTACACATGTATTAGGAGGAATGTTCCCATGTGTCAGAAGAGAGGCAACTATCCCCCAGACTCAGATGATGATGATGCAGGTTACCACAGCCCACATTGGGGTGTGCATGTTGATGGAGAGGATGGCTGCATCATCCTTCAGGAGCTCATTGAAAACAATTTGTGAGCACTTATGAATTTACATTCAATGTACAATTATTCATCAGTAAACTCATATAATTGAAAGACACCAAATAATCACTTGATACTTTTGCTAAAATGGTAAAAGAAAATGTACTTAACAGGTAGAAATACATGACCACCTACTATCATCACCCCAACCTCCTAAAGCCACCCAAGACCCAGTAAACCCACCACTCTAAAATCTAACACTCTGCATGCCCACCACCCTGACCCCAGTCACCTATGTCCACTTAACATCCTCAACCACATAACAATGTCTGTTCCTTTTCTTTCCACATCCATGTAAAGCTGGTGGTAAGAGGGCTCTCTCTGGGAAGAGTGCCTAATCGGGACCTGGGGGGAGATCACTCTGTGGGTGTGGTCGATATGGAGTTGGCCAAGTTGCCACAGCATGGTTTCATTGGTTTCAGATATTAATTCACCAAATTCCTGTCATGGCAGTTGGGCCATCTGTGAATCTTATGCTCTATCTCTCCACAGTGGATGTCACCATCATTGATGCACCTTGCATAGTGTTAGGCATTTCCTGTGAGTCGATCAGATTTCTTATGCAATGTACTCGAGCTGCCTCTATCAATGCTCCATATGGTTGAGCCTCTCAACTGTTGGGGCAGGAGATGGTGGATCTCAGGGCATCCTCATCTCTAATACACATGGGCCAGCATCTGCAGTGACATCATCATCAGGAGAGGAATCAGTGTCCTGCTGATGAAGCCCCTGCAGTGCATGGCAAATTGATAAGGGTGAGGGAAAGGTGAGAAGAGGGAAAGGAAGGAAATGGAGGAGTCTGGAGGGTGAATGACCATCCCATTTTACCCTGACTCAACCCTTCTTCACACTTGAATGGCTGTAGAAAATGGATGATTTTCAAAGGATTCTATTTTTCAAGATTGCAAATGCCCAGATTCCCATTTCCGATGTGGAGCCATGTCCATCTAGCAATAAAACATTTTTTTTTTCTTTCGGATGAATCAACATTTGATAATTGGTACAAATGCAGCTAGCGGTCAAGGTAGATCCTTCACAAATTAGTGGATTTAGTACACTCTATGCATTATAATAGTTACTGACAAATCGATTTGTGAGCTGAGGTGGGCTCCTAATATGGTGGCAATGCTGCTGGACTAATTATCAGTAAGTGTAATTCTATTTGGAGGTATTACTGCTGCATTCACAGCCAAACTAGAATCCCTGACCAGGCCAAATTTATGCGTATTTACAAATTGTACAAGGGTGGGTGACATTTCCAGAGGGGTAGAATGGGTTCAGTTAGTAAACATTGAAGAAAGGGTGGGGATCTATCCTTTGATGGCAAGCAGGTGGCAAGTCTGGTTGTAAACAATTCAACTTATGTGCTGACGATAATATCTGGGTACTGTAAATTCTAGTGAAGAAGGGCAAGAAAAGAGAAGAAGTTGGGGTGGTGGCAGAGAGCTTGATGCAAGCAGAACATTTCAGAGTTCAAGATAGAGAGAACGAACAGAGTGGTGCAATTGGCAAGATGCGGGGTGGGGAGGGCAAGGCCAGGGAAGGATTTGATGAAGGAGTAGCAGGACTTTAAAGTGAGAGAGAAGTGTGGATGAAGAGCTCTCCTGCATAGTGTCAGCGTTCAGAGGTCAAGAAGATGTTGGTTTGATATAGAGGATGCGAGTAGCGAAGTTTAGAACTTTGTTTAAGGGGAGAAGCAGTATAGGATTAGGCTGAGGAGTAGGCTTGAGCAGTAATCAAGTTTGAGTAAAAGGAATGAGATAACATTTTTTTGCCAAGCGGCAAGTGAAGTGGGAGTAGAATGTCGTTGTATTGAGGGGGGATAGTCCGGCATCAATGACTGTTGCCATGATGTACTATTGGAATCAACAGTTCTTGCCAAAGAGGATCCCAATGATGTGAGCATTGCACGAGACATGAGGAGGTCATAATGTAAGAGAATTGGGAGCTGGGATAGAGGCTTTAGCATTGGAGGAAGGCAGAAAGATGATGTCTGCATTAAGCGAGTTTATCATCAGGCATCTTACAACCATTTATTGGCAGATGGCTGTGAAGCAGTTTTTGACATGTTCAGAAAAAGAATCAGTAGAGGAGGAAAAGGAGATAAAGATCTGGATTTCATCAACAAAGAGTTGATAGTGAAAGCCAAACAGGAGTAGGCATAGAGAGGGAAGGCGAGTGGGCTAAGAGCTGATCCTTAGGGACTCCCACAGAAAGGACAGTGGGGAAAAAGTGCTAGAGGTCCATGAGTTAGAGACATAGTATTCAGAGAGATAGGAGGCTAACCAGTCAAGCACAGAGTAACTGAAGCCAAGGAAGGTGAGAGAGTGGATTCTTTATTTCAGGCACAAAGACCCCTAAAAGATAATGAACAGATTAAAAATATTACACACATCTCAACAAAGAACAAAAATACAAGAAACATATGAAAACGCAGCAAAACATTCAAGATATGTTGGAATTAATAATAATGATTCTTTACACTGCAAGAAACAATCTCTCAATTCCTGTGCAGGTGCAATAAAAGTGTAGACCTTGCGTGCACAATTAACATTTGGAAGAGATACAATCATCTTAAAAGCTTCAGATAAATGTCTTCTACCCCAGTTTCTTAGCTTCGGACGAAGATGTTTTTGTCTTAAATTCGAAATAACAGGGCAAGCTAATAAAATGTGCATCAGGTCATCCATATCATACGACACACAACAGCATCTATTAACTGCTTTACTGCTTCTAGCCAGTGTGAGAGCAATATATTTCATAAAAAAGAGATTCTCTTGAAGCTGCAGCAAAATTGCACTCTTCCTTGAATCATTTAAACCAGTAAATATAGTTGGGGGGAGCCCAACAATGACCTAATTGCAAAATAGCCCTGGGTGCTAGACTTATGACTCTCAGAATCCTCTCTTTGACCTTGTTTCAGGACAAAAAAATGCCTTGAACACGATTGACAGATCTTTATTGTGCCTAACTACTCCGAGGCAGAAAAATAATCTGCCAGGCGAAGGGATTTCAGTGTGATACGTACAAGTTTAGCCACACAGAGCAGTAGTGTACGCCTGAGCCCACCATGGCATTGCTAAGCCACCTAGGTAGGGTTAAACTTGGGTTGCCCCAAAGACGTGTGCAATGGATCAGAGGCTGTAATTGAATGTGGTCTGAAATATGCATTAAACTACATTCTTGATGTATAAGAAAACCTAGGAAGCCCTAATGTACTCTCATAATTGCTCTGAGAAAGCAGTGCTCTTTCCTTCTGAGGAGAACAGGACACTAATGCCCCCAGGTTGTTGTACCCCACATGGCCACAGGTAAAGATTTAGTTCTATAAATCTGGATAGCATGATCCATGGGTAGACCCCCAAATTTGTAGCTATAGTGAACTTTTGACTCATTTATTTGAGCAAATCTATTAACTTGGGTCTTAATTTGCATATGCCACTATGGCTCTTTAATAAGATTAACATACAAATACCAAAAGGAATCGGCCCACTCTAGTCTGCATCCCCCTACCATTACTGTGCTATCAACCTTTTTGGTAGGCCCAATACGCATAGCTTCAGAATTGTGTATGTTAATTTTTAAATCCTTTGCCAGTAGAAACTCGTAAAAATCCGTTAACAGCATTTATGGGGTCTTCTGTATTTTCGTAATGAGAACGGCGTCGTCCACGTAAATCAGAACTGGGATGCGCCTCTGGCCCAGTTTGGGAACGTAACTAAGTTTATATATAAATTAAACGGTAGCACAGAGCTAGAATGCATCCTTGTCTAACACCATGCATGGCACTGACTTTGTCTGCCAGTTGCCTAAAATGATTAATGCACACTCTGACTGACAGATTTGTATGCATTTCAACCAAACAGTTCAACAATGAGTTCAACAATGAGCATGGCATATCAAGTGCCAACAAGGAAGCCCATACCTTCCCATGATTTATGCAATCACATGGGGTGTTTAGATCCATAAAAGCTGTATACATTGGGACGACATACCCTCAAACATATTTCTCCAGTATGAAATTTAGATTTAAAATGGTAACCACAGTTATCCCACTAACTCAGGACCTACCGATTTTCCAACAGCCAAATTCGGTAGTTGTTAGGAAAGATTTCATATTGTATGTCATTTTCCCTCCATGTGGCAACCCCCAAATATTTTGCTGCTGTTTTACACCCTGATCTAGACTTTGCCAGAGAAGTGCAGCCTTCCGCCGCACTCCTCTGGGCTTTCGCTCAATTCTTATGGGGAAACTGACATGCCCTTAAAACAGTCAGTACTGGGAGAATTTGTTTCCCTTAGTCCGTTCCTCATGTTGCAGCTTTTGTGCAACATGAAACAAGAGTGCCCTGTAACTTACTTTACCGCACTCTTCGGTCTCTAGTCATTCCAAAGGCCCTAGAAACTCTCGCTGGACTTATTATGAACTGTGCAAGTGTGTCAAAGACAGGACTGGCTATCGTTTCTCTTGTGTTTTGAACCCTTTTTTGCCATGTTATCCGCGCCTACTGCGTTTGGCACAACTAAGTGGCCTGGCTCCAAAATGGCCATGCCACGAGGTTCTTTGTCCTGTCCTTTGGCCATCTTGCTCCTTCACCTTCCCCAGGTCGAGCCGACCCGGGTCAGTACTTATTTGGTAATGCACTTTCCTGCGAAACCCAAAGCTTTCACGGGCTTCTGCATGCCTTGTGTGTATGCCTCCAGGATGTGGGCTGGGATGTCTGTTCCCAATACACATCCTGGGTGCCAGAGAGTCTGGAGTGTCCTGAATGCCTGGGACCACCGTGGTCTGTGATAGGTCCACGTATGGTGTGAGTGTTTGTGAGCAGATCTCCCATTGGGTCCTCTCCGTTTTGGCGTGAAGGGAACTTTGGATAAGAGGAGGCTGAAAACACCACTACCATGTCGATCTCCTGAGTTCACACCAAACAAGGGATAAGGAGCCAAGTATCCTGCAACAAGAAGCTGAGTCGAGGAACCGCTGGTGACCCGCTGAAGGTTTTGCACCCTGAGCCGCTGTCATCTTGCGAGACCCCACTGCATCTGATCGTCCTAGAAGGTCTGTGAAGGCGCTTCGACACATTGGAATAGTGGGATCAACTATTCCCGGCATCTTCATCCAACCCTGCAAGTAAGCCTCTTCGGAAGTGTCCCTGGGCCAACCAGTGGGCTGACCAGTTTACGCAGGACGTTTTGCTCTGTCACCGCCGCCGTTTTGGGGAAGCCCTCGAAACGTGGTCTAATGCTTGCTCTGCGTCCACGGCACCCTCACACCGAATTTCGTACACTTGGCATTCCCAGGTCTGAAGTGAGACGAGTACTCCCGGACCAGAGTAAACGCAGTTGCCGTGTTGCCCTGTTGTGGTAACAACCTGTGCACGTTCGCTGCATTTGGGACACCCTCGCCCCTGCATCCTGCTACCGCGGAATCTACACGGTGTCAAGACGTCCTGATCATCGCAGCCGAACCTGCCAGCAATGTGAACTGAACTGGCGAAATCTGGGTCTGCCTGCATCGGGGACCAGTGAGTAGTCCATAGCCCAACCGGTGGCCCCTAGTGCAGGAGTCCATTTCTTTTCTACCGCTGTTGCGAAATAGCGGATCCTTCCCGCACTCTCACCCTGCCTCTGCCCACAAGTGGAGGCCTTGCTTGAGTAGTGGGGAACTTGTTCTTCATCGCTTCATCTACCTTCCTGAACTGTCAGAGACCCTTGAAGAGACCCTATTTTGTCCATTGGCACAAGGGTGTGCAGGTTCTTTTGAGCATAAGGATCCTCTCTTCATAGGGCTTGGACTTCCTCCTAGCTAGGTGTATTTCTGATGTTGAACTGGGTCTAATGATTACTTGCACTGCCTGTTTTCCTCCCCATCTAGGTGGTCTACATATTACGTGCTCATAACTCCTTAGACCCTCTCGGTCTTGTATATATATTGTATTGATCGTGATGTGTTGGTTTACTTTAGTATTATTGTGATTCTTTGCTATGGTCGATGTTAGAAAGGCCTTGTAATAAATGTGTCTATATTTTTAATATAACACCTGTCTGGAGTAATTTGTAAGTGTCCTTGCTTTGTGTGCTCATTGTGGTCTTCCAGTCACCCTCACCCCTCTTGAGACTTATTCTTGACCGCCGCCATCGCTACCCTGATTGGTCTGGCTTGTCCAGAGGTTACTCTGTTCCAAGAAACTAGGCTGGCCTTCTGAACCTCTGCCCCTCCAGGTCCGAGTTCAGAAATCCATCTTAACAGTAGTGCAATCTCAGGATCTTCCACAGATAAAGTTAGACTGTCACCAGTACTCCTAAAGTGTGCTTTTCCATAGCCCTCAGAAACTGACTTTTACACCTTCGGATCTGGAAAGTTGGTTGTGTGGTTATACAAAATGTATTATATACAAACCATTTTACAAGTGAAATGTCTATGCCTCTATCCAAAACAGATGGGTGGTCACCTAGGCCTTCAGCAATCACCTTCCAATACCATTTAGATTTCACAAGGACGCAGCTCTTTCAAACTCTGCCAAATTCCTCTCAGCCATAAGGGCTGTCCTCTACTAACGACATGTTTACACATTTACCTTGCATTGGTGATTTCAAAAGTACTCCTAACAGGACGTTTTAGGGCTAGACGGAGTAATTGTTTAGAGCACTTCTACGTGGCATCAAACCAGTTTGCATTCCACTTAAAAATGGTAGTCTTTCAAGGGATCTGTGTGAAAGCCTCACCTGCCACCCTCTAGGAAGGAGGTTGTTTGTAAGGTGAAAAGGTGGTTCACAGTATCCAAGCTGAATAGAGATCAAGTAGTATGACGATGGAGGAGAGGTGAGAGTTTTGAGTAGTTGTTAGAGATTTGGAGACATGGATGAGAGCAGTTTAATTTGCATGTTTGCTTAAGAAGCCTGTTTGGAGAGTATTTCAGAGTGAGTGAGTCTTGATGTAGCTGACAATGTGGTTAAAGATAACTTTCTCACTGATTTTCACATGGTGTAGGAGGAGAGGGGCAGGTATGCTGTGGATGGATTTTTAGGGTTAACTGCGGGTTTCTTAAACATAGAAATTACAGCGGCTATATTGCACCAGGGGCGATGATTCCAGTGGAGGGGGAGAGATTAAAAAGGACCTCTGGAATTATGTGGTTGGAGCAATTTCTTTATTTTTTTAGGTTCACAAGAGTTAATTGGGGCACTGTGGATGTTATGAACCTGTTTGAAGCTAATGCCAACAAAGTCCAAAAGCATTATGCCCAACTAGGCATGCCTAAAACAAGAATTGGTTTACTGACATGCACCTGAATGGACTCACTTCTTATTCACTCATTCTACACACACACATTGTCAAGAAGATCAAAGTATAATGGTACCAGTTTCTTAACTGTTTCCGAGCCCTAATCACCTCCCACGTGTAGGATTTCACCCCTCTGGTCAATACCACATGTGGTGTACTGCAAGGATATACTCTATGCTTCTAACATACACCTAGACCCAATAATTAAAACCATGAATATATATGACTTTAAATACCATAACTCTGCTTTTGACACTCAGATCTTCTTTAAACTCATAACCAACAGAGACACAGACTCTGACCTCACAAGAATTCCTGCTCAATTAGATTTTACCATCCCATTGCCTAAGGAAATTAGCACTTCTCAGAAACGTCAACATAGGTCACAAAACTACAAATACCCAGAATGAGCTAACCCTCAAATCACAAATCAAGTCATATTACTAGTTTTATCAAGCCATGATTATGCCAACAGCATATCCCTTCTCATCCCAGAAAATCTACTAAGAATCTGCAAAGAGTACAAAACAAAACTCCAAGAATGTTACGAATGCTTGATCAGTGAAACCATATCATACCAACATTATGAAGGCTCCACTGTTTCCCAGTCAAGAAAAGAATATATTTTAAAGTTCTTTTACGTCACCCACCATGACCTTCAGGGCAGTTGACCTGCATTTATCAAAGGGAAAATCATAATTTACACCCAAAAAGACCAATACAACCAAGGAGTGATGCACTCCTAACAATTCTGTAAAAAAAGCATGGAGGCTCAGCTTTCTTTAACATAGTAGACAACTTCTGGAAGTGCCTTCCAAATGGAATGTGTACAATTCAGGATCCCCAAATCTTTTGGATTTCACAAAAAACGTTTTTTTTTTACCAAACTGTAGCCATAACTCTTTGTGTTTCTCTCCACCCACCTCTAAATTGCACCAGTCAAGAACCGGCTAAAACAACCCTGTACATCTAAACTTAGATTAGGTCAAATAATGGCAATCAAAGACATGATGTCTGGTCTGTGAATTCCGCTGAACTTAACCGTTAACAGCACTGTCAAGGAATCGTTCCTGCACCACAAATCAAACTACATTTTCTCACCCTCGACAGTGCCTGACATCCTGGGGAATGTGTTTTGGGCATTGTGCCGTGCAAGTATTCAAAATAGTACTTGCAAAGCAAAACTCAAGAGAGGTACAATTTGCATGTGCACAGTAAGGGCTGGAGTAAGGCAATCAATGTTTGGATTATTTTCTTTAAAAAGAGTGAGGATCAAGGTAAACAAAAATATGTGGGTCAGATCTTGTGGGCTGCAGAACAATGCTCTTGATAGGACCATGACCCTTAGTCCAGTGTTCTATCACGTGTTCTATCATGTAACAGTTCCTAATCGGAAGACCAACTGTATCGAACAGTCACTAAAAGTTATAGAAGGGAAAGAGTTGTAGGAGCCCCTCGTGGCAGCTGTAACGATATGCTGGCCATCCTACACAGTAGGTGCATAGCTTGTACATGACAATTATTTTCCTTCCTGTCTGTGCTGAGTCAATTCTAATTCTGCAGTCACTGTTTCCCATCCCTCCAGCCAAGGGCATTATCAAAACGTCTGAGATAGTTGTTGGTACCTGACTAACTATGAGCTCAGTATAAACATCAGACCTGTAGAAGAATGCTGCTGGCTAGGATGCTGGTAGAGTCCATCTGGCTCAGACTGTCTAGTCTTAGTGAGCCCTCCTGGATTGTATTTCTTCATCTCAGTGAACACCACTGAACAATCCTGGCTCAGGTTTCTCAGTGACTATGAACCCTTCTGTGTATCTAAGGTTCAGAAAATCTTATTTATTATCCTTGATGGGTTTGCTAGTCCAACTAGTCACTGAATTAATAGGGGCCCTGGCTAACCTGGCAATGGCAGTATTCTGGTTTAAATCAGGACTTTTTGGTATGTCAGGTAATCTGATCCCCGTTATCAGTTCTCTCTGGTTGAATGACTCCACCAGTATCTGTGGTAAGGCTTCTGGTAAGTCTGGGGCTCTGCTTACTTTTTATTGGTCTTTGCCCATGTAGGACATTTGATCCAGATCACCAGAGCTCTTAACTTCCCCAGTCATGAATATATGGCTGTTCCCCAGGTTTGGCCCATTGACTGCTCCTTCCCTCTCTCAAACCTCCTCTTTATAACTGTCCCTCTTGACTTGGTATTTGTTGATTACTCTCAAGAATTATTCGCTTCTAACTATGCCTTCTCTAAGGTCCCTTACCTTCACCCTGATCCAGCCCTCCTGCACCTAATTCAATGTCCTCCTTTTTCCTCCTTCATCATCCCTCTTGGTCTTTCCCTCCTTCCTGGCCCTCTCCTCTCCTTCTTCCTCCACTCTCTTCACTTTCTCTGCACAACTCTGTGCTATCTCCTGGTCTCCAAAGCTCCACACCTATTTTCAGCATAAAAACCTTTTAATACCCAGGTCTTTGTTGCAATTGAGAGTCTGTCCACTTTAGTGAGGACACCTAAGTATCAGTTCCATGCTTTCCATGTAATTCACTGAGGGCCCCTGTCTCACTCCTCCACCAATGCAATTGCCAATGCCTGATTGATTTCTTGTTGGGCCATAGACCTATGGGACAAGGGCTAAAACAGGTGGTCCACCATTTTGGGTTCAGGCAGACTAAGCAAGGCAGCCTCATGATTCAACCATGGCACATCCTGCCTGTGGGTATCTGTCTGGCTCCTCTGGCTTGCTGTGGTTAGATGTACTTGATTATCCTTAGCTCACGGACTGAGGTGAGACTTTATTTGAAATGTGCATGTGGTCCTGGGGCAGCTCACTAACTGTGCACACACCTCATCACCCTGGATGATGTTCAGGATAGTGACCGCAGATTTTATACATGAGGCACAGATGCTTGAGCCTCTTAACATTGCATGTTAATTACACCCAATTTAAAATAGGCCCTATTATTAGCCTTCGACATGAGGTTGGGAATGGGGAGAGCACCTAATGGATTGTCAGTATACCATCCCTGGCTAGGCATCACACATTTACACTATGAAGAGCTTTTGCTAAGCAGCACAGTCTTTTATTTGACCGTGAAAATGCATTGGTCTCGCAGGGCTATATTTTGATGTCTGCTCTTAGAGGTCCCATTATGATATCTGTGCTGTGCCCGGGAGTGAGATGGGAGGGTTTCTTATAGTTTATATTCATGCTGTGAAATCTACTGTAGTTGGTGTCAAATGCAATATTTGCACTCTGACATTTGCTCCAGGAATGAGTGATCTGTAGTATTTCCTTCTGGGTGGGCACATCTAGTATTGTTCCTTCAGGGGATTCTTTTACACTGTAAGAGACATGCCAAAATAGGTTCCACTATGATACTTTCACAGTAATATTGGCAATGAAAACCTCAAATGTCAATTGACATCTTGACTATTTCTTCATGGAGGTTGCACATAACATAGGACAACAGTCTGTGGGAACTGCGGAAAAGCAGACCTTTTCTAGGTATTGTGTACTATATTACACCAAATTATGTCAAAAATATTGGGAAATCCCCAGGGTTCTAAATATGCCTCTTTTGTTAATGTCAGCATAAAATACTCCACAGACCCGGCAAAAAGTGTGTTTGTTTGTTTGTTTATTTATTTGATAATGCGCACCAAGCTCTTGGGCAGCCGGGCGCAGCGGTACAAAGAATACTCGAAACTTAGTTACAGTGTTACATAATTGGTACGTGCATAAATTACATTACAGAGTGAAAAACAAATACAGTGCAGGATGCTGAGTAGGCAATTCTTATAGAGTATATACAGTAAATGAAGGGAAGCATCAGTTAGGAAGCCTATGGTTACACTTGTAAGTGCAAGGAAAGTGAGTCACCAGCCTTTGGATTGTGCAAGTCAGGGAGAGGAGAAGTTATAGGTCATTGGATCGAAGCCATTTGAGAGCGTTGAATCTGAATCTAGTGTACGGAAGTGGGCATCTAAGGTCAATAGGGAGTGTGTTCCATACTTGTGCAGCTTTGACTAGGAAGCTGGTTCCTCCAGCTGTGGAGAGTTTGAATCTGGTAATGTCAAGCAGGAAGGTGTTGGCGGATCTCAGTGGTCTGGCGGTCATTTTCCTAGTGATTTTTTCCGAAAGGTAGGGAGGTGCTAGGGTGTTGAGAGATTTAGAGGTGAGGGATATCATTTTGAGGAGGATTCTGTCTTTTATTTTTAGCCAGCGGGCCTCTTTCCTAAATTTAGAGATGTGCTCTCTCCGAGGTACGTTCAAAGCTGCTCTAAGAGCGTTATTTTGCAATCTTTGAAGTTTGTCAGTGACATACTTATTGGCTCCTGAGTACAGGGCATTGCAGTAATCTAGTCGGGACATGGCGAGCGCATTGGCCAGGGTAATGCAACTGGAGTTGGTCAGGAATGGTCTGGCAGCTCGGATTAATTTGCAGGTCTAGGCGGTGGTAGAGGAGAGGGAGTTAACTTGCTTTTTTAGGTTGAGAGAGGAGTCCAGGTAGAATCCTAACGTTTTTACCTCCGACATGACCTTAATAATGTTATTGTCGATGTTAAAGGAAGTGTAGTTTGGAGTTAGTTTTTTTAAGTTAGAATTGGATCCAAGGAGTAGGATCTCGGTCTTATCGTCATTCAGGCAGAGGCCATGGGATGCCATCCATGCCTGAATGAGGGTGTATATTTTGTTCACCAGAGCCAAGTCCTCTTCATAGGTGCCCGAAAGGGGTATGAGGATCTGGGTGTCATCTGCATAATTAGTGTAGGTGACACACAGTTTGTCCAACTTGTCGAATAGTGGCTTAGTGAAGATGTTATACATCGTGGGTGAGACGAAGGATCCTTGTGGGACTCCGCAGGAAATTTGGATGGGATCGGCGCAAGAGGAGGTAGAGAAGACTCTCATAGTCCGATTGGCTAAAAAGGATTGGACCCAGGCAGTGGCTTCTCCCGTGAAGTTGGCAGAAAGTCTTAGGTGGCTGCATAAAACTGCGTGGTCCACCAGGTCAAAGGCTGCTGACAAGTCCAGCAGTAGTAGCAGGGTAGTTTTGCCGTTGTCCTTTAGTTCCTCAATTTTAGTCTTGAGGTCTAGCAGGGTTGTTTCAGTACCATGGAGCGGGCGAAATCCTGATTGTCATGAGCCTAGCAGGTGATTCGTTTCAAGGTAGTCTTGAATTTGTAGATAAGCTACTCTGTCGATGATTTTGAGTAGGAAGGGTACAGTTGTAATGGGTCTATAGTTGGTAGGTATTGAAAGGTCAAGGGTTTGTTTTTTCAGTAGGGGGAGGACCCAGGATTCTTTTAGGTTAGTCGGTACCGTATTTGATTTGAAGGAGGAGTTGATTAGCTTTGAAATTAATGGGGCTAGGTCTCTGGCCGCATCCTTGATTATTTGCGCTGGGCAGCTGTCGCCCTTGCAGTTGGGAGGTTTCAAGGAGAGAATGACCTTTTCAGTGTCAATGATTGAGGTCGCCTTGAAGCTAAAAGGTGGGATAGTATTGTGGTCAGTAGGCAATGGTGGTGGCTGGTTATCGGTGGGCAGGGAGTCTTTTTTTTATTATTTTGAGTTGGAGGGAGGAGATTTTGTTAAATAGGGCGCTCTGTATATTGGTACACCATGTATTGTGCTTTGGGACAGTGTCAATTGGTTGTATTGGGTTTTCCATTTCACGGAGGATGGAGAAGAGTTCCTTTGTGATTCTGTTGTTGAATACGTTTTTCTTTGTGTTTATAATTTCTTTCTTATAGTGTTTAGATAGTTGAGTTAATTTAGCTTTAATGCTGTCGGTGGGCGATTTACGCCAAGCGGCTTGTTATTTCCTTTTCTGTTTTCTGAGTTCATTTAGTTGCGGGGTGAACCAGGAGTTCAGATGGCTTTCTTGCTTATTCTTCCGCAATTTTATGGGGGCAATAGTGTCTAGTGCCTTGGTCATGGCTTGGTTAAAGGTGTCGACTAATGTGTCTGGATCAGTGTTGTTCTCCAGGCCATTAATGGCGGGGAGGAGAAGTGGGATACGTTTTTCAGCAGAGATGTCTTTTTTTCTTCTAGTGGGTAGGGGGGGTATCATGTTGATAGTTTTAGGAGTGAGGAGATCGAGTGAGGCAGTGAAGTTGATTAAGTAGTGGTCTGTCCAGGTTTGAGGGACAATGTCAGTGATGGTAATGTTGCAGTTGAGTTCAGATACCCAGTCGAGGGTTCTGCCCTTGATGTGAGTGGGTGAGAGGATTATTTGGGTAAGCCCGTGGTCGTTGAGTAGAGCAGCTATGGAGTGGGCATGCTTGTTGTCTGGATCATTAAATCCGATGTTAAAGTCGCCCATCAGTAGGGTTTGGGAGTGATTTTGCGTGTTAATTGGTATGAGGCTGGTTAGGTCCTCCTCAAAAGTTCCTAATGGTCCTGGGGGCCTATAAATTAGGTGGATGGTCAGTGTACGGTTATTGGAGAGCTGCAGTTTGGCTGTGAGTATTTCACAAGATGAGCAGGGTGGTGAGTTAGCCAGTCTGATAGGTAAGGTATTTTTGGAAATGATGGCTAGGCCACCGCCTTTAGTTTTTGGTCTATCTGCTCTGAGTATATGGTAGCTGTCAGGAACAGCTAACATCAGAGTAGGGCCTGCCGCCTCATGGAGCCAGGTCTCAGTGTTGGCAAGTAGGTCCAGACTGCCATTGCTTAGAATGTCGGAAATTTCCAAAGCGTGGGCTACCATGGATCTCGCATTGATGAGAGACCCCGTTAGTGTCAAGGAGCTGTTTAGGTTATAGCTCTGTGTAGGTTTGATGGAGCGTTTGCTTTGGCTGAGGTGCTTCTTAGTGTGGACTCGGGTGGGCATCGGTTTTAGAATTTCTTTTTTGGTTATTTGTGCACCCATGGCTAGGTGGTGTGGGGTAGGGTGAGGTCTAATAGTAATGTTATTTCTTTTAGGTTCGTAGATACATGGTAGTCTTGCTCGGAGTCTGTTGTTCCTATCCGAGGGGGGGTTAGCATTAACGGAGGCAGCTGCCAGGGTGGTGAGGAGCGCCATCGTGAGTAGGAGGGACTGAGTGTTAGGGTTTTTTTGCTCATGGTGTGAGGTACACCTGAGTTCGGGATCGTCTGTAGTGACAGGAATAGCCTGTGCAGATAGATGCAGTGGGGCTAAGGTTCGCCTAGTTAGGTCCCCTGATTGCACTAGGAGGCTACTAAGGCATGTGCAGGTAGATACAGTTAAGCAATGAGGTTTGCCTAAAGTCACTAGGTTACACTAGACTAGAAACTGGCATGTAACAATAGCGTAGTAGGGTTCACCTAAATTCAGTTTTCACTAAGAGGCTAGGCGGGCATGTGCAAAACAGGAGCAGTGAACATTAGCAGTATCACCATAGGGTTCATCTAAGTTCAGTTTTCACTAAGAGGCTAGGCGGGCATGTGCAGGCAGGTGCAAATTAGACAGTGCAAGTTTAACTAGAATGCAGGTGTTAGCTTAGTCTCTGCGTTCAACTAGAAATAAATGTAGAGCAGTGTAGAGTGAATATGGCTAACAGTTGAAATAGCATATGGCTGGGTATAGGTAGCATGTGGCAGTCTTTAGAGTAGTGATAAAATATTGCTGCAATTGGTTTCACAGTTGCACATTACAAGCGCTCAGTGGTCATGTGTAAATTACCTCTATGGCGTAGAGTACAGCGTCGGAGCACCAATGAGGTCAGTTGTGCTGCGAGGGCAAGGTCCAGGCTCTGTTCAGGTGCCAGGGGGGCAGGGGCAGTGGTAGTGGTGAGGCTTGGTGTCCTGGTGCAGCCTGCAGCTCGGTCAGCTCAGTCAGGACCTGGAGCCTTTTCACTGTGCCTTCTCACGGAGGCCGGCTCACGCCTACCCGGTGTCCTGATTGGCCTCTTATCAGAAGAGGGAGCCAATCAGGGCTTGTAGGTGCAGCTTCAGAGGGGTGAGGAGGTGGAGGCACTTGAGGCAGCCATCTTGGAGTGGCAAAGAGCCTCATGGCTCAGACAAAGGGTGAATGGCATCTGGGGGCTGCAGAGGGGGCCAGCACCTTTCTGTGGCCAAGGAGCAGGGTGAAATCCTGCAGCATTTAGGTCGCGGATATAAATAAATAAATCCGTCGATTTTCTGCCCATTTCAAATTCGCTCGCGCTGGGCTGGGGCAGCTGTATAATAGGGTCCTCCCTTCCCTGTATGTGTCGGCTGGTAGGGGGTGCAGAAAAGCGGATCCTGGAGGTGGCCCAGAGCTGTTAAAACAATGACTGCCATTTGCAAAGATGCCACAGGCCATGGACAGTCCCCATTATGGCAGAATGTGAGGGTCCAAGCTATAAACAAAGACCATTCCCTGGGCAACATGTTGACTGGCCATGGCTGGAGGACCATGACAGTTGGCAATGGCAGGCTAACCCTGTTAGTTGCAGGTGTACAATGGCATGGATAAAGACAATTCCCTGGGAAAAGTGGCCCCTGGTTTTGTCTACAGGCCACATACCCAGGAAGAACACCCAATGGCATTGGCTGAAGGTCATGATCAGCGTACACTACAGGGGGCTTGGATGGCTATGGGGAGGCATAATTACCATTGGCTGTGGCCTCAGACAATGGCAAATTCTGACTAAGTATTCATTTGAGGGATCACGGTCATTGCCAAAGGCCTTGTCTCCAGTGAAGAGACACATGGTCATGCCAGTGTACACTAGGTGTGCATTCAGGGGCCTGAAGCATGTCCACAGCTGATGGCCTTTGGGCACTGTTAGGATGGTTGTTTATAACACTGAAAAACATTACAAAATCATTGAACATTTTTGGATAAAGGAACATTATGGTACATTTTCGGTTATATATATTTGAAATTCAATCAAAGCTTCGCATATAAGGACATTCTAGTTAAGGCTCTTAAAAAATCTAAATTCAGAGGATAACACTTTGCGAAAAGGATATTACAGTTGTAACATAAAGCAACAAAACCCCCAAAATACATAAATTATTTATTTTGTCATTTATTTTGCATTGAAATTAAAATTGAAACATGAACAACACATTACACAGAAATAAAACACAAAATATTTATCTAACAGCATCTCTCATTCAAGGTGACAACACAAATGTACAGGTGTTGTGCTTACAAAATCATTAATGAAGCATTACCCTGCACCAAAACATATTGAGGTAACAGTGTGATGAACTAATGCCATTCAATTGTTCATATATCAAACTGGAGGTGGCTAGTCAGTGGGTCAACTTGAATGAAACATGTGTACTATATATAGCCATCCAACCTATCAATAGGACTAAAACATGAACATACACAGAGAAAAAGAAAAAAGAATGCGAAAAACACAAATCCTTTTATCGGGTCAGATGACAAAAGTATAATCTTCCCAGTTGAATACTGCCAATAATATCAGAATTTTTAAATCTTATGAAGAAAATTGACATGTGCATGTATTTCATAAACACCAGAAGCTCTACATCAAAGTCAAGTATTAGATGTGGTTGAGAGTTATAGGGCCTGACTCACAGGTAATTGGGAGGATAAAAGGATGTTGAGCGTAGGGAACAAAAAAATAATGAGTGTGATTTTGTAACAATCATTCATCAGTGATATGCTTGGCTATGAAAAGTCACAGTTCACCAAGTTCAGTAAATTGACATAAATCATTCTAGCAGTTGTATCAATTTTTAAATACGAGTTGAACGCTTTAAAGGGGTATACAGTGATCAGAGATCATACACTGCTCACATTTAATTATTTTTCAATACGCAAGTCTCCTCAGTCTCCTCAGATGACTTCTACCATTCAACCAGGCCTCATTAAAGATTTTCTCTTGGTTGATCAATCAGTATTTCACTGTTTCGTGATTAGCAAGCATTTGTAAAACCATAATCCCTGTGTCATATTGAGGGGTTTCCCATCTTTACCAGAGCCATAGGACATGCACATGGCTGTCAATAATGCAGCAACTATGCACCTGTAAGTATGTTTGGATAGTTGTGAAATCCACAAAGTCATGTAAGATAAGCACTTCCACCTTCCTGTGCAAATTTAAATTTGTGCAAACTTGGGTTAGGTTCCATACCTTATTCCAAAACTCCTGTATTGTACAGCTTGGTCAGAATTTGTGGAGCAGATCTGCACCCTTTTCGATTTCTCTGCTTCTTGAGGATTAAGATGCCTCCCATGTAGGAACATGATACCTGGGTGCTGGAAGCCAAGAAATTGTAAAGATGTTGTCCCTCTTCACAAAGTGTTTACATACTTACTTACTTTTAACCTTTATTCGGCATAAGTCATCAGGTACAAAATACAGACATATCATAAAAAGAACACTCTTTTGAACCCTGAACACATAAAATACATGCGAGTAAGAACGAACTTTAAAACATATGTCACAATTTGATATAAATTCAAGTAAAAAAGTGTAAAATTCAAGTTATAACAATCATCAGCTTGTTCCTCTTATACCATGCATGACAAATATACAGTGGGCCTCATTACGACCCTGGAGGTAACCATGCCGCTTTTTGCGGCATGGCTACCCCCATTCCGGGTACCGGGTCCGGGTTACCTGAATGGGGAAATACCGAGCCATTCCGACCTTGGAGGGCCCGGTATTTCCCCATTCAAGGAACACAGACCCGGTACATCACCATTCCGATTTCAGCCCCCACAGGGCTTAATGGGAATGGGGATGATGCTCACAACGGGCCCGTTAATGACGGGCCCGTTGTTAGCATCCTGGTCTGCTTGCGGGAATCGCTAAGGACGCCTGGTTTTACCAGGCGTCCTTAGCGGGCCCGCAAGCAGACCTCGTAATGAGGTGGTAGGGGGATAACGGGGCCAGCAGCTCTACCGGCCCCGTTAACCCCCTACCGCCAGGGACATAATGAGGCCCACAGAAACAAAGAATACAACATTTAAGATTTCAGCGGATTTACAAAGGAGCGTTCAAAACAGCTTTCACCTTACAGTGGTTCATCCCCACTCCTTTTGTCAATCTGGAAAAGTGAATACCCTTCATTTGAATGACAGACGTAACTTGATGGCCGTAGGCCAACCGTCTTATGCACCGAATTATAGAAATATAGACTGCTATGCTTGACCAACAAGCGACCATTTTAAACGTAGCAAGAATCGCCATTTTGCTTGTTAACCATTGCTCATTGCTTTCTGTCTAAACTGCTTTGCAGCTTGCAATTCTTGCGAATTCTGCTTACTCTGCTCAACTGTTAACATTGTTGTCTGAATATGAAAGGACAAGGTCGCGGGACTGAGGAGTTCGTTGAAACTCCTCATGAGTAGCCCAGAAAGGAATGCCCACGTTCCCTCTCTGTAGCCTTGAGAGAGAGCTGCAGGGCATTTAATCACTTCACAGCTGCCAGCCAGTCTCGTACGATGGTAGAATATGTTAGAATAAAACAGCTAAAGGCTTGAATTATGCTCTTCCTACGGCACCCCCTCACAAAACCCTTTAGAGCGGGGCGTGAGAACTGAATTGGCCAATTGAGACTATTTTTGCTTGCAATGAACCCTAGCATTGGGAATTTGAACCTTGTGTCTGGCGCATCTTTTCGTATGGTTATTGCCTTGTTTCCATATCACGAGGGGCCCCTAGGGGCCCCTTTCAAGATGGCGCCCAAACAGGGACCCTCCCCCACTTGCCCCATCGTATACGTTGTAACGGAGTAAAGGCGGAAGAACGGCGAGGACGGGACGATTGAGCCGCGATCAAGAGGTGTACGTGGCGCCCTGTAGAAGTGAGGAGAGATTTCTTCCGCAGATCTGCACACATCTGATCCCTGATCGACGTACCGGGCCAGAGGGCAAAGGAGGCCAGGGTCCCGAGACGAAGCAGAAGTCAGAGATGCGCAGACACGACGTTGGGAGAGGTTGCGTTAGGACAGGCGACTTATTTTATCAGGTGAGTCATTCCCCAATTCAAATAAAAACCTGATTTTTGGTAGAGTGTTGATTTTGCAAATTCAAACGTCCAGGTAAAGGTTAGCTAACCAAAGGGGAAGGTTAAAGAAACATGCCTGGAGTACTGTCCACTTTAGCGGGGCTTTTCAGCTGCGGTAGACAGTCCTTGGAATATTGCCAAAGTGCACCGCCTGGGGGAACGCCGGCTTATTATATCTATGCAAAATATGGTGTGGGTGCGATAATATTTTGTGAAATTTGGCATAGGCAAACTAGAAAGCAACCCAACCATCAGTGGCCGATTAATGGTAGCTTTGAGATGGCGAGGATAGATAACCTAGAAAGGGTGCTAATTAGGAAAAAAGCGAGATCCGCAGCTTTTGAGACTGTCAAAGATTGGAGGAGGGAAGCAATGCTCCGACTTAGGAGTAGAGAGAAGCATGCGCGTAGGCACAAAACGAAGCTTGAGGTAGCAGAAGAAAAGGAAGAGGAGGAGTGGATGGCAAGTCTAAGACGGGAAGGGAGACGTGAGCAAATGAATATAGAAGGAGTATACCCGCAGCGGGAACTACACATAGCAGACGAATTAATGGAACATTTACTAATTAACACGGGTCGAGGCCCAAAACCAGAATCAAAACCAAACACGCCAGTAGTGACTGTGTAGGCCCAACCAGTAGCTCTCATACCCCCTCCCGTAGCCCAAGCACTTCCCCTCATGCAAGCATTAACCCAAGCCCCACCCACAGCTCTAGCCCTCCCACAAACGCTGACCACGGACACACAATTTCCCAGCACCCAGGAAGGCCCTTCACAGATGTCACCTATGTCACTTGTCCCATCCGCACCGCCCGCTCCAGACACAGATTCAGCACCATCCACCCCTCCCGAAGTCGAAATTAAGACCGGGGAGGCGAGAGGTGGGACTGAAGGAACAGAATTTGGACGGGTAACTCGAAGCGCGATCAGCAAAGAAAGAAAGATTGAATTACGGCAAGAGGCAGAAATGTACATAGAAGGAAACGATGGGACAGCAGCATTGGCCTCATTGTATGGGTACCGAAGGAGCAACGAGAGACAGGTAGTGTTGGAATGCATGGGGACATATTTGGTGGAAGAATGGAAAAAGTTACTTGACAAATTACCGCCACAACGATTGTTAGATTTGAACCAATTAGCATGTTGTAGAATAAAAGATGAAGAAGTAAAGGAACATGTGAATGGACTTTTTGATCTTAAAAATGAGTTGGATAATGAATATGCCGAAATGTTTGTTGCACCTGGATACAGGGGTTGGGATATTAGAAGAGATCGGAGAAGGGCGGTAGAACCATACATACAGCGGAGACATTCAATGTCATCTGTACAGAGGGGCGACAAGCTGAAAGTATGTATACGGGAAGCGATAAAGTGGGTGTCGAATCCTAGTATCCCAACAATGGTCATACATGACATATTTGACGAATATTCCATGCCAATGAAAAGAAAGGCACCGCAATCGATGGCTGAACATTTGATAGAGAAGGATATAAAAAACAATAAGGCTAGCCCACCTGAGATACTAGCGGTATACAAGAGAGCATTCGAGCGAAGTACAGGAGAAACGGGCCTTTCACTGGATTTAGTAATACTATTGAACCCAAGAGAAGGGGAAGGGATCGTGAGTGGGGCATTTCCAATGAGAGAGGATCCGCCCCCCGTTTGTACCAAAAGTAGAAATCCCTGCGACGGGTACAGTAGGAGCGCAGGTAACACCAGCCCATTTCACCGCCCAGTATGTGCATGTCCCCTTTTCTAGGCAAGAGGTGAATACTATAAAACAGACGATTCACGATATAAGAAAGAATCCAGCAGGTTTCTACAAGGAAGTAGAGTCAACCCTGAGATCAGCAGTGCTTACTATGAGCAATATAGATTTGATTTTCCCAGTGATTTTGCCAGCAGATATATGGAAACAGATAAGGACGTTAGATGACGTGGGGGCTTTTGGCGCCACATGGGCGGAGTTACTATTGAAGGACAAAAATAGAAAAGTAGGGGAAAATCGGGGAACCCGCATGGCAGATCTACCAGAATGGATAATGCGGAGATTGAGGGAAATAATTCCAGAAAAAAGGATTCAGTAGGACAAATTAACTATATGTGTACAGGGCAAGGATGAGCCAGTAACGGATTATTTCAATAGATTTGTAGGAGTATTCACAGACTTCAGTGGGCAGGATGTGAGCACAGAGTCAGGGAAAAGGCTATTTGTTGATAAATATGTGAGGGGACTAATATCATCAATTCAAGATATGTTAATGACGTCGGAAAGTTCCTGGGCAGCAAAACCGGTGAGTGAGATATTACACATAGCCCAATATTACGAGAACAGGGTAAATGTGGCGAAAGAAAGAGAGGTGAAGGATAGATTAAATTTAAAAACGAGTGTGTTACTGCAGCAGGTCATTGGATACAATAGAGGTAGAGGAAATGCACAAGGCAGAGGAAATTTGAATAATATGGATGGGGTGTCATTGGGAGTAAATCAATGTGCGTACTGTAAGGAGGAAGGACACTGGCGAGCGCAATGCCCGCACCTACAGAATAGAGGTGGGTTTGGTCAGAGAAGGCCTCATAGAGGACATCAGGGGTCAAACGGCCCAAGCAGAAATAGCATGCAGCAGCAGCAGGGATATACCAATGGAGGTACTCAGAACCAATCCTATGGTCAAAACCAAGCGCTACAGAACCAGGCATTGAACCAAAGTGTTTCGAACCAAAATCAGGGTGGACAGGGCCAACAGAGAAATGATCAGAGTGGAGGACATCGAGGGGAAAATGGGAATATTTTTGATGCACAGCCAAACACGTATTATAGCAGCAGCGGTGACTACACATCGGACGATGTGTTATTTTCGCGATAGGACAGCCCACGGCAGGGGTTTGAACCAGTGTCTATTCCCGTGAATTAGAGAGGACCCTACGTAGAAATGAGAGTCGGGAATAAGGAGCACCATTTCCTTGTAGATACAGGGGCACAGAAGTGCTCGATAGACCACCACTTGGTTCCGGAGATCCCACTGTCGGGGCAAAAGAATGTTTCTGTAGGGTTCGCAGGTACACCAGTAATTAACCCCATGTCCGAAGCTGTCCCAATTACAATAGGACCATTTACGGAACAGTGTCCATTTCTTTTGACATAAAATTGTGGAGGGAACTTGCAAGGATTAAATTTGTTGAGAAAATTGGGGGCAGTCATACATTGTACGGCAGATGGGGTGATCCTCACGATGTGGCCTCAAGATGCACCAGTGACGGAATTTAGGTCAAAAGCGTTACCAGAAGAGCTAAGTAGAGTACCAACCTGTCTGTGGGCAATGCATGATAACGATGTAGGATGCTTGAAAATAGAGCCAGCAAAAATAACTTTGAAAGAAGGTGTTACACTACCACGAATTCCCCAGTATAAAATTTCTGTTGAAGGTGAGAAGGGATTAAAGAGTATTGTTACTGACCTGGTGAGATTGGGGGTGGTTGAAGAAATTGCAGGTAGCACGTGCAACAGCCCGATTCTTCCAGTTTACAAGAAAGGTGGCAATGAAGTACCCTATCGTTTCATAATTGATCTGCGCGCATTAAACAAGGTGGTAGACCCACAATTCCCTTTGGTCCCGGATGTCACAACGATACTGACAATGATACCGGCCACTGCAGAATACTTTAGTGTAGTTGATCTGAAGAACGCGTTCTTTAGCATTCCAGTGGATAAAAGCAGTAGATATCTGTTCGCGTTCACTCTAGGAGTTCGATCATTCACATTCACACGCATTCCACAAGGATACACAAAAAGCCCGAGCATTTACAGCAGAGCGCTAAAAGAGCAGCTAGACATGCTAGAATTACCCAAAGGTTGCGTACTCTTTCAGTACATAGATGATTTGTTATTAGCTGCTGACACAAAAGAGATCTGCAAAGAAAGTACCATATTACTATTGACACACTTAGCGACCCATGGTCACAAGGCAAGTTTGAAGAAATTCCAGTATAATCAGAAGGAGGTGTCTTATTTGGGTTACCTACTTTTGAAAGAAGGGAGAAGATTAACACCAGAACGCATAGAAAGTATTTCTAGTATGCCTATTCCAAAAACTCAAAAAGGAGTGAGAGCTGTAATAGGCCTGGCCTCTTATTGTCGGCAGTGGATCAGTAATTTTGCGTTGATTGTGAAGCCGATGATAAAATTAACTAAAAAGGATGCAGTGATGCCTTTACAGTAGGATGAGGAATGTCAGAAAGCGTTTGAGCAATTGAAAGCTGCATTGTGTGCTGCGCCAGTTTTAGGCACTCCTAACTATAAAAAGATCTTTAGACTATTTCTGAGTGAGAGTGAAGGATGTGCATTGGCGGTTTTGACACAGGAACAAGGTGGAAGAACTAGGCCGTGCGGCTATTATTCTTCCACGCTGGACCCTGTAGCACGCGCACTACCACGATGTTTGCGATCCGTCGCAGCGGCTGCTGCGTCAGTGAAACAAACGGAAGGAATGGTATTGGGGCACACTTTAATTCTGATGGTGCCACATGCTATAGACGTTCTATTAAATAGGACACAGACGCAACACCTCACCTCAGCTAGACTGACAAGATATGAGCTCATCTTGTTTGCACCCCACATCCAAATTATGAGGTGTAGCGCATTGAATCCTGCAGAATTAATGCCACTGCCCATAGCAGAAATTGGTGACAACGAATCACCACCCCATGATTGTTTAATGGTCACTGAAGAAGAAACAAAGGGAAGAATTGACTTGAGCGACATCCCACAGAAAGAGCCAGATGGGGAGTTATTTTGTGACGGCTCTTGTTTTAAATTACCTGATGGCACATCAACGGCCGCATATGCAATTACTACCCTAGAGAGTGTTGTAGAAAGCAGAAGAATCCCCAACAATTCGGCGCAAGCCACAGAAATAATAGCACTGACCCGAGCCTGTGAACTCTCTGAGAATTTGAACGTGAATATTTATACTGACAGCCAGTACGCCTTTGGCGTGGTTCATAACTTTGGCCGACTTTGGGCTGAGAGGGGTTTCTTTACATCACATGGGGCCAGGATTCAGCATGGCCCTTTGATTGTGTGATTGTTGTCTGCACTCACGTTTCCAAAGCGCCTAGCTGTAAGTGAAGTGCGAGGTGCATAAAAAAGTAACATGTAAAGTGGGAGAGGGAAATGCATTTGCAGACAGGATTGCGAAGCAAACAGCCACAGATTTGGGAAATAAAATAATGACAGTACAGACTGAGGAAGTACCTTGTATGATAGAGAATGGAGTTGCCACATTCAAAGAAATGCAGGCTGAGGCCACGACCTAAAGAGATTCAGGGGTGGGCTGAGGGCTCTGTTGAGTTAGATTTGGAGGGATGTTGGGTGGACAAAGAGACCAAGAACTGGATGTTGCCAAATTGTTACGTAACCGCAATGGTTACGATGGCGCATAGCCCTACCCACATTTGCGCGAAGAAGATGGTACAGCATTTATCCACAGTATGGAAAAATGAGCACATAAAAAAGAATGCAGAAAGGCTAAAGCAGAATTGTATTACGTGCCTGCAACACAATGTAGGGAAGGGAACCGTGACTCCAGTAGGTAGTTTTGCCCCACCCTCTATGCCATTTGAGGTGGTCCATTTTGATTTCATAGAAATGGAAAGGTGTCAGAACTACAAATATGTGTTAGTGGTGATTTGTGCATTCAGCAAGTGGGTGGAGGCATATCCTTTAAAAGACTGTACTGCCATGTCAACGGCAAAAGTAATGTTAAATTAGTATTTCTCCTGGTTTGGGTTGCCCCGTGTCCTGTGGTCAGACAACGGCCCACACTTTGTGGGCGCAGTAGTGCTACAGATCTGTGCAGGTCTGCAGATAGAGAAGAGATTCCACAGTTCCAGGCATCCCAGTTCTGCCTGGCTTGTGGAGAGACATAACGGAATCTTAAAGTCAAAGATAGCTAAAATCTGTGCTGGGAGCAAGTTGAGTTGGGTGGATGCATTACCCCTAGCGCTATTGTACATGCGCAAGTCTGTGCAGGCTAAGACTGGGCTCTCCCCCTATGAAATTATAATGGGGAGACCAGCAAATGTATGGTGCGCACCGCAGCCCAAAAGATTATGTGAGGTCGAGCATCCTATGTTAAGCACGCACTGTGACCTTTTGACGCAGAAGTTGCGTTTGATTCATCAGCAGGTGCAGGAGGCATTACCAGTGCGATACACCGGACCGGGGCACTCGCTGGAGCCTGGAAGTTGGGTCTGAATAAAGAACTTTGAGCGGAAGACAGCCTTAGCACCCAGGTGGCGCGGCCCCTACCAAGTACTTTTGGCAACGCAAACGGCCATCCGAGTAGACGGACGGAAGGCATGGATCCATGCAACACATGCCAAAAGATTCCCAGGACTGCTGACAACTTCCGACGACCAGAGAAAGGAAACGGACTCGGAAACGAAAGAAACTGTTGCCAGTCCATTGCCACAGCATCAGCCTGAGCAAGAAGTGAAAGTTGAAACAAAGCCCAAGCGAGAAGTGAAACTCGAAACAGAGCCTGAGGAGGCTGCCAGTAAGGGGAGAGGGCGAAAAGTGCCCCAACGTTGCTCAGCGGAAACAACATCACTGCCGAGCGACACAAATCCTGCATTGCAAACACGAGCAGAAACAACGCGTGTACCCCTTTGGCGCCCACCAGATTCTGCAAATGCACCAAAGCCAAAGAAAGAAACTACATAATTGCCACGGCGCTCATCGCTACCCATCATTGTGCCACAGGCTGACACTGAGCCTGATACTGGAAGTGCAAAGACACTATTCACGGATCATACAATACCAGGAGTGAACCGGTATAATTTGCGGCCTCGACAGGTTAAGTGATCCACGGATCTTTGGTGTTTTTTTCTTTTGCCTTTGGTTCCACTCATGGACGGAGTAGGAGCCAGGGGCGTAGAGGAGAGACGTGTGAGAATTGTGCAAGTCGGACAATTCAAGACTCACGGCTCCTCGGTGCGCTTATAAAAGTACATGTGTCAGGAGCCAGAGCGGGACAAGCTGGACGCACATAAGTACTAAGGCTGATAGAGTACATGTGTCCTAAGCCAGAGCGGGACAAGCTGGATGCACATAGTACTCTATCAATAAAGAACTGTTCAGAAATCGTCTGAGCAGTGGGAGAAAGAACAACTAATCTTGTTCGGAGTGGATAGGTGATCTAGGCTGTGAAAGGGCTGGCAGAATTGAACTGTGACATTTTTTATTGAACTTTTCTGGCATTGAGAACGAGAGACATTTGCGACGAACTTTGCCAGCAAGAAAAAGGATGATGAAGAACAAATCAAGACCGGTTTCAGCCTCCTCCTGCACCCCTGCTGAAAAGATGATGGATTTAGAGACTGTAAATTTAGGGAAAAAGCATGGTAAAAGGAATAAGGTACTGATTTGGACATTGGTCCTGTGTTTCTTAAGTATGGTAGTACCAACAATAACAGCTATTACACTATGGTTCCTGGAGTACGCGCACCCATTAGAAACACTTTTGCCAAAAGAAGCTACTGAAAGCCCGGTTCATGTAATCACTGGTACTTTGCCCCCAATGGAAGAAAGACATAGAGAAGGATACAGCAACAATACATTGTTGCTCATCATGAACATGACCCATGCGGTTTTAAAGAAAAAAGATTGCTGGGTTTGTGCCCATTTACCACAGCACGGTGGGAAAGGGATAGGCTGGTATGTACAACCGTTACCATTGGTTTATTCATGTGAAGTATCGTTGAGTGCAATGTTCTTTGGGAAATGGAACAAGAGTAATACGGGTCAGCTAGATGAGACCAATATGAATGAATTTGAGGAAGTGATCATGAGACCTGTGGGTTGTTCCATATTCCACAAAGCTCGCATGTTTTCACCAGATCCCATGAGGAAGAATACACGAAAGACAACAAGACTAGATAGATTACATAGGCAGAGTAGACCGACCCCGCCAGCAGAAGAAACATCAGTAATGACATTTCGAATGAGGGATGAATGGAATAAAGATGCTGTGCCCCCTGCCTATACAGTGGATCACATCCCTGAAACTGCTCCCCTATGTTTACAGAAAAAAGGTTCCTATAAAGTAGGAACGTTTAGCAACTGCCTGAACACAGTGCTTTTAAAGCACGAAATAGAACCCGTGTACGTAGGAGACCCTGTTTACTTTATATGTGGAAAAAAAAGCATATCCATGGTTACCTAGGAACTGGGGAGGAACATGCTACCTAGGTCTACTGTTTCCAGGAGTGTTTCTCTTGGAAACAGCGGAAGTAGCCAGACGAACAAAAGGTAGAACTCAAAGGAGTAGCAATGATGGAATGATAGCAATAGATATAGCCAAATCATTTATACCATTCTTGGCCCAAATAGAAAATTCCTTTAATATAAGAAAACTGTCTAGAATATTAAAAAATACAATAGATTCAACAACGGATATTTTAATTAATATTACGTTAGAAGAAAAAGGAATAAGACTAATGGCACTCCAAAATAGGATGGCTCTCGATATAATATTAGTTGATCGTGGGGGAGTTTGCAAACTCGTAAAAACTGAATGCTGTGTGTATATAGATGATCACTCCCCTACGATATTTAAAGCAATCCGGAAATTACATGTCCTAAGTTCCACACTCTCTACTGAAGAAGGGGGTTGGGGGATAGGATCCTGGTTTTGGGGATTATTGCGGTCTTGGGGATGGAAGTTAATCTCGATACTAATGATGGTACTTGGTATATTCATAACATGTTGCTGTTGCATACAATGCTTACCAATAGTTTGCACTGAAATAACTGATGGATGTACTAAGGGATGTATGCACAAGGTGTCGAGAGGAAAACAAACGCATGGCCAAAATAACAGAGACACTGATGAAACAAAAACAATAAAACAATTCATGGCTATAGACATTTATGAGGAAGATGATGCTTATGATAACATGAAAGGTTTAGACATAGATACCCCAGACTTATCCTCATCGGAGGAGGATACAATGAATGAATAAGACGTTTGGTATACGGCCAAAAGGAGGGTTTGTCAATCTGGAATAGTGAATACCCTTCATTTGAATGACAGACGTAACTTGATGGCCGTAGGCCAACCGTCTTATGCACCGAATTATAGAAATATAGACTGCTATGCTTGACCAACAAGCGGCCATTTTAAACGTAGCAAGAATCGCCATTTTGCTTGTTAACCATTGCTCATTGCTTTCTGTCTAAACTGCTTTGCAGCTTGCAATTCTTGCGAATTCTGCTTACTCTGCTCAACTGTTAACATTGTTGTCTGAATATGAAAGGACAAGGTCGCGGGACTGAGGAGTTCGTTGAAACTCCTCATGAGTAGCCCAGAAAGGAATGCCCACGTTCCCTCTCTGTAGCCTTGAGAGAGAGCTGCAAGGCATTTATTCACTTCACAGCTGCCAGCCAGTCTCGTACGATGGTAGAATATGTTAGAATAAAACAGCTAAAGGCTTGAATTATGCTCTTCCGACGGCCCCCCCTCACAAAGCCCTTTAGAGCGTGTCGGCTCCCAGGACACGAATAGTATCTCATAGATAGCAGAGCATGGAATGTGGCTCTTCCCCCGTGTACAGCTTGCTTCCAAGAACAGAACCACCGTGTTCTGTTCAACAACTAGAAGATGCCACTTTCTAAATTGCACATTGTTACTAGAATAGACATTGAAAGTGTCATAATTGTCATACCCGTCGGAAATGTCCATCGTCATCCCGAGTTCAAAGAAGCTAACCAAAGGGGGGTGTTAAACATGACATTGCTGATTGTATGATATGCATTTTGTATATATGTAACTGATGTACGTAATTCGCTTGCTTGCGTCCCTCGAGGTCTAGGAAACTCACGTCGCGGGGCGTGAGACCAGAATTGGCCAATTGAGACTATTTTTGCTTGCAATAAACCTTAGCATTGGGAATTTGAACCTCGTGTCTGGTGCAACTTTTCGTGTATGGTTATTGCCTTGTTTCCATATCACGAGGGACCCCTAGGGGCCCCTTTCACTTTGTCTGTGATATCATAGCCTAGGAATTCCACTTACTTCACATTGAACATACATTTCTCAACTTTGGCAAACAAGTGCTGTTCTTGCACTCTCTGTAACACAGAAACGGACATGTTCTACATGGTGCTTATAGGAATCGGAATAGATTAGGATGTCATCCAAATAGGCGACTACCTACTGATAAAGCATATCCTGAAAGACGTTGTTCATAAAATACTGGAATGTAGCCGGGGTGTTACAGAGCCCAAAGGTCAATACCAAATATTCAAGCAAACCGTAACATATTTTGAAAGCTGTTTTCTACATTTCTTATTCTAACTACATTGTATGCACCCCTGAGGTCTAGCTTAGTGGATATCACTGAAGAACCTGGTTGATCAATTGAGACTGAGATGAGTGGCAACGGATATTGGTTCTTAATGGTTATGGTATTGAGGGCTCTGTAGTCAAGACTTTCCCTGAGTTCACCCAACTTTTTATTTACAAAGAATAATGGGGATGCAGAGGTCGACCTGGAAGCATGGATGAATCATTAGCCAAGGTTTTATCCAAATAGTCCTTCAACACCCAGTCTACACCAACCATGACGGAATACAGACGGCCGCTGGGTATTTTAGACCCCAGGATAAATTCTATAGGACAGTCATAGGGACAGCGAGGAGGCAGCTGTCTCGCCCTACTCTTGTCGAAGACATCCAAAAAGGACTGATACACACTAGGTATCCAGGCAAAAGACAATTTGGTTATGGCGCCAACTGAAGAAACAGATTCAAGGATAGCAGCACAAGGGGAATTGGATACTGAAGTATCGGGTCAAAGCAATGAGAGTCACAATAATCAGACAACAATGAGACTCTGTACATTTGCCAATCTATGTGTGGGTTATGTGTCTGCAACCAAAGTATACCCAGAATGATCTTATATTGAGGGGCAGCAATGAGATCAAAGTATATACATTCCCAATTCCCAGAATTGCTAGACATAAAGATAGAGTTTATTTGTTCTGTCTCTAGACCAGAGACAAAGGCAGTACTAGCCACTGCATTGACCACCTATGAGTGTTGTTTACAAATGACTGGAACAGCGATTTGACGAGCGTACTTGGTGGCCATGTAATTTCCGGATGCACCCGAATCAATCACGGCACAGGTCTGCAGAAGCATTTAGCTAGGAATTTAAAAACAAATGGACACAGAAACAGGTGAGAACATGGTCGGAGTCAGGCAGGCCAGGGTCCAAAAACTCAACTGAGGGACTCCGTCTACAGTCAAGTTTTGGAGTTTCATTGTTTCCAAACAGGTATTTTTGGGCAGTTACGTAGGAAATGGTCTACTGATCCACAAAATATACATAGGTTAGCTTTCCATCTATGTTCTCTTTCTGCATTAGACAGAGGGCCACAAATTGTACCAATCTGCTTGGGTTCAGAATCTGTAGTGGTCGTAACGAGATGTTCTGTTTTAGTATTCAAAAGATGAGGCAACCTTTTTTCACCTTTTCTTTCCACCCTTCGAGCGTCTATCTGCAGAACAAGATCAAGTAATTCAGAGAAACCCACTGGAACTACTGGTGCTGGGGTGAGTATATCCTTCAGTTCATCGGACAAGCCTTTATAGAAGACAGCAGCCTTTTTGCCTTTGGGCCATCGGGTTTCAGCGGCTAACTGATTACATTTCGCCAGATGAGAAAGCAAAGGATTGTTCCCTTTTTTCAAAGTAAGAAACTCTAGGTCGGTGGCCTGTGTCATGTAGCGAGTATCAAAGACACAATCCATAGCAGTGATAAGAGCATCACAGTCATACAACAAATAACTATTTGTTTACAGCAAGGGGTTGGCCCAAGCAGCTGCAGTACCGCCAATGGCTTTACAGCTATAGTGATAGTAGAGGGATTTTCCCAGTACACGCTTAGGCCTAGTACGAGTAGCCCAAGTGTTTAAGCCCATTGACCATCAATTCTACAACCTTTGACTTAGTAATTCATTTGTTTTCTGACTTATTGATTTCCAGTAATTTCAGTAAGTTCAGAACCTTAGGTTGGACATAATTTAGCTGTGTGTCAATGTATATTTCAAGAGCTATATAGTGACTTTCACTGTAGAAGCCTCCAGTGTATTTAAAAGCTATCTGCCAGAGGATAAATAGTACAGAATACCCTGGTCACCCAACTGGGGCTAACATGAACACGAATGAACAAGAGTGTACAGTGAACTATAAGCTATAAACAAAATGAGTACTAAGTTCTTCCAATACCAATATATAAGAGTGCACATATCCTTCCTAATCTGCAGTCACTTTATCTTGGGAGTGTCGTTGCAAACCAATCCAAGGCAGCCCAAATCTCAGAAAGCCAACTATTATGCATGATGTGAATACACTGTACACCAACTTGGGTTGACTGTAAACTAGGGCATAAAATGAAGCACCCTGTATATCAAAGATTGTGGGGAGACCGGTATGTATAAAATTACCCTAAAATGTGTATTGTCACTATCTAGTATTGAGTCAGATCAAGGACATTATTTTATCAAATGGACTTTCCTTGTTTAACCTATGAGGGAATATTGCAGGCAAGACTATGGGCCTCATTACGAGAAGCACAGTAAAAACGGGGTCATTACCGGCATGGAGGAATGAGCGGGTCCATGCTCGTATGACGCCGCTAATAGCGGCTAATTACGTGTGCGCGAGCACGTGTAATCCCCCTTGCCAGTAATGGCCACACCGCCATGGCGCTAAAGGCCCTCCAACCCCCCGATAGCGCCATCACGTGACCCGCCGATACCGCCTCCTCCAAGGAGGCAGCCCTTAATACCGACCCGGTAATAACATCGTGCAAATACCAGGCTCGTAATACCGGCCACGGCAGTAACGTCATCGCGTCGGAACGGGAAATATGCTGGCAGCCATCTTTAAAAACACAATCCATTGCAATCCTCACAAACCACCACTGCTACAGAGGAGAGACCAGGGCCTATCTATTGAAAATGTCCAAGCCTACCAGAAAAACGAACCCCCGCCTGCGCAAAAAGCTTTTTTCAGATGAAGAACTGAACATGCTGGCTGACAACCTAGCTGCCCATGCTGAGGAGATCAACCAGCACAACCTGAAAAGGGAGGTGCAGCAACGCAAAAGGAGATCTGGGAGGAGGTAGCCCGCAAGGTCTCGGCAGTCGGCACCACCCCACGGACAGTCAAGGACTGTAAAAAAAGGTGGGATGACCTCCGCCTCAGGGTACGGAACATCCTGGCCAGCAATAGGAGGGAGGCCAGGGCCCCAGATGGGGGTCACCACTCTCCCACAAAACTAATGCGCTGGGAGGAGACATGCAGCACGTTCATACAGATGGAGTCCATCAAGGGATTTGGGGAGATGGAGACGGGTGCTGCAACATTTGCAGATGGAGGTGAGTGACCCTGCAGATCCCAGTAGGGAAAACCATGACGTAGCACAAGTGATGTGGAAGAGAGTCTAGGCAAGGCAATGCATGTCCCAACACACACATCAACATATCCTTGTCCAGATGGAGGCCCAAACCCTGCCACACTGAAATGCATGCTGAGTGCCAATCCCATTACAACACACAGCCAACACACACAGACCGTGCCCATGTAATACATCACACAAAGCCCAATACAACGGCATGCCACCTGCCATGCAGCATCCCTGCACTGAGACGTCACGGCACATGCCAAAATGCCCCCTTTATACTACCCTGTGTGACACACCTGTAAGATATCAATGCATGATAAATGTAATTCTCCACAGCACCATATAATGCATCTTGCATGTAACACCATCACTGATGCCCTGCATCTCTTCTACCCCCTCCCCCCCAGGCACTGATGGAGAGGATGCCAGTGAGGAAGCAGCCACAAGGGCATCCGCTTCCCGGCACAAGACTGCTCCCACATGCAAGACCACCTCCAGGGCAGCCTCGCAGGCCACACCGAGGCCCAGTGCGAGTGCCCAGGCCATGGCCGCACATGAGGGCCCCACATCAACGCCTGACACTGGGACCACGGATCTGGCAATACCAGTGGAAGGCGAGGCCAGTGGCACAATGTCGGCAGCAACAAGTTCGATGGGCGAGGCAGCAGCCACTGCCCCACTGAGCGACATAGAAACTGCAGTGGAGGAGTATATGGATGAGGATGGACTAACCCATGTGGCATGTCCACCCCCCAACCCCACACTCAGCCCTCACCCACCAGCAGCAGTGCGGATCCATTACAACATGTTTCGGACCTCAGCACCCTCCCCGAGGACAGCACTGCCAATGCAGGTCCGGTGGCAGCACCCTCAACCACTGCTGCTCCCACCACCAACCTTGAGGCACGGCTAGCAAGGGTGGAGGTTAGACACGACACAATGTTGGACCTTCTCTGAAAATATGTTGCGGATGTGGAGGACACGAAGCGTGAGATTGCGCAGGCCATAGCAGCAAATAAAGCTGCCATCAATGCCTCAGCGCTGATGATGCGAGACAGTCTGGGGGCCGTCACGCAGGTCCTCACCTCTATCCTGCAGCACATGCAGCAGCCACAACCCGCACCAGCCATGTAAATCACCACGGCTTCCACCCCATCCACCACACCCCCATCCTCCACAGTACCCTCCAGCCCTGTCCGTACAACAAGACGGAGTGCGGGGCACTCAGAAATGCTGCCCACGGACAACAAGAAATCCAGGAAATAGTGTGGGACAACAATGGGAGTGGGTCACATGGTGTTGGTGGTGTATGGGTGTATTAGTGGGATTTCATTGGGGGGTTTTGGGAGTTCATTGGGGGGTTTGTGATTTCATGGGGGGGTTTGGAAGTTCATTGGGGGGTTTTGGGAGTTCATTGGGGGTATGGGGAGTTCATTGGGGGTATGGGGCGTTTTGGTGTTGTGGGGGGGTAGCACATTTCTGTAGTTGATATTAATACACCCGTTATGTGAAAAATCATTCAATGCCTAGACATTGTTCATTGCGTGTATCCATTTAATTTATGACAGTGCACAGTGTCCAACTCCCCACATTCGCTGTGTGCATGTCCACATGGACCCAGTGTACAATGTGTCACTTACATTGATGGCCATAATCTCGATATTTGTGCCATCACGGAAACCTGGGGCACTGCGGAATCAGGACCTTCATTACAGCTTGCCATCCCAGAAGGCTATTGCATGATTAGGCAGGATAGAGAATCCGGAAGGGGAGGTGGGGTGGCCTATATCGTAAGGGAATCATTATCTGCTTGGAAAATTAAGGATCACCTAATGGAAGGAATTGATTTCCTCCACATAAAAATTGGGATGAACACAAAAACCACAGTGAATATGGTTCTTATTTATCGGCCTCCCTCTTGTCAAGGTAATTTCGGCACAGAACTTGCTGGCTACCTCCTCCCATTACTAAAACCTAATTCACGCTTTATTGTGTTAGGCGATTTTAATTATTGGCTGGGTCACCCAGATGACCAGACAGCACTGGATTTTGCGCAATCCTTCTCTGATCTGGGCTTCTCTCAAATAGTGCAGGTCCCTACTCACAATTTGGGACACACCCTTCATTGGGTAGCTGTTATTAATAGCCCTCACCATGATGTCTTTGTATCACCATGCTCATGGTCGGACCATGATGCAGTTCATTTTTCTATTACTATAGCATTTGTTTCTAAAGTCCAAACAGTTCGCTCGGTGACTGCTACATATCGCAATACCAAGCTGTTAACCTCGGATAAAATTGAATCCCTCTCTTCTCAGACCTTACATATCCGAGAGACAGATAATCTTGACATTCTTACCAAGAAAATCTGTTCTAATCTTAAACTAGTGGCAGACTCTCTCGCTCCCATAAAAGACAAAAAGAAACCGATTGAAAGGAAACTCACTAATCCTTGGTTTTCGCCCGAACTCCAATCTCTCAAAGCCCTCTCTCTCAAGCTATTCTATTTCTGGAAAGCCAATCAATCTTCCACAGCACTCTCCAACTATAAGGAAGCTGCAAAAAATTACAAAAGGGTGGTTACTGATGCCAAGAAATCATACCTGGATTCAAGAATCTCCCAGGCTATATCGAACTCTAAGGAACTATTGAAAATATTGAAAGAACAAGAGTCCGTCCCAGAACCGGCACTATCCGCCATTATTAAAAATGACGAGTGGTGTCTGGATATTCAGACTGCCATGGATAATAAATTGGACGGTATCCGGGAATCTATAGCAACCAAAAAAGCAGCCTCTGACACACCAGATATCGACCTAGTTAGTAACACCTTCATCAGGGATCCCAATATCCCCATCTTTGATTTTACACCTATATCAGAGAAGGAGTTGGCTTCCATTATTAATAAACTTAAGGCAACCAACTGCACAGGGGATCCCTGTGCTTCGACAATTATCAAAACCTGTCCCCCCCTCTCTTGTTCAAGCCATATGTAAATTTGTAAATGCCTTGTTGCAGAACTGTTCGGTCCCAGACGATTTGAAACAAGCGTGGGTTACTCCCTTACTGAAAAAACCCAGCTTGGATCAAAACGTCCCTACAAATTATAGGACCATAACTAACACTCCTTTCTTGCTTAAGATACTGGATCGAGTAGCATATATTCAAATAGCGCAACATCTAAATGCCCATCCTATTCTTAATCCTTTTCTGTCAGGATTCATACAAGGGTTTGGTACGGAGACCTCGCTTCTTGACCTTAAGTCACAGTTACTACAAAGAATGGACTCTCAAAAGATCGCTCTTTTGATCTCCCTAGATCAATCGGCAGCATTCGATCTCGTTGATCATGCCATATTAGCAGACAGGCTTATGTCAGTAGCTAACTGTTCGCAGGCCGCTACCAACTGGATACTTTCATTCCTATCCAATAGGTCTAGCAGGGTATGTGCCAACAATGCCAAAGCACCTGCAATTCAGACATTGTTTGGAGTGCCACAAGGCGCCAGTTTGTCGCCTTGTATCTATAACATCTTCATGTCTCCTTTCTTTGCCCATCTGGCCCATGAGGGCATCCTCTTTTCCAACTATGCTGATGACACTCAATGCGTCATCCCTCTTACAGGCCAGCATTCGGAGGATGAAAAAGAACTTAATCACATCTTTGCTATGATAGAACAATGGATGATGTTGAATAATCTTGCACTCAATCGCAGCAAGACAGAACTCATGGTTGTAGGATCTGATAGCATCATAGCCAAATTAGACTCAACTTACAAACATTTCCAGCTGGGAGATGCTCTAATTTCCACTCTTCCCAAGGTTAAAATCCTAGGCGTGGTTTTGAATCAATCACTCAAGATGAATTCTTATGTGGCCAGTACCGTTTCTTCCGCCAACTATTATATTAAATTGTTGTCCCATCTGCGTCCATACATCTCCCAATCCAATGCTGAGACCATCGCCCGAGCCATTATGGGCTCCAAACTAGACTACTGTTGTAGCCTATTAGCAGGCTCCAGTAAAAAAATAATCAAACGCCTTCAGGTGGTTCAGAACGGAGCTGTTAGAGTGGTATCTGGTCTTCCATACAGGGTACATGTCTCAGAGGCACGGCGAGCACTACACTGGCTGCCCGTGGAATCAAGAATCTCCTTCAGACTTATGGTCATCACTTTTAAAGCCTTCAGGGCAAGATGCCCTCCTACCTGCAAAGGTACATTGGAATGAAATATTCTGCCAGAAACCTTAGGTCCAACAACCGGAACCTGCTCCAGCAGCCCAGAGTCAAAGGCAAAAAGGCACAATGTGGTTCTTTTGCCTCTGCTGCACCGGCGCTTTGGAACACTCTGCCAGACCAACTGAGAAATTCATCATCCCTGAATACATTCAAGAAGGGCCTTAAAACCTTCCTCTTCAAATAGTTGCCCCTGGTTTACAGTTACTCTTTCCATTAGATCATTCAGCCTCTCTATCTCCCCTTTCTTCTATGTTTTTGTCTGCGCCCTCACACCTATGGGTTTATGGTGCGCCATACAAATGCTATAAAGTAAAGTAAAGTAAAGTCACTGACACATATCTATCAACGTCCCTGTGGGTCAGAAGTATTCCCCAATCAGTGATTGGCATACTGCCCGGCAATCTTGTGCATCACGTAATGGCAGGGGTGCTGCTTCTCCTCCATCTTCATCCTCATCATCCTCAGCCGGTGCATGCATGTCAATGTCAGGTGGCAGTGGTACATTTCTCCGGACGCACATGTTGTGCAGCATGACACAGGCTATGGTGATCTTTGCCACCTTCTCAGGCCCATAAAGGAGTGCGCCACCAGACCTGCTTAGGTTGCGGAACCACGCCTTCAACAGGCCAAAGGTCTGCTCAATCACAACACGGGTACGGGTATGAACCCGATTGTACTCCTCTTCATGGCTGTTCCGCGGTTTCCGCACAGGGGTAAGTAGCCACGGCTTCAAGGGATATCCTCCATCACCTGCAAGCAAATACAAATAGGTGTATGTGAGTCACTCTGAGCTGCCACCTTTAGGATTCACAGCCATGGCCGCAGCTATTTGCTGTCTACATGCTCATGTCCCTGTACATATGCACATATTTTATTTAGGTGCATTCTATACTGCAATATGGTGCGGCAGTCTGGATGGCGTTGTACAGATGATGCAGGGTGAATTCTTTCATGCCGATGTGGATGTACTGTGGTTGCAGGACGATGTTTTGCCTCACATTTTTGCTGTGTATACTACACTGTGCATGGTCACACTAGCCACATTGGCACCGTTGTCATCATGTTTAGTCATGCATTGATTGACATACCCATGGTGGCCAGGTTGTGTGTCTTACATGTTGTCATTGATATACGGCATTGGTCCAATGTGTGCTAGTGATGTGTAATGTTCGGGTTGGGAGGTTCAGGTCAGGAGTGTTTAGCTCTGCGTGCATTCTCCACTCACCGGCCATTCGAACCCAGGTGGTGTATGCACCCCCCCATTCCCACCCAGGTGGAGTATGCATCCCCCGTTCCCGCGCAGGTGGAGTATGCATCCCCCCTTTCCACCCAGGTGGAGTATGCACCCCCCCTTCCCACCCAGGTGGAGTATGCAACCCCCCCTTCCCACCCAGGTGGAGTATGCATCTCAATACATCACAACCCCGATGCACTCCCATGGGCCAGTCAGGCAACTCACCAAGCAGCCAGGCACGTCGTCCAGCATGTCGCTCCATGTGACGGGGTAGCGAGGAGTTACGCAGCACCATGGCATCATGTGTCGATCCGGGATATCGGGCGCAGCAATGTGTGATGATCTTGCTGGAGTCACGTACCATCTGCACATTGATGGAGTGGTGTTGCTTGTGATTGCGGAACACCACCTCTACGGCATGGGGAACTACCAATTCTACATGGGTGCAGTCGAGGGCACCAACACAATTGGGCATGCCTGCTAGTGCATGGAGGCCTACTTTGCTGTCGGCTGTCTCCTGGGCAGTCCGTGGTAGGGATATATGGGTGCTAGCGTGCTTCGGGAGGGCATCCAGCACTTGGGTCAGCATGCTTGAAAATAGTGGTTGTGAAATGTCATGCAGCTTGCCCACTGTGTGTTGGTAGGTGCCTGTGGCCAGGAAGTGGAGCACAGACACCGCCTTTATTAGCGGGGGGATGGCAGTGCATATTTCTATGAGGCTGACAATGTCGTTGTGTATCATGTCCACTATGGTGGTGATGGTGTCCCGGTCCAACCGGTACAGGGTGTGGATCTGCTCAGGGGTTAGATTCAATGGACTGGGTCTGATGCAAGGGATTGGGGGCTGCCTACGAGGTACTACTGGCTGCACTGGTGGTAATTGCTGGCCCTGTCTCAGCCTCCTTCTCCTCCTGCGTCTCCTCTGTGCTGCCTGTTGCTGTGGCTGTAGTTGTTGTTGTTGTTGCTGTTGTTGCTGTAGTTATAGCAGTATAGGCATGTCCTCCAGCCCCATGATTGCAACAGCTAAATGTATCATTTTGGTGTAGGAAGGGGTGTGGTTTGTGGGTGTACTCCTTTTATACTGGGACAGGCTCTGTTGACTCCACCTGTGGTGATTGTGTGCACCTGTGGCAGTTGGCTTGATTGCAGATTGTGTTTATGGGTGGTCCGCGATGCCTGTATGGCTGCCATCGTGCAGGCCGTAATTATCGCCTTCGGGATGCCGGTAATTGCATGCCCGCGTGAATTGTGATGTCCTCCTATTACCGGCATCCCGGTATTTACTCCACGAAGGGGTGCGTGTACACGTGCAAGCCAGTATGAAGGGGCATGGTATGGGCGGTGGCGGTATTGGCGGGTTGTCGGATCGTAATGCCCCAAACCCGTTAACGATGCCGGTATTACCATTCCGCCTTCCTTTTTTCATTACCTCCATTCTCGTAATGAGGCCCCATGTTTCTTAGTACCAGCTAACAATCAACATAGCCTTCTTCAAGTAGATTGATTGTAAAGGCTAATTGGAAAAAGTGGAATCAGCTCTCTGTGCACTGCATAGGAGGTCTGCAATTGTCTCTAATCCTTTATCCTCAGGGTTCCATCTTCTCTAGGTTGTACAGTGTTGGTTTACTGATGACAGAGCCTACTCCACCTATCCCCTGTAGTCAATTGATCCTTTTTTTCAACGAGGCAGCACTCACAGGCACAGATTCTTCAGTGTCCATATCTGCAGAGTATTGTACCAGAAAGAGTTCCTTAGGTTCAGAAATGTCTTTGATCAAATCATTCAAGTTTGTTAATAACATTCTAGATGGATCTAGAGAAGCCATGCTGGGTTTCTGATTCTAACGAGAGATGATATAGTGTTTGTGAGCAATTTCAACCATCTGTCTAATCAAATCAAAATGATATTAACAAAAAATCTGCACATTCTATCTCAAGGGACACATCTGATTCCGCCATAGAGATGTGCTTATAAGAGGAGCAAAAACCTCAAAGAACTTGACACAGAATGATATTGGTGACAGGACAAATTAACAGTTGACGCTAACAGAACAATGGGGTTTGAACAGACCTGTAGGCTATATTGTGTGTGGTAGTTGCAGATGCTGTCCCCAAACAGAAAGATCTATTGAGATTGATTTAGGGTTCACTACACCATAGCAACAACAATACTTGACCAATTGTAACACCACTTGGGTGATCTATGCCATTTAGTGTGCCTGTAATAAAATGTATATTGGGAAAACTGAACGAAGACCGGTATATGTGAGAACACAAGTTGTATTAGGAACAAAATACTAACTGCTCTTACAGTAGGACATTTTATGATGGCGGATCATAAATGTGATGAACTGAAATTCACAGTCATGAGGAAAATTAACTTAAGTAATGACAAAAACTAATCTGAAAAGAGAATCAGCAAAGAAGAAGTCTGTCTCATTTATTTGACAGGCAGTCATTTAACGGGTTTGAATGACATTGATTGGTACATTATGAACACACAAAGGCCTGTAGAGAACAGAACCATAGCAGCCACATTAGATTTTGAAAACCGTGTTGTCTGTGTCATGCAGAAATGTGACCAAATTAAGACTATTTGTTCTTTACTTTAGGCAGTGGCAATTGGTTAATTATAGAGCCGATTATAATATTCCCAGAAAACCCCCTGAAGAAGTTCCAACAATATTTGTCACTGTACAGCTAGGAATTAAACATGTTAGATTGGTAATAGCCACATTAAACAGGCTATACAATTCTAGTATTGTTAACACAAACACTTTATCCAAGCAATATAGTAGAACAGCTGATTGTTATGAGTTGTGATTTGTTTGTGTTTTGTTTTTCTGTAAGTATTGTCTATATATTTAATCTGTGACTGTTTTATATTAAATTCATGCATGTTATACTGTTTTTTGGCACACTGATTATAGGGTGTATCTTTAAAATAACCTGTAATTTCTAAACTGATGTTCATTTTTTATTTTAAGAATAATACATTGTTGATTACATTTTGAGTAACAATTTGAGAACAAATTCAATTATTTTCCTCTCTACACTCCTTATGTTGTGGTCTCTGGTACTCACGGAAAGTGTGCACCAGGTCTTTATATTTCGAAGCTCTATATTGAACCAGGTTTAAGCCAGGTGCATTTAAATAATGCTGTCCCTCTTGGTATAAAAACCATTTTTGTTTCCTCAATTCTAGTCTGATGTCTGTAATGTATCTCCATTTGATCTGTTTTTCTTTGGCAATGTCTGCAGCTATTAATATCCTGTGACCTTGGTACGTTACCAAGGATCTCTTCTTGACCATTTGTAGTATAAACTGACCGTGTTGGTTTCTGAGAACGGAGATGATGGAATCGGTAGAAAAAGTAATTAAAAAAAATTATGTAGCAAAAAATGCTGCATTCAGCATTGGAAAAAAAACATAAATCCATATTGTTCATCAAGGGGAGCAGGGCTTACAGGGTCCCCCCTCGCCTTGATCAACAATATGGTACTACGGGGAAAATGGGGGACAAAGAGTGTAATAAAAAAAAAAAAAGAGAAAAGGATCCTGCGGCAGAGGTTCTGCCTCTCAATGGGGAGGTGGAAATCTCATTGCAAGGTGAGCTTAGCAGTGAAGGAGAACAGGTAATTTGGGCGCCAGAGGTAAGTATGGTAGTATTAAGGGTTAGGGAGGTGGAGGGAGGGGGGATGGCGGGCGGTGACAATGTGCATGATTATTTCTGTTACAGAAATTTAGAATTTGTAATTTTTGGATTAAAAATGTTCATAAATGATATAATCACGTATATCCGAGATGACAACTGGCATGGATCCAGTATGATGATAGTCATATCTGAGTCGAACATGGTGGCCTTCTGCAGGTTAAGAGTGGGGAGCACCAAGATTAAGTATACGTGTATCCATGAATCTTACAGCATGATTACTCTCTAATTTCTATGGTTGGCCAAATTAATATTTGATGGTTTCCATTCTCTGCATTTATACCAGCTAGTTCCAGTTTCTAGACTCTCATCTTTTACTGTGCCACTCCCTCCATCCCGTCTTCTATGTTAGATACACGTGTTTCTGCATCTGATACACTCCCTGATAAGTATCTGATAGTAGATCAAAATACTTTAATTTCATCATTAATAGTCAGAGTTCATATGTCCAGAGATTGTAAAGAGTACTTGATGAATGTTAGCTCTGCTAAAATCTTGTCACTGTTTAGCTGGAGTTGATCACTTGAGGAGATATTCATAGCATGTTCAGTATCCTGTCATTGTTCATGTTTTCAATCAGTGGATTCTCACAGTCCTGTTTTCATGTTTGTTTAGTAACACAAGTCACAGAAACTTGAGCTCAGAATCTTTACTGATATATGCCCGCTAGCTTATATAGCAATCCACAAAAAACAGCTTCCCACCTTCACATGCACAAGGTCAAAACAAGTATACAACTATCACCAAGCCGAAAATGTCCTCATTTGTATTGACAAAAAACTTCAAGTTCACAAATTTTAATCAACACAAACAAATATAAACACAAAATATAAACATTAACACCACCTGAAAGTGGTAGTGCCATTGACTCTGTGTGACTAGGGTGATAACACGCAACGCTCACTTGATAGTTTTTAAACATCACAACATTTTAGTGAGGTTAGTAGGAGAGTGAAACAATCCTTTTCATAGGTCTAAAGAACCTTTTAATTCTATTACACTCTTTAAACTTAGTCGACACTAAGAAGTGTTTCTGGGTCTCAGAGAATTATTAAGACAGTGTGCAACTGGTTCAGTCTAATCTGCAACGTCTGTTGGACCCGTCTTCAGGACACTGTGTAGTAGCACAGATAGATTGAGGATGGCACAGTATGTAGACATCGTCTAGTCTTGTCAATCTAAAAACACAAAACAAATTCAAATTGGTAAACCATTCTAAATTTTTAAACCATAGTGAACTTTTATATTTAGGCAGGTGATGTTGTGACATTGAGCACTGACCTTTCAATTTCTTTTATGGCATGCAAGGAATTGTCTGACGTGGTGACAATCATTTTTCTTCATTTATGGGCTAGTTAATGCCATTTTTTGCGTAAAAAAAGAGAAAGTGATTAAAAAAAGCTTCTATTTTCTCTCAGTATATTTTATAAAACTTTCATTTTGTCTTAATGGCGAAACATAGGAGATACAATGGTCTAGCAATCTCAATAGAAGAATCTTTATAAAGAAAATTTAAGGCAGTATGTTCTAATGCGTTTATTCAGCAAAATGAATGGTGAAAAATAATAAATAAAGCAAATGTCAAATCAATAAAGCATGTGTCAGACACATACTGCATTTATTTTGACCTCCGTTGCATCTGTATATCACGTATTTAATAGTGTTGTTCTTTGTCATTCCATCAGACATATACGCAATGGATGCGGAATGCGTGCGAGTTGAGAACACCAAATTCCCCAAATATCTGACAACAAAAGATGGTAACACGTTAGCTAACCCTAATCTGTGGCGCTGCGCAGTGTTAATGTGGAGCAGGTTCGCAGTAGTGCCAGAGGGTAAATTAAACCCCAAATGGGACTTACTTTGCTCTTCAAAGCCGTAGTTTTCGTACAAGTGATAGACATCCTCTGGCAGTGTTTAGACACGAACGCGGATAATCGTGTAGGATGTCAATGTGTGTTACATGCTGCTCTCACGTCACAATAGATTCAAAAGTGTCCTTATTAAGCCGCCATCTTGGGTGTGTTGATACTGTATTGAAAACAGGGTTATTGTGTCTGTTTAAGGCGTCCTTGTTTATCATGCCCATACCCAAGTGATTAAATTAAGAATTTAGTCTACTTTGCTTTTAGCAGATGTTGTAACCATTTATATAAGATGATTTGTGAAGATGGAGCAAAAACTCGTACTTAAATGCATCTAAATGCCCAGCCCAACGTTATGAAGCAACAAAGAGTATATAAGTTTGTATTATTTTTGATCTTAAAGTGTAGTTTGTTGGTGACTTCACTTGAGGTTGCTACAGCTGCATACACAGCGTAAAGGCTGTCCTGTGAAAAAGCTGTCCAAGAGTGCCAAGCGTGCAAAAAATGCCAAAATGCAGAAAAAGCAGCTGTGTCATATGACACCCAGGGTTAATATATCAATATCTCATACTAGCAAACATCAGATCTCTTAGTTAGTGTTGGTAATGATATATTGTTAGGCTTAAAGAAATATGGATAAAATGTGAGTGAATTACACTCACACCATTTCTAATATATGCTGGTTATTTGTGAATGAATAAAAAATACATTTTTGTTCTAGTTGTTTTAGTTTCAGATCTCGATCCCCGCCTCGAGGTTGGGCCTTTATTGTTTGGATGACAAACCAATGTATGTCTTCTTCATTGTGTTTGGCCTTTACAAAATGAGCCACAAGTGATTTATCTGCAATAGCATTTTTCACGCAGGAATGGTGTTTGCAGGTTCTTTGTTTAAACTGTCTCTTTGTTTTGCCAATGTACAATAGTCCACAAGAGCATTTGATGCCATATATTGCCTAAGTTGTATTGCAATTGGTAACATTTTTCAATTGCCATTTATGTGCATTTAGGTCAAGTTCCTTCAGGTTACTCGTAAAATGGCAGACAGAACAATTTCTGCATATGAAATGACCAATAACCGGGGGCAAATGCCACAGGGTGGCTTGTGTGAGATTCTGTGTTTGTTCTTTGACTTTGTAGGTGTGCACGAGTTTATCTCGTGAATTAGGCATCTGCTTGAATGCGAAACGAGGTTTATTTAAAACAAATTCTTCAGTTTTTATCATGCCCCAGTTTTTGAGGATGCCTCTACGTAGATCATTACTGATCGGTGAAAACGTGGACACGCATGTGATTTTGTTTTCTTTAACTTTCAATTGTCGTTCGAGGCATTGTTCTCTATTGACATTCCGAGTGTGTTTCATAGATCTACGGACAGTGTGGGCCGGGTACACACTGGGCCTCATTACGACCCTGGCGGTAAGGGGTTTACGCCAGCGTTAGCTGCGCCGACCCCTTACCGCCAATTACGAGGTCCCTTAGCGCCATGGAGGTTTTAACACCCGCTTTTAGCGGGTGTTAAAATCCATGGCGCTAAGGGACCATGGAGTTAATTACGCCACCGTAATTTACGGTGGCGTAATTAACGCCTTCCCCACTCCCATTATGCCCTATGGGGCAAAAATGGGAATGGGGAAGGGTAAATGGGGATTGGGGACTTACCGCCCTGCCAAGGTCGGAATGGGGCGGTAAGTCCGCCAACCACCATGGCGTAAACGTAGTTTACGCCATGGTGGTAAAGTGACGGCCCAGGCGGTAACTTACCGCCTGGGTCGTAATGAGGCCCACTATCTTTTAATCTCATGGTGAGATTTGTACTGTTAATATCGAAGTCTTCTTTTGTGCTGCAATTGCGCCTAATGCATAAAAATTGCCCATAAGGCAAGTTCTCCCGTATTGTTTGGGGATGAAAGTTGTTAAATAGTAACAGTGTATTTTTATCAGTTTGTTTTTTTAAAAAGAGTGTTACCCAACCGATTTTCAGGTGTCTTGTATATTTCTAGATCCGGGAAAGCTATTTTTTCTATATGGGAAGTCATGGTGAACTTGATACATGGATCTTGTATGTTTAACCATTCTAGAAATTTTAGAAGATTGTCCTCACTGCCTCGCCAAAGAAGAAAAACATTGTCAATGTAACGATGTCATGCTTGCACTTGTTCTTTGAACGAATTTGTCTTGTGGTAAATGGATCTATATTTTAGATCGTCCATAAACAGGTTTGCCAGATCTGATATATGCCCCCAACAAGACAATTAAGGCGTCTAACTCTGCAGGTCTCAATAGAAATGCAAATTAATTTCTCCAATTGAAATGTTCCGCATGTTAATTTTGAAAAATAATAACATTGACAGTTTAAGCTCTGTACCAAGACATACTGTGACCATTCAATATAAACTTAATATGCCTCATTGCAATCCTGCACGGCTGCTGTGTGTTAGGAAAGATCTTCTTTGTGCAACTTTCCTCCATAGTTTGCTATGGAAACCCATTTTTTGTGTTCGTTTTTTTATCTTGCCTGACTTTCTGAAGGGAAGTGAAGCCTTAAGCGTTGATTCTATTGCATTATGCTCACTTATTTTGGGGATACTGATCAGTCCTTCAGACTATCAGTACTGGGAAACTGTGTTTCCCATTCGATTCATGTATTTTTATATTGCACACAGCATCATCCAATGAATTGCAATGGGGATATATTTGTATCAACCTAGTTTTTTACACAGAGGATTTATGGTTACTAGGATGAATTTCAACCAGAATGTGTCCCTGATTGGACTTCTACTGGCTGTTTGAATGTTATGTTATTTGAACTTCTACAGCGCGCGGTCACCAGAGGTATCTTGCCGCTGAGGAGGGCATGAGGATGTCAGCCGGCAAAGCCACAAGAAATTAAAATAAAAAGGACTTCAAAGATTTTCTAAAGGCTAAATGATTGGATATAGACTTGATCGAAGGGTAAAGGTTATTCCACATTTGAGCTGCTGCAATCGAAAAGGCCTGGCCTCCAATGTGTTTGCAGTGGTAAGAAGGGACTACCAGCAGCATACGAGTAGGATGATAACGAGCAAACCTAGATTGAAGGTATTCTGCACCCAGTCCATGCAGTGCTCGAAGAACAATGCACATTGACTTAAACTCATGGGCGATCATTAGCATTGGTGGGCTTGGACTTGCTTCCAGCTTGGCCAGCTTGGCTTGGATTTTGGATAAGAGCAGGACTCCTGCATCCATTTCTTCAGATCAACGTTGGAGCCAAGAAACCCTTGAAGAAGAGTAGACTGTTGATGACCCGAAGATGACTCCTGAAGTTGTCCATCATCCCTTCCTGTGTCTGGCCGAGCAAATCCCTACTCTCTGCCTGATCTCTGAACACCTTGAGTAGTGCTTGAGCCCTTTGACTAGTGGGACACACTAGTCTCGAAGCCTTGTACAGGATCCAGCCCTTAATAGCCTTTGGAAGTGTCCCTCGACCGCCTGGAAGATTTACCAGCTTTTTCATGGGCTGCCCCACCGTTCTGCATTTCAGTCCAGAACTTTGGTAGGCATCAGTTTGTGCCACAAGTCCTATTCTCCAGGAATTGCAGTTTCATATCTTTAAGGGAACCTGTCTTGGAGCATCTTCTGTGACAGCAACTGGAAGGACACCTGCCATCACCTAGAAACAGTGATTGTCACTGTAATTCTCCATCCTCCATCCTGTGAAGTGTCCTAAGAAGGCCTGCATTGTTGGATTCTGCATTTCTTCATCAACAGGGATTGCATCTAGCATTTCCATCTGACCCAGAAGAATCATCAAACCTACAATTCCTTGGCACCTCTCGCTATAAAAAAGGGTGGAAGATCGAGCCCTAGTGACCCCCAGATAATCCATCAAGACATTTTGGAAAATCAAAGTCAGTGGGGAAGTAAGCATCAGTGTGCCTGCCCCCCCTGTCTTCCATAGAATAACATTGGGAACAAGTCCCATTTTCTCCTGTCTCCATTCCACTCACCTTTGGGCATCAAACCTCGGTCAGGTATCCTGTTGCTGGATTGGCGTTGGGTCTGGAAGAAAGGAGAACACTTACCTATCTTCTGGTAAATTGTTGTGAAACTTTTAATTAGTTTGAAACTTAAAACCACCACAAGCCCATTACATCCTTTCTATTGGGAATACTTACTGGTGAGAAACATTGGCCCTCATTCCGAGTTAGGAGGTAAGTACCAGTTATTACCGGCATGGTGCAAATAGCGTGTCCGTGCTGGCAGTAGACCGCTAAAAGCGGCCTATTATGAATTTGCGGGTACGAGCTTTGGGCCATGCCGTTAATATACCTAGCACCATGCCGCAAAAGGGCCCCAGAAAGCCCTTACCGGCATCAAGCGCACTGTACATAACACTACCACCATAGAGTAAAGCGGCAATAGCGGTGACCGTAAATAGCGGTGACCGCAATCAGCGGTCACCGCTATTTACGGTCACCGTTAAATAGCGGAATTGGTAACAGCGTCATCGCACAGGAACTGGAAGGAGCACGGCAGCCATCTTTAAAAACACAATCCATTGTTATCCTCACCGCACAGGACCCAGAGCCATCCAGTGAATACAGACATCGACCATCAATACCAGCATCATGCCGAAAGCACCAAAAAAGGGAGCTGCCCACCTCAGGAAGGAGCGCTTTAGCCCGGATGAGCTCCAGATGATGGTGGACACTCTGCACGAGCATTCAGACACCGTTTTTAGCTGTGACATGTGGATGGTGATGATTGTTAAAAAGAAGGGATGTGGGCCATGGTAGCACAGAAGGTGAGCGCCATGGGCAACACCCCTCGCACCACCAAGGACTGCCGAAAACGGTGGGACGACCTACGGCTGAGGGTGCGGAGCATCCTCTCGGCCAACAGAAGCCAGGCCCTCGAGACAGGAGGAGGGCCAGGTTCTGCCATCAAAATGATGCCGTGGGAGGAGACTTGTGCGGCCATGATAGGCCCAGAAGCCATTGAAGGTGTTGGCGACATGGAGTGCGGGGCAACGTCATCCGTCGATGGAGGTGAGTGTCCAGAGACAACGCATTTGTAATGAAAGTCACTGCCAAGGGCTGGGCAAGGTGTCACGTCATGGTTGGCCAAACCCCCCCCTTCAAATAATGCAGAAACAAGTGAGACCCAGGCAAATGCCAGGTGCAAGGCTGTAACCCATATGGCACATACCACATGAAGAGGCCTATTCCGTGATGAACACAGGGCAGTTGATGTAAACATTGTGCATGTGAGCCAGCACAGTACCCAGCCAACATGAGTGACCCAGACATATGCATGCATTCACCATCCAAGCATAGACCAATGTGCCGCTCAGCACCCAAATGGCGACAACCCAGTAGAATTCCATTGTGATATTGTACGTATGTCCAAATGCTGAATCTAAAATCATCGCTCATGCCGTCTCTCTCTTCCACCCCCACAGGCAGCGAGCATGAGAGCGAGGACTAGGCAGGCAACCAGCCCAGAACCTCCAGGGGCCAAGTCAGGGCCCGCCGTTTACCTGCAAGCAGGAAGACACCACAAGCCACACCACCGGCTCCTGCAGGGCCCATTGAGGGTGCACAACCCCCACCCCTATCCCACCCTGCACTGGCGCAGGACACATGCCCCACGCCGCACTCTGAGGAGACCAGTGTGGCTGGGGAGAATGCAGCCACGGGCCCCCTTGATGTTCCTGACAGCCCCTCATCTATTTGTGGAGCAACTGAGAAGGACACTGATGTGATTGTCCACACCCCTGACACCCAAACCAACCCCCAGGTGTCATACACCGACTCCGGTGAGAGTGATACACCAGGGCATACAGGGCAAGCAGCCACACTGGAACATGCCAGTCCTGTATCCACTTCCCTCACTGAAGCAATGGAAATACATGCAAGCCCAATTTCCAGCTGGCCAACCACATCTGCCACATTAGCCATGGATGCAGAGCGCTCTGAGCAGCTCACAGGCCTCATTAATTAGTTCATCCGAGACAATCGGGAGTCCAGGGAGGAGTAGCGTAATGAACTCAGGGCACTGGGTGAGGTCATCACAAGCAGCACGAACCGGCTCTGCGAGGTCCTTGGCCGGATTGCAGAAGCCCTGGAGGCTGCACCTCCGGCACGACAGCCCCAGCAGGAGGACACACATTCTCAAAGCTCCTCCACCCAGACTATCCCGCTCCGTCGCTCTCAACGTACATTGTGCCGCCATGACATGGATCCCCCTGGCTCTGGGAGCGCACATTGACAATGCTGGCATACACGTGTGGCCTATGTTGTCTTTATGGGAATAGTGTGGGGTTGTTGTGGGGGGAGAGGGTGGGGGTGAGGGTGTGTTTGGGGTTGTGTGGGGAGGGGGTGGGGGGTGAGGGTGTGTTTGGGAGTTTTGGGGAGAGGGGGTAGGGGGTGGAGGGTTTGTTTTTCACGTTTGAACCTTCTAATTCAATACATCGATTGTTTGTTAAAAAAACAACAGAGTGGACATCCATCACTGCACATGTGTCATATAATGTTTCACAGCGCATAGTGTACATGTATCCCCACACCCAGTGCCCGATGTCCTGACATCATCACACCCTCTGCTGACTTGTGTGTCAGAAATATTGTACAATCAATGATTGTCGCACGGCACGTCCCTCCTGTGCATCGGCACCGTGATGCTGTCCTGCCACTTCTTCCTCCTCCTCCCCTTCATCATCATCACGTGGTAGCAGATCAATGTCAGGGGGCAGGGGTACGTTCCGATGGATGCACATATTGTGCAGCATTACACATACCATGGTGATCTTGGCCACCTTCTAATGGCTGTAGATAAGTGCCCCACCCGACCGGCTGAGGCAACGAAATCGTGCATTCAAAAGGCCAAACGTCTGCTCAATCACCACAAGTGTACGGGTATGGGAACGATTGTAGTCCTCCTTGTGCCTGTTCTGTGGGTTCCGGACAGGGGTCATGAGCCAAAGCTTCAAGGGATAGCCACCATCACCTGCATGAGAGGGGAATGAAGGTAAGTATTTGCACATTCATGGCGGACAACTGTACTAGTCTTACATGGCAGCAGGTAATTTCTGCCCATACCCACATGTCCCTGGATCTATTGACCCCATTTCTGACCCCGCCATGTGTCGTGTGCAATGGGATGATGGAGTGGGTAGCATCCTCAGGATGGGTTAGGGTGTGCACTCACATCTTGTTGCACGTGCATCGTATATGCATGCAGCAGTGTTGGAGTGAAATCATTGCTGTGTTGTTTTCTATGAGATTTGGTAGTAGGAAGTGTTGGCTGTTGTTAGTAGCATATTCGTACCACACTGTGGTATCCCTTTTGGGCTCAGTTCAATGCACTCCCAGGGATGACTCTCCGGTGTGGTGATATGCTGGAGGCAGCGACATAGTGCATATGCAGTGCATAGTGCTAGATGCCCTTACGTGTGTGAGGGCCGCCGATGAGTGGTGCATGTGTTGTGGGATGTGGCCTGGTCACCTGTTAGTCATGTAGTGTCAGATGCCGGCCTTACTTCATCACTGTGGGATTTGGTAGTCATGTGATGTTTCACTGGCTCTGGGCACAGTGTTCGTTGAGGTGTTCATCCGGCACTGGCGTCATCATTTCCACCCAGGTGGAGTATGCATCCCCGCCCCCTTCCCACCCAGGTGGAGTATGCAGGCACCCACCTCATAACCCCGATGCACTGACATGGGACAGTCAGGCAACTCACCAAGCAGCCAGGCACGTCGTCCATCATGTCGCTACATAGAGCGTGGTAGCGTGGATTTCCGCAGGACCAAAGAGTCATGAGTTGATCCTGGATATCGGGCACAGCAATGTGTGATGATCTTGCTGGCGTTGCATACCATCTGCAAGTTGATGGAGTGGTATTGCTTGCGGTTGCGATACGCCACCTCCATGACATGCGGGAACACCAACTCCACGTGGGTGCAGTCGAGGGCACTGATACAATTTGGCATGCCTGCCAGTGCATGGAAGGCGACTTTTGTGTCAAATATCTCCTGGGGAGTCCGTGGTAGGGATATGTAGTGCCTTGTGTGCTTGAGGAGGGCATCCAGCACTTGGTTCAGTATCCGTGAAAATAAGGGTTGTGATATGCATGTGCCCCACTGTGTGCTGGTAGGTGCCTGTGGCAAGGAAGTGGAGCACAGACACTACCTTCAGTAGAGTGAGGATGGTGGTGCGTATTTCTATGAGGCTCACTATGTCTTCATGTATCAGGTCCACTATGGTGGTGATGGTGTCACGGTCAAGCCGGTACAGGGTGTGGATCTGCTCTGGTGTTAGGTTGAAGGGGGTGGCTCTGATGCTAGAGATTGGGGTCTGCCGGCATGGTAATGGTGGCTGCACTGGTGGGGCATGCTGGACCTGTCTCACCCTCCTTCTCCTCCTGTGTATCCTCTGTGGTGGGGGCTGTGGTTGTTGTTGTTGTTGCTGTTGTTGTTGCTGTTGCTTCCTTGCAAGCAGGGCCTCCAGCTCCAGTAATGCTACTACTATTGGTATCATCTTGGTGTGGGAGGGGGTGTGGTGTGTGGGTGTGCTCCTTGTATGCTGTGCCAGACTCCATTGCCTCCACCTGTGCTGATTGCGTGCACCGGTGGCTCTTGGAAACACTGCTCAGGGTTCTTAACACCTTCTCGGAGATGCCGGTATTTACTCCATGCCGGTAAGGTACTTTTCGGGCTTCAGGAGGCCGTTATTTGCATGTCCGCATTACTTGGGATCAGCTCCGGTTTACGGCATGCCGCTAATATCAGCATGGTGTGTCGCGCGCGCGACCCTAGACCGCTATTTACGGCATCGTACTTTACGGTGCCGTAAATAGCGGTCTGGTTGGTCAGAATAGCCCGTAGCGGTAAGCGATGCCGGTAATCCTTTACCGGCATCGTTTTTCCCTTACCTCCAATCTCGGAATGACCCCCATTGTGTTGGACCCTTTGACCCTTGGGCACAAAGCCCTATTCATTTTAGGATTTGGACTTCTTAAGGCAGAATGTTGTACTTGTGACTGGTTCCCATCATTTTACTGCATCTCCATTACTTACCTGCATTGCTTGAATACGTTATTTGATAATGTCTAATAAGTGAACCTATATATATCTGTACTACACAGTATTTTGTGATAACATTACCTGGTAGCTTCATTTTTTTGTGTGTTCTAAAGACCTAAAATAAATGACTGCATTTTTATTACTGAATGTCTATATTGAATTTATGGGTGCTATTCTTTGTGGCCCTATTGGGGGTCCCTGACCCCACTTACACTCTCCTGAGACTAATCCCCTGGTCATGAGATTACTGCAAATACAGCAGTAATTCTTCCCTGGTAGTATTACTGTTACCACCGGGAGGTCCGGTGGAATTACCGGTATATCATGACTTGATGGGCATGCGCACACTCCCCCAGTGCTAATGGTAATGCCGTCTGGCTGCATTACCAACAACAATGGTCATATATTGGTAATACCGCTGAGATACAACAGTATTACTGTTAATGCCAGCACACTAGCTAAAACAACGTCACTGCCAGAACAGGAAGCACAGCGTGGCCATCTTGAAAAACTCAATCCATTCTGAATCTCCCATTTCCTGTTGCCATCTGGACACCATACTTGGGGAATCACCATGTTCCAGGAAAAGGGAAAAGATTGCCTCCCAGAACTTAGGCTGCATATGCTTAAATTCACTGAATCTGAACTTAATTCTCTGGCTGATGCTGTCATGGACCACAGAGAGGAGCTGTTTGTGAGCAGGCAGTGAAAGACCTCTGCCCAGAGGAAGGCAGCTATTTGGTCCGACATTAAGGACAAGATGATGGCTGTGGACGGGGAGCGCTGCCACACGCATTGGAATGATTTGAAGTCGAGGTTCACAGCCTGATCTCATGTCACAGGAGAGAGAGTGCTGACACAGGAAGTGGTACATTGGAACCCCACACCCTCATACTGTGGGAAGAGAAGGCCAGTGCCATCCTTCACATGGAGGGCATTGAGGCAATAGGGAGCAGAGAGGCCAGAGCAGGAATCCACAGTGATGGCAGTAAATCTATCAGAACCCAGGTACATGTGAATGCAGTAGCCAATAGCATGCACCCCCCAGCATAGACAAGCACATGTCAATCACAGCAAATGCACAATGAGTACACCCATGTGCCAGGGGAGGTGGGGAAATGTACTAATGCACATGCACTGTAGGTGAAATGTGCATACCAACACATGGAAACATGAGAAGCACCCATTTGTGCCATGACAGTTCATGTTGGCATGGAAGCCCCAGCGCACCCACAAGAGACGTAGGCAGGCAACGCGTACATGCATGCACTGTGTACACCATCAGCAGGCCTTACCTCTACCTAGTGGTAGCAGCAGTCATTGGCCTAATACCACCCATGCCAATCAAACAAAAGTGTGTGTCTAGAGCATACACAATATCACATGCTGTCTGGCAAGCCGGCTGACATGTCTGCAAGATGACTGACAGAAGGTTATTGTATTCCCAATAGTTACACAGTTCACAGATAGTGAGGAGGCCGGACCTTACACTGCTGCCACATCATCCACCTCCACCCCTGCACAGTGGGAGTAGGTAGCAGAGCAAGGGCACCACATTCCACCAAAGTGGAACCTCTGGCGGGTGCGGAGAATAGCACCATCCCTACAGAGATGCTAGCCTCTGTGGCATGGCTGCCACTGCAGCTGCCACAACTACACCAGAGCCAGCACCTGTGGCAGTCCACATAGCTTCAGTCCCTGCTCCAGGTCCTATGCGTTGGGGCACCAGCACACCCTCCTCACCATCATGGGCAGTGCAGCCCCAACACCATTATGGCTTGGGCAGTGGCCGCACCACTGAGGAGGAGGAGGACATGGGTTTCTGCTCCCCGTGCTTCAGCCCAAACCCTCCCCACATCCCACCTCCTCTGCCTGTGTACCCTATGACAGCTAAATTTGCAAGTCTAGATGCCATTGAGCAGAGTCAGGCATTGCTTGGGATACTGGCGGGCCAGTATATCAAACATATGCAGGCCATGAGGGACTGCCTGCAGGGGTTTGCCACCGGATGTCCCGTTCCCTCAGCCATGGCACCACTGCCATGACCACAGAAAGGCAGAGAATGCGTGATCATACAGAGGCCATTTCAGCCTTTGATGAGGCCCTGAATGCCTGCATGCTGCTCACCCTCCAGCATATCTGGGGCCACAGGTCTGAGCCCTTTACCTCTGTCACATCCACGAGAGGGGTAACAGCCCAGCATCCCAAAGTGCTGCTCACTGCACCACCTGACACCAAAGATGCTGGACCGGGTGTCCAAGAGGCACTGGAACTGACAATTGGTGTGACATTGCACGGGTGTTTTGGGGATAGTGAGGCCAACAAGGCTGAAACACGTGTATGGGGCTGCTGTTGGTACTCGTGTTCAAAGGAGGTCTGCCTGCCATTTTGGTGCAGGGCTGCCCTTGTGGGTGTGACAAAGACTGATATGCAAATGGGTGAAAAGTACAGTGAGCAAAAAGCGATGGCTACAGACTCTCAAAGTGTAAAAAAACAAAGAACAGCTAATCATGCCATTTTCTATCTAGAGAGGGGTGCCTGCTACCTTTTTTGTAATTTTTGCAGGGAACTTCCGGTTGCTCACCCTAAGTTGCCTGGGGGAACCCAGACGTGGATCCCTTGCTCACTGTATTCAGAGAGGCACAGCTCCACCTCACTGATGAGGCCAAACAAAGCTGAAACATGTGTATGGGGTTGTTGTTGGTACTCTTGTTCAAAGGAGGTTTGCCTGGTATTTCGGTGATGGACTGCCCTTGTGGGCGTGACAAAGACACCTATGCAAATGGATATTCCTCCTTTGTGAAAAGTACAGTGATCAAAAAGCGGTCACTGTGGACTCTCAAACTGGGAAAAAAACACAGAACAGGTTTATAATGCCATGTTCTTTCTAGAGAGGGGCACCTGCTACCTTTTTTTATTTTTTGCAAGGAACTTGGAGTTCGTCACCGTAAGTTGCCTGGGGGAACCCAGACGTGGACCCCTTGCTCACTGTACTCAGAGAGGCACAGCTCCACCTCACTGATGAGGCCCAACATGGCTGAAACACTTGTATGGGGTTGCTGTTGGTACTCTTGTTCAAAAGAGGTTTGCCTGGCATATCAGTGCAGGACTGCCCTTGTGGGTGGGACAAAGACTGATATGGAAATGGATATTCCTCCTTTGTAATAAGTACAGTGAGCAATAAGAAATGCCTGCAGACTCTCAAATGGGAAATAAACACAGAACAGGTTATCATGCTTTATTCTATCTAGAGAGGGGTGCATGCTACTTTTTTTGTAATTTTTGCAGGGAACTTGCGGTTGCTCACCCTAAGTTGCCTGGGGGAACCCAGACGTGGATCCCTTGCTCACTGTAGTCAGAGAGGCACAGCCCCACCTCACTGATGAGGCCCAACAAAGCTGAAACATGTGTATGGGGTTGTTGTTGGGACTCTTGTTCAAAGGAGGTTTGCCTGGTATTTTGGTGATGGACTGCCCTTGTGGGCGTGACAAAGACACCTATGCAAATGGATATTCCTCCTTTGTGAAAAGTACAGTGATCAAAAACCGGTGACTGTGGACTCTCAAACAGGGAAAAAAACACAGAACAGGTTTATTAGGCCAAGTTCTATCTAGAGAGGGGCGCCTGCTACCTTTTTATGTAATTTTTGCAAGGAACTTGGAGTTGGTCACCCTAAGTTGCCTGGGGGAACCCAGACGTGGACCCCTTGCTCACAGTACTCATAGAGGGACAGCTCTACTTCACTGATGAGGCCCAACAAGGCTGGAACACTTGTATGGGGTTGCTGTTGGTACTCTTGTTCAAAGGAGGTTTGCCTGGCATATCAGTGCAGGACTGCCCTTGTGGGTGGGAAAAAGACTGATATGCAAATGGATATTCCTCCTTTGTGAAAAGTACAGTGCACAAAATGTGATGGCTGTGGACTCTCAAAGTGGGAATAAAACACAGTACAGGTTATCATGCCATTTTCTATCTAGAGAGGGGCACCTGCTATCTTTTTTGTATTTTTTGCAAGAAACTTGGGGTTGGTCATCCCAAGTTGCCTGGGGGAACCCATATGTGAACCCCTTGCACACTCTACTCAGAGAGGCACAGCTCCACCTCACTGATGAGGCCCAACAAGGCTGAAACACGTGTATGGCGTTGCTGTTGGTACTCTTGTTCAAAGGAGGTTTTCCTGGCATTTCAGTGCTGGACTGCCCTTGTGGGTGGGACAAAGACTGATATGCAAATGGATATTCCTCCTTTGTAAAAACTACAGTGAGCAATAAGAAATGACTGCAGACTCTCAAAGTGGGAAAACACACAGAACAGGTTATCATGCCAAGTTCTATCTAGAGAGGAGCACCTTTTTTGTATTTTTTGCAAGGAACTTGGGGTTGGTCACCCCAAGTTGCCTGCGGGAACCCAGATGTGGACCCCTTGCTCATTGTACTCAGAGAGGGACAGCTCTACCTCACTGATGAGGCCCAACAAGGCTGAAACACTTGTATGGGGTTGCTGTTGGTACTCTTGTTCAAAGGAGGTTTGCCTGGCATATCAGTGCTGGACTGCCCTTGTGGGTGGGACAAAGACTGATATGCAAATGGATATTGCTCCTTTGTGAAAAGTACAGTGAGCAATAAGAAATGACTGCAGACTCTCAAAGTGGGAAAAAAATCACAGAACAGGTTATTGTTTGTTTGTTTGTTTGTTTGTTTATTATGTGTAATGCGCCGGAATACCCTAGGGTAACAAGGCGCAGCAGATACAAGGATTTGCGAAGCTTAGTTGCATACAGTGAAATATATACATGGCATATACACAGTAATAATGAAGAAATGCGGGAGTATATACATATATACAGTTAACAATTGTGTGTACGGTATGTCGATGGCATATACACAGTAATAATGAAGGAAAAGCAAGGAGTATATACATATATACAGTAAGCAGTTGTGTGTACGGTAAGTCCAAGTGGCAAAAGGGAGACGCAGATCATGGCTCAGTATGTTTAGGCAACGGCTGTCTTCAGCCAAGACTTCATCTTTGAACGGAAATTTTGGTAGGGTAAGTCCATTTTAAGAGTGGGTGGTAGGGAGTTTCACAGTCTAGCCGCTTTCACTGGGAAGCTGTTACCTCCTATGGTAGAGCGTTTGTAGTTGGGGACGGAGAGGCAGTTTCTGTATGTTGTCCTTGTCGGTCTCAAGGATGTCTGTCAGTGAAATCTGTCGATCAGGTAGATGGGGGCCGCGTTATTGAGGGACTTGTGGGTGAGTGAGGCAATTTTTAGGGAGATTTTGTCTATGATAGGGGTCCAGTTGTTCTGTTGGCTGTGTACTGTGATGTGGTCTCTTCTGGAGATACCCAGGGCCGCTCTGAGTGCATTATTCTGGAGGATTTGAAATTTGCTGGTGGTGGCTTTGGAGGACCCAACATAAAGCGCGTTACAGTAGTTTAAGCGGGATAGTATGAGGGCTCGGGCCAGGGTCAGGCAACTGGTGTCGGATAGAAAAGGTTTGGCTGCATGGATCAATTTACACGTGTAAGTCGTGGAGGAGGCTAGTGAGTTTACCTGTCTATTAAAGGAGAAGTTGGAATCCAGGTAGAAGCCCAATGTTTTGATTTCATGTCCCACTCTGATAGCGTTGCCATCGATCATGAAGGATGAGTAGGCTGGGCTTAATTTCTTTACGCTGGCAGTGGTACCCAGGGTGATGAGTTCAGTTTTATCATCATTCAGGCATAGTCCATGAGTGGCCATCCATGCCTGGATGATGATGTAAACCCTATTCACCAAGGCCAAATCCTTTTCATAATCTCCCGAAAGCGGAAGGAGGATCTGGGTATCATCTGCATAGTTAGTGTAGGTGACACCGAGAAGATCCAGATCATCGAAAAGGGGCTTGGTAAATATGTTGTACAGTGTAGGGGAGACACAAGAACCCTGTGGTACGCCACAGGTGATGGGTATGGGGTCTGCAGCATCTGTAGGCGAGAAAACCCTCATGTTTCTGCCATGCTATGTTCTATTTAGAGAGGGGCACCTGCTACCTTTTTTGTATTTTTTGCAAGGAACTTGGGGTTGGTCACCCCAAGTTGCCTGGGGGAACCCAGATGTGAACCCCTTGCTCAGTGTACTCAGAGAGGCACAGCTCCACCTCACTGATGAGGCCCAACAAGGCTGAAACACGTGTATGGCGTTGCTGTTGGTACTCTTGTTCAAAGGAGGTTTTCCTGGCATTTCAGTGATGGACTGCCCTTGTGGGTGGGACAAAGACTGATATGCAAATGGATATTCTTCCTTTGGGAAAAGTACACTCAGCAATAAGCAATGGCTTCAGACTCTCAAAGTGGGAAAAAAAACACAGAACAGGTTATCATGCCATGTTTTATCTAGAGAGGGGTGTCTGCTACTTTAAAAAAAAAAAAAAATCAAGGAACTTGGGGTTGGTCACTCCAAGTTGCCTGAGGGAACCCAGATATGGACCCCTTGCTCATTGTAGTCAGAGAGGCACAGCTCCACCTCACTGATGAGGCCCAACAAGGCTGAAACACATGTATGGGGTTGATGTTGGTACTCATGTTCAAAGAACGTTTGCCTGGCATTTCGGTGCTGGACTACCCTTGTGGCGGGACAAAGACTGATATGCAAATGGGAATTCCTCCTTTGTGAAAAGTACAGTGAGCAAAAACCGATGGGCTGCAGACTCTCAAAGTGGGAACAAAAACACAGAACAGGTTATCATGCCATGTTCTATATAGAGAGGGGCGCCTGATACCTTTTTTGTAATGTTTTGGGGATGTTGATTTGGGAGGATTTCTGGGGTGTGGGGAGGTGTTGTAGGCATGGTGTTTTGGATATAGTGTTTTGTGAGGGTTACAGGTCACGGTTTTTGGGAAGGTGTTGTAGAGATGGTGTTTTGGGGATGGTGTTTTCAGAGGGTTTTTTGGAGAGGGTTGTTTGACATTTGCACATTAAATAGTTGTTCACTGAAGGTAATGCTAGGGCATTCCTCATTGTGTGCAAATTTTAATTAATAATGTCACTGTATGCAAAGGTGTGTTCAAGTACATATCAATTTGCCTCAAAAGAAATTGTCAATCTTTTCTTGCCAAATCAGACGTCCCTCCCTACTCTCTTCTCGATCACTCCGTGGCAGCACAGTACCCTCACGTAGTGAGTCCTCTTCCTCTGGGGGTGGCATGTCCTTGTAAGAGGGCAGGAGAACATTCCGCCTGAGACAAATGCAGTGCAGCATGGCACAGGCAAGCACAATTTTTCTGACCTTCTCTGGCTTGTATATTTGGTTCCCCCCAGACCGGCATGGCCACCGGAAACAAGCCTTCAACAGTCCAAAGGTCTGCTTGTGGCAGAGCCTGGTCCAGACGTGTGCCTCGTTGTAGGCCACCTCCTGTGGCATCTGTGAATTCTTCACCAGTGTCATCAGCCATGGTAGCAGGGTGTATCCAGAGTCACCTGCAAAGGCAAAGGTAATACGTGTCCATTATAGATCATTGTGGATGTGTTGCCTGTCACAATGGCATGTTGATAGTCTGTGCATGCATTTCACAAGTATTTTGACACAGCATAATTTACCATACTAGTACTTACATATTGAGTCATTTACTCAGGGGGTACATTTGTTTATGTTTATGTTTATTCATTTTTATTGTGCGCCAGACCCGAGGGTAAGAGGGCGCAGGAGCAACAAGGTAGGTTATTCTCAGCTTAGTTACAATGCTGTACAGTAATTACAATGAGTACATTGGTTGAAAGAGTTGCGATAGAAGCAGTGATATACAATTTGCAGGTATACATATTTACATAGTTTACAGAGGCAAGGTAAGTTAAACAGTCAATTAACGGTCATTTTTCTTTATCCACTGGATGTAGTTACATCTAAAGTGGGTGTAGGTTTGAGGTGTCCTTAAGGAAGGCGCTAAGGAGTTCCAGTGTTGGGCTGCTTTCACCTCGAAGCTGTTGCCGCCCATTTTGGTTCGTTTGAACCTGGGAAACTGTGAGCAGATTTGCATTGGAGGTTCTGGTGGGTCTGTTGGGGGGTGTATCTTCTTATTCTGTCGACTAGGTAACGGGGGGCAGCATTGTTGAGGCATTTGTGTGTTAGGGAGGCTACTTTGAGCAGGATTTTGTCTGTGGTGGTAAGCCAATTATGGGTTCTCCGGATGTTGGAAATATGTTCTCTCTTGGGGATGCTGAGCGCTGCTCTGAGAGCATTATTTTGCAGAGTCTGGATTTTGTTGATAACCTGTTTTTTGGCTCCTACGTAAAGGGCGTTACAATAGTCCAGTTTTGATAGTACAAGGGCTCTGGCTAGAGTGGTGCAACTCTGGGTGGATAGGAAGGGTTTGGCTGCTCTTATTATTTTGCATGTGTAGGCCATGGAGGCTGCCATGGAGCTAACCCGTTTGTCGAAGGAGAGGGAGGAGTCAATGTAAATTCCTAGGGTTTTCACTTCTTTGGCTACCTTGATCGAGTTCCCGTCTATAATGAAGCTAGTGTAGTTGTGATCCAATTTGGTTAGGTTGGGGGTGGAACCGAGGATGATGAGTTCAGTCATATCATTCAGGCATAGACCGTGAGAGGCCATCCATGCCTGGATGATGAGGTACACCCTGTTCACAAAAGGCCAAATCCTGGTTGTAATCTCCTGTCAACAGGATTAGGATCTGAGTATCATCGGCATAATTAGTGTAGGTGATACCCAGACCATCAAGATGATCAAACAAGGGCTTTGTGAACATGTTGTACAGTGTGGGGGAGACGCATGATCCCTGAGGGACTCCACATGTGATGGGGATGGGGTCGGCGGCGGCTGAGGTGGAGAAGACACGCATCGATCTGTTGCTCATTAATGACTGGTGCAGCCGATGGCTTCTTGGGAGAAGTGGGCAGCTGAATCCAAGTGGTTGCATAGAATTTTGTGATCTACTAGATCGAATGCTGCCGAGAGGTCTAGGAGGAGCAGTAAAGCAGTTTTCCCATTGTCTCTTAGGGTGTCAATTTGAGCCTTAAGATTGATAAGGGCAGTTTCTGTCCCATGTTGGGGTCTAAAGCCTGATTGCCGGATACCCAGGAGATGGTTTTGTTCAAGGTATTTTTGAATTTGTTGGTAGGCTGTCTTGTCTAGTATTTTGAGCAAGAAGGGGACGGTGGTAATGGGTCTGTAGTTGGTTGGTATAGAAGGGTCGAGAGAGGGTTTTTTGAGAAGAGGGAGAACCCAGGACTCTTTAAGGTTGTTGGGGATGGTACCTGAAGAGAAGGAGGCGTTAATGAGTTTGGTAATGAATGGTGAGATGTCTCTTGCCACATCTTTAATGATTTGTGAAGTGCAAGGGTTAATGCTCAGAATGATTGTGGGCAGCGGGGCAGTGTTGGTAGAGTTAGTCAAATTAGTTATGGATTCTTTCTTGTTGTTTATTTTAATTTGTAGGCCTGTCACTTTATTAGACAAGGCATTTTGGACACTGATGCACCATTGTTTGTCATTCACGCATGTGTCTGCGATTAAGACAGGTGTTTCCAGCTCTTTAATGATAGTGAACAATTCTTTGGTACTAGAATTGGCTTGAGATATTCTCTGGTTGTATGACTCTTGTTTAGCGGCTATAATTTCTTTTTTATAAGTGAAGGTTATTATATTGAGAATCAGCTTGTTATTGTCTGTGGGTGATTGTCTCCAGGCTTGTTCCTTTTTGCGTTTCTCTAATCTTAGAGCTTTGACGTGAGTAGAGAACCAGGAGTTCAGGTGTTTTTTCAGCTTGCATTTTCTTAATTTTAGCGGTGCATGATTTTGCTGTAACCTTCTACGAGGTAGTGGGGGTTGGAGGAAGCTGGGAGTTGGTTTAAAGTCGGGAGGATGAGGGGGATGAGTTTTTCCACTGTGATATTTTTCTTGCTTCTCGTAGGGATGGCTGAGGCTTGCAAGTTATTGGTGATGGGGCTTGAGGCTTTGAGGGCAAAGGAAAGGAGATGGTGGTCACACCATGGCTGAGGGGAGTTTGCGGTGATGGAGGCCAGACAGTTATGGTCTGCTACCCAGTCAAAGGTTCTCCCTTTGTTGTGGGTGGGGGTGGACACTCTTTGGGTGAAGCCTAGTTCTGACAATGTATTGTTGATGAGGGTGGCCTGGTGGTCTTTGGGGTCTTTAAGGCCTAGGTTGAAGCCCCCTAGGAAGAGGCTCTGGGAGGTATTTTTTAGGTTATTTGTGAGGATGGTGGTGAGGTCTTCCTCGAAGGAACCTAAGGGTCCTGGAGGTCTGTAGAATAAATGAATGAATATAGTTTGGGAATTGGCAGTAGGCTGCTTAGCTGTGAGTGATTCACATGATGGGAGGTGGTTAGAGGAGTCAAGTCTAATGTTGAGGTGTGTTTTGGCAATTATGGCCAGGCCACCATCCCTGGATTCTGTTCTATCTGCTCTGAGGATGGTGTAGTCGTCGGGGATGGCTAACGCGAGGGCTGGGCCTGCGGCTGCATGGAGCCAGGCTATGAAATCTAAATCTTCTGCTAGAATGAGGTCTGTTATGTCTGTGGCATGGGCTACTATAGAACGTGCATTGATTAGGGCGCCTCTTATGGGCGGGCGATAATTTTGGTGTGGGTAGGAATGGTGGCTGTGTTGTGAGCCTTGTGCTTGGTCATAATATTGGTTGGGCTGTGCTTGGGTCTTTCCAAAGGAAGGTTGGTGTGAGTGATCATATGCATGGTTGGGGAGCGGTTAGTCAGTTTGGACTGGATGGAGTCCCTAGCTCGTATATTCTGCCATCCGAATCTAGCCATTTTGATGTGATATTCTGCCATCCGAATCTAGCCATTTTGATGTGATATTCTGCCATTCGAATCTAGCCATTTTGACGTGATATTCTGCCATCCAAGTCTAGCCATTTTGATGTGATATTCTGCCATTCGAATCTAGCCATTTTGACGTGATATTCTGCCATTAGAACCTAGCCACTTTGATGTGATATTCAGCCATTCGTTTCTAGCCTGCCCTTAGCGGCCCTGATCCACTGCGTAACTGCCTGCCCTAGCGGCCCTGCCCCAGCGGCCCTGTACTGCCTGCCCCTAGCGGCCCTGCTCTATTGTGTTATTGCATGCCACTAGTGGCACTGCTGTACATCTCTTGTCTACAAATGCAGCCCCCCGGCACACACCCCAAAGCGCCTACACACCTCCCTTCCTCTCTATCCCTCTCCTTCACAGCCCTCTCCCTTCTGGCCATCTACAGCATGACGCACCCAGACCTGCATGCCCACCCATGCCTTACCCCACCATCTGACCTCATACACACCACAGAGCCATCTGCACTCCATTCCACACTCAACTACCCCACCAATCCGACCGGACATCACCCACTCCACCTCAGGCTCCACAGACTAAGAACACGCACCAAACACCTCCTAACTCTCCGCAGCACTCCACACTCTGCACTCCTTAGGAACAACAGACTCAGCTCTCGCACCCATACATCAGCCGCCCAGACTCACCCCTCTGACCACACTCACTACCCTAGCACCCATCACGCTGCACCTATCACGCCCCAGCTTCACACCACCAAATACACATCGCCCACCCCCAACACCACCAACGCCAACACTCACACCCTACGACCAGACTTAAGATGCGCTCTCATCAATGCGCGCTCTATCCATGCCCATGCCATTGAAATCAATGACCTTATCACCACCCACAATCTTGACCTACTTGCCATATCCGAAACCTGGCTCCATGAAGCCTCCAGTCCTTCCATCCACCTCGCTCTCCCTCAAAACTATACCATTCTCAGACAGGACCGAAAAAACTCCAAAGGTGGTGGCGGCGTCGCCCTCATCTTTAAAGACACCCTCTCCCTAAGAATGTGTAATCAACAATGGGACAACAACGCTGAGCTACTCACGGCTAAACTAGCCCTCTCACCTAACTGCACCATAAACTTCTTTATCACCTACAGACCACCAGGATCACCCCTAGACTTCCAAAAACAACTCCTCCAAAACATAGGCAACAACCTCAAAAGCACCACCAAAAGCATCCTCCTAGGGGACTTTAACCTTGGTTTAGCTGACCCAAAGGACAAAGCAGCCGCAAATCTAGCCAAAGAACTATCAAACATGGGGTTCGAACACAAAATTACTGCCCCCACTCATAACAAAGGCAGATCCATTGACTGGCTAGCGGATCACAACTGCTCATCTGCAATTACCTCCATCTCGGCCCTCCCATGGACGGACCATTACCTCATTCAATTCTCCATTCCTACCACGCCTACTCATAAAACCTTAACTCATGCCCCACCCGCTAAAGTAAGAAGCTCCAAAAAACTCACTGCTTCCAACCTCGCCCCTCTCCTCGACATCCCTGAACTCAAGCCTCCTTTCATCCATGACCCTACCTCTCTAGCCAACATCTACTCCAGCACACTCACTCAAGCCATCGATCTCATTACCCCTCTAGAAGAAAAAAAAGGGAAAAAATCAATGCACTGCAATTCATGGTTCACTGAAGAACTATCTGACCTTCGCACCAAGAAACGCAAAGCCCTATCCAGATGGCAAGCAGCACCCAATCAATCCTCACTTAAAGATTTTAAAGAGATCTCCTTGACCTACAAAAAAGCCATATTCCATGCTAAATCCGAATCCTACAATCAGAGAATTATTAATGCCAGCTCCAAATCAAGAGAAATATTCTCCATATTCAAAGAACTCTCCACACTGGCCTCCGTCCCAGATGAAATCATCAAGGATGAAGCCTGGTGCACAGGCATCCAGGCTGCCCTCCTCAATAAAGTTAAAACTCTCCAAGACAAAATAGCCTCACAACGCAAAGCCCTCAACACCCCCACCTGCTCACCCACACTCTCCACCAATAACTCTCTCTCACAAACACCCCTCTTTGCCTTTAGAGAAGTCTCAGAAACGGAAGTTAAAGACCTCCTCAAAAAGATTAAACCTTCCACCTGCAAAGGGGATATCTGCCCACCTTCATTAATCAAAGAGTGCTCAGAATCCCTCACCCCCATCATTACAGCCTTTATCAATGCCTCCTTCGCATCTGGAACTGTACCACAATGCCTAAAAGAAGCTTGGGTCCGCCCGCTCCTGAAAAAACCCTCTCTCGATCCTTCCTCCCCTAACAACTATCGCCCCATCACCACCGTCCCCTTTCTCCTCAAAATCATAGACAAAGCCGCACACAATCAAATCCAACACTACCTGGAAACCAACTCCATCCTAGGCAAAAGACAATCAGGCTTCCGCAAAGGCCATGGGACGGAAACTGCCCTTCTAGATTTAAAAAATCAAATTACCAAAATAATGGACACAGGCAAACCTGCTCTCCTCCTTCTGCTCGACCTCTCTGCAGCATTTGACTTGGTCGACCACAGCATTCTCACATCTCACCTCCTCAATGCTGCACACTTCTCTCACAAGGCTACCACTTGGATCACATCCTTCCTTGAAGGTAGGGCCATGAAAGTGTACTCGGACCAGGACAGCGCCCCCCCCACCACTATAAACTGTGGTGTCCCACAAGGATCCTGCACTGCTCCGACCCTCTACAACCTATTCACCAAACCCCTCTTTGACTTACTGGACTCCCTCAACATAGCGTACACAAACTACGCAGATGACACGCAAGTTCTCCTCCCCCTCTCCGGAGACTACGACCTAGACTCAGAAGCCCTCCTCAAAATCTACTCGACCATCCAAACCTGGATGGCTATCAATGGTCTCTGCCTAAACGGAGACAAAACCGAAATCATCATCCTAGCCCCCAACGAAACACTAACCAAACTTAGCCCCAACTATTCTCACATGTTCATCGACAATATTAGCATACCTGTCTCCTCCGCCGTCAAGACCCTAGGAGTCTACATTGACGCCACACTCTCAATGACAAGACAAACCAGCGCCATCGCCTCAGCTTCTGCTCTGACTACCAAACTCATCTACGCCATAAAACCCTACCTCACCACGCCTAACTGCCTCTCCATAGCCAGAGCTACCATAGGAGCCAGATTGGACTACTGCAACGCCCTCCTGGCAGGCACATCGTCAAAGAACCTAAACAGACTCCAAATAGTGCAAAACAATGCCCTCCACGCTGCACTACACATTCCCAAAACTGAACATATTTCACAGGCCAGAAGACTTGTCCACTGGCTCCCAGTTAAGGAAAGAATCAACTTTAAAATCCTTACTCTCACACACAAGTGCATCAATCATACAGCACCCCCCTACCTATCTGAAACTATAACTAAGAACTCTTCCACCCGTCCCAGAAGAAGCCACCATGCCAACCAACTCCGAGTACCCACTGTAAAAATAGCCAAAGCCGCCGGCATTGGCTTCCCACACATAGCTCCTAAGCTCTGGAATGCCCTCCCTAACGCACTCAGAGCAGAACCCTCTCTGTACTCCTTTCGCAAATCTCTCAAAACCACTCTATTCAACTAACTCCATCCTTCCTTCACCCACTCCAGCTCGCACACGTCTGTTTCGAAATATGTCTGATACGTAACGTGCATTGTAATGAAAACTGCTTTGTTGTAACCACCTTCCTTCTACGGTAACCAGACTATGTATGTCCTCATGTAACAGCGCCACGATGCCCCCGGGCTGATGTGCGCTCTAAATAAATCCGAATAAATAAATAAATAAATAAATAAATAGTATAGTTTAGATAGTCTGGCACGTAATCTGGCATTTCTCGCAGAAAGGCTACATGGTAAGGAGGAGTGGGGCAGAGTGGTTGTGACGTAAGGCATGATGGAGGGTGATGGAATGGTGCCTATGGATACCGAGCTAGAGGTAAAGCTAGGAAAGCTGGAAGAATTGATGAGGTGGAGAATTACTCTCAGCAGTAGTGAGCCGATGCCTGGTAGGTACATTTTGTTGGCAGTAAGTGGGGTGTGGAAATCAAATTGCAAGGCAGATCTAGGTTGAGTATGCGACAATCAAAAGGAAGGCGGGTGGCTACTAGATACTGCATAGATAACAAGGTGGTAAACAAAAGGCAGGGCAGCTAGGTACAGAATGTAGTAGTCAAGTAGCAATTGGTTATCAGTCAATTGGCAACGCAGGTAGCTACTAAGTGCAGCGTGACTACTGGTGCACAGGATAAGCGGGATCAACGTTGGCTAGGATGCACACAATGAACGGAATCAACAATGGCTAAGATGCACACAACGAGCATGATCAAGATTGGCTAGGGCGCACACATTAATCAGAATCAACATTGTCTGCGGTAAGTGCCAAGGTGGGTACATTTATGTGAGACAGAATGGTCCCAAGTCTCTCAAATGATGAGGTAAGCGCACAGTTGAGTACAACTGCTAAATATACATCGAGCTGTTATTCTAGCAGGATCAAAGTAGGTACACGTTTGTAGGGTTGTGAAATGGTATATGGGCACAGTTTAATGTCATATCATCAGTGAGCACGGCATTTGGGGCACACGTTAGAGCGTTCTGAGTCAACAGTGATTCATTGAGTATTCGGAAGGCAGACAGCAGTGTTGGTGTGTCTAATTGTAGATAGATACAGGTGCGGGAAGAATGCAGCGCAAGGCGAGCTTGGCCGTAGGGTTACGAGGCTACAGATAGCTGATCGGGTACATGCGAGTACATGTGGCTCTATTGCAATGCTGTATAGAGTTGCATAGGCGGATGAGGGACTTGCAATTGGACAGGCAGTATTAGAGGGGGGACTGAGACACCAGATGGGAGCACATTAAGGTGGAGTGATATAGCATGGAATAGAACAGTACCGTATAGTTCATTGCCCGGTCCAGAATCGAGCAGAGTTTTCAGCCGACATTTGCTCTTGCACATAGGTCTCAGACAGCAGTCATCGGTTTCAGAGTCTGGGATTGACAGGGCAAGCATGCCATGATGCCTGTATTGGGCCTGTGTGTTGCTCCCATGCACGTGCGCTGATGGGTGTTTAGTTCTACTTATGCAGATGATCTGCATCAATTACATGATGGCTTCACATCCATGGTCACCTGAGTAGCATTACTTCTGCCAGTGTCACATTAATGTGTTACAGCGTTGAAGCATGTTGTTACATGTATTGGGATGGACAAGGTCGCATTGTGGTTCCTGAAGACATGTGTGCTTGTTGCTGGCCTTTTGGGTGAATATACATTGGCGATTTACTGTGGCATTGTCACTCATGCCTTAGTCCTGTGGGTTGTAGTCTCACATGTGCAGAGTGTAAGGGAAGATCTTGTATGTACAGGGCCTTGACAGTATCTGTTTTCTTCAGTTGTGGTAAACCCCCTCAAATGGCATGTCAATAGTGCTGTGAGAATAGTCAGTGTGATGGCACTTGTACTCACTCAATATCTACGTCAGTTGCCCTCTGTGCCTCTCCAGGCATCCCGGCAATGTGCTGTTCGCAGGACCATGGCATCGTAAGTGGAAACAGGGAAGCAGGCACAGCAGTGTGTAATGAGAAAGCTAGGATCGCAGTTGACCTAGACATTCAGGGAGTTGTACTGCTTCCAGTTGTAGTATACCTCCTCAGATGCCACCCACGCCACATGAGTGCAGTCCAGTGCAGCTATCACGCTGGGCATGTGTGCTGCTGCATAGAATTGTGCCTTCCTGGCGTTCTCCTGTGCTGGTGTGGTGGGCAGGGATATGTGCTTGGAGAAACATGGCACAGGAGTGCTTCCTGCACGTGCACAAGCACATTTGAAAATGTGGGCTGGGAAATGCCATCAGCATGCCTACAGTTTGCTGGAAGGGGTGTTTTGCCAAAAAATACAGGACAGACACAAGATTCAGCAGTGGGGATAAGGTTGTCCTGATGTTGATCATGCTCTCTGTGTCATCCTGGATCAGGGTCAGCAGCTCATCAATGGTATCCCTGTTCAGTCGGTACAGGGTGATTAGTGGATTTTCAGTCAGGGTTCAGGGTGAGAGCCTGACCCAGAGTATGGGTGCTCGCCTTTTCCTCCTTTTCCTCCTCACCCGTCTCCTCCCCTCTGCATCCTGCTCTTCCAGCCTCTACAGCTCAATGAGGAGCTGGAGCAATTTTAATGTCCATGTGCACAGACACCAGTGACAGCATGATGGTGTTAGAAAGTGCCTTTGGAGAAAGTGTCTTTGGGGAAAGTGCCTTTGGGGAAGTGTAGGCCTTATATACCTCATGTACCACCTTTTAGGTGGAGGTAAATGCGCTGTGTTACTGTTGGTATTACCACACAATGTAAATGGTATTGCCGCCATTTTCTGTTATACAGTGGTAATACAGTTTTGTGGTTTCTGCGGTAATACAATCGGCTCTAATACTGTTGGTGTAATGAGCAACCACATTACTGTTGGTGCAATGGTAAAGTGGCGGTAATGATATTGCCACCACTTTAACATATACCGGCAGACTCGTTATGAGCCCCTAAGTCATGACTGCTCTCCATTGCTACTTTGATTGGGATTTGGTTAAACTCTCACCGCTCCCTGTTCAGTATAACTGGGGTCCTCCTAAAATCTGCCCACCAGGTCAGATTCTAGTAATCCATCTTAAAACCCTGTGATTCTGTTAGTAATAGCAGTCAAGCTGATGTCCAATAGGTCCAAGCTCCAATGAATTTCAGGGGTTCCATATTCAGACCGGTAGGTTGCAGCAGAAGAGAACTTTGAGGCACCTCTGCAACTTCTCCCCTTCCTTTGGAAGTGAATGACAGTAGCTGGCAGCGTGTCCCAGTGCCACACCGCACGACCTGTCCGCCGGCTCCACATCAGAGACATCACAGGCAGCTGCTGACAGTGCTCTGGGCCTTTCTCATCGTTTCTGTGTGTTTTGCATATCAAACACTGCTCAATATCCTGTCGGTGAGCTTAAGAAAGGTCTGCCTGAAATGGAGCTCAATATTTAATGCTGACATGTTGCATGCAGCTAGCCACGCCCCACATAGCTTTGCCACTGCCAGCTAAACAAATCACCTACCTCCATGCATCCACATATGACACCAGTAAAAACGTGCAAGTACCAAGACGTCATACAGTAGCTGTACAAAGAAAAAAAAAATATTTGTTTACATTATTTTTTTATTAGCATTTTATTAGATTACACATTTAAACTTGTTATGCTTTCATTCAAGTCCTTAAAAAGAAAAAAAAAGGGGGGGAGAAAAAAAGGAAAAAAAGAGAAAAGAGATACATTATCAAAATACATTATCAGAATACATTATCGCAACAGGGAAAGTTCAGTGTCCTTCGTCCATCCTGATACAGGAGATACACGATCTCTATTTCTCGAGCAAGTCTGAAATGTCTTTAAAAAAAGCTAGTAACGGCAGTGACACCGTAATTCTTTTCCCTTGGATCAAAAGATCGCGTATTTTTTAGGTGTCCTTGTGGAACAGTCATTTAGGAACTCACCCAGGTGTTTTGTTCATAAATCTTTCAGTGCCATGCACTCAATCATGAGATGTATTTGAGTTTCCAGTGTCTCTGAACAAACTCTACATGAATAATTGTGCTCACTTTCAGTCCGCCATCTCTCAGTTACTTCCATGGTAGGGAACACGTTAAGAGGAGTCTTGTGAGCTGTTGTCTGAGGGCAGGTGATGGAAGTGTCTTTATATAGTTCGGGATCTCACCTCTTTTCCCAAACACGCTTCCCATTGCTCCTCCAGATTTAATTGAAGTAATCGGCTCATTTGTGGTGATCCAGTCAAGATCAAAAAGTTTTTTTTTATTTTTACGTGCACTGGGTTCTCCATCAAGGTGTCTTCTGAGAGGGCCAGATTTTGAAGTATTACTGAGCATATACTTTTCCACTCTGACAACGTCTTTCATGGTTTTTTTTCAGAGCCTTATTCAATACTTCAAAGCCTCCCTCCCCAGGGGGAAGCAGACATTTACGTAGGAAAGCTAGGGTTTTCCACACCAAGACGGCATACAAGGATGTCAATCCTAGCTCTCTCCGAATTATTTCCACTGGCAGTGAATTTGGCATGTCAAGGACTTTTCTCCAAAAGATACCCTCAGCTTGTCACCAGGCTGATCCTGATTACAATAGTTGGGTATCAGCAACGTATAAGAGTATGGGCGTTACCTTCAGTTTATAAAACTCAATAACTGGAGATAAAGAGAACTTACAATACCTCTGTTTAATGATTCTAGCTTGGGTGGCCAAGTTCCTAGCTTTAGATTGTAATATTGTCAGTCCAAAAGAATCATTAATACTGTTATTCAAAGACATGCCGAGATAAGTCATTTCTACCACTTCTGGAACTTTCACCCCTTTAAGGAACCATGCTCTCTTAGTATGTTGTGATCGCCTAGCATTACCTAGCATTAAAATCTTTGACTTTTTGGGATTAATTGTCAACCCATTAGAATCAACGTAGGTTGCCAGTGCATCCAACTGTCCTTGCAGACCTATCTCTGTGTAATCTGATTACAGAAGATCGTCTATGCAGAGGAGTCTACTCACTGCTGTTCTGGAGATTTGTGGTGGAAAACTTCTCACATTGGTGAACTCCTCTTCGATGTCAGAGGTGTAAAGATTGAAGATCACCGGGGTCAGTTGACAACGCTGTTTTAGGCCCTTATAAGTGGGAATTTCATTAGATAGAGTCCCTCTCTTGTCGAGTCTTACTCTAATCGTAGTTGAAGTGTGGTGTATTTCTAGGGCTTCTCTTAGATGGATCGGGCATCCCCATTGTTGCAATGTGAACCACAATATGTTCCTGTCTATAGAGTCAAATGCATGTACCCCATCTATCAATACCAAATAAATTTGGTTGTTATTTTTGGAACCTTTTACTCAGCACTTGAAAAGATTAATCAGGAATAGATTTAAGGAAGTTCCTTTTTTGAATCCTGACTGCCAGGGATCCTGGCGTTTCGTAGCAGTACTCCAGATGTTTAGTTCCTTCAACAGAATTGCAGAGAACAGTTTACCAACCACATCGAGAAGGGTGATTCGTCTATAGTTAGCTGGATCGGACCTATCACCCTTCTTATAGATAGGTACCACAATGGATTTAGTCCAGGACTGTGGAGTGGACCTTGTGGCCTTGATTCTCTCAAACAGTTGCATCATGAAGTCTACCCAATAATCCAAATCTTTTTTAAGTATTGCGTTGGTAAGGCCATCTGGCACTGCAGCCCTAGACCTGCTTGATTTTCCTATCAAGGTCATGATATCTTCCATGTTGATTTTAAAGCTCTATACACTGGAGCTTTTCATAGCTGGTCTTGCTATGAGGTCCCCCTCATAGTTGAATAATCTTCCAAAGTGGCTCTCCCAGATCCCTGCAGGTACTGAGTTACCAAGTAGGGCATCCTGTGGAGCCGTTAGTGTGTTAAACATCTTCCACATGCCGGCAGTGTTCTTTGAAGCTAGTACCTTTAACATATTTTCGCCATCCAGTTGGTATAACCGGCTTCTGTGATGTTTTAGCCAGTTTTTGAGTGATTGGTTAGCCCGTCTGAACCCCTCGCCAGCTGTTAATGTTGAAAATGTTATATGACTTTGACACAGTTTATTTAATGCTTGTTTCTTGTCTGCCACTTCTCGATTGAATACATGTTTTGCTGTGTATTTTCTTATGTTTCCTAGTCCTCTTTTGACTTCAAATGATTTTAAAGCCAATGGGTATTCCAGGATCGATTGGGGTTTTCTTGCTTCATCTTTTAGCAAACCAGTAGTTACAAGGGCTTTAAAGTGATCCAACTCTATTTGATTAATTCTTAGATGATTCTGGCTGGGCATAAGTTCCAGATTCGAGTGAAATGAAGTTTGATTTGAGTAATGGTTTCCATCCGCCCTGTGATAGCCTTTTAGCAGGAGCAGATCGTGATCACTCCGAGTAGTTCTTATTACTTCCAGTGATCCTAATTTTCCCCAGAGGTTTTCTGTAAGAAATATGTAGTCCAAGGTTTTAACTTGGTCTCATCTCTTTCATGTTCTACTTGGAGGAATGTCCCCCTTTAAATGTCCATCAACTATGTGAATATTTCTTTTTTTTTAATTCCTCCCTCCAAAGTTGAGTATTAATTCCTTTGCATCATCAAAGTATTCGACGTTCAGGTCGCCGCATAACAGAATGTCTAAGTTATCATTGGCTACCCTTGCTTCGTTGATGTAGGTCATTATGGTTTCTGTGAAGTTGCTGGCCAGAAGAGAGGCCGAATTCCAATAGAGATTGCAGATAAGAAGTGTTCTGTGATGACTTTCAGTAGTTAGCTTGTTTTCCAGCACTATTAGTTGAACCAGGGGAGTTGGATTTCTCATGGATCGCACCCACCAACCAAGTGATCTATTGACAGCGTTGATCATGCCAGCTGTTGGGCGCCCAACGTCCCCTTTCGGGACTGGGTTTGAGTAGACATCAAAGCCCTCCAGGATTGGTGCCTCCCTCAGCAAAGCTTCCTGGAGGCATAAGATGCCATAATCCTCAAAGGTCAAATCTCCTTTACCAAAGAGGTGCTTAAAGCTCTAGAATTCCAGGATCCGAAAGTCATCGCTTCATATGGTTTACTGGTGAAGTCTTGTAAATTCATTTTATCTTGTGTTTCCTGTAAATGTTATGATTTGGACGCCAGTGTGGCTGCTAACCAGCTCCAATTCACGCCTTTATAATCTTGGTTTTTATTCCCGATGGCTATGGGATTATCTTCGTTGCCCCCAGGTGTATCAAACCTGACCTGTGTAAGGCACTGAGTTGTCTGTCCTATTAGTTCCCGACCAAACCGGTCTTCTTTGGGAGATTGTTTTCCCAAAGAGTACCCTAATAGCACCTAAGTCATTGTTTTCCTATTCCTTACACCAATATGACGAGTCCTTGTGTGCCTTTCGTCTAATTGAATTGCTTGCGTCCAGTTCTGTCAATCTAAATCCCACAGTAAACAGTTTTATGCCTTCTTTATCCAAGAGGTGTTTCACTCTTAAATGAACAATGTGAATTGCAGCTCGATCTAGCCTAGATTCATCAGGGAACTCTAGCAGGTACAAGTCTTTGGAGTTGATTGTTTTCATTTCCGGGATACTCCGCACAAGTCTCATAACATTCTCCCTATTCAGAATCAATTTATCATTGATATTCAAAATCCTCTCCAGAATATATTTCTGGACAATGTTCTTGACTGGTGTGTTGGTTTTTATTGTAATTGTGAGGCTCTTATGTTCCTTCAGCACTATTCTTTGTCCTGGTGTGACAATCTTCTCTTCTCTCGTTATAAGACCCTTCCTTTTCTGTTCAAATCTCTTGTATTCATCTGTAAGTAGTTGTTCTGGGTCCTTTGAGGCCTTTTGTGTGTTCCCACCTTCCCTCTCCAAAAATGAGTTAGTGCTGGACGTGCAACTTTTTTGTTGGTAATACGCTCATGCTGGCGTGATCTTTAGTGGAGTATCTTACTTTTAATAAAGTTTTTTATTTCGATTCATGCTCTTCCGGTAGGATGCTCCTGTCTGCTGTGTTGGAAGAACCGTTTTCCTCTTCCTGATACTGTTTGTCTACTTCTTGATCGTCTCTTTCTAACTCGTCCGTTGATTCAATACTGACCTCCTTCAACCCACCCCATCAGAGTAAGTTGAGAAGTTTAGGAGCTAAGGAAACAAAGAAGTACCCAAAACTGGTGATGGTCATTTTACATTTTAAATTTGATCTGAGGGCTAGTGCAAATAATAATATTTGTAAAATGAATTGAAGACTGATTTCCCAGGAAAATCAGCACAAAGTGCTTTGGTAATGAGCAGTGCATGGCAGTGCTCAGATTATCAGTGTTTTTCAATGGTGGTTGCTGTGATTGGGTCCTTCAGAACCTACAACTGCCACTTATTCAGGATTTTGTTGTTTTGTTTCGCAACCATAATATCTAGTTAACAAAACGTTTCTACACGCTTCTACACTGAAAAGTAATGTTTTTTTAAGGGGCAGTTAACCATGAAGTCACCACTGGTGTATCACCCTCAGCTTCTTTGTACTGTGTGGTATTTACTTTCTTACCCTCTTTTTAGCTCTCCTCCCCACCGACCTTCAATGACATGCTATACCGCCTTAATCCCTTTATAAATTTGCAATTTTGTAATACCAGCTTGCCTGCACACACGGCGGTAAGCACAAGTAGTGGGACAGTCACCTTAAACAAGTTTGCCAACCAAGTGGGGACCCAGGAGAATAAGGGCTCGAACTGCATGTCTGAGGCAACTGTCTCTGTTTCCTTCGTCATCTGTTCATGGGCCTGTCAGTGTTCCATTGGTGGCATCATTTGCGCGTATCATGGGGCAGCAACTGACTGCTGCCACCCTTCATTGCTGTTAACATGTCTAAAACATATCTATTTTGCAATGCCACCAGTCTTTCAGCACAGAGTTCTTCCCTCACTGCATTGAGCCTCTTCTCCGTCTAATTATTCAGCTGTAAGAGCTTTTAGCGGGTCACCTGCATCCACTTTGCATTAGTGGCTGCTTGGACCCCAGGAAGCAATAGTGATGTGAAAAAAAGATGCCCTTGAGAAAAGCTGAAAGTGATGGGGTATATTTTCCTTACTCCATGACAAGGACGCAGACCAGTAATTACTGCTACGCTTCCTTCTGTTCATCGTTTGCCGCACCCTTCTTGTGCCTGCTGTTCTTTCATAATCTTTCATATTAGCAGTGCTGGGTGGTCATTGAAAGGTATGAGGTCTGCATGTGGCACTAGAACGGGAGGGCTGTGAAGCTTGATGAGAGAACATAGCCCCCCCCATCAGGTGGCTGCTAGTAATATGCCTTAGTCACACATGCCTACCAGTGGTCCATCACCACTACTGTTCCGCTCTGCAGCGCAATGCTACCCATCACCATTGCACAGCCGGCATTGGCCCCCAGATATGTTGTCTCCATTGACCTAAAACATAAGGAAAATCATGTAAAATGTTTTTTGCGAACTGGTTGTTATCTTTCATCTAACCACCTCAAGGCATGCACATACCTATCCCACACTGTCCTGCAAGTGGTATTTATTCTTGTTACTACATCCTCCTCAAATCCCACTAATCATTCCACTCAACACTGCACCATTCCCCCCTCCCATTTGCCCTCAATAAACACAGATTCATTCATCCTCATCAAAGGTCTTGTATGGCACCTTGGAATGTCATGCCTTGATGATTTTTTTTCAATACACTGTCATGATCAGTTAACAAGTGTTCTCCTTTTCTTGTACCTTCAGTTATATAATATACTATTATGTGTTTAGTAGCTTCTTTTGTGGCCATCCTTTCTTGCTGTATATAGTTGTCTGCATATACCTTTTCCCCTTCATCTATCCAGTGGACTGCCACAGTGTTGCCCTAAAAGAGCCCTTGTGTTCTACATAATGACAGGAACATTTAGCATCCCTCTTCTCGCACTGGTACCTCTTGTGGCAGAAAGAATTTGGTTGCCCCTGTGATGTGTGGGAAGAGAGAGCACACATAACAAGTGTCATTAGCCCTCCCTCTCACAACACGCTGCATATAAACATACCACACATTGACAGATACCGTGGCTTGCCTGCCCCAATTGCATTGTGGAAAACATCTGTATTGAACCCACTTCTTTTTGTGCTCATATTTGTGTCATTATTTTTTACAGTGTTGTCGGTGCCTTTGTGTATCACAAACCAGAGAAGAGCGAGAGAGACACACACACACAGATAAAAAGCCAAAACAACCCATAATGCATTAATTTTCTGTTTCCTTGTATTGCTACGACTTTTCGGAGGCACACCTTCTTCCCCCTCCACGGGCTTCCAGTAGAATTTAATAGCAGAGAAAATAGTCATTGGTGAATACTTCCCATCAAGTTGAAATGCCCCTCTCCTCTTCTCTAAGGGGGTTGGTGCTGTTGACACTGTTATGGCTGGTGTCTCAACAAATGGAAATGGAACCATGGTCACTTATCAGTCACTTTGATGGCTGTAGGAGTTGCATATCCCATGACGTGTGGCTCTGTAAACCTAGGCTCTTTCCATTTTTCGGCAACATTTCTCATGAACATCTTTTTGCCTGGGTAGAGGGCTGCAGCTGGCCGGAAGGCGTACCCTTATTGCATGCTTGTTGGTGACCTCTCGGTAGCCGGCCGGCTTGAGCATGGACGTACCTGACGAGATATATAGGTGATTGCTTTGGTAAGTTCAGTAAAGTATATTTCAACTTCCTCACCCATTACCTGTGCAGAACTACAAGCATCTGAAATTCTACATGTGGAAGAGGAAGGTGCATGCATTCTACATGATGCAATTTCCTGTAAACTCACATGCTTGCCAACATTCTGTGACCAAAAAGATGTAGGATTTTTAAAGTTTCAAAAATAATAATTCACATAACAATGACATCACAGGAAAATAAAAAAAACATACATTGTTGGCACCATTGAAGCATTCTAAAATACACAACCCAGCAAACAGCACAACATGGAAAGATGTTCAAATGTTAAAAATGTATAATTCTGAATGGTAAGTTTAGACCAAATTAAATTACACAGAAGGTAATCACACAGAGCTGGCAGGCAACGTTTGCCACTGCTCTGTAGCAGCAGCCTGGGCAATACATAAGTATTCCTGCAGTGCAAGTTGAACACTGGATGCCGTGGAGGCTGATACCCCCCTGAGTCTGAGAGGCAGATGCTGGGTGATGGCATTACGCTCCGCCACTTGCCTTCACTGGTGGTTCACCTAAGGGTTGTCCAGACGAGAGTGCAGGGCAGAGTCACATAGCTGTCAGGTCAGTGGATTGGTCTGAGCCCAATCAAAGTAATCACCTACTAGCGCACTGCACATACGGACTAATTAATGTATTGCATACTTTGTTCTGCAGCCTGCCTTAGATCACATAAATTACCTGCCACTGTAAAAAGCAGTAGGATCGGTCACCCAAATCTGTAGGTGGTAGGATTGCTTAAAACGCAGTAGCCTACTGCCTAAATCTGTAGGGTTGGCAAGTATGAACTCAGCCACTAGTTCATGCAACTTTGGGGTGAACCCCCTTTCATTTATGTTTGTGGCAATGTGTTTCTTTGACATGTGGGCCTGGAAATGTAGCTGTTCTTACTCCATATTAAGTTATTTTCTGGGCATCACGGGCTTTCCTGTGATATTTTGTTAACATCCCAGATTGGTGGGATTAAGAGAACACCCCTTCTGTATCCACAGCTCCTTCTCTACTGGGAATGCTTCTCTCTGTTGTTCAATCATCTGGACAATAATTATAATTGTATAATTATAATTGTTCTTTTATAACATGCTTAATCCCAGTGAGTGGTTCCTAAGCGCAGCATCAGGATTCAAACCTGTGTTGCGCTCTGCTGTCTTTCTTCCAAACAAATGCATTTCTCTAGATCCATCCTTTCTCCCCAATGGGCAGTGCATTGAATGTCTCTGTATTGTCAATGGGCCTCATTACGAGGTTGCTGGTCCAGAATCAACGTTACCGGTAAGCTTGTCAGTACCTTTGTTTCAGGACTGGCAAAGTATGAGGTCTGCGAGCGGGTGTCCGCCAGGACTGACCTGGCAGGCGGAATGGCACATGCTTGCAGACCTGGCCGGATGCACCGACACGATTCCTGAATGGTGCTGGTGCATCCATCCTCCCCATTCCCATTGAGTTCAATGGGACTCGAATGTGAATGCGGAGAAAAATATTTCGGCACCCGGCAATGAGAAATTAGCAGGACCACCAGGGCCGAAATGCTCCGGTAAGTACCCATTGCCGAGCGCTGAAAAAATCCCGTCTCCAGCGGCAACCGTGATGTTTTTACCGGCACGACTACCGCCGGACACATAATGAGGCCAAGTGTCTGTAGTGTCAGTGGTCTCAGGCCTTTTTGAACCTTGCGCCATCATAGGCACTTTCCTTCAGTAACAGGATATCATTTGGAAGTCCCTTCGGGCAGGAAGGCTGCTTCTTTTGCTGCTTGGTTGGCCATATCATTTTCCTTGGAAATAAAGTCATGATCACCTGTGTGGGTGACTCACTTTATTATTGCTACCTTTACTGGGACGGTCAACACCCTTATTAGCTGTTTCAGGAGACCCATCACTCCTTCTAAACCCTGTCCTTTTCCATCAAACCAACCCTAAGTGCACTGTGGTTGTGGCGTAACTAGACTCAGAGAATATGTTGACCATGTGCCTCTTTGACATGTCTAATGCTCTTATTAGGGCCACTAATCCAGTTGCCTGTGCCTTATGTGACCCACCAACATGGCACTCTAATGCCTGCAACAAAGCTTATGACCCTCCCTTTATTGCTTCCTCCTTCATCTGGATTTTCTCCTCTAATCTGTCCAAGATGCGCAGTCATGAACACAGTCTCCTTGTTCAGCGGGCTGTGCTGTGAATTCTGGTGGGTTGCCCACGCGACATCTAACAACTTCTATTGCTGGTTTGGTCATTATTAACTCATATCCCTGAGGCTCTCTGCATCGTCAATGTAGATTTTGACTTCTTTAGTATTGTGAAAAACATATGCTGCACGTATAAAACTATGGGCCACCCCATTGTTATCATTGCTGCCTTCTCTATTGCAAACGCTGAAGCTGCAAGTGCTTGTTTGCAGGGAAAATGACCCTGAATCACTGGGTCTAACAGTCCACTGTAGTCCACTGTAATATGCCTGGGTCTTGTGCCCCTGTGGTTTGTTCTGTGTGTGGACAGCAGTCATCACTGTGCTGCCAGAATAAGAGAACACATAAAACGTATCATTATAATTGGGGGTTGCCAACACTGGAGCTTGTGCCAGTGACTCTTTGAGTTTGGCAAACTTATCATTCATTTCAGCGATCCATTTAATATGACCCTTTTCCTTCTGTGCTTCTTTGAGTGCCTGGAGGAGGGGCTTGGAAAATATTGAGTAATCAAGCTCCTATGTTCTGCAGTAGTTGCACAGTCCTTGGAATTGCTGCATCTCTTTCACTGTGAGGGAAGCAGGGTCCTGCGTATTGCCTCTACCCGGTCTTGTGTTACTGTTTGCACTTCTCTGGGTATTATCTGTCAAAGGTACACCACCTCTTCCTAACAGCACTGTAATTTCTCCTTGTCTACCTTGTACCCCTTGTCTGTTAGCAGGGTCAAAATAAATATGTAATCTGCCCTTCACAGTTCCTCTATCACACTGCACACTAAATGGTCATACACATACTGTATCACTGTGCTAGGTACCAGTAAATTGCTCAGATCCATCCGGATCACTTTGTTGAACACACTGCGGGGCTCACAGTACCCCTGGGGTAACCATGTGTGTTAAAATCAATCCCTGAAATAGTTGAACCCACTGAGATACCTGGAGTCGGCATGTAACAGGATGGAAAAGAGCACCTTCTTGAGTTCAATTACTGTGAAGTATTTGGCATTTGCTGGTATATTGAATATCGTGGCATGGTTTGGAACAAGTGGAAATCTGGCTTCTACCACATTGTTCAGAGGGATAAGGTCCTGTATGAATTGCCAAGCCCCTCACTTTACTTTTTTGATTGGGTATATTGCTGTGTTGCATGGGGATGTTGACGTTTGTATTATGTGCTGCTGCCATAACGTGAGAAGGGTGCCATAAATGCCCTCATCTGGTTCGTGTTAAAGTGGGTATTGTTTTACCTGGGGCAGCAACACCCCTTCCTTTAACTTTATGATGATGGTCCCTGTTCCTTTTAGCATTCCCACATCAAGGGGCCGCTGTGCAGTAGCACCTGGAGCATTCCAAGCGCTGAATGGGATTACCAAATAAATGATCTCATGCCCAAATAACCGGACAGACTCGAAGATTATAGCAAAATACTACTTTATTCTCAGTTCATTAAAGTAGGGAAATCTGGCGAACAAACACATTGTAGCTCACACACTCTCAGTGCATTTCAGATTTACAAAAGAGTATATACCTGTCATGAGCACTAAATCCCCAAGCAAGCATTCCCTTTCATTTAGCAGGCAGATAGGGGCTATGTGGTTGAGGACCTGGCACACAAGACACACTAGGGATTCCTTATGGTTCATTCACCCTTATAACACTGGATAATATTGTGTTAACAGTAATATAGATCCACTTCCAGTTAGGAAGCTCCTTTTCCTGTTCCTTGTGCCCATTTTGAGAGTTGCGGTCTAGTTTCTGGGTGTGGCTGCCTATATAATCCACACCCAGTCAGCAACTCGTGCTTCGTGTGAATTCTGTTCCCACACTTACGCAGCTCCGGAGATCTTCTGCCTGTCATCCTGGACGTTTTCAGCCTCAGTCTTCTGCAATGCACTGCCTTACCTCCCCTTCAGCAGCGGTTGCCTTTTCCTTCATTCTTCTCTGCAACACGTAATAGCTTACCTGCAGGAACTCATGTCCTCGTCCAACATCTACCGCGGAGGCTCCAGTTCATATCAGCGTCGCTGCAGCAGTAAGCTTACCTGCGAAATTCCTTCCAGCTTTCCCCACTGTGGGAATCCTCATTCCGTGCAACTCCGGTCATGTGCAGCTCCCTCCGCTCAAAGTACCGCACTGCATGGCACACTCCAATCCCAATCCTACAAAAGAAAAAGACAGTTAATGGACATTTCAACAAGCAGATAAGCTGACAATATTAAAGAGCAAACTTACCGATCACAGCAAGGTTCCAACTCATCAGTCAGGACCACCCAAACCACGACGGCAACATCAGCAGCCTGCAACCTGAAAAGACAGAATACATGTAAGAACCAAAAGACATTTGCATGTTAAAGAAACAGCCGGACAAGCAAATACCCACCGAACCAGTGAAGTAACTGGGTTCAAGTCAGCTCAAGTTTCAGCACCCCTGCATAGCTCAGGAGGGAGAGCTCACCAAATGAACATACAAGGTGAGCCCAATAGAATACACACACAAACACCAGGTACCCGGGGAAGGGGATGGGTTGTGATACAATTAGACAAACCAGGGTAGAACACTAACCTAATTGTTGTGTCCACAGGTCCACCTTAGCAGTCCTGAACCGCAGTTGTACAGGGAAAATAAGTACTTGAGCCAGAGGCATTATCCATCGCTCCTGCAGAATTCAGCTGAGTGTGACAATACCACATTTTATGACAGCTATGACATCATCCTATGTGGCAAATAATAAAACCTATCGGGCTAAGGGATTGGTTAGGAGAGACATATATATCTATAGTTCATATAAGTGTTATTAACATCATCGGATGCCCCTTATCTGGTAGGCACGCCTTGAAGAACCTCTAACTATGTAAAATACTGTATTGCAGTGCCTGTGAGCTCTGCAGCTTTGGTCTTCCTCCTCTCAATGCTTCTTGTTTACTTTCAATACGATGCTGACATCCATTTTCTCAACATGGCTGCTTTACTTGTGTTATATTTCCTACTTTAGAAGCTTCTACGTTGTCTTATCTACCTTGTGTTTCTGCGTATATACATCGATCACATGTCTTTTCTTTTCACTTATCTTCTTATTATATATGGCTTTCTTCACATTCTTATATATGTTAACTTCGTTGCTTTAGTTACATCTTTATTCTTTAGACACCCTTTTATCAGGTTTAGCGCCTTCACCTATCTTCTCTCTTCATGAAGTCACTTCACATCTGTCTGGATTTTTACTTATAGTTCTTTTATATCCAGTGGTGTCTGCAGGCTCATGTCTACTGCATCAGTTCTAGGGTGCATACAATATGGTTGTTTGAGCGCATAACGTCTCTCATACCTTTGATGTAGAATTGGGATGATACAAGGTGTTCTCTTGCTTCTAGTATGACAGAGGTGAGGGGGGGCTCCATACATGATGTGTACATCTGCCTCTCTCCATTCCCCCATCTGGTCGAGTCCTCAACCACCTCCTCAGTTTTCTTCATCTTTTCTTCACACTGTGGTTTCTTCGGAATCCATATCTTTGTCACCCCCTCTGGTAACCTGCTTTCTTTATGTGTTTATCTACAATCCAGGTCAAAGGCAGCACTGCCCAGTCAGCTGGCAGAATACTCAACATTCCACATAGGTCTTATTATCCTTGGGATACTAATACTTTGCTCCTGCGGGTGCCAAAGTACTTCCTTTCAGGTGCTCAATGGTGGTGTTTTCAGTCTGCGTGTGCTCATCAGTCACAGCATTAACATCTTCATCCCAATAGCTTTCTTCAATGTTTTCTTGCATTGTCCTATGATGATTCTTAGAAGACAGAATCCCAGCAACACTAACACTAGTATTGCTCCCAGAAATGTGTAGGCATTTTCCATCCAAGTTGGAACTCACGAGAACAAGGATGGGAAACGATTGTCATCCTCCGTCTCATCTACTTCTTCTGACATATTCGAATGCAGGGTCGACAACAGAGATATAGCTTCTGTCAGGTTTCCATTTTCTCCATCGTGGGCAGCAGTGTATGTACAGTAAGAAGGCCTGATCTGGGCACACACACCTCCTTCCATTGCTGTAATCAAGTCCAGGACATATCTGTTCTGGGGGGTCATACACCTGAAGGCCCTCAATTCATCTTTATTCACATTACATATTTTTATTTCTGTTTTAATTGTTTGTAGCAGTTCCCATCTGGTTATTGGTGACCACTTGATGTTCACTGCAGTTTGAATTCCAGGCATGAATACGGCTGTAAATATCACTGATGTCCTACTCAACAATGTATGATCATATGGGATATTGTGATAGGTTTCTATTGAGTTTGCCAAACGCAAGTGCTTTCCCTACTGTTTGATGAGCTTAAGCAACCTCTTCTTGCTTTGGTATAAATCAATTTTCGGAAATTTGGTGATGTGGAGATCACTTTGGGGAATCACCAATGCATGAACATGTACTAACACTATAGAACATATTACTCCCCAATTTTTAGGTAGCTTCATGTAAGCTTTGGATCCACAGCCCCAGTAGTGGTCCATCAGCACAGCAGTTTCTCCTATCATTCCTGGCACATCAATTATTTACTTGCATCCTTTATTTCCTCCAACTTTGGTGAGACCACTGTTTCTGAAACACAGTGTTGCATTCTTCCTCAGCAGTATAGATACTGGTCCTGCTTCATTTTCAAACCATGTTAATAATTTTGGCATTCGTCATTTACTATTTGCACTATCTTCTCTGGTGTTGTCATCACAAAGTGTGCACTGCATCCCATCATTCCTTCATCCCATCCTGTACTGGCAGATAGACGTCCATATACCAATAGCTGAGGTCTTTCCAAGATTCCTGGCAATCCTGGTGTTTTCCATGTATCTGCACAATCCAGTCTTTTTTTGTTCAACAATCCTCCTTTGTTCTCCAGTCAGAACACTGAATGTGTACAAGAGCAGTCTGCTATTCCAACCGGGGTCTTTTTTAATCTTCTGCATTTTTATGTAAGCATCTTCATATGGGAATGTTCTCTTTGACATCCAAATTGTCCTCTTCTTATGCATGCTGCTAAATGACTGAGACACTTTGGATCATGTGTAGGTATTTCTCTTGCTATACATGTTTTTATGTCCTTTCTGTGCTTATGGCATAAGGGATGAAAGAACATACATAGCAGCTCTTATCAGACGTTCTTCTCCCCACCTCTCTCATGTGCTGATACCACATGTCATTCTTAACATTTGCTGACTTATCAATGCAGATATTTATATCCCGATGATCTTCTTCAGCATCCTTCTTAAGTTGTATAATTTGCTTGGAATATCAGGGAAAATATGACTTGTGCTATTGTTATGGATAGAAATAGAGGTATCATGGACACATATTGAAAAACATCATTTGAGGAAAGGCTATTATAATAAGGAAGAAAAGACAACAAATTGTACAAAATGTAGCTACAGGGAATGTTGCAAAAAGAAAATCATACACCACACTGCACTTTGGGTATCAATCAAACTTTTTGCTAGCAATGTGTCTCTTACAAACTGGAAAAATCTCATTCTACTTTATAAATGTATAATTATTGTGACTCTTTTTTTAATTATAATAACACTCTTTTATAACACAAACTGTAATATTATTGCAATGATGATGCAGTAAATACTAGGAGATGTTTTAGGATTTCCAAAGAAGTTGACAATATCAAAGTTTCTTCTCATTAGAGCTGGATAGGATCAAGGTTTATATGTAAAAACAGCATACAAGAATGTGTGCAACATTACAGACAATATAATGTGTTTTCTTTTTAAAACATTGGGGGTCATTACGAGTTTGGAGGTAGCCATGGTGCTATTAGCACCATGGCTGCCTCTAAACTCGTGTCCGGGTTCCTTGAATGGGGATTTACTGGGTCATTCCAACCTTCGAGGACCCGGTAAGTCCCCATTCAAAATACCCCTCCTCATTCCCATTCGAGCCCCCATAGGGCTCAATGGGAATGGGGAGGGAGCTAATAACGGGCCCGTTCATAACGGGCCCGTTATTAACTCCCTGGTCCCTTAGCGGCTCCCGCTAAGGGAGGCTGGTAAAACCAGCCATCCTTAGCGGGACCCGCTAAGGGACCTCGTAATGCAGTGGTAAGGGGTTAACGGCACTGGCATCCTTACCGGCACCGTTAACCCCTTACACCGCACTCGTAATGAGGCCCATTGTCTCTTTAACCTAGCGGGAATAGTTTGGTAAATTCTGAATAGTTTGTATTTTTGCTTTAAACTCTGGAATAATCGAGAGTTTTAATTGTTCTCTATTTTGATGAATCTTGTTTCTCTTGGTAGCCGATCTAGTCTGCAGTCATGGAACTTCTTCTCTTGCTTCATTGTCAAGCGTGCCGAGGGGTAAGGGTCTCGCCTTATTTACGTCATTCAGATGCAACCAGGCTCATCTTCCTTGAATTTTCATGGCAGTGGGGCAGTCCCCATATACTAGGTACAGTCCTTCAAAGTGAGGCTTATTCCAATGGCAAACAAAACTCTTGACAAACACTTGGTCCCCTGGATAAGTGCCTTTAACAATTCTATATGATTGATCATTTGGCTGTCTTCGTCAATCTTCTTCGACCTTCCCTCTGATTCTTGATCTGTTGGAAAATAAAAGAAATACTATCAGTTATAGTTGACATATAATCATGCATCTCATCTCCTAATGTTTTTGCTACACTATGGGCATCAGTTTCTCTTCGAGTGGGAGGAGCAATGGGTACTCTCATAGTGTCCAGTCACCAACCAATGAGGAGTCATGTGGTGATCTAAGCCAAGCTGATTTCTCAGTGCAAACAGGGTAAGGGGTAGGCAATGTATCCATCCCTTCTTTAAAGTCATCTTTATCTTGGCTATCCTTACTTGAAAGAGTCTTTTTAAATGCTTGCAAATACAATTTTCCTGTGGGTGATAAACATATGAAAATGTATGTTGTATGCCTAATATAAGAGTAATTTGTTCAAACATCACATTTACAAAATGCGGGCCATTATCAGTCTGCAGGAATTTGTGTACACCACATCTAGGAAACACCTCATGTACGAGAAACTTGGCAGCACAGGTGGCAGCGGGGTGTGTTCATGGACCTGCCTCAATCCATCTGGAAATGGGACACACTACTACTAACATGTTACTATAGCCATTGCATGTTTGTTACATATCCACATAATCTATATTTAGACGCTTAATAGGACCATTAGGTTGGGGTATTACTCCTCTCACTGTTATTAAGGTATGACCTGCTGTGAACCTCTGACAGACGATGCAGTTCACAATAAACAGTACAATGTATTCTAATACATTTGGCAAAAAACAGTCTTCTGCAATTGTGGCAGCAAGATTTTCTCTGGTTATGTGCGCAGGATAGTGAAGCTAATCCAGCGCAATTCTCAATAATGCTATAAGCATAACTGGCTTTCCAGTACCGTCTTGTCTCCATATAGCCTCAGTGGGGGATGAAGTACACCCCTATTTTTTCCTGTGGAGCTAGACCTTGCAGCTTAATTAACTGTACAATGGATAGCATATTAAAACCTTCCTTCATCTTCATTCATCATTCTGGTGTGCTTAACACTTTCTACTTCAAAATACAAATGTTTGGGAAAAATGCTGCTCATTTTGCTTCAACTTCTGCGGCTTCAATATTGTGAGAAATCATGTCTGTTCTCTTAGTATGGGCTTCACATTTCACCATGCTGATAGTCAATGGGAGCCTTAGAACCTCAATACATTTGCCCAATAGAGATCCATTTTGCACTGGTGTGTCGTCTGCATGGAGGAAGCCCCTCTATTTCCAGTGTGTCAACCCTGCATGTACGGTTGACATCACATAGGCGGAGTTCAAGAAAACTGTCACCTCTTAATCCTCATATCTTTGAAATGTGACAATAAGCACCACTAATTCTGTAGCCTGTGCTATACAATTTGAAGACAATCTCGCACTTGTCACTACTTCACATTCACCATCCTTTTTTAACTTCACTACTGCTCATCCAGTTTGCCTTTCTCTTGTCTTTTGGTCGATATTTGAAGAACCATCAATGAATAGAATTTCTCCCCCCCGAGAACGTTTTCTTTAACCTGGGAATGTCATCATAGAACTCAGTAAACGTTGTGCAATCATGTACACAGTCCACATTCTCTTTTGGTTCTGCAATGCATATTGTGTTATTTACTACTGAAATAATCAGGTCATATCCTGACGCTCTTTGCGTAGTCAAATTGCTTCTAGTTTTCTCCAAAATGGCAAATAGGGAATGCTCAACGAATAACGTCATTGAACACCCCATTGTAATACTTGTAGCTTTTTCACTGGCAAAAGCATTGGCATCTTATTCCTATTCCAAGGGTAAGGCCCTCTCATGATGGGTCTAAAATCCCACTGTAATAAGTCAATGATTTGTGTCCATGTCCTAATGTTGTCTTCTATGTTAGGATTGCTGTCATTACTACTCCATTTCAATGTGAGAATAAGGGGCTGTACAAATTGCTCTTTTCAACTCTCCAAATCCTTTAGTCATCTCATCTGTCCATATTATCTCATTTCTACCTGTCTGTGCTTCCTTGAGTCCTTTCAAAAGTGGTCTAATATATTTACTGCAATAAACAAACCAGACAGTACAATAACTGTATAGGACTACATACTGCAGCATTTCCCTCACTGTTGTTGGTTTTAAAGTTTTCATGATTGCTTTTCATGGTGTCACTTTTCTCATGTCTTGAGGGATTAACTGTCCTACATACAGGACCTCTTACTGACAGTACTGTAATTTCTCTTTGTTCACTTTGTATCCTTTCTCTTTGAATACTGTTATTAGCCGGACTGCATCTTCTCTGCATGTTTCTTCTATCTCACTGCACACTAATTTGTCATCTATGTACTGAATTATTGTGCTCTCAAGGTGTACATTATCTAGGTCCATCTGAAGGACCATATTAAATATCTATTGGGACTCACAGTACCCTTCTGGTAATCTTGTATGTTTCCAGCACTGATTTCTATACTAAATGGAAATAAAATCTTGGGAGTTCTCATGAAGGGGAATTCAAAAGAAAGCATTCTTTACATCTATTACCGTAAAAAAAATGGCTGTAGCTGTGATGTTGCATAATATGGTAGCTGTATTAAGAACCAGAGGAAACTCTGCTTCAACAATATCGTTTAGGGGCGTAGATCATGAATAAATCTACACAACTCTCCCATTGATTTCTTCGCTGTGTTACATAGGGAGAGTGATGGTACCAGTATTCCCTACTGTACTAAAGCGGAAATAGTCTCAAATATACCTTTGTCTGCTTCTCTGAACATGGGGTACTGTTATGGTTGTGGTAAAATTGCTTCTGGTTTAAGCTTTATTTTGACTGCTCCAATTAACAAACCCACGTCAAACAGACTACTGGTCCATAAAATGCTTGGCACCTTTTCTAAATCTTTCTGGAATAATGACAGTTTCTTTTTCACCAATGCCATTCTCTGTGGTATTTCCATACTGTCAGCTTTATACAATACTAGCTTAACCACCCAGCTTCCCCCGGGATTTCAATTCTCAGATTTTTAAATATCTGATTTGTAAGTCTCACATCAGTTTTTCAGCAGTTTCATTGCTTTGTTTTTTAGCAGCGCAAATTCTCAGATCAGTAAGTCTTGCTTGAGCTGTTTTATTCCTTTGTTGTTTAACAGCATTAATTCTCTTATATGCAAGTCGGGTTTCAGTTTCTCTAGCAGTTTTGATGTCTTGTTAGCAGCACACATTCTCTGATTAGTAAGTCTTGCTTCAGGTTCTTGAGCACTTTCTTTGTTCTGTGTGAAAGCATGTTGAATTCTATCAGCTTCATGGTCTTGAGATCTTCCTTCTTCAGAATGTTGATCATGTTTCAGCTTTCAATGTTTTGTTTTGATTCAGGTGGGATTAAATACTGCTCTCCTTTTTCATGGCATTTCTGTACAAATATATTTGTAGGACTGATGCATTAATGAAAGAATATTATACAAACAAAATAAGTCTTTTTGATTAACATGGAGCCTGATTCAAATCAACTGATTCAACTGTCATCGTCAAATTGTAGCCACATTCCATTTGATGTCATGAGGCTGATGTACCTCTCCTTTGCAAAATGTCGTGATAGGAACTAATCTGGTGTTGATCATGTTTCAGCTTTGATGTGCAATGATGAGCACTTTCTAGAAATGACCTGTAGATGGTGGTTTAACAGCACAAAACGAAATGCTGAAAAACAAAGCTGAAAAACCAAAAAGATTAATTATCTCAGGAACGGGATGCTCTATTGAGCCAGAAATAGATGGATTAATTTGGCAATGGAATAAAGAATAGTCCATTCAAAATTCATGACAACAGACCTGACCATTCATGAGGAGTTACATCCCCAAGAACACCATATACAAACCCACAAACACAAATTTGTTTTATGTATATATATAGATAAATGTAAGGATTATGAAAAATACTAGCACATCATCTGAATACTCATCTCAAAACAACTCTTCATCTGTCAAGTCTATATCCTTCATCAAGAGTTATTACTGTTCTCCATGCTCTTCTTTCATCATCTGTCCATGAACAACAACCCTTGCTCTCTAACTATTGCTGCTTCTAGCTCTATGGCAATAACCTGTCCTTCCTCATCATCCTTAGGTATTTTTGGTCTAAACAGAAATGTGTCAGGCATCTTCAACAATTTACCTTTCAATCCAGGAAGCCATGTCAAAAAATAATTACCCCACAGGAAAATACACCTGGTTCTAAAGGAACATTGTGTGATGCTTTTATGGCCTGCAAATGCGAATATGAATTCTCCTACATGCATGTAATATAGCACTGGAGTGCAGCGTATTATCCCTTTGTCAGTAAATTATACTGTCATGTTTAGTTTTGTCATCAAGTCAAGTCCTAATATGTTAACCGTTGTCTGCCGAGAATACAATAGTGCCATTGAAATTAGTAATTCATCAGTAAAAGGAACTAAACTCATAGTCCCAGAGAATCCCTGTGCATTCCTGGCAATGCCAGACATTGGTACTTTCCCTCGCAAGTACAGGGTCGACTTGCTTGCGTGTCTACAAGAAACAAACATGTCTTGTCTCGCATCATTCCCCAGACCCTTGCTTTCTCTTGTGGGTCTGGTGTCACAGATATTACTGAACACATCAGGCCACTCTGTGGGATTTCCTATTCTGGATGTAGATGCATCACCGTACCCACTACTGTCACATTCCCTATCCTGGTTGTAGGTGTTTGTGGGGCTCCTGTATCCGCATTCTATTGTGGCACCGTGGCCTGTTATGTCTGTTCTTGTTGAGTCTGTACTTGTTGTGTTTGCAAAGGTGCTTGCTGTGGTTGCCCTTGTGGTGACAGTGATGTCAGAATTGTAGATGCACGTGTCTGATACTGCGTGTGATCTTGTTCATAATACTCTGTTTGTTCTGTACTATTCGATGGAAAATAGCCCATTCCCCCTCTTGGGTTTGGCAATTCTGTTGCATACCTCCTCTACTTCTACATGCTTGGGCAACATGTCCCATTCTCCACAATTCCAACACTGTGGTGATGGTCCTCCATTGAATCTTCATCCCCATTGAGGGTATTGAAATCTGCCTCCTCGTTCTCTAGGTACATTCCCTCTACCAAATGGCCAAAAATTGTAACCACCCTGATCTACGGGGCACCCTACGTTGCTTGGCTGTGTAGGCTGTGATTCTTGTGTAACCACCCCTTCAACACTTGTCAGTACTGCTCGTTCTATGGTGAATTTCGACAACTTTTTCTGAACTAACTTTGATGCTCTTGAATCTCTTGAATAAATGCAACAGGATCTTCATCCTCACCCATTTTCCTTGTCATGACCACGCCCATGTCTAATGTATCAGGATACTTTACTTTAAGTGCCCTCCATACATCTGATTTGCAATTATTAAATGACACTCCATTGTGTGTCATGTTTTGTGCTGTTACACTTGCATATCCCTCTTGTCTCCAAATGTCCTCAGATCTCTAACCTAGGCTTGCTGCCAGTAGACTCTTTATGTCACCCACTGTTAATGTCATTCCCTCTGTCAATCTTTCTAACTCATAAATCCATGTCCCGCTACTGCAGTCAAACTAGGTAACTTGCATTTCAGATTGTCTTTATCCATCTTCGACCCCTTTCTCTAATAATGGGAATTGTGTGAACTCTCTTCTACAATTGTATCCACCAATGCTTCTTGTCTTCCAGATGGGGCTAATTCCACCCACTCATCTTCATCCTGGCAAGGACCTTGATCTACTTACATAAGGTGGGGACATTTCCACTATGCTCTGCAACCGTCCTTGTGGTCGTTAGGATAGGGTAAAGGTTCTGATGTTTTCATTTCTTGTTCTCCTAAATCTAACCATGTTCCTCCTTTTGCTACATCTGGATCTATCAAAGATACACACGCACCCACTCCTCATGCTCTCTTGTTTTCTTTCCTTTCTTTGTCTGTCACCATTATGCCCCAACTGGTATAACTGTTATCCCTTTCCTTGTCATCAAGATCTAGTCTATGCTTGTCCATCATTACATCATCCAATCAATCTCTGGTTTCTCTCAGTGGACGTTCTTCGATACTCCCTCTGGTTTTGTAACCATCTTTTTTCCTCATCTGTCTATATCATTCCAGATCCTTTTTCCTATGACTTCGGCCTCATGCTGTCAGCCCATGTCTGTACTCTAGGTATGTCGTGCAGCTCCCCGTGGGGCTGTTGCAACCCTCTCTCTTCCTCCCATCGTTCTTGTTCTTCAACTGGTATTACACATCTATTGACAATGCGATCTATTTTGTCATCTTCTTGTCCTCTAATTTTTCTCATTTCCTTTTGGTCTTCCTCTTCCTGTCTTCTCAACTCCCTCTTCTCTTGTTCCTCTCACCTTCTTTGCAACCTTCGTTCTTTTAATCTCTGTGTTTTTATTTCCTCCAGTTTCTTCTTTTCTCCATCTTTTCTCTTCTCCTTTATCTGCTCTTCATACCTTCTTTGTTCTTCCTTTCGTTTCCTCTATTTTTCCATCTCATCTTTGTATGCCCTTTCTCTCTCCTTTTCCTTTCTTTCCCAATCCTCTCTTTCCTCTCTTTCTTTAACATCTTCGATACCCTTTCTGTCTCAATTGAGTAATATTTGTCCTCCCATACAATCATTCTGTACAATTGCTACTTCACTGGCTTTGTCTTTCTCTCCTCTTTATCTCTTGGTCTCTTCTTCTATCTCTATCAATGTGTTCCTTCTCTCATTACGTCCCTCACGTTTACTAAGTCTGCACATATATTCATATTCTTTAATCTTACTTTCTTCTGTACTATCTGCACTACTATAAGCAGGGGGTGCGTATATCGGATTAATATACCCTGATGCTGCTTTTAACTCCTTTAAAGGATAAAATCCCTGTTTCTGAGTATGTGTGCTCTTGTCTTCAGATGGTGAAAGAGGAGTGGATGGTGATGCACCCTCTCGCTCATGCTGATTACGTGTCAATTCCCTCTCTGTGGGTCTTTTCTCTCGCTCTGATACATTTTCAGAAGCTCTAAAATGGCTAACCTTGTTTGTAGCTTCTTCCCTGTGTACACAGCATATACGTATGTCATTTGTTGCAATACTGTTCTTGATAGGGAACCCTCTTGAGGCCAAGGCATGAACATTTTGTGTGCCTTGCCTCTTACCCATTCAGCATGACATTTCCTAATCTCATGTGTGTACCTCAGTAATGTTTTGCACAAGTTCGGAAGAGGAGTGTCCTCCATGGTGACAAGTCATTTTTAACTGTCAATATTTACCAGAATATTGATTCTGTTATCGTTTTAATTAATTATAGCACAACAATCAATTCAGGCAAGCACCATCAATCACCCCCCATTTCCGAAAAAGCATTCCTTAAAAAATGTTCAAGCCTATACAATAATATTCTCTTTACTTCTTTGTTGATAATTCTATCGATTATATCTTCCCTTAAATGTTCTCCACCTACAGTTTGATTAATAGTTGATTAATTAATTGATTAATTGATTGATTGATTGATGGATTGATTGGCCAATCGCTTGCTTTTATGATCAAACAGTCAATCTTATTACTATTGTTCTATATTTTTCTAATTAAACAAATCTACTTCTTACCCTGACATATTCATAAACCCAAACAAAATGTGCACAACTATTTCTATGATCATCTTTCTTTATGTTCCTTTAGTAAAAAGTATGTAATCTCTTATTTTACCCCATTTTGGAGTCTGGGGCACACTCTTCTTTAGCCTTGTCACAGGAATCCTCTCAAAATACCCCTGTTGGGGTCGGGTCCAGGTCTGGGTTCCCTGAATGGGGACTTAACGGGTCATTCCAACGTTAGAGGACCCGGTATTTCCCCATTAAGGGAAGCCATCCCCATTCCCATTCGAGCCCCCATAGGGCTCAGTGGGAATGGGGAGGGAGCTAATAATGGGCTCGTCAATAATGGGCCTGTTATTAGCTCCCTGGTCCTTTAGTGGCTCCCGCTAAGGCCAGCCGCCCTTAGTGGGAACCGCTAAAGGATTCGGAATGCAGCAGTGAGGGGTTAACGGCACCAGCATCCTTACCGGCACTGTTAGCCCCTTACCACCGCACTCGGAATGAGGCCCTTTGTCTCTTAAACAAAACCCCATTACATGTCCCCACTGACTGCACATGCAATTTAATCCCTCCCCTTTTATTTGGCACATTTGATGTTCTATTTATGTCCGTTGCTCAGCTCGAGTCGTTCGCTATTGACTATTCCACATTCGACCATTTTGCCTTCGGTCAAACGTACACTGGTGCAATCCAGACATGAATTTCTTCAGAGAAGCCTTTGCCAACTGTCTTGTTTTACAAACAGGATTCTTCCGCTCTCCACAGGAACTCTGTGATCTTCTAACTAATGGTGGAAGACATACACAATCTGAGAGTCTGGATCCGAACCATCCGTACCACTACCAAAATGTGCAGTAATACCTGGAGTGGGCCAAGTGCTGAATGGGATTACCAAATAAATGATCTTAGGCCCAAAAAACTAGACAGACTCAAGAAATATGGCACAATATTACTTTATTCTCAATTCAGTAGGGAAATCTGGTTATCAAAAAGATTGTAGCTCGCACACTCTTAGTACATTTCAGTTCTGCAAAAGGTTATATAACTCATTGTACATCAGCTATGATGTTATCCTATGGGCTGAGGGCTTTGTTAGGGGGGTTTTAGGGTATTTTTGGGGTATTTTTAGTGAGCCCCAAATACACAGGGCTACCCGTTGTAATTCTCATATTGGGATCAGGGGCGGTGAGCCAAAACCGGACCTACTGCACACTAGATCACAATTTCCAATGTGGTATTTTTGGCTGTATCTCAGAATATACTTACCAGAACACCTTGACACTGCCATCTATGTAATCAGCCCTTTATGATATGACCCAATTCACAGTGATCTGTTATGCCTTGCGTTTTACCACATGCAGTAAAATGAAAATAAAATACCACATCTGCTCTACACCTGTTTAACTGATATCACAAGTAACTAGGACACAAAACAAATAGACCATGGCTGACTTACTTCTTTTGCATATACTTTATAAGAAATTTGAATTTATGAGAAACGGACATGTACAATGTACTGAGTTTTCACATGACTATTCCTGTGATTCAAAAAGGAAAATGAACATTGCTGCAAATGCATTTCATTTGTAAGGCTTCTTTCCCCCACGTTAAAGAGCTTTTTCTCACAATGCACTTCAAACACTCTTTTTGTGAAAGAAGGCCAACACACTGGTATAACTGGCCTTCATTATGGCGCCAATGGAAAAGCTCATCAACCTTTAACACAAAACATTCACGCCGTTCACCTCACTTATATGGTGATCTCACATAAAGCACACTTGGTTCTATGTGCACTCGGACTGCAAGGCTGGATTTTCCTCTCTCCACTCAGCTTGTGAGAATCCTCTCCACCATCTGCCTGGACAGAGCCTGAAGTGGAAAACTGCTTATATGTTTCACTCCCCTCTCACGAGTGGCTCAGCGAGGTCCTCTGAGCCAACATGTCTGTACACTGTCAGCAGAATGCCACGATTATCCCGAGAGACCGGCACCTCTTACTGTAAGCCCTTTTAAACCCTCTCTTTGATCGGACCATAAAATATATGTTTGCCTACAGAAAGTGTAAGAAAATGCCTGCCTCTGACAATGATGTCACGTGCCAATCAAACACCACCTCTCGTCGTCAAGCCTCCAGGGAGCATGTGTACAAACTACACAGTTGACCGTGATTCAGGGCCACAGCAAACAGATACAAAAGAGTTAGATTTCTGCGCTGGTTCCTGCTCTGAACGTTTTAAACAATAAGCTTGCTTTAAGCAAAATAAACTTTGCGTTCCTCTGTTCACATCTGGTCACATTTTCGCGGCAAACTCAATCTTAACTCTTCATGTCTATTTCTTGCGCAATTGCACAGTGTGTGTTGGTACCATTTCATAAAATGAGCCGGCTTGTACCATTGAGCATCACCAACATTTTGCACCAAAGTGCTATGAACTGAGTTCCCTTCAACATTAATGTGGGGATAGATTAGTGATTAAGGGATGTCAGTGAGTAAGTACATTGTTAGTCTTATATTTCATTGCAATTCAGTTCATATTGAATCATCAGTTCATATTGAATCATGGTGTGGAGTCCAAATGACAGCATCAGCTCTTATGTAATGGCAATTTCAAACCCCCTTTTACCTTATATGTTTTCCATACATTCACAATACTGACTCACACGAGATTCCCCTCATAGTCTCACCAAAGTCTCACACCTATTGCTGTAAGAGTCTGAGTTTGCTACACTTCTGCCACTGCTGAAATATGGTGCCCTATTTTCCATACATGAGACATATATACCTATAGTTTATATAAGTGTTAGTAACATAATTGAATACCCCTTATCTGGTAGGTGCACCTTGAAAAACCTCTAAGTAAAATACAGATAACAATACCAGCAGCGGATAGGCTTCTGCAAAAAATGTATGGTCCACCATGGTTAGCCCCTAATGATTGGTTGGCACTCTCTCACCAACCTTGGACATTCAGCTCATTAGCAGCACCAGCTCTTATGTATTGCTAAATTCAAACCCCCTTTTACTTATATGTTTTCCATGCATTCACAATACTGACACACACCAGATTCCCCTCATAGTCTCACCACAATCTCACACCTATTGCTGTCAGAGTCTGAGTTTACTAAAATTCTGCCTCTGCTGAAATTTGGAGCCCCATTTTCCATATATTCTCCCCCCTTTCTTTTTGTTGAGACCTAGCCTATCTATGGGCTCATACAGAAACACACAGCAAACTCTGCAACATTTAAAATACATGTGTGACCTTGTGCATGTCATAAAAAAAATAAAGAAGTCTCATGGTTTGACTTCAAAATATCGCACGCCAAAAGTGACTCATGACATTTCCTGTTATCAAATATTATGCAATGTGTCCACAAAATCTTTAAACAACATGTTATTAAATATATATATATATAAAATGTATTTGAATGTTTTTGGCTTTTGGTCTGTTTCAAACATGGGTGTTATGTTTTCTCACAATTGTAATGATTTGAGGGTCTATTTATTAATTTTTTTTTTCTTCTGCTATTTTGACATTCACTAGAATTCTAGACCTCTCAATGTAACACAATGGAACAACAGTGATATGCACATTTTTTTAATTTCTTTTATTTCAATCTGTCTCTTATTCCCATTGGTTTATTATTGATTTTAGGGTCATTTATATCGTATGGTGCTGTTTTGAAAGTGAGGTTTTATTATGTGGAGGCAATTTCCCAAATAATGATCTGGTTAAACTGTTCTTAATACATGCTATTTATAAATGATTCAAGTGTAAAATACATCTGTTTTTAAGGATGCACTAAGCACTTTATCATGTTCCGACATTGGATTCTGTCGCGCTGCTAAATGCACTAGGCACTTTATAAAGTGTAAAATTAATTTTCAGATTATCATATATGGGGCTGTTTTGAAAGTGAGGTTTTATTGTGTATAGGCAATTGCTCAAATAATCTGGTAAAACCGTTTTTAACTCATGCCATTTACAAATGATTTAAGTGTAAAATACATCTGTTTTTAAGAATGCACTAAGCACTTTATCACGTTTCTACATAGGATCTTGTCGTGCTGCTAAATGCACTAGGCACTTTACAAACTGCAAAATTAACTTTTAGGTTATCAAATGCACTTAGCACTTTAACAACATTTGTTGTACTTTGCAAATCTTGCATAGCTCGTGAATACCGGTTCAGGTATTTGCACGGGTTAAATTAAGTACACTTGAATCTAACAAATTTGAAAGAATGAGTGCACTACGCACTGTATTTTAGATATTGCATGTAATTATTTATTCATTCATTTTTACCAGAACTTACCTTACATAAAGCAGGCTTTTTTGTCAACAATAACCATTTGCCTTGGGTTAGCCGAGCATGTCCATATAAGCATGTTTTGTTTCTTTTTGCTATTGAGCCTAATTAGTTATAACATGCTTTACCCCTTCCAAGATGGCGTACTTCTTTAAGAGACAAGAAAAGAAAGTGTGCACGACTCTCTACACAGAAGTCATAGAGTTGATGACTGTATAAATAGTCCTTCCATTGTGTTTGTTGCCTTAAACGTGAACAAGCGGTCTGTTACCGCGAAACGCGTCGTTTTTCGTGTTTGTTTCTCCCGTCCTGGACATTTTATGAATTAAAGTATTGATTTTTGGCTGACATAACCTGGTTTCCTGCCTCAGTATTTTTGCTGTGACTATTGCAAGCAAGACTGTTTCCTGGAGTGCCTTCCACCTTTCCTGGACCTTGGTGCGGGGTTTTCAACATATATATATATATATATATATATATATATATATATATATATATATGAGACATTTTTTCTCTATCGTTTGATCACCTTGTTTGTCTCTTTTTTTTGTGATCTTTCATCATTTGTTCAACTCTTTTTTTCTTGTGGAATGTTCTACAAAATGTGTTTTTATCAATAAAATCAACACACTAGAAACATGCTAAAAATTCCAATTTCTTTTCTTCAATGAAAATATAAAAATAAAAATCATGATGTTGTCCATATCGTCCATATTACCTATTCCATGACTGGATATATGCATCAGTCCAACCCTGGAAATGAATCCATTGAAATCAATGTTTCTGTTTCAAACAACCTACTCTCAAAATGAGAGCTCCACCTTCAAATGATCAATTGTTCACGTGAATTCTACTCTCAACATGAGAGCTCCACCTTCAAATGATCAATTGTTCACTTGAATTGAAACAAAGAATACAATATGATCCATAATATCAAGTGTAGAGATAACAGTTCTCTTATCTTGGTGGTGGCCATCACAAGCCTAACACTGAACTTTTAATCAGGCCCACACTTTCTTTAATGTGAAGCAAGCTTCCGTCTTCTGCAAGCAGGGGTTCCACTTCTCCACCTGCCCTTCGGTCCAGGGGTTTTTCATTCATCCAGGGTACTCCTGCTCATTTGGCGGACTCCACGGATCCAGCCACCAGCTCCAGATGCGCGGGAGGGGCAATATGTTATTTTCTAAATCAAAAGAGAAAAAGACCGATCATGAACCAACCCTTGAAGTTTGCCTGAAATAAAACTGTTGATTAAGCGACATAACATGTACAATATATACAATCACAATTTTTAAATCAAGGATATTGCTCCATGACCACCTGTAAATAAAACATGGATTAAGCACACAGATACAATATGGCACCTCTTTCCATCTCTGACTATAAATAAGAATGTAGGTTAAACATAACAAAATTCAAAACACCAGTTTCAATTAAGACACAATAGAAACAATGTAATCATTGCTACCAAGATTCGACATCCACTCAAAACTCCTGCTAATCTAATCATACATCACCCTGTGAAACTAAACCAATGACAATTTGGAACTCTTGGCTAATGTCCACATATATTTTATGTATATGTATAATTATTTTTATTATTTGTATCATTATTATTATTAGTAGTAGTAGTATTACATAATTTCTTTTTTTTACTTTACCTCTTGTGCTCATATTTCCCCTTATATAATAATCTGTTTCAGCCCCCTTTTTACATAAGTCTTAAAAATGTTCTCACATTTACTTACCTGATGTACCCTTCTTTTACCCCCTTCTTTCCATTGAAATCAATAGCTACAATCATACCTACTTACCTGCTATAGTGAATCTCTACGAAGTACCAGTGCTTCATTTCCTGGATACAACTGCACCTTTTACTCCCTACTAGCTTCTCAATTCTGTTCAAGCCTTCTCACCTCATGCTTTGGGTGAAATAGCATGATTTGGTTGACATGAACAAATTGTTTGACAGTCAACTCTCCTTCTTTTACAGCAATTCAGTAGACCACAGGTGAAACCTTATCTACAACTTTAAATGGCCCGTGCAAGTATGCAAGGAATTTGGCATTTGTATGTTTACTGAAGGCAAGTCCCTGAACACTCATACCAGAGAGAATACAACCCACTAGGTAAGAAAGGCCCAAGTCGATCTTGTAAGCATAACAAGATTTAATCTCATACACAGATGAGCGCAACAGCAATGTATTGTGCTGACAAGAACGTTCTGCCGAAAAGTAGTACAAGAAGAATCTTATAAAGAAAAACATTGTCACTTATGATGCCACATATACAGTAGAAACCTGCATGGCTGGTGGGTTGCACCTATACATGATCCGCCTTCTCCATAAGAGATACCAGGTCATTGCTTCCAGCCCAGTCCGTCCGTCTTCCATCATGTGGGTGCTGTGATGATCCTCTTCTTCTCACGTCAAAGGTCAAGGAACAAATTATCTATAAAGTAGTGGGTTTCATGCTAGTAGGTTCCATTTGGGGGTCTCCGTACGCGAGATAACTGCTTCTATGTGTATGTGGAATGTTTTTGATTAGGTTTTTTGCTTGCACAGTCATAGCCTATGCTAACATGTACTCTCATGACATTTCCCAGAGCTTGGTCCCATTTCTTCATCAGTTTTCTAGTGATACAGTCAGATGGTAAGATTTCTCCTGGTGGCAAACGGTTCTTTTTTTTTGGTTCGGCTGATGAAATAGATGTTTGACACTGACTCCAATGCTTGGTTTTGTAATACACCTGAGACATGTTTAAATCAGTTTCCTCAGTTTCAGGGGCATATATGTGTAACATTGGAAACCAGTGCGTAGTATAGCAATAGGAAATCTAGTCAGCACAAGCACTTGTGGAGTGAGGAGGGTGCTGGATGGGGGTTCTTATGGCAATTTTATTTTTGGTTTACATGGTCTGTGTGGGCAAGATGTATGGGGCAAATGAATACATTCAGGTTTCGAAAAAAGTGATTTCTTTCACTGTTGTTAATTTGGGACAGTTTACTCTTGATTCAAGGATCTGAGTAAGGGGTTGCTCTCAGTTCATGTCACCTATGTTGGGATAGTGTGGGTTGTGTTGATTGGGCCTTGGAGGTGATTAATCATTGTAAGCTTGGCATGCCTAATTTCGGGACAGGAAAGGATTGTGAGGCTAAATGGGTTATGTTGTTCAGCAGGACGGCTACGTTGGATAAATTGGCATTTCGGGATGGGCCGATAAGGGGTTTGGGCTTGACCATGGTGTTAGACTTTTAGGGTATAGTCACAACCACAGTGTATTTTTATATTTGTCTGCCTCTCCCATGCCTTTTCTAATTAAGATATTCCTCTCACTGATGCACTAGGCTGTGGCTATTTTAGAAATCAAGGAATTTATTACAAGTTCCACAGTAAAATTGGGTATACATTTGGTTGAATTATAATTTTTTGAGGGGACGATTTGCTTACTTGTCTACTCAGTACACATTGGGGGGACTCTAGGGTAAAAATCGGTAGTGTGGATCGAATTTGAGTTAAATAAAGCCTGAAGAGTATTTGGATTATAAGACGGGTTTATGCATTTTACTATGTTTGAATAGGTATTATAGGTACAATGCGGAAATATGGGAGGGAGTGGGGTGGTGTCTCTATGTGATTGTGGGAGGGAGGTGCCAGCGGCTTTGGTTGGACAAATCCATGAAGGTTTTTGTGTTTTTTGTTTGTTTTTGTTCTTAGTGTGGGGTGTTATGAGTTCCTAAGTTTCATCACAGGGGGGAGGGGTGCTTAACAGTACATTCATGGCAACTTCTTGTAAGAAGAGGTTACAGGTAATTTCCTGGCATGTTAATGGAGAAAATTGTGTGAATAAGAGGAAACTGATCTTGAATAGACTTGATGAGTTGAGGGCAGATGTTACCATGCTTCAGGAAACACATTTATTGGAGGCAGAAGCAGAAAAGTGAAAACGAGAATGGGTTGGCAATGTGTTTTGTTCTGTGTTTACATCTTGCTCTAGAGGTGTATGTACCTTGAGTAGGAAGAATCTACCAATTTCTGAAATGAGTTGTAAAAAGGATGAGGGTAGAATTGTATGTTTGAATTTGAAAATACATTATTTGTACTATCTATGCTTTCAATGGTGGGGATGGGTTATTTTATGTTACTCTCACACAGTTTTGCAAAATGTGAATGGACGAAATGTGATTGTGGCGGGATACCTCAATGTCACTCTAGATCCACAGCTGGATAAGAGTGGGGGATCCTTGAGCAATGACAACAAGTCAAAAAGGGAGGCCTTGAAGACATTTATGGTGGAGTGGAATCTTTCAGACGTGTGGAGACTACAGAATCCTTTACTCAGACATTACACCTTTTTTTCTGCCAGACATAAAATGTACTCATGGATTGACCTACTTTTGACTTCAGGATTTTGCATGCAGAGCTTCAAGGGGGGTGATATTAAAGGCACCGTAATCTCAGATCATGCTCCATTTACTCTGGAAATGAAGTTAACCTTTCCATTACCTAAAGCAAAGACATGGAGAATGAACGTAACACTTCTTGATGACCTTGAAATCTTGCACAAAATAGTAAAAGAAGCAAGGTTCTTTGTGGTAGAGAATTGGACTAGAGAAGTGCAGGTGGATTTTGTGTGGGAGGCTTTCAAAACCTACATAAGAGGAATGTGGACAGGCCCCTCGAGCAAAAAGTAAAGAGAGAAAGAAAATGAGATTAAGAGCCTAAATGAGGAAATTGTGGAACTTGAAAAACAAAATATGCAAACATTCTCTGTGAGTTCTTTCAATTTAATCAAAAAGAAAAAAGAAAATCTGGAAGATTTACTTGCAAAAAGGGCAGGAGAATGCCTTTTCAGAACGAGATGCAAGAATTATGAAAAAGGAGATAAGTGTGATTGGCTACTGGCTCATCGTCTACGAGTGATGGATAGCAAAAAGATGATCAGTGCAATTGAAAACAGATATGGGATTATGATTTGTGAGCCTATTGAAATCAACGAAACGTTCAAGGAATATTACTCCAACCTATACTCCTCTGAGATGCATGTGAGTCATGAGGAAGTGAAGCACTTCGTAAATGGATGTAATTTAAAAACTCTATAGTCAAAGTACAGAGATTGCCTGGAGAAGGACTTGAGTGTGGAGGAGCTCAAAAGAGCAGCAAGTGTTTTAAACTCAGGCAAATGCCCAGGGCCGGATGGTCTGCCTGCCAAACTGTATACCATTTTTCCAGGTGAGGTTTTCAATCTTATGTTGGCCATGCTTCGCTCATCATTGAAGGATGGTCAGCTTCAAGCGACAACAAGACATTACTCTATATCCCTTTTTCTGAAGGAGGGAAACCATCAGTAAAAACTAGCAGCTACAGACCCATAAGCGTGATAAACACAGACAATAAAATCTTTGCAAAAACACTTGTTACCTGATATTAAAGAATAGGGTCAAACAGGCTTTGTAAAAGGGAGGTGTGCCTCAGAGAATATGAGGAGATTATTGTTGACTTTGAACGAAAGCAGGGAATATCTGAAGGAGGTGGTGGAGTTATCGTTGGATGCGGAGAAGGCTTTCGACCGGATAGAGTGTGAGTACCTTTTGGCAGCATTGGAAGGCTTTGAGTTTGGGAATAATATGATAGAATGGATTAGGCTCTTATACTCATGTCCAGCAGCTAGTGTGAACACAAATGGCCTTCTTTCAGAGGAATATGATCTTAAGAGGGGAACAAGACAAGACTGCACCCTCTCACCCATCGTATTTGTCATTGAAATGGAGCTCCTAGCTGTGAGAATAAGAGAACACAGGATAATTGAAGGAGTACTATATAGTGAAGCCTGTCAAAAAGTTTGGCTCTACGCCGATGATATGCTTTTGGGTCTTCAAAACATTGAGTATTTGGTGCTAGCGTTAATAAACCAAATTGACATCTTTCTCAGGATCTCGGGGTACAAGATTAATTGGACGAAATCATCGGAAGCTTTGCCAGCATCAAACTCCTGTTCGAACTTGAAACTGAGTGCATATGGTTTCAATTGGTGTCCTGACAAGATGTGCTACCTCAGTGTCTGGCTAACCAGAGATGTGTATTAAATAATGGAGGTCAACCTATCATACATTACCCAAAATTTAGAGTCAGAGTTAAAGAGATGGAAAGAGCTGAAATTAAGCCTCCAGAGATTACATGCAATTAAAATGACATCAACACCACAAATTAATTATGTACTAAGCATGATCCCCTTGCAGATCAAAAAGAGATTTATAAAGAAAATTGAGAGCTTGGTCCAAACATTCCTTTGGGATGGTAAGCAGCCACATTTGAAACTATGGAAACTACAACTGACCTAGGAAAGTGGTGGTCTGGGTGTTCCTGATTTTGAAAACTATCATCTGGCGTTTGGTGCTCAACATTTAGTTCCATTCATAGAAAGCTCAACAGATGTCTGGAAACAAGCAGTGGCGAGTAGATCTTCTCCATTATCCCCTAGAGCAATTCTAACATCGATGGATGGGACAGGTTGTAAATCCTTCCCACCAACTGCATTTATAAGGGCATGCTGGAAGGATCTTCTGAGGAAAACCAAAAAGGATGTTGTTGGCAACAGTATTACTTCAATTTTGTTGAATCCAGACATAAAACTGGAATGGAAATTACTACTCTGACCAAAGTGGGTGTTGGGTGGTATACAGTGGCTAGCAGATCTTGTCAGGGGCAAACAATGGATTAGCTTTAAGCGATTAAATTTAGAGGCAGGTCTCAAAGATTGAACACTGGGGGAATATAGAAAGCTAAAGAAAACACTGGTGAACAAGGTTCCAGAGGATTGCAAAGGATGGCATATCTGATTAAGAGAATATAAATCAGAAAGTCACCGGGGCTCTAAGGTGTACAAGAATTAGAGACAGTACAGGGAGCCAAATCAAGATGTATTGGACAAATGGCCGGATACACTAGGATCAGAGATGACTGAGAACAGGTGGAGGAATTGATGAAAGGAGTCACCAAATCAAAATATTAAACAGAGTTTTTTGGACACCTCAAAAATTATTTGCTAGGGGTTTACTTGATTCAGATGCCTGTTGGAGATGTAAGCAGGTCAGGGGAACCTTTGAACACATGATTTGGGATTGCTATGAATTAAGAAGCTTCTGGAGGGAGGTCACAACAAGAATGAATAAGGTTCTAATGTTGAACGAAGACTATGATTATGCAAGTATAATTCTGGGTGAGGGAGACTTGGTGGAAGATCTCTCTTTCCCACTATGATGTTGGTTTTTCAGTGCAGCAAATTCTGCACAAAAAAAATAATAATTCTGAGGAAAAGGAAAAGTATGGATTTACCAGATGTATCAGAATGGTTTTCTGACCTAAAAGAAGTGGTGAGAATGGAGAAAATTATTCTCCACAGGGACAAGAAAATGAACTTGATCGAACAAATCTGGGGAAGATTTTTGGAACTGTAAGATTCGTTTTTTGTTTGCTTCACATGAGTATCTGCTTTTAATGCTTGATTGTTTCTTGAATGTAACCTCTATCTTTGAAATATTTTGAGTACTCTAAATATGATGAACTTAGTTTTAGGCTTATTTTTTTTTATTATGACTGTGGATGTATGATCATTTATATTGGCTATGTTATGCATATAAATGTAATAAACACATGAATAAAAAATTAAAAAGGAACAAATTAACTATACTATCACATTGCTACTTTGTCATTATACTGTGCACCTGACAGACTTTAGGGTTGGCTCAAAGGAGGTTCTGGGGCACTCTGACCTTCATATCACTCACTCCCTACAGTGCCATCGGGCTCCAAGGGCTCCACCCTTGTTTTGAACTATAATTTATCCCTCCCATTACCTTGCAATATAAATCACATGGCTGTATGTCAAGACATACAATGTCCTTGCTCTTTGAACATCCAGGACTCTTTACATTTAGGATTGGTAATTAAAGGGCACCTGGTGCCATGGAATTCTGGTGTCTCAGGGCTCAGTCAGTTATATGGGCTATAACTCCTGGTCGTCTGGGGATGGGCCGGGTCATGCTTTGGCCTTTATGAGATAACATGTACACCAAATGCCTGTCTCTGATAGCTGCCTTGTAGGGCACATTAATCCTTGTTAAGAAACACATCTTTGTAACACTGTTAGAACAATGAATCAGTGTTGTGGCGGTTGGGGGTGGGGACTTTCCTCATGGGAGCTCAGGCATGGCTGGAGATTTTGCTCATCTCGCAATTTGGGCCTAATGCATGCACTGCTGCATTTGCCGTGCAGGCCTTTGTTTTTTTTTTAACTACAATTACTAACATCTATGAAAAAATAACAATGTTGCTCATGTCCTGTGCTATACTAAGTGGGTTGATTATATTGTATTATGTGGAGGTGGGGTCATTTATATGAGGGGGTCTTTTCACTGTCTCCCCTCCCCCATGAGCCATCAAGGTGTTTTGAATGTATCTAGCCTCACTCTAAAGAACTTAGGGGGTGGTATGGGGCTGCCGCCTTCCCAACATTCTACTCCTGCCTTACTTTTACAGTAGAAAAACTCTGTCAGACTTCTGTACTCCCGCTCCCTCCTCTTTGCTTCCACCTATGGCTGAGTACCCTTTATTGGCACCCAGGCCCGACACAATGACCACAAGCAATCCACCTTAAGCACGTACTATTCAGGTGAGCAAGTCATATAGATGCACCCCCCTCCCCCGCCAGGCCCACCCAAACCACTGCAATTTTCTGGGTCAGGGGGTGGGATAATGATAGTATTGTATAAACAGTCAACTTCATCTCCATACGGGAGGGGGAACATTTCATACTTCGGACCACTCTGTGGGATATCAGTCTGTACTTCGCTATCTTTTGTATTGTGAGGTATTTTTGGAACCCCAATTGATACCATCATTCTTTTACTATGGGGCAATGCACTAGCACACATTGAAGGCCTAATTGGCATGTACAAAAGATGCCTAGTGCAAACACGATAATGGGCATCAACATCTTCAAGATTGTTCCAAGCTAAGGTGGGGCCCAATTGAATACCAAAGTAAACCAATCACTGGCCTGTATTCCTTACTCCTTCTTCATGCTGACACCCAGGCCATGGACAGCTGAAATGATGTGTGATAACAATGCATTCTCTGCATCCTCTGGAGGCACAAATGTGCAGCAGGAATCGCCAAATCTTTTGTAAACCCCCCCTTCCTTTGTTATTAACATGTCCAGCACTTATCGGTTTTCCATCGTCATAATTCTTAATGCACGCAGCTCAACCTTGATCACATTGAACCTGTTCTCTGTATCATTCACGAGCTAGACCCGCTCCCATCTCACGATCTGCAACCGTTTGGCATGTGCTGTGGTCTGCATTCCTGGCAAAAATAAAGATGCAAAAAAGGATTCTGCTGAGCTGAAGAGTCTGTATTCTTCTGGTATTTCATCAAGCAATGCGGAAGAGTCTTTGGTTATGTAATTCAATTGTTTTCTCTTCTTTAGTTGTTGAAACTGTCCTTTCCTGGCAGGATGTGGAGCTCTTGTGTGGCATTGGGCCTTTATCTTCATTTTCAAATGTGGGGAGACTAGTTGACCCCTCAGCAGGCAGTGCTCCACCTTCAGGTGTTCTTCTGGAATTACTAATTGCGCTGAGTGCGGCCAGCGAACAACAGCCTCCCCATGATGGTTGGAGTTGTAAGTAAGCTTGTTGGCCACAGACCCAGTAGTAATTCATAATTGCCGCTTTTCCCTTCTTCATGTCTGAAATCAAGAGAGTCTTATTGCAACGTTGGTTCGAGTTGACATAGACTGTATCCTTGATGTGGAAACAGAGGCTTTTCCATTGTTGCAATCCATATCAGCTTTGTAAAATGCTCTGTCCAGATTTGTGCACAGACATTTTCCACCCATGCTATCCTTTCCTTGCTGTATGTTACCAGCCCTTCTGCCAAGCAAGTTAGTATGGTATCCTGTCAGTTGTTATTGACATGTTTATGCCCTTTCACCATCAGAAAGTGTAGCTCCACATATTTGATGTTTTTTTAATTGCAGCTGCACTGTATTATATCTGAACCCACCATTTGCAGTTGTACACTATGTGCCTAGAGCTTTCATTTTAATCTGGATAGCACAAGATGAACTCTATAATTGGGACTGCTTGCAGTACTAACATCTTGGGAGCACCTGACACATGCAGAAAGAGTGAACACACATAACAGCTTCCATTCACAGTGTTTCTTCCCACAACCCTCCCGTCGGAATACCATGAATTGGTAAACTTAAGATGATGGATATCCTCAATCACATCCAAACACAGCCCTTGATATGTATCATATTTTCTACGTAATTCTTTCTTCATTATTCTATACACGCTCTCTGGGATGCCAGCTTTAACAGTGCTATCGAAAATAACATCATATTGTTTCAAATTGTTAGACAATCTCCTACTTGCTGAAATCAACCTTTTCACTGTTTCCCCCATTGCCGTGTTGTACCTGTTATAATCAGCATTAACACTTGTATCAGCACTATTTCTACTCCGATATTCATTTCCACTATTATTGTTAGCATTCACACTGTTACTAATATATGTAACTCTGTTAACATTATTAACATTTACATGTACTTATTGTCCCATTTGGATAATATACAATCCCATTCTCCCCTTTATAGGACCTCCACCTATAATAGGCTCCCCCAAATACAGTCCCATAAATGTCACACATAGACCTGAGATAATGGTCAACACACAATGATGGTCAACACACAACACTAATTCGTGCATCTACACCTCGGGTCCCTACTTAACAAATTATTCACATTAGTCACCTCCATCTTCTTCTCTCCTGAAATGAAAGCACAGATACACAAGACAACGATAAGGAGAGATGTACAAGACATACTTTTTACACAGAAAAAGAGAGAGGAAGAGAGAGAAAGAGAGAAAGAGAGAAAGAGAGAAAGAAAGAAAGAAAGAAAGAAAGAAAGAAAGAAAGAAAGAAAGAAAGAAAGAAAGAAAGAAAGAAAGAAAGAAAGAAAGAAAGAAAGAGCTCCTGAAAAAGAAAAGATATGGAGCTAGCAGCTGAGATTCATCCCACCAATGGATTGTGCAACCTGACGTGTATCATGCCTGGACAGGCTGGTAAGGTAGATGAGGTACAGGTATTGCTTCCCCTCCTTTTAAGATAATTAATGTTCCAATGCTCTAGCTAGATGTACCCTGCAGACATCAAAGAGGTGGACCAAATAGCACAAGCCCTTTACTTTCACTCTGAGGGGTGCACAAAACACCACCTCCCAGGGCCCGTGGAACCGAATTTGTTCCACCTGTGCATGAAATTACAAATGTATATGAAATCACCAGGCAGCAGCGGTTGTTTGGTCATGCGCTCAGAACCTGTTGCCATCGTGCTTGCTACATCCGGTGTCTCTGTTGTCTCAATCCTGGGAGGTGCAATCTTTCATGAGACCCATTTAATTGCCCTAGTGGTCAAATAATGTTTGAACTCATCACCTAACACATCTGCTGACCTATGTGCATCTAAAGCTCTTCTTACAGGGTATATTGGGATGTACATACGTTGACCAGTGACCACTTTGTGAGGTGACAAATAGTGATCTTTGCTGGGCTGTGTGCTTAAACTGAAGAGGACCAGGAGCAAACATTGCATCCAGTTCGTCTTCAATGTGGTACACAGTTCGGACAATTTACTTTTGAGGAGTCCATTGATACTCTCCACAACGCCGTTGCCCTGTGGGTGGTAAATTGTATACATCCGGTGCTTAATGCCGAGTAGTGCTGTGACATGCTGAAACAGTGAATTGAAAAAATGTGTGCCATTGTCTGATGCTAATCCCACACACACACACCCTGAGGGAAAACCTCACGTACTAAAAATCTAGCAGCACATTTGGCATCCGGATGTGCACACGTACCCGCCTCCACCTACCCTGAGAAGGGACAAACCACTGCTATGAGGTATCTGCAGCCATTACAATGCTCACCCATATCAGCATTGTCTATATGTAATTCACAGAATGGCCCAGTAGGGTGGGGCAATGTGTCCTCTAATGTCCATCTTGTCATCCCTGTACTGAAACTCTGACATGTAGTGCAATGTACGATCATTTCTGTAATGCTTTCCTGGATGTATGGTATAAACCAGTGATTTTCTGTATATCTGCTGCTATGTGATGCTTTGAACTGTGAGATGGGTATTGTAACTGTTCAAATGCCACTAATAGCAGCTCCTGGGGCATTACTGTCTTCCCAGAGCTCTCTTGTCTCCCTAAAAAATCTTTTGGGGATTGCTTGCAACCCCTTTGTAGCCATAATTCTTTCTCTTTCCCTGGTACTCTTCCTTGTAACTGGATTATCTGCTAGATGTGCAATGCTGCATAAGGTATTGGATGTTCACTTACTGGTGGGGTGGTCACAATGTATTCAGTGGTCATTTCACTTGGTACATATGCCACCATTTTGGCTGCAGCATCAGCGGCTATGTTCCCCAATGATATTTTGTCTGCCCCATGAGTGTGGGCGGCACACTTGACAACCGCCACAACAGATGACTGGGATAATGCTTCTATCAGTATTTTTAGCAGTGCCTCATGCTGCACCGGGATCCATCCGCCCTCTGAAACCCACTCCTCTTCCAGCAGGATAGACCGACATATACCGTTGTTGTGACGTATGCCGAATCTGAATATATTGTGACATGGCACCCTGGGACGCTCACAAAGCTTCAATAAGCGCTATGACTTCCACCACCTGTGCAAAATAATGCATGGACAATCTTTTCATGACCACCGCCTTGTACTCCCCTTCCTCAAACCGTATAACCACTACCCCTGTATGTCTTTGCCCACTCTCCTGGTCAATTGTGGATGACCCATCAGTGACAGAACCTCTGTCGTGATCTGGCCATCTGAATGTGAGAATAAGTAAAATTCCAGTGTGTAATCTGGTGTGGCCAGAACGGTTGCAGACTAATGACTTCTTTTAAATGATCAAACTGCTTCATTATGTCTGCCATCCACTTTAACTTTGATTGTTCTGCTTCCATAGGCTTGCAAAAGTGTCCTTGTGTATGCTGCGTTATCTAAAATCCATGACCTACAGTAATTGCACAGCCCCAGAAATGTTCTGCATTTCTTTAACTGAGGCGGGTCTGGGGGTGGGACACAGATGCTGCCCTATTTGGTGGTATCCATTTATCATTCACTGATATGAACTGCCCTAGATAGAGCACCTCCTGTTGGCAGTATAGTAACTTGGCCTTATCAAACGTGTACCCCTTGTAAACCAGCAATGGTAGGAGTGTAATGGAATCCTTGTGGCAGTGTTGCTCACTGTTGCTACACACTAACACATCATCCACATACTGGATAATCATACAGGGCACCTGAATGTTCCCTAAATTAGCATGCAGCATCCTGTTAATAATGCTCAGGCTTTCACAGTACCCCTGAGGTAACCTAGTATGTTCAAACCGCATCTGACCCTGTGTAAATGCTTTGAGATACCTTGATTCAGGATGGAGTGGAATCGAGAAAAATGCTTTTTTCAAGTCCACGTACAAATGTGACAGGATTTGGAATGACTAGAAAATCGGTTTGCACCACGTCGTTCATGGGGCACAAGTCCTGGATCATTCACCAGTTGCACCCTGTCAATTTCTTAGCAGGGTATATTGCCGTGTTACACAGAGACGTGGACAGCACTATAATTCCCTGGTCCAGTAGGTATGATAGTGTATTTTTAATATCCTCCTCTGCCTCCCTTCGTAATGGATATTGTTTTACCCTCTGTAGCACCGCACCAGACTTCAATGTTTTACACATAGGGTTCACGTCTTTCAGTAATTTCACATCATGTGGATTAGTAGTCCATACATGTGAGGCATGTGTTGTAAGTCTTCATCAAGAAATAGAGGTGGGGTTAGTATTACCATCAGAGGGCACTGCACTCTCTGGTATTGTACCATTTTGTCACAGGGGATACAAATCTCTAATATTATTTCCCTATCTTTATCATTGTTCTCTAACAGCTTGTCATCCACCACTTCCTTTAATTGTACTGTCGGAGCTATACATAGCAATGTGCGCCACTCACTCCCGTCCCTGTCAATTCCTAGTAGGACAACCCCCTTGTCAGAAACCAACATTCCCAGTAAATCCAGTGGCAATATTGTTCCCGCCACCACCTCAGGTGACACAACTGGGCAAAAAATGAAATCTGTAGGCATACGCCAACACTGCTTGGCAGTCTGAGGCACCACCTCCACACAGTAATACCATAAACAAGCAGGTCCAGGCCCAAGGGAATCCCTCAAACCACCACCTCCTTTATCATTATGCGTATTGTCAGCATTGCACTTATCACGCACTTCTAATGTGTGAAACAGACTAAAAACGCAAGGGAGCCCGCACCATGTTACCTCCCACTTTTATGTCCAGCTCCTCAGTATATGGAACCTTCGAAATAGCCCCAGAAAATCCCTACGTATCCAGATATTTGACTGATAATGGAAAAGTGCCTTGAATGATGGACGATTTTGTTGCACGTGAGTCCACCATAAATATGAACTGCTTTTTTCCTATCTCTGCCCCCACCAAGGATTCCTCCACAGGGTGGATGGTCATAGACAAGACCAGACATGCTAGTGCTCTCTGTGGGCTGTCCTAATTAGGGTATATGTTTATTCCAGGGAATGAGAAGGGGCTGTCCCCAATTACTGCTGCTCCTCCGAAAGGAGCAGTAGTCCCACTCTGTACCCTATTGACTGGTGTAGCACCACCATGCTGCTGCTGTGGCGGGTGCTGCACCTGTATATCAGATGCTTGAGGCTGCTAGTTGTATGTCTGGGGTTCCAATGTAGATACCCTTGACCCTGTTGTGGATACCCTAGTCCTTACCCTTGTCTTACCTTTGTCTTACCTTATAATGCCTTACCGAAATAATCTCTCCACATTCCAAATACCTGCAAGAAATAACACACCTCACCCACATCAACTCAATGACCTTGCTCTCCACATGCTCACACCTCTCACACTTCCCCATGCGTCTGTCCCCTATTTGTTTTTTCTTACAAGAGTCTACTCACATGTGTGTTCTCACCCAAACTCCTCTGTCACGGGGTTCCAACACCGGCCTGCACTCTCCGTGGAGATGCACCCCGCTTCAAAGAGCAGACAGGACTTCTCTTAAAATGGCTCCTGCTAAACCTCTCAGAACACGTATTCTTTCAGGGCCAGTCACTGAAGTGGGCACAGCTCCTTCTGGAGAAGCGCCCTGGAAGCCTCTGCAACTACAGGGGTGCTGGGATCATGTTGGAGTCACCAATTGAAGGCAAGTTCCTGAATGCTCACACCAGAGAGAATACAACCAGCTAGGAAAGAAAGGCCCAAGTTGATCTTTTAAGGATAATACATTTGAATCTCATTCACAGATGAGCGCAACAGCAAAGGACTCAGCTGCCAAGAATGGTCTGCCAAAAAGTAGTACAAGCAGAATAGTATAAAGAAAAACATTGTCACTTATGACACAACATATACAGTAGAAAAAAAGGGTGGCTGGTTGGTGTGTGCCTATACATGATCTGCCTGCTCAATAAGAGACGCCAGGACATTGGTTCCAGCTCAGTCCATCCGTCTTCCATTACCTGGGTGCTGTAGTCATCCTCTTCTTCTCACATCGAAGTTCAGGGAACAAATTAACTATAGTCCTATCACATTGCTACTTTGTCATTATACTGTGCATCACATCATTTAGGGCTGGCTCAAAGGAGGTTCTGGGCACTCTGACCTTCACACGCACATCTCACTCACTCCGTTCCCTGCCATCCTGATCCAAGGTTTCCTTCCTTGTTTTGAACTATAATTTATCCATCCTAGCACCTCGATTTGAAAATATATGGTTGTATTTCAAAGACTTACAATGTCTGTGCTCTTTGAACATCTAGTACTTATTACATTTTAGAGTTGGTGGTTAGAGGGCACCTGGCGCCATGGAATTCTAGGGTCTCAGGGCTCAGTCAGTTATATGGGCTATAACTAATGGTTGCCTGGGGATGTGCCGCGCCATGCTTTGGCCATTGTGAAATAACATGCACACCAGGCATCAGTCACTTATCGCAGCCTTGTATGGCACATTCCTCTTGGTTAAAAAACATATATTTGTAACACTGTTAGTGCAATGAATAGGTGGTGTGGTGGTTGGGGGTGGGGACTGTCCTCGTGAGAGACCGGGCATTGCTGGAGATTTCCCTCATTTCGCAATTTGGGCCTAATGCATGCACTGCCGCGTTTGCCATGCAGGCCATGACTCTTAACTACAATTACTAACATCTATGCAAAAATAGCAATGTTGGTCGTGCACTGGGCTACACTTTGTGGGTTGATTATATTTTATTATATTGTGGTTGGGTCCTTTGTATGAGGAGCTGTTATTTTCACTGTCTTACCTCCCCCGACTCATCATAGTGTTTCGAATGCATCTCAGCTCACACTAAAGCGCTTGGGGGTCGGATGGGTCTGTCCACTTCCCAACATTACCTTTTCCAAATTAAATTACTGTCATAGTATGACTTTGTACTGTGAGCGGCATTTTCTCTAATTCTGCTGTGCAAACACAAATGCATGTTGCAAGTGCTTTCTCAGTCTCATCCATATATTTGTGATTTGTGGCTGCATTCATTAGTTCCTGTTCATAGGTCTGGTACAGTAAATGTTGTGGCAAAACCATCTTCCTGCCTGTTAGAATGTCTTGTGGACTGAGATTTGTGGATCTGAATGGTGTTGAACTAATACTCATTAGCACCATAGGGAGTCAAAAATCCCAACTGGACCCTCCCTCATCTACAAACTTCTTTAAAATTGCAACATTCCACACCACCAGAAGAAGAGGGGCCATGTGAAATGTGCAATTTTCTTTTTACACCTCAGATTTGCCACATCTTTGTCATCACTGCACTGGTGACATGAATCCCATGGTCTGATTCTATCCTTTGAGGAAAACCAAACCTAGAGAATATATGGTTGACTAATAAAGTGACTGCAGTTTGCGTAGTGCAGTCTGGTGCTGGAATGCAGTCCAGCCACTTGGACATTAACATTAAACATTAAACAAGTGACCGTTAACAAATACCTGTTTCCCCATGCTGATCCTTGCACGGGACCTACAAAGTAAATGTGGGAATCTAACCATGGAAGTGTCCGACCTCTTTTCATTAATGGCACCCTGTGTGTTGGAGAAGTAGGCTGAAACTGTGCGCACACCAGACTTCCCCTTGTATAGAGTTCTACATCCCTGGACAGGTATGGCCAATAGGCATAATCTTTTAAAATGTCCATGGTTTTCTGGGCACCCCTGCGACTAGCAGTTATGGCATCATGGCATGATGCGGCATCAATCACTGAAATTAGAAAGGTATAACCCATTCAAAATGGCCATTCTGCAACCCATTTCTTTTTTTGTTCTCCAATAACACCTTCTTTCTTTTGATCAATTGTTCCCTGAGTTTTGGAGCGTGTTCTTGCATCCACCTGCATTTCACCAAGTAGGCACTCAATCGGAAGCAACTCCCCCATCACAACCCCAATCTTGGCTAACTGATCTGCCTTGTTGTTCCCTTCCTTGTCTTTCCCTGGTGTTTTCAGATGGCTCATACTTTGCTCCAATGAATGATCATGTCATTTTCTGAAACAAGTTTATCTATGGCTTGAATCATTTTGCTATGTTTGAGCGGGTTCTTGTTATAAGTGATCATTCCTCTCAATTTCTACACAGGTAAATATATCACAAAACTATTTCAAGCATAATCAGAATCAGTGAAAAACACTATTCATTTGAATTCATGTTCTACTGCTGTAGATATCGCCTTATAAATGGCAGTCAATTCTGCCACATGACTGCTTTTAAGGCCTAACCTCATGCTTGCCCTTGGAATGCCATTAATCTTGACCCACACAGTCCCTATTCCTGACACTAACCCTTTTCAGCATCATTTCCAATGTGATATGCACATCCATCTACATACACATTTGGGAGATCCTTGCATGTTTCTTCATTGAATGCCTCGTATGGGGATTGTTCAAATTCAGTTAAATTTGTTTCTAGCTCTGTGATTTCAGCTACACCGACAGGTGCACGATCATGTAAGTCTGCCAGCATCTGGGCAATTGGACTCTTTTTATTCTGTTCATATCTCACTACCACTGGTAATCCCTGAAATGCCAATGTCCATGATGTGATTTTTGACTGACCCAAATTCCCTGATCTGATTCTTTTGATCTGTACAAATTGTAAAGGCAGATGACTTGTTTCAACAATCACCCGTTCCACTTGAATAATGGGGTGGAAATGTTGCAATTCTCAGACAGTGGTGAAACATGATTTTTCACATTCCCTGAATATAGTTTCTATCTGTGGCAATGCCTCACTGACATATGCAATGATTTTGTTATTTACATCATGGTTCTGGCACAGGACATATGACATATATTGATCCATTAGACCTATTCACATGGAGACATCCTGGTTCTTTACCAGATAAGCTAAACATGGTTCTTTCATCAAACTGCTCTTTAATTTGGTCACTGCCTCACTTTATTTCTTTTCCCATTTCCAGGGTACTCCCTGCTTCAGTAATTTAGTCTGTTGTAACTTGTCCATCCTAACAAACATTTTAGGCCTTTCACATTGGTAGGATCTTTAAGTTTCTGAATAGCTTTCAACATTTTGTTCTGTGGATTTAATCCATGCTCTGTTACTTCATGCCCTAGAAAGTTTACCCCTTTTCTGCACCCCTGCACTTTCTGTAAAGTTACGTTTGCTCCAGCCTTTTGCTATTGACTGAGCACATGTCTAATTTAATTGAAATTACTTTTTAAGTCTTTATTTTTGATAAGCACATCATCAACATCTATCACAGTTCCTCTCTCAGCTGCACCTGGGGGTGCTTTACCTAGAAATATCCCAAACTCACTTCCACTATTGTTGCCAAAGTCGGTCCGGGACCATGCATATTGTGATTGATTAAAGGAGAAGGCAAATAGATTGTGTATATAGATTGTGTATAACTTTAGCCAATGGCACACAACAATATCCAGCTATAAGATCCAGAGTGGTGAATATCTTGGACCCCTGAGCTTATGCAAGGCACCTTATCCATAAATGGGATACGCCACCTTGAAACAGCTACCCTCTTATTTAGTTCTCTTAAATCAGCACACAAACGCCATTGAGCTTTAGCACACCTAATATGGAAGTATTTGTAGTACTATGAATATATGTCTACTGATGCCTCTGGATTCCACATGTTTAATTATTTCTGCCAGGAACTCCAGGCAGGCTAGGGCTAACCTGTATAGTTGCACAAATACTGGCTCCTTGATATACCCTTCAGGTACTGTAGCATCATGTAAATCAGTCAGCCCACATTCATAGGCATCTTTTGCAAAAACCTCTTTGAACTCCATGAATATTTTCCTTACTTGGTCTTTCTCTTATTCATGTGTGCAAACATCTGCAGCTTGAATGTGTTCCTCTACCATTTTAGAACATTCAGTGAAATCCTCCAAAGGAGGAACCTCTGTGTTTTCCTCTCATTTTGTGGCAGTGTCTGTTTGGAGAAACGCCACCCTCAGATATTTCGAAACACTGGCCTCCATTTCAATTTGCTGCATTTCACCTTGCTGCTCTTCTCTTTTAGATTCACCGGTTTTGAATAGGATGTAATTATCCTGATGACAGCATACCACATCTTCTGGTTTGTAAGAGTAAACAGACTGGTCATGAAAATCCCCTTTTTGTTTAGAATGCAATGACTCAGCCAATTCATCCTATGAAGTTATAGCTTTCAGGGATATTCCCAATCACTGTGTTGTTTGAATCAGCAGTGTACTGAGATTCCTGTTTTGCCATCCCTAATGCAGTATTTTCTTTCAATTGAATCTTCTGGCATCCCCTGTTATCCACCAGTATTCAGTTGGGACCATCCCCAATCTCTATCAATGGTATATATTTACAAATTAGCCACTGCTGTCTCATGGATTCATTGAGGAACACAAATGCATCATGCGTTTCAATCTGTTGTCCAATTCTGTATTGTAATGCTAATGCAAATTGTCTGGTGAAAGCAGGAATAGTGACAACCACCTTTACCTGAAGCTCAATTGCATATGACATCATTTGGGCACAATGATAAGCTTGTCTTTTGTTTTCAAATTCAGGTGCCCCTTCATCCAACACCTAGACCAAACCTTTAGGTTCAAGAATTCTAACACCATACACATTCTGTGCATGATGTAATTTCCCAAGTGCACTTATTTTTGGTCTCACGTACAATCCAAACATAATAATTAATGTTTTTGGAACCAATTAGGATTTTCAACATACACCTTCCCACAATTATTTGCCCCAATTCAGGGAAATCCAGCCCAAAGAGTTGTTGATTTAGTATTTCCTCTCTGTGAAGTCTTTGTTTAAACACACCTTCATTAATGAAACTCATTTCCTGCTCCAGGACCAACACTACTGCAATATTTTCTGGATGCCCAGTCACATGCACCTTAATCCAGGCCTACCCTTCTTCCATGTGTATTTCTGCAATTGTTGAAATATATTTGTTTTGATCTGACACTACAGCAATGTTTGGATTACAATTTTCCTCATTTAGATAAAAACACAATGTGGTTTCCTCAATCTGTGTCTGCCAATTCTTTTGGGGATCCAGAAAAATCTCTATAGATTGTTTTTCCTTTTCTCTTTGTATTTCACTCTGACAAATGAGAATAACATTCATACTAGGCACACAGCCATTTTGGAGATACACTTCCAGCGCACTTTCTGATCTAGCAATGGTGTAACATTCTGCACTGCTGCTCCGGCTCAATACCTTTTAAGACTTCAGGATTTTATGGCCAAAGACCAGAGTACCCCATTTGTCTTGTCAATAAGAGGTGACAGTCTCCTAAGGCAATTTCATCTTATAAGGAATGGTATCTCATCTATGGATGAAACCACCACTTCCTGTCTCATTCTATGTCTTCCTATCTTTATGTCATCTTTAGAGACACCCACCACTGATATTTCTTCGCCATTGTAATTATGCATGGCCTTCACTCTACCTCAACATTAGCATCTCCTTTGGGGATTTTCCGTCATTTATGCTTTGCATTAAAGTCTGGGACATCACGTTTGCCTGGGCACCTGTGTCAATCATTGCCACTGCATTGTACCTTCAATAGTAATAGGGGCATAACATCTGCCCTCACATTCTTCAAGTATACATAGGAAATGTGAATTGTTACTGATTTCAGTGCTTACTTTCCTTAGGCCTGCCTGACTTTTTGCTAGGCAAGGGGGCATGTGAAATGACATTTTACGCCCCTTTTGCCCATCTCTCTTTGTATCTTTTTGTCTATCTTGTTGGACTCAGAATCAATTTGCAGTGTAGCCACTGACTGCCCCACTGCCTCAGGTCCACCAGTGTTTATCCCCCTTTCCTCTACTGCTTTTTCCTCATGCTTGGGTCCTTTCCACTTACCTCCATTCTGGAACATAGTGAATCTATATTTTCTCGAGTGTAATGTGGCAGCATGTGAGTTTCTGGTGTGTTAGGATTACCTGTATTTTGTACGGTACCTGGTATTTTTTGCCAGATCTGTGGCTCATAATGTTCTTTAAGTGACTGACCTGCACCTGTCTCTTGGGGAATTTTCATTTTTGAGAAAGAGTAAATCTTATTTTGATGGACAAATAAGGATAGGTCATTTGCTCCTTCTCTTCATGTATCATTGCTGAGATATTTAGTGTAGCATCAACCCTGCAATAATTCACTTTATTACAAACCACCATTTGTTTGACAGCTTGTATTTCATTTTCAGGTTGCACATTCTTTTTTAAATTGCCATCTATCATGCTGATCGTTAGGCATTTCATGTTATTTTTTTCTTTTGGTTCCTCATTGTCACACACATGAATGATCTGGTTCAAATGTAAGTTAAACCACAATCCCTTTTGTGTATTATGATTCCCTGTAACTTGTTTGCTCATTTGTCTTCTTGGTTTTACATTGCCAATCAACTACTCAGTGTTTTCATTCAAAGGTAATTCATGGTCATCTGTGTTCTCAACTTGGCAAGCATGACTAACTAGTCACTTATTGTCACCCCTTTCAAGATCACTCCTGTGAGACTCTGCACTTTCATGTGGATGTTGTTTTTGTACTGCACACAGTTTCCCTATTTGATCAGACAAGATTTTAACTTGAGCTTCCAAACATTGGGAGCTGTCTATGTCCCTAAACTCAACCCTCTGTGGTCCAGGTCGGTAATGGTTGAATTCACACTTATTAGGCCTGTTCTGGCAGCTTTCAGGAGATTGATTTCTGTTCTTATTTCCCCTGAATTTCCGTAACACAGGAGTTGGGGAACGTGGGTGACCATTCTGTGACTGTGGTCAACCTGTGGTGGGGACTGACTATATTGCTGAGATGCATAGTTCACATTCCGTCTTTCATGTGGTGGGAATTGTTCCCTGTGCTAATTTCCATTTTCAATGAACCTATCCACATACCTTGGCCTTACCTGATGGCCATACACCATTGTGTTAGGGTCAAACCTACTCTAGGCCCCTAAAGCCTGGTATGAACTGTTGTACATATGATTCTGGATATTATCTAGAACTGGCATATCATAGCAAAATCCCACCTTTGGAGCATACCTAGAGACCAAGACTAATGTATGAGCTTCTGTCACTGGGATCTATGGATTGGAACACAGGGAGGTGCCCTTTGTAGACCCACACCCCTTTGATTGTGTGGTGTTTCATTCTTTGCCTGAGTTTGGTCTGTTTCTAGTGGCCTCTTTACTGCCTTTAACTGTAGAACTGACGGTGTGGCGTCATTTAGCTTTTGGCTTACTTACTACTCTTAGCTGTCTCTTCTTTCTCACTAGACATTACCTCATATATTTTGGTTGCGTATTCAATGATCCATTGTAGTGGTTTTTCCCTGTCAAATTCACGGATTAGCCGAGACACAATAGCTCGCTGAAGCCCATAGAAGTAAGCTGTTTTGAATTCTACTGAATAAGTGTATAATGATGAAATATACCACGTTTGGTCCTTTTATTCTGTCTGAACAATTATCTTCATACCCTTTGCATTTATATCGAAAACGTGTTTTATTGCACATTTTGGATAGCTGTAAAACATGTCCAAGTTGTGTTGTAGCCACATTTTACTGACCAAAAAAACATGTTAACAGAATGTCCATCGCCAAGCATTGCCTACAATTCAGGTAAAAACACTTTTATGGCTTGAGTCATGGAATGTTTTGCGTGCTAAAAACTGACTTTACATACTTTTCAGCGTGTACAACTCCTTTTTCCGATTCATGGAACAGACTTTGCATGTCTTTCTAGGACTTTTTGCGCAGGTCTGTTATGTCTTTGCGTGCAGTGGAACGCTGAGAGCGACACTTCACGTAAAGTGTGAGATGGGAATACGCAAAGAAATAAGTAAGGAGCTGAATATGTATATTGCTCAAGTCAGCAAAATGAGGAAGAACAAGGAAAAACAGCGCTTTGAGGGACGGGCCTCTCAAGGAAATCACATGCCCAGTCAAGCACAAACCTAACAGTATTCATGAATTCCTACGTGCAACTACTTCATTTCGGGAAAATACACATGCAAACAGCGTGATCTTACTGCCACATGATAGGCGGCACAAAGTACAACGCACATAGGAACAAATGCACAAAGGTAATATTTAAATAGAAATTTAGGGGTGACGGTATGTAGGTGAGGTGCTGCTTGGAATTAGGGGTCATAGTAAACATATAAGCGGGGTTCAGCCTTGTGTTTCCGGGGTTCGTACACAGATTAGCCAGGTGCTGACTTGGGTTACAGGGGATCGTACACAGTATTGCTGGGGTACTGCCTTGAGTTGTGGAGGTACGGCAAGCAGTATGGGCGAGGTGCTGGGTGCTGGGGATAAGGTTTGTATTTGTTGCTGGTTTTAGTTTGTGTGGGGGTCTACTGTGGGCATTCCAGGCGCAACTCAGTTTTCTTTGTGCCTTGGATTACTTTGCCGCTAAAAATCCATTAATACGGGGAATGCACACACAATGATTTGCATTTAAGAGGTGCAAAGTTGATTTACACACTGCACTTTCTTTATGAATTGGTCCCTTAATAACAAAATGAAGGTAACATCAGTTTACAGTTTTTGCTAACCCTTTTTGCTTAGATTCTGTACTGACGAAATCACAAAGTGTACCTGTAAGGAATCCATTATTTATCCATGTGGACAGTCATCCTATATTGTGAGTGTGTATCGTTGATTTACCATTAACCTGAATGACACACTGTTTCCAAACTACCAAAAGCTTAGTAGAAAACATAAAAAGTCAAGTAATCATTTAAACCTAGCATATGCAAATAAGGAATACTATTCAATCAAATCATGTGTTGCCATTCTCTTTTAATACATCACCTCCTCTTTGATTTTTTCCATACCTTTTAGCTCTTCTGCTTTGTATTATTTTTTTCTAAAGCTTGACTTATGTTCACTCAATCACTCCTTCACAGAGCCTGTCATCTCTCCCAGTTAGGTATTCCCCTGAAAGTGCATGGCATTATTTCTGTACTGCAGACTAATTGAAGCTCCAATGTATCTCAAATCTAGGTACCCTAATATAGCGCATTGAATTATTCCGTGTTGTACTCTATTGTGTTTTAATACCTAGGTGTTGCTTTGTAAGTGCATTGCCCGCACTTTATGATGTTCACATATAGGTATTCCTAACAAAATGCCTTGCATTTGCTTTTCATATTGTTTCACATCTACATATGCCTTATAGCTCTGTACTCTCTATATTGTTCTCTATTGTGTTCACATGCAGGCATACTATGAATGGTGCATTACAATTTTGTACATTCCCTGTTGTGTTTCACATCTAGGTATCCCAAGAAACCCATTAACCCACCCACATTCATCTCATCCTGATCATCCATGTCAACACAAATGGGTATAGAAAAATCCTTTCCCTAAATACTTCAACACTCTACATCTTTCGAATCAATGAGCAAGAATCACCAACTGATACACATTCCTGACAAGTTTAACACCACAGGTTTCCCATCTGGAAACATAACTCCTCTGGTATACACACAAAAACGCACTTAAAATGTACACCCACTATGATGGCAGTTGGTCCTGGTTCTACAGGCACCAACAGCAAAACACAATGCCTTGTCTTTTACTTCTTCTCCCCTAAAAAACCCACCCACCCCTAGTTTCCCTTTCATATCCACCAGAGGCCCTGGAGACCATACACGTGGCAGCAGTGAATATATGAATCCACATAACATAACTTACATTTGACCACCTGGCCACTCTTAGCTGTCTCATAAGTGCACAGTCACTGACAGGTATCACTAGCTGTGGAAGAGGAAAAGAAAAGGTCAATGTGGAAAAAGTGGCGTTTTTGGTCCATGCCTGTGATGGATTGCCATCTGTGAGGGTGTGCAAGTAATGGCTTTTTTATTGTTGTTACGTAAAATAATCTTTGTAATTTTGTTTATTAAAATAAACGTTTCTTTTTGATCTCCTGCACCTCCGTTTTAAAATCTAATAATGGTGTGCCTTTATCTGTCTGATAGCGTAAAATTCTTTAAATATAAACCATGCCTTGTTGTGGCATTGTGACAAGTAGGAGCACATAGTTACACAGGCTTAGACATTTTATGTCAGAGTATTGTCAGCTCTGGAAGAAGGACCCAGCTATGACATGCCTGATGTGTATTGATGCCTGGTCTAGATGCCTCCACAGCTGCCATGTAGAACAATTTCTGGACTGCTGCCACTTTCGTTCCCATGCAGAAAGAGCTACGTCCTCCAACAGGGCACAGCAACCCTCTCCGGGAGATCTCGCGGGAATCAATGCTTCAAAGTCAGCTCAGCAAAAAATCAAAAAGTCAAACTATTGTATTAAAAACTATATTGTTGATACACACCAGCACTTCAAGATAACAGTGCATGTATGGTTATTATAGCACTTTGCACTTTAGGTCGATTTCTTCAACCTATTCCGTTTTAATATTAATTGATTTTTATCAATTTGCACAGTATGAATGAAACAGTGTGCATATGATTGTTGGTTAAGTTGAGTGATCAACATTGAGGTTACATATATGTGTGTTTGCTCACTTTACAGCAATAGCTATTGATTTGAATTTTTTATGAATGTTTTTTGATTATTCACTGTGCCTTCCTATGTATGAATACAATTGTAAAATAAATGATGTTGAGATAACAAATGGGATTTGTTATTATGTGTAGGAGTTTTTAACATTAGAATATTCGATAAATGCCATGAGAGGTGGTAAAGACCCTTAGGTGTAAACACTTTTTTGTGTCAAAGTCAGCCTTGACATAAAAAGCCAAACTCACACCTGCATACTGACCACTAGAGTCCTTTTGAAGTCAGCATGCATGGAAAAAGGGGCAGAGTTAGAGTAGCTAGAAGGGAGAGATGGGCTGGGAGAAGGGTTCCACCATCTCTATTTCTTTTAGCGTTCTCTACCACTTGGTAGTCCCCTAGCCCTGCAGGCAACATTCTGGGTGGAACGTAAGAAAGCAAAGGGAACTTGTTACAATACCCTGGGTTGGTCCCCTTACAGCAGGCTTGCTGTGGACTCATTCCCTGGGACATTTTGCCTTTGTAAGGTAGAGGGCACATCTTTCTTTAATTCATCATTGGACTCTTACATAGAAAAGGATTCACTGGACCTCTGTCAGAAGTACTGCCAGATCCAAATTCTTCTGACATATAGGTGAAGACAGAAGGCATCTAAGGCAGAAGAGAGATCCATCCCCTAACCATGCCCAGGGAACATTTGGGGTAAACTGATGTGTACCAAGGACCCTCTTCTGGCTCCACTGGATCAAGGAACCTGTTGACTAGAGGTGGATGATCCCCTCTATGTGGTAGCTGGACTCCTTGGAGTGGGAGTGTAGAACAGACAGATCCACCTTGTCCTGGAGACCCTCAAGTGGGTTCCTTAGCAAATGCAGAACCAATGAACCAGCCCCTGGATCTCTCTGCATTTCCGAAATTTGTCAACGCTGGTATGGGCACCTTCAAGGCCATCCAGTTCTCTGTGACCTCAATGCTTGACTGCCTCCCCATCTCTGAGATTGAATCACTGCTGAAGCTCCTCTGTCTCTGCATCAGCGACCTGTCAAACCTTCTAGTGTCCCCAGCACCGCCACCTGGTCACCAGCTTCTACAAGCTCCAATCCAGTGCCGCTGCAGTATCCCAACATTGTGTTGAAACAGCAAGTCCCCTCACCAGCAAAGGCCAGTCTCCTGTCTCCACATCAAATGCTAATGAGTCTTCCAGCACTTCTGACTTGACATTGTCTGATGTCCCCAGCATCTTTGAAACCCAAGCCATTGCTGTGCAGCACTACATCGCTGGACTCTACTCTGCCGCTCTTGAACTAAATACTGGCCCAGCTCCAAAAACACCCAGACTACCTTTTCTACAAGAACATATCCTTGATCAGTGACATTTTTTGCCAATTTGTTGCCTGACAACCCTGCTGATCAACCCGGAGTTCCCTTGCACACCAAGTTCTATATTCTCTGTGTTTCTTTTACTGGGGTGGTTTTGTAGTCTTTTAGTTAGCTTGTTGCTTTCATTGTTTTATGAAGAATTCTGTGTGCCTCATTCCGAGGTTGGAGGTAGCCATGGTGCTATTAGCATCATAGCTACCCCGTTACAGCATACCGGGTCCGGGTTCCCTGAATGGGGAATTACCGGGCTATTCCAACCTTGGTGGACCCGGTATTTCCCCATTCAGGGAACCCATCCCCATTCCCATTCGAGCCCCCATAGGGCTCAATGGGAATGGGGACCATGCTAACAACCGGCCCGTTAATAATGGGCCCGTTGTTAGCATGCTGGTCCTTTTGCGGCTCCCACTAAGGGCGCCTGGTAAAAACAGCCGCCCTTAGCGGGACCTTCTAAAGGACCTCGTAATGAAGCGGTAAGGGGTTAATGGCACCGGCACCCTTGCCTGCGCCGTTATCCCCTTACCGCCCACCCCGGAATGAGGCCCCATATATTTTATAGAACATTCATTGGTATTTCCTATATTTTGTAACCATTGTATTAAAGTGTTTGGGTTGCTATTATTTTGAAGCTCCACTACCCAACAAGGCTGAAACACATGTTTGGGGTTGCTGTTGGTACTCTTGTTCAGAGGAGAATTTCCTAGCATTTAGGTGCTGGGCTGCGCCTGGGCAGGGCAAAGACTGATATGCAGGGATATTTCTTCTCTGTGAAAGGGACAGTGAGCTAACGACTTGGTTGAGACTCTCTCAGGGCCCATCCACCCAAGAACAGGTCAATGGGCTGTGTTCGTGCTGGTAGAGAGGCTCCCAGAAACCCCTTTGTTTTGCATATTAAGTAACTTTGGGTCTCACCCTAAGTTACCAGGGAAATCCAGACGTGGACCCCTTGCTCACTGTTCTCAGAGAGGCACAGCTCCACCTCACTGATGATGCCCAACAAGGCTGAAACACGTGTATGGGGCTGCTGTTGGTACTCTTGTTCAGAGGAGAATTGCCTAGCATTTCTGTGCTGGACTGCCCCTGGGCAGGACAATGACCTATATGCAGGGGTATTTCTTCTCTGTGAAAGGGACATTGAGCTAAATACTTGGTTGAGACTCTCCCAGGGGCCATCCACCCAAGAACCAATGGGCTGTGTTCGTGCTGGTAGAGAGACTCCCAGAACCCCCTTTGTTTTGCAACTCCTATATTAGCCTGTTTATATAACGGCAAACAGGAGTGGGGCCAACTCACAACCCTGTCTCACTGCTTTTTTTGGTATATCAAATTTCTCTGTACACTCGCCACACAACCCCCATCACACAGAAGCCCTGTTATTGTGATATAAAAGCTGCATTAATGACAATAAGGGTGCAGGAAATTTGTAGTCATCCAATTCCTGTCAAAGCTAGTTTCTCGGAAAGGTTGAAACCTGTTTCAAGAGCTGCAAAGACAGCACACAGGTTAGTGTTATTCAGGCCAGTATTTGTTTTACAATAAGGTCAAGTCTAAAACATTGCCCAACTGTCCCCATACACTTTTGAAACCCCACCTTTAGAACACTGATTATTCCCCCTAGATCAACCCAATCTTTTAGACGTCCAAGAATTACTTTCACGTATATCTTCTCCAACCCATCTAACATAAGTGACGGGCGGTAATCACCTGGGGACTCTTTTGATCCTTTTCTGCATATGAGCATAATAACTACCTCCCACCATGTATTGGGAAGAATACCTGACTTGATTACTGCATTGAAAACTCGAGACAAAACCGTCCGCTATACTATAGATTCTTCTTTGCAGAGATCGAGAGGTATGCAGTCCGGGCCTGGTGCTTTCCCACTCCGTAAGGCACAAATGGCTGTCACATCCTCCTTCACAATAATAACAATATCACGATCACTTTGGGGCAAACCATCTGTCGGAGTGATGTAAGTGTATTGTAAGGCTTGGGATCCTTGTACAGGCTCGAGAAATTGACACAGCAGGTGTCAAATGTTATGCTACATTGCAAGTCACATGGAGCATTAATTGCTTTGCCCACAACAAGCTTCCAGAATGTATCCATATCATTATTAATACAAGCCTGCAGGATCATTTCCCATCTTGTTAAATTAAACTTTTTCTTCCTGTTAATGCTAGATTTATATTGACCTCTAAGCGAATGTAACGTAATTGTATCCAAACAAGAGCCTTCCTTAAGACATTACATTATTTTTCCCTTGCATAACCGGCATTCCTCACCATACCAGTACTGTTTGACTAAGGCATGGGCTTTGATCACCTTGCCTGGCTTGGTAACCATTGGATGTACATTTGTTACCATTACTGAAAGCGCACTCAATATATAGTGTCTTTCCATTGGAGGATCACAAATAGCTGCAATGTGTTCGACAATAGTGATATATATATATCCTTGGTAGCCAATGCTCATGCTTTACATGAGACCATTTCACTGCTTGCCTAGAGTTGTCTTTGATTTCTGTTGCAACTGCTCTAGAAGGATAAACATTCTTGGGTGGCCCACCAGAGGCAAGTGAGATGGAACTCTCTATGGCTCCATGGTCACTCTATGATCTAAAACCTCAAATGAGGTTATCAAGTCCCAATCGTTAGCACAGATCATAATGTAAGTTAGGGGAGTTAGAATGATGTTGTTCATCGGTCCAATTAAGTGAAAGCTTAAACCATGTTAAGAGTACACTGCTTGGCCTGCCTCTTGGGCCCTTGATTGCATGTATCACAAAAGTAGAATACCCCTGGAGGTCTAAAGATCTGGTGGTCCACGTCTCCTGGAGACTAATAAAGTCATATCTCTGAATAAAAGTTCTTCAATAAAAAATATAGGCAGTAATTCATAGATTTCAGTGCAAAGGCAGCGCACGCGAGCAGTGCAGAGAGGGAGCGTGCACCAGCGTGCGCCAGCCGTGTGCGCTAAACAGCATTCTGGCTCACCGCATATTCATGGAATTTCCAAGGCATTTTGAGCACTGGCACAGTGAACATACCGCAGCGCCAGTTACGCCCCCAAGAACGCCCCTTGCGCAAGGAAAAGCCATTGAAACCCCAATGCGGTGCAAAGGGGCGTGCTAACCCTGGACCAGCTTACAGGGCCGCTACACTGTAATCGCGTGAAAATACTACGCGTACCCCGCTCACGGCAGCCAAAACGTGTGAAAATGTACTTGTGCACCCCTCGGAATACGCTTACCCCCCTCGCGCCAGGTAAATTGCATAGAAAATTTACCCCCTGTGGTGTGGGCTGCCTGTGAGGCATGCCCAGGGTGGATGGCCTGCCTGTGGGGCATGGGGAGGGTGAGTGGGCTGCCTGTGGGGCATGCCCAGAATGGATGGGGTACCTGAGCGTATTCCGGGGGTGTGCAGGAAGTTTCACACGTGATAGGTCTGGCGCGAGTGGGGTACGTGTATTTCGGGGGTGCGCGGGAAGCTTCACAAGTGATAGTCCTGGTGAGAGCGGGGTACGTGTATTTTGAGGGTACACGGGAAGTTTCACACGCGATAGTCCTGGCGAGAGCGGGGTACGTGTATTTGGGGGGTGCACGAGAAGTTTCACACATGATATGCCTGGCGTGAGCGAGGTACGTTTATTTCGGGGGTGCGTGGGGATTTTCACACACGATAGGCCTTGGGCGACCGGGGTTTTTGTATTTTGGGGGTGCGCAGAAATGTTCACACACGATAGGTCTTGTGTTAGTGGGGTATGTGTATTTCGGGGGTTCGGGGGAAGTTTCACAGGCGATAGCCTTGGCACGAGCGGGGTACGTGTATTTCGGGGTGATTTTCACACGCGATAGTCCTTGGACGAGCGGGGTACGTGTATTTCGGGGGTGCACAGGAATTTTCACATGCGATGGGCCTTGCGCGAGCGGGGTATGTGTATTTCGGGGATGCGTGGGAAGTTTCACACGCGATAGGCCTGGTGCAAGCAGGGTACGTGTATTTGGGGGGTGCGCAGGGATTTTCACACTCGATAGGCCTTGGGCGAGCGGGGTACGTGTATTTTGGGTGTGTGCAGGGATTTTCACAAGCAATAGGCCTTGGGCGAGCAGGGTACGTGTATTATGGGGGTGCGCGGGAAGTCTCACACGCAATAGTCCTGGTGAGAGCGGGGTATGTGTATTTCGTGGGTATGCGGGGAGTTTAACAGGCGATTTGGCATTGTGGCCCCTCCTGGGTGTGCCCTTTCCCCCTCCCCATGCCCTGCAGGCAGCCCACACCACAGGGGACTAGACCCCTGACCATGCCCTGCAGGCAGCCCACATGGCACCATGCACTTGTGAGCGCACTTGTGAGCCCTGACTCATGTTCCCCAGCCACCCACCCACCATTGACGGGCACCTGCCAGCAGGCCCTGACTCATGTCCCCAATCCACCCACCCACCATTGACAGGCACCTGCCAGCAAGCCCTAACTCACTTCCCCCACCCACCATTGACGGGCACCTGCCAGCAGGCCCCGACTCATGTTCCCCACCCACCCACCATTGACAGGCACCTGCCAACAAGCCCCAAATCATGTCCCCCATCCACCCACCCACCATTGACGGGCACCTGCCAGCAGGCCCCGACTCATGTCCCCCACCCAAACCCACCCACCATTGATGGGCACCTGCCAGCAAGCCCCGACTCATGTCCCCGATCCACCCACTCACCATTGACAGGCACCTGCCAGCAAGCCCCGACTCATGTTCCCCATCGACGGGCACCTGCCAGCAGGCCCCGACTCACGTCCCCCACCCACCTACCCACCATTGGCAGGCACCTGCCAGCAAGCCCCGACTCATGTCCCCACCCACCTAACCACTATTGATGGGCACCTGCCAGAATGCCCCGATATGTGCCCCACCAAACACCATGTTCTAACAAAAGAGACCCATGGGCCTAATGCCCACACAAATCCCCCGGCCCCCCAGTACAAACACGTAAGCATCCACTGCACCCACTCGCAAAGTACCCATGCAATGAGAGCCTCAAAAGAACCACCATGGCCATGCATAAAAGTACAACAGAGCCACACAGTGGCAACATATGACTGAGGCAATGCTCATAGAGACATGCACAAAACCAATGAGAGTAAAATATGTTAAGAGAAAACATCATGAAACATCAACATTGTAAATGAAAAAATGATGAAATCCAAAATAAAAACAAATCCAATGTAAACCAAAAATCCACAAGAGGAAAAAACGGAAGTTGACCATTTCAAATGTACAAATAAAGTACATGAAAAAATAAAACAAAAATGGATCCATGGGATGACAAAATAACTAAAGTACAAGTGTGGAACTATATACAGTGAAAGTCCAAAGGATCCATGATGCCCAAACAAAAGGAAACCTACCAAAAATCCTAAAAAAATAACTATGTACATAAAGTGGAGCAAAGTTCATGAACTCCAAAATAAAGAAAAAACAAATGAAACCTAACCCTAAAGAACTATGTACAAAGGCGGCAGGCAAGTCCAATGACTCACTTTTGATGTCCTGGGCCAGGGCATCATCAAACTCCTCTTCAACGTCCTGGAAGCGGGCCTCTTCCCTGGCCCGAGGTCTTTCAGGGATGCAGCCATGGCCTCCTCTAACTCCCTGCGAGTTGCCTTGAGGCACTCAGCCTGCCTCAACGCCCTGCGCATAGAGTTCTTTGCCCTGACCATAGTGAGCCGTGCCTCTTCCGCCTGCCGCCGCTCCGCATCTATTTGCTGGCCCAACCGTTGCCACACGGAAGACACACCCAATCCAGGGTCCTCCTGCCCTCGGGTCCATGCCTGCCCCTGTGATGTTGATGGCCCCGAGCCATCATTGCTCCCACCTTGAGCCTGCTGCTGCCGTGCATGTGTCCTGCCTGTCGATGCCTGCACGTCCTCCTCCTACTGGGGTCCAGTTGTTGGGGTGGCCACCCCTGCTGGACCTCCGACTCCCGACTGTGGCAGGGATGTGTGCTCGGATGTGTGCTCCACCAGCCTGGCCGCTGGGTCAGGGCCAGCTCCACAGGGTGCCCAGGTGATACGTGGACAGGAAGATGACATGGAGGACGACTGGCACATAGGGGGTTCTGTTGAGGAGGGGGTCGATTGAAGTTCCAGCACACAGAGTAACCCAGCACTGCTGACCCATTCTAGTAGGTCGACGCGGTCAATGAGGCATTCAAAATGACGTGCATTGTCCACACACGAACCCTGCATGTCATCCTGAATGCCACGTTGACGCAACGCCACCCCAGCCAGGACAGGCTCAACCCGGTCCCGGATAGCCACATCCGCAGGGAGAGGAAGGCCAGTTGTTGTTTGTGAATCCCCTCCCTTAAAACGCGTCTGGACAAAGGCATCCCTGCTGGTGTGGGATGATGAGGTCACAGGATCGGGGACAGGATTACACACAGGCACCTCCATGGCAGCCTGTGCTGAATCCTGTCCCTGCCCCTGGACTGCACCACTAGCACCAGTGGAATGCCCCCCTCCGCTGCCGAGGAGTCCACCTATGACCTCCACCTCTTGCACCTACCCTCGGCAGCTGCGGCCGCTGGCGCGGCTCCAGACTCCTCACTCCCCGAAGAGATGACAACCAGGGAGGTGAGCTGGGCCTTGCGTCTCCGGCTGGCTGTGGGATCCCTGCCGCTGTGCTCCGCAGCACCATCTCCGCCCTCTTCATCAGTTGACGCTGCAGACAGGGAGAGACAGAACACAGGCATCAGGGCACTGTACAATGGCCTGATACACACATGACAGTTGTACATGAGTGGCAGTGTCAAACTTCACAGATGGCAGCACACTCCCCAACACACATATCATTTGAACCCACACACATGCACAAATTAAGAGGAATGTTGCAGCAGGCAGCACCATCCATACACATACAACAGCATGAGCATCCGATGGTTAGCCTGACGTCACATGCAACACTGGGAGTACGGAACACATGCACACATGCCACCAAACATACATGTATCTGTACATCTCCACCACCTGTCACAGTGAAATGATTGGCAACTATGTCAGATCTGCCAATCAGCCTCCTACATGTTGGTGTTACATTCATCCATAGTGTATCACAATCCAACACATGTCAAATACACACACACACACACACACACACGTACACTGTGCACGTACATGAAGGTGGAACCAGCATCCATGTGTCACACCCCAACCATGCCACAGTACATACACAGAAATGCTAACATGTGTGCATCCCCACATGCATTTGTGAATCATGCATTTCAACACATACACCATTGATGTGCCTCACACATGACAGGACTCACATGCGGCAGGCTCATGTCCCTGTACATACACATCCATACATGGGCCTTTCAAGACATATGTCCAACCTGCACACTCCTGGCACACCTCAACATGCACTGCGTCCAATCAGTGCGCATGGACACTTACCACTCGACTCCAGGCAGGTCTGCCTCTCAAGGACCTGGAGGTGGAGCGCTGGGCGTATACGTTCCAGGACCCTCATCTGGATGTTGGTAAGGCGGACCCGGTACCCCTCTGCATACGCTGCCTCCGATATGCGCCGGGCCTTGCTGAGGGTCCTGGACCGGAAGTCCTCCCAGCTCTTCCGGACATGTGCCATGTCGCGGGCTGCCAACCCCTCCACGTTGATGGCAGCCACAATGTCCTTCCAGATCCTCTTCCATCCTTCATTTTCGGTGCGTCGTCTTCCGAAGAGGGCATCATAATGCACCAGGACTTGCTCCACCAGGATACCAGCTTCTGCGGCACTGAAGCTGGTAGCCCTCTGCCTCTCTGGCTGGGGGTTACCAGTGGTCTCCGATGGTGTATCCCTCGACATGGCAACCTCCGAGGCAGGTGTGGGTGGGCAACTGGGCCCTGGTGCTGGGCTGTGGAGCGATGGAACTTCCATCGGGAGTCTTCTGTTCCAGCAGGAGTGGTCACCGCAACTGGACCCCTGCAGGAACCCCTGCAGATGGCTGATGTGCAGGCACCAAATAGCAGGGCACATGGCCAGCAGGCAGCAGCAGATGGAAGGTGGGAGCGGGCTCGGGGCTCTGGGGGGCAGGAAAATGGCCTTCTGGCAGGAGCGTGGTCTCCATGTGTTGTCGCGTGCCAGCTTGATACAGAGTGATTTGGCACGTGAAAAAACTGCACGTCAGCGTGTAATTCGAGGAAAGGCCCTTAGCGCGTAAGCGCATCCGTGATGTAATTCGCACGGGTGTTTCCCTCCACACGGGTGCATAGTGATTGTAAACGTGCAAAAACTGCGTGTAATTGGAGGAAAGGCCCTTAGTGCGTATGCGCGTAAGTGACGTTTCACGTGTGGGCTGGGTTAAAAGATACATGTAGGATGCCATTTTCTTGTACGTGCTTTTTGTGGAGAGCGAGCGAGTGATTCTTGTACTTCTTGTCGGTTCACACGCGATTACTTCACAACGGTTCCAGTTCGAACTCCTTGTATACTCAGACAGCATTCAATTCTTCTTTTGGCGGGGGTGTGGCCAACACGCACACGTGCGTCTTTTTCACATTATTTTTCTAGGCAGACTATGAGTTGCGCATGTATTTTTCAACTGTGTTTGCCCCCGTGTGTCGCGTACCCATTCAGAGGTCATTGCAGCCTGCGTGTACCACGCATATGCCTATTTTTGTGTTTCTGGGTGCCACAGCGTAGTGTGGGTTCTTTATTCCATGCATGTGGGCTACCAGGGGTTGCGTGCATGTTAAATATTGTTTTGAGGGTGCCTGAGCGTTGAGTTACCCGTCATCTTCCCCCAGGGGTCACAGACAGCGTTGCTAGAGCACTAGGGTATGTATTCCATCTAGTACCCTGTCCCCTTCACCCCAATTGCCCAGGACAATTGTTTACTGCACCTCTCATTCGCACAAGAACATCAGTGCCATGGTTGGGAGGCGACCAAGTGGTAAGGGAGGCAAAGGTGGCCAATCTCCAAGAGGTGTCCGTGTTAGGGGACGTGACCAGGATGTGCAGGGTGGTCCAAGAGGCCAGTGTTTGGAGGACCAATCAGGGACACCTATGCCCCCCCACAGTGGGTCGGGGAGATGTAGCTGACACCATCCCAGCTCAGGCCTTGTTAACCTGGCCCAGATTGTTGACCAAACTGGCACAGAATGACTCACATGCCGGCTTCCGTGTCACCAAGTCAAAGCCACGTGTGGTGATGAAAGTTGCTGTTGCCAGGCCACATGGATCTGGGGGAGCAATGTCATCTGCTGCCCAAATATCCAGGGTGAGGAGGCTGCAGGAGCAGCTGCAGCTCAATCAACTTCAGCTCTGAGTCACCCAGCCGGGACAGTGTTGCTCCAAGACCATCACACCAAGGTTGGTCCTGCCAACATCACCCAGCAGCCAAAGCCTGCAGTGAGACCTTTGGTCATTTTGCCTTGGGCTACTTCCAGTGCCCAGTCCACCTGCGCTTCAGCCCCTACCGACCAGAGCAGCGTAAGCCACTCAGGGTCCGCACCACCTCTCAAGAGGAAGAAGGGTGTTCTTGCGGTACAGGCTGGGACCCCAGACACGGCTCCACCCTCCGGCATGTCAAGGAAGCGGAGTTTCAATGAACTAGACGCACTTGTGGGCTACGTGTCAGCCCATGGCTGCAAAATGCTGGTGACTGTAGGGTGCAAGACTACGACTGCTCAACGTAGGGCCCACTGGCAGTGCATTTCTGACCAGATTAGTTCCCTTGGATTCGTGAGGCACACATCTGATGATTGCTCTAAGCGGTGGAATGACCTCAAACGCAGAGCAAAAAACAAGCTGGCTTCCAATCATGCCTCTACTCTGGTGACTGGCAGTGGGTCTCCACCAGAGGAGGAAGTACTCACAGAACATGAGTCAATCGCTGGAGGCTTCATCACAGAGGATCATATCCAAAGTGTGGGAGACCTACCAGATCTTGAGGCAATGTCCAGTAAGTGGGCATGCATGTGTGTGCAAACCATGTGTATGTTGCTTGGGTGATGTGTTCTGATTGAGTGCCAGGTGAGGCTGTGTAGTATTGACTGCTATGGATCACCCATGTGGTGCCTCCAAACCATCCCCCGGTCTTGGTGTGGGTTTTACAGTATCCCTTCTGACCGCAGTTAACAATTTGCTCCTGATTACTGCACTTGCCCTTCAACTGCCATCATGCCACAGCATTGTTCATACTGTATTCCTGTACATTCTGCCTGATTGATATAATCCTTTGCATGATTACGACACATTTTTATGCCGTTCTGCCCCAAATTCAACATACTTCAGACATAGATTTCACCCCACAATGCCCCACATTTGTTTACTTATTATGGGAATGATTTCATCAATCAGGCTGATTGAGTATTGTGCACCTACACATGCCCTGCACATAATCACTTTGGGGCCCTGTTTGAATGTTCGACATGACAATTGTCTTCTGTCATGTCCAAGTGACCAACCATTGATGTATCCATGTGCCTGCCATCACTGTATTAGTGACCACTGGCTTTGTTGCAGCGTGTGGCACATGTGTGTTTTGTCACACTCATTTGCATATTCTATTTCATGATGTCCATCTCACATGGATGGGTGACAGTACTGATTTGCTACCATATGGATGCCCTTGTCAAATCTGCCATGGCTATGCTACGTGCCATCTGTGCTCTGGCATGTGTCATGTATGTGGATTGTCCATGACACTCACAGGCTAATGTGTGATGCAGGTGCTATGCAGCATGCAGCACATGTGTTGCTTTTCCATCTGGAAGTCCTCAGTGTCTGCTTTTCAGCTCCCCTTCCACTTCATTGCCAGTGCATGCATGCCAGAGTTATTGTCATGTGTGACATGTGTCATTTATGTATTCTATGTGTTCCTTGTGATGCCTATGTGTGTGGGCTATCCTGCTCATGCCTGTCTTCATTATTTTTATTTTATGTTTTTGTAGGTGATGAGGCACTAGATGCTGTTGAGGAGGAGGAGATGACGCAGAGGCAGGAGTACTCACAGCCACAACCAGGCACCAGTGGAGGATGTGGGGTGGTGGTGGGTGAAAATCCATTACTCTTACATACCATCCTGTCCACGGGTGTCTCTGGGTACACCTCCGAAGACCTCTATGGCTCAGGTGCTGAATCTGACATTGAGACAAATGTCCCGTCGCAGGTGAGTGTTTCTGGCAGGTATGCTGTTCTGTCCAATCCACCTGCACTGGGGGTAGACCCCTCTATGGGGCATTCAGTGTTGGAAAGTCTGCCTGTGGCGGTTATGGATGCAGGGTCACACTCCTCTATATTTGCTCCTGTTCGTGGGCCAGCAGATCAAAGGAGGAATGCTGTCCTGCAGCCTCAGGCAGTGCCAGCACAGCAAGGTGCACATCACCTTGACCCAAACAGGTGTGGTGTCCGCCAACGCGGTGGCTGTGTGCAACCAGGCAATACTGTGTGGGAGAACTCCATGTATACTATTGCAGCACAACAGGGGGCATTGTGTGAGATGATGGCTCAGGCCGTGGATAGGGTGGCCACTTCCATTCTCCCCCCTGAAAGGCAGGTGGAGCTCCAGTAGCAGGCAACAGATCCCATGTGCCGCTCACACAGATATTGAGGTTAGAACACAGGTCCCTCAGAGATAGTCTGGGTGCAATTGAGGTGTCCCAGAGTACAAGGTCAGAACAGTAGCTGGAGCAGCTAACACACACACTCTCAGCTGAGTTCTAGGCAACCCGTGAGGAGATCCGGGCATCACGCAAGGCCTTGCAGGCAGAAATATGTGCTAACCGTGAGGTGCTGCATGGGGATCTCCGTACCATCATCCTAAAGAAGCAAACCTTTCAGACCCGCATGCTTGCTGCCATGGAGGAGCATGCCAGGGCTTTCCGTTCTCTGCCTCCGATATCACCCGCACCTTCTAATGTACCACCAGAGGGTGATGACAGCGACGGCAGTTCTCCCAATGTAGGGTAGTGCAGGAGTTTTTTTTTTTTCTCAACATCCACGCATGTGAGTGTTGGGGTGCACTCTGTACCTCCTCCTTCCTGGGTGCCACCCCCACCTAGTTAACACATGGCCATTTTTGATTTTTTTTTTGTGGTTTATTTCATATTTCATTCCGAATTGCAAATTAGAATTAGAATTTCATTTATTTATTTTCTTTTTTCTTCTTCTTGTTTCTATTTATTATTTTCATTTTCTTTTCATTTTTAATTTGTTTTTTATTTTCATTTTATTTTTTTATTATTATTGTATTCTGATTTTTACTTTATTATTTTATTTATTTGGTTTACTTTTCATTTACTTTTTCTTTTTCTTTATTTAATTTGCATTTACTTTTTTGTTCATAAGCATTTTCTATCAGATTGAGAATTCATGTTACAGTTTGTTGCTTTGTGTGGCTCCCGTAGGCATCCACTGTGTATTCCAGCAGGGCACATGCAGGCTTGACCTGTCTTTGGGTTAGAAACTTGAGTTCCTGACACACACCCCCCTCCTGCTTCCGCTTTCCATGGGCTCACAAAGGATGTGACCAAGTGACAGCAACTTACACAGAGGCATTGGTCTCCCATAAGTTGTGTGGGCAGTCTGTAGTCCAAACTGTGTATACATCCCTAGTGGGGATTGGTGTTGATTTCTCCACTGCATGGTTGATTTGTATATAGTATTACATACAGGACTTTTTGTATATATAAATGTAGCTTCTTCATGTCTTAACAAGCCCGTCTCCATTGCAGATGCAGTTCATGTTGTATGCAGTACACTGCCTCATTTGCCTACCAGCAACTCACTGTAGTTGGAAGGGGTCGATGTGCTGCCTTTGTGACACTTGCACTCCTTTAATTTTTTACCATCATATGTTGCCACTGTTGGATCCTGTACTAATGTTTTGTCTTGCTAGTAAGTATTTGTTCATGTGTGCTGTTTTTTTTTTCATTAGTGAGAGGAAATTGTCTCTGTCCTGTTTTCATTTGGGACAGTGCACTTTGTGACACTTGTGTCATGTGTTGTGTATTCATTTGGTTGCTTTCACATAACATGCCATGCCATGGTGTGTTGGGTAGCTGAGATGGGGTTAGGGAGGGGTTGGGTGACATGCCAATATTTGGTTGTAGTATTTTGCAAAGGGGTAGTCCTTCATGCTGCATGAATGTGTGCCTTTTACTGACACAGCATTGGGTGTGTTTAAGTAGCTAGGGATGCACACAATGTAGCACTTCTAGGTAAACAATCTCAGGGTGGTATGGTTGTGAAAGTTGACTGTCCCTTTTGTCATCATCATACATTGTCAGCTGGTATGTGCCAGGCCTGTGTGCACTCCACAGGGGTGGGATTTTAGGTGAAGAAATTTGCCACAAGCTGGGTATGGGCTGCCTCACCACGTGCCCTTTCACCTCCCATGCGCAGTGGGCGTACATGTGGTTGGGGATGTGGGGGCACCACCATGTCCACTGGCACGCCCGCCGGGTTGCAATGTTGTGCAGGGCACATGCTGCCACTATGATCCTGCACACTACTGGGGGCGCATATAGCAGCTGCCCACCAGAGCTGTCAAGGGAGCGAAAACATGACTTCAGCACTCCGAATGTGCGCTCCACTATGCCTCAGGTTGCAATATGGGCTGGGTTGTATTTTACCTCGGGTGGTGTGGTGGGGTTCCGTATTGGCGTCATCATGTAGGTGCTCAGAGGGTAGGCACTGTCCCCTGTGGAGGTGATAATGGTGGTCATTAGTTTGGTTTTCCCATTTCTCAGTGTCTGACATGCATGCATGTGCAGAGGCATTTGTACTCACGAATTAGCCATGTGTCGCCATGCCTCCCAGCTTCCAGGTCCCAGTTTAGGGGTGACATTCGGACTATGAAACTATCATGGCTGGACCCAGGATAGTTGGCATATACTGAGGTGATGATTCCCTTGGCATCACATACAACCTGCACGTTGATGGAATGCCAGTGCTTGCGGTTTCAATAGATGTGCTCAGTGGCCACATGGGTGCAATCAATGTCACCTAGCACTTTGGGGAAGTGTGCCACCCCATAGAAGTCCTGGACGACGGCCTGCCTTTCTGCAGGTATTCTGGGCATGTATATTTGCCTGCGGACTGAGTGGCGTGCAGTCATGATCGCCAACTCCTGGTGTAGGCAGCGTGACTGCGTGGCCTGTGAGACACCCCCAACTATGGCACTTGTCCGCTGAAATGACCCAGTAGCGAAGAAGTGCAGTACATTGAGCACCTTTTCCAAGGGGCTCAGTGCTTGGCAGCACAGGGTGGTTGATGTGAGTTCATCCTCCCACTCCCTGACCAGTTCTAGGATTATTAGTGGTGGAAACCTGTACCTCCCATAGACCTGGTCATCAGGCATCCCAAAAAGGCTGGTTGTGGGTAAAAAAATGTAGGGCCTGGCTATCCTCCTCCTCCTACGGTGTCCACGACCACTGCTGCGAGGAACGGTATATTCATCACAGCGTATGAGATTGTTTGTTGTTTGCATGCACTTTTATGCTCGTGGGGCCGCTTACGCCTGCTTCCTGCTGGCGTACGTGTTTCCGGATTAGCGCGTCTTTTTTGGCGCACAGGTTTCCCCCTGTTCGATTCCATGAGTACATGTTGTTAGCGCACGTGTGGGCGTTGCGAGCATTTACCTTCGGTAGTTCCCCCGTAATGCCCACATTTTCATGCGTTGTTCCCCATTCCGCGTGTTACGCTCCATATTCCGCCCCTTTTCTTGTGTGAGCTACACTTTGTGTGCTTTTGCTGTGCGCGTCGCGTACAGCGTTTAGTGACGTGTGCGCCTGTGTGTGCCACCCATGGATTTGGCGCACATCACAGGGTTTACACGTGCAGCACATTCCGTGAATCGACGAACGGCTGAGTGCGTCTTTTTAGCATGCATGCACTGCAATTTTCACGCTTGCGCTCCCCTTTTCGGCGCACATTAATTCCATGAATTAGCCTGATAGTCTGCCCTCTGCCTGCACCACCAAAAGAAGCAAAGGAGGTATATTTTTCGGGCTGTACCTGTTTTACCTTTATGAATGGGATCACTGCAGGTTTAGTAGTAGTGTGGGACTGAGAAGGCAGTTTTTGCCACTACTCACCACTGTATTCTTGGAGGGCAGTAGTCATTTCATCAAAGTAGTGTGAAGGCTCCGGGAATACAGCTAAAACATGGAAATGCTCCCATTGTGTCTTTCCACTATCCTCATTCTGTATCTTTTTTTGGGATAATCAGTTTAAAGCAACACATCTTTCATTTTGCATTCTATATGCAAGCGCAGAAGATTTAGAAAATAACTTGGTGAGATCTATCTCTTTCGGCAATAACTGGACAAAAAATAATGTTTCAGATAAAGATAACATGAGACCTTTAACGATGGTGCAAGCACAGGTTTAGGTTTAAGACTTTCGCTACTACCATTCTGTCTCGGGCACCAGCATTGCATGGACTTGCTAGAAAAATCCCAATCCAAATGTTCACTGAACGTGTTAGATTAATTGCAGACACGTTTTAATGATTACCTACTTTAAATATATTTAATTAGGTATTATAGTTTATTTTCCATTTAATTGTTGAACATTGCTTTATAGTTTGCAGAAGCGGTAATTACAATTAGTGTTCCTAAAATAGGAAAGACAAATCAGCTGATAGAGAGTCTGAAGGAGCTCTAAATTCTATTTGCAGGTGGTGTTTGATGCTCTGCAAATTGCCTTGTCTATTTGTCTCACATTATGTAGAGAAAACGGTAAAGGATTTTGATACAATATAGTGGATCTCTTCCAGAATACAAAATAGATATGTTAATATGTAAATGTTTCCTGGTCTAAACTCATAAAGATATGCTGAGTGAGGACATTGCCTGCGTGTCATATCCTGACAACCAGCATGGGACAACATGGTTAACCATATACTATTCCATCAGAGACGCGTGGTCTTTTCACTACTGGTTATCTCTTTGCTGTTTCCCTGCTGAACTATGGATTCCTTCCTTGCCAACTCATGTTCTGCCTTGTCAGGCAAACATGAGGTTCTCTGGCAGGGGAATGCAAGCTCGTCCACCCCTGGCTACTTGGCACTGAGACGTCTGGACACAGCTGTCAATGGTTATTATGAGTAGGGATGTACGAAGTGGTAGGACTTCACCGTTTACTGAAAAGGTTTGCAAACTGCATAATCCTCATTTGAAAATATGTACAATGTCAAGGAGGGGTCTCAGACTGTGGTTTAGAGTTGCCATGGCCCTTGAGGCATAGGTTAGAGCTTGTGTGACTCTTTATGCAAATATGTCAGAAAGCAGCGGGATGGTGGATGGACTCTTCTTGGGGAGAAAGGTTAATACTGAAGAGATATGGCAATCCTTAAATGATCACACGTATCCATCGGTCTCTTGCTAGTGTCACAATCTTCCCCACTTCATGGAGAATGAGAGCACAAATCCAGCTGGGGAAAGGGACTTTTCATGAGTGGAAGCTTCAGAGAATGGTCTGCATGGGAGTCTGCTTGATATCATATTTAAAGGCTTCTTCTTAGGGGGAAGGTATAGAAGAAATAGGCATTTTCCATAAGGGAAGACCAGAATCTATTGCAAAGCTTGGTAGCAACAGAAGACAACTCAGCCATAGGTCTTGGATGTACTTGGAGAACCCTACATGCTAATGTCTTCATCATGATGACAGATGAAGTGGGGACCGAGAACATGGGGTCTGGGTGCTGCCTCCTGCTCTGGTATGCAGGGCCTTGAGGAGGAATGGAGAGGACTCCCCTGTCAACCCTCAACACTAACATTAGACTGTCAGGGGCATTCATATTTAATTTTTCTACATATCTGCCTATTTACTGTGACCACAGGCTCTTTAATACCTGCTCTGCAGACAAATAATATCACTCAGTCCCTGTTAATGAGATCTGATTTTCCCACATGGTGGGGCTGCATACTGACTATTTGACCCAGGACCAGCTTATGAGAGAAGCCACTATTGGAGTAGCACCAGGCTATATGACCCACATAGAGTATTACTGCTCTGATGAATATATGAACTTCAAGGGGAATCCACTATGGCAAGCTAGCCTTTTGAATAGGGAGATACAGAGCGTAAGAGGGACACTCACACCTAAACGTATGTGTAGTGTGCAAGTGGTGGGCAGAGTCATGAGCTTGGGGAGGAACGCTGAGAAGCTGCCCAAGGAACACTAGGGCAGCTTGAACCCTACAGTTGTGGTATAGAAGGATCCCACAGTTATGGTCGAGGTGGTGAGGAAACGGCTTGAGGTGGATGGCATGTCAGCCTGCTTCAACCCCTCTAACCCAACCTTATATCTGGTGAGAACCACGTCAACCAGGCATAGAATAGTGATGGTGGTCCAAAGCCTGACAAAACTTTGTAGCTGTCATCGACCATTGTGTCCGTGCCCAAGATGAACTAAGTCCGAGGCTCACCTATGGTGATACCAGAATATTTGAATCACATCCCAAAGAAGGAACAAATGAGAAACATCTTGGTCACTGTTAATATCTGCCAAACCAAGTGACTGTGAATGACACAGGGAGTCTTGGACAGAGTGGTATTTTGTGGACCCCTCCATATCTGCCATTTTACACCAGCCCAAATAATTAAATACTTCGAGTAAAGAGTCTGCTCTCCAGAAGGTCACAAGGTGAAAAAATTAAGCAAATTTGTCATGGGACAAAGTATGTAACAATAAAATAAATTCACACTATACGGTGTTTAGTTAAACATAAAAATTGGTGATTAAAAATGCAAATATTGTTTTTTATTTCACACAAAATATTGTTTAGTGCCATATTCTACAAATCAATTTTCACATACATGCATACATGCATACCTTTATTTCAGTAAATGTATTTTACCATAAAAGTTTACAAAATCCAACAGTATAGGTAAACCCAAAAACACAGATACACAATAATAATAAGACATTAATCAACAGCTGTACAAGGTTTAACATGTTTAACGAACTAAGTTCTAAATATAAAAATAGCAAAACACCACAAACATAAATAGGTTTTAAAAAAGACATAAAAAGGATATCGCTGGACTGCATCGTTTAAAATTAAATTAACATACAATTGGGATTAAACCTTTCGGAACGCGGTGATGTTGGGAGGTTAGCTCAGGGGCAACGCACTCACCTTCGAAGCAAAACCAGGTGGAGCACCACAGGTTCGATCCCTGGGTCTGCGCTTAGAAACCCCTGGGAATTAAGTGCATACTTAATAACCAGTTATAATACATTTCTTGGCGCATTATACAAAGGAATACATTAAAAAAAATGTAAAATCGCCTTAGTTTCAATTAAACAAAAGGCACAGGTGTACAGCACAACCATATCAAAGTTCGCACTTATAGCATTGAGTGGGGAAAGATTCACATGAAATCCAGTGTTATCATCCTGAAAGTGTACCAATTCAGATCATCAAGGCCACCAGTTGATTGGTATTAAATATCTATTTACCAGTTTTGCATGTTCAATTGATTCACAAATGTAAGAGAACTTTATAGCTGCCACAGTTTTATGTGCAGTGGCTTTACTAGAACTACACAATAATACATGATTTAGTGTACAACTTATGTTCACCAAAATCAGTGGCAGGTCAACATATGCTGGCCATGGGGTTCTAAAAGCATGAAGCACAACCAAAAGTGATTTAAAAAGGAATTTGGATACACCTGCATTATCATAACTCAAAGAATTCAAAAGCATAATCACTGGGGCAATAGGAAGTCACTCCTTCAAAAATCGAGGCATAGTTGCAGGTGTAGAGCCATATATGGAGTTGAGGTGTGTAAACCGAAGAGCTGCTCACACATTCTACATGTAAAATCAATATGGACAGATCAATATGGACAAGATCCTCTTGTAATCAATAACAACGTTATTTTGGCCGTTGGGACAGGCGAGTGACCCAAGTCGCAGGCAGCAGTGCCATTGTCTTAATTAAAATAAAGTGATCAATACAACCAAGACCAAACAAAGTGAACATGAAAGTTAGAGTACAGATGATTAGGGATTTCGTCCGCTCACGCAACTCAATCAGAATCATACGGTTTGATGTATAGAGATAATCTCATTTTAGAGTCAATTAATATTCTCATCATGAAGTGGATTTACATCTGTGTGTATATATATATATATATATATATATATATATATATTGAAGTGGGAGAATGGGACAAAAGACTCCCCCCAATCCCCTCACGCCCCTGGCCTAGAGGATCGCGGCCCAGACACCCGCCACAAGAGGAATTTGCCTATCTACCAGACAACCAAATACCCTGGTATAGGAACATACGGATGTGCCCACCAGCCTGCCCACCAGCCTGCCCTGCTCAAGCCGACACCTGCGGCATGGATGAACTCGACTGAACCATTCAACAGTAAATAAATACATCGTTAGAGATGCCATGACGACCTAGCTAACGGTCAGAACACCCGTGCAACCATGCACACTGGACACTCCCACACCAATCCACACGAAGAACATACTCAGTGCTATGACGTAGGTGACGGACACACCCACTGACGCACATCTTTATTTTTTTTCACATAGGGTTTTCAAAATGCAGAAACGCAAGACGCACAAAGCACTCATCTAAAATGCTTGCTGACGCTTCTCCTAACCCATGCATTGTGATGAAAAATGCAAACGAAGACATGATACTGGATATGAAGCAATATGATACCGTAACTTAAAGTGCCGTGCATCAAACATCCCCACCTATGCACCAGGCCCAAGTAGGCCGCAAACGAGAGCCTCCACGAACATTGAACGAACAAGAGTACAATTGCTGACCCTGCAGAATGAGCCCAGCGAGAACTGACAGCCAAGGGGGCAATGTTGCAACTCGCATGCCACAAGCCGAAGCCAAGGTCACACCTGCAAACTAAGCCAGACACGCAGAGGCAAATACAATTTTAAATGTGCAGAATTCTGCCTCAACCACGGTCTCTCCTCACGTGACCAAGCCGAACCTGACAGGGTGCCAGACCCAGGAGGGAGAAGTCGCCTGGGTCCCACATTTTGAGACACAGGCTGCAACAATGAAATGACCCAATGGACATTAGTCTGCTCTCAAGCATATGAGCAAATCCACGCATTGTCTGCACAAACACATAGTTACATATTGTTGCAAATGACAGGTACACCGCGAGCTGGGAACAACGATGGTCCCAGGCTGGGGGGCTCACGAGTCGACCGATCAGAACATGGGGCACTCATCATTGACACCATTAACATTAGCCAAACATCAGGGGTCTTTGTGTAACAATTTTCATGTATCTAATAGAAGGGACAACCCAGGTATACCACCTTACTGACCCTTAACCACTAACAATCTCCTATATACGTGTGCTATACTAACCCTACCACTCGAGGAACCAATCCAGAGTGGCGATAGGTTTTTTGCTAACTTTCCCAGGTGACGCAAGTAGCGCGTCATACTGAGGCAAAAAGGGCCTGCGAGCCCCACGAATTTTGAGAGTCAGGACATACGCGTACGATCCTAGACCCATCCCTGCCGTTGTTTAATAAACAGCAGAACGACCTTGCTTCTTGTGTGTGTCTCATACTCATTTTTGGGATACGCGGGAGGAGTTGGGGCCTCCCTGCCCGGATGTCCGCGGACGGCCCAGCTGACCCCGGGAGAATTTCCCCCCGACAAGTTGGAGGCACTGCTGAGATCTGTTTAAGATCTGCTTTTATTTTATTTTTCCGAGTGCTCTCGTTGCAAGGAGGCCCAGCGGCGCGGCCCCCTCTGCCGCTGCCCCCTTTTGAGGACTACAGGACCATCGCGAACTGCGAGAAGACCGGACAGCGCAATCCGGATATTGGCCTTCGGGAGCCGGTTGAGAAGTATCCCGCTTGCGGTTGGCGAGTGTCCAGACGTGGTCCAGACGAGGGGAGGTGGCGAGCCGCTTGGAGGGGTGCACGCAGTCGAGCGGCCCCGCATCAAGAGAACTTGGTGAGTATGCCATGCCCAACAAGCAATGTGAAATTGTGAGGGAGGGGGGAGGAATAGAATACGGGAGGTGGGAGGTGTTACACAGGTGCGCGGCAAAGGTTTGATAAATTAGTGTTGACGGCAAAGTGAATGGTAGCGGGACAAGTGCGAGAGCAGTCCGCTACGTTACGAAAGAGGAGGGGGCGGAGCACGAAAACATCACGTGCGGCCGCTCGTAGACACTGATTGGCCTAGGTCGCGACCACCTGTAAGGGCGTGTGTGTGTGCGGTTTCCTACGATTTGGTGATTATTGATCAATGAGTAGATGAGGATCCCTATTGATCGAGCAGAAAACTCGATAGATAGATGACGTTTTCCTGTAGGCGGTAGCTAGCTGGTTGCCTAATACGGAAGATAATTGGCTGGTTAAGCCCTCCTGTCGAGGGGCGTATCACATGCGAGGCGACGCAGCGTGCGCAGTCTGATTATATTGTTGATTACCTTGTTCCAGGCGTGACAAGAGGACAGCTGTGGGGTTAACGTGGGTAGATTGCAAACTTATTTCAAACTTTTAAAAACATGTAAAGAACTTACCAGTAGTTTTGGAAGAGGTTGGTGATGTCACCAGTAGGGCTTTCATAGGATATCTCGAACAAAAGGCATTTTTTTTTTGGGAGAGTGGTGGGGAAGAGAATAATGGTAAGGGAGTGGAGACGAAGATAAACGGTAACGAGTAGATCGGGGCAAGATGAAGAGGGGGACGTGGCCGCGCACGGAGAACGCCGGCAACGACAAGTGAAGAAAGAGGAGGAGGGGTAAAATAAAGTGGGACGGCTGTATAAGAACGTCACACAGGGCACGCAGCCGCAGGGGGCTACGTGTGCCTCGGCCGTAGGGGGCCGTAACGGTGTTCGGTGAAGGAAGAAAAGAGAGAAAAGAATATACAAATGCAAATGCTATATTTTACTATTTTGTTTTAGCGGACGATCGCAAGTCCCCAAAATTACGGGGCCAGGTAAGGATCTGAAATTGTAAAGCGTACACTATTAGCAAGATAACCGCTACCATATAGAGGGAGGATAACAATTGAAGTGCTACTATGTCATACGGGACAGGATCGGGAGGGTGGGGGAACACCCTCACTACCCCGCTACAGCATATATGTAAAACACTGTCACCCCATAGGGAGAAACTGATCAAATACAGCATAGAATGGACACAGGGGACGGACAACAAAATGACGACACCATGGCCACCTAATGGCAGTTTCGATCCATATACCCAACACTCACTATTAACCCATCTGCATAACACATACAAGGGGAAGAAGTTGACACACCACGTGGAGGTGTTTAACTTATGGAGGATGTTCCAGGGGTCCCGACCAGGACCAAACGGAATGTTCACTGTGGGGGAAATAAAGGAAGAGAAGAAGATTAAGGAGGAAGAAGAGAATGGGGAAAAAGAGAGTGAAGGCACACAGAACACGGGGAACGGACAAGAGGGAGGAGAAAAGAGTAACAACATAAACGAAAAAGAAATAAAAAAGGAACAGAGCAACGACATGCCCCTAGCGAAGGTAGTGAAAAAAGAGGAAGGGGGGTTATATCCTTTGACGGAACTACGAGAAATAGTGAGAGAACAATTAAGGGCGGCTGAGGGGTACTCGAACCCGGCATACAGCCCGCCACCATATACAGCTACAGGTGGCCACACGGGAGGGGAGCAGACTAGTACGACGGGATCAACTTATACGAAGATGCCCGCAGGGGAGGGGAGGACTAGTGAAGAACAAATCGCAGCAATAGGACATGATGAGTGGGTAACTGCGCAGGTATTATTAAAATTACGAGGTTCATTAACAGGAGAAGAGAAGGAGGTAGTAAGGAAAATGGACGAGGATAATGACAGAAAGAGCGAAATGAAAGGGGAAGGGGGAAAAAGAAAGGAGGAAGAGCTGTCACGACAAAAGGAAAAGATTTTGGAGGAACGATTAGCAGAACTAAGGGATGAGCAAAATGCCCTGATCAAGCAGCTCGAGAGAGAGGAAAGAGAGAGAGCACGGGAAAGGAAAGAAAGTAAGAATGAGTTGGAAAAAATGAGGGAACGAACTGAGGAGCGAACGAGAGAAGCTGAAAGGGTAAAGGCAGTAGCAGAAAGGGTATCCAGATCAGCACTGCGTGACAAGAAAAGAGAGGAAGAAGAGAAAGAAAAAGAAATGGAAATATGGAAGAGGAGAATACTATCAGAAACGACAAAGAAATACGAAGAAGGGAGGATGATAGAGAGCATATTAGAGCGTGAAAGAGAGAGATGGGAAAGGAAGAGAGAAGAGGAAAGGATATTGGAAAAGATGAGTAGTGAAGTAATGGAGGAATTAATAAAGAAAAGAGAGGAAATTGGTAGAGAAATAGCAGAGAAAAGAGAAGGGGAAAGAGAAGATAGGAGAGGGGAGAGTGAAGTAAGGAGATATGTACGCAGAGACACAGAAGTAGCAACAACATCAGCACAAAGGGGAGCAATTGGTAAAGAAGAAATGGGAGGAACGGATTTAATAGACTTAAAAACAGTAACGATTAGGGGGAAAAAGACAGATTGGGGGTTGTCGCTCCTGGATGACTTTTGTAGTGCGGAAGAAGAAGGAATGGAGAAGGAAGGAAGCAATAGGGGAAGGGAAAGCCTAGATAAATTGTACATCACCCGGACAAACAGGGAATCACCATGGGCCTGCAGGAGAAAGGAAGAACTGGGGGGAAGTGAGGGGGAAGAGCAAGGAATGGCGGGAAGGCAGACACGTGCAGCTACACCCTCATCATCCCGTCCAACATGCTCCACCACCCCACACTCATCCCGTGCAACATGCCCATCTACACCCGCACCCGCCCCTCACGAACACACACCCTATGCAGGCAGGCTTAGAGACCTCCCTGGACGCAGGCAGGAAGAACGAATACACACGCCCACATTAAATAAAGGAAATGATAAAAGAAGGGGTAGAGATGGAGGAGAAACAGTTACGAGCAGGGGAAATATGGACACAACAGACGATGTAGACGATACGGAAGAAGAGGAGGGGTACACAGACTCGACTCTGGGGAACCCAGGGGGTCAAACAGAACACAACCTAATGCCACTTCTGGAGAGGGGAGGGGTTAGACCACAATACGTCCCTTGGAAGCATGCAGACAAGGAAAATATAAAGTGCAGGCTCCCATCATTAAGTGGAGGTGCGGGAAAATGGATATATGAAATGGAAAAACACACCGCAGGACAGAAACTAGCAGTAGGAGATGTAAAGGGCCTCCTAATATCAATATTGGGGGATGCGGCAGATGACATCTGGAAAAGAGCAGGCTTTCCCGGGGTCACAATAACAAACACATCACACGACGGGGCACCATTTGCAAACTGCAGACATGCATTATGGCAAGCGCTGAGGGTACAATACCCAGACACATCAGACATAGGAGCGATTACATCACGCAAGATGCGTGAGAACGAAGATCCTGTTGATTATATCCAGGAAATTCAAGAGAAGTGGCGTATGGAAACTAGAGAACAATGGGACAAAACACCAGCAATATTCTATCATATACTAATACAAGGGCTCCCAGAAGCAGTGCAGAAACAATTGAAGAAAGTAGTGGGGATGGAAGCAAAAGCATGGCCAGAAATACAACTGACGATAGTACATCATTGTAGGACATGGCAAGAAAAGATGAAACAAAAGGAAGAGGATAGAAAAGCGGAAGAGGCTAAATTGGTGCAGAAAAAACTTACTAAATACACGATGGAAGGTGCACTAATAACTACACCTACAACAATGACCCAAAACCCCACACAAGTAGTGGCTGCACAAGATCCCTCCCTAATACAATCACCACAGATTGTAGCACAACAGCCGCCCCCACCATATACGACTAACATGGGAGGAGGATACTCAACACCAGGAGCTGGATATTATAATTATAACAGGGGAAGGGGAGGAATGATGAGGGGGAGGGGATACAGCTATAACACACAACAGCAAGGGGGAGGATTCAGAAGTTTCTACCCCACCGGGCAACCAATATACCAGGACAATTCAGGGAGTTTTCCATGGTAGACCAGGGAACCACCGGTATGTTGGATTTGTGGATTACTAGGACACATGTCACGCACATGTAGAATGCGACCCGGCACACCAGCATGGGGAGAACAGGGACAACAAGGGCCTACAAGGGATCACCAGGGCCACCAACAACAACAGGCACTGCAACCGGGAAATGTGCAGCAACAACTAGCAACACAACAACAGACACAGACATATTCACCACCACAACAACAGGTAGCAATGACACAACAACCTCAGGTGCAGCAAGTACAGCAACCCGCTCAAATCCAAGACCATAAAGTAACGACTACCAATTCACAGCTACAGCAAACACAACTGGGAAGGGTGACGGTCCTGGGACACAACCCTTACACAGGAAGTGGTCAATCATTATACCCACAATAGGACAGCCCACAGAGGGCCTTGGTGTGTCCCATCCTGTCGGTAACACCTAATAGTGCGGAGGAACCACGCATAGAGGTAACGATAGGTGACAAAAAGTTATCATTCCTTGTCGACACCGGGGCAACCCGGTCTTGCATAAGGGAAGGTAAATTTAAGATGTCAGGTGAGGCCATGAACACCCAAGGATTCTCTGGGGCTAGGGGGTTGGTTCCCTTTACTGACAACATCCCCTTATCAATAGGGGATTATGACATGTCCGTCCCGCTTTTATATTCAAGGGACTCACCAGTAAACATACTTGGGAGAGACATAATGAGCAGGTTGAATATGACAATCTCCTTTACGGAGGACGGCATAATTTGTTCCACTCCTGGAATAAACATGCTCACTGCATGGCAAATTATGCAAGCATACTGTGGACAGACAGTGATTAGGGCTGAGCCAGTAGATGGCGAACTGTTCCAGTACGGAACAGACATGGCATTCGCATTGATGCCAGGAATAGAAGGAAAGATCTGGAGGAGGCCAACAGCCTATTTGTTTAGACCAGAAACACCAGCCAATGAACCAGAAGGAAAGGTGATTTCAGTGAGCATGGAGAGCATTATAGCAACTGCTGATTATATCGCAGTACATGCCCAAGACAGGGAAGGAAGAGCATGGAGGGCAGTGATAGCCCTAGCTGAGGGATGCAGGCTCACCCAGGTGTCAGACGAGGAGCTCTTTTCAGAAGAAAAGGAAGAGGGTGAAATGGTATTTATGATGAGTGTAGATATATGGCTAAGAGTGACATACAAACAAGTGGCACAGAAAATTGCAATGGCACTTGAAGCACCCACATCCACCCCAGTTCTTTTTTTTGAGGAGGATATGGCAAAAGTCCCAACATCATTATGGACTACTAGTCCCTATGACGTGGGGTGCATAAAAAGTATAGGGGGAGTAAGAATAAAATTGAAAAAAGGTGCAATACTCCCTAGAGTGAAGCAATACCCACTATCAAAAGAGGCAGATGAGGGCATATATGAAACAATAACGACCCTTATAAATAATGGCATATTGGTACGATCAGAATCACCATGTAACACAGCCGTATATCCAGTGCGCAAAGCTAAAGGAGGGTCTTGGCGTTTCATCCAGGACCTCAGGCCCTTGAACAACATAGTGGAAGCAGAATACCCCATAGCAGCAAACCCGGCCACAATATTGTGTGGCATTCCAGCAGAGGAATCACGATTTACAGTGATTGACCTAAAAAATGCCCTTTTCTCAATACCCCTGCATCCAGATTCACAAGAACTAACAAGCTTCACGTACAGAAACACAAAATGGAAACACACCAGATTGCCACAAGGGTACTGCGAGTCACCCTCAATTTTCAACAGAGTAATACAGATTGTCAGAACACTCTGGTCCTAGGCGCAGGAGCGACGCAGTACCAACCACCCCCACTATGGTCGTGGAGCCTGCAAGTCGAAACTTACGCAGACTACCCGGACCAGAGCAGGGAAGGAGGGTTAGGGTCTCGTTGATTGGATAGGTTGGGGGATTTTAGGGAAACCGGATTGAGGTTTGGGTAGAGGTTGTGGATAGGACGGGGAATGGAAGGGTTGATTGTTGCACACTTTAGATTGTACTTGGTACCAAGTAGTTATTTGCACACCACCTCCACATAGTCAGACTTAGGCCCCCTCACTGCTCAATAACGTACAAGTCTAAACCATGCACCTAATTCTGTCCACAACTAATTAGCATTTCTTGGCATGCAAACTTAGCTCTGGGTTTCAGTGTCCTGTCCATGATGAAGCCGTCAAGTCTTGTGGCAGGTCCGTAGTGTTCAGTGCTGGTCCAAGAAGCTAAAAGAAATAACACAAGTTAGGGTGTTGCCTCTGCATTCCCACCTTCTCATTCATTCCTCACACGCACAAACACACAACATTCTAGCTGCCACCCGGGCTCAAATCACGGGCTTTAGAGTGTGCCAAAGTTTTGCCACTCTTTGGGGCTTTTCCACTTGTTCCTGATGTGGAAAGAATGCCAGTGTTAATTCCCACAGGGGGTCTTCCTTCAGACCGCCGCGGTAACTTTTGCCCATGTGTTTTCGCCTCCCGTGCGCCGAGTTTTCCCTGGTTCCAGGAGGCGGGAACACACGGTACGGTTCAGTTCCCCACTACGAATGCAAGCGCGGATTAGCGACGCGCCTAGGACACGCCCACTTATCTTTCCTGTAGGCGCAGGGGCTAGGAATGTTGCGGGCTAAAGCCCCCTGCGCTTCTCCCCCGATCCCTCTGATCCCCCAAGATGGGTTAAAGACTTATCTTGCAGGAGCGAGGGGCCGAACTGCTTTTCCGGCGGGGCGGGGCCCCTCGCGACTGATTCTGGAGGAGCTGGGCTTTGCACGTCCTCTCCTTCCGAAGTCTCAAGCGCAAGCCCCGTGCCTCGGGGCTTGCGCATGCGCGTTGATGTGCCACACCCTGCTGGACTCCTGATTGGCCCGTGGCGCCCCCGAGCATGCTGGGAGTTGTAGGCAGGAGACTGCTTCTGCTGGGAGCTGTAGTTTTTGAAGGCTGCTTTTCTGCAAAAGGGGCACAGCAGCCTTTTAAATGGATACAGCTTTCTGGATCCAACTTGTACGTGCATCACAGCCCCCACCATGCCCCTCTGCACCCCTTGTCTCGGCTTGGTCTTGGCTTTGGTCCTGACAGCACTCCCCCTCCCACGGAAGGTAGACCCTCCGGGTTTATCTGGATAATTCTTGTGGAAAGTGCGCAACAATCTTGGAGCATGAACGTGATGTGAGGGCTCCCACGAGCGCTCTTCAGGTCCATACCCCACCCAGTCCACTAAATAATACAATTGGCCGTTCGTGCTCTTTTTGGAGTTCAAAATTGCACGTACCTCATATTCAGGTTCCCCGTGAACAATTATCGGGAGGTTTTTTTTAACGGGAGTTCCATGCGGGGCAGGCTTTAGCAGGGACGTGTGGAATGTGGGATGAATTTTCATTTGGGAGGGTAATTCCAATCGAATATTGCGGGTGGAAAGCCACACCTTGTCACCCACACGATAGGGAGGACTGGCACGGCGGTTTTTGTCTGCATAATACTTATAAGAGTTTTTTGCTCTAACGAGATTACCTTGTACCTCCTTCCAAACTTGCTCAATTTCTATCCGCTGTCCCGCTAGTGTGGGCAATTCCACTTCTAAGGACGGGACAGCTACGGGAAGAATACGTGGATGTCGTCCATAAAGACAGTAAAAGGGAGTCTTTTTGGTGGACGTGTGTAAGGCATTATTGTAGGCTAGTTCAGCTAACCAAGTATGCTGGACCCAAGTGGTTTCCCTGCTTGTAGCAAAGCAACGCAAGTATTGCTCGAGCCCTTGATTTACACGCTCGGTTTGGCCGTCCGTCTCGGGATGATACCCGGATGACAAATGGACTTCCATCCCAACGATCCTACAAAATTCACGCCAAAATCGTGAAATGAATTGTGGGCCTCTGTCGGTGATAACATGGTGTGGAAGCCCGTGTAAGCGAATGACGTTTTGCAGGAAGAGTTCTGCAATTGCACTAGCGGTTGGGACTCCCTTGCAAGGAATAAAATGGGCCATTTTTGAAAAGGTATCTACTACAACCAATATTGACGTGTAACCCTGTATCGGCGGGAGATCCACAATGAGGTCCATGGTTACAGTATGCCATGGTACGTCTGGAGTTGGTAAAGGACGCAGAAGGCCTGCAGGTCTTTGGTGACTGGCCTTATTGCGGGCACAGGTGTCACACTTTAATATGTGTTGCTGAACATCTTGTCGCCACTTCGGCCACCAGAAGTATCTAGCCACCAGCTCTTGTGTTTTTGACCTTCCCGGATGACCTACAAGGGATGAGTCATGACACCACGACATGGCCTTTTCCCGGAGTGCCGCAGTAGGCAAATACAGAGCATGAGCGTGGTAGGGAAGCCCTGCAAGAACTACATTCCGAGGGTCCTGTTTGCACCAATGGTGTAGTTCTTGCATAGAGAATTTTTTCTGAATTCCTTCAAAGAAATCAGAGGTCGCCCCAATAATATGAGCGGGAGGAATTATTGATTGGGGCGTGGGGTTTGCCTCTCGAACTGTCGGCTCGGGATAGCGTGACAAGATGTCAGCTTTCTGGTTGCTGTTTCCAGGCCTATATGTGATGATAAAGTCGAACTCCGCGAAGTACATGGCCCAACGCAGCTGACGTGGACTCAGGGTCTTGGCGGTTTTGATAAATTGTAGGTTTCGATGGTCCGTGATTACTGTTATCGTATGACGTGCACCCATCAGATAATGCCGCCATTCGCTAAATGCTGCCTTTATTGCCAGCAGTTCTCGATCTGCGATGATGTAATTCACCTCGGCTGGCAGCAGCTTCCTAGAATAATAGGCCACCGGATGTAACAAACCCGTCATTGGATCCCTTTGGGACAGAACGGCCCCCAAAGCATAACTGGAGGCGTCCGTTTCAACCACAAATGGTCTGGACAAGTCTGGGTGTTTTAGTACCGGAGCGTCAGTGAAGGCCTTTTTGAGCTGATTAAAACCCTGTTCGGCTGAGGCATCCCAAACAAACGGGCAACCCTTACGAAGAAGCTTCGTGATTGGAGTAACCAATGCTGAAAAATTCTTAACAAAGCGTCTGTAAAAATTTGCAAATCCTAGAAAGGATTGTATATCCTTCACATTAGCAGGGGGTGCCCAATCTACAATTGCCTGCACCTTTTTGGTATCCATTTGAACGCCGGTTGGGGTTAGGAAATAACCTAAGAACTCCACAGTGGTACAATGAAACTCGCACTTTTCTAACTTTGCGTAGAGATGATGTTCTCGCAATCTTTGCAACACCGCACGAACATGTCGGACATGTTCCTGGAGACTACTGGAATAGATGAGGATGTCGTCAATGTACACAACAGCACATACATCTAAATATTCTCGAAGTACCTCATCCAGGAAATGTTGAAAGGCGGCGGGGGCGTTACAGAGGCCGAATGGCATGACCTGATATTCATACAATCCGAACTTGGTTCGGAAGGCGGTCTTCCACTCGTCTCCTTCACGTACCCGTACCAAGTGGTATGCGCCTCGAAGGTCCAACTTGGTATAGATGACCGCATCCCTGACTTGGTCAAGAAGTACTGGGATTAAAGGGAGCGGATAACGGTTTTTAATGGTTATCCGGTTCACTCCGCGGTAATCAATACAAGTCCGGAGCTCCCCAGACTTCTTCGGTACGAAGAACAGAGGTGACGAAACCGGAGAATTAGAGTGCCGAATAAAACCACTCTTGAGGTTTGAAGCTATGTATTCCCGGAGGTGGTCATTCTCAGCCTCGGTCAAAGCGTAGATGCGGCTGCATGGCAATACCGCTCCTGGCTCCAGGTCTATCCGGCAATCGAAGGGCCGGTGTGGAGGTAAAGACTCAGCAGCCTGTTTATTAAACACATCCGCAAAGTCGGCATACTCTTGGGGCAGATCTTCAGGACGTACCTCTGGTTGACTGTTAGCAATGCAGATGGAGCGTATGTCCGGCAAAGCCCTTTTTAAGCAATGTTCTTTGCAATATGGAGAATTCAGGTCTATCGATCCTGAGGTCCATTGAATGTGAGGGTCATGCTTCTTTAACCATGGCAAACCCAGGATAAGCCCAAATTGCGGGGCGGCAATAATGTCAAAGGCAATCTTTTCTGTATGCCCATCTCCACACCGAAGGATTATAACACAGGTACTATGGGTAACGGGACCTGAACTAAGGGGGGTACCATCAACTGCATGTACCAGTTCTGAAGTAGGTTTACATTGCACCGGAATTCCTAAAGTACCCACAAACTGGGCATCGATGAAATTACCAGTTGCACCCGAGTCGATTAGCAGTGTAACCTGTTTCCTCTTTGTCAAGAACTCTAAGCAACCCATCTGAGTGATATAGGGGCCATGATTCGAATAGCCTGCAACTGGGGCCCTGCTGACTAGGCTCGGCCGGGTGACCCCCACTACCGACGAGCCAAGGCGTTTCCCTGGGTTTTTGGTTTGGCGGGGCATTCGCGAACGAAATGCCCAGCCTTACCGCAATACATACAGACCCCATCTTTTCTTCTCTGCTCTTTCTCTTCTTTTGTTAGGGGGCCCCGGATGGAGCCGATTTGCATCGGCTCATCCCCCTCAGATTTGTCCACCGTCCCACGAGATCCTTTAAACTGGTCTAACCGTGGTACAGGACGAGATTCTCCTCTTCTCTTGTCGCCTCGCCTTTCCGCCAAGCGGTGGTCAAGACGCAAGGCTAAGTTGATCATATCCGAACACTCTCTTGGCTGTGGATCAACCTGAGCTATAAGATCTTTTAACTCGTCTTTTAACCCCTGATAAAATAGGGACATCCTCTTTTCTCTGGGCCATTCGGCTTCTGCTACTAGCCGGTTGAACTGCGTGACATAAGTCACCAGTTCCCTATTGCCTTGCCTTAAACTCAGCAGTTCCCGATCCTTGCAGAGGGTGGCTGCCTGTCGATTAAAGATCTTCTCAAATTCCCCTAGAAACTCATCCCAGTCATACAGGACAGCATCGTCCTTTTGAACCAAAGGATTCGCCCAAGAGGCGGCGTCCCCTGTAAGGTACGATATCACGAAGGCTGTACGTGCTTGAGCAGACCGAAAGGCTGATGCCTTGGTGAGAAAGTGGAGACGACATTGGGTCAAAAACGTAGAGAATCTTTGCGGATCCCCTGCATATCGCTCTGGAGGTGCAAGGGGAACTATGGCTTCCGGGGTTACATGTACCTGTACCGGGGTAGACGGTTGACCAGGTAAGGGCGATGCTTGGGCAGCTAGATTCCGCACCTGCGCGGACAAAGTTGCATATTCTTGCCTGGATGCGGCTAACTCCCCTTGCAAATCCTGCAAGGCTTTAGCAATCTCTTCCATGACTTGTTGTGAGGGTTGGCTGTGCCGCTCAGGCCCCTGGAAAATACGTGGGCTTGCGCTTCTGTCAGAACACTCTGGTCCTAGGCGCAGGAGCGACGCAGTACCAACCACCCCCACTATGGTCGTGGAGCCTGCAAGTCGAAGCTTACGCAGACTACCCGGACCAGAGCAGGGAAGGAGGGTTAGGGTCTCGTTGATTGGATAGGTTGGGGGATTTTAGGGAAACCGGATTGAGGTTTGGGTAGAGGTTGTGGATAGGACGGGGAATGGAAGGGTTGATTGTTGCACACTTTAGATTGTACTTGGTACCAAGTAGTTATTTGCACACCACCTCCACATAGTCAGACTTAGGCCCCCTCACTGCTCAATAACGTACAAGTCTAAACCATGCACCTAATTCTGTCCACAACTAATTAGCATTTCTTGGCATGCAAACTTAGCTCTGGGTTTCAGTGTCCTGTCCATGATGAAGCCGTCAAGTCTTGTGGCAGGTCCGTAGTGTTCAGTGCTGGTCCAAGAAGCTAAAAGAAATAACACAAGTTAGGGTGTTGCCTCTGCATTCCCACCTTCTCATTCATTCCTCACACGCACAAACACACAACATTCTAGCTGCCACCCGGGCTCAAATCACGGGCTTTAGAGTGTGCCAAAGTTTTGCCACTCTTTGGGGCTTTTCCACTTGTTCCTGATGTGGAAAGAATGCCAGTGTTAATTCCCACAGGGGGTCTTCCTTCAGACCGCCGCGGTAACTTTTGCCCATGTGTTTTCGCCTCCAGTGCGCCGAGTTTTCCCTGGTTCCAGGAGGCGGGAACACACGGTACGGTTCAGTTCCCCACTACGAATGCAAGCGCGGATTAGCGACGCGCCTAGGACACGCCCACTTATCTTTCCTGTAGGTGCAGGGGCTAGGAATGTTGCGGGCTAAAGCCCCCTGCGCTTCTCCCCCGATCCCTCTGATCCCCCAAGATGGGTTAAAGACTTATCTTGCAGGAGCGAGGGGCCGAACTGCTTTTCCGGCGGGGCGGGGCCCCTCGCGACTGATTCTGGAGGAGCTGGGCTTTGCACGTCCTCTCCTTCCGAAGTCTCAAGCGCAAGCCCCGTGCCTCGGGGCTTGCGCATGCGCGTTGATGTGCCACACCCTGCTGGACTCCTGATTGGCCCGTGGCGCCCCCGAGCATGCTGGGAGTTGTAGGCAGGAGACTGCTTCTGCTGGGAGCTGTAGTTTTTGAAGGCTGCTTTTCTGCAAAAGGGGCACAGCAGCCTTTTAAATGGATACAGCTTTCTGGATCCAACTTGTACGTGCATCACAGCCCCCACCATGCCCCTCTGCACCCCTTGTCTTGGCTTGGTCTTGGCTTTGGTCCTGACACAGATGGACTTGGGAAACATTGAATTGGAAAGCACAGTGTTGCAGTATGTTGACGATATAATAATTTGCAGCACAAGCGAAAACAAATGCAGGGAGGACTCATTGAAGATGCTGACAATATTGGCTGAAAAGGGTTACAAGGTAGACAAAGAAAAGTTACAGTACTGTCAGGAACAGGTACTATATATTGGTCAGCTGATATCCCAACACGGAAGAAAGATTGCACCACAAAGAGCACAGGCTATATCAAAAATGCCATTGCCACAAACAGTGAGGGAGCTGCAGCAGTTCCTGGGATTGTGCAACTACTGTAGAGCATGGGTATTGGATTACAGCTCATACATAGGACCCCTACTTGAAGCATTAAGAGAAGCTAACAAAGGGGAGAAAAAATTGGGGTGGACAATGGAAATGAAAGAGTCCTTTGATGAACTGAAAGACGCAATATCAACTGCTCCGGTACTGGCCACCCCAGATTATGAACGACAATTCTTTATATTTTCACATTGCGACTCAGCAGTAATGAAAGCAGTGTTGGCTCAAAAAACAAGCATGGGATACAAACCAGTAGCATTTTACACCGGTCACTTGGATCCTGTTATGTTAGGTCATTTCCCTGGCAAACAAAGTCTCACCGCAGCTGCCTTCGCGGTAGAGAAATCATCATCTATTACAATGGGGTGCCCAACCACACTATTTGTGGAACATGCACTATTTGCAATATTGAACAAGCCTAAATCCACACTAACCACGCAGAGGGCATCAGGTTATGAGATCATCTTATCTAGACCAGAATTATCAATTTTCAGATGCAGCACAGTTAATCCTGCAAGGTTTATAGCGGAAGTTATTGAGGAGGGCGACTATGCACATGATTGTACGCAGACTACCGAAATGTACTCATGTACTAGAAAAATTGAAGAGGATGCGCTGAATGGAGGAGAGCTCTTGTTCATTGATGGGTCATCAACAATAGACCAGAGTGATGGGATAAGGAGAACTGGGGCAGCAGTGGTAAAAATGACAGAGGAATTGGTGTGTGTGGCGGTGAAATGTGTACAATTACCACAACATTACTCTGCTCAAGCAGCAGAATTGGTTGCACTGATCTTGGCGTTGAAGGAAAGCTTTGACAAAAGAGTAACTATATATTCTGATAGCGCATATGTCACGTCTACTGTCCACTCAGGATTGACAAAATGGAGGAGAAGAGGGTTTAGGAGAGCTGACGGCACCCCAGTGCAACATGCTCTCTTATTAGCTGAGTTAATTGAAGTAATAAATGATCCCCAAGAACTAGCTTTGGTCAAATGTATCGCACACACTAATGGAGAAGATCATATCTCAAAAGGAAATGCAGCAGCAGACGCACATGCGAAGTATGCTGCATATTTTGGTGAGATATGGAACCCCCCAGAGTCAGAGAGAGGGAGGGGGATAGCTAAAGAGATGTTGATGAGAGAAGGGTACACCCATCTCCCAGCCACACAGATAATGGAGTTACAAGTGGCTGCACCAATGGCAGAAAAAGAAATATGGGTAAAAAGAGGATGTACAATGTCGCCAACTGACGCACTATGGCGTCAGGGTAACACTGGAAAGATGGTAATGCCATTGGCACTATTGAACACCGCCCTGAGCCAACTCCAACACCCAGCTCATACAGGCAAGGAAGTTATTGCAGCACGAATTAGGGAAGATTGGTTCTGCCCCGAGTTAAATTCCCATGTGACAAATTTTATCAGCAAATGTCTCACATGTCAACAGTTTACGGCCGGTCACACGCTGCAAGTGATAAAAGGTACTATACCCCGGCCAGAGGGACCATTCCTGCACGTCCATATTGATTACGTTGATATGATCAACGTATGTCAAGGAAATAGGTATATGATTGTAGTGGTATGCCCATTCTCCAGGTGGATTGAGGCAGGACCCTGCTCACATCCAGATGCATTCAGAGCAGCTAAATTTCTAGTCAGGGACGTTTTCCCCAGGTGGGGAGTGTGCGAGGTACTGCGGTCGGATAACGGCCCGCATTTAGTTAATGAAATGTTCCAGCACATCACATCCTTACTGAACATCAAGCATAAATTTGCATGTGCATATCACCCGCAGGCCAACGGTTTATGCAAACGCCTGAATGGCCTACTGAAGGAGGCAATTGCAAAGATACAGCAAACAACAAAGAAGAGTTGGTTGTATTGCCTTCCGCTAGCTCTATTTGAGCTGAGGAATAGACCAGGCTCCGACCACCACCTCACTCCTCACGAGGTGGTGACCGGACGTCAAATGCGCCTTCCTCTAACGCCAACATCAAGAGCATTCACAGACTATGAAAACACTGCAACTGTTCTTGGTGATGAAATGTACCAATATGTGTCTTCTTTGATTACTAGTGTAGCGTTTGTGTCTCAACAGCTCGAGCGCACGCGGGGCGGGTCTAAGAGTTATCAACAAGAAGACGCGGACAAAGAATTGGAAAAGGAAAAACTGTGCAAAATCGCTAAAGGTGACCACGTGCTACTCCGCAATTTCAATCGAAAGTGGAACAGCCCACGCTTCACCGGTCCCCACCTTGTAGAGTAGGTATCTACGAGAGCAGTAAAGTTGCAGGATAAGCGTGCTTGGAATAACCTACACGACGTGAAGATCTGCAAACTCCAGACCCGCCCTAGCGTCACCGACAGGGCCATTGGAAGAACAGCGACAGCGTCACCCACGGAGAAAGAGACGTCTACCACAGCTGACGACATCAGTGTCTCAATACCCTGCCACCCCCAGAATCCCCAGAGACAACTACTGAAATAGAAACTGGTAATTCCCATACCGCCCACCCCATGGTCACACGATCAAAGAGTAAAGAGACTTCCACCAGTTGAGCACCAAACCCTCTGCCCACAAACCTCCTACCCACTACAGCCACCACCCAATTGAAGGACATGTCTTGCACATATACACATGTAAACACTTGTATGTTTTCTTTTTCTTTCTCGCACATGCAGGTACTGCGTATTATTGTATTGCTGAGAAAACAGATAACTAACAGCGTACATTGCCCAGGAGTAGATGCTACCCTCAGACGATAATTACCCTGAAGCCCTATCACACCAATTTGTCTATCACATAAAAAGGCCAAAGTACCTAAAAAGAAGGAGGGTACGTGTTTACTATACAGCATTTATCTTGGCCATAGAACAATCAATGCCCCATCTTCACCAACACTTGCCTGCCCTAAGAGACAGATCGCTTAGATTGGCGTGGGAACAGCTCTTCGCCTGGGCACTGAACGACTACTTGATAGGGAGAGCTTGAAAACAACAACTAACACTAATAACAAGCTTATTGAGAATTTTCAGGCGGGCAACTTTAACGTCGCAAGAATAAGCTGCCGGACTGCAGCAAGGTATGAGCAAAATGCCGGTGAGACTAGCTTCTGTAATAAAGATGATAGGGGTTTTGATGATCACTGGTTTTTTGGCTGCCTCTGTATGGCAGAAAAGTTATGCTATCAATATTTTGGCTGCACCCAAACATAATGTACCCCCACCCACGGCTGCAACAGGTGTTACGTCAGGTGGTACTAGCAAGCCTCCACATAAGGGAAATAAAGTTAAACGCAGCACATACTCAGATAATAAAGGCATTGATAATTACATAACAGATTCAGCACACGTCTCGAACAACATGTGGTACCAACACATGACCCAAATAGGTAAGCAGACAATAGAAGACAGCTGCTACGTCTGCTCATTGATCCCATACGCCATGAGCGCTTCTCGAACATTCGTTGCCACAGAAATAGATGAAAAGACAGCACGATGTATAATATACCTGGCACTATTCCAAACGAGAGGGCGATTTCAAAGGACGGTGGTGAGACTGGTGTGGAAAACGCTAGACATATATCCATACGAAAACAACTTCCTCAAGACTTATTTGAGTTACCACAAGAGCAGTTTTCATGCTGAAGCATTCAGATACATGACAAGTGGTCCTGAAAAGGGAGAAACGAAGAAAGTAACACTGCAATACCTACCATGTGACTGGTATGCCACTGAAGTTCCTGGTACACAAGGATGTTGGGAAAGGCCACTGGTAACAATAACAGGGAAGGTGTACATGCACAACAAATGGGACATAGGAGTGATTGGCAGCAACATGGTAACAAGAGAAAATATTACAACTATTGATGAACACAATAACAGATGTTGGACGATTTGGGGCAAGTACGTACCCATGCTGACGTGGATGGAGAAGGATGAAGACCCAATGAGCATACTGCCGCTGTCTGCACCTAAGATATGCTACCAACATAGAGGAGAAGTGGACGTGAGATACAACACCAACTGTGCAAGCGTGATAGAGTTACCTGAGGGGGGAGCAGGAACAGCAGTATTAATGGACCATTACTGGGCCTGTGGAAACAAGGCATACCACACACTGCCCCCTCTGTGGAATGGTATATGCACAATGGTACACATTAATGTACCATCACTAGTGGTGCCCCAGAAACATGTGAACATGGCGAACTTCCCTAAAATGGATGAAGGAAACAAGAGGAAGAAGAGATCTGTACAACCACAGAAGGGGTCAGAGAACGAAAACAACAACAACAACAATGTCCTGAATAGAAAGAAGATACAAGGAGAACCTCTGACAGGAAATTACCTATGGGGAAGGTCGGAAACAGCACTCACTTCAATCCCGCCAGAACACAGACTATTCAGCAGAGCAGCAATGTTCTTCTCGTCAATAATACATCCGGGACTACAAGCTTACGCAAACGCAAAATGGCTCCAGATAACCTGATGGGAGCTAATGATGACAATTAATTCTACAGTAAATGGATTCAACGCAATAAAAGAGGAACTGTGAGCAGTGAGGATGGTAGCACTACAGAACAGATATGTATTAGATCTCCTTACAGCAATGGAAGGAGGAGTTTGCGCAAAGATAGGACAATCATGCTGCACGTTTATTCCTGCTAACGATGCTGATAATGGTACACTGACAGAAGCAGTATCACAACTGGCCCAGATGCACTCCAAAATGATGGAAGAAAGTAAAGGAGTAAAGAAGGATGACAGCTGGTTTTCAATGTTATGGTCATGGATGCCATCATGGCTGTCGGACGGACTGAAGATTATAGTTGGATGCATAATACTGGCTGGAGCTGCACTGATCATAATAAGGTTTTGGAAGGCCCGGAAAGCACGCACTACAGACGAAATGATCGAAATGGTTGGCATGCACCCCTTGATGCCGACGGTTGATGGCCAGCACACAGACACAATAATAAAAGAAAGAGAAAAACTGCACAAACAGATCATCACCAACCACCTGGACCCACCATCCGTGAAGCTCGAAAACACAAGAAACCCAAGGAGCTACATCGGGAAATGGGTATACTGTACACATGGAGGAAGCTGTGTGTATATGTATTGGTCATTTGAAGACCATGTCAACCACTATGGACACCTGGGAGGAGTAACTAAAATATGGAGAGTAAGAGGAGATAAGGAAAAAGATATGTTTGTGGTCGACAAGTCGACCAGAGGGGGGACTGAAGTGGGAGAATGGGACAAAAGACTCCCCCCAATCCACTCACGCCCTGGCCTAGAGGATCGCGGCCCAGACACCCGCCACGAGAGGAATTTGCCTATCTACCAGACGACCAAATACCCTGGTACAGGAACATACGGATGTGCCCACCAGCCTGCCCTGCTCAAGCCGACACCTGCGGCATGGGTGAACTCGACTGAACCATTCAACAGTAAATAAATACATCGTTAGAGATGCCATGACAACCTAGCTAACGGTCAGAACACCCGTGCAACCATGCACACTGGACACTCCCACACCAATCCACACGAAGAACATACTCAGTGCTATGACGTAGGTGACGGACACACCCACTGACACACATCTTTATTATTTTTCACATAGGGTTTTCAAAATGCAGAAACGCAAGACGCACAAAGCACTCATCTAAAATGCTTGCTGACGCTTCTCCTAACCCATGCATTGTGATGAAAAATGCAACGAAGACATGATACTGGATATGAAGCATTATGATACCGTAACTTAAAGTGCCGTGCATCAAACATCCCCACCTATGCACCAGGCCCAAGTAGGCTGCAAACAAGAGCCTCCACGAACATTGAACGAACAAGAGTACAATTGCTGACCCTGCAGAATGAGCCCAGCGAGAACTGACAGCCAAGGGGGCAATGTTGCAACTCGCATGCCACAAGCCGAAGCCAAGGTCACACCTGCAAACTAAGCCAGACACGCAGAGGCAAATACAATTTTAAATGTGCAGAATTCTGCCTCAACCACGGTCTCTCCTCACGTGACCAAGCCGAACCTGACAGGGTGCCAGACCCAGGAGGGAGAAGTCGCCTGGGTGCCACGTTTTGAGACACATGCTGCAACAATTAAATGACCCAATGGACACCTACGGCAGTGGGAATAGTCTGCTCTCAAGCATATGAGCAAATCCACGCATTGTCTGCACAAACACATAGTTACATATTGTTGCAAATGACAGGTACACCGCGAGCTGGGAACAACGATGGTCCCAGGCTCGGGGGCTCGCGAGTGGACCAATCAGAACATGGGGCACTCATCACTGACGCCATTAACATTAGCCAATCATCAGGGGTCTTCGTGTAACAATTATCATGTATCTAATAGAAGGGACAACCCAAGTATACCACCTTACTGACCCTTAACGACTGACAATCTCCTCTATACGTGTGCTATACTAACCCTACCACTCGAGGAACCAATCCAGAGTGGCAATAGGTTTTTTGCTAACTTTCCCAGGTGACGCAAGTAGCGCGTCATACTGAGGCAAAAAGGGTCTGCAAGCCCCACGAATTTCGAGAGTCAGGACGGACGCATACGATCCTAGACCCATCCCTGCCGTTGTTTAATAAACAGCAGAACCACCTTGCTTCTTGTGTGTGTCTCATACTCATTTTTGGGATACGCGGGAGGAGTTGGGGCCTCCCTGCCCGGATGTCCGCGGACTGCCCAGCTGAACCCGGGAGAATTTCCCCCCGACAATATATATATATATATATATATATATATTACATGGCCACGGTAGTGGCCATGTAGTTATGGTTAAGTTGCTGTTTCCATAGGAAGAGCACTTTTTGGGCGGCTTATAACTTCGCTCTCCCTGGACGAATCCTCACCAAACTTTGCAAAAAAAGTATTTGGGTCACTCTGAATGGGAACACAATTTTGCTCGTGTCTACAGACCAAACCGCTGGAGGATTTTCACCAAATTTGGACCAGGAGCAGCGGCTTGGTCCCGAAAGCGTGCTTTTGCAAATTTGGTGAAAATCCGTCCAGTAGTTTTTTTTAAAATGACCAAAAAGTAAGTAAAAAAAAAATTAGTGATATCTGTGTTCGGTCCGCGGACACACTTCCCTGTTCGCTCCGCGGACAGTGTCCTGATTGGCCAATCGGCTTGCTTGATGTTCGCGGACATGCAACGTGTTCGCTGATTGGACAGCGTGGAGCGTGAAGGGCGTCAGATTTTCGGTAGCGTCCGCCATCTTGAATTTGCGGACGTCCGCGGACAGCGCGGTGAAACTTTGTTCAAAATTTGTATTTAGTAGAGTGTGTTGGTGTGTAGGAGTGTTTGGGGAGGGTGGGAGTGTATGAGATAGGATGAAAGTTGTGTTTTTTTATGTGTTAGATGTTCTTTTTGTGTTCGATTTGTCTGCGGACATCACGGGTGTTCTGAAATGTTCTAAATAAACTGAATGGGGGGTGTTCTGAGGACTCAATATGTGTCCGTTTTGTTCGCAAGCAAACTGCAACTGTTCTAAGAACACTCGCAGTGTCCTGAAATGTTCGCAAATAAACAAAATGGGGGTGTCCTGAGGACGCTGTCCGTATTGTTCGTTGTCAAGTTGAATATGTTCTAAGAACACTCGCAGTGTCCTGAAATGTTCGCAAATACACAAAATGGGGGTGTTCTGAAGACGTTGTCGAACACTCGCTGTGTCCTGAAATGTTCACAAATATGAATGGGGGTTGTGGCTGGCAAGTTGAATGTGTTCTAAGAACACTCGCGGTGTCCTGAAATGTTCGCAAATAAACAAAATGGGGGTGTCCTGAGGACGCTGTCCGTATTGTTCCCTGTCAAGTTGAATGTGTTCTAAGAACACTCGCGGTGTCCTGAAATGTTCGCAAATAAACAAGATGGTGGTTTTCTGAAGACGCTTCTAAGAACACTCGCGGTGTCCGGGGAATGTTCGTAAGGGGTGACCTGAGGACGCTGTCCATATTGTTCGTTGTCAAGTTGAATGTGTTCTAAGAACACTCGCGGTGTCCTGAAATGTTCGCAAATAAACAAAATGGGGGTGTCCTGAGGACGCTGTCCATATTGTTCTCTGTCAAGTTGAATGTGTTCTAAGAACACTCGCGGTGTCCTGAAATGTTCGCAAATAAACAAGATGGTGGTGTTCTGAAGTCGCTTCTAAGAACACTCGCGGTGTCCGGGGAATGTTCGTAGGGGGTGTCCTAAGGACGCTGTTAGTATTGTTCTCTGTCAAGTTGAATGTGTTCTAAGAACACTTGCGGTGTCCTGAAATGTTCGCAAATAAACAAAATGGAGGTGTTCTGAAGACGTTTCTAAGAACACTCGCGGTGTCCTGGAATGTTCGTAGGGGGTGTCCTGAAGGTGTAGTATTGTTCGCTGGCAAGTTGAATGTGTTCTAAGAACACTCGCAGTGTCCTGAAATTTTCGCAAATAAACAAAATGGGGGTGTCCTGAGGACGCTGTCCGTATTGTTCTCTGTCAAGTTGAATGTGTTCTAAGAACTCTCGCGTTGTTCTGAAATGCTCGCAGGGGGTGTCCTGAAGATGCTGTTCGTATTGTTCTCTGTCAAGTTGAATGTGTTCTTAGAACACTCATGGTGTCCTGAAATGTTCGCAAATAAACGAAATGGGGGTTTTCTGAGGATACTGTCTTTATCGTTCGTTGTCAAGTTGAAAGTGTTCTAAGAACTGTCGCGTTGTTCTGAAATGTTCGTAGGGGGTGTCCTGAAAACGCTGTCTGTATTGTTCGCTGGCAAGTTGAAAGTGTTCTAAGAACACTCATGATGTCCACGGATATTAAAAGTTTCCATAGACCATAGTTGAAATGTTTGACTTTATGGATGTGATATGTTGCAGTGGTGTTGCCAGGGCATAGAGTCTTGGGTGCATGGCCATTTGGTGAAACAATATAACCATGGGTGAAAAACAAATGTATAAGGAACAAAGGTATTAAATACTATGGATGTGATATGCTGCTGTGGTTCTCCTTATTATTGTATACTTACTGTTTGGTCTAGTAACCGGAGTACATGTATTTCTTTTTAATTTCTGTGATAAAAGAAAATAGCATGTTAGTATTAGTATTTTGTAATGACTTATTACATTGTATAATCAATATACTTATTTATTTTTTTTGGACCCTCATATTTAGTAGATTACAAATCAGAGTACTGTGCAATTTGCTCAGTTTCTGTATTTGTTGCTAAAATCATTGGGTCTGTGGGAGAAAAAAAATCCATGTTGGATTAAAAAAAAAACTTTTTCTGTTATGCCACAGTTTATTTGTTTGTTTGTTTTCAGTGTTCACTTATTGTTTCTGGCTAATGCTTTATACTTTGGCTTGTTGCATTTTTGTGGAGCAGTAACATATTATTTATTTGTTTTGATATTATAAAATTTTGGAGCAGTTAGATACCAATTGGCGTATTCTAACTGTCTATTTTTTTGATATATTTTAGTGGTATTGATTTATCTATTTGGATATTGTAAAATTTTGGGACAGTTAGATACCAATTGGCATATTCTAACTGTGTATTTCTTGGTCTAATTTAGTGGTATTCATTTATCTGATTAGTTGTTGTAGAATCTTTGAGCAGTTAGATAGCTTTTGGAGTATTCTAACAGTTTATATTTTTTAACACAAGTTTACTTAGGGTTTAAATACAGTTTAGTTATCAAATTTTGGTTTTAAGAACATCAAATAAGCGTTTGTAAGATTTCCTGGTAATCTCTGCTTTAGACTAATGATACTATCATTACATTCAAACCATCCACATTTCTTTTTTATATATGCAGTGTAGTGCCCTGAATTGGTTGTGGCTCCTGCGTGGTAGATTATACCTGTTGTTGTGAAGGTTTTCTTACCAAGTGATATTTGACCATGTGTGAATCCAGTCAGCTTGCAGTTGTTTTTGGTAACATCTGCATTGTAACATAGAAGCATTAGTATTATGTATTTACTATGTGTTTGTATTACTAACGTGGAGCGATTATCTGAATTGCAGGTAGAGCATAATCTACCATGGTTTGCATTTTGTACAAGTCGCTGAAATGGAATGGATTCACAATTTGGTATTGATATATATATATATATATATATGAAGCGTTCATTGGGGATTTCTTCTTCTGTCACATTGTTGCAGAGAGTGCATGTATCTTTCCACATGTATGAAATCTGGAAGATTTCATTTATAGGTATGTTTTTGTTTTCCAGTACTTGTAGTAAGTACATTAGAAATTCTTGTGGATCTTCCTGTGAGTTTATAGTGAATTTCACCATTCCAGCACAATAGTCCAATTGTTGTCTTATTCCATAAACACTATACGTGTTGTCAGGATTGTTTGCTGCATTTCTGTGAAGTACTAACATTTGCAAACACAATGGGTCTGTACTGTGTAAGTAAATGTTGTCAACAATTAGTGGTAATTGAAATACAATATTCATTGCTACATTTGTGTAGCAACTTACACCAACTATATTTGAGAATTTAAATGGTCCAGGTAGTTCTGTATCTAACTGCTTTTTTTGGAGTTTGTCTTCCTTCTTTAAAGAAGTACCTGGTTTACTTTCCCTAATTGATTCTTTTTTTACTTGTTGTACTTGATGAAGTATTAGTTTCTTTTACTCTCTTTGGAGGATTTGCTGTGACATCCTGTTGCATTTCTGTTTGATTTATTTTTCTTTTATAACGTTTTACTTTTTGTGGAACAGAATATGTGTTTAGGTGGCGGGTGTATAGTGAGCGAAGTCTATTGTATTCTAAAATGCAACGAATATCAGCGTTTATTTTACTTGCATCAAAGTTGATTAGAAATAGACCGTCAAGTGTACGTAAGCGTGATAGTGCTACATAGCTCATGCCTTCTTTAAAGACTGTGTTACCAATATCTATTATTGCTTTGTCTAGGGTAAGACCTTGTGATTTATGAATCGTGACTGCGTATGCAAGAGTTAGAGAAAATTGTTCTCTGCGTACATACATATCTTTGAAGAGAAGGAATCTTGCTGTTGAGCGTCCTATCCTTTTTACTTCTGAAAGTTTGTCAAAGAGTATATTGACAAACTGAATTTTGTTGTTGCGTGGGTATGTTTGAAAGCCAACAACTGTACCCAGTGCTCAATTAACTAGTTCTTGGTCCATGTCAAGGTTACGTTTAAGCATTACTCTGCAATTTAAGGATAATTTTAATATCTTTTCTAAGCCTGCTGTGTTTGAGATTGATTTTTCTAAACTATTTAGTCTTGTTGTGGCTTGGTCACACATGGGTAGTGTCATACCATGTACATCTAGTTTGTCTGTGGCGCTAATTTCCATGATTGGTTGCATTTCTTTACTTAGCATGATTTCATTGAATTTGAAGCAGTTTGCAAGAGTTGGCATTAAGGCCATACAATTGACATTTTTGTGGGCTAATTGTTCCATAACATCTGTAGCACATGCATTATCGCCATAAAGTGCTTTAATGTGCCGGGTTTTCAATATTGCTTCTGCTTCTTTAGAAAGTATACCAACTCTGATACTTTTTAAAATGTTGGCATAATTGAGATCTGCAGATTGCCGCATGTTTTCTGTTAATTCTCTGTATTGGAAATGTTGCCAAAGGTTGACATTTCCAATGCTGCCAACATTTTTACGGCAGAGTTTGTGTCCTAATGTTTTAAAAATAGGCTCACCTTTTACTGGTGTTAATTGAAGCCGATCTCCAAAAACAATAATGTGTTTTCCTGCAAAGAGCTCTTCATAGTCTGTTTTGATTACTTCTTGTAATCTGAGGAGAATCAAAGCTAACATCAGGTTGGAGACAATGCTCACTTCATCTATTAGTAGCATTTTCATTTGTTTCAATACTCTGCGTAATTCCATTGCAGCTTCTGCAGAAAGTTTGTAATAGTCTAATTTGTTCTGGTGTTCTACTGGTAATAGTAGTAATCGGTGTAATGTAACACCACCTATGTTGTAGGCAGCTAAACCTGTGGGGGCAGTGACAACAGCTGACAGTTTGTTGTTTGTCAATTGTTGAAGGAACTTACTAATGATTTTGATTAGGAATGTTTTGCCAGAACCAGCTTCACCACTGACGTACAGTAGTATAGGTTTATAATTATGGCAGGAACATTCTTTATTTGCATGTTTTACACCATGTGCAATTTGTTTTGTTACTTCTTGAAAAATGCTACTTTGCTCATTGTTTAGTTTTGATTGTAGTATAGTTAAGCCTTCTTTATCTTCATACTGACACATGGTGTTTTCTACTTCTATCATATCTAATTCTGCCTCATTTATTATTAGTGGTTCTCCCAGTGGTTCTTGGCTTCCTGTTACAGAAGGTTGACTATTGTCAGGAGTGTCCTTATCTAGTTGGGGTTGGAGTTCTTCTTCGTGTTGCTGTTCATTGTGCAACATTGTTTTGTACTGTGTAAAGTTTACATCAGTTATAGTCCTTTAATTTGCTTTGAAAGCATCCTCATATGAGTCATAGTTATCTAGTAATTGTTCTTCTTTTCTCCATGGTTTGAAGAGTTGTAGCAGGGACATGTAATATACTTCTTTATGTTGAGGAGTCTTTAATGACAATTTGATATGATTAATTAAATTTGGTTTAGTGAGTTTAACTAAGCTGCCTTCACAGTTTGTCACTCTATATTTACCTTTTTTTTTCATCAGGTTTCATATTATTTTTGTTTGTGTAGTTTTGGGCTATGTGGTATAGACACATGTTTTCCAAAGTATTACTTCTGTTTGGGTAGTATGTGTCCAATAAATTGTTCTTTTAAAATGTCTTGGCTGTTGGGATCATGTTTAGATATTGTTTCTATATCTTCATGTGATTTTAAAACTCTTTTTCTAGATTTAGCTGGACCAAGACTTAGCCATACTATAATTTCAGATTTACCATACAATGCAGTACCAGTTAAACAATCAGCTGCTTCATATGATCCACATTCTCTATGGGTGAGCATTTTTATGCCCAAGCTGTATAATTTCTGAGACACTGTTTTATCTGATGACAGGTCATACCAGAAGTCTTGGAGCTGTGTCTTTTCTGTTTTAGTTAGGTATGCTGTGACATATCGTGCAACTGCAGTAGAATTGTCTGCAATGTCCTGCACATCTATGTTTGCATTCCATAAGTGGGCAATGATTGCATTATAATCATTGATATATTTTTCTTCTTCTTTTCTTTTTATTTAATATGTATGTTTAGGTGACTTACCTTTAACACTATGTCTACCTGAAGACATGAGGTTGTTCACTTGACCTGTATTTGTAACTGGTCTAGGGAAACCAAATCGGCATTTGGTGTAGTATTTCCCTTTGTTTTTGTATTTGCGACGACAATATTTTCCACATTTGTGTCTTTGAAATTGTAGAATTTGTGCATGAAGATCACTATTTGTGGCTCCTGATGGAATTTCACAAGTGACATATTTTTCAATAAACTGTAAAACAGTGGCATCACTGTCTTGACCAAATTTAGGAGCATCTTTAATCCATAAAAGCATGTGGATATGTGGTGCTCCTCTGGCTTGGTATTCTTTTCTCCAAAAGAAGTGTTGCACTTCTCCAAGGGGAGGAACAGTTTTATTACAAATAAAATGTAGCATAGCAATGAAGCAATGGTGAAAATATCTTGAAATATTAACATGATCCAAAGAACAAAGTTCTCCAGGTGTTAGTATATCTATGTTTGTTTTGTTTTTATTTGATATGTGTAGGAAATCATGTAAATATTCCCATGCATATTCTGCACAACTTAATGTAACAAACCGAGTGGGTGGGCCAAGATTTCTGATCATACAACGTACATCTCCGTGACGTCAAAACCAGTACTCCTTAGTACCATGCATATTTGCTAATAGATTTGTAATATTTGATTGTAAAACCTCATCCTTTTGTTGCACTTTTTCTAATAATTGTGTAGCTGTCATATTTTGAAAGTGTGATCCTGATTTTAATATGTGTGCAACTCCGTAACATAAAGTTGCTAGTTCACTTTCAAAGAGTAGGTGGAATATGTATTCCACATTTTGTCTAAATCTGGCATCTTCAGAATACATCCGTAATGAGCGGTATTCTGAAGCTGATATTTGAATAGGTCTATCATCATACCTTCCTCATTTGCCAGTAGGAAAGAGTAGAGGAAAAGCACGTGCTTCTATACTTTTTTCCCATATGCTGATTGGCGATCCTTTTGTTTGACGCATTTGGTAAGTTTCCAGTACATCTTCTACGGTGTCATTACAGTGCAAAGGATGAATTGTATAATGGTCTAAAGTATTTGATATTGTAGCAGGATCTAGTAGCTCAAATTGACCAGCTTCTTGTGTTTCTTGAATTATTTCAGTTGTATCTTTCAAGTTTTCTTCAATATTAATTTCTTTGTAATATTCATTATTCTCTTTAAGATATTGGAAGGCTTGTCTAACTTTATATAAATCTACCAGCTGATGCCATATTTTTTTGTCTTTTGTAGGTACTCCATTTACTAAGATAATTAAAGATTGCTGCATTGGACGTTGCACTCCTAGAGTATGCACATTTTCTTCTAGATCTAATGGTAAATAAACTACTTTTCCACGAACGCCTTTTACCAATTCAGAGGGAGGTAATTTTGCTATTTTTGGTTGAAGGCGTATTATTGCTTGACATGGGTGTACTGTTTGAATTATAATGCTCTCATATAAATTAAGTTGTTGGTGGGGTTTTGGTACTGGGTATAATTCCAAATTATTTGTGATAGCACGTGAAGGAGTTTGGTTGTTGTCAAGTTTTGTAGTGCAGTAACTGCAAAGTATTAAGGGCTCAGTTATTTCGTATTTGTTTTCTGCTACAAGGTAGGGAGCTAATTCAAACCATTTAGAATCTTCATTGTCTTCTATTTTGTATGATAGGTCTACAGTTTTTGTGTTCCTTTTATAAAAAGTTCTACAGCAACATACACATACATGGTTTGGTACTTCAGCTGATGTACTTTTAAATTTTAGTATTTCTTTTTTGTATGTGTTTAGCAAAAGGTTGCCATGTGTAGAATTGTTGCTTAATTGGTTTAAAGCTATTTCATTCTGTAAATGGCTTTCACTTCCAAAATATTTTTTCTGGATATAGTGAATTTCTTCAAGTAGGTCTTTTGCTGTGCCATGTAGAAGGATGTTATTTAACTTTGCTAGTGCTAAAGCAGGACTTTTAGCATAGTACAGTTTATAGACTAGATTTCTTATAGTTGAATGATGTGTTGATATCCTTTTGATATCATGGAAAGTGGTTTTACAAGTAGGTCCTGTAATGCAGGCCAATGAATGTCCTTGTAGTCCTGTGTACTTGCGCACTGGACAGGTATCCATATTTTGCAGTAATTTAATTTTGATTTTGTCTTCGCTTTTTACATATTTATTGAGGAATTGGCGTAAAGATTTGAAACATTGTTTGGGAATGTTACACATTGACGTGCATGGCCATTTGTACACTAGACGTTCTGATTCAGTTGAATGGAGGGGTAATTCTAATTTTTCAGGGCATATTTTTGTAAGGAGTACTTCTTGTTCCATTATGGTATTATTCACTTTTTCATAACCTCGACCACTGCCATGTATGGCAATTGTATTTGTTTGCTTTTGTTTGTACGCTTCTTCATTAAAATATGGTTCTGTGCTCGTAGTGTGATTCCATTCACCTCCGCAGATACTTAAGAAGTTCTTTCTGTTGACATTTCGCTTATTGAGAAGTCTTTTTTGTAATTTAGTTACACGTTTTGTTAGTGGTTTCATTTTGTTTAACAGTAAAATAAATAACTTTGCTTTGAGAAGAATTGCACTGTCCATCAACGCTTCTAAGATTAATTTCCTACGATAGGTTTTAAGCATTGAACCTGATTTCTTTCCTGTTTTCATAAGATTTTGAAGGACTTTGTGACGGTACATTTTGGCTAAAATACTTTTCTTGCTATGCTTACTTTGCACTATATTAAAATTTGAAGAAGTAGTTTTATCTGTAGTGATAGCTGATTTTCTGTTAATTGTTTTTTGGTTTGTTTTACATTTTGATAGAGGAGGCAAAGTTTTTGTACGTGAAACTTCTTGTGTTTCACTAAATGACTGTATTAGCTGTTTTGTTTCAACTTTTTTTTACAAATTCTGCTAGAAATGAATGCTTATGTTTGACACTTTTATTTTCATTTTCTCTACTTTTGCGTTGCTTTCTATGGACTTTACTTTTGGTAGGCATTCTTTAGTGTCTGTTGAAAAAAATAAAGAAGATATGGGTTGGGGTGTTCTGGAATGTATGTGTGCTGTGTGCATGAGTGTTTGAGTAAGATGATAAAGATGTATGTAATGGTGTGTGATTGTGCATTGGGAACTACAACTAGCAGGGATAGGTATTCTTGAATTTATGTGTTACTAAACTGGGGTTCAGATGACAAAAAAAAAGTAAGCTAGTGGTGTGGAAAAGTACAAATAGTAAATCTAATGTATACAATTAAAACAGTTGTTTTTTTCTATAATATGAAAATTGTAGCGGTTCAGTTGGGTAATTTGTGTGTCCAAAAATAGGAATTTGTGGGCTATTCTGGATGTAAATCGCTGTTTAAGACATGGAGATTTTTGGACAAAATGGTACACAATCTCTATTTTTAGGCACAGAAATAGCTTGTATTAACGTTATAGTATGTTTGCGTAATAATACAAATATTATGGTGATATTCTACTTACTTTTTTTCCTAAATTAACAGGTAACTTCTTATTTCTTCTTTGTTCTTCGAATTCGGCTGCTTCTTTTCAGGAGACTGGTCTTCACTGCAATTGTAAAAGCTTCAAATTAGTGACTTTGTTTGTATATAACGCTGTTTTTAATTTAGATATTGATTTTTTAAATTGAAATCCTCAGTGCCTTCTTTAAAACCATTAAACGAATTTATTTACATAAGATACATTGCATCAGTTCAGTACATATGATATGTTCTTAATGAACAAATTGTATTGAATGACTAACTGTAGCAAAAAAAATATCTTTACTATGTCTTGTGAAATTTATAATATACCAGTGAATACCACTATTTTTGTAACTAAGCTGTTCTAGGTAATAGCGCCTCAATGTCATGTCTAAATTAAAGTAATTAAGTAAATAAATAAAAAAAATATGAAATTGTATAAGTATTTTTTTTAAAGATTTAAACATAGATTGTGCTTGCATGCAATTTTGTTTGAATATATGTAGTCTAAATATTTCATTTAAAAAATGTTAGTTTAACATGATTTGAGTTTGTGTGTATAAAGAAAGTAAATAGTATAAAGGTTTATAAGTGATTGTTGATTTTAAGAAATTGAAAAAAATACAGTAAATTCATTTTACAGATTACACAAGCTAAAAGTCTGTTTGAAAATGTGTTCATCTACTGTACAGAAAATATGCATACCTGAAGTTTGTGTTCATGCATATGGATATGCATGGAGCTGCAAGTAGAAATCTTGGAGACTTGTACAGTATTTCTGGTAGATGGTGCTTGCCAATGATATGACACTTGTACTCAGAGAGATTCACAGTACATTTGCAGTGCTGATCTATGACGATGCAGTTAGATGTAGAGGTCTTGAATGTGATTGGTGCATGGTCATGTGATTTCTTAGCTACATCCAATGAGGGAATGGCAGAGAGAGTGAAGTGGAAATGGTAGAGGGCTGTTCATGTTACGATATGTCCGTGGACATGGCGGTAGTTCGCGGACATCGGGAGTTACATCCAGGGATTTTTGGGTTCAGAAGTCATGCAAATGAGAATGAGTACTAAAAGGGATTGGTCAGGAAAGTTTAGTGGGTGTGTTGTGCCAGAAGAGAGTTTCTCATATACTGTTTTTGCTGAGAGAACAACATATAGCTATGTCTGTGTATTTTAGGAAAAAGATAGTATGGATTTTGGGAGATTCATGGATATATTGGTTGAAGGTGAATGCAGAAAGCTGTGGAGTAGCTGTAGATCTTGGATTCCCACATGTGGAAGTACACTGGCATGGAGTACGTGGAATGAAGTGGTTGGACTTGCTACCTCTCTGTGCTACTTTGGAGACAGAGCAACATCCAGACATAATTGTAATTCATTGTGGAGGGAACAGTTTAGGACATGTGACTGGATTTTTTTTGCAATTTGCTATGAAAGAAGGACTTGGGAAGGTTATGGACATGTTTCCTAATTCTCAAGTGATATTTTCACGGATTGCGCAGAGACAAATGTGGCTTCGTTCTGCTTCATTTGGTCCAGAAATGGAAAAAGCAAGGTGCAATGTTAATAAAGCTGTTTGTGCCTTTCTAAAAGATTTTGGCATGTCTTCTTTTCGCAATGAAAATATTCTGTTTCGTAGTACAAACATTTTTCGCAAAGATGGAGTCCATCTTACTTATGGTGGCAATCAGATGTTTCTGAGAAATGTAAAAAATGCATTGAAACCTATTTTGGAATTACAACATCCATTTTGAAGTAGGTGTTAAGCATTTATAATTTTTGACTTACAAGCACCTCCCAAAGGCTCTTTTCAGAGTCACCACTTCCTCCCAAAGAAAATTGCAATGTTTGTGATAGGGTAGCAACCCAATTTTTTAAATGTTCGCGAACTGTCCGCGGACTTCTAAAAAATACAACGGGCCCTGCTTCATTTATTTTCACTTCTATTTTTTAACTGTGAAAGGCGGCTCTGAAAAGAGCCTTATTTTTTTTTGATTTTTGATATTTTGTATTTTTTTGGATTTTTTATACACGACACACTAGGAGAGGAGGGGAAAGGAAGGTAAAGGGGGGGACACCAACCACAGGGAAAAGAAAGGGCGAGCTGAGAGAGGAAGATGTAGAGTGGGTTTTATTTGGGTAGTGAGCAGATCTTCTAGTGCTCTGAGACGACAGTCTCAAAAGCACTACGAAGTCGCTCCCCCCCTGCAGAGTACTGTGTCACAGTACATACATACAACTGTGACCCTCGAAAGGTAAGGGTCATCAGCATTCTGTATGGCCTGTGAGGCAGCTTGAGGAAGACGCTGTCCCACAGAGGTGGTCCTTGTGGTGACAGGATCAGAAACAGAGGATGAAGTAGAGGAAATCAACCTGCTACGTTCTTCGCAAGGTACAACCCTGCGAATAGCCCCAGAGTGAAATGACCTCAGGTGTCGCTTCATAGTAGAGGTCCCAAAGCTGTACTTACCGTGCTTCCCGCGACTTAGTATCATTTTGCACTCATTGCAGGTAACACGGTTCGCACGAGCCTTAGGAACATTCGCATGAATGGTAAATAACCACCACACCCAAGACTCACGCCTAGTGCGGGTAGTAGGGTTTTCCTCTGCCTCATTCTCATCAACCTCTTCTTCCTCCTCTGCATCCTCACTCCTGTTCCCCTCTTCAGGCCCTTGGGAAGGTGGTGGTGGTGGAGTGGGTGGGGGTGGTGCTGAAGCAGGTGCAGCACCAGGTGGCAGTTCAGCAGCCAGGGAAGCCATCTCGATGATGGTGTAATCTGCAGGTGGCAGCAAACATCGTTGTGTTTTGAAGAATAGCCAGAAACACAATGAGAATAAGCTCTAGGGCCTGGTCTTTTATAGGGGTGCTTGTGCGCGGTCCGCGGACATGCGCGCTGTCCGCGGACAGATCGAACACAAAAAAAAGTTTGAAAAGTTTCAAAAGGTATGTAGAAACTCAGGATTACTATGTGGGACTTGTGCCATGGTGAGATTTTATTGAAAAATATTATGGATTAATTGAAAATGTACTTTTAATTTGTTCGGGGACCCGATCAGTGTCCGCATTCAGAACACGTGATCAGCGTGGGCGTGGTCATATGATCCGTTCGCGAACAAGTCCGTGAAGGAAGCGCATGTCCGCAGGACACCAAATGCACAGAGATTGGCTAGCCCATGCGTGTTGATGTTCTACGGACACTGTTCGGGTCCTGAACTAATTAAAATTGCTTCACACGTGAAACGAACATATCAGGACACTGCGTGTGTTCTTAGAACAGTTTAAACTTGCTAGCGAACAGTAAGGACAGATATAGTGTTCTTCAGGACACGTTCAATTTCGTTTATGTACGAACATTTCAGGACACTAATTGTGTTCTTAGAAGAGTTTAAATTTGATAGCAAACGCTACGGACAGATATAGTGTTCTTTAGGACACTTTAATAATTTTTTTTTACGAACATTTCAGGACACCGCGTGTGTTCTTAGAATAGTTTCATCTTGCTAGCGAACAGTACGAACAGGTATAGTGTTCTTCAGGACACCTCCATTTTCGTTTATTTACGAACATTTCAGAACACCTGCACTGTCCGCGGACACCTACATTGTTTAAAAAAAAAAAAAAAACGAAACTATTTACAACACAATATAAAAATTAAACTTTATTTAACATATATTAATAATTTATGACAGAGAAGGTGAGGCAGAAACAGAAACAAAAACAGGAGAATTAGGGGTTTCAACATGATTGTTATTAGGTGAAGAAGGGATGGAATCCTCATCAAAACGTTTTGGGTTATGGAGAGGGTTTGGGGATAATTGACTGGGATATGGTGAGGAGGGACAAGTACATGTGGGGCAATGGTACGAGGTTTTTGGTTTAAAATGATCTTCCACAAAAGTTTTCAAATTATTAAAATTAGTCAACAATAAATCCATTTTTTCTTCTATACTGTGAAAAGTGTTATCCATAACAGGTTTTACTGAAGTATTTTCTATTTTGGTATGCTCTGTACAAAAAAACAAATATACATATGTTAAATGTATACAAAATAATAATAATTAAATGTTTTATATTATAAAGTGTTTACCATTAGTTTCACTATCTTGTGACATTTCTTCATGTGGGAAATGCTCCTCTAGCCATTCCAGGGTACTAAACATTTCTGTGAGAGAAAAAAAAAAAGATAATATATTTTTTTATCTAATACAGAAAGTTTATAAATATATGAATAAAATTAAGTACACTTACTATTTCAGGTAAGATATATCCTATGTACTCAGTGGGTCTGCTCTTGTTGTCAGTTCTGTCGTGTTTGTGAGGTAATTATGTTGGAAGCCAATTTATTTTCTTGTGGTATATTCCATTTTAGAACATAGTGCATTTAAATGAATGGTTAGTGTGTTGTATATATCGGTTACATTTATTATGTATTAGTACATATATTGTGTTTGTGTGCTTCTTTTTGAATTTGTTAAATGTTCCTATGTTATGATATAGCAATCAAACATACCCCCCCATAGTTTTTAGGTAGTGGTACTTTTCTGCGAACATGTCCGCGAACATTAAATGAGTTCGCGGACATCAAGTACAGTAGAAGAGATTCAGTCAGTCCCATATGATATGTATATAAAGTCAAAGTCATTATTGTTAAGTTGCACTACTAAAAACCTATGAAATTCAGTGAAAAAACTTTGTTAAATGGATGTTATGGTTAAGTTGCACCACTAAAAACCTAAGAAATTCAGTGAAAAAACTTTGTTAAAGGGACGTTATGGTTAAGTTGCGCTGTTAAAAACCTATGAAATTCAGTGAAAAAACTTCATTAAAGGGACGTTATGTTTAAGTTGCGCTGCTAAAAACCAATGAAATTCAGCGAAAAAACTTTTTTAAAGGGACGTTATGGTTAAGTTGCGCTACTAAAAACCTATGAAATTCAGTGAAAAAACTTTGTTAAAGGGACGTTATGGTTAAGTTGCGCTACTAAAAACCTATGAAATTCAGTGAAAAAACTTTGTCAAAGGGACGTTATGGTTCCAAGTAAAACCGAAAAACCCTTGAAATTCGCCAGTTATCGTAAGCTAAGCAACCATGGATACTCTATTCAGAAAATCATTGACAAAAATATTATTAGGAGGATCTTCAGAGGAATACAGATTAGAGTAATAATTTGAGAAAATGTTGCTAATTACTTTATCTGAGTGTTTTCTATTTCCCAAATCATCTTTAATAGCAACAATCCTGTTTTTTTCTTTCTTAAATTTAAGATAAGAGGCGAAAGATTTGCTGGCTTTGTTGGAGAATTGATAAATCTTAGCTTTATATTTGAACAGGTTAGCACACGAATACTGTGTTATGATTTTATTATATTGAACTCTTAATTTCAGAATATCTTTGGCAGAAGAGGAAGAGTTTGTCCTGGCAAAATGGGCTTCTAAGAGTTTAAGTTGTCTGAGAATGGAGTCTGATTCCTGCTTGAGGTTTTTTCTTTTTGTTGGCCACACATGATATAATATGACCTCTAAGAACTGCCTTGTAGCAGTCCCAATTATTGGTAATGGATGTGTCTTGATTCTTTTTTTTCGGCAAAGTAATTATTATGTTCTTGAGCTATAAAAGGTGTAAAAGATTCATCACTAAGCAGACTAGTGTTGAATCTCCATCTGTTTGAGTTTCAGGAGTTCATAGGGGACGCAAGTTGAATATATACCGGGGCATGATCAGAAATTGTGATGGATTCTATTTTTGCAGTAAGAAGGAGACTAACCATGGAATTGCGGATGACAAAGTAGTCGAGTTGTGAAAAAGAATTATGGGGTGTAGAGTAGAATGTAAATTCAGAATCAGTAAAATGAGTAATGCGCCATGCATCAGCAAGACCTAATTCCGATATGAAATCAATGAATTGTGAGTGAGAGATGATGTTAATGTATCACACATTGGACTCCCTATCTAGGAAGGGCTCTATAATCTGATTACAATATCCACATACAATTATATTTTGAGGATTACATTGAAGCATAGTTGCTGCCAAAAGATAGGATCTGGAGCTGTTGGGCCATAGATGTTGATTATGGAGTTTTCTTTAGAGTGTATTCATATCTAGAGTAGAGCCCATCTTCCTAGGTCATCAGATTTGTTGGACAGTACTGTACATTTAAGAGCTTTATTGATCAGTGTGATAACTCAATTTTTTTTTGCCACCTGCAGCAGTGAAGAATATCTGACCCACACAGTGTCGCTTAATTTTTATTGCTTCTTCATTTGAAAGATGTGACTCTTGAATACAAGCAATTGAGGGTTTTAGTCTGTTTAGGTGAGATAGTACTTTTTGTCTCTTTATTGGATTGTGTAGTCCCTTAACATTCCAAGAGATTATGTTAAGTGGGATGGATATGATGGGTTAAGCCATAAATTATGGAATGCAAATAAAAGGCAGTTTTAACAACGCTACATACGTTATGATACCAATTGAGTAGAATGACAAAGCATACCAGTATAAAGTATATAAATGTACCCAGCATAACAACTGAAGACACAAAAGAAAGGAAACACAAGGGAAGGTGTATGATGAAAAGTAAAAACATGAAAATTGATCAAAATGACATATATGTAAAAACTATAAGAATAACAGTGGCTAACAGGAACCAGCCACACCAATCCATGTTATAAAAATAAAGTAGCGGGGGAGGAGATATGAAAAAAAAAATAACAAGAACAGGCCCACCTGTACCCCGCTCCGGTGGAGAAACTTAAAGATAAAAAAAGAGGAAACAAGTGACTCAATAGGATATCAGTCATTCTTCAAGTGATGGGGCTTGAGGTGTCCATGTTGCTTCTTTTATGGGATTGAATGTACTGTTTTAAGTCTGCTGCATTGCGGGTAACCGTGAGGATGGCTGGATGAATAATACCATATCTGGCGTTCAATTGCCTGAGGGCTGGCCTGAAGGTCAAGAGTTATTTCTTTTTTGTCGCAGTTGCTTTGGAGACATCTAGCATAATGAATATATTCTTTCCCTCCCATGTTAAATGTTTAATTTGCTTAACTTTTTCCATAATGAGGGTAATATGAGTAAAGTCCAGGAGGGCAAGTATAAGAGTCCTGGGTGAGTCAACAGAGCTTCGAGATGACCTGAGGGAACCAATTCAAGTTAAGGATGCTAGGCAGGAACACATATAAGAAGACAGTAGGGTTATCTGTTTTGATTTCTTCCGGAAGGCCAATAATGAAAAGGTTATTTCTTCTGTTCCTATTTTTGAGATTCTCTGCCTGTTGTTGTAAATTGGCAACTGTAGCGTCCAGATTGGTGAACTTTTTAGAGATGTTCACTGCATCTCCAACTCGTCTCTCAACCTCATTCATTCGAGCTTCAAATATGGTCCATTTACTATCAAACTGTTGCAATTTAGCATTAGTGTCTTCCATGAAGGGCATGAGGGCCCTTATTTCTGATAGAATAGTTTGCATGACAGGGTCAGTCATGTCCTGCTTAGGTGTAGGGGACTCACTCTTGCGTCTATTGAGGATATTAGGGGATGATTGGGATGTCTCTTTTGTCTGTCCCTTTTTAGAGGCCATACTGCAATAAAAGATTATGCAAAATCAGCATCAATTGCGTGTTTTTCTTTTCCTTTTTGCAAACATAGCAGAAAAATGTAAAATATTCAAAGATAAGCCTATGTAGTAGTATTCATATATTGACCAGTAATTCGTTTATTGAGGTAAAAAATTATGAAGGAGGAAACAAGCGCTTTATGAAATGAGTTAATAGAGGAAAAAGTAGCAGTATCTCCCAAAATGTGGTTCAAAACTAGGCCAGTCCTTCACAAAGGGAAGACATTTCTAATACAAAGTATTCAAAGCTTTAAAAGTAGCTAAATATTCTTAAATATTGAAGACATTCTTGTTGTAAATGTCTTTTTTATGTGAAAAACCGGTGTTGTTAGGAAAACGAGTTACCACAGGTAGAGCGAACCTCCCACGTCGCACAGCCCGTGCAGCTGACAGGAGACGCCGGCTTCTTTTATACCAGATGACATGGTCCTTTCATGAAAACAGTTCAGGAACCCTCATTAGCCCTGTTACATGCAAAACAGATTGCAATTTATGACAGAGAAGGTGAGGCAGAAACAGAAACAAAAACAGGAGAATTAGGGGTTTCAACATGATTGTTATTAGGTGAAGAAAGGATGGAATCCTCATCAAAACGTTTTGGGTTATGGAGAGGGTTTGGGGATAATTGACTGGGATATGGTGAGGAGGGACAAGTACATGTGGGGCAATGGTACGAGGTTTTTGGTTTAAAATGATCTTCCACAAAAGTTTTCAAATTATTAAAATTAGTCAACAATAAATCCATTTTTTCTTCTATACTGTGAAAAGTGTTATCCATAACAGGTTTTACTGAAGTATTTTCTATTTTGGTATGCTCTGTACAAAAAAACAAATATACATATGTTAAATGTATACAAAATAATAATAATTAAATGTTTTATATTATAAAGTGTTTACCATTAGTTTCACTATCTTGTGACATTTCTTCATGTGGGAAATGCTCCTCTAGCCATTCCAGGGTACTAAACATTTCTGTGAGAGAAAAAAAAAAAGATAATATATTTTTTTATCTAATACAGAAAGTTTATAAATATATGAATAAAATTAAGTACACTTACTATTTCAGGTAAGATATATCCTATGTACTCAGTGGGTCTGCTCTTGTTGTCAGTTCTGTCGTGTTTGTGAGGTAATTATGTTGGAAGCCAATTTATTTTCTTGTGGTATATTCCATTTTAGAACATAGTGCATTTAAATGAATGGTTAGTGTGTTGTATATATCGGTTACATTTATTATGTATTAGTACATATATTGTGTTTGTGTGCTTCTTTTTTGAATTTGTTAAATGTTCCTATGTTATGATATAGCAATCAAACATACCCCCCCATAGTTTTTAGGTAGTGGTACTTTTCTGCGAACATGTCCGCGAACATTAAATGAGTTTGCGGACATCAAGTACAGTAGAAGAGATTCAGTCAGTCCCATATGATATGTATATAAAGTCAAAGTCATTATTGTTAAGTTGCACTACTAAAAACCTATGAAATTCAGTGAAAAAACTTTGTTAAATGGATGTTATGGTTAAGTTGCACCACTAAAAACCTAAGAAATTCAGTGAAAAAACTTTGTTAAAGGGACGTTATGGTTAAGTTGCGCTGTTAAAAACCTATGAAATTCAGTGAAAAAACTTCATTAAAGGGACGTTATGTTTAAGTTGCGCTGCTAAAAACCAATGAAATTCAGCGAAAAAACTTTTTTAAAGGGACGTTATGGTTAAGTTGCGCTACTAAAAACCTATGAAATTCAGTGAAAAAACTTTGTTAAAGGGACGTTATGGTTAAGTTGCGCTACTAAAAACCTATGAAATTCAGTGAAAAAACTTTGTCAAAGGGACGTTATGGTTCCAAGTAAAACCGAAAAACCCTTGAAATTCGCCAGTTATCGTAAGCTAAGCAACCATGGATACTCTATTCAGAAAATCATTGACAAAAATATTATTAGGAGGATCTTAAGAGGAATACAGATTAGAGTAATAATTTGAGAAAATGTTGCTAATTACTTTATCTGAGTGTTTTCTATTTCCCAAATCATCTTTAATAGCAACAATCCTGTTTTTTTCTTTCTTAAATTTAAGATAAGAGGCGAAAGATTTGCTGGCTTTGTTGGAGAATTGATAAATCTTAGCTTTATATTTGAACAGGTTAGCACACGAATACTGTGTTATGATTTTATTATATTGAACTCTTAATTTCAGAATATCTTTGGCAGAAGAGGAAGAGTTTGTCCTGGCAAAATGGGCTTCTAAGAGTTTAAGTTGTCTGAGAATGGAGTCTGATTCCTGCTTGAGGTTTTTTCTTTTTGTTGGCCACACATGATATAATATGACCTCTAAGAACTGCCTTGTAGCAGTCCCAATTATTGGTAATGGATGTGTCTTGATTCTTTTTTTTCGGCAAAGTAATTATTATGTTCTTGAGCTATAAAAGGTGTAAAAGATTCATCACTAAGCAGACTAGTGTTGAATCTCCATCTGTTTGAGTTTCAGGAGTTCATAGGGGACGCAAGTTGAATATATACCGGGGCATGATCAGAAATTGTGATGGATTCTATTTTTGCAGTAAGAAGGAGACTAACCATGGAATTGCGGATGACAAAGTAGTCGAGTTGTGAAAAAGAATTATGGGGTGTAGAGTAGAATGTAAATTCAGAATCAGTAAAATGAGTAATGCGCCATGCATCAGCAAGACCTAATTCCGATATGAAATCAATGAATTGTGAGTGAGAGATGATGTTAATGTATCACACATTGGACTCCCTATCTAGGAAGGGCTCTATAATCTGATTACAATATCCGCATACAATTATATTTTGAGGATTACATTGAAGCATAGTTGCTGCCAAAAGATAGGATCTGGAGCTGTTGGGCCATAGATGTTGATTATGGAGTTTTCTTTAGAGTGTATTCATATCTAGAGTAGAGCCCATCTTCCTAGGTCATCAGATTTGTTGGACAGTACTGTACATTTAAGAGCTTTATTGATCAGTGTGATAACTCAATTTTTTTTTGCCACCTGCAGCAGTGAAGAATATCTGACCCACACAGTGTCGCTTAATTTTTATTGCTTCTTCATTGGAAAGATGTGACTCTTGAATACAAGCAATTGAGGGTTTTAGTCTGTTTAGGTGAGATAGTACTTTTTGTCTCTTTATTGGATTGTGTAGTCCCTTAACATTCCAAGAGATTATGTTAAGTGGGATGGATATGATGGGTTAAGCCATAAATTATGGAATGCAAATAAAAGGCAGTTTTAACAACGCTACATACGTTATGATACCAATTGAGTAGAATGACAAAGCATACCAGTATAAAGTATATAAATGTACCCAGCATAACAACTGAAGACACAAAAGAAAGGAAACACAAGGGAAGGTGTATGATGAAAAGTAAAAACATGAAAATTGATCAAAATGACATATATGTAAAAACTATAAGAATAACAGTGGCTAACAGGAACCAGCCACACCAATCCATGTTATAAAAATAAAGTAGCGGGGGAGGAGATATGAAAAAAAAAATAACAAGAACAGGCCCACCTGTACCCCGCTCCGGTGGAGAAACTTAAAGATAAAAAAAGAGGAAACAAGTGACTCAATAGGATATCAGTCATTCTTCAAGTGATGGGGCTTGAGGTGTCCATGTTGCTTCTTTTATGGGATTGAATGTACTGTTTTAAGTCTGCTGCATTGCGGGTAACCGTGAGGATGGCTGGATGAATAATACCATATCTGGCGTTCAATTGCCTGAGGGCTGGCCTGAAGGTCAAGAGTTATTTCTTTTTTGTCGCAGTTGCTTTGGAGACATCTAGCATAATGAATATATTCTTTCCCTCCCATGTTAAATGTTTAATTTGCTTAACTTTTTCCATAATGAGGGTAATATGAGTAAAGTCCAGGAGGGCAAGTATAAGAGTCCTGGGTGAGTCAACAGAGCTTCGAGATGACCTGAGGGAACCAATTCAAGTTAAGGATGCTAGGCAGGAACACATATAAGAAGACAGTAGGGTTATCTGTTTTGATTCCTTCCGGAAGGCCAATAATGAAAAGGTTATTTCTTCTGTTCCTATTTTTGAGATTCTCTGCCTGTTGTTGTAAATTGGCAACTGTAGCGTCCAGATTGGTGAACTTATTAGAGATGTTCACTGCATCTCCAACTCGTCTCTCAACCTCATTCATTCGAGCTTCAAATATGGTCCATTTACTATCAAACTGTTGCAATTTAGCATTAGTGTCTTCCATGAAGGGCTTGAGGGCCCTTATTTCTGATAGAATAGTTTGCATGACAGGGTCAGTCATGTCCTGCTTAGGTGTAGGGGACTCACTCTTGCGTCTATTGAGGATATTAGGGGATGATTGGGATGTCTCTTTTGTCTGTCCCTTTTTAGAGGCCATACTGCAATAAAAGATTATGCAAAATCAGCATCAATTGCGTGTTTTTCTTTTCCTTTTTGCAAACATAGCAGAAAAATGTAAAATATTCAAAGATAAGCCTATGGAGTAGTATTCATATATTGACCAGTAATTCGTTTATTGAGGTAAAAAATTATGAAGGAGGAAACAAGCGCTTTATGAAATGAGTTAATAGAGGAAAAAGTAGCAGTATCTCCCAAAATGTGGTTCAAAACTAGGCCAGTCCTTCACAAAGGGAAGACATTTCTAATACAAAGTATTCAAAGCTTTAAAAGTAGCTAAATATTCTTAAATATTGAAGACATTCTTGTTGTAAATGTCTTTTTTATGTGAAAAACCGGTGTTGTTAGGAAAACGAGTTACCACAGGTAGAGCGAACCTCCCACGTCGCACAGCCCGTGCAGCTGACAGGAGACGCCGGCTTCTTTTATACCAGATGACATGGTCCTTTCATGAAAACAGTTCAGGAACCCTCATTAGCCCTGTTACATGCAAAACAGATTGCAATTTATGACAGAGAAGGTGAGGCAGAAACAGAAACAAAAACAGGAGAATTAGGGGTTTCAACATGATTGTTATTAGGTGAAGAAAGGATGGAATCCTCATCAAAACGTTTTGGGTTATGGAGAGGGTTTGGGGATAATTGACTGGGATATGGTGAGGAGGGACAAGTACATGTGGGGCAATGGTACGAGGTTTTTGGTTTAAAATGATCTTCCACAAAAGTTTTCAAATTATTAAAATTAGTCAACAATAAATCCATTTTTTCTTCTATACTGTGAAAAGTGTTATCCATAACAGGTTTTACTGAAGTATTTTCTATTTTGGTATGCTCTGTACAAAAAAACAAATATACATATGTTAAATGTATACAAAATAATAATAATTAAATGTTTTATATTATAAAGTGTTTACCATTAGTTTCACTATCTTGTGACATTTCTTCATGTGGGAAATGCTCCTCTAGCCATTCCAGGGTACTAAACATTTCTGTGAGAGAAAAAAAAAAAGATAATATATTTTTTTATCTAATACAGAAAGTTTATAAATATATGAATAAAATTAAGTACACTTACTATTTCAGGTAAGATATATCCTATGTACTCAGTGGGTCTGCTCTTGTTGTCAGTTCTGTCGTGTTTGTGAGGTAATTATGTTGGAAGCCAATTTATTTTCTTGTGGTATATTCCATTTTAGAACATAGTGCATTTAAATGAATGGTTAGTGTGTTGTATATATCGGTTACATTTATTATGTATTAGTACATATATTGTGTTTGTGTGCTTCTTTTTTGAATTTGTTAAATGTTCCTATGTTATGATATAGCAATCAAACATACCCCCCCATAGTTTTTAGGTAGTGGTACTTTTCTGCGAACATGTCCGCGAACATTAAATGAGTTTGCGGACATCAAGTACAGTAGAAGAGATTCAGTCAGTCCCATATGATATGTATATAAAGTCAAAGTCATTATTGTTAAGTTGCACTACTAAAAACCTATGAAATTCAGTGAAAAAACTTTGTTAAATGGATGTTATGGTTAAGTTGCACCACTAAAAACCTAAGAAATTCAGTGAAAAAACTTTGTTAAAGGGACGTTATGGTTAAGTTGCGCTGTTAAAAACCTATGAAATTCAGTGAAAAAACTTCATTAAAGGGACGTTATGTTTAAGTTGCGCTGCTAAAAACCAATGAAATTCAGCGAAAAAACTTTTTTAAAGGGACGTTATGGTTAAGTTGCGCTACTAAAAACCTATGAAATTCAGTGAAAAAACTTTGTTAAAGGGACGTTATGGTTAAGTTGCGCTACTAAAAACCTATGAAATTCAGTGAAAAAACTTTGTCAAAGGGACGTTATGGTTCCAAGTAAAACCGAAAAACCCTTGAAATTCGCCAGTTATCGTAAGCTAAGCAACCATGGATACTCTATTCAGAAAATCATTGACAAAAATATTATTAGGAGGATCTTAAGAGGAATACAGATTAGAGTAATAATTTGAGAAAATGTTGCTAATTACTTTATCTGAGTGTTTTCTATTTCCCAAATCATCTTTAATAGCAACAATCCTGTTTTTTTCTTTCTTAAATTTAAGATAAGAGGCGAAAGATTTGCTGGCTTTGTTGGAGAATTGATAAATCTTAGCTTTATATTTGAACAGGTTAGCACACGAATACTGTGTTATGATTTTATTATATTGAACTCTTAATTTCAGAATATCTTTGGCAGAAGAGGAAGAGTTTGTCCTGGCAAAATGGGCTTCTAAGAGTTTAAGTTGTCTGAGAATGGAGTCTGATTCCTGCTTGAGGTTTTTTCTTTTTGTTGGCCACACATGATATAATATGACCTCTAAGAACTGCCTTGTAGCAGTCCCAATTATTGGTAATGGATGTGTCTTGATTCTTTTTTTTCGGCAAAGTAATTATTATGTTCTTGAGCTATAAAAGGTGTAAAAGATTCATCACTAAGCAGACTAGTGTTGAATCTCCATCTGTTTGAGTTTCAGGAGTTCATAGGGGACGCAAGTTGAATATATACCGGGGCATGATCAGAAATTGTGATGGATTCTATTTTTGCAGTAAGAAGGAGACTAACCATGGAATTGCGGATGACAAAGTAGTCGAGTTGTGAAAAAGAATTATGGGGTGTAGAGTAGAATGTAAATTCAGAATCAGTAAAATGAGTAATGCGCCATGCATCAGCAAGACCTAATTCCGATATGAAATCAATGAATTGTGAGTGAGAGATGATGTTAATGTATCACACATTGGACTCCCTATCTAGGAAGGGCTCTATAATCTGATTACAATATCCGCATACAATTATATTTTGAGGATTACATTGAAGCATAGTTGCTGCCAAAAGATAGGATCTGGAGCTGTTGGGCCATAGATGTTGATTATGGAGTTTTCTTTAGAGTGTATTCATATCTAGAGTAGAGCCCATCTTCCTAGGTCATCAGATTTGTTGGACAGTACTGTACATTTAAGAGCTTTATTGATCAGTGTGATAACTCAATTTTTTTTTGCCACCTGCAGCAGTGAAGAATATCTGACCCACACAGTGTCGCTTAATTTTTATTGCTTCTTCATTGGAAAGATGTGACTCTTGAATACAAGCAATTGAGGGTTTTAGTCTGTTTAGGTGAGATAGTACTTTTTGTCTCTTTATTGGATTGTGTAGTCCCTTAACATTCCAAGAGATTATGTTAAGTGGGATGGATATGATGGGTTAAGCCATAAATTATGGAATGCAAATAAAAGGCAGTTTTAACAACGCTACATACGTTATGATACCAATTGAGTAGAATGACAAAGCATACCAGTATAAAGTATATAAATGTACCCAGCATAACAACTGAAGACACAAAAGAAAGGAAACACAAGGGAAGGTGTATGATGAAAAGTAAAAACATGAAAATTGATCAAAATGACATATATGTAAAAACTATAAGAATAACAGTGGCTAACAGGAACCAGCCACACCAATCCATGTTATAAAAATAAAGTAGCGGGGGAGGAGATATGAAAAAAAAAATAACAAGAACAGGCCCACCTGTACCCCGCTCCGGTGGAGAAACTTAAAGATAAAAAAAGAGGAAACAAGTGACTCAATAGGATATCAGTCATTCTTCAAGTGATGGGGCTTGAGGTGTCCATGTTGCTTCTTTTATGGGATTGAATGTACTGTTTTAAGTCTGCTGCATTGCGGGTAACCGTGAGGATGGCTGGATGAATAATACCATATCTGGCGTTCAATTGCCTGAGGGCTGGCCTGAAGGTCAAGAGTTATTTCTTTTTTGTCGCAGTTGCTTTGGAGACATCTAGCATAATGAATATATTCTTTCCCTCCCATGTTAAATGTTTAATTTGCTTAACTTTTTCCATAATGAGGGTAATATGAGTAAAGTCCAGGAGGGCAAGTATAAGAGTCCTGGGTGAGTCAACAGAGCTTCGAGATGACCTGAGGGAACCAATTCAAGTTAAGGATGCTAGGCAGGAACACATATAAGAAGACAGTAGGGTTATCTGTTTTGATTCCTTCCGGAAGGCCAATAATGAAAAGGTTATTTCTTCTGTTCCTATTTTTGAGATTCTCTGCCTGTTGTTGTAAATTGGCAACTGTAGCGTCCAGATTGGTGAACTTATTAGAGATGTTCACTGCATCTCCAACTCGTCTCTCAACCTCATTCATTCGAGCTTCAAATATGGTCCATTTACTATCAAACTGTTGCAATTTAGCATTAGTGTCTTCCATGAAGGGCTTGAGGGCCCTTATTTCTGATAGAATAGTTTGCATGACAGGGTCAGTCATGTCCTGCTTAGGTGTAGGGGACTCACTCTTGCGTCTATTGAGGATATTAGGGGATGATTGGGATGTCTCTTTTGTCTGTCCCTTTTTAGAGGCCATACTGCAATAAAAGATTATGCAAAATCAGCATCAATTGCGTGTTTTTCTTTTCCTTTTTGCAAACATAGCAGAAAAATGTAAAATATTCAAAGATAAGCCTATGGAGTAGTATTCATATATTGACCAGTAATTCGTTTATTGAGGTAAAAAATTATGAAGGAGGAAACAAGCGCTTTATGAAATGAGTTAATAGAGGAAAAAGTAGCAGTATCTCCCAAAATGTGGTTCAAAACTAGGCCAGTCCTTCACAAAGGGAAGACATTTCTAATACAAAGTATTCAAAGCTTTAAAAGTAGCTAAATATTCTTAAATATTGAAGACATTCTTGTTGTAAATGTCTTTTTTATGTGAAAAACCGGTGTTGTTAGGAAAACGAGTTACCACAGGTAGAGCGAACCTCCCACGTCGCACAGCCCGTGCAGCTGACAGGAGACGCCGGCTTCTTTTATACCAGATGACATGGTCCTTTCATGAAAACAGTTCAGGAACCCTCATTAGCCCTGTTACATGCAAAACAGATTGCCCAGAAGGGAGAAACGCGAAGTGAAAAGAGGAATATGAGATAAATGTGCTATACCGGAGGGGAGTGCGAACTCGGCGGCCATCCTTGTCAGCGCCAAGCCGCGCCCCCATATGTATATTTTCTACTAACACAAATGTGTGGTAAGTTTTCAATTGGTACCTATTTATTCCATGTTTAACATTACTCAAAACTCTCATAAAATAGCATGTATTATTTTACTATCGGAAATTAGCAGATTCAAAATATTGTACTCTATGGTGCATGCTGCAACCATTGCATAACTAGGTTCTGCTATTAACAACAACACTAGAATATAATGATTTGTTTACATGAGCACATTGTTTAGTACATTAAGTAGTTCATGAGAGGTCTCTAAATCATCCTTTAACATCTTGTTACCAACATTATAAACACATCCGTGTAGGGACTGTTTATTAAAATTAATGTAATATGTGATGTCATCAGTGATGTCATCAATGACATGTGAGATGTCATCTTTCATGTCATGGGTGTTAGTCTTAGCAGTGTATGGTGGTGGAGCGAGTTATGGTTGCTTAGCTTACCATAACTGGCACATTTCTGGGGGGTTTCGTTTTTACTTGCAACCATAACGTCCCTCTAACAAAGTGTTTTCACTGAATTTCCTAGGTTTTTAGCTGTGCACACTTAATTTCCTACCACTTAATAATATCATACTTACCCCAACATAGCAATATTTGTGCCCAATTTACAAAGTTTCACCTTAAAGCTCTGCCATTTCCCACCTTCTAGCATAATTTTTAACACTTCTGTACACTTTTTGCAACTTTTTCCACTGTTTTTGTTTTTGTCGACGTTCGCGAACATCTGATGTCAACGTAGATTTTATGGACCGTGTCACGTGACCTTGCATGCGCACGGCATGATGACTTGTCCGCCTAACGCGTCTGCACTTTGCGAACGCGTCCGCACTTCACGAACGGGTCTGTGCTTCGCGAACAGTTCGGAACTGCATTTTCTGCTCTTCTAGGAACTTTCAATGCACAGCTCCTACACCTATTCTTACTCATTATCCATTAACAATCTAGTACAGAGCAAATACTTGGAAGAATATTAGCAAAACTGCTATTCATCTTAAAAAAATGCATCAGCTATTTCCCCCCCACCGCCCCAAGAGCCACCATCACTACCACCAGCTGGAGGACCTACACAATGAAAACACTGCAGTACTTCCAAAGACAATGAAGAGGACCAAGAAGATGAGGTAGAGGAAGTGCATACCTCTAGCACCCAGAGAGAATCATGGGTGTGGTAGTTCTTTACCACTATTGTGAATGTACCAAAGGCTAAAGATACCAAAGTGAAATGCACTGAGTCCAATCTTGTACTCAGTCACGGACTACATGGACAGCACTCCTACGGGATAACCTCCATGAGCCGCCACATTACATCCACCACCACAATGCTTTCATAAAAGGTTGTTCCTTTTTTAACAAGTAGTATGCTGTCTTCCTCCACCTCATCTTCCTCAACCAATACTGGAACCACACAGCCTACTTCTGTGGGACACAAAATCCCACCAGCTACCTTGCAAGCCATAAAAGAGGCAGTTGTTCCATATCTTTCCAAGACAACAGTACTTGTATATACTGCTACACACCACTCTGCAGGGGGAGCAGTTTTGAAGTGATTTCAAGGCTGCAATCAAGGAGCATGAGAAACACTGCCGCATACCTGAGATGTAAGGCACACCCAACATCTTTGCCTGTCCACCTGCCCCTCCGTATCTGTGATTGAAAAAGAGGATTATTTTGGAGCCACCTTTCACAGTTAGAAAAATAAATAAAAAATGGACTCCATCTGCTTTACATTTTTAAATAAAGTAGTTAGACTCAATAAGATTCTCAAAGTTTCCATTAGCATGTTGTACTTTGCTAAAGGAAGTAATAGGCAATTGTATACTACAGAAAAAGAAATAAGGACAGAAGCTATTTTCTGTCACAAAACGTTTTTCTCTTGCATACAATAAGGACCATAATCCGAGGACCTTTATGACTATCTGCGGTCTGCACAGTCCCCTTTCCAGGTCAGGCATCATTAAAAGACCCAGATGGCGCATGCACACCATTGCACAGGGCAGCCTATCTTCCCTTTTACTTTTGTTTGTAACACTCCCTCAGTACCCGGTATTAAATACTCACACATCCACCAATCACTTCCAAAATCTCTACAGGTAACCTTATCAACGTATTGAACTTCCACACACCAATAGCCACTTAATGTTCTAGAAATCTTATGCATCTGCATTTCCCTTAATTATACAAAAAATTGCACACAGTGTTGCAATAAAGTAACATATGCCTTTTTTACTTTCAACAAAATGAACGCACAGCATTTTCAATTTTTCCTTTGATATATAAATGTCATCATTTCTAACGTTTCTCATTACATCTATAATAGTGCCACTATTCTCCACCTGCTGACACATATTTGTATTCTGACAAAGTATCTTCGTACAACAACTCTCCTCCTATATAAAGTACTGTTCTTTTGAAATCACTATTTATTTATTTATTTATTGAGCATTTGTTACGCACCTATACAACAGAATTGTGTTTTGAGGTGCCACAGTGGCAAGGGAACAGGGAAGTAAATAACAGTTGCAAAAACAGTACATTTTCAATCGTGTTCCTACTACGCCTTGTGGCATTCATACATGTAAGTGCAGTGAAGAAAAGTATGGTAGATAGGGAGGGGAGGAAGGGGTGTTTAGGGTGGGAGGGAGAAGGTAAGGGCAAGTGCTGGTGGGAGCCCCAAAAGGGGAGTGCCAAGGGGAGCCATGGAGGAAGCCACTAGCTAAGTGCTAGGGAGGAAGGAATCCCATGGGTGGGATGCATAGCCTCCAGGCATGGGGCCCATAGGGGCAATGCTGAGGGGGGGTGTTGGTGTCGACTGGGTATACAGCATGGCAACCTGTGAGATTCATGAAGGACTAGGCTGCCAGTGTCAGCGGCAGTTGAGTGATTAGCAGGTAAGGGAAAGAGGGAATGAGGTAGTGAAAAGCTGGGTTTTCAGTAGATACTGGAACTTAAGAAGGTCTGGCACAAGTCTGAGAGGGGCAGGAAGTCTGTTCCAAAGAGAGGCACCAGCAGAGCACTCTCTGCTTTGAGAAGCGTTTGAAAAGCAAAAAGTTGGAGTTAGAGGAGCCGAGGGCTCGAGCAGGGAGGTATTTAGGGCGGGTCAGTTGGAGTTAGCCTGGCCCCAGAAAGCCCCAGGAAGCCTTGTGGATGATGCAGAGGGTCTTGAATTTGATCCTTACAGCCACTGCGAGCCAGTGGAGAGATTTTATGGCTGGAGAGATACAGTCCCAGGGCTTGAGGCCAATGATAAGACTTGCAGCCCAATTCTAGATTAGCTGAAGGAGGCATATAGAGGAAAGGGGGAGATTGAGGAAGAGGTTGTTGCAGTAGTCCAGCCTAGAGAGGTCCAGAGCCAAGGTTTTTGGACTCACACAATAGGGAGAGTCGAGGTCCAAAGGGGAGCGACCAGAGGTTAGAAGGGAAATAGGCGCAGGAGTCCCAATGAGTGGGATCTCCATCTTACTGGCATCAAGACAGAGATAATTAGCCATACATCATGCCTGTATGGCTGTCAGACAATTGGGGAAGAGAGAGGAGGAGGAAGAGGAGGTGGTGGAGGAAGTTTTGTTTGTCATCAGCATAACAATCGACATGAGGAGAGAAGGAGGAGATTGGGTGAGTAAGAGGAGCGAGATAAATGTTGAAGAGCCACAGTGAAAGGATAGAGCCCTGGGGACACCACAGGTAGAGATGAGGTGGTGGAGGTGGAAAGTGCCCAGTTACAGCTGGGAAGGGCAGTTAGTGAGGAAAGAGGTCATCCAATACAGTGCCCAACCTGTGGTGTTGTGGAGCTGTTTTATGAGGATAGAGTGGTTGACCGTTTCAAAGACGGAGGATAGATTGAAGAGAATGAGAACAGCAGGTGAGTTAGAGTTAAGATTTACTAGCATGTCCTCATGTGTGTTCAGGAGAGCAGTTTCAGTGCCTTTGGGTCCTCGGAATCCAGTTTGGTGGTTATGGAGGAAACAAATTACAAATACAGTATTCACACTCTTTCTACAATTTCTATACCCCTATCACTAAAACACATTGGCACACATACACACACTACTTCACTCCTTTTTTGAATTACACCCACACAGCTCTCATACCTATGCACAAAAAACATGATTATAACAACCACTGTTTTACGCAAAACATTAGAATGTTTTGACTTATTCCATCACACCACCACTCCCTTACTCACTAACACCAGTAGTGATCAACACATTCTACTATCAATACTTTATTACCCTTTCCCATCACATAAATATAGTTATTGTATAAATCAAACTTATTGTTGCTGCAATACTTTTTGTAAAATCCAATATAGTTAGAATACGCTAAAAGATATCTAACTACTTTGAGCATACCCTTAATAACAACACACTTTAAACAAATTTCTTATCACACTTACACTCACATAATATATCCGATATGCCACAGACATATTCTGTAACATATATATTCTTAAAAACTATATAAATGCCAAAAACTGTATGTAAATACAATAGATTTTCTAATCCACCAGCAATGTTACCATATTCAAAATGACAAAAATAATGAAATCATGATCTTGTCATCAAAACTGTATGAATTTAGCAATGAAATTAAGGAACTTCTAAATTAAGTTAAAAATCATGTTATTAAAAATGTTGATTATCACTGTCCTACTGGTGCCTGTCCCACTTGCCCCCATCAATTACCCAATTAAATTCACAAAATATTAATGAAAAACGGTTTGATAAAATTTCTCTCCTTCCCTCCCCAATGATTACTTTCTAGAAATACCAAATTCTCACATTTACGTTTCCCATTCCCAGAGAAAGAGAAAGAGCCAAAAGAGTGAGTAAACAATTGTTGAAGAGGGCAACCTTTGCCCAAGGCAGAGCATAGGAGTGGGTATGTGTTCTGAAAGGATCAAGCCCATTGTGACAGGATGAACATGCATGTTGTGGGGTGGTAAGGAAGATAAGTATCAGAAAAGGAGTTGGATAATAGGGTAGGTATCAGGACCCCACAGTAGCAGTGTCCTCTTAAAAGCCAGTCTGTGAAAACTCCCATTCCTTTTCAATGTGGTTAAGTGAACTCCAAAAGAAAGAGGAAGAACACTAAGACAAGATTATAGTTTCTGTTTTCTTTCAGCACCATGGCATGAAGATAGGTGAGAGACTAAGGAGCAGAGCAGCTCATGTCACAAAGCAGTGAGGGAATCAGAAGAGAGCAATGGTTCAGGCATGATCAATGGAACTAGAGAATTCATGCAGACCAACCTAGACATATGATGACCTGACAGCAACATCCCAAGGCATCATGAGCAAGAGAACCCAAACATACAGGGTCAAAGGGCTACCCCTCTCTTTGATGCACGGGAGGTGCAAGCAAACTACAGAAGGCTAGGTTTAATTATAAACTAACCAATTAATCACACAACTGAAGTGGGAATAGTACAGATAAAACAAAATGTATTCATATTCGAGATAAATATTTCAAAAAAACACAGGGACTAAATCATTAGTCATGCACAGAACAGGAAAGCATACAATTCTGTACGTAGTGTGGTTACTAACAACACAAGTGATATTTCATGTACTGTTAGAACATGAACAGTACGTATACATATACATTTGACTCTGTATTTTTGTGTTCTGTTACTCATTTACCCTCTAGAGTCAGGCCCCCGAAAACAAAAAAGAGGGTTTCCTTCGCCCCTTTCCTTTTTTCATTATCATGAGCAAGAGGCAAAAACAAGCAACTGAAGTGTTACACCAGACATTTGGGTGGTCAAGCAGAGGCATCTGAAGGTGTCCTGATGAAAAGGTGGATGCATGAGAGCTAACCAAGAAATGGATAGAAATCAGCAGACCAAGCCAACGTGAGAGCACTAGCTCATGGACAGGAGCCAGATATAAAAATGGTAAATAAGATGAAGGAGGAGAATTAGGGGCTAATCTCTGACAAGAGTAAACCAGTAGAAAGTTAATTTAATGAGTGAAATGGCTGTTGTATTGGAGGGATAGGGATTATATGTTATTTAGTTGACTTGGTATACTTACTAAACAGTATTAATACAATTTCCCATAAAGGCTTTGTTTCATTTATTTATTTGATTCGATTAAACAAACCTGCCGACAAAGGTATGGAGAGCTTCTAATATCCAGATGTTCAATTTCTTAACTTTCCAAAGGTGAGAATTACAATCACAATGCAGGGCTAAAACTATTGTCAAAATGTACTTGTATTATTTGTTTTATTAGAAAAAACAAAGGGTTCGTACATCCTTAAATGTTTTTTGCATGAAAATATGGTGTTTCAATTATATGTTTGGTCAATGCTACCTTTTTCAATGTTATCTGACCTTTAATTCTCTGTGCTTTAATGCTAAATGTTATTTGTATTTCAATGGTACATTTGTGTCAATTCTATATTTGTTACCCTGCTGCATGCATTTCAATGCTATATGTGTTTCAATGTTACTTTTTTCCTGCAATTCCAAGATTGTTTCCCATGCTAATACTTCACATGCACTTTCTCCCTGGCCAACCCATCAGCCATGGTAGATCTCTATAACACCACTATCCTCCAAGCCATTGATACAATTGCACCACTCAAAAATCACAAACCAAAACCTACAGCTCACCTGAACTCCTGGTTCACACCTGTCCTCAAGAACCTTAGATCTAATAAATGTGCCTCTGAATCTCATTGGAAAGCCTCACCATCCAAAAATAATAGAGATCTGTTTATCGCCTCCGCCAAAAAATACATACAAGCTATAATGCTAGCACGTACAACGAGCGCATAGCAAATGCCAAATCTGGCAGTAAGGAACTATTCACCATCTTAAGGGAACTTGAGTCACCTACCAGCCCACCAGACACCTGTCTGAAAGATGAAACATGGTGTGCCAACATACAGCATGCACTCCTGGACAAAATAGCAATGCTCCAAACTAAAATTGCAAACAAAAAAGACAAGGTAACGATGTCTGTCATGAACACCGACCTTCCAACCACAAGTAATCCTATCACCTCTCTATTTGAATTTAGACCAGTTTACACTACTGGGGTCATCAAAATCAACCCAGTTTAAAACCTTCAGATGTCGAGGCGACATATGCCCTGCCACAGTCATTACAGACTGTGGGACTCATTACACGGTAGGCGATAAGGGTTTACTGGTATCGGTATTTTACTGGTACCGGTAAATCCTTACCGCCTTACTATGAGGTCCCTTTGCGGGTTGGGGAATTTAACGCCTGCTTTTTGCAGGCGTTAAAAACCAACCCGCAAAGGGACCAGTGGAGCTAATTACGATACCGCAATTTGCGGTACCGTAATTAGCACCTTCCCCATTCCCATAGAGCCCTATGGGGCAAAAATGGGAATGGGGAAGGGCAATGGTGGCAGGGGCAATTACCGCCCCGCCAACCTTGGAATAGGGTGGTAATTCCCCTTTCCACCAAGGCGGTGCCGGTATTTTACCAGCATGAACCATGGCGCTAATAGTGCCATGGTTTACCGCCTACCGTGTAACGAGGCCCTGTGTTACAGAACTCGCCCTGTTTATTAACTCTCTCATCAATAACTCCTTCGCACAAGGCACAGTCCCTAAGAATTTGAAAGAAGTGTGGGTCCTCCTGCTCCTAATATAAACATGCCTCGACCACAGCATCCCAACCAATTACGATCCCATTACAACAGTCCCCTTCCTCCTGAAATGAGTGATTTATTACAAGGATATGTTACATGCAGTTGTAGGCTGCCACATTTTCAGAACATTTAAACATGGGCAGCTGCATTCATTTTTTAACAAGATTCAGATGTGACAGAAGCTCACAATTTTCAAAGTCTTATGAAAGGCACAAGGTCAGCTTTAACAGAGTTCTGGCCATTTATCAAAAAGAAATGAGTGTAGTTCATTTGGAGGAAATCTATTTACCATGAGGGAATCTTTCATTAGCAATCATTAGCTCATTTATCAAGGGGAAAACAACTGCAGATGAGTTGTGCTTATAAATGCTTCATCTTCATCTTTGAAATACAGATTTGAAATGTCATGTGGATATTGTGCATTGCACATCTCGTTTTGTATTTTGCATATTTTTAGCTTCTGACAAAGAACCCAAAAGAAAGGTGAATTAGTCTCAGTGTACTTATTCTGTGTTCCGGTTTCTTGGTTTGGTATACAAATGAATGCAGAGAAGGTGGTAAACTCATTTTACTGCAGGCAGTAATTCACTTTATCACATGTCGTCAAATATAAACCAACGGGTCACAGCAAGGTGAGTTTTTCTCAGGGGCTCTGTGTGAATGATAATATTTTATGTACATGGTAAATGTATTCTGAGATACTGCCAAAATGCATAACGTGGAATTGTAAATAAAATACTGCAAGGTCATGAAGTTATGTTCTACAGTGTACAGTCTTGATTTACAGTTAGTGACCCCGGTATAGAAACAATCACCAGGCATTTCCCTATATTCTAGACTATACACTATACTACAGAAATACAACCAAAACGTACCAACAACAAATATCTCTAAGACTCAGCTGGTTACTTGTAGATCCATCGCTGACTATTGCCCTCCGTCCCCTGTTCGATCTGCACTCCTTTGTTTCTATGTTCCCTTCCCCCTATGATTGTAAAATGCTCCTGAAGCTAGGTCTGTGCTCAATAAATACCATACTACTACTATTACTACTACTACTACTACTACTACTACTACTACTAAGAAGAAGAAGAAGAAGAAGAAGAAGAAGAAGAAGAAGAAGAAGAAGAAGAAGAAGAAGAAGAAGAATATGGATATTACTACTACTACTACTACTAATAATAATAATAATAATGATAATAATAATAATAATACTAATAATAATAATAATAATAATAATAATAATAATAATAATAATAATAATAATAATAATAATAATAATTCCTTCTCTGTATGACTGAAAAGAAATAGCTATAGTCATGAGGTAAGAAGGGGCTATGCCCTCCACTGCCTTGCCAAACTGAAAGCACACTTACCTGCTACTTTTCTCCAGCCCTTTGCTGGAGATTGCAGATTGCAGCTTGGGCATCTGGTCTCTGATCTCAGCTGCAGGTTCCAACACAAACCTCCTCTCCTCTTCGCGTAAAATACCAAGGGCTGCAAAACTGCTAGCACACTTAGCCGGCACATTGTAGTCTGTGTCTCAAGAGCACAATAAGAAAGTGAAAAGACAGATAACGGTTACATGCTGTAACTTTGTAACAGAGTTACAAAAGGACATTGATAAAGTAGCTTGAAACTTGGAGTTAATGTTCATAGAAGCCATTCATTATGTGAACAGCAGAAGAAACACTAACGGTTGTGATATGCATGCAAGGTCCTGTGAGGAGTCAGAAATATGAGGCAGACAATTTGGAATAGGTTTTTAATAAGATTACATTTTATTAACTCAAAAGGGCTTGACAAATTCCTCACTATCCCTACCCTGACAAGAATGTCCCTGCTTATCAAAATAAACTAAAGAAACACTCTAGGAAAAGGAATCTGTCCCTCACACTTACACATATAACAAACATAAAAAGGTAATATATGGCACGTCCAATTTTACAGAAATAACAGTCATGTTAATTTTAAACCTGATAACTGTTTCTGACATCACCTTCCCGAGATTCAAACAGAATTTCCAATCAACAGTCCAAAAAAGGAAAGTTCCATCTTGCAACAAACTTCTAATGGCAAAGTTCTTCTTGCACCACAAAGTCTCTCCCTTGGACTTTGATCAATCGTTCAAAATATTCAACAAGTAAGTCTGTATCTCTCCACTTGTAGGAGAGAGTGCAATACTATGTGCCTCATTACAAGTATGGCGGTAAGGCAACAATGGTACCGGTATCGCAACCGTACCGCCATACTAAGAGTTCTGCTTGCGGGTGCCCTTGCAGCCACCAGGTCTGACCTGGTGGGTGTACCGGCACCCACGAGCAGAACATGCTGGTAGCACCGGTATCGTAATTAATGGTACCAGTGCTACCCCCCCATTCCCATGGGAATCAGGATGTACAGGGCCCGGCACCCGCGAAAGGGTAATTACCAGGTCTGGCTGTGGAGGAATAGCTCAGTAATTGCCCATTCGCGGGTGCCGGACACAGATGCGAGTTTGGAGGTAGCCTTGCAGGTAAAACCAGCATGGCTCCCTCCAACCTCGTAATGAGGCCCTATGTCTTATTAGAAAACAAGAACACTTCCACAGTTGATCGTATTATCAACAATTATGCTTTTGTCAGGGTGATTCCACAACAGTTCACAATATACTTTTGTGGGCTTGCGAATTGTTCTTCTTCACATTCATTTAACCACAAGACAGTACTTCAATGAATTCTTCCTGGTCCACTCACCTGCCAGGAAAACCACTACAATGTCCCTGCCTAGGTATACTCTCCTGCCAAGACTCAAATAAACTCCTATCACTACTACAAGTACATCTGTATTAAAGTGTACTTCAAACAACTTAGTAAAGTTTTTTGACTTTCCACAACATCAGTTTTGACTGCTTCTTTTGGAAAGACATGACAAACATTGGTTCTGTTTGTTCCACACTTGTAATTGCCACATGCAATGCAGGTTATTCTCCTCTCCTCCTGAATATTCTGTATCAGAAGGGTGGCTCTCCTGCCACTCCTGTTTTCCCACTCTATTATCAACTAGATGCTGATAATGGATTTTTATCACACTTGCTCCTTTTGGGCTGAGACCATGCTTGTTTAGGTCATTTCCAACTATTACATCTTGCTCACTCACGGAATAGGGTTTACTATCAGTTTGTTTCTCTCTTGACTTTGGCAATAATAGTTATTATCCTGCAACTTTAACTTCTTTGTATCAGTTCGGTATTCAAAAAAAATATTATTCTGTCACCTCAATTTGTTTACATCAGTTTGGTATTCAAAACCATTAAATCTGTCCACCGGGAGATTACGGAGCATTCCCAGGTCAAACAGTGCTAGTGAACTCACTCGGTGTCGCAGATATGTCCGCTCGCTCCGCTGCCCCTGGGTCTTCTGCTTTCTCTGATTCGCCCTGCCTCGCAAACTACTTCTCTTTACCTCCCACATCCGACAGTGGTCAGAAAAGCAGCGCTCCACACTCTAGGGACACTCAGTTCTCTCTTTCCACCAGAGATCCAACTCACAATGGGGAAAGCTTTTGAAATGAATGCTTCCCAATGCGCAACCTCGGCATTCTCTGCCTTCAGGTGGAAAGCTTTCCAGAACAACGCATCCCGCTCTGCAACCTCTGCATACAAGGTCTTTCAAGGAAGAGACCATCTCAAAACTGGCACAGAATCTGCAAATATTGGTGGGCTCGATCGTCTCAGGTTTCCTTCAACTTCTGCTGCCATTGCAACGTGGAGACACTCCATCTCCTGCTACTTCTCCTTCTAATGGCCTGCACTCGAGGGGGCCTTTTATACCTCCCAGTCTTAAGTGTGGATCATTAGTACTATTAGACTGCAACTTGCAGTCCCATGCCTCTCACCCTCTCTTCTTAGTCCCAGTGCTTTGGGCATTGTGGCACTAGAAGGCGCCCATTTTCAAATTCCTCTTTTCTTTCACAGTCTCAATTGTACAGTAGGCCATTGAAATGGTAGGGTTTTTGGGAAATTTGTTAAGGGGGTTTTCGCATTCCTCCCGGCCTGCCCCCCTCCATCCATGCCCTAGATGATCCCCTGGCAGAACACCACCCCAAGGGTCAGGATCAGGAAGCATCTGTCTTTCCTTGACCACAAGAGAAGGGTCCCATGCCAGGTTTACTGGGGGAATCATCTCTTACAAGTAACGCTGAAAATTGAGACATTGGAAATGACAATCACTGTGACAATACAAGTGTAACCGAGTAGAGTTATAAAACTCTAACAAAGATTATTTTTATAAAATATTGTGAACTCTGCTTATGCTTAGAATTACATGCCCACATTTTAATGTTTAGAGATAAAGAAACAATATTATGTAGTTGATATATTGTAATTTTGTTCTGCTGCTGATTGTAATTCTTCAAAAAATATGCAGGAAAATTAGTGTAGTCATGGCTTACTAAGGAAAACTCCTGTACAACAGAATCACTTTACATGTGTGACTTTAGTAAGCAAAATTATTTTTTAAGTTTATAATGGAACGGAAGGGTAGTACAGTACTTAGTTCTTAGTTAATGCTCTATAGTGAATGGGTATACATTTCTATATTCTTTATAATGTGCCACAGTATGCCTGATGACTGCAAATGCAAAGAGTAGACAGAATTTTGAATATCTGTATAATTTACTTCATGTTTCTGTTCTATTTAGGCCTGGTAAAAGTAAGCTAGTGTCTCAAATAGGTCAGCTTACCTGCCAAAGCACCCGTCTTGGCCTCAATGGGAGGATGTGGCACAAGTTTATCAGTTTTGTGTTTAAACAGGGATTTCTTCAAAATCTAAAGATTGACCAAAAGGGTGCTTATATGTTGTTCAATAATGCAGAATCAGAACAAGTGCTTTTAAACACCTCTAGGCAGTGGCTACACACTCATCATTTATGGGTGGCCTACTCTTGATTCGACTGTAATGCCCATGAAAGACTTGCTGCATTTTAAGGGAAGTAGGATCACTGTGAGATAATGTGGTTGACATGGGACAGTGCAAGCCTTTTAATTAAGAATCTCCTATGTAAATTCCAAAATGTGGTGAGACTTCTCAATTTCAGCCCTCAAAAGAATGGCAATGTTGCATCCTCTTAAAGATTGTTGTACTCTGCCTGTGCCACAACAATATAAAAATGCATGTGTGATAGCCTTGACACTTGTGGAAATGAAGCCTCTGTTGCAATGCACACAGATGAGTATCAGTTCGGAACAGAGTCTATGTTTTCAAGTAAACATATGTCAAATAGCGGTATCATTTACATTGTTATAATTGAGACTTTGGAGAGCATGCTGTTAAGAGTACAATTGTAATCCTAGTGCACATTCAGCACATGCACATGAATTGACTAAAGTGATTCACAGGGAAGTAGCACATGATTAGATAAAGCCTCTAGGAAGATGTATTGTTGCCTCAAACCATTATCTTTTGGAAAACACCTACAAATACATTCATGAGTTTCTTGTACTCTTGCGTACCCTCATATCTTAGAGACACCACAAATCATTCATCTAATATGAAGTGCATAGCATGGCAACATGACTCCCTCTTATCCTTCTTGGATGTAGTTTGCATTTACCGATTGATAAACCAGAACAATGGGATTCAAGCCTGTCAACATATCATCACAGACAAATTATTGAATTACCTTCAGCACTCTGCAATGATCTTTGACATTCTAATCTTTTTTCTCATTTCATTTTTGATTGCGTATATTACTGCGAATTCAGTGGCACAGTGATGGGTTCAGCAATTGTCTATTCAACGCCAACCTCATCATGCGTTTGCGGGAGAAGGAAATAGTATTGGTCCCAGAAAACCAGAAAAAGACAGACAAGATCATATAGTGGCTCAGATACATCACAAACCTGCTAATTAGCTGGAAAGGACATGAATATAAGTGGGAAACTATTGTCTCAGACCTGAAAAGGAACAACCTGAACCTCTAGTTCGCTTAGCGGCAGAGTGACAAAACCATTGTATATATGTATGTTATCATAATAACAAGTCAAACTATGCTCTACCAGAAAGCAACCATTTTAAACTTCATATTACACTTCACTCTCAGACAGCTAATAAACCTTAAGTGGAGATTTCTATATGGTAAAAACCTATGGATGATGTGAAACTGCTCAAACAAGAACACTGATCCCAAACATGCACAGATAACTGCCCACATAGTCTCTCAAATGGAATACACTAAAGATATCTTTAAATAAGACTTCATAAAAGCATATCCTTTGGAAAGAGATTATTTTAGCATAATCCAAAAATAGAAAAAGTCAAGAGAAAGGATGCTGCTAAAAGAACACCAGTCATCAAACATACATTTGATCACTATGTTCAATGAGAAATCAATGGAGGTTAAATATACAATCAACAAGAACTGGAAGATATTCACAAGTGACAAGGACATGTCTGAATAGTTAAACCCAAATGCAACCATCACATATTGGAAACTAGCATCATTAAGGGACATCCCAATACCAATTATTTTCTCACAAACAAGGATGTACTAATACTCTAAAATGCAATAAAGGATTCAATAAATACAATCCCTGAAAGCAAGTCAATTTGCCAGCAACAACAAAACAAAAGTTACTTCAATTCATCCCCAAATAAAAAACCTTAATCAAGGAATGTATTAACTGTGTAACAACATTTCTTACTCATGAACTGTTATGCACCTGACAGAAATGTGTGGGGGCAAGTCTGCAATTGAAAAAATGTATGACTCTACTAAAATACATTGGAATTTTAATATTCAGTAGACACTGCAAACTGACATGTTTAAACACAGTCTCTTGCCTGTGCGAGGTTAGGCATTAAAGGTTTATTGTGCATGTCCTTGGGATGAAGGCTCTTTCTTCACAACTCGCACTTTTGACGTGTTTCCCTTTTTGGCATACGTATGCATTTTTTAGGCTCCTGCTTTCTTAGAAAAAGCAGTTGAGTAGATGGAAGTCATCATCCTGTAAGCGTGCTTGCCTGCCTCAGACCGTATGTGAATCTTTGAGGAGTATGTTCAGCACAGTTAAATATATCACTTTATACTGTCATCTCTGATAACATAGTTTTAACTTGTAAGAATGCAGCTGGTATCAGAGTTTGGGTCCCTGCTTGTAACATTGTTTCAGTATGATTCCTTGCCATGGGCCTGATTGCGTGGTTGGAGGTAGCCATGCCATTTTTACTGGCATGTCTACCCCCAAACTCGGGTCCGGCTCCGGGTCCCACAAAAGGGGAATTACCAGGCCACTCCAAACTCGGCGGGCCTGGTAATTCCCCTTGCGCTGGACCCGTCGCAGGTACGTCCCCATTCCCATTGAGCCCTGGTAGGGCTCAATGGGAATGGGAAGGATGGTAGCAGCGGTACTGTTAATAACGGTACCATTACTACCATCCAGTTCTGCTTGTGGGTGCCGCTCTGCACACCTCGTCTGACCAGGCGTGCAGAGAGGCATCCGCGAGCAGAACTCATAATGTGGCGGCAAATAACAACGCGCTGGTAGCACAACCAGCGCCGTTGTTGCCTTACCGCCACAATCGTAATGAGGCCCCATGTCTCAAACTCACCTTCCATTGGAATGCATGTGTTCCTTTTGGTAAAAGAGAACCATGCACAGAGGGAGGGGGTTCTGACTTGCATCAAAGTCTTGTACTGTTGATGATTTGTGCTGTTCTGTTGCCTGTTTTTTTTACTAATAAATTGTTCACCAATCCACCAACATAGTCAGTGGCCATTGTTTTCCATTATAAGCATCATGTATCATGTTAAATGGAACATCTTTTGTGTTTTTCTCACAGTGCCATGATGCCCCCAGTCTTTCAGAGCTTTAGAAATACATAAATAAATAAAAAGCGGTACTTACAAAGGCCAACCAGCATGCGAGAGCTCATAATCTTGCAGCAAATAATAGAGATTATAAATGAAGACCAAACAGATCCTATGAACAAGTACATCATAGAGCAAAATACAGGCAAAAAGCAAAAATGTCTTATAGTGCGTTTCATGCAGGACACCAGTCTCTAATCACAGTACCCAGATTGGGTACTTAACCTGTACTTAACCTGTGCTGCTATGTGAAGTATTGTTTACACGACCACAGCAGTGCCCCTGAGACATCCTTGCTGGTTCCATTGCAGACTTAATTTATTTGGCATTAGACATATCTCTAAACATATCAGGGAGTGTAATAAAGATGATGTGGAGTTGTTTTGTTTTTATAGGTGAGAAAAGGGTTTACAGATGGTGCTAAGTCTTTGGTCAATTTTGGTGTCTACGGACATTATTCCAGTTGCAGGGGGGTCAGGGCGAGTTTTGTTATTTGAAGGTGCATTGTACGTACTTTATATATGGTTTAATTATATTGCTGTGGATGTGCGCCAGTGGCCAGATTCTTGGGGGGCTAGCCATAGGCCCCTGACCACAAACACCAAAGTAGTAATTTGTGTACAGTAATTATAGGTAATGTAGTGGGAGCATAAAGTCTGTGTATATGGTGGAATCATATAATTGAACTGTATATGGTATTTATGATTGTAGTACAATTGAGGATAGTGCTTATGGAATATGTATTTGTTTATACTTGGTATGGTTACTTAGTTTCATACAGTTATTAAACTGAAATCTCTGGTTCTTTTCCTGTTGAAAAACACTGTACCATTTGTTAAGCAGGATAGTTTAAGAACATTAATTGTATAAAATTTTACATATGCATTTACTTTTTTGACCCTCATAAACAGTGCATTCTACATACTATGTTGGTACAATATTATTGTATGATACACTGTTGTTGTATTGCCATTGTAATAATCATTGGGTCATTGGGAAAATAAATCCATACAGGACTAAAAAAAGAAAAACAATTACAATTATGTGAGTGTAAGTGTGATAGTATGTTTGCTGGAAGGGTATTGTCATTAAGGGTATGCTTAATGTATTTAGATACCTGTTGGTGTATTCTAACTACATTAGCCTTTAGAAGAAGTGTTGTAGTAACAAGAATTGTGATGGCGTATTTAATGTCCATTGCAATGAAGGGTATTTTTTAAGTAGTTAAATACCTGTTGGCGTATTCTAACTAGATTGACGTTCAAAAGTACTATTGTCATATTATGGATTCAGTTAGATACCTGTTTCGTATTTTAACTGTTAATTGTTCTACAGTTTAGTGGCTACATTTGGGTTGAAGGAATAGTAAGTAGGTATTCGTTAGATTTACTGGTAACCTATGTTTTGGAGTAACATAGGTGCTGTTACATTCAAACCAAGATCTTTTCTTTGTAGACATATGCTGTAGAATGCCCTGCAGTGGTTGTAGCACCAGTGTGGCATGTTATGCCTACTGTTGTGTAGGTTTTCTTGCCAAGAGATACTTGGATGTGTGTAAAACTAGTGAGTGTACAGTTATTTTTAGTACCATCTGCATTGAACCTTAGAAACATTAGTATGACATATTGGCTATGTGAGTATTTTTGTATGCTGGAATGATAGTCTGAATTGTAAAAAGGGCATAATATGCCATTATTTGCAATCTGCAAAAGCTGGTGAAATGGAATGGATCCACAATTTGGTATGGATACATATACAAATTGTTCATTACGGATGTGCTCTTGTAAAACATGGTTGCAGGGAGTGCATGTATGTTTCCACATGGATGAAATCTGGAAGATTTAATTCATTGGGATGATTTTGGTTTCCAGTACTTGTAGTAAGTACATTAGGAATTCTTGAGTATCTTCCTGTGTGTTTATGGTAAATGTTATCATTCCAATACAGTTGTTCAATTCTTGCCTTATACCTGAGACACAGTAAGTGCTGCCTGGATTATTTTTGCCATTTCTATGAAGGATGATCATTTGCAAACAAAACTGGTCTGAGCTGTTTAAGTAAATGTTGTGAACAATTGTTGGCAAATGGAGGAAAAAAAAGATCTTTACATTTGCATTGCAATGTACTACAGTTGTGTTGCTGAATTAAAATGTACCAGAGAGTTATGTCTCTGCATTGTTTAATGGGCCTGCAGATTTTTGGGGAGAAGAGATATGTGTCTTTTTGTCTTCTGATGGGCGTGCAGTTGAGTTTGTAATAGACAGCTTTGTGGTCGGATTCTTTGATGGAGAAACATTTCGTAGTTGTTTCTTTAGCACTATCGTTGGGAGATCTATTAGGTTCTGTTTGTATCAATTTTCTTTTTACTGGTTTTCTTTTTGAGGAAAAGGGTACGTATCTAGATGGGGGTGTACAGTGCACATAGCCTGTTGTATTCTAGGATGCAAGGAATGTCAGTGTTGACTTTGTTTGTATCAAAGTAAACTAGGAATAGACCATTGCGTGTACAGAGATGTGAAAGTGAAAGTGTTACGTAATTTATATCTTCTTTAAAGACTGTGCTGCCAATGTCAATCAATGCTTTAGAGTTAGACCTTGTAATTTGTGAATAGCATATGCAAGAGAAAGAGAAAATTCTTCTCCGCATACATGTCTTTGAAAAGAAGAAAACGTGCTATTGTGCAGCCAATTTCTTTTTACTTCTACAAGTTCGTCAAAGTGTATGTTGAAAAGCTGGTCAAAGTGTATGTTGAAAAGCTGAATGTTGTTGTCGTGTGGATATGTTTCGAAGCCAACAACTGTATCAATTGCTTCATTGACTAAACTTTGTTCTACCTCAAGGTTATGTTTTAGAATTACTCTGCAGTTTATACACAAAGTTAATATTTTCTCCAATTCATTTCTGTTGGAGGTACATTTTTCTAAGCTATTTAGTTTTGTTGTTGCTTGCTGACACATAGGGAGTGTCATGCCGTGCACTTCTAGTTTGTCTATGGAGCTGATATGCAGTATGGGTTGCATTTCTTTTTTTAACATTGTCTCATTGAATTGACTACAGCTTGCAAGGATTGGCATTAAGTACATGCATTTTATATTTTTTGTTAATTGTTCCATGACATCAGGAGCAGATGTGTTTCGCCCATATAGCTCATGGATTAGTCTACTATTTAAGATGGATTGTGCATCTTTAGATAGCAGACCAGTTCTAATGATTTTTCAAATGTTAGCATAGGTGAGATCTGCAGACGGACACATGTTTTGAGTTAGTTCTCTGTACTGAAAATGTTACCAGAGTTTTACATTTCCCATGCTGCTGAGTGTGTTGTGGCATTGTTTGCATCTTAATGTTTTGAAAATAGGTTGACGTTTAATGTTGTTAACTGCAGGACTTCTCAGAAAACAATAACGTGTTTTCCTCCAAACAGTCCTTTGTAGTCGGTTTTTCGGATTTCTCGCATTCTGAGGTGAATTAAAGCCAACATGAGGTTGGAAACCATGCTTACTTCATCTATTAGGAGAACTTTCATTTGTTTCAGAATTCTACATACTTCAGTAGCAGCTCCTGCCGATATTTTGTAGTATTCTCATTTGTTTTGGTGTTCTACTGGAACGAGCAGTAGTCGGTGTAAAGTAACACCTCCTATGTTGTAGCCAGCTAAATCTGTGAGGGATGTTACAACAGCTGAAAGGTTGTTGTTTTTTAGGTTTTATAGAAATATGCTGATTATTTTAATGAAGAATGTTTTTTCCAGAACCAGCTACACAACTTACATACAGAAGCAGAGGTTTATAATTTTTACAGCTACACGTTTTAGTTTCATGTTTAAAACCATGTTCAATTTCTTCAGTGACTTTTAGATAAATGGTGAGTTGTTCATTATTTAGCTGTAATTTGAGCAATGAAAAGTCTTCTTCAGATTTTTTTATATTGATAGATGGTATTTTCTACCTCAATCATGACCATTTCTGCTTCATGTAGAATGAGTAGTTCTCCAAGTGGTTCTCAGCTTCCTGTAATGGAAGGTTGACTGCCCTCAGGACTTTCTTTATCTAGTTGAGCTTTAGAGGCCGATTCATGGAATAATTAGCGTGGCGCAAGTGGGCAAAAACGTGCGAATCGCAGTGGAATAGCGAAAATCGCAGTGCAAGTGCGAAAATCGCACCAAAAGCAGCGCACATCGATTCATGGAAGGCCGTGCGCGAGAAAACCAGCGGATGTGCGATAAAACAGTGCGCGGCGCACGTTGGCGCACAGGCCATCTAACAGCGTGCGCCAGGTCACAGCGAAAATCGCACAGGCCACAGCGAAATTCGCACATAGCGCGGCGCACGCAACAAAAGTAGGCGGAACACGGGCGTAACACTCGGAATGGGGAACAACTTGCCAAAACGTGGGTGTCACGGGGGAAGTACAGGGCACAAGTGCGCGGAACGCCCAGACGCTCGCCTACAACACGTATTCATCGAATAGAATAGGGGAAAAAAGCGCACGCTCAAACCAGCGCACAGGCACAAACACGACCGCCACAAGAAAGCAGGCGGTAGCGTCCCTGCGGCTGTAAGAAATGTGCGCCAAAAGGTGCGCCAACAAATAGCACCTATATACTGCCATGATGAATGTCCTATACTGTGGCCCTCCAGGACAAATGACGTGCAAAGGGGTACCGACAAACACGGACACCCGCTGACAAAAAATACGTGTGCGTGTATACCGGGGTGCGTGGGAAGTCTCACACGCGATTTCAGCAGGGTACGTGTATTTCAGGGGTGCGCGGGAAGTTACACACGCGATTTCAGCAGGGTACGTGTATTTCAGGGGTGCGCGGGAAGTTCCACACACGATTGGCCCAGTGCGAGCAGGGTACGTGTATTTCAGGGGTGCGCGGGAAGTTACACACGCGATTTCAGCAGGGTACGTATATTTCAGGGGTGCGCGGGAAGTTCCACACACGATTGGCCCAGTGCGAGCAGGGTACATGTATTTCAGGGGTGCGCGGGAAGTTACACACGCGATTCCAGCAAGGTATGTGTATTTCAGGGGTGCGCGGGAAGTTCCACACACGATTGGCCCAGTGCGAGCAGGGTACGTGTATTTCAGGGGTGCGCAGGAAGTTACACACGCGATTTCATCAGGGTACGTGTATTTCAGGGTTGCGCGGGAAGTTCCACACACGATTGGCCCAGTGCGAGCAGGGTACGTGTATTTCAGGGGTGCGCGGGAAGTTACACACGCGATTTCAGCAGGGTACGTGTATTTCAAGGGTGCGCGGGAAGTTCCACACACGATTGGCCCAGTGCGAGCTGGGTACGTGTATTTCAGGGGTGCGGGGGAAGTTACACACGCGATTCCATCAAGGTGTGTGTATTTCAGGGGTGCGCGGGAAGTCACACACGCGATTTCAGCAGCGTACGTGTATTTCAGGGGTGCGCGGGAAGTTCCACACACGATTGGCCCAGTGCGAGCAGGGTACGTGTATTTCAGGGGTGCGCGGGAAGTTACACACGCGATTCCAGCAAGGTATGTGTATTTCACGGGTGCGTGGGAAGTTACACACGCGATTTCAGCAGGGTACGTGTATTTCAGGGGTGCGCGGGAAGTTCCACACACGATTGGCCCAGTGCGAGCAGGGTACGTGTATTTCAGGGGTGCGCGGGAAGTTACACACGCGATTTCAGCAGGGTATGTGTATTTCAGGGTTGCGCGGGAAGTTCCACACACGATTGGCCCAGTGCGAGCAGGGTACGTGTATTTCAGGGGTGCGCAGGAAGTTACACATGCGTTTTCAGCAGGGTACGTGTATTTCAGGGGTGCGCGGGAAGTTCCACACACGATTGGCCCAGTGCGAGCAGGGTACGTGTATTTCAGGGGTGCGCGGGAAGTTACACACGCGATTCCAGCAAGGTATGTGTATTTCAGGGGTGCCCGGGAAGTCACACACGCGATTTCAGCAGGGTACGTGTATTTCAGGGGTGCGCGGGAAGTTCCACACACGATTGGCCCAGTGCGAGCAGGGTACGTGTATTTCAGGGGTGCGCGGGAAGTTACACACGCGATTCCAGCAAGGTATGTGTATTTCAGGGGTGCGCGGGAAGTTACACACGCAATTCCAGCAAGGTATGTGTATTTCAGGGGTGCGCGGGAAGTTCCACACACGATTGGCCCAGTGCGAGCAGGGTACGTGTATTTCAGGGTTGCGCGGGAAGTTCCACACACGATTGGCCCAGTGCGAGCAGGGTACGTGTATTTCAGGGGTGCGCGGGAAGTTACACACGCGATTTCAGCAGGGTATGTGTATTTCAGGGGTTCTGGGGAGTACCACACGTGAATTGGCCATGTGGGCCCTCCCAGGTGTACGCTCCACAACCTCCACGGACCCTGCAGCCAGCCCACACCACGGGGGACTACCCTGCACCCCTGCCCATGTCCCGCAGGCAGCCCATTCACCATGGGCATGCCCCCCAGCCAACCCACATGTCACCTTGCACTCCTGATCAACAATGCATGTCTACCACCACACCCACACCCCAGCAGTGCAGGGTCACCCTCCACCAGGCCCCCACTCATGTCTCCCACCACCCCCACCCCCCTGCCACCATGGGCATCCTCCACCAGGCCCCCACTCATGTCTCCCACCACCCCCACCCCCCTGCCACCATGGGCATCCTCCACCAGGCCCCCACTCATGTCTCCCACCACCCCCACCCCCCAGCATCCAGGGCACCCTCCACCAGGCCCCCACTCATGTCTCCCACCACCCCACTCCCCTGCCACCATGGGCATCCTCCACCAGGCCCCCACTCATGTCTCCCACCACCCCCACCCCCCTGCCACCATGGGCATCCTCCACCAGGCCCCCACTCATGTCTCCCACCACCCCCACCCCCAGCATCCAGGTTCACCCTCCACCAGGCCCCCACTCATGTCCCCCTGCACCCCCACCCCCCAGCATCCAGGGTCACCCTACACCAGGCCCCCACTCATGTCTCCCACCACCCCCACCCCCCTGCCACCATGGGCAGCCTCCACCAGGCCCCCACTCATGTCCCCCTGCATCCCCACCCCCCAGCAGTGCAGGGGCAGCCTCCACCAGGCCCCCACTCATGCCCCCCTGCACCCCCACCGCCCAGCAGTGCAGGGGCAGCCTCCACCAGGCCCCCACTCATGTCTCCCACCACCCCCATCCCCTAGCCACCAGGGGCAGCCTCCAGCAGGCCCCCACTCATGTCCCCCTGCACCCCCACCCCCCAGCAGTGCAGGGGCATCCTCCACCAGGCCCCCACTCATGTCTCCCACCACCCCCACCCCCCAGCCACCAGGGGCAGCCTCCACCAGGCCCCCACTCATGTCTCTCACCACCCCCACCCCCCTGCCACCATGGGCAGCCTCCACCAGGCCCCCACTCATGTCCCCCTGCACCCCCACCCCCCAGCAGTGCAGGAGCATCCTCCACCAGGCCCCCACTCATGTCTCCCACCACCCCCACCCCCCAGCCACCAGGGGCAGCCTCCACCAGGCCCCCACCCATGTCTCCCACCACCCCCACCCCCCTGCCACCATGGGCAGCCTCCACCAGGCCCCCACTCATGTCCCCCTGCACCCCCACCCCCCAGCAGTGCAGGGGCAGCCTCCACCAGGCCCCCACTCATGCCCCCCTGCACCCCCACCGCCCAGCAGTGCAGGGGCAGCCTCCACCAGGCCCCCACTCATGTCTCCCACCACCCCCATCCCCTAGCCACCAGGGGCAGCCTCCAGCAGGCCCCCACTCATGTCCCCCTGCACCCCCACCCCCCAGCAGTGCAGGGGCATCCTCCACCAGGCCCCCACTCATGTCTCCCACCACCCCCACCCCCCAGCCACCAGGGGCAGCCTCCACCAGGCCCCCACTCATGTCTCTCACCACCCCCACCCCCCTGCCACCATGGGCAGCCTCCACCAGGCCCCCACTCATGTCCCCCTGCACCCCCACCCCCCAGCAGTGCAGGAGCATCCTCCACCAGGCCCCCACTCATGTCTCCCACCACCCCCACCCCCCAGCCACCAGGGGCAGCCTCCACCAGGCCCCCACTCATGTCTCCCACCACCCCCACCCCCCTGCCACCATGGGCAGCCTCCATCAGGCCCCCATTCATGTCTCCCACCACCCCCACCCCCGAGCAGTGCAGGGGCAGCCTCCACCAGGTCCCCACTCATGTCCCCCTGCACCCCCACCCCCCAGCAGTGCAGGGGCAGCCTCCACCAGGCCTCCACTCATGTCTCCCACCACCCCCACCCCCCAGCCACCAGGGGCAGCCTCCACCAGGCCCCCACTCATGTCTCCCACCACCCCCACCCCCCTGCCACCATGGGCAGCCTCCATCAGGCCCCCATTCATGTCTCCCACCACCCCCACCCCCGAGCAGTGCAGGGGCAGCCTCCACCAGGCCCCCACTCATGTCCCCCTGCACCCCCACCCCCCAGCAGTGCAGAGGCAGCCTCCACCAGGCCCCCACTCATGTCTCCCACCACCCCCACCCCCCAGCCACCAGGAGCAGCCTCCAGCAGGCCCCCACTCATGTCCCCCTGCACCCCCACCCCCAGCAGTGCAGGGGCATCCTCCACCAGGCCCCCACTCATGTCTCCCACCACCCCCACCCCCAGCATCCAGGGTCACCCTCCACCAGGCCCCCACTCATGTCCCCCTGCACCCCCACCCCCCAGCATCCAGGGTCACCCTACACCAGGCCCCCACTCATGTCTCCCACCACCCCCACCCCCCTGCCACCATGGGCAGCCTCCACCAGGCCCCCACTCATGTCCCCCTGCACCCCCACCCCCCAGCAGTGCAGGGGCAGCCTCCACCAGGCCCCCACTCATGCCCCCCTGCACCCCCACCGCCCAGCAGTGCAGGGGCAGCCTCCACCAGGCCCACACTCATGTCTCCCACCACCCCCATCCCCTAGCCACCAGGGGCAGCCTCCAGCAGGCCCCCACTCATGTCCCCCAGAACCCCCACCCCCCAGCAGTGCAGGGGCATCCTCCACCAGGCCCCCACTCATGTCTCCCACCACCCCCACCCCCCAGCCACCAGGGGCAGCCTCCACCAGGCCCCCACTCATGTCTCTCACCACCCCCACCCCCCTGCCACCATGGGCAGCCTCCACCAGGCCCCCACTCATGTCCCCCTGCACCCCCACCCCCCAGCAGTGCAGGAGCATCCTCCACCAGGCCCCCACTCATGTCTCCCACCACCCCCACCCCCCAGCCACCAGGGGCAGCCTCCACCAGGCCCCCACTCATGTCTCCCACCACCCCCACCCCCCTGCCACCATGGGCAGCCTCCATCAGGCCCCCATTCATGTCTCCCACCACCCCCACCCCCGAGCAGTGCAGGGGCAGCCTCCACCAGGCCCCCACTCATGTCCCCCTGCACCCCCACCCCCCAGCAGTGTAGGGGCAGCCTCCACCAGCCCTCCACTCATGTCCCCCTGCACCCCCACCCCCCAGCAGTGCAGAGGCAGCCTCCACCAGGCCCCCACTCATGTCTCCCACCACCCCCACCCCCCAGCCACCAGGAGCAGCCTCCAGCAGGCCCCCACTCATGTCCCCCTGCACCCCCACCCCCAGCAGTGCAGGGGCATCCTCCACCAGGCCCCCACTCATGTCTCCCACCACCCCCACCCCCCAGCCACCAGGGGCAGCCTCCACCAGGCCCCCACTCATGTCTCCCACCACCCCCACCCCCCTGCCACCATGGGCAGCCTCCACCAGGCCCCCACTCATGTCCCCCTGCACCCCCACCCCCCAGCAGTGCAGGGGCAGCCTACACCAGGTGCTCACAATCCCCAGTCATGTGCGTAATGGACAGCCTCCACAGCCAAAAAGCCCTACCAAGTAACCCATTCACCCACATGGAAATGGAAATCACATGTTACACCCCCAATGTTCATGAAGCTAATGAACCCATGTCCGTCACACACAATGGTTGCAATTGAATGGGAAAACACACAACATGACATGCATGAAACCAATGAGATGATACCACACAGTGAAGTATGCAAACAAAATTGTATTGAAAAAAATAAAGAATGCTAAAGAAAGAAAACAAACTACAATGTGAAAGAGAAAAAAAAAAGATGCAGGTCCGTATAAAAAACTACCAAGGCTCCATGAGCCCAACTGAACAAAGGAAACCTACTAAAAAACCTACCTACAAATCAACTATATACAAAAAGTGGAGCAATGTCCGTCGACTCCAAATCATAATAATAAAGAAAGGAAACCTAAAACTAAACAACTATATACAAAGGTGGCGGGCTAGTCCAGCGGCTCACTCCGTGGTGTCCCGGGCCAGGGCATCATCAAACTCCTGTTCGATGTCCCGGAGGCGGTCCAGTTCCATGGCCCCGAGGGTCCGCAGGGACGACGCTGTGTCCTCCTCCAACCCCCTGCGGATTGCCTCGAGGCACTCGGCCCGCCTCAGGGCCCTCCGCATGGAGTTCTCCGCCCTGACCATTGTGAGCCGCGCCTCTTCCGCCCGCCGCCGCTCTGCACCTATGGCGTGGCCCAACCGCTGCCACACGGAAGACACTCTCTGTCCTGGGTTCCCCTGCCCTCCGGCCGATGCCTGCCCCTCCGATGTCGAAAGCCCCGAGCCTGCATTTCTCCCACCATGTTGCTGCTGCTGCTGCTCTGCCTCTGCCCGTGCACTGCTTCCTGCTGCCTGCACATCCTCCGCCTGCTGGGGTGCACTTGTTGATGTGGCCACCCCTGCTGGACCTCCGACTCCCGACTGTGGCAGGGATGCCTCCTCCACCAGCCTGGCCGCACCGTCAGAGGCAGCTCCACAGGGCACCCAGGTGACTGATGGGTGGGAAGATGGCACATAGGACGACTGGCGCGTATGGGGTCCAGTTGAGGAGGGGGTCGGAGCAAGCCCCATCAGACGGAGGAATCCGGCCTGGGTGACCTGTCCCAGCAGGCTGACGTGGTCAACGAGCCATTCGAGATGACGTGCAGTCTCTCCATGAAAAGACTGCAGGTCACCTCGCATGGCCCGTTGACGCAACGCCACACCAGCCAGGACAGGCTCAACCCGGACCTGGATGGCCACGTCCGCAGGCAGAGGAAGGCCAGTTGACGTCAGCTCATCCCCTGCCTGAAAACGGGTCCGGACGTAGGCATCCCTGCTGGTGCAAGATGATGCAGGGACAGGATCGGGGACAGGATTGCACACAGGCACTTCCGCGGCCGCCTGTGCTGCCTCCTGTCCCTGGTCCTGCACTGCACCACTAGCACCAGTGGGATCCCCACCTCCAGACCCCATCTCTGGTGCTTGCGTGGCCCCCTCCTCCACCAAACCCCTCACCAACCTGGATGACTCCGTGCCATCTTCCCCCGTTGGGCCCTGTGGGGTCCCAGCTTCCCCTTCTGCTGCCGAGGAGTCCAACTGCAACCTCCGCCTCTTGGACCTCCCCCCGGCAGCTGCGGCCTGGGACGCGGCACCGGACTCCTCACTCCCCGACGAGATGACAACACGGGAGGGGAGCCGGGCCTTGCGTCTCCGGCTGGTGGTCGGATTCCCGCCGCTGTGCTCCACAGCACCTTCTCCGCCCTCTTCATCAGTTGACGCTGCAGACAGGGAGAAACAAAACACAGGCATCAGGGCACTGTACAATGGACACATACACGCATGACAGTTGCACAGGAGTGGCATTGGCAAACCTCAGACATGTCATCACAATCCCCAACACACATGTCATTGCAACTGGCACACATGAGCCATACCACAGCCATATCGCAACTGCCACCACCATCCCTACACATACAACAGCATCAGCAGCCAAAGGAGAGCCAGACATCACATGCAACACAGGAAGTGCACCACACATGTACACACACCACCACACTTGCATGCATGTCTACACCTCTGCCAAGTGTCGCACTGTTCAGACGGGCATCCATGTCACATCTGCCAATCAGGCTTCCACATACCGCTGTCACATGCATCCATGTTGCATCACTTTTGCACCCTTGTCAAATACACACACATGCACATGTACACAGTGCTCATACATGCAGCCGAAAACAACATACATGCCTGACATCACGGACATGTCTACTTACATACACATTCATCCAAACATGTGTGCACGCACAACTGCATTTGCCATGCAAGCCCACACACACAAGCACCATCCATGTCTCACACATTACAGCCCTCGCATGTGTCAGCCCCACGGCCCTGTACACCCCCACCCATACTCGACCCCATACAAACAGATGTGCAACCGGCACAATGGCGAATGATCACCACACGCACTACTCACAATCAGGATGCATGTACACTCAATCTCGGTCTGCTTCTCTAGGACCTGGACGTGGAGCGCTGGGGATATGCGTTCCAGGACCCCCATCTGTTCTTCCGACAAGTGGCCCCGGCGCCCCTTGGCATCCGCAGCCTTCAAGAGGCGCCGGGCCTTGTTCAGGGTCCTGGACCTGAAGTCCTCCCAGCGCTTCCTGACATGTTGTAAGTCCCGGACTGCCACCCCCTCCGCGTTGATGGCAGTCACGATGTCAGTCCAGATCCGAGTCTGTCCTTCCTTGTCGGCGCGGGAACTTCCGAAGAGGGCATCATACTGCCCCAGGACTTGCTCCACCAGGACACCAACTTCGGTGGCACTGAAGCTGGTGCCCCTCTGCCTCTCTGGCCGGGGGTTGTCAGTGGTCACAGATGGTGTTTTCCCCGACATGACAACCCCAGAGGCAGGAGTGGGTGGGAAACTGGGTCCTGGGGCTGGGCTGTGGAGCGATGGAATTCCAGTCGGGAGTCTTCGGTTCCAGCAGGGGTGGTCACAGCAACAGCACCCCTGGCTGATGTGCAGGCAGCAAATGGCAGTGCATGTGGGCAGCAGGCAGCCAGGCAGCAGCAGATGGCAGGTGGGAGCGTGCTCGGGGCTCTGGGGGGCAGTAGTTCGGCCTTCTGGGCAGGAGCGTGGTCTTCCGTGTGCTTACGCGTGGCCAGCTTGGTACGGAGTGATTTGGCATGTGAAAATCCTGCATGTCAGCGTGAAAACCGAGGAAAGGCCCTTAGCGCGTAAGCGCGTCAGCACGCATATGCGATTCTATTGGACCAAAGGCCCTCAGCGCGTAAGCGCGTCTGTGACGTGAGCCGCACGGGTGTTTCCCACACAGCACGTGATGACAGAGCACACGTGGAAAGACTGCACGTCAGAGTCTCATCGCGTGTAATTGGACAGCACGTCAGAGTCTCATCGCGTGTAATTGGACAGCACGTCAGAGTCTCATCGCGTGTAATTGGACAAAAGTGCGCGTACACGCGATTGGCCAATGCACGTGTATATGAGGTGTGCGCGGACACTTACACACGCAAGTACGTCAGCGCACCTGTATCCCGGTGTGCGGGCAATTTCCACACACTATTGGACTGTGCACTGGATTTCAGGGGTGTGCGGGTCACACGCTCGCCTACAACACGCGCAACGCATTAATTTGCGCGCTAACAAAATAACTAGCTCAGACCCAGGATGAACATACCGTTCCTAGCAGCTGTGGCCGTGGCCTACCAAAGGAGGAGGAGGAGGATAGTCAGGGCCAGAATATTCACACCCAGAACCAGCCTTTTCGGGATGCCTGAAGACCAGGTGCATGGGAGGTACAGGTTTCCACCACACATCATACTGGACCTGGTGAGTGAGTGGGAGGACAACCTCACATCACCCACCCTGTGCTCCCAAGCACTCAGCCCCCTGGAGAAGGTCCTCAATGTACTGCACTTCTTAGCCACTGGATCATTTCAGCGGACAAGTGCCTTTGTGGGTGGTGTATCACAGGCCACCCAGTCACGCTGCCTACACCAGGTCTTGAACATCATCACTGCACGCCCATCAGTCCGCAGGCACATATACCTGCCCAGAACCCCTGCAGAAAGGCATGCTGCCGCCCTGGATTTTTACGCTGTGGCACGATTCCCCAAAGTGCTAGGTGCCATCGACTGCACCCATGTGGCTCTACGTCCCCCCAGGGCATCTGAGCACATCTATAGGAACCGCAAGCACTGGCATTCCATCAACGTGCAGGTAGTATGTAATGCCAAGGGAATCATCACCTCAGTATATGCCAACTATCCCGGGTCAACCCACGACAGCTTCATTTACCGAATGTCCACCCTAAGCCGGGACCTAGAAGCTGGCCGTCATGGCGATACATGGCTGCTTGGCGAGTATGAATGCCACTGCACATGCATGCATGTTAGATACTGAGCAAGGTCACAACCCCACCAATGATACCAATCACCACCTCCACAGGGGACAGTGCCTACCCTCTCAGCCCCCACATGATGACGCCAATTCGGAACCCCACCACGCCACCCCAGTTAAGATATAACGCTGCCCACATTACAACCCGGGGCATAGTGGAGTGCACATTCGGAGTGCTGAAGTCACGCTTTCGCTCCCTTGACCGTTCTCGCGGGCATCTGTTGTACGCTCCCCCAGTAGTGTGCAGGATCATAGTGGCAGCATGTGTCCTGCACAACGTTGCAACACGCCGGGGCCTGGCCATGGACATGGTGGTGCCCCCCCATCCCCAACCACATGCACAGCCGCTGCGCATGGGAGGTGAAAGGGCACGGGGGAGGCAGCCCGTACACAGCTAGTGGCTAATTACTTCACATAGAAATCACACCCGTGTGGAGTGCACACTGCCCTGGCACATTCCATCTGACAATCAATGATGACTCAACCTGACACTGATCCTGAATGTCTGCAGAAAGAACCGTGAAAACCATATCACCCTGATATTGTTCACCTGGAAGTGTCACAATGTGTGCATCCCTACCCACACTGACACCACCAATGCAGTTTTGTAAAGTTACACATTCAAGCAGCTCAAATTAATACCCACTTGCAAAATGCAACAAGAGTACAGTGCCATGTCAGCCAACCCAACCCCAGCACCGCCACACGACACACCGTGCCATGTCATGCTATTTGCAGGTAAACAAAGTAATCCCCACAACATGACACTACTGTCACAATGTACAGTGTCCCTGTTAGAAACTTGCAACACGTGAAATGCTCACAGTAATGGCGGACCAACAACAAACTTGAGCACGTACTACCATTAACTTGACATCACTAATGTTTAATATTAGTAGTCTCGGGGGGCGCTGTTGAGCAGCCCTCAAGATGGCCGCTTAGTGTTAGAGCTCCGTACCCGGCTGCAACATATCCGCCTAGATCAGCGGTGTCTCGCATCTGGGGGGGACGAGACCACTGCTAACCTGCTGCCCACCGCCTTGGCTGCACTCGGCCCGAATTTCAGGCGAATTCGGACCTCGGGGCCCGCCCGACGCCGTTGGTGGCCTGCGGGGCGCTCTGCTACGTTTGGGCCCATCCTCCTCATCTGCCGCCGGAGCGGCTCGCCCGCGGCTTGAGCGCCTCGGCCTGGGGCTTTACCATCGCCCCCCTCCCTCCCTCCGTGGACTGTACTGCTGACGGAGCTCCTGGATCCCCAGCCGCGGCTCGCCCTCCCCCTTGAGGGGCGTCGGACTGTGAACCCGCGGGGCCGCCGGAGCGTCTCCTCCTCCTGCCGGCTGCTCCTGCCTGAGAGGGACGCGCTGGTTCTCCCCCCTGTGGACTCCTTCCTGCCGCCTCCTCTGTCGCTTCTCCTGGTCCTCCTGCGTGACTGCACTGGACCCCCTCCCGAGTCGGCGGCACATTTGTGACCACAGGCTGCCCACCACCCTGTTCCCACTGGAGGACCGTGGGCCGCATCATCTCTTTGGGGGCCCATCCCCCCCGTTGCCCGCGGGGACCTCCCTCCACGGGCCTGGACGCTCCGCTCTCGGGATTTGGCATCGCCCTCCTTCTCCTCCACGGGACCTCGGCCCGCCGCCTCCCCGGCCTGGACTGGATCTCTCCCCCCCACCCCCTGCTCCTGGGTGGCTTCAGCGCTGCGCGCCCTGTGGGGCACAGAGGACGACGTGACACTGCGGGGCCCGCTTAGCGGCCTGGTTCTCCTGCTTGGTGAGGTGGCTGTGCCTGCTGGCTCCGGCTGACCCCCGGCGGCGGTCCCGGATACCATCCCCGCAGATTGACAGCTCCCGATCTGGTCCGCCGGGCCCCGAGGTGAGAGGGGGGTATTAACTGAATACAGGCCACTGGGCCCACTTGCTCTGCCTTGTCCCTGCTGCCTCATCTGTTGCAACTGCCCCCCAGGCTGCCGGGCCCCCCCACGACTGCGCTCCCTTGCGGGGCTGCCCTGCACTACTTTCATCTCCTCTACTCATATCCTCAGTACGCACACCCCAAGCTGTTCCTCAATACTCGCCCCCCCTCGGCCTGATCCCCCTGCTCGAGGTCGGGACCCACTGAGTGCTATCCCCTCGGTCCATACTCCCACCCTGACGCTTGGCTCAACTACTGGAAAGGGGCTCTTACCCCCTCAGCACATCGCTCTGGAGGGGGCCGTTGCCTCTTCCTCCCAGGCGGATACCGACCCGGCTCTGACTACAGGCCCTGATCCTTTCTGGAGCCCCTGCCCCCCACCGACGCCTTTCAACGAAGCGCACGCTGTTTATACCAGGGCGCCCTCTAAGATGTCCGGCAAGGCACGGGGGGCAAACAAGGCGGGGGCAATGGACAAGTTTGCCAGGGCCCTGGCCAAGCAGGACCAGCCCGGGGCCGCCCCTATGCAAGACGAATTTGAGGCATCCGCATCTCCCCCTCAGCCCGACCTTACATCAATCATGGAGTCTATGGCCAAGAACTTTGCGTCATTCCACGAAAAATTAGATGACATAAATGCCAATGTAGCATCCCTGCGTACCAAACTAGACCAGCACGGCACTAGGCTGGTTGAAGCCGAGACCAGGATTGGCGCCGCCGAGGATGGGGTGCATGTGCTCCAGGAAACGGTCTCTGACTTGGTGCGAGACATGAGGCAGGTCAAGGCGAAGTGCGATGATCTCGAGTCCAGATCCCGCAGGAATAACATTCGCATCGTGGGGGTTCCCGAGACTGCCCTTAAGGGCAGAATGGAGTCTGCAGTCGAGACCCTTTTGAGAGACCTGCTGGGGGATCCACAACTCTCCCAGTTCTTTACCATCGAGCGTGCCCATCGTTCATTGGCCCCTCGCCCCAGGCCGGGCGACTTCCCTAGACCTATAATAGCCAAGGTTCTCAGCTTCAGAGATCGTGACCACATCCTACGACTGGCCCGTGAAAAGGGAGAACTGAGACTTGAGTCCCAGGTTATCCGCATTTTCCCTGACTTCTCTGTTAATGTTCAATTGGAGCGTAGGCAATTCAATGGCGTGAAAAAGATGCTAAGGGAGAGGGGGGTGGAATATGCCATGTTGTTTCCTGCTAGGCTGAAGCTCACCCACCGTAACAAACTGTACTTTTTCACCGTCCCTGAGGAGGCGGTGAAGTTTATTGAGGCACATATTCCTGTTCCGGGCCCGGGGGGGGAGCCGGTTGACGAGGGCTGAATGCATTGGGTATACACCTGTCATTAATGGCACTGCGGCACTGATACCGCACCTGGCATTTGCAATTTCCTTGTACTCTCATCTAGCCTTCTACTGTATACTCTCCTACAGTCGTAACTCTTGGTGTAACTTCTTGAAATGCAACTGGGGGCACCGCTGTATGGTTTATTGAACATGTTACCTGTGATCAGATCCTCTCCCCGTACTCTCTGCTCACTCTAATCTATTGCGTAGTCTCCTCCCAGAACTCAATTTAGACACCGCTGCACGCCCTTTGGTGCACTCCACCGTTCAATTGTCTTGCCGGGCTCACGGCAGCAGCTATCCCCGCTGCAGTTGCAATGCCTTGTTTGGCTTCTTTTGTTAAGTGGCTGTCCCCCTGTTGGGTTTGGGGACTGGTCCGGCCCCGTTGGGCTGGGCGCAAATGCCATGTGACTCAGGGTGGGTCCTTAGGCACTGCCTTGTTGGGGTTGGCAGTGAGGGAGGGGGGAGGTGTTGTTGTGGGATGTTACAAAAACAAGAATGGCAGGCTGGCGGCAGCCTTTAGCACCACACATTTGGTTGCTGTACAAGTGACCCACGCTTACCGGACAAGGTACGACACGCATTACTCGGATCCCCCCTAAACGATCAGTGAATGGCTATTAGACTAATGTCCTGGAACGTCAGAGGGCTCAGTAACTACACGAAGGCACGTAAGGTCATGGCCTATGTCCAGAGGCATGGGGTCAAAATACTTCTACTACAAGAAACCCACGCCCTTGCTCCACTCTCGTCCTCTCTCGCCCCGTCATGGGGCCCTAACAGATTCTACACATCGTTCTCCTCACAATCCAGAGGTGTCCTCACCTTGATTCACAAGTCCTTGGAGTTCTCCCTCCGCACAAGCCACATAGATACCCAGGGTAGATATGTGATCCTACACTGTTTCCTCGCCAATGTGGAGTGCCTTCTGGTCAATACATACGCCCCATGCGTCGACACACCCGATTTCTTCGATCACATCCTCGACATTCTCCTCGCCCATGTTGGGGTCCCCGTTATCTGGGGTGGGGACATGAATCTCATCCTTGATACCGCCCTTGACAGGTCCGGAGTGGCGCCCAGAACACTGTCCAGGGCTGCTCGATGCCTCCAAGCACACATGCTCTCTACCGCTCTCGTGGACGCCTGGAGGGCACTTCATCCAACGTCTAAGGAGTTCACGTTCTACTCCTCTGTCCACGATAGTCACTCCAGGATCGATCTCTTCCTTCTCTCTGCCTGCCTCATGGGCAAAACCCTCTCCACTCAGATCCTCCCCCGCACGTTCTCTGATCATTCCCCGATCACCCTGGACATCCACTTGCACCCAGCCCTCCCTCAGCACTCTAACTGGAGGTTTAAGGCGGACGCACTACATGATATCGTTTTTAAGGCTGACATCCTTGCAGATATCACCTTGTTTTTTGAACGCAACAAACGCCATGATACAACTGACGGGGTGAGATGGGAGGCCTTTAAGGTTTTCATTAGGGGCATGTGTATCTCCAGGGAGGCCGGGGTCCTAAAGGATATCAGAAACTCTCTGCGCCGTTCGGAGTCCAGACTGGGGGAGCTGGAGCGCGAGTATGCGGCCACCCCCTCCCCACCCACGCTAGCGCAGATTAGGGCTGAGTTGGACAACTTCGAGTCCCTTGCTCAAAGCGAGATAAGATACCTCGCTCGCCCGATTGCTGCCCGTAAGTATGGTGAAGGGGAAAGACCGGGACGCACCCTCGCCCGACTTGTTCGGACTGAGGGAGGGAGAGCCCGTATTGACAGTATTGTTGGCAATGACGGGGTGCGACATTGGGCCGACCGGCCCATCCTGGAGACCTTTGCGGACTTCTACGCAACCCTTTATGCCCAGAAATCAGAGCACAGCCCGCAGGAATTGAATGACCTCCTTGACCGCATTCCAATGTCCCTTGTGTCCCCGGCCACCAAAGAGCAACTAGACGCTCCCTTTACCCTTGATGAGATCACCACTGTTATTTCGGCCCTCCCTAAAGGAAAGGCCCCTGGTCCGGACGGCCTCACTGCCGAGTTTTATCAAGAACACATTGCTCTACTAGCTCCGCGCCTCCAGGAGGTTTGGGAGGAGTCAATGCGCCTTACCATCCTTCCTCGATCCCTGCGTGAGGCTGTCATCACCGTGCTGCCTAAACCGGGGAAGCCACCAGACCAATGCGGGTCATATAGACCCCTGTCCCTTATCAATACCGATACTAAAATATACGCCAAAATTATTGCAAATAGATTCCTCCCCATCATGAAATTCCTTATCCACCCGGACCAGGGTGGATTCGTCCCGGCTCGATCCACCGCCTTAAATATTTGGCGGCTATTTAATGTCATGTCTAGAATTGACCCTCAGACCAATGCAATGGCTGTGACTTTAGACGCCCAAAAAGCGTTCGACATGGTATCCTGGCAATACCTGTGGGCGGTTCTGGAGAAGATGGGGATCGGCCCTTACATGATCTCCTGTATCAAATTACTATATACTGACCCGGTGGCCAGAGTCTTGGTAAACTCTCACCTCTCGGCTCCTTTCTCCCTCTATAGAGGGACACGACAGGGGTGCCCTTTCTCTCCCCTTCTATTCGCGATGGCCATCGAGCCTATGGCTGATAGCGTACGGCACAATCACGCGCGCAAAGGGATTCGCTTGCAGGATTCTCCCGAAATTATCTCCCTTTACGCTGACGATGTTCTTTTATATATCAGGGACCCCTCAGTCCATCTCAACCCAATCATGCGCGAGATAATTAAAATTGGCACATTCTCGGGCTTCACTATAAATTACTCTAAATCGGAAATCTTTCCCCTTACTCCAGATACCTCCAATCCGACGTGCGAGTTCCCTCTCAGGTGGGCTCCCGAGGGCATCAAATATTTAGGGGTCCAGGTGTCCCCCTCAAAATCCTCCCTATTGACTGATAATTATGGGGCCGCCGCAAAATACGTTCATGCCAGGTTTGAGAAATGGCGTAATCTTCCCCTCTCGCTCTCTGGGAGAATGTCGCTGATTAAAATGATTATCGTCCCTAAACTACTGTACGTGTTTGCTAATGTCCCACTCTGGCCCGGGAAACAATACTTTGCTGATCTGCACTCTGAGTGCGCTCGCTTTCTCTGGCATTCTGGTGCAGTGCGCAGAAAGTGGCAACATATGACCCTCCCTTACGAGAGGGGTGGCTTCAATGCACCTGACATTGTTCAGTATTGGATAGCCGCCCAGGCCCAACATGCCACATACTGGTACCATCACCAAGAACCCCCCCCACATGTCAAACTTGAAATCCTTGCGACTCGGGGGGTTAATGTCATGTCCCTAATCCTGTTTCACACATACCGCTCGCAGGCCCCTGCTGATCCAGTGGCCTCCACCATTAGAGCGTGGCGGCTGATACTGGCGCCTGGGTCCCACCCCCTCCCATACTACAAGTGGCTTCCCATCTGGTCTTTCCCTGGTCTCACCCCCACTCAGGATCAGCTGCTCATACGCCACTGGTCGGACTTGGGATACCACTCATTTTCAGACCTCTTCCCTGACGGGAAATTCATTACCCCAGATACGTGGAAGCCAGGGCACTCCGGGTCCCCCCTTGAGATGCTGCAATATTTCCGCATTAGGGCAGCAATCCAGGACATGTGGCCTATGTACCCTGACGAACCCCCCGAGTCCCCTGAGATCCGCTATATATCCAACTCCGCTGGAGGTAGGGGTATTGTTTCCTCCTTGTACAAGATGCTGTTGGCCCGGGCCACTGAACCCCCCCGCACTGCCCGTGACGCCTGGAGTCGGGAGTTGGGAGTAGACATCACAGATGACATCTGGTCCACTATGTGTACGCACACTCGCAAAGTCTCTTCTAATTCTAGAATTAGATGTATCCAATACAAGCTGCTTAATCGACTGTACTACACCCCTCATAGGATTGAGAAATTTGCCCGAGATCTCCCCCACCCCTGTCAGAGATGCGGATCTGGAGAGGCGGACCACGCACACATGTTCTGGTCCTGCGCAGCATTGGCTCCGTTCTGGCAAGCGGTACTTGAGACCCTCTCTGAAATCGTTGGGTTCCGCGTAGACCCTGAACCCCTGTCTCTCTTGTTTGGGCTCTGGGAGGGGAATGAAACGAAACGGATGTCTACATTTTTGAATGTGGCGGCGAGCATGGCCAAGAAATGCATTCTACTCTGCTGGAAGCGCAGATCCCCCCCTTCCCTGGAAATGTGGCTGAAGGCCCTCACCTGGATGCAATCCTGTGAAGAAGACTATATTAACCTGCTCCCCGCCAATGCTCGCCCTAAATATATATGGACAGAGTTCTGCAGCTACCTGAACAGGAATGTGGACTTAGAGCTCGTATCATCCCCTCCTTCCCCCACCCCGGGAGCAGATAACTCTACATGATGCAGGCTTTCACTGTAACCTATCTCTGGTTTGTCTACACCGCACCTTCTGTAGAATATATGGCTAAACGTTCACTGTTGTTATGTACTGTGTAAATATGCTGTAATGTATGTGGTGCTGGCTGTAACCCCCTGCCAATAAAGAAAGTTTAAAAAAAAAAAAAATATATTAGTAGTCTCACCACCTGGAAATGCCTGCACTCCCACCACTACCAACTGTGCAGTGTTGGCGCCTGTAGAGTTGTAGGTGCACTGCTGCAAACATGGACCACATCTCCAGACTAGAGGTCCTTGTGTAGACATGAGGAAGGGACCTGCAAATTGGGAGGTAGACACAGAAGATGAGTTACACATCGATGCAACATGCAGTGTACAACACAACAGCAATATGCACTAGGAATGTATACACAGTATTGACTACAGACTGCTCACACAGCTCATGGGAGTCCAACGTCACTGTGTAATTCACTGTCACTTGGGCACACCCTTTGCAAGCCCATGGAAACGGGGAAGCTGGAGGGGTGTGTGTGACTCCAACCCAAGCATCTGAACCAAATACATTACAAGCCTGCATGTGCCCAGCCACAATGCAGCGTATGCCCAAAGGAACCACGGAAGCCAACAAATCGTCCCAAAAAAATTGGGAATAAAAGAAATAAAAATAAAAACAAAAATAAAAAAAAAATTAAAAATGGCCATTGAAGGGCCCGGGGGGGTTGGGGAGGCCACCCAGGAGGTCCGAGGACAGGATGCACACCAGAACCCACCTGCATGGATCCTGGGAAAAAAAAACACCTCCATGGGCTCATGGCCCACACGGCTACCCTATTGTGGGAGTATCACTGCTGTCGCTATTATCACCCTGTGCAGCTGCATCGGGAGGTGGTTGCACTATGGGAGGCAGCCCACGCAAGGCCCTAGTCTGCTCCTCCATGGCTGCAAGCATGCGGGTGTGGTAGGTCTGGTTCTGGAGGATGAGTGTGCGGAGGTCCCCATGCAACAACTCACGGGATGCCCGGACCTCCGCCCTCTTTGCCTGCATCTCAGCTGAGAGCGTACGGGTGAGACGCTCCAGCTGCTGTTCTGTCCTTTGGTGTGTAGAAGCCTCAAGCTCAACAAGAGTCGTCCTGAGGTGAAGGAGCTCCTGCCTCAGGGCTTCCCTGTGGCCCTGGGACTCAATGGAGATGGCCTCCTGCAGAGTCGCCAGTGCCGCCCGCCTGTCCCTGTTGGACCCCAACATGTCCTCACTGTGTGACTGGCAGATGGAGTCGGTTGCCTGCTCTAGTCGCTCCGTCAGCCTTTCAGGGGAGACAATGGAAGTGGCCACCCTATCCATGGCCTGAGCCATCATCTCGGATGATGCTGCCTGTTGGGTTGCCATACCGTAAATGGATTGCTCCCATGCAGTATTGCCAGGTGGCGTACGGCCACCACGTCGGCGGGCACCACACCTGTCTGGGGCAAGGCGAACTGCGCCTTGCTGTGCCGGCACTGCCTGAGGCTGCAGGACTGCATTCCCCCTCTGATCTGCTGGCCCAGGAACAGGATCAGATGTCACGGAGTGTGACCCTGCATCCGTAACCACCAAAGGCGTAGCTGCCAACACTGACATCCCCATTGAGGGTTCTGACCCTGGTGCAGGTGGGTGAGACAGAACAGAATCCCTCCCTGGAACACTCACCTGCGACGGCACGTAGGTCTCATCCGAATCAACACCTGAGTACAGCTCGGGGGAGGTGCAGCCAGAGACACCCCTTGAGAGCACGACCTGCAGCACTTGTGGGTTCTCACCCACCACCACACCACGTCCCTCACTGGTGGTTGGTCGGCCCTCGGACCCCTCCTGGGTCTGCACCATTTCCACAACCCCAGCAGTATCAGGTGCGTCTTCCCCTGCAAAGACATTAAAACAAAGAAATGGAAACAGGCATTAGCACCATGGCACACAATGAGGGCTGAGAAGCAAGAGAACCAGTACTTGTTTGACACATGTCCCACATGACTAAAACCCTCCCATGCATGCACCCTCACTGCGTATGAAGGGCAGGCAAATGGCACACACTGATGACACCAAGATTGAAGATGAACAAATTTTCTGCATGCTGCCTGGCAGTGGCATCACACATTGGCCTGTGATTGGCAGGTGAAACACACATGCCATCACACAGATGGCATGTACCATTACTATTGAGTGAAGATGGAGAGGAGGGCAGCACCTATTCATTCTGTCCAGTTCCCGCATGTAATAGCTTTTCTAATTCAAACAGGTCAGATTCTTCACCTGGAGCTGCCAGTCCGAAATGGTCCAATTGCACACGGACATGTTTGAACAAATGATATCCAGGTAACAAAGTCACTCCACTTTACCATAGCCATGTCAGACATGTGACTAGAGGACTGCGACATGCCTAGTAAAAGTGGTGGAATGTAAAAAATCTGACTAAATGAACAGTGGAAAATTTTGCAACAATGTTGTGGCAAGGTGACACTTCAAGGGCAACTGGCGTGCAGTTGGGCTAGATGTCTACTGTTGGCAGAAGGGATACAGCTATGGGCAAATGCAGCTGCGCTGGATGTATTGCATGAAGCACATGGCTGACCCATACGACTCAGGCGCACACACTCTCACCTGGCACACAAACAGAAGCCCTCACACACACCATGCACATGGATGACGCACACATGCATGTGTACTCACCGGACAATGCCTCGTAATCAGCCAAATCTCCCACGCCTTGGATCTGTTCCTCCGTGACGTAGGTCCCAGCGACTGACTCATGTGGAGTGAGTTCCATGTCTACTACTGGAGACCCACCTCCAGTCACTAGAGTTGCGGCATGAAATGAGGCCAGTTTACTCTTTGCCCTGCGCTTTAGGTCATTCCAGCGCTTATAGCAATCATTGGCTGTGCGCCTCACGATTCCAAGGGCACTTACGATGTCCGCAACGGTCTGCCAGTGTGCCTGGCGTTGTGCAGGTGTGGTCTTGGATCCTGCAACAATGACCATCTCGTTGTCATGTGCGGACACATACTCGACAAGTGCATTCAGTTCGTCATCCGTGAAGCTGGGCTTCCTGGACGGGCCGGACTGTGTAGCCGTGTCTGGGGCATCAGCCTGTGCCGGACAAGCATTCTTCCTCTTCCGCTTGGAAGGTGGTGGTGATCCTGAGTGTCCTGCACCGCTCTGGACACTAGGGGCAGGAGCCCTGGTGGACTCTGTATCAGGAGTGTGGGATTGCACACTCAGCATGGGAGTTGGTGCAGGCATTGGCTCTAGTGTGATGGTGTCAGGGGGTATATCAGCAGCATGGACTAGGACCGACACTGTCCGGGCTGGGTGTGTGAGGGCTGGGGTGGATGGAGCCGCAGCTGCCCCTGCAGCCTCTCCGCCCTGCCTACTTGGTGCAGCAGATGACCTTGCTGCCCCAGATGCACGTGGCATGGTGACATCAACGTGCACCAGCGCACGTGTCATAGGCCTGCTTACCTGGAAGTCAGCCATGGAGTCAGCCAGGTCTGGTGCCACAATGGGCTGGTCCAACAAGGGCTGAGCATGGATGGTGTCAGCCACATCAGCCTCAACGGGAGGGGGGGTTATGGGTGCCCTTGACTGGTCCTCCACACATGGGGGGACAGGCTCACCCTGCAAGTAACGACCACGTCCCCTACCGGATCCACCACGGCCACCACTTGTGGCTCTTCCACCTTTGCCACCCTTACGGAATCCTCGCCTCCCAGTCATGGCACTGATGTTAATGTGCGTATGGGAGTGACAGTAAAATATAGTCCTAGGCAATTGGGGGTCAAAGGGGTTGGGTACCAGATGGTAATTGTGCCCTAGTGCTCTTGCAAGGCTGATTGTAACCCCTGGGGAAAGATGACGGGTCACGCTACGCACAGGAGCCCCAAAAAAGGGAGATGACGTGCACGCAACCCCTCCTAGACCACGTGTGCAGAAAGAAAAACCTGCACAACGCTGTGGCACCCAGTAACACAAGAATGAACGTATGCGTGTCACACGCAGTCTAGAATGACATCTGAAGGGGTAGGCTACACACGGGGCAAGCACAGATGTTAGATACGTGTGTGACTCACCGTCTGCCAGGTGAAAGAGAGTGAAAAAGGAGCGAGTTTGGTTGGCAACACCCCCGCCAAAAGAAGATTTGTACGCTGTCTGAGGAGACAGGACAACAGTAGAAGGGAACACTGTTTGAGGGAACAGGCCCAGGTAAACCAGTAAAAGAGTAAAAGGAGAAAAATCTGTCAGAGGTAACAGGGAATACGAACTTGAAACGCCGTGAAGTAAATCGCGTGTGAACCGACAAGAAGTACAGAATTCACCCACTCGCTCTCCACGAAAAGCACGTACAAGGAAATGGTGTTCTACGCGTACCTTTTATGCAGGCCCACACGTCCAGCGTCACTTACGCGGCGTCTACGCGCTAGGGCCATTTCCACCAATTACACGCTTTGTGACTTATGCGTGTACGGCCATTTCCACCAATTACACGCTTTGTCACTTCTGCGTGTACGGCCATTTCCACCAATTACACGCTTTGTCACTTCTGCGTGTACGGCCATTTCCACCAATCACACGCGATGAGACTCTGACGTGCAGTCTTTCCACGTGTGCTCTGTCATCACGTGCTGTGTGGGAAACACCCGTGCGGCTCACGTCACAGACGCGCTTACGCGCTGAGGGCCTTTGGTCCAATAGAATCGCGTATGCGTGCTGACGCGCTTATGCGCTAAGGGCCTTTCCTCGGTTTTCACGCTGACGTGCAGGATTTTCACGTGCCAAATCACTCCGTACCAAGCTGGCCACGCGTAAGCACACGGAAGACCACGCTCCTGCCCAGAAGGCCGAACTACTGCCCCCCAGAGCCCCGAGCACGCTCCCACCTGCCATCTGCTGCTGCCTGACTGCCTGCTGCCCACGTGCACTGCCATTTGCTGCCTGCACATCAGCCAGGGGTGCTGTTGCTGTGACCACCCCTGCTGGAACCGAAGACTCCCGACTGGAATTCCATCGCTCCACAGCCCAGCCCCAGGACCCAGTTGCACACCCACTCCTGCCTCTGGGGTTGTCATGTTGGGGCAAACACCATCTGTGACCACTGACACCCCCCCGGCCAGAGAGGCAGAGGGGCACCAGCTTCAGTGCCACCGAAGTTGGTGTCCTGGTGGAGCAAGTCCTGGGGCAGTATGATGCCCTCTTCGGAAGTTCCCTCGCCGACAAGGAAGGACGGACTCGGATCTGGACTGACATTGTGACTGCCATCAACGCGGAGGGGGTGGCAGTCCGGGACTTACAACATGTCAGGAAGCGCTGGGAGGACTTCAGGTCCAGGACCCTGAACAAGGCCCGGCGCCTCTTGAAGGCAGCGGATGCCAAGGGGTGCCGGGGCCACTTGTCGGAAGAACAGATGGGGGTCCTGGAACGCATATCCCCAGCGCTCCACGTCCAGGTCCTAGAGAAGCAGACCCGTCTGGAGTCGAGCGGTGAGTGTACATGCATCCTGATTGTGAGCAGTGCGTGTGGTGATCATTCGCCATTGTGCCGGTTGCACATCTGTTTGTATGGGGTCGAGTATGGGTGGGGGTGTACAGGGCCGTGGGGCTGACACATGCGAGGGCTGTAATGTGTGAGACATGGATGGTGCTTGTGTGTGTGGGCTTGCATGGCAAATGCAGTTGTGCGTGCACACATGTTTGGATGAATGTGTATGTAAGTAGACATGTCCATGATGTCAGGCATGTATGTTGTTTTCGGCTGCATTTATGAGCACTGTGTACATGTGCATGTGTGTGTATTTGACAAGGGTGCAAAAGTGATGCAACATGGATGCATGTGACAGCGGTATGTGGAAGCCTGATTGGCAGATGTGACATGGATGCCCATCTGAACAGTGCGACACTTGGCAGAGGTGTAGACATGCATGCAAGTGTGGTGGTGTGTGTACATGTCTGGTGCACTTCCTGTGTTGCATGTGATGTCTGGCTCCCCTTTGGCTGCTGATGCTGTTGTATGTGTAGGGATGGTGGTGGCAGTTGCGATATGGCTGTGGTATGGCTCATGTGTGCCAGTTGCAATGACATGTGTGTTGGGGATTGTGATGACATGTCTGAGGTTTGCCAATGCCACTCCTGTGCAACTGTCATGCGTATATGTGTCCATTGTACAGTGCCCTGATGCCTGTGTTTTGTTTCTCCCTGTCTGCAGCGTCAACTGATGAAGAGGGCGGAGAAGGTGCTGTGGAGCACAGCGGCGGGGATCCGACCGCCAGCCGGAGACGCAAGGCCCGGCTCCCCTCCCGTGTTGTCATCTCGTCGGGGAGTGAGGAGTCCGGTGCCGCGTCCCAGGCCGCAGCTGCCGGGGGGAGGTCCAAGAGGCGGAGGTTGCAGTTGGACTCCTCGGCAGCAGAAGGGGCAGCTGGGACCCCACAGGGCCCAAAGGGGGAAGATGGCACGGAGTCATTCAGGTTGGTGGGGGGTTTGGTGGAGGAGGGGGCCACGCAAGCACCAGAGACGGGGTCTGGAGGTGGGGATCCCACTGGTGCTAGTGGTGCAGTGCAGGATCAGGGACAGGAGGCAGCACAGGCGGCTGTGGAGGTGCCTGTGTGCAATCCTGTCCCCGATCCTGTCCCTGCATCATCTTGCACCAGCAGGGATGCCTATGTCCAGACCCGTTTTCAGGCAGGGGATGAGCTGACGTCAACTGGCCTTCCTCTGCCTGCGGACGTGGCCATCCAGGTCCGGGTTGTGCCTGTCCTGGCTGGTGTGGCGTTGCGTCAACGGGCCATGCGAGGTGACCTGCAGTCTTTTCATGGAGAGACTGCATGTCATCTCGAATGGCTCGTTGACCACGTCAGCCTGCTGGGACAGGTCACCCAGGCCGGATTCCGCTGTCTGATGGGGCTTGCTCCGACCCCCTCCTCAACTGGACCCCCTACGCGCCAGTCGTCCTCTGTGCCATCTTCCCACCCATCAGTCACCTGGGTGCCCTGTGGAGCTGCCTCTGACGGTGCGGCCAGGCTGGTGGAGGAGGCATCCCTGCCACAGTCGGGAGTCGGAGGCCCAGCAATGGTGGCCACATCAACAAGTGCACCCCAGCCAGCGGAGGATGTGCAGGCAGCAGGAGGCAGTGCACGGGCAGAGGCAGAGCAGCAGCAGCAGCAACATGGTGGGAGACATGAAGGCTCGGGGCTTTCGACATCGGAGGGGCAGGCATCGGCCGGAGGGCAGGGGGACCCAGGACAGAGAGTGTCTTCCGTGTGGCAGCGGTTGGGCCACGCCATAGGTGCGGAGCGGCTGCGGGCAGAAGAGGCGTGGCTCACAATGGTCAGGGCGGAGAACTACATGCGGAGGGCCCTGAGGCGGGCCGAGTGCCTCGAGGCAATCCGCAGGGGGTTGGAGGAGGACACAGCGTCGTCCCTGCGGGGCCATGGAACTGGACCGCCTCCGGGACATCGAACAGGAGTTCGATGATGCCCTGGCCCGGGACACCACAGAGTGAGCCGCTGGACTTGCCCGCCGCCTTTGTATATAGTTCCTTAGTTTTAGGTTTCCTTTCTTTCATATTATGATTTGTAGTCGACGGACACTGCTCCACTTTTTGTATATAGTTGATTTTTAGGTAGGTTTTTTAGTAGGTTTCCTTTGTTCAGTTGGGCTCATGGACCCTTGTTATTTTTGTACATAGTTCTTTATTGCATGGAGATTTTTTTACATTTGACTTTGGACAATTTTTTTTTCTATTTGGATTTCAAGTTTTTTTTTTCATACGGACATGCAGCTTATTTTTTCTCATTCACATTGTAGTTTGTTTTCTTTCTTTAGCATTCTTTATTTTTTTCAATACAATTTTGTTTGCATACTTCACTGTGTGGTATCATCTCATTGGTTTCATGCATGTCATGTTGTGTGTTTTCCCATTCAATTGCAACAATTGTGTGTGACGGACATGGCTTCATTAGCTTCATGAACATTGGGGGTGTAACATGTGATTTCCATTTCCATGTGGGTGAATGGGTTACTTGGTAGGGCTTTTTGGCTGTGGAGGCTGACCATTACGCACATGATTGGGGATTGTGAGGACCTGGTGGGGGCTGCCCATCGTGGCAGGGGGGTGGGGGGTGGTAGGAGACATGAGTGGGGGCCTGGTGGAGGATGCCCATGGTGGCAGGGGGGTGGGGGTGGTGGGAGACATGAGTGGGGGCCTGGTGGAGGCTGCCCCTGGTGGCTGGGGGGTGGGGGTGGTGGGAGACATGAGTGGGGGCCTGGTGGAGGATGCCCCTGCACTGCTGGGGGTGGGGGTGGTGGAAGACATGAGTGGGGGCCTGGTGGAGGGTGACCCTGGATGCTGGGGGGTGGGGGTGCAGGGGGACATGAGTGGGGGCCTGGTGGAGGCTGCCCCTGGTGGCTGGGGGGTGGGGGTGGTGGGAGACATGAGTGGGGGCCTGGTGGAGGATGCCCCTAAACTGCTGGGGGGTGGGGGTGCAGGGGGACATGAGTGGGGGCCTGGTGGAGGCTGGCCCTGCACTGCTGGGGGGTGGGGGTGCAGGGGGACATGAGTGGGGGCCTGGTGGAGGCTGCCCCTGCACTGCTGGGGGGTGGGGGTGCAGGGGGACATGAGTGGGGGCCTGGTGGAGGCTGCCTCTGGTGGCTGGGGGGTGGGGGTGGTGGGAGACATGAGTGGGGGCCTGGTGGAGGATGCCCCTGCGCTGCTGGGGGGTGGGGGTGCAGGGGAACATGAGTGGGGGCCTGTTGGAGGCTGCCCATGGTGGCAGGGGGGTGTGGGTGGTGGGAGACATGAGTGGGGGCCTGGTGGAGGCTTCACCTGGTGGCTGGGGGGTGGGGGTGGAGGGAGACATGAGTGGGGGCCTGGTGGAGGATGCCCATGGTGGCAGGGGGGTGGGGGTGGTGGGAGACATGAGTGGGGGCCTGGTGGAGGATGCCCATTGTGGCAGGGGGGTGGGGGTGGTGGGAGACATGAGTGGGGGCCTGGTGGAGGATGCCCATGGTGGCAGGGGGGTGGGGGTGGTGGGAGACATGAGTGGGGGCCTGGTGGAGGGTGACCCTGGATGCTGGGGGGTGGGGGTGCAGGGGGACATGAGTGGGGGCCTGGTGGAGGCTGCCCCTGGTGGCTGGGGGGTGGGGGTGGTGGGAGACATGAGTGGGGGCCTGGTGGAGGATGCCCAAGCACTGCTGGGGGGTGGGGGTGCAGGGGGACATGAGTGGGGGCCTGGTGGAGCTGCCCCTGCACTGCTGGGGGGTGGGGGTGCAGGGGGGCATGAGTGGGGGCCTGGTGGAGGCTGCCCCTGCACTGCTGGGGGGTGGGGGTGCAGGGGGACATGAGTGGGGGCCTGGTGGAGGCTGCCCCTGGTGGCTGGGGGGTGGGGGTGGTGGGAGACATGAGTGCGGGCCTGGTGGAGGATGCCCCTGCGCTGCTGGGGGGTGGGGGTGCAGGGGGACATGAGTGGGGGCCTGGTGGAGGCTGCCCATGGTGGCAGGGGGTTGGGGGTGGTGGGAGACATGAGTGGGGGCCTGGTGGAGGATGCCCCTGCACTGCTGGGGGGTGGGGGTGCAGGGGGACATGAGTGGGGGCCTGGTGGAGGCTGCCCATGGTGGCAGGGGGGTGAGGGTGGTGGGAGACATGAGTGGGGGCCCGGTGGAGGCTGCCCCTGGTGGCTGGGGGGTGGGGGTGGCGGGAGACATGAGTGGGGGCCTGGTGGAGGATGCCCCTGCACTGCTGAGGGGTGGGGGTGCAGGGGGACATGAGTGGGGGCCTGGTGGAGGCTGCCCCTGCACTGCTGGGGGATGGGGGTGCAGGGGGACATGAGTGGGGGCCTGGTGGAGGCTGCCCCTGCACTGCTGGGGGGTGGGGGTGCAGGGGGACATGAGTGGGGGCCTGGTGGAGGCTGCCCCTGGTGGCTGGGGGGTGGGGGTGGTGGGAGACATGAGTGGGGGCCTGGTGGAGGCTGCCCCTGGTGGCTGGGGGGGTGGGGTGGTGGGAGACATGAGTGGGGGCCTGGTGGAGGATGCCCCTGCAGTGCTGGGGGGTGGGGGTGGTGGGAGACATGAGTGGGGGCCTGGTGTAGGGTGACCCTGGATGCTGGGGAGTGGGGGTGCAGGGGGACATGAGTGGGGGCCTGGTGGAGACTGCCCCTGCACTGCTGGGGGGTGGGGGTGAAGGGGGACATGAGTGGGGGCCTGGTGGAGGCTGCCCCATGTGGCTGGGGGGTGGGGGTGGTGGGAGAAATGAGTGGGGGCCTGGTGGAGGCTGCCCCTGGTGGCTGGGGGGTGGGGGTGGTGGGAGACATGAGTGGGGGCCTGGTGGAGGATGCCCCTGCACTGCCGGGGGGTGGGGGTGGTGGGAGACATGAGTGGGGGCCTGGTGTAGGGTGACCCTGGATGCTGGGGGGTGGGGGTCCAGGGGGACATGAGTGGGGGCCTGGTGGAGGCTGCCCCTGCACTGCTGTGGGGTGGGGGTGGTGGTAGACATGCATTGTTGATCAGTAGTGCAAGGTGACATGTGGGTTGGCTGGGGGGCATGCCCATGGTGAATGGGCTGCCTGTGGGACATGGGCAGGGGTGCAGGGTAGTCCCCCGTGGTGTGGGCTGCCTGCAGGGGCTGTGGAGGTTGTGGAGCGTACACCTTGGAGGACCCACGTGGCCAATTCACGTGTAGTGCTCCCCAGAACCCCTGAAATACACATTCCCTGCTGGTATCGCGTGTGCAACTTCCCGCGCACCCCTGAAATACATGTACCCTGCTCGCACTGGCCCAATCGCGTGTGTAACTTCCCGCGCACCCCTGAAATACACGTACCCTGCTCGCACTGGGACAATTCCGTGTGCAACTTCCCGCGCACCCCTGAAATGCACGTACCCTTCTCGCACTGGGACTATCGCGTGTGTAACTTCCCGCGCACCCCTGAAATACACGTACCCTGCTCGCACTGGGCCAATCGCGTGTGTAACTTCCCGCGCACCCCTGAAATACACGTACCCTGCTCGCACTGGGCCAATCGCGTGTGGAACTTCCCGCGCACCCCTGAAATACACGTACCCTGCTCGCACTGGGACAGTCGCGTGTGCAACTTCCCGCGCACCCCTGAAATACACGTACCCTGCTCGCACTGGGACTATCGCGTGTGGAACTTCCCGCGCACCCCTGAAATACACGTACCCTGCTCGCACTGGGACTATCGCGTGTGGAACTTCCCACGCACCCCTGAAATACACGTACCCTGCTCGCACTGGGACAATCGCGTGTGCAACTTCCCGCGCACCCCTGAAATACACGTACCCTGCTCGCACTGGGACAATCGCGTGTGCAACTTCCCGCGCACACCTGAAATACACATACCTTGCTGAAATCGCATGTGGAACATGCCGCGCACCCCTGAAATACACATACGTTGCTGAAATCGCGTGTGGAACTTGCCGCGCACCCCTGAAATACACGTACCCTGCTGCAATCGCGTATGCAACTTCCCACGCACCCCTGAAATACACGTACCCTGCTCGCACTGGGACAATCGCGTGTGCAACTTCCCGCGCACCCCTGAAATACACATACCTTGCTGAAATCACGTGTGGACCTTGCCGCGCACCCCTGAAATACACATACCTTGCTGAAATCGCGTGTGGAACTTGCCGCGTACCCCTGAAATACACATACCTTGCTGAAATTGCGTGTGGAACTTGCCGCGCACCCCTGAAATACACGTACCCTGCTGCAATCGCGTATGCAACTTCCCGCGCACCCCTGAAATACACGTTCCCCACTTGGCGTTTGCTGTTTGGCAGCCCGGTGAACTGGTCCAGGGTTCGCGCAGCCCTTTGCGATGATTTAGCGATTTGGATGGCTTTTCCTTGCGCGAGGGCGTTCTTGGGGGCATTACCGGCGCTGCTGCAGGGTCGCTGCGATTCTCTGCACCACGGCTGGTTTGGAAACCTGAAATCCATGAATACGCTGTGCGTGGAAATCGGTTTTAGCGCACGTGCCTGGCACAGTCAATCGAACGCGGACACTCTGCGCCAGCCCCTTGCGACACTTTTCTGCAAAATTCTATGAATTACCCTCTTAATTTCTTCCTCTTATTGGTGTTCATTGTCCAACATTTCTTAGTATTGTTGGTAATTGACATTTGTTATACTGTTTTGAATGCAGCTTCAAACGAGTCATAGTCACCTAATAATACATTTTCTTTTCTGCTAGATTTTAAAAAGTTGCAGTAGGGCCATGTAATACTGTTCTCTATGTTGCAGAGATTTAAATGATAACTTTATATGATTAATTAGGCTGGGCTTGAAACGTTTTACTAGGCTTCCTTCAAAAGTTCAGACTGAATTGTTGCCAGTTGTCTCATCTGATGTGACATTGTTTTTGTAGGAGTAGGTTTTGGCTATGTCATACAGGCACTTGTTTTCCAAAACAGTACTTCTGTTTGGGTAGTGAGTGTCAATTATTATTTTTTAAATGTCCTGTCTGTTTGTATCATTAGTGGTTATTGTTTCTATTTCTTGGTAGGATTTTAGTAGTCTTTTTATACTGAAGCTCTACAATTTTTGTGACAGTGTTTTCTCAGATGATATGTCATTTCAGAGGTCATTTATCTCTGTTTTCTCAGCTTTGAGGAGACAGGCTGTGACATATTTTGCAACTGCAGTGGAATTGTCTGCAATGTATTGTATGTCTATATTTGCATTCCACAATAGGGCAATGATTGCATTGTAATCATTGATGTACTTGGGTGCTTCATCTCATTTAATGTTGTATGTGTTTTTAGGGGATTTCACTTTATCACTGGGTCTAAGAGAAGACATCGAGCTATTTACTTGTCCTTTTTTGCAAACTGGTGTAGGCCGCCAAAGGAAAATTTGTTTTAGTATTTACCTATGTTTGTATATCTACGTCAGCAGTGTTTGCCACACTTCAATTTTAGGAAGTGTATGTTTGTGTACTTAGGTCACTATCTGTGGTTTCTGAAGGGATGTCACAGGTAATGTATTTTTCAATAAACTGTAAAACAGTGGCATACTGTCAAGGCCAGATTTGGGAGTATCTTTTTTCTTCAAAAGCCTGTGGTGCTCGTCTGGATTTATATTCTTTTTCCAAAAGAAGTGTTGCACCTCTCAGAGCAGAGGGGTAGTTTGATTGCATATGAAGTGCAGCTTGGCAATGAAACAATGGTGAAAGTACCTTGATACATTGACAGGGTCAAGAGAGTAGAGTTCCCCTGGTGTTTTTGTATCTGTTCCATCTTGTTTTTGGTTTGCAGCACGGAAGATGTCATGCAAGTCATCCCATGTGTACTCTGCACAACTTTAAGTAAAGTAGCATGTGGGTGGGCCTAGGTTCCTTAGCATACAATGCACATCAGTGTGACATCAGAACCAGTATTTTTTTGGACCACGCATGTTTGCGGAGAGATTTGTGATACTAGACTGCAAAACATTTTCTTTATCTTTTATTATTTGAGGCAGTTGTGTAGCGGAGATGTTTAAAACAATTAGAGCCTGTTTTTAATGTTTGTGCAACTCCGTTAAATAGAGCTGCTAGTTCACTTTCGAACATAAGGTGGAAAATGTATTTTATGTTTTGTCTGAATCTGGGGTCTTCAGAATACATTCGTAAAGAGCAATATTCTGATGCACTAATGAGTTTAGACCTTTCATCATATCTGCCGCCTTTTACTGTAGGAAAGAGTAGAGGAAAAGAACATGCTTCTACACATTTTTTTCCATATGCTCATTGGGGTCCTTTGGCTTGATACATTTGATATGTTTCTAATGCATCTTCAATGGTATCTTTAGATTGTAGTGGGTGAATTGTATACTGGTGTAAAATGCTGGCTGCAGTAAAAGGATCTAGACGTTCAAACTGGCCAGTTGCTGGTGAATTTTGTATTATTTGGTGGTTTCTCTCACGTTTTCTTCCATGTTTATATCTTTGTAGTATTCATTGTTTTCTTTCTGATATTGTAGGGTTTGTCTAACTTTGTTTAAGTTGACTCGTTCTTGCCATTTGTTTTTTTTTTTTGGTACAGCATAAACTCGTACAATCAAAGATTGATCTATTGGTTGTTGTACTCCTAGAGTTTCTACATTTTCGTCAAGATCTAATGGCAAATATACTACTCTGGCACGGATGCCGTTTAGTAACTCAGATGGAGGTAATGTGTCTGTTTTCGGTTTGTGGCATATTATAGCTTGAAATGGGTGTACCATTTGGATTATAATGTTTGCATGCAAGTTAAGTTGTTGCAGAGCCATTTTCAATTTATTTTCTGCTGTTAGATATAAAGCTAATTGGAACTATTGGGATTCCTCATTGTCATCTATTTTGTAGGCCATATCTACTATTTTTGTGTTTTTTTTATAAAAAAGTTCTGCGACAACAGACACATACTTGGTCTGGAATTTGAGCACATGTGTTTGGAAACTTAGCTATATTTTTTGTATGACTGCATTTTCTACGTCAACTTAATTTCCAAACTATTTACTTTGGATGTGCTCTATTTCTTTAAGGAGTTTTGTGGCTGTTCCATGTAGGAGAATGTTTTTCAAATTTAGCAGTTCTACAAGTGGACTTTTTGCATAGTATTGAGTATGCACAAGATTCTGTATAGCGGAATGGTGTGCAGTTAAAGTTTTGATGTGGTGGAAGGTGCTTTTGCAAGCAGTTGCTAAAATGCATGCTAATGAATGTTCTCGAAGTCCAGTGTGGCTGCGCACTGAACAAGAGTCCATGGTTTGAAAAGTTTTCATTTTGCTTTTGTCTGTTAGTTTCACATAGGGATTGAGGAATTGTTGTAAAAATGTAAAGGATTGTTGGCGTACGTTACACATTGAGCTACATGTCCATTTTTATACTGGACGGTTTGTTAGGGGAAAAGCAACATTTGGTTTAAAGTTTGTTTGGGGACAATTTTTCTATAAGGGTTGCTTTTGCCATAGTGGGTCTCCTATCATTTCATACCCTTGGCCTTCGCTGTCTATGGCAATTGTTTTTTTTTGTTCTTGTTTATAAGCCTCTTCATTGAAATATGGTTCTGTGCTGCTTGTGTGAATCCGTTCATCTTCACAAAAGTTTGATAAGGTATCTATGTTGACATTATGCATGTTTAAAAGTACTTTTTGTTAATGGCTTTAATCTGTTTAAAATCAATATAAACATTTTTCTCTTAGTAGAAATTCACTGTCAATTAGAGCTTCGAGGATTAGTCTTCTGAATTAGGTTTTAATGGTAGATCATGACTTTTCAGCTTTTTTTAATAACATTGTGAGGAACTCTATAGTGGAATAGTGTTTGTGACATACATTTCTTGGATAGCTTTACAGTGGATATGTCAACACTGGCAGACAGTCTTAGGTTAATTTGTAGATCTGCTTTTCTTTGTACATCTTTTTTTACTTTTAGCTTTTGCAAGATGGGCCTTATTTTTTTAAGTTGTGGCAGGTTGTGTTTTGTTGAGTGAGGTTACTAGCTATTTTGTTTTAATGTTTTCTATAAATGCTTTTAGAGGTGGATGATGATATGGCTTGCTTTTATTCTTATGTGCTCTATTTGTTTTTTTTCTTCACAGTTTCTTTTTAGTATGCATTTTGTTTTGTCTGTTGGGAAAAGAGAAAGTTTGGGTTTGAAAGTTGTGGAATGTATATGCATGTATTGTGCATGGGTGTGTGGGTGTGATAGTACATATTAATACAGTGCTGGTTGGTTGTGAAGTGGCATAAAAGGTGTGGTTGGGAAGGATGTGAGAGTAACAATCTGTAGAGGTGTGATGACATTGGGTTAGTGAGAAAGGGAGTGGTGGTGAGATTGAATCACTAGGGACATTATGATGTTTTCAGGAAAACAGTGGGTGTTATAATGGTGGTGTTTCGATGGGAATAGAAAGAGTGTGAATGGTGCAATGTAAAGTGTGCAAGTTAAATATATGATGTTACAATTAGAGATATATACATGGTACATTAATGTACTTACTTTGTAGGATGTGAAGGATATTCTTTTTTTGGTAGTTTTCTTCAGCAATGTTCTTCTTTCCTGTCCTGTAGAAGAAAGCTAGTGGGTATATGTGGTAATGATGAACTACTTTTACTAAGCAAGGTTGTTATTTATAAAGGTAGGAGGAGTTGTTGGGAAGAAGAGTTAATGGACTTGTGTCATGGTTGGTGTACTAAATTATGTTAAGCATGTTGTTGAAAGAATTGGAGTAAAAAGTTGTTCTGTTTTCAAAATTAGAAGGAAAAGTGCAAACATCAGTTTGAGAAAAGGGTGCATATCGAGGTTTATTTTTGTGGTGCTGACTTCAATGAAAGAAGTGCTCTATTTGTGGTGTAATGTATTTCTATTGTGTTGCAGTGTTTGCAAAGAATAGGGAAACTGTGGCTTAGTGGAAATGTAATTGCAGATCGTTGTTGCGGCAGTGTTTGGTGTCTTGTAGTAGAGGTTGGGACAAAAGAATACTTTATATCTAAGGTGAAGTGTACGGCATACAGATATGTGTGAGCAGGTGGAGAATGGTGGAAGTATAAGCGATGTAATGAGTGAGGTTGGAAAGTGTGCAATTCATATTGAATGAAACATGATAAATTATGACTGTTAAAAAATGTTTGTTTTTAGGAGCAGTTTCATAAAAGTTAAGAAATGCATTCATAAGAGCTCTGTGTGTAACCTTTTTTGTAAAAGAGAAGAAAAGTTGATATAAAAGATTTGTAGAATATTTTTAAATGACACTTGGTGTATGGAAGTTTAATTTGTTGGGAGTACATGCATACTTGCCAACATCATCCATTCTAATCTGTAGGTGTTTATGTAGTCTTAGTTTTTTGTTTGCGGTCTGGGAGATGTAATTCAACTTTCCCATTATAAAACTACAGGTCCCAGATTGCAGAGATAAAAAAATCAGAATTGAATACGCAGCCACAGATCGGAATGGGTTATGTTAGCAAGTATGCATGTGCTGCAAACATATTAAACTTCCACATACCAAGTGCCACTTAAAAATGTTGCAAACATGTTTTGCATCTGCTTTTTCTTTCTTACACACAGTGTTGCTATACATTTATGTATACATTTTTTGTACTTTCCTAAAAAATGCTCCTAAAAAGAAACATTTATAAACGCACATCATTTTCTAGTTTTCATTCAATATAAATGTCACATTTCCGAATCTTCCAGTCCAGTCCTGTTTTTTCCTTTGCATTTTGGGACTTGTAGTTTCAGTTTTGTAATGGAAGAAGTGGAATTACAAGTCACAGAATGCAAAGAAAAAACTCAAGACTTGATAAGCACCTACAGATTGAAATGGGTGATGTTGGTCTCGTAAAAAGAAATCATTTTAAATGCACAGCATTGTAGTTATTTGCTACTTTGTGTGAGAAGGTGCTGAATGCTCCAATGCATGGCATTTGCTACAGTGTTAAAAAAGAGACTATGCTTATTGAGAAGCTTATTACAAGGTAAGTAGCATGAACCCTCCATATATATATTTGTAAAACAGTTGAAGAAAATACTTAAAAAAATTATAAGCATACCTGTACTATGTATTGTTAGGTGAAAATGTTGTTGAATCTGGAAATAGAAATCTTGGAGAGTTTAAACAGTATTATTTGATGCACATTCCCATCTTTGATGTCCCTGCATGTTAGTGTTAGCAGTGCATGGTAGTGGCGCGAGCTATGGTTCCTTAGCTTACCATAATAGGTGAATTTCTGGGGTTATTCTGTTTTACTTGGAACCATAACATCCTTTTAACAAGGTTTTTTCGCTGAATTTTCTTAGGTTTTTATTAGTGCAACTTAACCACAATGTCCCTTTAACTAAGTTTGTTCACTGAATTGCATAGGATTTTTTACCAGTGAACCCTAATTTAATACAACTTCCTAATATCATATTCATCCCTACTATAGCAGCATTTTCATTCAATCTAGGAAGTTTCAAGTAAAAACTGTGCCAATACCCACCTCCTTTTATCGTTCTAAACACTTCTGTCAACTTTCTACAACTTTGTGCAACTTAACAATAACATCCCTTAAACAAAGTTCGTTCACTGAATATATATATATGTGAACAAGCGGCAAGTAGTGCTGCGAAACGCGTCGATTTTCTTGGGAAGCATGTAAGATGCATTTTAAACGAATAAAGAAGCCATTAATGATACGTTGAAAACCGCTTACTTCTTGAAGCCTGGTATGAAGGAGAGTGCTCCTTAAATGACTGACGTCAAGTCGGTTTCCTTGAAAATATATGTGTATATATATATATATATATATATACGGTAGTGGCTGTGTAGTTATGGTTAAGTTGCTGTTTCCATAGGAAGAGCACTTTTTGGATGGCTTATAACTCCGCTCCCCCTGGACGAATCATTACCAAACTTTGGTGAGGTTTGGTCCAGGGGGAGAAGTTATAGGGTGGTTCCCAAAACTTCTTTTTTTCCCATAGACTGAATGTGGGAAAAGCTTTGCGCACACCTACAGCCGAAACCGATGGATGGATTTTCACCAAATTTGCGGCAGGAGCTTGGTCCCGAAAGCGTGTTTTTGTAAATTTGTTGAAAATCCGTCCAGTAGTTTTCTTTAAAACGATCAAAAAGTAGGTCTAAAAAATCTAGTGATATCTATGTCTGCTCTGCAGAGACACTTCCCTCTTTGCTCTGCGGGCAGGACACCGATTGGCTAATGGGCTTGCGTCATATCCGCGGACATGCAACGTGTCCATCGATTGGTTGGAGTGAGGCGTGATGTGCGTGAGATTGTTCTGATGCACCCATCATCTTGGATCAGCCAACAGCGCGGCGCCGAACAGCAGCGAAATGCAGTTTTTGAGAGTGTTTGGTGTGCAAGAGTGCTTGGGGAGATTTAAGGAGGAAGAGATGGGTGAAATACTGTATTTGTTTAGGTGGCAGGTGCTACTGATGTATTAGCCATGCCCACCCTGTCCGGGTTGTTCGTAATTACTGAAAATGAGGGGTGTCTGAAGGATAGTATTCCCATCCGTGCTGTGCACAGGCAAGTTGAAACTGTTCTAAGGACACGCGTGATGTCAGCAGACTTTAAAATTGAGTAAATGTCACAGTTAACATTTTTCAATCTATCGGTGTCATACTGAGTTATAAGTCGCCATGGTTCTGATATGCTGTGGTGGTTGTGGTGAGGGCCTAGAGTCTTGGGTGCATGGCCACAGGCCGTAGGCCATATACCCAAGACTCTAGGCCCTGGCAACAACCCCCACAGCATATCAAACCCATAGATACACCCATAGAATTGAATATCTATCAGGTGGTTGTGGGCAGGACGTAGAGTCTTGGGAGCATGGCCGAAGGCCATGCACCCAAAACCAAAGTTATAAGTACTGAAGTTATAAGCCACAATGGGTATAATATGCTGCAGTGGTTGTGGCTAGGATCTAGAGTCTTGGGTGCATGGCCAAAGGCGAAGATATAAGTACTAAAGTTTTAAGGTAGCATGGGTGTGATATGGTGCAGTGGTTGTGGTTGTGATATGCTGCGGTGGTTGTGGCCTGGGCTTAGAGTCTTGGGTGCATGGCCGCAGGCTGTAGACTGTAGGCTATACATCCAAGACTCTAGGCCCTGGCAACAACCACCACACCACATCACAGCCATAGATCACACCTATAGATTCGAAAATCTATCACATGTTTGAAATTATACTTACTTTTTGATTTGTTGAGATTCGATATATTTTTTACATGAGTTTGATACCTGGACGAAATATTGTTTTTCAATTTCTGTGATAAAAGAATAGAGCATGTTAGTGTATGTATTCTATAAAGACTTTTTTTTGGACCCTCATATTTGGTTTACAAACCAGTGTACTGTGCATTTTGCTCAGTTTCTGTGTTTGTTCTTCAAATCATTGGGTCTGTGGGAAAAAAAAAATCCTTGTCGGATTAAAAACACCCTTTTTGTGTTATGCTACAGTCTATTTGTTTGTTTCCTTTCAGTGTTCACTTGTTGTTTCTGGTTAATGTTCTATCTGTTGGCTGGTTGCAGATTTCTGAAGCAGTTAGATACCTGTTGGCATATTCTAACTGTCTATTTTTTGTTACAATTTAGTGCTGTTCATTTATCTATTTGGTTGTTATAGAATCTTGGGCCAGTTAGATACCTGTTGGCGTATTCTAACTGTTTATATATTTTTTTTTGAATTTTTGTTAATGTTGAAGTACAGATTAGTTATTAAATTTTTGGTTTTAAGAAGATTAAATACGCGTTTGTAAGATTTGCTGGTACTCTCTGATTTAGAGTAATGGTACTATCATTACATTCAAACGATCCACATTTCTTTTTAATATATGCAGTGTAGTGACCTGCATTGGTTGTGGCTCCTGCATGGTAGATTATACCTATAGTTGTGAAGGTTTTCTTACCAAGTGATACTTGACCATTTGTTTATCCAGTCAGCTTGTAGTTGTTTTTGGTTCCATCTGCATTGTAACGTAGAAGCATTAGTATTACATAGTCACTGTATGTTTGTATTAGTAAGGTGGAGTGATTATCTGAATTGCAGGTAGTGCATAATCTGCCATGGTTTGCATTTTGTACACATTGCTGAAATGGAATGGATACACAATTAGGTATGGATACATACACAAAGCGTTCATTAGGGATTTGTTCCTGTGTCACATTGTTGCAGAGAGTGCATGTGTGTTTCCACATGTATGAAATCTGGAAGATTTAATTTATAGGTATGTTTTTGTTTGTTTTCCAGTACTTGTACTTGTAGTAAGTACATTAGAAATTCTTGTGGATCTTCTTGTGAGTTTATAGAGTTGATAGTGAATTTCACCATTCCAGCACAGTAGTCCAATTCCTGTCTTATTCTGTGAACACTATACGTGTTGTCAGGATTGTTTGATGCGTTTCTATGAAGGACTAACATTTGCAAACATAATTGGTCTGTACTGTGTACGTAAATGTTGTCAACAATTGGTGGCAATTGAAATAGAATATCCATTGCTACATTTGCGTAGCAACTTACACCAGTTACATTTGAAAATTTGAATGGACCAGATAGTTCTGTGTCCAAGTCATTTTTTTGTAGTGTGTGTTGCTTCTTTGAAGAAGTACCTAATTTACTTTGATTAGTAGGTTCTTCTTTGGTTGTGGTAATTGATGAAGTATTAGCTTCTTTTACTCTCTTTGGAGGATTTGCAGTCAGATCCTGTTGCATTTCAGTGTGAATTAGTTTTCCTTTACAACGTTTTCCTTTTTGTGGAACAGGATATGATTTTAGGTGGGGGGTGTATAGTGAACGTAGTCTATTGTATTCTAAAATGCATGGAATATCAGCGTTTACTTTACTTGCATCAAAGGTGATTAGAAATAGACCATCAAGTGTATGCAAGCATGATAGTGCTGCGTAGTTCATGCCTTCTTTAAAGACTGTGTTATCAATATCTATCAATGCTTTGTCTAGGGTAAGACCTTGGGATTTATGAATGGTGACTGCATATGCAAGAGTTAGATAAAATTGTTCTCTGCATACATACATGTCTTTGAAGAGAAGGAATTGAGCTGTTGAGCGCCCTATCCTTTTTACTTCTGAAAGTGTGTCGAAGAGAATATTGACAAAATGAAGGTTGTTGTCACGTGGGTATGTTTGAAAGCCAACAACTGTACCCAGTGCTCCATTAACTAGTCCTTGCTCCACGTCAAGTATTACTCTACAGTCTAAGGATAATTTTAATATTTTCTCCAACCCAGCTGTGTTGGAGATAGCATTTTCTAAGGTATTTAGTCTTGTTGTGGCTTTTTGACACATGGGTAGTGTCATACCATGTACATTCAGTTTGTCTGTGGAGCAAATTTCAATTAGTGGTTGCATTTCTTTTTTCAACATTGTTTCATTGAATTTGGAAAAGCTTGCAAGAGTTGGCATTAAGGCCATACAATTGACATTTTTAAGTGCTAATTGTTCCATAACATCAGTAGCACATGAGTTATCGCCATAAAGTGCATGGATGTGTTGGGTTTTTAATATTGCTTGTGGTTCTTGGGATAGTACACTAACTCTAATACTTTTTAAAATGTTGGCCTAGGTGAGATCTGCAGATTGGCCCATGTTTTCTGTTAATTCTCTGGATTGGAAATGTTGACAAAGGTTGACATTTCCTATGCTGCCAACAGTTTTACGGCAGAGTTTGTGCCCTAAGGTTTTAAAAATAGGTTCACCTTTCACTGGTGTCAATTGAAGAAGATCTCCAAAAACAATAATGTTTTTTCCTCCTAAGAGTTTCTCGTAGTTTGTTTTAAGTACTTCTTGCAATCTAAGGTGAAACAAGGCCAACATTAGGTTGGAGACCATGTTCACTTCATCTATTAGTAGCATTTTCATTTGTTATAATACTATGCATAGTTCCATTGCAGCCTCTGTATTAAGTTTGTAGTATTCTAATTTGTTTTGGTGTTCTACTGGAAGGAGTAGTAATCGGTGTAAAGTGACACCGCCTATGTTGTAGGCAGCTAAACCTGTGAGGGCAGATACAACAGCTGACAGTTTGTTGTTTGTCAATTGTTGAAGGAACTTGCTGATGATTTTGATTAAGAATGTTTTGCCTGAACCAGCTTCACCACTGACGTATAGCAGTATAGGTTTGTAATTTAGGAAGGTACATTCTTTATTTTTGTGTTGTACACTATGTGCAATTTCTTTTGTTACTTCTTCAAAAATGGTGCGCTGGTCTTTGTTAAGTTTTGATTGTAGTACAGTTAAGTCTCTGTATCTTCTGCATAGTGTTTTCTACTTCTGTCATAGCTAATTCTGCCTCATTTGCTATTTAGTGGCTGTCCCAGTGGTTCTTGACTTCCTGTTACAGAAGGTTGACTACTGTCGGAAGTGTCCTTATCTAGTTGGGCCTGGAGTTCTTCTTCGTGTTGCTGTTCATTGTGCAGCATTGTTTTGTACTGCGTAAAGTTCACATCAGTGATAGTGCTTTCATTTGCTTTGAAAGTCATAGTTAGCTAGTATATCTTCTTCTTTTCTCCATGGTTTAAAAAGTTGTAGCAGAGACATGTAATATAGTTCTTTCTGTTGAGGAGTTTTTAATGACAATTTGATATGATTAATTAAGCTTCGTTTGGTAAGTTTCACTAAGCTGCCTTCACAATCTGTCACTCTATATCTACCTTTGTTTTCATCGGGTTTTATATTATTTTTGTATGCAAAGTTTTGGGCTATGTGGTATAGACACATGGTTTCCAAAGTGGTACTCCTGTTCGGGTAGTATGTGTCTAGTAAATTGTTTTTTCAAAATGTCTTGGCTGTTGGGATCATTTTTGGCTATTGTTTCTATGTCCTCATATGATTTGAGAACTCTTTTTCTAGGTTTAGCAGGACCAAGACTTAGCCATACTATATTTTCAGATTTTCAATACAAAGCAGTACCGATTAAATTATTTTCAGCTTCGTAGGCGCCGCATTCTCTATGAGAGAGCATTTATATACCTAAACTGTACAATTTCTGAGATAGGGCCTCATTACGACCTCGGCAGTAGCAATGCCGCTATTGGCGGCATGGCTGCCGCCGAAATCGCGTCCGGGTCCGGGTTCCCAGAATGAGGAATTACCGGGCCATTCCGAGTTCGGAGGGACTGGTAATTCCTCCCTCCAAGTACACGGACCTTCCCCATTCCCATTGCATCCCCCATAGAGCTGAATGCAAATGGGAGAGGGAGCAAACAACGGGCCGATTACGAGTGACCCATTGTTTGCTCCCTCTTCCCCTCGCCGGACCCGGTAAGCACGCCTGGTTTTACCTGGCGTGCTTACCGTGTTTCGCGAGGGGACCTCGCAATGTGGCAGAATGGGTTTACCGGGTCTGCATCCTTTTGCGGCACCCGTTAACCCGTTCCGCCAGGGTCGTAATGAGGCCCATAGTATTTTGTCTGATGATAGATCATTCCAGAGGTCTTGAAGCTCTGTTTTTTCTGCTTTTGTTAAGTTGGCTGTAACATATTGTGCAACTGCAGTGGAATTTTCTGCAATGTACTGCACATCTATGTTTGCATTCCATAAGAGGGCAAGGATTGCACTGTAATCATTGATATATTTTGATTCTTCTGTTCTTTTTATGTAATACGTGTTCTTAGGTGATTTCCCTTTAACACTATGTCTAACTGAAGACATGAAGTTGTTCACTTCACCTGTTTCTGTAACTGGTCTAGGGAAACCAAAGCGGCATTTGGTGTAGTATTTCCCTTTGTTTTTGTATTTGCGACGACAATATTTGTCACATTTGTGTCTTCGAAATTGTACAATTTGTGCATGGTCACTATTTCTCGTTTGTAAAGGCATTTCACAAGTGACACATTTTTGGATGAACTGCAAAACAGTGGCATCACTGTCCTGACCAAATTTAGGAGCATCTTTAATCCATAAAAGCATGTGGATATGTGGTGCTCCTCTGGCTTGGTATTCTTTTCTCCAAAAGAAGTGTTGCACTTCTCTGAGCGGAGGAACAGTTTTATTACAAATAAAGTGTAGCATAGCAATGAAACGATGGTGGAAATATCTTGAAACATTATCAAGATCTATAGAGCAAAGTTCTCCAGGTGTTAGTATATCTATATTTGTTTTGTTTTTGCTTTTGTTTGACATGGTTATGAAATCATGTAAATCTTCCCATGCATATTCTGCACAACTTAATGCAACACACTAAGTGGGTTGTCCTAGGTTTCTGATCATACAACGTACATCTCCGTGACGTCGGAACCAGTATTCTTTTGAACCACGCATATTTGCAAACAGATTTGTAATGCTTGATTGTAAAACCTCATCTTTTTCTTGCACTTTTTGCATTAATTGACAAATTTTGAAAGTGGATTCCCGATTTCAATATGTGTGCAACTCCACAACATAGAGTTGCTAGTTCACATTCAAAGAGTAGGTGTGATATATATTCCAAATTTTGTCTAAATCTGGGATCTTCAGAATACATTCGTAATGAGCGGTATTCTGATGCTATTTGTTATATCAGTGGGTCTATCATCGTACCTTCCTCCTTTGCCAGTAGGAAATAGTAGAGGAAAAGCATGTGCTTCTATACTTTTTTACTATATGCTCATTGGTGATCCTTTGGTTTGTCGCATTTGGTAGGTTTCTAGTGCACCATCTATGCTGTCATTTGAGTGCAATGGATGAATTGTATAATGGTCTAAAATATTGGATACTGCAGCAGGATACAGAAGTTCAAATTGACCAGTTTCTGGTGACACTTGAATTATTTCAGTTGTTTCCCTTAAGTTTTATTCAATATTTATTTCTTTGTAGTATTCATTATTGTCTTTTAGATATTGCAAGGCTTGTCTAACTTTATGTAAGTCCACGAGTTGTTGCCTAATTATTTTGTCTTTTGTTGGTACACCATTTACTAAGACAATTAAAGATTGTTCTGTCGGACGTTGCACTCCTAGAGTGTGCACATTTTCTGTCAGATTTAATGGTAAATAAACTACTTTGCCACAAATGCCTTTCACCAATTCAGAGGGAAGTAATTTTGCTATTTTTGGTTGAAGGCGTATTATTGCTTGAAATTGGTGTACTGTTTGAATCATAAATTGAGTTGTTGCAGGGGTTTTGGTAGTGGGAATAATTCAAAGTTATTTGTGATAGCATGTGAAGGAGTTTGGTTGTTGTCAGGTTTTGTAGTGCAGTAACTGCAAAGTATTAAGGGGTCACTTATTTCATTTTGTTTTCTGCAAATTCAAAGCTAATTCAAGAGCTTATTCAAACCATTTGGAATCTTCATTGTCTTCTATTTTGTATGTTACGTCTATAGTTTTTGTCTTACTTTTGTAAAAAGTTCTGCAGCCACACACACACACACAGGGTGTGGTAATTCAGCGGATGTACTTTTAAAATTTAGTATTTCTTTTTTGTATGTTTGTAGTAGAAGGTTGCCATGTGCAGAATTGTTTCTAGTATGTTCTAAAGCTATTGTATTTTGTAAGTGGTTTTCACTTCCAAAACATTTTCTCTGGATATGGTCGATTTCTTCTTGTAGGTCTTTGGGTGTACCATGTAGAAGAGCGTTATTTAAATTGGTTAGTTCTAAAGCAGGACTTTTAGCATACTACAGTTTATAGACTAGATTTCTTACAGTTGAATGATGTGTTGATATCATTTTGATATCATGGAATGGGCTTTTGCAAATAGGTCTGAAATGCAGGCTAATGAATGTCCTTGTAGTTCTCTATATTTGCGCACTGGACAGGTATCCATATTTTGCAGCACTTTCATTTTGATTTTGTCTTTACCTTACACATACTGATTGAGGAACTGGCGTAAAGATTAGAAAGATTGTTGGGAATGTTACACATTGACGTGCAGGGCCATTTGTGTACTGGACGGTCTGGTTCAGTCGAATGGAGAGGTAATTCTGAGATTTTTGGGGATATTTTTATAAGCAGTGTTTCTTGTTCCATGAGGGTATTATTAATTTTTTCATAACCTTGTCTACTGCTATGGATGGCAATTGTGTTTGTTTGGTTTTGTTTGTATGCTTCTTCATTAAAATATGGTTCTCTGGTCGTGGTGTGACTCCATTCACCTCCACAGATATTTAAGAAGTTCTTTTTGTTGACATTGCGTTTATTGATACTTTTTTTTTTAGTTTAGTACTTAGTTTTGTTAGTGGTTTCATCTTGTTTAAAACTAAAATAATTAACTTTGTTTTGAAAAGGATTGCAATGCCTACGAGGGCTTCTAGGATTAATTTCCTATGGTAGTTTTTAAGGGTTGTGCATGATTTCAACCCTGTTTTTATAAGATTCTGAAGGACTCTGTGGCGGAACATTTTTGCTAAAATACTTTTTTTGGTATGGTTACTTGCCACTACATCAAGATTTATAGGAGCAGTGTTAGCAGTAGTGGCAACTGAATTCTTGTTAATCACTTTCTGTTTTGTTTTACATTTTGATAGAGGAGTTTCTGTACTGGAAGATTATTTATTTTTGTTAAATGACTGCATTAGCTGTTTTGTTTGAATTTTTTGTACAAACTCTGGTAGAGATGGATGCTTATTTTGGACACTTTTATTTTCATTTGCTCTATTTCTGCGTTGCTTTCTACGTACTTGCTTTTTGGTCGGCATTCTTTGGGGTCTGTTGAAAAAAAAGTATGCATGGGTTGGTCTGTTTTGCAATTTATGTGTGCTGTGTGCATGCATGTATGAGTTTGATGGGAAAGATGTATGTGGTGGCGTGTGAATGTGCATTGGGAAGTTATAATGAGTTGGGAAGGCTATTCTTCAGTTTGTATTTTACTACACTGCGGTTCAGATGAGAGTAGAAAGTGAGCTAGTGGTGAGGAGAAGCATTAATAGTAAACATAAAGGTATAACATTAAAACAGTTCTTTGTTTTGTAGTACTAACATTCTAAGGGTTGAGTATGTTAATTGTGTTCCAAAAAAAGGGGAATTTAGTACCTTCTACATGCTAATCTCTGTTATTTGTGGGCAGAATGGTTCAGAAATCGATGATTTTTTGGTGCTTAAATAACATGAATGAACCACGCAGTGTCTTTGAGGAACAGTAAGAATATAAAGGTAGTATTGTACTTACTTTTTTGTGGAATGAGCAGGTTTCTTTGGATATGTTGTTTGTAGTTTAGATGCTGCTGATTTTCAGGAGAGTGGTCTTCACTGCAATTGTAAAAGGAAGACGTTAGTAATTTTGTATGTTTACAGCACTGATGTTAATGTATATGTTGATTTGTTTGTTTTTGTGGTAGTATTCTTGTTTGATATCTGAACATAGTGTATGTATGCATTTCAATTCATTTCAATATGTGCAGCCTTTATATGTTATTTATAGTATGTTAGTTCGCAAATGAGTAGAATTTTAAGTTAATGAAATTCACTTCTTTTTTTACAGCTCTGTTGTAGATAGCAGAGAAGTTTGGACGTGATAGTTCATTATAGTAGATGGGAAAAATTTGAATAATTTCATATTATAACTAGACATGGGAACAATCGGGAGCACCTGAGAGGGAGATTTCACCACGGCAATCGGGAACATTTACAGGCCGATTCATGGAATAATTAGCGCGGCGCAAGTGGCCAAAAACGTGCAAATCGCAGTGGAATAGCGAAAATCGCAGTGCAAGTGCGAAAATCGCACGAAAAGCAGCGCACATCGATTCATGGAAGGCCGTGCGCGAGAAAACCATCGGATGTGCGATAATAAAGTGCGCGGTGCACATTGGCGCACAGGCCATCTAACTGCGTGCGCCAGGTCACAGCGAAAATCGCACATGCCACAGCGAAAATCGCACATAGCGCAGCGCACGCTACAAAAGTAGGCGGAACACGGGGCGTAACACTCGGAATGGGGAACAACTTGCCAAAATGTGGGCGTCACGGGGGAAGTACAGGGTACAAGTGCGCGGAACGCCCACACGCTCGCCTATAACACGTATTCATGGAATAGAATAGGGCAAAAAAGCGCATGCTCAAACCAGCGCACAGGCACAAACACGACCGCCACAAGAAAGCAGGCGGTAGCGTCTCTGCACCTGGAAGAAATGTGCGCCAAAAGGTGCGCCAACAAATAGCACCTATATACTGCCATGATGAATGTCCCATACTGTGGCCCTCCAGGACAAATGACGTGCAAAGGGGTACCCAGAAACACGGACACCCGCTGACAAAAAATACGTGTGCGTGTATACCGGGGTGCGCGGGAAGTGTCACACGCAAATTGGCAGGGCATGTGAATTCCAGGGGTTTGCGGGAAGTTCCACACGCGATTTGTCAGGGTACGTGGATTACAGGGGTGCGCGGGAAGTTCCACACGCGATTTGGACATGTACGTGGATTCCAGGGGTGCGCGGGAAGTTCCACACGCGATTTGGCCGGGTACGTGGATTTCAGGGGTGCGTGGGAAGTTCCACACGCGATTTGTCAGGGTACGTTGATTTCAGGGGTGTGCGGGATGTTCCACACGCGATTTGGCCGTGTACGTGGATTTCAGGGGTGCGCGGGAAGTCCCACACGCGATTTGGCCGGGTACGTGGATTTCAGGGGTGCGCGGGAAGTTCCACACGCGATTTGTCATGGTACGTGGATTTCAGTGGTGCGTGGGAAGTTCCACACGCGATTTGGCCGTGTACGTGGATTTCAGGGGTGCGCGGGAAGTACCACATGCGATTTGGCCGGGTACGTGGATTTCAGGGGTGCGCGGCAAGTCCCACACGCGATTTGGCCGGGTACGTGGATTTCAGGGATGCGGGGAAGTTCCACATGAGATTTGTCATGGTACGTGGATTTCAGTGGTGCGCGGGAAGTTCCACACGCGATTTGATCGTGTACGTGGATTTCAGGGGTGCGCGGGAAGTACCACACTCGATTTGGCCGGGTACGTGGATTTCAGGGGTGCGCGGGAAGTTCCACACGCGATTTGTCAGGGTACGTGGATTTCAGGGGTGCGCGTGAAGTTCCACATGTGATTTGGGCGTGTACGTGGATTTCAGGGGTGCGCGGGAAGTCCCACACGCTTTTTGGCTGTGTGCTCCCAGGTATTCCCTGTACACCCTCCACGGCCCCTGCAGGCAGCACACACCACAGGGGACTACCCTGCACACCTGCTCATGTCACCCAGCACCCCCACCCCCCAGCATCCAGGGGCACCCTCCACCAGGCCCCCACTCATGTCCCCCTGCACCCCCACCCATCAGCATCCAGGGGCACCCTCCACCAGGCCCCCACTCATGACCCCTATCACCCCCACCCCCCCACCACCAGGGGCAGCCTCCACCAGGCACCCACTCATGTCTCCCACCACCCCCACCCCCCAGCAGTGCAGGGGCACCCTCCACCAGGCCCCCACTCATGTCTCCCACCACCCAATCCCCCAGCAGTGCAGGGGCACCCTCCACCAGGCCCCCACTCATGTCTCCCACCCACCCCCACCCCCCAGCCACCATGGGCAGCCCCCACCAGGCCCCCACTCATGTCTCGCACCCACCCCCACCCCCAGCCACCATGGGCAGCCCCCACCAGGCCCCCACTCATGTCTCCCACTACCCCCACCCCCCAGCAGTGCAGGGGCACCCTCCACCAGACCGCCACTCATGTCTCCCACCACCCCCACCCCCCAGCACTGCAGGGGCACCCTCCACCAGGACCCACTCATGTCTCCCACCACCCCCAGCCCCCAGCAGTGCAGGGGCACCCTCCACCAGCCCCCCACTCATGTCTCCCACCACCCCCACCACCCAGCAGTGCAGTGGCAGCCTCCACCAGGCCCCCACTCATGTCTCCCACCACCCCCACCCCCCAGCAGTGCAGGGGCACCCTCCACCAGGCCCCCACTCATGTCTCCCACCACCCCCACCCCCCAGCAGTGCAGGGGCACCCTCCACCAGGCCCCCACTCATGTCTCCCACCACCCCCAAAACCCAGCCACCAGGGGCACCCTCCACCAGGCCCCCACCCATGTCTCCCACCACCCCCACCCCCCAGCAGTGCAGGGGCACCCTCCACCAGGCCCCCACTCATGTCTCCCACCACCCCCACCCCCCAGCACTGCAGGGGCACCCTCCACCAGGCCCACAATCATGTCTCCCACCACCCCCACCCCCCAGCCACCAGGGGCACCCTCCACCAGGCCCCCACTCATGTCCCCCTGCACCCCCACCCCCCAGCATCCAGGGGCACCCTCCACCATGCCCCCACTCATGTCTCCCACCCACCCCCACCCCCCAGCCACCATGGGCAGCCCCCACCAGGCCCCCACTCATGACTCCCACCCACCCCCACCCCCCAGCCACCATGGGCAGCCCCCACCAGGCCCCCACTCATGTCTCCCAACACCCCCACCCCCCAGCAGTGCAGGGGCAGCCTCCACCAGGCCCCCACTCATGTCTCCCACCAACCCCACCCCCCAGCAGTGCAGGGGCACCCTCCACCAGGCCCCCACTCATGTCTCCCACCACCCCCACCCCCCAGCAGTGCAGGGGCACCCTCCACCAGGCCCCCACTCATGTCTCCCACCACCCCCACCACCCAGCCACCAGGGGCACCCTCCACCAGGCCCCCACCCATGTCTCCCACCACCCCCTCCCCCAGCAGTGCAGGGGAACCCTCCACCAGGTCCCCACTCATGTCTCCCACCACCACCACCCCCCAGCACTGCAGGGGCACCCTCCACCAGGCCCCCACTCATGTCTCCCACCACCCCCACCCCCAAGCAGTGCAGGGGCACCCTCCACCAGGCCCCCACTCATGTCTCCCACCACCCCCACCCCCCCAGCAGTGCAGTGGCAGCCTCCACCAGGCCCCCACTCATGTCTCCCACAACCCCCACCCCCCAGCAGTGCAGGGGCACCCTCCACCAGGCCCCCACTCATGTCTCCCACCACCCCCACCTCCCAGCAGTGCAGGGACACCCGCCACCAGGCCCCCACTCATGTCTCCCACCACCCCCACCACCCAGCCACCAGAGGCACCCTCCACCAGGCCCCCACCCATGTCTCCCACCACCCCCACCCCCCAGCAGTGCAGGGGCACCCTCCACCAAGCCCCCACTCATGTCTCCCACCACCCCCACCCCCCAGCACTGCAGGGGCACCCTCCACCAGGCCCACACTCATGTCTCCTACCACCCCCACCACCCAGCCACCAGGGGCACCCTCCACCAGGCCCCCACTCATGTCCCCCTGCACCCCTACCCCCAGCATCCAGGGGCACCCTCCACCAGGCCCCCACTCATGTCTCCCACCCGCCCCCACCCCCCAGCCACCATGGGCAGCCCCCACCAGGCACCCACTCATGTCTCCCACCAACCCCCACCCCCCAGCCACCATGGGCAGCCTCCACCAGGCCCCCACTCATGTCTCCCACCACCCCCACCCCCCAGCAGTGCAGGGGCAGCCTCCACCAGGCCCCCACTCATGTCTCCCACCACCCCCACCCCCCAGCAGTGCAGGGGCACCCTCCACCAGGCCCCCACTCATGTCTCCCACCACCCCCACCCCCCAGCAGTGCAGGGACACCCTCCACCAGGCCCCCACTCATGTCTCCCACCACCCCCACCACCCAGCCACCAGGGGCACCCTCCACCAGGCCCCCACCCATGTCTCCCACCACCCCCACCCCCCAGCAGTGCATGGGCACCCTCCACCAGGCCCCCACTCATGTCTCCCACAACCCCCACCCCCCAGCCACCATGGGCAGCCTCCACCAGGCCCCCACTCATGTCTCCCACCCACCCCCACCCCCCAGCCACCAGGGGCCCCCTCCACCAGGCCCCCACTCATGTCCCCCTGCACCCCCACCCCCCAGCATCCAGGGGCACCCTCCACCAGGCCCCCACTGATGTCTCCCACCCACCCCCACCCCCCAGCCACCAGGGGCACCCTCCAACAGGCCCCCACTCATGTCTCCCACCCACCCCCCCCCCGGCCACCAGGGGCACCCTCCACCAGGCCCCCACTCATGTCCCCCTGCACCCCCACCCCCCAGCCACCATGGGCAGCCACCACCAGGCCCCCACTCATGTCTCCCACCCACCCCCACCCCCCAGCCACCAGGGGCACCCTCCACCAGGCCCCCACTCATGTCCCCCTGCACCCCCACCCCCCAGCCACCATGGGCAGCCACCACCAGGCCCCCACTCATGTCTCCAACCCACCCCCACCCCCAAGCCACCATGGGCAGCCCCCACCAGGCCCCCACTCATGTCTCCCCCACCACCCCCACCCCCCAGCAGTGCAGGGGCACCCTCCACCAGGCCCCCACTCATGTCTCCCAACATCCCCACCCCCCAGCAGTGCAGGGGCAGCCTCCACCAGGCCCCCACTCATGTCTCCCACCACCCCCACCCCCCAGCAGTGCAGTGGCAGCCTCCACCAGGCCCCCACTCATGTCTCCCACCACCCCCAGCCCCCAGCCACCATGGGCAGCCCCCACCAGGCCCCCACTCATGTCTCCCACCACCCCCACCACCCAGCCACCAGGGGCACCCTCCACCAGGCCCCCACCCATGTCTCCCACCACCCCCACCCCCCAGCAGTGCAGGGGCACCCTCCACCAGGCCCCCACTCATGTCTCCCACCACCCCCACCCCCCAGCACTGCAGGGGCACCCTCCACCAGGCCCACACTCATGTCTCCCACCACCCCCACCACCCAGCCACCAGGGGCACCCTCCACCAGGCCCCCACTCATGTCCTCCTGCACCCCCACCCCCCAGCATCCAGGGGCACCCTCCACCAGGCCCCCACTCATGTCTCCCACCCACCCCCACCCCCCAGCCACCATGGGCAGCCCCCACCAGGCCCCCACTCATGTCTCCCACCCGCCCCGACCCCCCAGCCACCATGGGCAGCCCCCACAAGGCCCCCACTCATGTCTCCCACCCGCCCCGACCCCCCAGCCACCATGGGCAGCCCCCACCAGGCCCCCACTCATGTCTCCCACCACCCCCACCCCCCAGCAGTGCAGGGGCAGCCTCCAGCAGGCCCCCACTCATGTCTCCCACCACCCCACCCCCCAGCAGTGCAGGGGCACCCTCCACCAGGCCCCCACTCATGTCTCCCACCACCCCCACCCCCCAGCATTGCAGGGGCACCCTCCACCAGGCCCCCAATCATGTCTCCCAGCACCCCCACCACCCAGCCACCAGGGGCACCCTCCACCAGGCCCCCACCCATGTCTCCCACCACCCCCACCCCCCAGCAGTGCAGGGGAACCCTCCACCAGGCCCCCACTCATGTCTCCCACCACCCCCACCCCCCAGCCACCATGGGCAGCCCCCACCTGGCCCCCACTCATGTCTCCCACCCACCCCTACCCCCCAGCCACCAGGGGCACCCTCCACCAGGCCCCCACTCATGTCCTCCTGCACCCCCACCCCCAGCATCCAGGGGCACCCTCCGCCAGGCCCCTACTCATGTCTCCCACCCACCCCCACCCCCCAGCCACCAGGGGCACCCTCCACCAGGCCCCCACTCATGTCTCCCACCCACCCCCACCCCCCAGCCACCAGGGGCACCTTCCACCAGGCCCCCACTCATGTCCCCCTGCACCCCCACCCCCAGCCACCATGGGCAGCCCCCACCAGGCCCCCACTCATGTCTCCCACCCACCCCCACCCCCCAGCCACCATGGGCAGCCCCCACCAGGCCCCCACTCATGTCACTCACCCACCCCCACCCCCCAGCCACCATGGGCAGACCCGACCAGGCCCCCACTCATGTCTCCCACCACCCCCACCCCCAGCAGTGCAGGGGCACCCTCCACCAGGCCCCCACTCATGTCTCCCACCACCCCCACCCCCCAGTAGTGCAGGGGCAGCCTCCACCAGGCCCCCACTCATGTCTCCCACCACCCCCACCCCCCAGCAGTGCAGGGGCAGCCTCCACCAGGCCCCGACTCATGTCTCCCACCACCCCCACTCCCCAGCCACCAGGGGCACCCTCCACCAGGCCCCCACTCATGTCCCCCTGCACCCCCACCCCCCAGCCACCATGGGCAGCCCCCACCAGGCCCCCACTCATGTCTCCCACCCACCCCCACCCCCCAGCCACCATGGGCAGCCCCCACCAGGCCCCCACTCATGTCTCCCACCCACCCCCAGCCACCAGGGGCACCCTCCACCAGGCCCCCACTCATGTCCCCCTGCACCGCCACCCCCCAGCCACCATGGGCAGGCCCCCACTCATGTCTCCCAAGCACCCCCACCCGCCAGCGACCAGGGGCACCCGCCACCAGGCCCCAACTCATGTCCCCCTGCACCCCCACCCCCCAGCCACCATGGGCAGCCCCCACTCATGTCTCCCACCCACCCTCAGCCACCAGGGGCACCCTCCACCAGGCCCCCACTCATGTCCCCCTGCACCGCCACCCCCCAGCCACCATGGGCAGCCCCCACCAGGCCCCCACTCATGTCTCCCACCCACCCCCACCCCCCAGCCACCATGGGCAGCCCCCACCAGGCCCCCACTCATGTCTCCCACACACCCCCACCCCCCAGCCACCATGGGCAGCCCCCACCAGGCCCCCACTCATGTCTCCCGACCCACCCCCACCCCCCAGCCACCATGGGCAGCCCCCACCAGGCCCCCACTCATGTCCCCCTGCACCCAGGTCCTTACAATCACCAACCATGTGCGTAATGGTCAGCCTCCACAGCCAAAAGGCCCTACCAAGTAACCCATTCACCCACATGGAAATGAAAATTACATGTTACACCCCCAACGTACATAAAGCAAATGAACCCATGTTTGTCACACACAATGGTTGCAAATGAATTTGAAAACACCCAACATGACATGCATGAAACCAATGAGATGATACCACACAGTGAAGTATGAAAACAAAAATGTATTAAAAAAATATGAATGCAAATGAAATGAAACAAACTACAATGCCAATGAAAAAAAGAAAAGGTGCATGTCCGTCCCAAAAAATGAAAAACACAAAATCCAAAACAAATGTACTTCAAAGTCACATTAAAAATGAAATCAATCCGACAGAAAAAAAAAAAAATCCATACACCATTGCTCCATGGAGAAGAAAAAATAAAATTAAAAAATAAAACAATCCAATGAAGAACTATGTACACAATATCCAAGGGTCCATGAGCCCAACTGAACAAAGGAAACCTACTAAAAACCCTAACAAAAAAGCAACTATATACAAAAAGTGGAGCTGTGTCCGTCGACTCCAAATCATAAGAATAAACAAAGGAAACCTAAAACTAAAGAACTATATACAAAGGCGGCGGGCAAGTCCAGCGGCTCACTCCGTAGTGTTCCGGGCCAGGGCATCATCAAACTCCTCGTCTATGTCCCGGAAGCGGTCCTGTTCCATGGCCCCGAGGGTCCGCAGGGACGACGCCATCTGCTCCTCCAACCCCCTGCGGATTGCCTCGAGGCACTCGGCCAGCCTCAGGGCCCTCCGCATGGAGTTCTCCGCCCTGACCATCGTGAGCCGCTCCTCTTCCGCCCGCCGCCGCTCCGCACATATCTGCTGGCCCAACCGCAGCCACACGGAAGACACTTCCTGTCCTGGGTCCTCCTGCCCTCCGGCCGATGCCTGCCCCTCCGATGTTGAAGTCCCCGAGCCATGATGCCTCCCACATTGACTCTGCTGCTGCCTCCGACGCAACTGCCTCTGCCAGCACGACGGCATCCAGGCTGATGGAATCCACCGACGCCGTCGTGCACGTGCCCTGCCTGATGATGCCGGCACATCCTCCATCTGCTGGGGTACAGTTGCTGTGGTGTCCACCCCTGCTTGACCTCCGACTCCCGACTGTGGCAGGGATGGGATCCCCACTGAGCTGGCTGCATAGGTCAGGGCAGGTCCACAGGGGGCCCTGGTGGCATCTGGGCCGGAAGACGGCAAGGAGAACGACTGGCGTATAGCCTCCACAGAGGAGGAGAGGGCCGCCAGATTGGCCGACACATGCAGGAAACCCCCGAACATGGAAGATCCCAATTGGGCCACGTCGGCACGGTGCTCTTCGTGATGATGTGCGTGCTCCTCCCGGGAAGACGCACGTCATCACGAATTGCACCCGCGCGCATCGCAACCCAATCAGGACCTTCTCCATACGGACACGGGTCCCCTCGTCCGCAGGTGGAGGGGAGTCAGGTGACATGGACATCCCCTCTACCTGCGGACGGGCCTGGGACGGGGCAACCCTGCTGATGCATGGTGGTGCACTCACAGGGTCAGGGACAGCGACATGCACAGGCCCCTCCACGGTGACCTGTGCTGCCTCCTGCCTCTGCCCCTGGACTGCACCACTTGCACCAGTAGGGATGCCCCCACCAGGCCCCATGTGTGCCCCTGTGGCGGCCTCCTCCTCCTCTGTGGAAACCACCAACCTGGATGGCTCCTCACCATCTTCCACTGTAGCAGGCCCCTGTGGGGGCTCACCCACCCCTTCCGCTGCAGCCGTGGGGGCATCCCCGCCGCCTTGCTCCACAGCGCCGTCTCCGCCCTCTTCTTCACTAGCCGCTGCGTAGAGGGAGACAAAGAACACAAGCATCAGGGTACTGTACAATGGTCCCCTAGGCAATAGCAGATGAGTACCACTGTCAAAGTACACTTCCATCATGTCCCTCCACAACACATGGGTCAGTCCAGGCAAAACACACACAGTAACAGGCATGGTGCATGCCATGGACATTTCCATACATGTCCAATGGACTCTTGAAACATACAATGATATGGAACTCACATGCATCATCGGTCATGCCTATCACATGCACACACTTCACCTCAGTCACATCCATCTGGCCCCATAGACCCCAAACACAGTGGATACAAGGGTAACTAGGCTGCATCAGTAAATGTGTCATGCATCCATGACATGCACAAGACACAGACACGCAGGTCAGGCACACAGACATGGCTACCATATATGTACCTGCCATCAGCACCCATCCCTCACCCCCACCCATGTCCAGGAACAGAGACTGGCATGCTCTCATGTCTAAAATCTGCATAGGGCTCCACATGTGGCATTTAAACACATGCAACAACCATGTGGTTCACACATCACTGGTCGCACATGCATTACCATGATGTCCCTGCACACATACATGCATACATGGCCTATGTCACACATACAGGCAAGTATCAGACAACCAGCACACCGCAACATGCCCTGTCTCACACAGCAATGCTTGGACACTTACCGCTCAACTCCAGACGGCTCTCCCTCTCAAGGATCTGGGCGTGGAGCGCTGGGCGTACGCGTTCCAGGACCCTCATCTGGATGGAACTCATGCAGCCCCGGCCCCCCTCCACGAGGCGCCGGGCCTTCACGAGGGTCCTGGACCTCAAGTCCTCCCAGCGCTTCTTGATCTTCTGGACGTCGCGGGTTGCCACCCACTCCGTGTTGATGGCAACCACTCAGTCGGCCCAGATCCTCTCCCGTTCTTCCTTGCTGGCGCGGGACGATCCAAAGAGGGCATCATACTGCCCCAGGACATGCTCCACCAGGACACCAACTTCGGTGGCAGTGAAGCTGGTGCCCCTCTGCCCCTCTGGCCTGGGGTTGCCACTGGTGCCAGATGTGGAAGTGCCCGACATGGCAACCCCAGAGGCAGGTGTGGGTGGGCAACTGGGTCCTGGGGCTGGGCTGTGGAGCGATGTAATCCCAGTCGGGAGTCTTCAGTTCCAGCAGGGGTGGACACAGCAACTGGACCCCTGCAGATGGCTGATGTGCAGGCACCAAATGGCAGGGCACGGTGGCAGCAGGCAGGAGGCAGGCAGGCAGCAGCAGATGGCACGTGGGAGGCAGCTCGGGGCACTGGGGGGCAGTAATTCGGCCTTCTGGGCAGGAGCGTGGTCTTCCGTGTGTTTTCGCGTGGCCAGCTTGATACGGCCCTCAGCGCGTAAGCGCGTCTGTGACGTGACCCGCACGGGTGTTTCCCGCACAGCACATGATGACAGAGCACACGTGGAAAGACTGCACGTCAGAGTGTCATCGCGTGTAATTGGACAGCACGTCAGAGTGTCATCGCGTGTAATTGGACAAAAGTGCGCGTACACGCGATTGGCCTATGTACGTGTATATCAGGGGTGCGCGGGCACTTACACACGCAAGTACGTCAGCGCACCTGTATCCCGGGGTGCGTGGGAATTTCCACACGCTATTGGCCTGGGTACTGGATTTCAGGGGTGCGCGGGTCACACGCTCGCCTACAACACGCGCAACGCATAAATTTGCACGCTAACAAAATAACAAACCCAGGATGAACATACCGTTCCTAGAAGCAGTGGGCGTGGGCTACCAGAGGAGGAGGAGGAGGATAGTCAGAGCCAGAATATTCACACCCAGAACCAGCCTTTTCGGAATGCCTGATGACCAGGTGTATGGGAGGTACAGGTTTCCACCACACATAATACTGGACCTGGTGAGTGAGTGGGAGGATGACCTCACATCACCCACCCTGTGCTCCCAAGCACTCAGCCTCCTGGAGAAGGTCCTCAATGTACTGCACTTCTTAGCCACTGGATCATTTCAGCGGACAAGTGCCATAGTGGGTGAGGTATCACAGGCCACCCAGTCACGCTGTCTACACCAGGTCTTGAACATCATCACTGCACGCCCATCAGTCCGCAGGCACATATACCTGCCCAGAACACCTGCAGAAAGGCATGCTGCCGCCCTGGATTTTTACGGTGTGGCACGATTCCCCAAAGTGCTAGGTCCCATGTGGCTCTACGTCCCCCCAGGGCATCAGAGCACATCTATAGGAACCGCAACCACTGGCATTCCATCAATGTGCAGGTAGTATGTAATGCCAAGGGAATCATCACCTCAGTATATGCCAACTATCCCGGGTCCACCCACGACAGCTTCATTTACCGAATGTCCACCCTAAGCCAGGACCTAGAAGCTGGGCGGCATGGCGATACATGGCTGCTTGGTGAGTATGAATGCCACTGCACATGCATGCATGTCAGATACTGAGCAACCCCACCAATGATACCAATCACCACCTCCACAGGGGACAGTTCCTACCCTCTCAGCCCCCACATGATGACGCCAATTCGGAACCCCACCACGCCACCCCAGGTAAGATATAACACAGCCCACATTACAACCCAGGGCATAGTGGAGCGCACATTCGGAGTGCTAAAGTCACGCTTTCGCTCCCTTGACCGTTCTGGCGGGCAGCTGTTGTACGCTCCCCCAGTAGTGTGCAGGATCATAGTGGCAGCACGTGTCCTGCACAACGTTGCAACAAGCCGGGGCCTGGCCGTGGACATGGTGGTGGCCCCACATCCCCAACCACATGCACAGCCGCTGCGCATGGGAGGGGAAAGGGCACGGGGGGAGGCAGCCCGTACACAGCTAGTGGCTAATTACTTCACATAGAAATCACACCCCTGTGGAGTGCACACTGCCCTGGCACATTCCATCTGACAATCAATGATGACTCAACCTGACACTGATCCTGAATGTCTGGAGAATCAACCGTGAAAACCATATCAGCCTGAGATTGTTCACCTGGCAGTGTTACAATGTGTGCATCCCTACCCACACAGACACCACCAATGCAGTTTTGTGAAGAAACACATTCAAGCAGCTAAAATGAATACCCACTTGCAAAATGCAACAAGAGGACAGTGCGATGTCAGCCAACCCATCCCCAGCACCGCCACACGACACACCGTGCCATGTCATGCTATTTGCAGGTAAACAAAGTAATCCCCACAAAGTGACACTAGTGTCACAATGTACAGTGTCCCTAATTGAAACTTGCAACACCTGAAATGCTCACAGTAATGCAGGACCAACAACAAACTTGAGCAGGTAGTACCATTAACATGACATCACAAATGTAATAAATTAGTAGTCTCACCACCTGGAAATGCCTGCACTCCCACCACTACCAACTGTGCAGTGTTGGCGCCATGTAGAGTTGTAGGTGCACTGCTGCCAACATGGACCCCATCTCCAAACTAGAGGGCCTTGTGTAGACATGAGGAAGGGACCTGCAAATTGGGAGGTAGACACAGATGATGAGTTACACATCAATGCAACATGCAGTGTACAACACAACAGCAATATGCACTAGGAATGTATACACAGTATTGACTAGACAACCCACACATGTAGTGGGAGTCCAATGTCACCATGAACGTCAATGTCACTTGGGCACACCCTTTGCAAGCCCATGGAAACGGGAAGCAGGAGGGGTGTGTGTGACTCAAACCCAAGCATCTGAACCAAATACATGACAAGCCTGCATGTGCCCAGCCACAATGCAGCGTATGCCCACAGGAACCACGGAAGGCAACAAATTGTCCCAAAAAAATTGGGAAAAATAAAAATAAAAATAAAAATTAAAAAAAATCAAAAATGGCCATTGATGGGCCCGGGGGGGTTGGGGAGGCCACCCAGGAGGTCCGAGGACAGGGTGCACACCAAAACCCACCTGTGTGGATCCTGGGAAAAAAAAACACCTCCATGGGCTCATGGCCCACACGGCTACCCTATTGTGGGAGTATCACTGCTGTCGCTATTATCACCCTGTGCAGCTGCATCCGGAGGTGGTTGCACTATGGGAGGCAGCCCACGCAAGGCCCTAGTCTGCTCCTCCATGGCTGCAAGCATGCAGGTGTGGTAGGTCTCGTTCTGGAGGATGAGTGTGCGGAGGTCCCCATGCAACAACTCACGAGATGCCCAGACCTCCGCCCTCGTTGCCTGCATCTCAGCTGAGAGCGTACGGGTAAGACGCTCCAGCTGCTGTTCTGTCCTTTGGTTTGTTGAAGCCTCAAGCTCAACAAGAGTCGTCCTGAGGTGAAGGAGCTCCTGCCTCAGGGCTTCCCTGTGGCCCTGGGACTCTATGGAGATGGCCTCCTGCAGAGTCGCCAGTGCCGCCCGCCTGTCCCTGTTGGATGCCAACATGTCCTCCCTGTGTGACTGGCAGATGGAGTCGGTTGCCTGCTGTAGTCGCTCCATCAGCCTTTCAGGGGGGACAATGGAAGTGGCCACCCTATCCATGGCGTGAGCCATCATCTCGGATGATGCTGCCTGTTGGGTTGCCATACCGTAAATGGATTGCTCCCATGCGGTATTGCCAGGTGGCGTACGGCCACCACGTCGGCGGGCACCACACCTGTCTGGGGCAAGGCGAACTGTGCCTTGCTGTGCCGGCACTGCCTGAGGCTGCAGGACTGCATTCCCCCTCTGATCTGCTGGCCCAGGAACAGGATCAGATGTTGCGGAGTGTGACCCTGCATTCGTAACCACCAAAGGCGTAGCTGCCAACACTGACATCCCCATTGAGGGTTCTGACCCTGGTGCAGGTGGGTGGGACAGAACAGAATCCCTCCCTGGAACACTCACCTGCGACGGCACGTAGGTCCCATCATCCGAATCAACACCTGAGTACAGCTCGGGGGAGGTGCAGCCAGAGACACCCCTTGAGAGCACGACCTGCAGCACTTGTGGGTTCTCACCCACCACCCCACCACGTCCCTCACTGGTGGTTGGTCGGCCCTCGGACCCCTCCTGGGTCTGCACCATCTCCACAACCCCAGCAGTATCAGGTGCGTCTTCCCCTGCAAAGACATAAAAACAAAGAAATGGAAACAGGCATTAGCACCATGGCAAACAATGAGGGCTGAGAAGCAAGAGAACCAGTACTTGATTGACACATGTCCCACATGACTAAAACCCTCCCATGCATGCACCCTCACTGCGTATGAAGGGGAGGCAAATGCCACACATTGATGACACCAAGATGGAAGATGAACACATTTTCTGCATGCTGCCTGGCAGTGGCATCACACATTGGCCTGTGATTGCCAGGTGAAACACACATGCCATTACACAGATGGCATGTACCATTGCTATTGAGTGAAGATGGAGAGGAGGGCAGCACCTATTCATTCAGTCCAGTTCCCGCATGTTATAGCTTTTCTAATTCAAACAGGTCAGATTTTTCACTTGGAGCTGCCAGTCCAAAATGGTCCAATTGCACAGGGAGATGTGTGAACAAATGATATCCAAGTAACAAAGTCACTCCACTTTACCATAGCCATGTCAGACATGTGACTAGAGGACTGCGAAATGCCTAGTAAAAGTGGTGGAATGCAAACAATCTGACTGAATGAACAGTGAAAAATAAGCAACAATGTTGTGGCAAGGTGACACTTCAAGGGCAACTGGCGTGCAGTTGGGCTAGATGTCTACTGTTGGCAGAAGGGATACTGCTATGGCCAAATGCAGCTGCGCAGGATGTATTGCATGAAGCACATGGCTGACCCATACGACTCAGGCGCACACACTCTCACCTGGCACACAAACAGAAGCCCTCACACACACACCATGCACATGGATGACACACACATGCATGTGCACTCACCGGACAATGCCTCGTAATCAGGCAGATCTCCCACGCCTTGGGTCTGTTCCTCCGTGACGTAGGTCCCAGCGACTGACTCATGTGGAGTGAGTTCCATGTCTACTACTGGAGACCCACCTCCAGTCACTAGAGTTGCGGCATGACTTGAGGCCAGCTTACTCTTTGCCCCGCGCTTTAGGTCATTCCAGCGCTTATAGCAATCATTGGCTGTGCGCCTCACGATTCCAAGGGCATTTACGATGTCCTCAACGGTCTGCCAGTGTGCCTGGCATTGTGCAGGTGTGGTCTTGGATCCTGCAACAATGACCATCTCGTTATCATGTGCGGACACATACTCGACAAGTGCATTCAGTTCGTCATCCGTGAAGCTGGGCTTCCTCGACGGGCCGGGCTGTGTAGCTGTGTCTGGGGCATCAGCCTGTGCCGGTCGAGCACTCTTCCTCTTCCGCTTGGAAGGTGGTGGTGATCCTGAGTGTCCTGCGCCGCTCTGGACACTAGGGGCAGGAGCCCTGGTGGACTCTGTATCAGGAGTGTGTGATTGCACACTCAGCATGGGAGTTGGTGCAGGCATTGGCTCAAGTGTAATGGTGTCAGGGGGAATGTCAGCAGGATGGACTAGGACCGACACTGTCCTGGCTGGGTGTGTGAGAGCTGGGGTGGATGGAGCCACAGCTGCCCCTGCAGCCTCTCCGCCCTGCCTACTTGGGGCAGCAGATGACCTTGCTGCCCCAGATGCACGTGGCATAATGACATCAACGTGCACCAGCGCACGTGTCATAGGCCTGCTGACCTGGAAGTCAGCCATGGAGTCAGCCAGGTCTGGTGCCACAATGGGCAGGTCCAACAAGGGCTGAGCATGGATGGTGTCAGCCACATCAGCCTCAACGGAAGGGGGGGGGATTATGGGTGCCCTTGACTGGTCCTCCACACATGGGGGGACAGGCTCACCCTGCAAGTAACAACCACGTCCCCTACCGGATCCACCACGGCCACCACTTGTGGCTCTTCCACCTTTGCCACCCTTACGGAATCCTCGCCTCCCAGCCATGGCACTGATGATAATGAGCGTATTGGTGTGGCTGTAAACTATTGTCCTGGGCAATTGGGGGTCAAAGGGGTTGGGTACCAGATGGTAATTGTACCCTAGTGCTCTAGCAAGGCTGAATGTAACCCCTGGGGAAAGATGACGGGTCACGCTACGCACAGGAGCCCCAAAAAAGGGAGATGACGTGCACGCAACCCCTCCTAGACCACGTGTGCAGAAAGAAAAGCCTGCACTACGCTGTGGCACCCAGTAACACAAGAATGAACGTATGCGTGTCACACGCAGCCTAGAATGACATCTGAAGGCGACACACGGGGCAAGCAGAGATGTTAGATACGTGCGTGACTCACCGTCTGCCAGGAAAAAGAGCATGAAAAAGGAGCGCGTTTGGTTGGCAACACCCCCGCCAAAAGAAAATTTGTACGCTGTCTGAGGAGACAGGACAACAGTAGAAGGGAACACTGTTTGAGGGAACAGGCCCAGGTAAACCAGTAAAAGAGAAAAAAGAGAAAAAGCTGTCAGAGGTAACAGGGAATACGAACTTGAAACGCCGTGAAGTAAACCGCGTGTGAAATGACAAGAAGTACAGAATTCACCCACTCGCTCTCCACGAAAAGCACGTACAAGGAAATGGTGTTCTACACGTACCATTTATACAGGCCCACACGTCCAGCGTCACGTCCAGCGTCACGTCCAGCTGCCCCTGCACTGCTGGGGGGTGGGGGTGGTGGGAGACATGAGTGGGGGCCTGGTGGAGGCTGCCCCTGGTGGCTGGGTGGTGGGGGTGGTGGGAGACATGAGTGTGGGCCTGGTGGAGGGTGCCCCTGCAGTGCTGGGGGTGGTGGGAGACATGGGTGGGGGCCTGGTGGAGGCTGCCCCTGGTGGCTGGGAGGTGGGGGTGGTGGGAGACATGAGTGGGGGCCTGGTGGAGGGTGCCCCTGCACTGCTGGGGGGTGGGGGTGGTGGGAGACATGGGTGGGGGCCTGGTGGAGGATGCCCCTGGTGGCTGGAGGGTGGGGGTGGTGGGAGACATGAGTGGGGGCCTGGTGGATGGTGCCCCTGGTGGCTGGGTGGTGGGGGTGGTGGGAGACATGAGTGTGGGCCTGGTGGAGGGTGCCCCTGGTGGTTGGGGGGTGGGGGTGGTGGGAGACATGAGTGGGGGCCTGGTGGAGGGTGCCCCTGCACTGCTGGGGGTGGTGGGAGACATGGGTGGGGGCCTGGTGGAGGCTGCCCCTGGTGGCTGGGAGGTGGGGGTGGTGGGAGACATGAGTGGGGGCCTGGTGGAGGCTGCCCCTGGTGGCTGGGGGGTGGGGGTGGTGGGAGACATGGGTGGGGGCCTGGTGGATGGTGCCCCTGGTGGCTGGGTGGTGGGGGTGGTGGGAGACATGAGTGTGGGCCTGGTGGAGGCTGCCCCTGCACTGCTGGGGGGTGGGGTTGGTGGGAGACATGAGTGGGGGCCTGGTGGAGGGTGCCCCTGCACTGATGGGGGGTGGGGGTGGTGGGAGACATGCATTGTTGATCAGTAGTGCAAGGTGACATGTGGGTTGGCTGGGGGGCATGCCCATGGTGGATGGGCTGCCTGCGGGACATGAGCAGGGGTGCAGGGTAGTCCCCCGTGGTGTGGGCTGCCTGCAGGGGCTGTGGAGGTTGTGGAGCGTACACCTGGGAGGACCCACACGGCCAATTCACGTGTAGTACTCCCCAGAACCCCTGAAATACACGTACCCTGCTGAAATCATGTGTGGAACTTCCCGCGCACCCCTGAAATACACGTACCATGCTGGAATCGCGTGTGGAACTTCCCGCGCACCCATGGAATACACGTACCCTGCTCGCACTGGCCCAATCGTGTGTGGAACTTCCCGCGCACCCCGGAAATACACGTACCCTGCTGAAATCGCGTGTGGAACTTCCCGCGCACCCATGGAATACACGTACCCTGCTCGCACTGGGCCAATCGCGTGTGGAACTTCCCGCGCACCCCTGAAATACACGTACGTTGCTGAAATCGCGTGTGGAACTTCCCGCGCACCCCTGGAATACAACTACCCTGCTGAGATCTCGTGTGGAACTTCCCGCGCACCCATGGAATACACGTAGCCTGCTCGCACTGGGCCAATCGCGTGTGGAACTTCCCGCGCACCCCTGAAATACACGTACCCTGCTGGAATCGCATGTGGAACTTCCCGCGCACCCCTGGAATACACGTACCCTGCTGAAATCCCGTGTGGTACTTCCCGCGCACCCATGGAATACACGTACCCTGCTCGCACTGACCCAATCGCGTGTGGAACTTCCCGCGCACCCCTGAAATACACGTACCCTGCTGTAATCGCGTGTGGAACTTCCCGCGCACCCCTGGAATACACGTACCCTGCTGAAATCGTGTGTGGAACTTCCCGCGCACCCCTGAAATACACGTACCCTGCTGAAATCGCGTGTGGAACTTCCCGCGCACCCTTGGAATACATGTACCCTGCTTGCACGGGGCCAAACGCGTGTGGAACTTCCCGCGCACCCCTGAAATACACGTTCCCCGCTTGGCGTTTGCTGTTTGCCAGCCCGGTGAACTGGTCCAGGGTTAGCGCAGCCCTTTGCGTTGATTTAGCGATTTTGATGGCTTTTCCTTGCGCGAGGGCGTTCTTGGGGGCGTTACTGGCGCTGCTGCAGGGTCGCTGCGATTCTCTGCGCCACGGCTGGTTTGGGAGCCTAAAATCCATGAATACGCTGTGCGCGGAAATCAGTTTTGGCGCACGTGCCTGGCGCAGACAATCGCACGCGGACACTCTGCGCCAGACGCTTGCGACACTTTTCTGCGAAATTCTATGAATTACCCTCTTATTTTTCTCATACGATTGCATTGGGATTAGCATTAATTTAGGCGGGAGACAGTTAAAAATGGTGAAATTTTTCAATGTAAAATCGAGTCTCGCGCGTAAATTGGGAGGGTTGGCATGTATGTGTAGGTTATACGGGAGACAGTAAAAAATAGAGTGATTTTTCAATGAAAAATCAGGAGTCTCGCGCTTAAATCGGGAGCGTTGGCATGTATGTATTGGCTATGCAGATTTAGTGGCATTCATTTGTTTATATGGAATCATAAGAGTTTTACATGTATTCTGAATAAAATATGCATACCTGTACTTTGTAATCATGGATGTGGATATGCATGGAGCTGTAAGTAGAAATCTTCGAGACTTGTACAGTAGTTTTTGTATTAGGTGCTTTCCAATGATATGAGACTTGTATTCAGAGTGATCAACAGTACATTTGAAGTGCAGAACTCTGATGAATGAGTTAGATGTAGAGGTCTTGGATGTGATTGGTGGATGATTGTGTGACTGCTTAGGTGTATCCAATGAGGGAATGGAACCGAGAGTGATGTGGAAAGGGTAGAAGGGCTGGGTAAAAGTTAAGTGCCACGCGGACACCGCGGCTGTCTGCGAGTAGGGCATGCCACATACAGGTTTTTCCAGCAAATCCAGCATGGAAAGGGGACTGTAGAGATCAGCCAATCAGATGTTGATATTGTTGATTTGTGTAGAAAGAGAGTGTGTGTAGTGAAGATGGCAGAGGTGGAGCAAGTCAGGGTGTTGGTGCTCAGAGATATGTTTGTCCATGGTTTACAACAGTATTCTCAATGCAGGCATGTGGCAAACAATTTCAATGTTAGAGGAGTGGAGGTGGTGTGGAGCGCTGTGACTGACTGCAATGTAGAGGCAATTCTGCAAGTTTGTAGAGATATGCGTAGGATGAACAGTCCCCATGTTGTAGTTTTGAACTATGGTGCTTTCTATTTGGGCTACGTGAGTTCCCCTACTTTGTTGGCAGATTTGGAACAGTTGGTACAAGCAGTAATCAACATCCTTCCAAATGCAAAAGTATTTTTTTCTGCATTACTACCTAGAGCAATATGGGACAACAGTTCGGTTTTTTGTCCTCAACAAAACATTGCTAGGTGTGCAATCAATCGAGGCATGCATGCTTTCATGCTAAGAGCTGGTATGTTTTTCTGTAACAACGAGAATATTGTTTCAAGTAATGCTTCTTATTTTGAAACAGATGGTGTTTCTTTATCTTTTTTGGGAAATGCGATGTTCTTTTGGAATGTAAGGGTTGCTTTGGAACAGGTTATGTGAAGATTTTAGTTGTAAAATAAGAAGAAAAAAAAACAAAAATACAAAATAACAGGTGTCTGTTAGGCATCTGCAAAAAAAAAACGGCTCTTTTAGAGCCCACCTTAAAGGGAAAATGGGGAACACTTTTTAAATGTACATTCACCACGCTCAGATCTTCTACATGTCCGCGGACATGGCGGTAGTCTGCGGACAGCGCCTATTACATATGGGCATTCTGGGGTGGAGAGGCATGCAAATGAGAATGAGCAGAGCTAGGGTTTGGTCAGTAAAGTTTAGTGGGTGTGTTGTGTAAGGAGAGATTTAGTGAGGATGTCTTTTTCCTGAGAGAGGAACAGATAGCTTTGGCTGTATGTTTTCTAAAAAAGATTATCTGGATTTTGGACACTCATGGATACATTGGTTGGAGGTGCAAGCAGAACGTCGTGGTGTATATGCAGATATTGGATTCTCTCATGTGGAAGTGTACTGGCATGGGGTGCATGGAATGAAATGGCTGGACTTGGTACCACTCTGTGCTACTTTACAGATAGAGCGTCATCCTGACATAATTATAATTCATTGTGGAGGGAACAGTTTAGGACATGTGTCTGGAATTTCTTTGCAATTTGCAATGAAAGAAGGACTTGAGAAGGTCATGGACATGTTTCCAAATTCCCAAGTAATTATTTCTCGTATTGCGGCAAATGTGGCTGCGTTCTTCTTCATTTGGTCCACATTTGTGATGTCATCTTTGATGTCCTGGGTGTTAGTCTTAAGCAGTGCACGGGGGTGGCGTGAGTTATGGCTGCTTAGCTTATCATAACTGGCGAAAAAAACTTTTTTAATTTTTTTTTTTTTTACAGGGCCTGTGTAGCAGCCCTGTAGTTATGGTTAAGTTGCTCAACTCATTGAAAGAACACTTTTGGGTGGCTTATAACTTTGCCCCCCCCCAGATGAATCTTCACCAAACTTTGCAAAAAAGTATATGGGCCTGTTTGAGATCTTTTTTGGGCTATATTTATTATCTTGTGGTATTTTGGTATAGTTGCATTTTGTTTGCTCCTGATAATATATCGTGGTAAACCTATTGGGGTATCTTTTTAAAAAGTTGTAGAAAGTTGATAGAAGTGTTTAGAATTATACTAGGAGGTGGGGAATGACACTGTTTTCACTTGGAACTTCCTAGATTGAATGAAAATGCTGCTATGTTAAGGGTGAGTGTGATATCAGGAAGTTGGAGTAAATTAGGGTTCACTGGTAAAAACCTATGAAATTCAGTGAAAACGTTTTGTTAAAGGGACGTTGTTGTTACAATTAAAACCAAAAAACACTTGAAATTATGGTAAGCTAAGCACCCATAGCTTGCGCCACTACTGTGCACTGCTAAGACTAACACCCAGGACATCAACAAAGACATCACAAACTGCTTGCCTCAGGTTATATCAGACTGATATTTATCCTGGATAAAACAGAGGGTGAAGACTTGATAGGTATATTAAATAATCTCTTTGTTGAACTGCTTTCTGAGGATCTGTCAAGAAAATGGAATTAGATAGGGTGCATAAGGTCACCCCATTCAGACCTAACCATGACAGTGAATGCCCCAGAGACATTGCATTCAAATGGCAGAGCTAATTAATCAAAGAAAACGTTTATGAGCAGTCAGAGTGCAAGGACAATTTGAATCTCAATGCTTTACAATTCAGCATTTTCTGGACTTCTACTCTGGCTCTTCAGGATAGAGGCGGCCATAAACAGGTGGGTGATAGACCCGTTGAAAATGTCGTCCATTTATGATTGCACTTCCTAACTGCTCTGGACTTTAAGTATCTATCCAAGCTGCAAAAAAATCATGACATTGGAGAAAGGATGTAAAGGGTTGGGGATAGACTTTCCTATGCAATCAATCAACTGAGATATGCCAACAGCTCTCCTGCAATGGAGAAACATTTGGACACCAGCATGCACTAAAAAGGCAAATATGTTCAGGGGAAAATTGAGACTCCAAAATCCTCAAGTGGGTCCATATCTTGAGAACCATCCCATGGTCAGTGAGTTGTCATTGCTCATACCCATGATGTTACGTGATGATATGCTAGCAGCTAAATTGGAGGTTTAGGAATACTATTTTGACAGTTCAATATACACCATGTCCTTTTGGGTGGGATGTTCTGGAAAAAAACATTTGTCCCGACACTCAGAACATAATTGTGGTTTAGTAAGTGGCTGCTTTTGAGGGCCTGGGAGGATTCCAGCCTGACAATGTTAAGTTGTTCTCTTGGTTCTATGTGATATTGTTGAATTGTGAAGGCTGCACACCAAAAAGGCCTATTTTATTCCTCTGATTTTGTTTGGCCTTCAATAGTCAAAATATATCACTATTTTGGGGGGATTCCTCCCCCTGAGCACGCTTACACCCAATCCTGCCCTCACACCTTAAAACAGGGGTTTCCCCTCTTTACTCCCTGTGTGTTCCCCATCAAATACATTACCCTAAACCCCCATCACAGACACACACACACACACACACACACACACACTAAACTAATAAGGCTTTCTACTCAGCTGATGAATCAAATAATAATACATTGTCTTCTTATATTGCTGGACCTTCCTTGTTGCAGAGTTCTCACATTCAATGAGACATCCTGGATGAACCCATTCAAAAGAAGAAGTACTACTGGTGATACAATCTTTGAAACCAAACAATACATGGACCTGTTTCATTGTTGAACTCATTCATTGAGACAGGTAGCATTTCTTGATCAACAAGTGAGGCAGTAAATGGGCGGTGAATAGTCTAATCTCCAAAAGGGGCAAATCTCCTGATCAATGTTGGTTATATCGTACAGCTCTTAAATCTGGATGCGTATATCTTCATGAAGGTTTGGCAACCAGATTAGAGGAAATACAGCCAAATGTCCCCCAATATCAAGCAGGCTTTGTCGAGGGTCAGAAACCTATGATAATATAAGGTAGGTAGCCCACCTACCATATAAGACTAAAAGGTCCCTGAACACTCAGTCAGTACAGGTAATATTAGAGGTTGAAAAGCATTTGACAGGACAAACTTGCCATTTTATGGAAATACTAAAATAAATAGGGTTTGGTGAAACATTCTTAACACAAATGACCCACATTTTCACCAATCCTACCACTAAATGGCAACCTTTATGCGTTTTGATTTGGACGGGGAAATGAGAAAGGGTTGAACCCTCTCACAACTGTAGTTTTTCCTTCCTGTGCTATGTTTGTGAAGACTAACCTTGATATTTACGAACTAAAATGTGTCCAATTTAAATTGTAATTAATCCATGTTTGCAGACATCTTTCTATTAATATTACAGAGCCCTAATGTGTACCAACTGGCCCACCTAGATTTAAATATATAATGCTTAGAGATTTCAGATATAAAATTAATTATGTGAAATCAAAACTCAGAAGTAGCATTACCACCTGATCTGAAATATAAAATAGATGGAATTGAACCCAAAGCATTAATGTTAGGTGTACATCTTACACTAACTGATACAAATGTACATGCAACAACTATATCTGTATTAGCTCAAATACAGCGGGACAAGGCTAATTTAAAGAAATGTATTACTTCGTATTTCAGCAGGATCGATGTCATCAAGATTAATGTATTGCTAGGCCTCCTTTACACCGTCAAAGTACTCCCAATGCATCCTCTTATGTAAGAGCTACACAACTTTTAAAACACAATCATAACTGGGCATGTAGCCAGGTCAGAATTCCAAAACGATAATTCAAGCGCCTTTGGAAAGTGGAGGCACGCAATGGCCTGACTTATTCACATATTATCAGGTGGCACAGCTATGAATATTGGGGCGTTTCGTATAGAGTGGAACTTACTAAACAATTGTAGTACATGGTTACATCTGTGAGTGATTCCTCCCTATTGCACATTCTATAGCTAGTCAAACAGCCTCAGCCTCACTCAGTGTAGCTAAACTTGGTCACTAAAGTGGTGTTAGAGGTATGGGGTAGTCTTGCACTCTCCTCGAGGCTTGTGATGTTCCCTCACCATGATTCCTGAAACACAAAAGTCCAAACTATCCTTATAACCTTGAGGTTTTCCACTGTGGTGGCAGGTTAGGGAGTGGTGCATCTCTGACCTATTTAAAAATGTGCAAATCAAACTGTTTCCAACATGTAAGCATGACACCCATATTTCATAGGGTGCTCACCACTTGTACTTCTACATGAGGCACTGGGTCATGATAGTGCCATTTTGGGATAAGATATGATATGTCATTTATAACACACATTTACACAAGTGTTTCTAGGCGTGACAAGACAAGAAGGGGGAAACAGAGTGTGGACAAACAACAATCTTAGTAGGCCTTGTGTCATTCAGATCACACAGGTGCAGGGAAGTGGATTGGGAGAAGTGCCAAAAGGAGGTTGGGGGGTGGAGAAGTGCAGGTAATCAAAAAGTGCTGCCAGTGGGTTGCTCAGGGCAGTTAATAGAAAGTGCAGCCAACGGGTGACTCATAAGTACAGAGAGAGTGGACTGTAGGGTTACAGATACAGACCACAAGTGCTGGGGGAGTCAGGAGGCAGTGCAAGGTGCAACTGGACATGTGGGGACCTTTGCTCAAGTTCAGAGGGTGGCCAGGTGACCAGTGCGTGGACAAAACAAGTCATCAGCATGGGAGAGGAAGAGAGAAAGCAGAAGCGAAGAGGAAGGGTTTAATTTGCTTCCGGAACCAGATGTGGTTCTGCTCAAATTTGAGAGAGGCAGTGAGGCTGTTCCAGAGGGAGGCCCCAGCCGAAGAATGAGATTTGCCCCCAACTCTCTGCTTGGAAAAGCAAGTGACCCTCAGAGAGTTGGAGGTGGATGAGAGGAGAGCTTGAGAAGGGGTTAGGATGGGAGCGTTGGAGGTAGTGCAGTCCCAGGCCCCAGGAAACCTTGTTAACTTGTTAACGATGCAGAGGGTCTTGAACATGATCCTTGCTGCCACTGGGAGCCAGTGGAGAAATGTCAGTGCTGGGGAGAAATATCCCTGGGCTTGAGGCCAAGGACAAGACTTTCAGTCCTGCTCTGAATAAGTTGTAGAGAACGGAGGCAGGGAGATTTAGAAAGAGGCTATTGTAGTAGTCCAGCCTAGAGAGGACCAGAGTTCTGGAGACAGTGAGCTTCTGGGAGGAAGTGAGGAAAGGAAATATACCTCTTAGGAGGTGCAGCTGATAGTTTGACTTCTTAGCGATGTCACAGATAAGAGGAGAGAAGGAGAGGGTGGAGTTGAAGATGATTCCAAAGTTCTTAGCCTCACAGGTAGGAGTAGAAAGAGGGCCGAGAGTGGGCAGCTATAGAGAGAGAGGAAAGGAGGGAGCTGGTGTTCCAATGAGGAGGATCTTAGACTTACTGGCATTAAAGCAGAGATAATTGGTGACCCGCACCCCTCCTGGATTGTGGACAGATAGTCTGGAATGAGATAAGGAGTAGAGGTGGCCGAGGGGAGCCTGAAAGAGAACTGGGGGTCATCTGCATAACAATGAAAGTTGGAGCAGAGAGCAGCGATGTGCTGGGCAAGGTGCCAGGTATTGGTTGAATAGCCAGGGAGAAAGGTTAGACCCCGGAGTACAATATAGGTAGAGAGAGATAGAAGAGATGAAGGTCCCAGCTGGACCTGGAAGAGTCAATCAGTGAGAAAGGAGGTCATCCAGGGCAGGGCCTGATCAGTGATACACAGGTTATCACAGAGGTGACTGAGCAGGATGGCATGGTTGACCCTCTCCAAAGCAGAGGAAAGATTGTGAAGAATAAGGACAGCTGTAAGGTTAGAATCAAGGTTAGAGAGCAGGTCTTCACGGATGTTCAGGAGACCCATCTACGTGCTACTGGCTACTCTGAAGCCATATGGGTGGTCATGAAGAAAACCAGCAGATTCCGTGTGAAGATTAAGTTGGGAGATGGCCAGTTTTTCCAAGAGCGTGCCCAGGAAAGGAGTGATGAGATCGGACGATAGTTAGCCAGAGAGGAAGGATCAGCAGAGGGCTTCTTAAGGAGTGGGGGCACAAGGGTGTGCTTAAGTGGGGAAGGGAAGGTTCCAGTGGCAAAAGAGTGATTGCATAAATCAGCCATGGCTGGATTAAAGGTGTCTATGTGGTCCTTGATAGTTCAGGATGGACCGGGAAGAACCTGTTTTTGCGAGACTTTCATAGATCAGACTTGTCTAGAAAAGTTGTCAGGGGTGAAAAGGGGAAAAAAAGAGAAGGGAGGAGGAGAGGAGACCAGAGGCAGTCCAGGAGTGGAGGAGGAGGAGAAGGAAGAGGAAGAGGAAGAGGAAGTGGAAGAGGAAGCAAGGGTGGACAGGATGTCCTGAGTTTTAGTGATGAAATGAGAAGCCAAAGCCATACAGAGAGCATAGGAGGGAACAGGAGCGGTAGAGACTGCAGCAGGATTGGCCAGCTCCTTGCAGAATATAAGGGTTTGGCCAAGTTGTTAGATGCCGCAGAGACACGGGCTTGGATGTGTGCTCTCTTCTTGGCGAGGACAGAACGTATATACTGCCTTTGGAGCAGGCAGCAGGCCAGTTTGTCAGAGGGTGCACCTGTAGCCCTGCACTTCCTCAAAGCCACCCTGTACTTGCATTTGAGGGTGACAAGGTCAGACTTGTACCAAGAGTTGCACTTGGATATGGGCTTCAAGACGATCCTCATGACACGGGCAAGTACATCAAGAGTGTTAGAGATAGAAAGATGGAAGTTATAAAGGGCTGTCTCAGGATATAAGTCAGACAAAGGTGCAGAAGGAGGAGAGAAAGTGGCAGTGAACGCCTCAACTAACACACGATTCATGGGTCGGATGACCGAGAAGGTAGGTAGCAGTGCTGGAGTCTGCTTGACCTGATGGGTAGAGAGAGAGAGATGGGAGGAAAGGAGAAAGTGATCACTTCAGGAGAGAGGAGTGGTGAGAGGGTTGGAGAGGGGGATGTCTGAGGAGATCAGAATATCCAGGTTGTGCCATGCAGACTGCAGAGTGAGTCGGGGCAAAGGAAAGAATAGAGAGACAGGAAAAGAGAAAAATAGAGAGTCAGAGAGGATGCGAAAGAGTCCTGCAGAATGACATGAAGCATCCAAGTGGATGTTAAGGTCTCTGAGGAGGAGAAGTTGAGAGGTAGAGACAAGGAGAGAGAAGGAGAGGTCCACCCACTCAGAGTGGAAGGAGGCTTCCTGACCGGGCATCCGGTAGATAGTGGCCACTTGCTGCCACATGATCATTGTCAAACTTTGAAAATAGTATCACCCAATCCAGTGGATTGTTGTTGATTATGTGGGGTGCCTGAATCTCTCTTGTTCGCATGGTGGGAATGCCCTAAGATGCCTTAAGATAAAATATTTCTGATAGAGACCGCTTGTAGAAGGTCATGAAGAAGATCTTTCTATGGGACCATGGATTGTCCTATTGGACTTTCTGCTGGAATGGGTCTGCCCTCTGTGCTTTATTAAAGGGATAATCATGAGGATGCACTTGCCCAAAAAATTGGCTGGTGCATTTTGCAGGAAACCAGAAGCTTCACATATTAATATATGATGGCAAATTGTATGGCACTTGCTACCAACAGCCTGCTATTACTGAACTTCTTTTGAGCACATAATAAAGGGAACTCACAGGAATCAATTACTTCAAAGCACTGAATCTATTCAGTCTATACCGTTTATGATTGTGGAGGTGGATCCTGTAAATGTGGTTTATTTAAAATAAATAAATACATAAGTACAGTTTGATAAAAGAGTTGCTTAAATGTGATTCTGTTGCCGTTTAGCGTGTACGTATTAGTAGAACATTTTCAGTAGTAATATAACATTGCTATTAAAAATTGAGCAAATCACGTTCTTAACATATGGGTACCTTACTCCAATTAATTATTTTATATTAGTTAGGGTAAGACTTAGGACCTCATTACAAGTATGGGGATGCAGTAAAAAACAGTAGTAAAATGGAGGTAACTCTGTTACCACCACATTACCTCACTGCTGTACTACAATTGTCGGCGGTCTAGTGGAGAATTTTCCTCAAGCAAAAAGCTGGAGATGAATCTGATGTTTTACTGCTGAAAATTGTCATAATTAGTGGAATTACTGCCATCAGAAATACCACTGGTGGCAAAATCTATGGACTGCAATAACTGGGGACTAACACCGCCCACCTCCACTTGTAATTTGTCTGCAATTCTACCAGACCAAGTGGTGGTAATGGTGAACCTGATTGGTTGCATTTCAGGTTTTCAGCCGAAATACCACCATACTTGTAATGAGGCCAGCAGGATTTGCTACTGGCCCTTGCAACAGCATGCCATAATGTGCCTGCCCTTTGTTTGCAGTTTGAAAATCTCCTGTTAGTACAGAATGTTCACAAGCAACAGAATAAATGCAATGTATTAAGAGGGATGTGCAATCATAGGAAAAAGAAAACCACAAGCTGTCATTTCACATTTTACATTGGAATGAAAACACTCCAGATTTCTAACAGGACAAAACAATTGTGTGAATGCCTTTCAAAGTCCCCTCCCCCCTACAGCAGAAGTTTCTTTTCTCTCTTAGCACATAATGCTGACAAAGGAATATCTATAACCTTGGCAGATAACTTGTCAGAACTTACTTTTTCTCTGATATCTGCCTCTTCGCATGGAAGGGAAAACACATTTAAAATTATATGTGCTTGTTTCAGGTTCTTTATTTTTATCCCAATTTCACACCTACCAGGACACTGAGGAAACACCCTAATTAATTGCTTTTATTCATTATAATTATTTTGAAAGGGCATTCTCACCTAATGCAACGAGGAAACTCAGCTTGCATGGGAAGTCTTTGATAACCCCAGCTGCCTCTCTCCCTCATGCAGGTCTGCGGCAGCCAATGCCAGCTGAAGCAGCCCCTCCTTTCCTCCCTGTAACAAATGGCCGCCAACTGCAAACTCCTGTCTCCTTCAGTCAGTCCCTGGGTCTCTGTTTTTTTTTCTCCTGGTCTCTTCCCTCACTCTGTCTTTTTTTCGCCATTCACCCCTGGCACTCCTCCTTCTCAGCCTTTTAAGTCCACTTCTCTAACCTCCTCTTTACTTATATATGCCTAAAGAAAACATGTTTTCACCAGCAATTTCACTCCTCTTTTTGTGATGTCATGCATCAATCAAACGTGTGCCTGTTTTATCAACTCCCTGTAATTTTCCAGAAGGCTAACACGTGCTCCTTCACAGTTACATTTGTACAGCGTTCAGCTCAGTAGCCCGAGATGGATATCTGAAACACATTCTAGATTCCTGCGCTGGAAGCTCTAAGGAATGGCTAGGTAGAATGATTCTGCAAATTCCTTGCACTAAAAGCTTCATGTCCGCACTCTAAAACAGTTTTAAAGTGTGCATTTTATTTTTCAAATGATCACAGCAGAGTTAAGTGCCTGCAATCTGTACTCCAGTTTGCACCCATATTTTGCACCACAGCTAACCCATTCTAATCACTAATTATATTAGTTAGGTTACAGATTAGGGATTAATATGTTGAAAATTAATGAACAGTTATATTGTTAGTCTCTACACTAAATCTAAATTACGCTGCAATGTAATGCAATTTCCCAAGTCACCCCTTCCTTAGTTCACCCAGTGCCTCACATCAGTGCTAAGCCACACACATACGGTACGCATTACCATCATCTTTTATACACTGGCATACGCCTTCTATAGAAATCTGAGTTTCAGAGGAAATTCTTGGCTTTATTGAAATTCGCACCACTTGTTACTCCTACAGGCCCTTAATGTTTGAAACATTGCCAGTAACAATTCATAAGAATCTTCTTGTTCCTCTTCAGTAGACATGCGTAGGTGCAATTAATTATTAATCAAACAAAGCACAGGAGTACAAGTGTGGGCTGTTGCTGAGTTTATATTAACGACGTTCGGAAAAGTATTTAGAAACTACCTTCATTTGAAGTATTAAAGGCATTTTAATTTTGTTGCACTAATAGCATATTTTTAAGAGTAAATATTACGCTACATTAGCATATCAGTGTACTATTATTATTATTATATTTATTATTATTATTATTATTAGTAATAATAATACACATTAGCAAGGTCAAAACAATGGTATTTCACCCTAAATAAAAAAGGTTTCTAGGCTTGAGGTATGTATTCGATTAATGATATTTAAACACGTCTTGTCCGATGAATACTTAGGTACAAGATGTACTGGAATGAGTAACTGGATGGGTCAATTATTGAAGTTAAATATTACATTGGAAAGAAACAATGGCGCCATTCTTAGATATTCAAACAGGCGTGCTAATGGAGCCCTGTTGCCGGCCACAGAGGTTTATAAAACGCAAGCAAGATTGGCTGCCACATACAGTGCAGACTAAGATCATGAATTTATCTTTCACTGAAAAGAAACTTTTTTTTTAAAGATTTTCCATCTTCCCATGAGTAGTCCCAATGTAATCGTATTGTGTCCTTCATCAGGTCTTACAAAATGTAGAGAAGCTTTTATTGAAATACTGGCGCAAGAAGGTGGTTATTCCCTGTCCTGGCTAGAACACATAAAATCAGTTCTTATGTCCTTGGGTCTCTCAGTTTTGGTATAAACCTAGTGCCATCAAGGACAAAACACAAGCTTGAGTTAAGAACTCTTACACATATTTATCACAGACACGAATGAAACCAATGTGTCCCCAACGATCGGTAGGGCAGTCCTTCTGGTCATGTAAAATAGTATCTGGGTTTGCGGGTTATTTGGATTACATTTCTCTTCCAATGGCAGAGCCTTATAATTGAGATTTCGATTGGGGACACTTAAGTGAGCATATTCTACAAAGTCATAGAGCCAGTCACAAAACAGCATGTGCCCATGCTGTAGTGGGAATGAGGATTACATGAACGCAGCTCAGGAGCAAAAGAGCACTGTACGCAGCATAGGGCAAAACATTGGGAGCGAGAATTTAAAACTCATCCAGCAGACATTGGTAATAAGGATCACATTACAGTAAAAGGGTGGGGGTGTGCACAAGATAGAAAGAATCTAAGATACCCTTAATATGTTGTGGTCTGTAGTTTTTTCATGGCATACTGGTGGTGGTTGCCCTGAAGAAGAGACACGCGTTTGTTAGCAGTGTCCTAGCTGGCATGTTCGACGCACGTGATTGTGCCAAGGTGTGGGTCAGATAGTCAAATTTCACAGAGCCAGTGAAGAGGAAAGGTGTGATGTGGTGGGCAGATTTGAGGAGGATTAGGTGAACAGCCGGTATCTTTTGAGAAAGCTGGTAGACTGTTATCTAAGGATATTTTATTTGGTAGTACATTTAAAAGTGCGTTTGTGATTAATTTGCACTCGTCTGCTTTATCACATGCATCTTACTTTAAAGGGTAATGGCCTCCCCTCACAATTTCGACAGCCGAAAATGGAAACTTATTTTTAGAGCCCCCTTACACCATATACATATGTGTGGGTGGGTATGTAATATAATGGTAATATGGGTATAATATAATGGTGGTATTTTCGGCCGTCATAATAATAGCGGTCACAATAATCACATAGATCCACTTTAAGGTATCCTGGATGTAATGTAGTGTTTCTGTGAATCACTATGATACTACCCACCCACCCTCTCACATGCATTCCCCTATTAACCCCTGTCTCCCTGTTCTATCCCTTCCTTCCCTTACCGGCACCACGAAATAACTGGTGCCCAAAGGGCACCACACACATCACTAAATACATCAATGTTCACCAACAGCTGACACTGCTGGGCATGGCTGGGTATGGCAGGTGAGTACCGGCTCCCCCAAGTGCACATCACAGAACACTACATGCTTAATGCTTGTTTGATAACTCAGGTGCAGGCCAATTTGTGAGTGAAATCGTTATTATGTATATAGCTATCCACCAGGCAATTACAAGGGAAACATTGTTGATTTGAAAAAAAAATAAAATAAAAAATATTTGCAGTGTTGCGTCTATGCATATGATCTGAAATCGGTGGAACAAACTGGCCTGTATGCAGCTGTCACAGTGGCTGAAAGAAAAATAAAAAGCATGTTTTGTATCTTTTTCATGTCAAACACAAGCTCATATTCTATAAATATGCACAACGCATATTTCAGCAAAATTGTGTCCATTCTAATGAAGGATGTACAAAGCTGAAAGCTGACCTGTTTTTCTGCGGCTTTGCTCCTCTGTAATACAGGAACATTGCACCCTGGCTAATGGGTGTTAAATATTCAACGGGAACACTCAGCAGGTCTCCAAAGACCCTGTGATTTCCTGTTAGATGTTCTGCAGTATTCGGCTCTTTGACAAACTCCCTGCGATTCCGCGTTTGATTCATTGCAAGATCATTCTGGTTTCTACAAGGCTTTCAAGGTTTTTTCCTTTCTATTTCCGGGGGTTGTTGACTCAATGCAATGATAAAAACCCAGTCATGGTTTCACAATATGTGCATGAATATGTATGAAGAAAATGGATCTAAAATTATTTCAGTGAAGATGATTTTCTTATCCCTGAGCTATTCTGACAATCTCACTGAATGTTTCTGTTTTGCGGGTCCATAACCCAGACCTACAAAAATATGGATGGCTTGTTTTTATATACATAGTGCGTACTGGCAGAGATGTTCAGTTTCATGATGCTGTATGTTACCATCCTGATATTACCCTGTTCAATTGTGAAAGTTGAAGGGCAGAATTGGCCCTGCATACCTGTGACTGTGGGTTGAACACAGATTTCGGCAGTGGGTGCTTATCTCACTGAGATATCTGATCTTCTTTTTACTGCTGTAATACATTTAACGACCAAGAAGAAAAACAAAACACAGTTGTGGTTTGGGTGTAACAGTACACCGAGGCTTTTGGAGTAAACATTAGACCTGGTACAGCCAGGAAATTCAGAGGTAGGGCAGAGCTAGGGCCGTGCCGTGGTGTTTGGTCTGGCTTTTAGGGCAAACCCACGTTAGGAAAAAAGGGGCCTGTGTCAGAGGCTACGGGGAAAGAAAAAGTGGTTGGGGGCAAGAAAAGGAGCTAAAAGAGTCTGGGCCAACATGAGGGTCTAAAAGTGCCAAGAAAGGGTGATTGAAAGTGCCAAGAAAGGGTGATTAAAAGGACTGGGTGAGAAAATGAGCAAAACGGGGCAAGAAAAAGGGACAAAAAAGTACAGGGAAAAGAAAAGGGGCAAAGGGGGCAAGAAAAGAGTCTAACGAGGTCAGAAAAAGTAGGTAAAAGGGACTGGGTCAAGAACAAAAGGCAAAAAGGGGCAAGAAAAGGGGCTAAATGGGACAAGGCAAGAAAAGGTGCTGTTTGAAGAAAAAGGTGCTAAAGGGTACTGGAGCTAAAACAAGGGGCTACACAGAACTGGTGGACAAGAAAAGGGGCTAAAGGATCCTGGGGCAAGCACAGGGCTCGGGGACCTCTGTGTGGGGAACCACACTGGTGTTTTGGGAGGGTGCAAGGGCTGCAGCAGAGAAAATGGAATGGTAGGATTTTGGGGGGCAGGGAATCACTTGGGAAGAGAAGCGCTTGCCAGAGGAGAACAGTACCTACCAACTCTCTGTGCACACATATCTTTCAATGTGCTGCCAGCTGCTGCACAGACATGCTGGGAAGCACTCCTGTCCTGTCCCAGCCAATCAATGAGTGGCGTGGGTGGGACAGGACGTCAGTTGGAAGAGTGTTTTTTTGTAACACTCTTTTTTCCTGGGATGGGGCAGCTGGAGAGGCTCATGGGTAGCCCCTGCTTTGGGCACACACTGCTGACTCGAGTGGAGGGTCAGGGCAGAGGACACGGTTTGGCCTTAGCAGGACTAACACCCTCCGGGCTTGATGATGTAGTGTGGTTGTTGAACTAGTGGTATGGCATAACGCTAATGTGAGTATTCTGAGCATGTAATTATTCTGAGAGTGACACATACACTAGATCTGACTAGTGCTGGCGGGCTGATGGGTGTTCCTCTGTGTGCCTGCATACTTTCTGTACTTACCTGCAACTATAAGCAAACTATACTTCCTTTTCATCCCTGAGGGCCCAAAGAGCTTCTTAGGACATACAATATTTAGATACCATGGAGCCTGAAACCTTTAGAATGTCATTGGTGTACCTCTACAAAATAAACCAAAACGTGTAGCTCTTTTTACATGGATCCAGGATTCCGTAGGTTGCTTAAGTACCAAATAGCCTCATCCCTTCCCTCGTTGTACCTATTGATCTCAGTTTACACATGTTACACATAAAGTTGCCTTTCCCTACGTTCCTGACAATCCAAATTACAAAAGGTTAATTTAGCCCTTCCACTATATTTCAGATGTTCTAGGTTACTAGATTAACAAGAACACTGCATCAGTTCCCCAAGGGCTTGACATATTACTTGACAAAAATAACGAGAATACTGAGCTCCTGTCAAAGTCTAAGTATTTCTTGGAAAGACAACACACTAGGAAACAGATATTCCCTCATTTGTGTCTTTTAGTGGTTGTATTCGAATTGTTCATATTACAACTGTTCGAATGACAATTGACCTTTTCACAATTGACCGAATTGTGAAGGTCAATTGCAACATATGTGCGGGGGAAACCCCCGCAATCCCCCACCCAACCCAAACCCGCCCAAAACCCCATATATATATATATATATATATATATATATATATATATATATATATATATATATATATATATATATATATTACCAAAGCGATATATATATATATATATATATATATGTATAAATATATCTATGCGGTCAATTGTGAATAGGTCAATTGTGACCCTTTAAATTCGGTCAATTGTTCATTCGAACAATTGTAAACGAACAATTTGGGTAATAGCCTTTTTTTAGTGAACAGGTTGCACTAGTATCCACAGTAGTAATCCTCTTTCCAGTATAGTTACTCTAGCGGTCTTGCTTTCTTCTCAGTTTCCGTTCTCACCTACAAAGGTTTGTAAAATGTGTTCTTATGTACAGACTGGGCGAGCTGTCCTATGAACGTATGTGCATGTGGCTTCTGCTGTCCCCAGCACTACAGGGAAGTGAGTCTGATTAGAGATTGCCACATCAGTGTTCCTCACTTGAGTATTCTCTCATAAATGGTGGCCTCTACACACCTTTGTTTCCCATTGGTCCATGTTCACCCTTCCTTTTAGACACATCTGGCCTCATTAGGAGTTTGGCGGTAGCCTTGCCGGTAAAGCTGGCAGGCTGCTGCCAAACTTCCCAAAAAATCTGGCACCCTGCAATGAGGAATTACCGGGGTATTTCGACTTTGGCAGACCCGGTAATTCCTCCATTGCTGGGTGCCGGTGACTGTCAGTCCCCATTCCCATTTGAGCCCGATAGGGCTCAATGGGAATGGGGACGTCGGATGCACCGTAACCGTTTACAACGGTGCCGTTGCATCTGACTTGCTGTGCTCGCAGGTGCCGCTCTGCCCGCCAGCTCAAACCTGCCGGGCTGACAGGTGCCCGCAAGCACAGCTCGTAGTATGGCAGTCCAGGAACTACGGTACCAGCATGTTTACCGGTACCGTAGCTCCCAGACTGCGATGCTTATAATGAGGGCCATCTTATTTCTCTGTCTGTATTATTTTGCTCAAAATAAATATTAATAGTACTTTAAAAAATTATTCGTGGCAAGCAACTTTTATCAATTGCCATAAAGAGTGAAAGCGTAAGTGATTATGCTGGAGAAGTTGTTCTCTGTACTTCTGCCCACGGAACCTTGCTCAGTCCTGATAAGCGATCACTTTAGTGCGATGTCATTCTATTGCAAGATATGGCTCAACTTTGAGAGGTCATATTAGGAGAGCTGGTGTAAACCAGCAGCTATGACTCCATTTTCCTCCATCTGGTTTTGTTTATTCATATGTAATTCTAAAGCGCTCAGCCACCCAAAAGATCATACAAGTGCAAACACATTCTTGGGAACTACTCTCATGTTTATATGCATTATGGGCTATGGGTTACTAGTAGCTTTCTTATTAGGAAAATTCTCTTCAAGTCCCCTGGGATACCCTGTGTCCTTTGGCATAATACATATGGCATGCAAAAAAGGAACAATAGTCTACCAGCACTTTATGCAATCATATCCCTATCAATGCATAACACAGAAAGGACAACTGGGATGGATATTCAAGAAAGTGACATCATTGTCCTTGTGATGTTTATACTGCCAACAGCAACTTCAAATTCAATTCAAATAATTAAAACAGGTGACGAGACACGTGCAATACATGCACCACAACATGACAAGTGTTCATTGCCCACATGGAGGCATTTTAAAAAAGCATAAACACGTGATTAGTGTTTAAATATACATGCAGTGGACACTTACATGAAGCACCATTGATTATGTATATATGATGTATCTATGTATGTATGTGTGTATATGGATGTATGCATGGGATTTGCAAAGCAGTACAACCCTAGCAGAACAAGCACGCAATGTGGTATAAAGAGGATGCACCCAGAGGTTACAAGTATGGAGCAGAAGCGGCAAAGGAGCTGGTATGGCTAGGGGAGAAGAGGAGTGTGGGACTAGTGAGTGGGCATAGGGTTGACTGGAGCGCACAGCTATTGGCGAAATGTTCTTTGTGGAGTACAGTCTTTAGGTCCTTCCTCAATTGAAGGATGTAGGAAGCAAACCTTATCTGTATTGGAAACTTTTTTTCTCTCCAGAAACAGCCTTCATAGTAGGAAAATACCTATTTCCTATTCTATGTCTCTCTTACAGTTGTGGCTTCCGGAGATGCTGAGTTTCATGTTCAAGTCATGATGTAGGCAACCCTGAACATGCTGTGTGTCTGAAGGGGTAGCCTGTCCAGCTCCTTGAGGATTATGTGATTGAATTCTCTGAGTCCTGTGGTGTAGGGAATGACAACAATTAAATAACATTATTAAATAAATAATTGTAATGTGAAATGTAAATACCCCCAAAGCAATGTCTATGAACAAAATGGGAACAGCGACAACAACAAAATATAGAAACTTACATGAGCCACATATCCATGAACCCTTCTTGAATCAGAGAATGAAGAAACTACTATCTACAGCTACTACCTAAAAGAGTTGAGCTATGCCTTATTTGGCCTTGGAAGGCCATTTGCTCAGCAATTCCATCAGAATGTTAACAACTCCCATAGCTGCACCTTCCTCTATGTGGTATTCTGTGATGCAAAAACAGATTTTCTGGCCAGCACCATACATATCTGAGAAGAGGGAACTATGGCAACACAAATATACATTAGAATAACCAACAAGGAAAGATGCCGGCAATATGTAAACTGTGTTGCAAGCCATGAAACATGTATTGCAGTGCCAAGGGGTCAGCTACAACTGCATATGCTCAGATGAAGGGACAAGGAACCATTGATCCACCTCACTTAGTTCTGCATTTCTAAAACTAGGATGGTTTCCGGATTAAAGTGACCATCACATACCATAGACTTGCAATTGCTTTTCTAGATTGCAATATATCCATTTACAATAACAACATGCAGGCATGAACATCTTGTAAAACAAAGTAAGCAAACTCTGTATTTTAAAAAGACAGCTGTGACAAATGCTATATCGTACACCACTGGGGGAATTATTAGGACAGGTGAACATGTGCAAAGAACAAAATTAACATCAGTAGATCAATCTAATTGTAAAATGATAAAAAGATTAAACAATCTATTCAGAAAGCAGATACCTATGCTAGTGCCCACATACTAGTTCTAAAATAAGGGGGAATTGTAAAACGATGTATACATTACTCAGCATATCCAGGAAAATAATGGGCGCAGCGTTTTGAATGAATTTGACCCACTGGCACCGCTCTGTGCAAGCTTCCACACCACCATTTTTAGCAAGTTTGTGCCATTGCATAAAGGAGCCAGCCATAAGCATATCAATAAGATACTGCCACCATAAAGGCGCAGAGCCCAACCTGCCGGGCCAGGTCCCTTCTGAATGAAAACACAAGCAACCTCAGACTTATTTTTCCAGCCATCACATTTTAGTTTTGCTTTAGATCACCCAGAGTGCGAAAGGTATGCCCAGACGTGGATCCCAATCCCGCTGGGCCTGGAGACCCAATCTACTCCTTAGTGATGATGCCCAAAGAGGACAAAACATGTATTCTGATGCTTGTGGTCTCATGCAGAAAGGATATGACCTTGCATTTCAGGTTGGACTGCCCCTTTTGGGGTGGGACCAAGCCTGATTTGCATATGGTCGTCCCCCTTCTTTAATTGCTTGGTAGGTTGAAAAACAATGGCCTGGAGGGTTGCCAAGAGCTATGCCAGTGGTTATGACTGATTCAAAACCTTCCAGCTATCACATTTTGGTTTTGCTTTAAGTCACCCCAAGTGTGACATGTGTGCCCAGATGTTGCTCCACAGCCTGCTGGCCCTAGATACCCGGGCTACTCCTCACTGATGAAGCCCAGTGATGCCAAAGCATGCCTGGAGATGCCTGTGATCTCATGCAGAAGGGATGTGACTTGTCCCTTCTGGGTTTGAACCAGGTATGATTTGCATATGGTCTTCCCTCTTCTGTTATGGTTTGGCAGGCTGAAAAACAATGGTCTTTAAGGTTGTCCAGAGCTTCTAAACATTCCAGGCATCACATTTTGGTTTTGATTTACATTGCTTAATAGACATTGTAAAATTAGAATAACATAGCATAAGATATAATTCTTGACAACTATATTAAGAAGAAACCATAAATAATGTACAAAAAGGCAAATACACAATGAATTACATAGTAAGGCAGTCATTTAACTACATGATATCATGATATTACAAACTAGTTGAAGCCACTGCAGCCAGGCTTCTACACATAGGGTTCCTGTAATATGTGCTACTATGCTCTTAGCAATATTCACACATATGGTCAACATGATCAGGATCTAACAATGTATTGATTGTAAAATCAGATATGTGCACTATGTTATCATGTACATAGGTGAATATCTGTATGTAGAAAGTGCTAAGTGAACACCAGCTTGAGGAATTTATGAATATATTCGATCCATCAAAATACAATATGAGCAATCTCCTTTTCCCTTTCATTGGAAACATCAACATATAGACATATAGGTGAGCGGAGCGTGAGCAGAGGGTGAGCAGTCGTCACGCCAGTCTTTCTACACTGTCCTTCTGTGAGAAGTGCTTTAAACTCAGTCATTCACCACGGAAAACCCCGAAGAAATTGAATCGATAAAACATCTACTGATGCGCTGCCCTGCTCTCCATCAAGCCAGGATCGCCTATTTCACTCCTTTGACGGCCACCTCCTTTGTGGGGAACGAACAGATCTGGTGGAATGGCCTTATCACAGGAAAAAAGACTCAATGGCATACAGCTGCTGCAAAACCTTTGACCCTGGCAATGGAAAGAACTAAAGTGACAGTAGAGGTCGGAGTTACAACAAACCATCAAATAATCTAAATGCAAAGATCGCACTTACCTTAAGACGCTATCCGAAATGAAAGTGTCCAGATTGACACTCACTCTTGTAAAAATCTCTTTTGTGTGATTAAATACAAGTAAATAAAAAAAAATAGGTGAAAAAAGGAAAAGCTTAAAAGTGTTGGCATAGAGAAAATAATCACCAAAGATAGACAAGGTGTTAACAAACTGTAATGTGACCAAATGAAGCATGTACAATATTTTTGTTGATGACAATAGAACTGGAGATTGCAACATTTGGGTCTGCAGATGTTTTAAATAACAAACCACATCATGATAAATAGCCAATTGTGAGAGCTATTGTGGGTCATCATTCAAACTAGCTGGAAAGCCATTGGTTGCAGACCCTGTTAATAAATGTAGGGTTGAACAAGTGCAATTAAATCAATGTTCTATTATGGTCACCATTAAGATTGTGTTTCTAGAACTGGTAGATGTGGTAAATCTGTGTTTCCTGCAAAGTAACATGAGGGAATATGAATACTTACAAGGAACATTAACATTGGTGATTGTGATATAATTTTAATTGGTTTAAAGTTAATGGAATGTCTTACATCATGAGTACATCTCAAATTATTGTATGAGAGGTCTGATGGAGGTTTGGGTTAATGCCATCATATGTGTGTCATTAAACAATTGTCCAGTCATTTAATACAAGGCATTACAATTGGGACATGAAATAATTCCACAATATAAGCCAAATTAACATAGAAAATGTATGTCAGAGACTTTTAATAATAAGAGTTATACCAGCCACTATAAAGCTATAAACATGATTCCCATTGCATGGTATTAAACAAAATATCGAATATATTACACAGCCACGGTAGTGGCTGTGTAGTTATGGTCAAGTTGCTATTCCCATAGGAAGAGCACTTTTTGGGCGGTTTATAACTTAGCTCTCCGTGGACGAATCCACACCAAACTTTGTAAAAAAAAAGTATATGGCCCACTCTGAATTCTTTTGCAAACTTTGGTGAGGTTTGGTCCAGGGGGGACAAAGTTATAGAGGGGGTCCCAAAAATTATTTTTTTACCATGGCGTGAATGGGGAAAAAACTTTGCTCACGCCTATAGCCCAAACCACTGCACGGATTTTCACCAAATTTGCGGCAGGAGCAGTGAAAAACCGTCCAGTAGTTTTTTTTTAAAAACGACCAAAAAGTAGGTCACAAAACATTAGTGATATCTATGTCCTGATTGGATTGGCTAATCAGCTCGCGTCATGTCCGCAGACATGTGACGTGTTTGCTGATTGGATGGTGAAGAGCGTGAAGTGCGTCAGATTTTTGAAACGCCCACCATCTTGGATTCGCGGAAAGTGCAGTGACAAATGGTGGAGAAATACAACTTTGGCAAGTGTGTTGGTGTGTAAGACCATTTGGGTAGGGTAGGGGAGTAAGAGATGGGTCAAATGCTGTAATGCTGCAAACGGGCGTGTCCTAAGGACACTATTCCTGTCCGTGCTGTCCGCAGGCAAGTTGAAACTGTTCTAAGAATGGGCCTTCTGTCTGGGATGTCCGCACTCAACGAAAATGGGGGTGTCCTAAGGACAGTATTCCTGTCTGTAGTGTCCGCATAAAAGTTGTTACTGTTCTAAGAACATGCGCAGTTTCCGGGATGTCCATAATTGGCCAAACAGGGGTGTCCTAAGGACACTGTGCTTGTCCGTACTGCCCGCAGGCAAGTTGAAACTGTTCTAAGAACGGGCCTGGTATCCGTGATGTCTGCACATACCAAAATGGGGGTGTCCTAAGGACACTATTCCTGGACGTAGTGCCTGCATGCAAGTTGAAACTGTTCTAAGAACATGGCGGTGTCCGGGATGTCCGTAATTGGGCAAACGAGGGTGTCCTAAGGACACTATTCCTGTCTGTACTGTACGCTAGCAAAATAAAACTGTTCTTAGAACACTTTAGGTGTCCGCGGACAAATAAAATGCCCATGCTGCATAGTTAAAAAGTTTGATTCCATGGGTGTTATATGCTGCGGTGGTTGTGGCCAGGCCCTGGCCACAACCACCGCCGCATATCACACCCATAGATCACACCCATAGAATCAAATATGTATGAAATTTTGCAAATCTACAGTTTATGCACTGTTTGATTTGTATAGTTTGTTTGTGAAGGTTTGGCTCCATCATGCCATTAAGATTATAGAGTTTGGTAACAAGCACTGCAGTATAACATATCCATGGAAGTAAACATTTTACATTGTGGTTTACGGTTACATGTTTGCTCAAATGGTTGTGTTACGGAGCAGTATTTAAAGATTGTAGAGTTTGGTAACAAGCACTGCAGTATAACATCTCCATGGAAGTAAACATTTTGCATTGTGGTGTACGGTTACATGTTTGCTTTAATGGTTGTGTCATGGAGCAGTTTTTATGAGTTGTACTTATTATAAAATACTTACTGTTTGGTTTGGTAACTGGAGTAGATATATTATTTGTCAATTTATGTGATGAAAGAAAAGATCATGTTAGAATCGGTAGTTTATAAGGACTTATAACATTAAATAATAGACATTTTGTATTCATTTCGACCCTCATATTTAGTAGATTATAAACCAGTTTACTGTGCAATTTGCTCAGTTTCTGTGTTTGTTGTTAAATCATTGGGTCTGTGGGGAAAAAAAAAAACATGTTGGATTAAAAGAAACCTTTTGTCCTTTTGGTATAGTACATTTATTTTTGTGTTTTCAGAGTTTACTTGTTGTTTCTGGCTTGTTGGAGATTGTTAGATACTTGTTGGTGATTTGTAAGTGATTATAATTTTTATTTATATTCTGCAATTGTTAATCTATGGGTTCTTGCAAAATCGTGGGGCAATTAGATACCTGTTGGAGTATTCTAACTATTTATAGTTTTTTAATTGAAGTTTTATTAATGTTTATGCACAGATTAGTTATTAGTGGTATTGGTTTATTTGTTTGGTTGTTGAAAAATCTTGGAGCAGTTAGATACCTGTTGGCGTATTCTGTTTATAGTTTTCTAATTGAAGTTTTGTTAATGTTTAAGTATAGATTTGTTATAAAATGTTGATTATAAGAAGATTAAATAAGCGTTTATAAGATTTGCTGGTAATCTCTGCTTTAGAGTAATGGTACTATCATTACCTTCAAACCATCCACAATTCTTTTTTATATGTACAGTGTAGTGACCTGCATTGGTTGTGGCTCCTGCATGGTAGATTATACCTATTGTTGTGAAATTTTTCTTACCAAGCGATACTTGACCATGTGTGAATCCAGTCAGCTTGCAGTTGTTTTTGGTACCATCTGCATTGTAATGTAGAAGCATTAATGTTACATATTGACTATGTGTTTGTATTAGTAAGGTGGAGCGATTATCTGAATTGCAGGTAGTACATAATCAGCCATGGTTTGCATTTTGTACACAAAACATTAATTAGGGATTTGTTCATATTGCATATTGTTGGACAGAGTGCATGTATGTTTCCATATGTATGAAATCTGGAAGATGTCATTCATAGGTATGTTTTTGTTTTCCAGTACTTGTAGCAAGTACATTACAAATTTTTGTGGATCTTCTTGTGAGTTTATAGTGAATTTCACCATTCCAGCACAGTAGTCCAATTCTTGTCTTATTCCATGAACACCGTAGGTGTTGTCAGGATTGTTGGTTGCATTTCTATGAAGAACTAACATTTGCAAACACAATTGGTCTGTACAGTGTAAGTAAATGTTGTCAATAATTGGTGGCAATTGAAATAGAATATTGATTGCTACATTTGCGTAGCAATTTATACCAGTTATTTTGAAAATTTTAATGGAACAAATAGTTCTGTGTCCAAGTCATTTTTTTTGAAGTGTGTGTTGCTTCTTTCAAGAAGTACCTGAGTTACTTTGAGTAATAGATTCTTCTTTGGTTGTACTAATTAATGAAGTATTAGTTTCTTTTACTCTTTTTGGAGGATTTGTAGTGACATCCTGTTGCATTTCTGTTTGAACTAGTTTTCTTTTACAATGTTTTGCTTTTTGTGGAACAGGATATGTTTTTAGTTGGGGATGTATAGTGAACGTAGTCCATTGTATTCTAAAATGCAAGGAATATCATTGTTTACTTAACTTGCATCAAAGCTGATTAGAAAAAGACCGTCAAGTGTACATAAGCGTGATAGTGCTACGTAGCTCATGCCTTCTTTGAAGACTGTGTTCCCAATATCTTTTAATGTTTTATCTAAGGTAAGACCTTGTGATTTGTGAATGGTGACTGTGTATGCTATAGTGAGAGAAAATTGTTCTCTGCGTACATACATGTCTTTGAAAAGAAGGAATCGAGCTGTTGAGCACCCAATCCTTTTTACTTTTGAACGTTTGTCAAAGAGAATATTGACAAACTGAATATTGTTATCATGGGGGTATGTTTGAAAGCCAACAACTGTACCCAGTGCTCCATTAACTAGTCCTTGCTCCACGTCAAGGTAACGTTTAGGCATTACTCTACAGTTTAAAGATCATTTTAATATTTTCTCCAAACCAGCTGTGTTGGAGATTGAATTTTCTAAGGTATTTAGTCTTGTTGTGGCTTGTTGACACTTGGGTAGTGTCATACCATGCACTTCCAGTTTGTCTGTTGTGGATATTTCAATTATTGGTTGCATTTCGTTTTTTAACATTGTTTCATTGAATTTGGAACAGCTTGCAGGAGTTGGCATCGAGTACATACAATTGACATTTTGATGTGCTAATTGTTCCATGACATCAGTAGCACATGAGTTCTGGCCATAAAGTTCATGGATGTGCCGGGTTTTTAATATTGCTTGTGCTTCTTGAGATAGTACACCTACTGTAATACTTTTTAAAATGTTGGCGTAGGTGAGGTCTGCAGACTGGTGGATATTTTCTGTTAATTCTCTGTATTGGAAATTTTGCCAAAGGTTGACATTTCCTATGCTGCCAACAGTTTTACGGCAGAGTTTGTGTCCTAAGGTTTTAAAAATAGGTTCAACTTTCACTGGTGTCAATTGAAGAAGATCTCCGAAAACAATAATGTGTTTTCCTCCAAAGAGCTCTTTATAGTTTGTTTTAAGTACTTCTTGTAATCTGAGGTGAATCAAAGCCAACATTAGGTTGGAGAACATGCTCACTTCATCTATTAGTAGCATTTTCATTTGTTTTAACACTCTGCATAATTCCATTGCAGTTTCTGTATAAAGTGTTTAATATTCTAATTTGTTTTGGTGTTCTACTAGCAGAAGTAGTAATCGGTGTAAAGTGACACCTCCTATATTGTAGGCAGCTAAACCTGTGGGGGCAGTTACAACAGCTGACAGTTTGTTGTTTGTCAATTGTTGAAGGAACATGCTGATGATTTTGATTAAGAATGTTTTGCCTGAACCAGCTTCACCACTGACGTATAGTAGTATAGGTTTGTAATTTTGGCAGGTACATTCTTTATTTTCATGTTGTACACCAAGTGCAATTTCTTTTGTTACTTCTTGAAAAATGCTACGCTGCTCATTGTTCAGTTTTGATTGTAGTACAGTTAAGTCTTCTGTATCTTTATACTGACACATGGTGTTTTCTACTTCTTTCATAGCTAATTCTGCCTCATTTGCTATTAGTGGCTGGCCCAGTGGTTCCTGGCTTCCTGTTACAGAAGGTTGACTACTGTCAGGAGTGTCCTTACCTAGTTGGGCCTGGAGTTCTTCCTCATGTTGCTGTTCATTGTGCAACATTGTTGTGTACTGTGTAAACTTTACATCGGTTATAGTGCTTTCATTTTCTTTGAAAGCGTCTTCATAGGAGTCCTAGTTATCTAGTATCTCTTCTTCTTTTCTCAATGGTTTAAAGAGTTGTAGCAGGGACATGTAATATAGTTCTTTATGGTGAGGAGTTTTTAATGACAATTTTATATGATAAATTAATCTTGGTTTGGTAAGTTTTACTTAGCTGCCTTCACAATTTCTCACTCTGTATCTACCTTTTTTTTCATCGGGTTTTATATTATTTTTGTATGTGAAGTTTTGGGCTATGTGGTATAGACACATGGTTTCCAAAGTGGTACTTCTGTTTGGGTAGTATGTGTCTAGTAAATTGTTTTTCAAAATGTCTTGGCTGTTGGGATCATTTGTGGCTATTGTTTCTAAGTTGTCGTATGATTTGAGAACTCTTTTTCTAGATTTAGCAGGAACAAGACTTAGCCATACTATATTTTCAGATTTTCCATACAAAGCAGTACCGGTTAAATTATCTGCAGCTTCATAGCAGCCACATTCTCTATGGGAGAGCATTTTTATGCCCAAGCTGTACAATTTCAGAGACAGTGTTTTGTCTGATGACAGGTCATTCCAGAGGTCTTGAAGCTCTGTTTTTTCTGCTTTGGTTAAGTAGGCTGTAACATATCATGCAACTGCAGTGGAATTGCCTGAAATGTACTGCACATCTATGTTTGCATTCCATAAGAGGGCAATGATTGCATTGTGATCATTGATATGTTTTGCCTCTTCTGTTCTTTTTATGTAATATGTATTTTTTGGTGATTTACCTTTAACACTATCTCTAACTGAAGACATGAAGCTGTTCACTTCACCTGTTTCTGTAACCAGTCTAGGGAAACTAAAGTGGCGTTTGGTGTAGTATTTCCCTTTGTTTTTGTATTTGCAACAACAATATTTGTCACATTTGTATCTTTGAAATTGTACAATTTGTGAATGAAGATCACTATTTGTTGCTTCTGATGGAATTTTACAAGTGACATATTTTTCGATAAACTGTAACACAGTGGCATCACTGTCTTGACCATATTCAGGAGCATCTTTAATCCATAAAAGAATGTGGATATGTGGTGCTTCTCTGGATTGGCATTCTTTTCTCCAAAATAAGTGTTGCATTTCTCAGAGGGGAGGAACAGTTTTATTACAAATAAAGTGTAGCATAGCAATGAAGCAATGATGGAAATATCTTGAAACATTAACAGGATCTAGAGAACAAAGTTCTCCAGGGGTTAGTATATCTGTGTTTGTTTTGTTTTTGTTTGCTATGCATAGGAAATCATGTAAATCTTCCCATGCATATTCTGCACAACTTAATGTAACAAACCAAGTGGGTGAGCCAAGGTTTCTTATCATACAACGTACATCTCTCTGATGTCAGAAGCAGTACTCTTTAGTACCACACATGTTTGCTAATAGATTTGTAATGCTTGATTGTAAAACCTCATCTTTTTCTTGCACTTTTTGTAGTAATTGCATAGCTGACATATTTTGAAAGTGGGTTCCTGGCTTTTATGTGTGTGCAACTCTGTAACATAGAGTTTCTAGTTCACTTTCAAAGAGTAGGTGGAATATGTATTCCCCATTTTGTCTACATCTGGGATCTTCAGAATATATCCGTAACGAGCGGTCTTCTGATGCTGTTATTTGAATAGGTCTATCATCGTACCTTCCTCCTTTGCCAGTAGGAAAGAGTAGAGGAAAAGCACGGCTTCTATACTTTTTTCCCATATGCTGATTAGTGATCCTTTCATTTGTCGCATTTGGTTAATTTCTAGTGCATCTTCTATGGTGTCATTAGGGTGTAATGAATGAATTGTATAATGGTCTAAAATATTGGATACTGTAGCAGGATCTATAAGTTCAAATTGACCAGTTTCTGGTGACTCTTGAATTATTTCAGTTGTTTCCCTTAAGTTTTCTTCAATATTTATTTCTTTGTAGTATTCATTATTGTCTTTTAGATATTGCAAGGCTTGTCTAACTTTATATAAATCTACCAGTTGTTGCCAATTCTTTTTGTCTTTTGTAGGTACACCATTTACTAAGACAATTAAAGATTGCTCTGTTGGACGTTGCACTCCCAGAGTGTGCACATTTTCTTTTTAGATCTAATGGTAAATACACTACTTTGCCACAAATGCCTTTCACCAATTCAGAGGGAGGTAATTTTGCTGTTTTTGGTTGAAGGCGTATTATTGCTTGGAATGTGTGCACTGTTTGAATTATGATGCTCTTATATAAATGGAGTTGTTGCAGGGGTTTTGGTAGTGGGAATAATTCCAAATTATTTGTGATAGCACGTGAAGGAGTTTGATTGTTGTCAAGTTTTGTAGTGCAGTAACTGCAAAGTATTATGGGGTCAGTTATTTCATATTTGTTTTCTGCTATAAGGTAGGGAGCTAATTCAAACCATTTGGAATCTTCATTGTCTACTATTTTGTATGTTACGTCTATAGTTTTTGTGTTACTTTTATAAAAAGTTCTGCGGCAACACACACACACATGATTTGGTACTTCAGTGGGTGTACTTTTGAATTTTAGCATTTCTTTTTTGTATGTGTGTAGTAGAAGGTTGCCATGTGCAGAATTGTTGCTAGTCTGGTATAAAGCTATTGCATTGTAATTGGCTTTCACTTCCAAAGTATTTTCTCTGGATATGGTCGATTTCTTCGAGTAGGTCTTTGGCTGTACCATGTAGAAGATTGTTATTTAAATTGGCTAGTGCTAAAGCAGGACTTTTAGCATAGTAAAATTTATTGACTAGATTTCTTATAGTTGAATGAAGTGTTGATATCATTTTGATATGATGGAAGGTGCTTTTGCAAATAGGTCCTGAAATGCAGGCCAATGAATGTCCTTGCAGTCCTGTGTTTTTGTGCACTGGACAGGTATCCATAAAACATGATTCTGTGCTTGAGGTGTGACTCCATTCACCTCGACAGAAATGTAAGAAGTTATTTTTGTTAACATTACATTTATTGAGAAGTCTTTCTTGTAATTTAGTACTTAGTTTTGTTAGTGGTTTCATTCTGTTTAACACTAAAATAAATAACTTTCTTTTGAGAAGGACTGCACTGTCTATCAAAGCTTCTAATATTAATTTTCTATGGTAGTTTTTAAGGGTTGTGCATGATTTGTCCCCTGTTTTTACAATATTCTGAAGGACTCTGTGGCGAAACATTTTTGCTAATATATTTTTTTTGCTATGGTTAATTTGTACTATATCAAGATTTATAGGAACAGTTTTAGCAGTAGTCGTAGCTGCATTCTTGTTAATAATTTTCTATTTTCTTTTATATTTTGATAGTGGAGGCAAAGATTCTGTACTGCAAGTTTGTTTTGATTTGCTAAATGACTGTATTAGCTGTTTTGTTTGAACTTTTTGTACAAACTCTGTTATAGATGTATGCTTATTTTGGACATTTTTATTTTCATTTGCTCTATTTCTGCTTTGCTTTCTATGGACTTGCTTTCTGGTAGGCATTCTGTGGGGTCTGTTGAAACAAAAAAAAGAAAGTATGGGTTGGGCTGTTGTGCAATATATGTGTGCTGTATGCATGAGTGTCTGAGTAGGATGGTAAAGATGTATCTGGTGGTGTGTGATTGTGCATTGGGCAGCTACAATTAGTTGGGAAGGCTATTCTTATATTTGTGTGTTACTATACTACGGTTCAGATGACAGTAGAAAGTGAGCTAGTGGTGAGGATAAGAACTAATAGAAAATCAAATGGTTTAAAATTAAAACATTTCTTTGTTTTGTAATACTAACATTCTAGGGCTGAGTTATTTTATTTGTGCTCTGAAAAACGGGGATTTGTGTGCCATTCGGCGTGCTAATCCCTGTTTAATAAATGGTGATTTGTGGGCAGAATGGTGCACACATCTTCATTTTTTTGGTGCACAAATTACATGAATCACCCACAAAGTGTGTTTGAGTAACAGTAATAATATTTGTATTTGTATTTATTTAGTTTTTATAGTGCTTTACACCAAAGTGCTGTACATTTTAACAACAACAGGACACAAATAACAATTAACATTATAACAGTAACAGTAGAAGCAATTTACAATTGAGAATCAGACCAACAAAACACTAAATAGAGCAATTAAACTGAAGGGGAGAAGGAGAGTAGTGCAGTAGAAGTGAGAGAGAGAGGGAGGGGTGGGGAAGAGGAGGGGGAGGGAAACGGATGTGGTGAGGGTGAGAAAGGGGGGTGAAGGGGTTAGGGGAGGGAGATGATTAATGGGGATAAGGCAAGGGGGAGGGGGAAAGAAGAGGGGAGGGGTTTCATGGTGGGGAATGGAGAAGGAGAGATTTGAGGAAAGTGCGGAATGAGGAAAAGGTAGAAATAGAGCGGAGTGAGAGAGGTAAGGATTCCAGTGCATGGGGGCTAGGAGATGAAGGAGCGGAAACAGGATGTGGTCAGCAGAGTGAAGGGAGTGGGAGGGAGTGTAGAAAGAGAGGAGAGAGGAGAGATAAGGGGGAGCAAGATCGTGGAGAGATTTAAAGACTAGGCAGAGAAACTAAGGCAGTATTGTACTTACTCTTTTTTTTGTGGAATGAGCAGGTTTCTTTGGAGTTGGTGTTTGCAGTTCAGATGTTGCTGTTTTCCAGGAGAGTGGTCTTCACTGCAATTGTAAAAGAAAGAAGTTAGTAATTGTGTGTGTTTATAGCACTGATGTTAATTGAGAGGTTCATTTGTATGTCTTTTTAGTGGTATACTTGTTTGATTTCTGAACATAGTGTATGCATGCAGTTTCATTTGACTATGTGCAACCTTTATATTTTATTTACATTATGTTAGTTCAACATTCTTTGCAAATGAGTGGAATATTAAGTGTATGAGATTCACTTGGTTTTTTAAAGCTGTGTCATAGAATGTTAGGAGAAAGAACAAATAATGATATATTTATTTTGCATTTTTGAAAAGATAAATGGCAGAAACTGTATAGAAAAGCATGGAATATATGCATTTGTGAAGGTGCATTTGTGAAGGTGTGGGTAATAAAGCAGAAGGATGTGATTTACAGGTAGTGGTGTTATTGCAGCTGGGAGCTTTTCATTTATAGTGTCTATGTGTGTGAGTGTGTGAAGATGCATGACGTTTTCCTGGCTTTGTGTAATTCTATGATACACTACTAAGTGTTTTTCCACAATTATATTGTTATTTCTTCCATCTTCTAATATTATAATGTTTTAGATAGGAGTGTGTGTGTAAAAAAAAGAAAAAGATAGCAGACAGGTTTGGAAGTGACAGTTGTTATAGCAGATGGGAAAAATGACAGTAAGTTCATTGTATAGGTTATACAGGTTAAGTGGCAGTTACTCTGTTTATATGCATTTATAAGAGTTGTACATGTACTGTGCAGAAAATATGCACACCTGTAGTTTGTATTCATGCATGTGGATATGCATGCAGCTGCAAGTAGAAATCTTGGAGACTTGTAGAGTAGTTTTTGTAGTAGGTGCTTTCCAATGATATGAGACTTGTACTCAGAGTGATCAACAGTACATTTGAAGTGCTGAACTCTGATGATGGAGTTAGATGTAGAGGTCTTGGATGTGACTGGTGGATGGTTGTGTGACTGGTTAGCTGTATCCAATGAGGGAATGGGACAGAGAGTGAAGTGGAAATGGTAGAAGGGCTGTCCAAGTTACGATATGTCCGTGGACATGGCGGTAGTCCGCGGACACCGCATATTACATACATGGATTTTGGGGTGGAGAGGCATGAAATTGAGAATGAGCAGAGCAAGGGATTGGTCAGTAAAGTTTAGTGGGTGTGTTGTGTAAGGGGATAGTTTGTCAAAAAGTATTTTTCCTGAGAGAAGAAGAGTTAGCTATGGCTGTGTATTTCAGAAAACAGATTATCTGGATTTTGGGAGACTCATGGATACATTGGTTGTAGGTGCATGCAGAACGCTGTGGAGAAGCCGCAGAACTTGGATTCCCTCATGTGGAAGTGCACTGGCATGGAGTGCGTGGAATGAAGTGGTTGGACTCAGTACCTCTCTGTGCTAGTTTGGAGACAGAGCATCATCCAGACATAATTATAATTCATTGTGGAGGGAACAGTTTAGGACATGTGTCAGGAATTTCTTTACAATTTGTGATGAAAGAAGGACTTTTGAAGGTCATGGACATGTTTCCAAATTCCCAAGTAAATTTTTCTCGTATTGTGCAGAGACAAATGTGGCTGCTTTCTTCTTCCTTTGGTCCACAAATGGAGAAAGCGAGGCGGAATGTTAATAAGGCTGTTTGTGCCTTTCGAAGAGATGTTGGCATGTCGTCTTTCCACAATGAAAATATTATGTTTCGTAGCACATACATTTTCCGCAGAGATGGAGTCCATTTTACTTATGCTGGTAATCAGATTTTCTGAGAAATGTACAAAATCCATTGCGTCCTTTTGTGGAATTATAGCCATCCATTTTGCAGTAGGTGTTGACTATTTCAAGTTTTTCAAACACAAAAAACACCACCAAAAGGCTCTTTTCAGAGCCACCACTTCCTCAGAGAGAAAAGTGCAATGGTTTTGATAGGGCAGCACCCCAAAATTTAAGATGTCCGCAAACTGTCTGCAGATTTCTAAAAAATGCACAGGGCCCTGCTCCATTTATTTGTCACTTCTATTTTTAGACTGTGAAAGGCGGCTCTGAAAAGAGCCTTTTTTTTGGGATAAGAAAGGGCAGGTGGAGAGAGGAAGATGTATGGTGGGCCTCAGTTAGGTAGGTAGCCGGTCTTCTCGTACTGCGAGACAGCAGTCCCAAAAGCACTTCGAAGTCTCTCCCCCCTGCAGAGTACTGCGTCACAGTACATACACAAAACTGTGACCCTCAAAACGTAATGGTCATCAGCATCGTGAATAGCCTGTGAGGCAGCTGGAGGGATGCACTCTCCCACAGGAGTGTCTATTGTGGTGAGAGGAGCAGAAACGGAGGATGTAGTAGAGGAACTCAACCTGCTACGTTGATCGTAAGGTACAACCTTGCGAGCAGCCCCACCGTGTAGCGACATTAGGTATTGCTTCATAGATGTCATACCAAAGCTGTACGAAACAGGCCTCCCGCGACTCAGCACCATATTGCACTGGTTGCAGGTGACCTTGTTTGCATGGTTTTTGGTACGTCACCATGAATGGTAAATAACCGCCACACGCAAGACTCACGGGGAGTGCTGGTAGTAGGGACTTCCACTACCTCATCCTTTTCATTCTCCTCTACATCCTCACGCCTGTTCCCCTCTTCAGGCCCTTAGGGAGGTGGTGGTGGTGGAGGGAGTGGGGGTGTTGCTGATCCAGATGTAGAACCAGGTGGAAGAAAAGCAGCCTTAGATGCCATCAGGTTTCAGCAAGAGCAGCAAAATCTGGAAGATTGCAAAGCAAAGTAGATAATGCTCTGTGAGATAGCCAGAGGCACAATGAAGATCAGCTCTGGGGTGTGATCTTTTATAGGGGTGCTGGTCCGTGGACAGATTGAACACCCCAAAAAGGCTCATAAGGTCCCAAAAAGTATGTAGAAAGTCAGGGTCATTGTCTGGGATATGTTCTATGGTGAATGTTTACTATAGAATACTTTGGATTGCCTGAAAAGGTACTTTAAAAATGTTCGGGGACCCGGACAGTGTCCGCAATTCAGGACACCCGCTCAGCGTGTGTGCGGTCACATGATGACGTCGCAAACACGTCCGCGAAGGGAACGGGTGTTTGCAGGACACCAAATGTACAGGAATGGTTGTCCGCATGCGCATGGGTGTTCTACGGACAGTGTTCGGGTGCTGAAACTAATTAAAAGTGTGACACAAGTGAGACAAACAGTTACGGACAGGCGCGACATTTGTAGGACTTATGGGTGTGGTGCGCATGTGCGAAGCTGTTCCACAGGCAGTACGGACAGGAATAGTGTCGTTAGGACACCTTCATTTTGGTTAATTGCGGACAACCCGGACACCGAATGTGTTCTAAGAACAGTTTCAACTTGCCTGCGGATAGTACGTACAGGTATAGTGTCCTTAGGACACCTGCATTTTGTTTAATTCAGACAAACTGGACCCTGCGCATGTTCTTAGAACAGTTCCATCTATCCTGCGGACATTACGGACAGGCTTAGTATCCTTAGGGCACCTCCATTTTGTTAAATTGCGGACAACCCGGACACCGCACGTGTTCTTAGAACAGTTTCAACTTGCCTGCGGACATCACGGACAGGCATAGTGTCCTTAGGACACCCCCATATTGTTAAATTACGGACAACCGGGACACTCCGCATGTTCTTAGAACAGTTCCATCTTACCTACGTAATTTATGGACAGGCATAGTATCCTTAGGATGCCTCCATTTTGGTTAGTTGCGGAAAACCCGGACACCGTGCGTGTTCTTAGAACAGTTTCAACTTGCATGCGGACATTACGGACAGGCATAGTGGCCTCAGGATACCTTCATTTTGGTTAATTGAGGACATTCCGGACACCACATGTGTTCTAAGAACAGTTTCAACTTGCCTGCGGATAGCACGAACAGGTATAGTGTCCTTAGGACACCTCCATTGTGGTTAATTGTGGACATTCAGGACACCGAGTGTGTTCTTAGAGCAGTTCCATCTTGCTTGCAGACAGTACGGATGTGTATAGTGTCCTTAGAATACCTCCATTTTGGTTAATTGCGGACGGCACGGACACTGCGCATGTTCTTCGAACAGTTTCAACTTGCCTGCGGACATTACGGACAGGCATAGTGTCCTTAGGACATCTCCATTTTGGTTAATTGCGGATATTCTGGACACCAAGTGTGTTCTTCGAAAAGTTCCATCTTGTTTGCGGACAGTACGGACGGCTGTAGCGTCCTTAGGACACCTCCATTTTGGTTAATTGCGGACCTCCCGGACACCCGCGCTGTCCGCGGACATCTTAACTACCTTTTTAAAAAAATAAGACACAAAGGACTGAATTAAAACACATCTAATATTTTTTTTATTATATACAGATATAAAATTTATGAAAGAGAGGGGGAAGCAGAAACTGACACAAACACAGGGGAATTGGGGGTTTGGAGAGGATGGATTGGAGGAGATGAAGGGATGGAAGTCTCATTGTAACGTTTTTCTTGGTGGGGAAGGTTTGGGGATAGTTGAATGGGACATGGAGAGGGGGAACAGGTACATGTGGGACAATGATATTTAATTTTTTCTTTTATGTGGTCCTCCACAAAATGTTTCAAAAGATTTAAATTTTCCATTAGCATGTCAATTGTTTCTTCCATGCGGTGCAGAGTATGTTCTAAGGTATCTCTAGGTGTATTATTCTCAATGTTTGTATGGTCTGTGAATAAAAATAAAAATGTTAAGTACACATAAAGTTATGATTATTAATTTGGTTACATAGAGAAGTATCTACCAATAGTATCATTATCTTCAGTCATTTCCTCATTTCCTCATGTGGAAAATTTTCCTCAAGCCATTCCAAGGTACTGGCCATTTCTGTGTAAAAAAATAAAAATAAATATATATATATATATATATATATATATATATATATATATATATATATATATATATATATATATATATGTATATTACTTTTAGTGTACCTAATACAGAAAGTTTAGAAATATATAAGAAAAATGAAGTTTACTTACTAGCTTCTGGTAAGTTGTGTTCTTACTGTTGTGTAGGTCTACTGTTGCTCCTAGCTGTGCAGTTTATGTGAGGTAATTATGTTGGAGGCATATATTATTTGTTTTGGTACATTCCATTTTTAGTACATATGGTATTTAAATAGATGGTTGATGTGCTACATATATAGGTTCCACTTCTTATTTATCATTACATATAATGTGTTTATATGCTGCTTTTTGAACTTGTGCAGCGTTAATTTGACATGATAGAACAATTTGAGATGTCCCTGAGTTTTTAGGTAGTGTTGTTGTCCGTGTCTGGTCCGCGGACATACGCGGTGTCCACGGACATCAAAATCACTAGCTGGGGGTTCAGTATCTACTATGTTACATGGATATAAAGTCAGGGACGTTATGGTTACTTTGCGCTACTAAAAACCTATGAAATTCAGTAAAAAAACTTTGTAAAAGGGACGTTATGATTAAGTTGCGCTACTAAAAACGTATGAAATTCAGTAAAAAAAACCTTTGTTATAGGGAGGCCATGGTTCCAAGTAAAACCGAAAAACCCCTAAAATTCGCCAGTTATGGTAAGCTAAGTAACCATAACTAGCTCCACCACTGTGCATTGCTAAGACTAACACCTAGGACATCAAAGATGACATCACAAATGTCATTGATGACATCACTGATGACATCACAGGTCTGACTCACTCTTTTTTCCTTTAGTGATATATCTTGACCAGTAATAGTTAGGAACAAAGAAATCAAAAAGTACTATATTTGTAGACTTATACTTCAAATATGTTTTTACAATAATTCATTTAGGGTCCACTCACAGCATATGAAACATATACATAGGAAAAATACACACTTAAAAGATAGGAATGCTTTCTGTGTATGAAGACAATCAGTAAGATTATCAACACTTTCTTATTGTTCTGCTGTTTTTTATTACTGCTCTGGATGTGCTCATATTTGTATTTGCATTACTTTCTTTAGGGTGCAGTCACATCATGTGATATTTTTGCATTGGGAAGTAGTAGGTTTGAAGCAAAGTAATCCTTTCTGTGCATAAAGATAATCAGTTAGGTTGTGAACACTTTCTGCTTCTACTGCTGCTTTTTTGCGTAATTCACTTTCTCTATATTACTCATATTTGTATGTGTTGTGTCTTTGTGTTTTGTATGTAATAATGAAATTATGTAGTAAGTAGTTTTATTAGCTATTTATTACATGTTGCATAGTACACAAAACTCTAATAAGAAAGCATTTATCATTTCACTATTCAACATGGGAAGATTATGAATATTGCAACTCCATCATGTATGCTGCGCACAATACTTATGTTTATACATGAGTAGCTTAATATACTGTAAAGAACTTCATAATAGAATGCTATTTATATCAATGTATTGCTTAATGCACTACATAGCTCATGATATTTATTCTAATGATCCTTAACACTTTTTTGTCAACATTATTATAAGAATCCCTTGTACAGATTTTTCATGATAAGTAAATGCACATGTGATGTCATCAGTGTTGTCATCTTTGATGTCCTGGGTGTTAGTCTTAGCAATGCACGGTGGTGGTGCAAGTTATGGTTGTTTAGTTTACCATAACTGGTGAATTTCAGGGGTTTTTCGGTTTTACTTGGAACCATAACGGCCCTTTAACAAAGTTTTTTTACTGAATTTCATAGGTTTTTATTAGCGCAACTTAACTATAACGTCCCTTTAACAACGTTTTTTTTTTTACTGAATATGTATATATATATTACATGGCATGTGGTAGCGGCCATGCAGTAATGGTTAAGTTGATAAACCCATAGGAGGAGCACTTTTGGGCGGCTTATAACTTTGCTCCCCCTGGACGAATCCTCACCAAACTTTGCAGAAAAAAAATGTGTGATATCTATGTCCATTCCGCTGACACATTTCCCTGTTCGCTCCACGGACAGGAGACCAATTGGCCAATAGACCAATCTTGTGTCCGCGGACAGACAACGTGTTCACTGATTGGTTGGGGTGAAGCGTGTGATGCGTCACATTCTGTTGATGCACCCGCAATGTTGGATCTGTGAATATCCGCGGACAGCGTGGCATGAAACTGAGCATAAATCCATATTTGGGGGGTGTGTTGGTGTGTAGGAGTGGCTGGAGAGGGTGGGGGAGTGAGGGATTAGTTAAATGCTGTATTTCTTTAGGTGTGAGAAGTCTGTGATATGATTGCAGTGTCCACGGTCACCGCGGTTGTCCGCAGACATACTAAACGCCGGGCGCACTGCTGGCTATTTTGCTATAATATGATGTTGGTTTTGGGTAGTTAGAAGAACATTGGGTGAAGAGGGTATGTATTTAAGAGTGTATGCATTGGTTGTAATTATTGTTTTGGAATGTTAATTGAAGTGGATAGGTTTTTATCCACAACCACCGCAGCATAACACACCCATGCTAGCAAACATTTTGACTGTGGTATGTTGGCTGCTTAGGGGATATGTTTTCAAAAGTTTGTGTACTGATTGGCAGTAGTATAATAGTGTTTACAGGATAGTGAGATGATGTGTGTTAGTTTGTTTGTTGGATTGTGTTCAGAATGTTGGTATTGAAGACTCTAGGCATTTTGGATTGTATTTATTGGTCGGGTGTTCGTTTGAAGGGTGTGTTATGTTGCAGTGTTTGTGAGTCTAATCATTATATACTTACTGTTTCCTTTGTTGAGGCTGTATGTAGAGCTTTGGCAAGGCCATGAAGTCAAGATTGTAGAGTTTTGCAACAAGCACTGCAGCATAACATACCCATGGAAGGAAACATTTTGGATTGTGGTTTATTGTCAGGTGCTTGCATGAATGGGTTTGTTATGCTGTGGTGTTTGTGAGTCTAATCATGATATACTTACTGTTTATCTTGTTGTGGTTGTATGCAGTTTTTTCATGGGTAAATGGAGCAGACATTCTTTTTCAATCTCTGTGATAAAGGAAAAGATCACATGTTAGTGTAGGTAGTTTATAATGAGTTATTGCCTTGCATAGTAGACATTTTTGTATTTTGTCGACCCTCATAATTAGTATTTCAGATGTACTATAGTTAAAACCAGCATCCTGTGTAATTTGCTCAGTTCCTGTGTTTGTTTATTAAATCATTGGGTTTGTGGGAAAAAAATCCATGCTAGATTTTTTTTAAAAAAACTTTCTACGTTATGGTACAATACATTTCTTTGGTTGATTTCAATATGAGGAATTGCATAGGTTTATGGTTTTTGGTTTGGAAGTGGTGGTAGTATTGTTGCAATTAGATACCAGTTGGTGTATTCTAATTGTTTATTTCTTGTTGCATTTTAGTGGTATTCATTTATCTGTTTGCTTGTTGCAGAATTTTGGGGCAGTTAGATACTTGTTTGCATATTCTAACTGTGTATTTCTTGTTCGATTTTAGTGGTATTCATTTATCTGTTTGCTTGTTGCAGAATATTGGGGCAGTAAGATACCTGTTGGTGTATTCTAACTGTTGATAGTTTTGAAGTTTAATTTTTGTTGATGTTAATACTCAGATTAGTTATAAAATTGTGGTTTTAAGAATATTAAGTAAGTGTTTAGAAGATTTGCTTGTAATCTCTGTTTTAGAGTAATGGTAGTATCATCACATTTAAACCATCCACAATTCTTTTTTGTATATGCAGTGTAGTGATAAGCATTGTTTGTGGCTCCTGCATGGTAGATTATACGTACTGTTGTGAAGGATTTCTTACCAAGTTACACTTGTCCATGTGTGAATTAACAAATGCCTTGAAGAAGTGCAAGATTAAAGTCATAAGCAGGACCTTTTAAGCAAGAAGCACCTGTTGGCCAGTTCAGATTTGTATAGAGAATGCATTTATTTATTTTTACTTTCAATATATGGGCTTCATTCTGAGGTTGGCGGTAAGGGGTTAACAGCACCGGTTAAAGGTGCCGTTGCCATTAACCCCTTACCGCCACATTACAAGTTCCTTTAGCGGGTCCTGCTAAGGGCGGCTGGTTTTACCAGTCGCCCTTACTTTGTGGGAGCTGCTAAAGGACCAGCATGCTAACAACAGGCCCGTTATCAACATGCCCATTGTTAGCAAGGTCCCCATTCCCATTGAGTGAGCCCTATGGGGGCTCGAATGGGAATGGGGGTGGGTTGCCTGAATGGGGAAATACCGGGTCCTCCAAGGTTGGGATCGCCTGGTAATTCCCCATTCAGGGAACCCGGACCCGGTATGCGGTAAGGGGTTAGCCATGATGCTAATAGTGCCATGGCTACCTCCAACCTCGTAATGATCCCCTGTATGTTTGGGATTTGTTGATCAAATTCAAAAATGAGGTAGAAATATATAATAGTTTTCCATTTCTAGAAATGCAATAATAAAGTGTTAATGAAAAGTGACAATGCTATTGTTTAATTGATGAAGGGATATAGAATTCCATTTTGAGATATAATTTCAAGGTTGTGGCAACACATCATATTTTGTTATCATAACTAAGATTATCTGTCAGACTAATTGACAAAGTTTGAACTTGCACTAAATCCCTAAAATAGGGAAAAACGGATGTCCTATTTTGTTTTAATCTATCCCAACTGAACTTAAATGATAAATAAAAGGGAAAAAACGAAATCACATGCACACAAACCAACCGAGTATAGTTCACATGCATGGTATTAGATGTAGCACAAATGGTAAATAAAAGCAATGTCTCCATGCAACAGAAACATATACAAAGTGGAACAGTTCTCTGAAATGGCAACCAATGCAACATCTGCAAACATATATGTGAATTGCCTATTACAATACTTAGGAATCAATTGATGCACATTCATGGTATATGCATATGCATTTCAGCCAATGAAATATAACTCATGTAGTGTGAAACGTACCAGAAAAGGACAAAAGATAGGAGAAACCAAAGGCTCATTTAAAAATAGGCTGAATCTACACCTGTACACCCTGTCATTGACACACCAAAGAGCTAGAAGGTTTTACAACAGGGACATTGGCAGAACGAACTCTTCATTCTGAGAGGAAAAGTTAACTTTGTAATTACCTGTGGAGGTTGTTAAACTGTCCATCTTAAAATTACACCCAATAATAACAGCTGTGTCAATTTTCTATTGATATATCGTTCTCCTGAGGACATGCCTGAATTAAATAATGAAATCCACTACAGACATTGTTGAATAAATCCAACTGCTCCATTATACTGTTGGATGATTTAATTCGAAGGCAGGGTAACACTGCAGATAAAGAGGTGCTACTTCTGGAGAAAAACCTGAATGGCATTGATATTACAGTGGATGATATTGAGCCTACCCATGTTAAAGGGAATATTAATAATAATGTATGTATTGTTATGTTTATAACTCAAAAGAGTTTTATAATAACACTCACAAAATAGTAATTTTCATACATAATTAATTACACATATTTAAATAAATCAACAGTTATATAGATACATACTTGCATACATTACTTTGTCCAAGTATTACACAGTTTACAAATACATGTCATTTAATTACCTTTGCATGTTCAAGGACCGCTGTTGACCACTCTTTGTTGACAAAGCATAGCATTAAAAAACATTAACTTTTAAAACTAGAGCATGGACAATCAAAAAGACATTTTTTCGGGATCTAGTACTTTGTGCAAAAATGCAGTATTAAAGTGCAGTATTAAAGTGCAGTATCAAAGTGCAATATCAACATTTTGGCGAGTATACTACATAGCCACAAACACAGCAGCAGTTAATTAACACTCTAGAATGTATTCTCTACTTTGCCCATCTTAACAATGGCAGTCCATATATTAAATAGAGCTATGTGCATGGTTTTGTACCCAGAATTTAAGCAATAATACCAGAAGGAGTCTGTTTTTATGTAGTTAACATTAGATACAAATGGTGCAAGCATCTTTATGTATGAAGGACCATGCTCTCTGCATTCGGTCAGGATGTGTTGAGAAGTCTCAAATGTATCTGCGACACAGCATTATCCCGGGAGGATAGCTCAGCGGCGCGTCTTGGAAGCAAGACGACACGAAGCAACAACAGGTTCGATCCCCGGGTCCGTGCTTAGAAACCTCTGAGTGTTTACGCGCGTTATAAATACGTAAGTAACTAAGACAAACAAAAAAAAACACAATTACGCAACTAAGAAAAACAAACAATTCCTGTAACAGCGCCTCGATGCCTGCGGGCTGTTTGAGCGCTTTATAAATGTAAAATAAATAAATTATCAGCAGATTCTCTTTTTCTTCGGGATACCTAATTCCAAACCGACAGTGGTTAGTAATGATAATTTGCCACTTCTTAGCAAGAGAACAAACCTACGCATCTCAGGGGAGGGGGACATCTTGATAAATCTGCTTTCCCATAATCTATGGCCCCTCAAGGTTATATCACCGGTTGGTAACTACTTGGTGAAGAAAGATGAGTGTAGTTGGTGCATCTATCCCATTGGACAAACTTAACGCTTGACTTCTCGGTCAGAGCCTGCAGATTGTTTGCCCAGTGCGGCCTCCATCCCATGGCATCGAAACTTGCTAGGCTCAAGGCAATCAGTTAATCAGTGGTCTTGCCAAGTGGTAATTGTCCCAATAAGGTTAGTATAGGGAAAACTGGTGATTTATGGGCCTTCAGAATTAGAATATTTCTTCTTTTGCATGCCATTCATGCCAAGGACATGAGGCCCAAATCTAGGCGAACAATTCCTACCAGTACTCCTGGCCCAAGGGAAAACATTTTCTCCAGAATTTACCTTCTAGAACATTGAGCCAGTAAAAGACCCTCATGCCGATGGCATCCAACCCATACAATAAGGATGAGCTAAATCATTGTTTGTATAAGGTCAGTATCCCATGGAAGCTGAAGCCTAATGACACCTTTACACATCTGTATAACATATTAAGCTTTGTCATAGCCTTCCTTTTCCTGGCCTACACCAACCCAGCATAGTTTGACTTGGTGCTGAATTCTACACCCAGATATTTATAGCTATCGACCTGTTCTATGATGTTCCCATTGATGACGAAAGTGGGTGTCTTGGCCTGAGTGTGAGAAAAGTGCATGATTTTAGTATTCCCATAGTTCAATTTTAGGTTATGTTCATTAGCAAAGCTCAACAATGCCTCTATAGACATTTTTAGGACCACAAACATATGGTGGAACAAAATAAGATAGTCTGCATGTGAGAGTTGGTTAACCTTTCTCACCAACATCGATGTAGGACAATTATGCACCTTCTCAAGCATGCGTGGTAATATATTGAAAAGAAGGGGAGCCAGCAAATATCCCTGTTTTACACCCAAATTGGGAAATATTCTAGGCACTTTCCTGTGTATAGGGACCGTTATAGATTGGTGCTAGGAGTCAGGAGTCAGACATCAAACCCTCCTCAGCCACTCTCTTAAATAGGAGGTATATGAGATCTCCCCAATGTGTCTTGTTCTCTTTTATGATTGTATGGGGGAGTCCATTAACCTACTCATATTAAAGGGAATATTCTGGATTGGGTAGCATCCTGGAATATCAGGATAAATGCAATAGATTGTAAACCATGTATTTGGACAGACCATACTTTTGCTGAGTTTGGGATACGGCTTCCTGGGTGGCTGCCTCACAAACTCAATAAACCAAAAAAAGTTGTGAAAAGCAGGAATTTTAATAAAGTACAATGTAAAGATCTAATTGATGGTATAAATACTCTTATGAACTCCACCACGGATTTGGATGACCCATCTGCTCTGGCTGCCTCATATAAATCACATCTTTTGAAGACACTAGATCAGGTAGCTCCCATGAAATTTAAAACTGTGAGAGATGGGCTTAACCACAATAGTTGGTGTACACCAGCAATAGAAAGTCTAAAAAAGACGAAAAGGCAGGCGTAGTGTATATTGTTTACGTCCAAACGTATTTAAATAAGACAACAGGGAAGGCCTTAGAAAAAAACATCTAGATATATGGCAATCTTTGAGGAAAAAAAAATGTTTTAATGACCAAATGGAAAATGCAGAAAACAAGAGTAGAAGCTCTTTGAAATATTCAATAAATTACGGAGGCCGAATGTACAATCTAAGTCTTTCACCCCCACCAATGAAGACTTTATTACATTTCAGCAGGGCCTTGCAGAGAAGGTCGGATTGGCCCATGAGAAAATTGCAAGTAGCCTGGATTCGGTTTTACAATATAACTCATTGGAAACTAAGACAACTGAACTCAGTCAAGTTTTGAATTGAAATCAGTTATTGTGACAGAGGTAGAGAGGGTACCTGAGAACATGCTACCTATGACATGCTATGGCGCTACCATTCCATCCAAACTTGTTTTAGGAAATGCACAAATAATTTCCCCTTACGTGATTCGCGAATGCTACTTTTGCATATAATACTCTTCTGGACACCATTAAAGAGGTAGTGGTAACTCCCCTCTTAAAAAAAAAGCAGGTTTGAATCCCAGAGATGCCACAAACTGCCAATCACTGGATGTCGGCACATTGGATGTGCTTGATCAGTTCAAAAACTGAACTTATGATTGTTGGATCTTCACAGGCTGGAGCTGGGCAACTGTAATTTAGTTCTGGACAAGGTGAACACATTGGGTTTTTATTTTGAGTTCCCTTGGTGCCAAAACACATACTGAAGGTATTGCTAGAAGCTCACAATACCATCTGAGACTGCTGAGATACATTAAACCATGTGTCTCCATTAAATACTTTGAAACTTTGGCTAGAGCAATAATCATGCACAGAATTGATTATTGAAAGCACTTCTGAGTGGAGCCTTTAAGAGCAGTATTGAGAGGCTTCGGGTGGTACACAATGAAGCAGTTAGGATTGTTAAGAACATACCCAGGGGAGAACATGTCTCTGATTCTAGGAAGGACGTGCACTGGTTTCCAGAAGCTGCTAGAGTGCAAAGTAAACACCCTGACTCAGAAGTGCCCTTATGGTGCAGCACCCTCTTATCCCAAACAAGGTCTGCTGCAATACGAACTAAGTTGCTTGGTGTGTCCAAGAAGCAAGTGGTTGAGGGGAAATGGTCGCCCCTACCCAGTTGAAGCAGCAATTGCATGAAACACTCTTCTGATTGAGCTGCGTCAAGAAAGGAATCTTCTTTTGGTGTTGCCTTTTTGTGTTTATGTGCGATCTGATGCCAGCGGGCTTCGGCACATGATAAATAAATACATAAACACACATCATCATTTAGGCAGATCTGGATTACATCAGTAATATTTGTAGTAGTGTGCTCAATCATGACAAACATGTTCATGAATCAATTTGGGGCACTGCTGCATTATAGAATCTTTGACAGCCTTAACAGTGCAGTGTCCTTTACAATGATTGGATGCTGCTTTTCTACTTTCTGTATACTTTACCCACTTTTAAATTTTACTTAATTTCTAAACTTTAGGGATATAGGGCCTCATCACGACCCAGGCGGTAAGTTACCGCCTGGGCCGTGACTTTACCACCATGGCGTAAACTACGTTTACGCCATGGTGGTTGGCGGACTTACCGCCCCATTCCGACCTTGGCGGGGCGGTAAGTCCCCAATCCCCATTTACCCTTCCCCATTCCCATTTTTGCCCCATAGGGCATAATGGGAGTGGGGAAGGCGTTAATTACGCCACCGTAAATTACGGTGGCGTAATTAACTCCATGGTCCCTTAGCGCCATGGATTTTAACACCTGCTAAAAGCAGGTGTTAAATTTGCCATGGCGCTAAGGGACCTTGTACTCAGGCGGTAAGGGTCAGCGCTGTTTACGGCGCCGTAAACCCCTTACCGCCTGGGTCGTAATGAGGCCCATAGAGTTAGAGGCTTTATGATTGTCAGGGATCCACATTATAATAACTACAAAAAAACAAGGCTGAAAACACTAAATTTGTTTTATTGAAATTCGTTTGTTTTTTTAAATTTCTTTTCTCCTTTTTTATTTTTAAATGCTGGGGAGAATGCTCGCAGAAACCCTTACATATTCCCCCACTCTAAGTCATTCCCTAACCCAACCCCACACCTATTTATTTCGAAAAAAGTGCACGAATCCCAAAACAATTAGATTTTTAAAAAATCTATGTTTTTGGCCTTGTTGTTTTGGCGTTTGTTTATTTGATGCAATACCTGCTGTCGGTATCTTTTGTAGTGTACAGGCGAAATCGTTTTGACTCTTGAAATGCTGATATTTTAACTGTTTGTTGTGTTTATATTTCTATCATCCTATACACCACTGGGACAGTCCTCCTCTGGCAGTAGAAACCTTTCATCCACATGGCCCTGCAGTTAGCTTAGTGGCGCATACTCTTCACTTGAAAATGACACCTAGGTCTTCAGTTGCTTAAACGCGCAATAAAACATTTGCGGTCAAATGATGTTGCACTGACGTTAATTAAGCTTTGCTCTTGGACAACAGACACATTTTTAGAAGTTATCCGAGTGATGATGACTGGGTGTGCGCCAGTCATTATTTGTGCTTATTTTGTTGGTTAAATAAAAGCTATTATAGTCTTTATAAAACGAGACATTTTTCAGGATATATATTGTTTTTTTTATTTATTTTTTTAAAAACGTTATTTAAGAAGTTGGCAATAGTATACAAGAGGTTCAATCAGTTGTATAATTTACAGCCTATGTTTCCATTGAATGCATCATATTCCAATAATCTTTTACTTATTGTACATTTACTTTCGCATACATAGTACAGACCATAAGTCTGTTACAGCATCATACACTTGACATCCGTTTCTGGTTGTCTTTTCCATATACGTACGGTATGGGACCCATATGTCTTTAGGCCATGACGTTGTTACCACAGTCTGTACGTAACCCTCCTCTTTGTCATTCATTTGTGCCATTTCAATGAACCATTGTTTTAATGTCGGCGCCTCCTTCGCCTTCCTTCTAAGTAGTATACATTTTTTGTAGATTATGCAGCCTATATTGAAGAATCTACAAATTTTAATATCCACCTTGCCTATATCGCCCAGAAGGTTCTTTAATGGAAGAAGCTTCGGGGTATATCAACAATTTCATTTAGCGTTTGTGTGAATTTTTACCAGAAATCAGCAATTGGAGGGCAATTCCAGAACATGAATATCATAGCAGCATCTTTGTCACAACATTTCGGACAGAGCTGTACATTTTGTGGGTTTAATCTGGTGATATGTTTGGGGGTATAGTGGAGCCTATTCAGGCACTTATATTGTATCAACTGCAGTCCTGCATTGAGTGATACCTCCCTGGTTAAGGTGCACATGTTCTGCCATTTATATTCATCAATCGTGGACCCTGTGTCCCTTTCCCATTTTTCTCTATATGTGTTTGTTGGAAGACACTGTCTTGTATCTTTGAATACAATCTCACCAATAGTTTTTTCTTGTCATATTGTATCATCATTTCCATATATTCGTTAGAATCAGATTCTACAGGGTATGATGGCCATTTTTGTCTTATGGCCGCTCTCATCCGGTAGTATTGCAGTATTTTCACTGGGTTGTCACCCAGTTTATCTTTAAATTCATTTAACGTGACAAATCTGCCCCCAGGGAAGAGATCCCTTAGTTTCATCGCCTTGTTAGGATCCCATGCATTCTGGACATCAGTATCCATAGTAGGGGGAAGGTCAGGGGTACACCAGAGTGGGATGTTTTTGCTGTATGGATTTGTGATTTTGACTATTACCATTATGCATCTCCAGGCATCTAATGTAGTGCGTAATGGGTCAAACAGGCATGAGTCTACCCTATGCGTGCATATCAGAGTAGTTTTTATGTCATTTGGCACTGTGGATCACATTTCGAGATCGACGTGTGAGTATTTATTGTCCGGGCTATACCAAAGGCCAGTGTAGTGGGCTTGAGCAGGCAGATAATACAGCTCAAAATCAGGTGCTGCAAGCCCCCCTCTGTGGTATGGCAAAGTAAGGGATTCCCATCTTGTCTGGGCAGTGTTCCCGTCCATATGAATCCCACAGCTTGTTTCCAGAGCGAGTTAAAGTACTGTCAACCAGGCCAGATTGGTATTGTATTGAAATAATATAGGAGTTTTGGAGCTAATATCTTTTTTAGGACAGCGATCCAGCCTATTAGATCCAGCAGGAGCTTACCCCAGAGATTAAGTTTGTTTTCGAGTGCGTTGAGGTTGTCCGCATGATTGTGTTTGTATAGAAGTTTGTGTGACCGTGCAACTCTAACCCCCAGTTATTTCACAGATCCCACACCCACTTCATCCCATGCAGCTGCGCTGTTTCAGTAGTTCCGACTTTGTTGTGTAGATTATATTGACTTCAGTAAGGACTAGTACAATGTTTTCTTCAGGGTGTTTTAGGTATATTAGGGTATCGTCTGCGCATAGTGATATAATCTGCGAGGGCCCCCATATGTGTATTCCCCTATGACTGTGGAACGCATGAATTCTACTTGCAAAGGATTCTATTGTTAATGCAAAAAGCATTGGGATAAATGGACATCCTTGCTGGGTCCCTTTAGCTAGTTTGATAGTCTTGGAGTGGTTCCTGTTAGTTCCTATCTTGACTTTAGGGTCGGTATATAGCAGTCTTACAAATGTATTTAATCCCTCCTCTAGCCCCATACGTTTCAGGACCCCGAATAAGAAGTTCCATGATACTGAATCGAAAGCTTTTTCAACATCCAGTAACATTGCTGCTACGGGAATCTCAGGGTTGATCTCTGCCATAGTGCCAAACAGTCTTCTCAGATTTAGGGCCGTTGATCTGCCCGGTATAAATCCTGCCTGGTCTGGATGCACTCATCCAGACATGTGACGCAGTAATCTATTGGCCAGAGCTTGTGCAAAAATTTTTCATCCAAATTTATTAGAGAGAATTGGTGGTATGAGGAAATTTCGTTTGGGGGCTTTTCCTGGTTTTGCAAGAATCTTTATTACAGCCTCATTAAGGGAGGGTGGTAATGCACCAATGTTGCATGCCTCCTCCCATACTTTGAGTAGTTTAGGGGCTAGGATGTCTTTGTAAACGTTCTACAGCTCGATTCCGATGCCGCTTTTCTGGACGGTAGGGATGTTATGGCTTTGGTGATTTCTCCAGTGTTATTGGGCTGCTTAGTTTATTTCTCGACATACTATCCAGTTTAGTTAGTTTATTATGTGCCAGGTAGTAACCCACTACCTCATCCATCACTGTGTTGTTGTTTGAATGCAATGTGTGATAGTACTCCTTTAACATGTTGTTTTCATCTAGTTTGATGGTTGTTTGCCCATTGGGTTTCATGATCCCACTAATGTGTTGTGCCTAGTGTTGCCCTTTAATAAAGCCGGCTGGGACGGTCCCCTTCACCATATCATCTGGCCTGCCCTCTCTTTGCCATAAACCGTGTTTCTCGATCAGCTACGTCACAGAACTTCAGTCTGTTACCTTTGATTAGTCCCAGTAATGCCCTGTCATGTGTTCTACTATATTCATTTTCTAGACCTCTAAGGTCCTCTTCAGTCTTCCCAAGTTCCCATCTAGTGGTTTTCAAAATACCGGATGTCGCTGCTATCATCACTCCCCGGAGCCACACCTTGAATGGCTTCCATACCGTGGAAATTCTGTTTACTGAGTTCTCATTTTCTACAAAGAATGTTTCACTATCGAACCTAAGTGTCTCTAGTAAGGAATCATCCAAAAGTGCGGTTGGGGGCATTCTCCACATAAATGCTGGTCTAGTTGTATATGTCATGGATTCACATACATCATCCACCCAGGACTCAGACATAAGCCAGAGGTCGATTCTGGAGTGGGTATCATGCACTGTAGAATAGTCTGTGTATTCGGTGGAGGTGGCATGCTCTGCTCTCCAAATGTCTACTAATCCGTATTGGGACATAATCTCCTTTATCATAAGGGAGGCTTTAGTCATGTTTCTATGTTTAGTGCTTAATCTGTCCATGTAGAGGTCTAGTATTGTATTAAAATCCACCCCCCCCATAGTATTGGGGTGTGGGGGATTTGTCCTATCAGAGTTACCACTTTAATATAGAATGCAGGGTCATCTGTGTTAGGACCATATATATTTCCTAGGGCCAAGGATCTGTTATTGATGGTACCTGATACCAAAACATACCTGCCCTCCGGGTCAATATGTGTTGATCCAGCTTTAAAGTCATTGCTCTTATGTATTAACATTATCACTCCCCTCGCCTGTGATGAGTAGTTTGTGTAGAATCTGCTATTTCCCCACCTATGCGCCATCTGCCTGTGAGTGGCCTCTTGGGTTTCTTGGAGCATTATTATGTTAGGTGCGTGACGGTCAACGTATGACCAGATCTTCCTCACTTTTAATGGGTTATTCAGCCGTCTCACATTCCACAAAATTAGCTTAAGGTGGTCAGCCATACCATACCGTCTGCCTCCTCCCAGTTCTATCCATTGTTTCACAACCTGTTTATCATTGAATGTAACCAAACTTGCATACCCATTGCCACTACATTTTTCAACATTTCTCCCCATAACTACCGGGCTACTTCTGACCCATATTGCTTGAACATTGAACAATCGTAAACCCCTCCATCCCTCCCCTTCCACCCTCACCCTCAACCCCAACCCAATTATGTGACCATTCTAAACTTGTGGATAAACACTGGGGGCTGTGTTGATAGTCTTCACCATCTGTCCAGCTTGACATATCCCCAATCTTCATTGTTTTTGTCCGTCGCCATTACTGTAGGGTATCGGAGTATTCCAAGCAAGTTTTGTTATCTCTCATCACTTTCAATCGTTGTCATCTTGATGTTCTTCCCCATTGTTGTGCGGTGCGTTAGTCTCTGGGTGCGGTTGTTGTGGGGGCATAGGTATAGATGCCTCCACATAAGACATTGCTTGTGCGGGATTCTCGAAGAAGTGGGCCTGTAGGATTGTTTAGCGTGTTTTGGGAGCACAGAGTACAGCACCACTGCACAGGATCAATGTATAGCATGTTTTTTTTTTTAAGTGCAGCGCCACTGCATGGGTTTCGTGCATTGATATGATGTGGTACAGCAAGACATGTGTTATTGAGCATTTTTATGCAGCGCCACTGCATGGGTTTAATGCAATTGCTTCAAGCTATGTGTTGCCAGTACAACCTATGGACATGTAGATGAAAACAGGCTATACAGTAAAAAACGATTTCCACATATAAAATGCAAATAATTTTTTCACAGTTAAAAGCATATTTTTACCTGAAATTCCTCTGTTGCAGGAGACACATTTGAGGATTAATGAACTAACCTCATTAACAAAAAACTAACACGCTAACTCATTAATAACATAATGTGTTCCCCAGTGCAAAATGAATGGAAAATGACAGGCTCTGAAAGTCATTTTAAAAGCACATTCAGATTTTTTTTTTTTTGCTTCTATCTGCGCTCTATCCACAGTAACTGCAGGAAGCAAAGACCTTGAATAAGCAGGAAATCAGTTTGGTTACAGTTGCAAATGTATAAGCCAAGCCATTGTGTGCAGCGGGTGGTTAGGGCATGATAGAATTCTATTGGTTAGGATCCTTTGGTAGGAGATAACCAGAGTTTTCTTGGATAATCTCGAGGAAGAAGCTGGGGAGAGACATCTTGACACAGCTCGAAGAAGGACTGGGTTGATAGCTGGGGATGCCTGATTCCTAAAGCAGATTCAACTTGGTTGCAGAGACTGGGATTTCCAGTCAACAAGTCCCAGTTTGAGTGACAGCAAATGCTTGTCCTTGATGGGTGAACCCCTCCAGAAGGCGACCAGCCAAAGAAGTTACATGCTGAATAAGCCTGGTAATTATCTCGCTGAAGTGTGGGGGCTGAGTGTGTGCAAAAATATTCAGTCAGTGTAGGAAAGGAGATTCCTGTGCTTTACCCACGTGTTTAAATGCAACTTTTATAATACACAAAAATATCTGAAAGCAGACGGGTGGTGTGTTTTATTTTCTCTTTCCTTTGTGCATTTACCAATACAGTGCTGATGATGTGGGGAGATGTTTAGACAGTGCAATTGTCAAATTTAAGGTAGCTAAAAATAAGATTTGGCTGCAGCTGTGTGCACAATGTCATTCAGTATGAGCAATTATAACTAACTGTGTGTGTTGTAGTCTGCCGGAGGTCTATGAGTCGGCAGAAAGGGAGGCCTGGGACATAGTTCACTACCCTATATAAGTTAGTGAAAAATACCACATGTAGCTCATTGTTGTAGATAATTCAGTGAGAATTGCCCATGGTGGCACACTAAAAGTCAAGATGTGGTATTTCTGAAATGTAGGCCTGAGGTCCCTCTAGTGATCACAAGACCAATCTAAACAAAAACAAGGGGTTCTGGATATTGGGGCCACAAATAAACCAAAGGAATTATGCTCACCACCATACCAACCAACCACGCAAACCAACCACGCATACCAACCGCGCATACCATCTAAATAGGTCTGCATGCTGAAATAATGCATATCCACTGTGTTATTGTTGTACATGGCCCAATCTGAATGTAGGGAGTGATCGTTACTAAATTATTATTTTTGGCGGTAAGAAAATACCGTCAGGTCCCAAATCTCCACAAAATACCCAACATATTTATGGTGCATTGCAGGCCGGGAAAGTGATCACAGAGCACCTACTGGGCGTGGCAAGTGTGTCTCACACTGCCATCTGTACATTAAAGGGAACCCATTTCATAATAGCAGTGTGTTACTAAAAACGAATTTCAGAATGTCACAAAAGGAAACCACATTCTCAGACCTAGTGCAATATTTAGAGGCAAAGTTGTTATCACATGGGACGTGGTCGTCGAACAGTACCTTAGAATGGCATGACCGCATTCAGGGTGAGGTGCAGAAAGAAAAACTAGACAATATTTTTGCAGAAGGCAGCATAATTCAGGTCTACCTTACAAGATTATTGAATGCAGCTGATAAAAGTGCAGAGAAAGACTGTTTAATACGGCTACGCGCCAAAATATGGTTTATTATTTTGAATAGGTCCCTGCGAATGCAGGAAAATGATACCCAGCTAATTAACAGGTTAAAGACTGAATTAGATGGGGCAAGTAAAAATCAGGAAATGTTAAGAGCAGAATTGGATGTATGCCAAAAAGACATGCGATTAAAATGCAGAGATTTTGATGCTCAGTTGTCCAAAAGCAAGAAACAATTTGAGGATAGTGAGCAAGAATTGGTACACTTAAAAGCCTTAGTGGACCACATTAGACAGGATAAAGATGAGATTGTTTCAGAAATGCAGATTTTACAAAAAGAACATTTTGAAAAAGAAAGTGATCTCCAAGGTGCAGAGCAAGAAATGGTTAAAATGATTCAAGAAAAACACAAGAGAAACAAAGAATTCAATGAATGCCACATGCAAATGTGCGACATGCAGGAGGTAATAAATAAAATGAGTGATGAAAACAACTATCTGCAAAATGAAGCACGCAGGCTCCTTAAAAAGTGCAAAGACTTAGAACAACAAATGTGCATTCCCAGGTCCCAGGACAGGCGGCAGGGTACTACATTCAATGGAGTGGAGGTGAATTCTAGTTCTGCCCAAAGAGCTAGTGCTGCAGTGACTGGGCCTGTAACTGAACTTGGTTGCAGCGCCCTTAGGGGATTTGATACTCCCATTGGGGGCAGCCACCAATCCCATACACCTGAAACCAGGATTGAATCACAAAGTAGTGCAATTCCATGCATTGCAACAAGTAGCCCCATAAAAATAATGAAATCCATTAAAGCCCTGATCAAACCATTTAAAAAGGGAGGTGAATGCTGCATTGAGGATCACTTAGAAGCGGTTCATGACATTTTTAAAGCAATCCAGATACCTAAGGAACAGTACAGACAATATTTTCATTTAACTTTAGATGCCCCGATGGCCAGCATCATAAAGGGATTAAATGAACAGCAGAATATGACATGGGTGGAGTTTGAAAAATAAATTAGGCGTCATTTTTCTCCTTTTCAGTCATTGCAGGAGGCAAAGAAAGTCGCTTAAACAATCACTGCTGGGCCTAATACATCCCCTCGCCAATTTTTACAAGACTTAAAAAGAGCATTTTCTCGCTTTAATGTATCTTTTGACCCAAATTCCAATGAGTTTAAAACTGCATACTTCTATGGGCTACAGAAAGACATCATATCCCAATTGGTCCGTGAATTTGATCGTGACAAGTCCCTTGAATGGATTGTACATCAAAGCACAAAACTATATGAGGTACTCTATTGTCAGGGTAGAGAAAGTGATAAAATGAAAGAAACGAGACCTAAATCTAAAGAACCCTCAGCCACAGTAATGGAAATCAGGTCAGCCAAAATGGCCCTTGAGTCTGCTCAAAGCCCAGGTAAAAATAATGTGACACCTGAACAAAGGGGTAATCAACAAAGATCGCCCTTTCCTGTACCAATGTTCCAATCACATGATCTTAGTAATAGAGAGAGCTACATCAGCCCTAGGTATTTAGGGGACAGACCCCGGGCAGGATATCGGCCTAATATGTCAGGTATGAACAATAACCAGAGACAAAATCAAGATCAAAGAAATGATGGTCCCTACCAGACATTGGGGACACAGAGCAGATTTGATCCCAACACCATGATATATGGTAATCAGGATAGACCCCGATATGTGGATCGATTTACTGATAATGGGAGTCAACATAGGGGCCAGTACCCACATTCTGAGAGACAGGACATGAGGCAGAACATGAACTACAATCCGCGTCAGTACAATGATTCCCAACCAGGAGTCTATAATCAAAGGATGGGTGCACCCCCCTCCCCTCCACAAATGAATCAAGAGTTCAGAAACCATCCCAACAGACATCAATCACCTGAGAAGTATCAGAATAGATCCAATCAGGGGGAAAACAACCAATATCGACCTAGGCCACGGAAAGAGGATTCTAGAGAGATGGAAAGGTTCCAGTGCCTTGAGGCCCAAGTGAAAATGTTAGCTGAGCAAATAGGAAAGCTCTATACAGCGAATAAACAGCCATCCAAGGAAGGGGCTGATGGCCATAGCAATGACCGGGGGGCGTCTGAAAAGTGACTAAGTACTCATGATACCTGTGGTGCCAAAAAGACAGATTGCCCTGATGTAATTTCGCATAATGACTCTGAGATGTCTAATCATTTAAAAGTGGAAACGCCAGTGAATGAACATGTAACAGAAAGTGCAAACACTTCTAAAAAAGAGGTACGGTTTAACCTAGAGCTAAATCAAACATTGAAGGTTTGTGCAAATGAAAAAGAAACACCTGAAATTCCAAAAGAACAAAGGGACAGATTTAAGAAAAATGACTCATGCATGGGGAATATCAGTGAACAGGGAGTAAGTGGGGATACTATAGCTCCTTCCCTGGACTGTCAAAATGGTGAACAAACACAGACAGAAAAAGGGAATACTCAAAAGGAGAGTACAAATCAATCACCTGAAGAATTCTTTGAGCCAAGTATTTTTGAAGAGGCTGAAAGGGCTGGTACCACACTAAATGATCACAAATGCACAGAATTAAGTAATGACAAATTACTAAATGATGTTGTTACACATGTTCAGTTGGAAGGTTGTAATGTGGTCCCTGATGATACCCAGATGAATGGGCGAACAGTGGCCACACTCCAAAAAACCTCTGATCATGAAGAAATGAATAAAGTCTCTTGCGCAGAAATGGGTAAAAAGGAGGGAAAAATGTCTTTCCATTTACCAATGTGCTTAGCCAAAAGTGAAAAAGGCCTGAGAAAGGTTCCCTGAAATCAGTAAGAATTCACACTTCTTATGTGTATTAGAGGAAGTTGAGGACAGATATTATGCACCCATCACTGTAGAAGAAAAATGCCAAACATTTGCTATGATTGACACTGGCGCACAGGCTACAATTATGTCCAAGGAGCTGGTAAAGAGTATCAATGAAGGGAGACCCCCGCAGAATCAGATCACAGTGAAGGAAAATCAAGGTCCAGTGCATAACTTTAATGGGGAGGAGGTGCCCATCATAGGTGTAACTGAGGTTGACATAAAAATAGGAAAGCACAGAATGAAACAAGAGGTATTGATCACATCTATTTGTGAAATTCCATTTCTGATGGGGACAGATTGCCTGAAAAGATTGTCTCCTCTCATAGATGGGGTGAATGGAGTGCTGTGGTCCTTAACCAAGAAACCATTGAGACCTAAGAAACTAAAATCACACAACAGCAACATAAATGAATGTCACACCGTTGCCAAAACAAACGATGCTGTGGAGGTATATCTCCAGAATAGTTGCATACCTAGTGTCACTGTTATAGTAATGTGTCAAGACAAAATGCAGAGCGACAATGAAAGACTACCTGTACAAATATACTTGGACCCAAGGAAAAATTGGCAGACTGGCATAGATGAGCACACATTACGTTTTTATTTAAAAGAGAAAACAATCAAACAGAATATTGCTCCTAAAACAGATTCAGAAAAACACATTACCACTCTTGCTGAAATACACATGGAAGATGAGCAACCATGGGTTCATGTTGGTATAAATGACTGTTTTAAAACAATAAAAGCCACTTTAGCGCTTGAAAAGGAGAGGAGCTTCATTAATGAGAAATTGTTGCAAAAAATAATGGAGAGGGAGGAAATCCTGAAATTTAGGATTAAAAACCAATATGTTTCTGGGTTGGACAGTCCAGACTTTGAAAACCGAATTGCAGGCAGATGCATGCTTAAAATTAGCATTGGGCAGAAAACAATTTACCATAATGTATGGATAGTGAGTGGAGCACAAAATGACTTTTAAATGGGCAATGACATCATGCACAAAATGTGTATGGTGTTAGATTTCCTTAATCAAAAAATATGGTCACGCCTAGGTGGCCCGGCACCTGAATTTGAAGACAAAAGAAGGGCTTATCATTGTGCACAACTGGTTCCTTATGCAATCGAATTACAAATGAGGAAAGATACTATTATTCCTGCATTTACAAAACAGTTTGCAATAACACTGAAATGCAAAAATGGACAGCAGATGAAAGACTCTGATGCATTTGTATGCCTGAATGAATCCATAAAACAGCAAGGCCTGGATTATGAATACATTCCATTGGTAGATATTGGTGAAGGATCTGTAAAAATGATGGTAAATAATAAAGGTTGTCAGGATATTCATTTAGAGGAAAACTCCCCATTAGGAATGGCCATACAAAAATCACATTATACGGCAGATTTAAATAACATGGTGATTGGAAATATCCCTGAAAAGTATGTAGATGCCAAGGGTGAGTTGCCAGAACACCTGGACTCTCAGCCCAAAGGAATATTTAAAATTAATTCTGTGTATCCTTATGATTCAAATGAGACAGTGTGCTGCCATCAAAAGGATTGCATAACATTTAATTTAAATGAAAATAAAACAGAAAATCATAAAGTGGAAGCTGATATGACAAAATATTTAAAAGTGGCAGTTTTACAAAAAGACACAGCCACACAGTTAGAGGAAAGCGCTGAGATTCCCTTACCAGAAGATTTTCCAGAATTTTCCAAAATGGTAGAACAGATCTCCTTAGCAGATGCGTGTGACAACGATGAGAATAGAAACGAACTGAGAAAGATATTTATGGAATTTAAAGATGTATTTGCAAAAGATGCTTCTGATTGCGGTTTAACTGATTTACATGTGGCCACACTACCAGAAGGGTGTAGCAGAAGTCCTGTATTTGTACGCCAGTATAGACTACCGCTGGCATGTTTAGAATCATTAGCAGAGATTATAAAGAATTTGGAAGCTCGGGGAATCATCAGGCCCATTCATAGCACATCCAATACACCTATTTTAGGTGTGTTAAAGCCAAATGGTCAGTGGCGGCTATGTGCAGACTTGAGAGAGTTAAATAAAAGAGTGCCAGTATCCAGATGGCCACTGCCATTCATTGATCAGGGCCTAGCTCAGGTACATGGTTCAAAAGTGTTTACCACATTAGATCTCACCTCTGGATATTGGTGCGTGCCATTGGCAGAGGAGATACAGAATTTATTTTCCTTTATATTTGACAGGACTCAGTACGCCTGGCTTATAGCTCCGTTCGGGTACATCAATAGTGGGAGTGAATTTGGCATATTTTTGAGAAAGGCCAGATGCAGCGGAAAGAGGGACCATAGTTTATGTGGATGATGTCCTGATAAAAAATGAAAGCCTGAAAAGCCATTTTGATTAAATAAGACATGTGCTTGGCCAATTGCAGAAAGCAGGCACCAAAGTGTCCTTACAAAAAGCACAATGGTGCAAGAAAAAAGTGAACTTTCTAGGCCATGAAGTGATTGAACATGGGCTAAATCCACAAAAGAAGTAAATAGAGGCCATACACAAACTAAAGGACCCTAAAAATGTGAAAGAGGTAAAAAGTTTATTAGGGATGACAGGGTATAACAGAAAGTTCATTGAAAATTATGCTGAAATTACTCAACCATTGACTAAACTGCTTAAACTGAATACACCCTGGATATGGGAAAAAGAGCAGTCTGAGGCAGTAGCTAAATTGAAGGAATGTCTTGTAAAGGCACCATGTTTAGCATATCCCATTAAGGGTAGGGATTTCTTTGTAGAAATAGGGTTCTCTGAACATTGTATGTCAGCAGTGTTATCACAAAAACATGATGTGAATCACAAAACTATTGCATATGCAAGTAAAGCATTTTCCCAAGTGAAAATGAAATTCAATGAATGTGAACAGGCCCTATTAACCACTGTGTGGGCGCTACAACATTTCCGACCTAATGTTCAGGGAGAAAAGGTGATTATTGAAACAAATCATCAACCTTTGCAGTTTTTAGAGAGTAAAAGAATTAGGTCAGGTAATCTAGCGCAGTCCAGAATCACTTCATGGATGCTGGCATTACAAGGTTTTCCTGTAGAAGTGAGATATGGACAAAATAAAAAGAGCCCAATGCTCAAGTGTTAGCTGACTTACATGACTCTGCAGCTGAACAAGTATCAAACGAAATGGAAGTGGAACCTAGTTTGCAGGAATTTGAACAATCACCACACAAAGCTTTTGATGAAAAAACATGCAAGGATCTGCCAACTGTACCTGTGGATGGTTGTGCTTTTCACATTGAAAATGACAGCAATAAACAACTAGTGTAAGGAATAGGGAATGTCTGGTTGAAATGTGAAGGCGTCCCTAGTGTAGGGATGAGGATTGGAGCTAGAAGCAGTCAAGTGGCGGAATTGGCGCCATTTATAAAGCAATTGCTACTGCAGTTGATAATAAGTTCAGTGAAATTGTCCTGGTGACTGATTCTGACTATGCACGAAATAGATTTGTGGAGTATTTACCTGGCTGGAAAGCGAGAGGCATGGTTACATACAACAAAAAGCTACTTAAACATGGAAAAATGATACAAGCCATGGACAAATTGGTGTCAGAAAATTATTTGACAATATACTGGAGAAAAATTTGTGGGCATTCAAAACACCAGGAGAGGATAAGGAGGGAAATGATAAGGCAGACCACCTGGCTAAAATTGGGCTGTGATGGGAGAATTGCTACCTATTGATGACTTACTGGGTGAAATACAAATTGATGCAGTAACACGTTCTAAAGCACCAAAGGAGGTAGATCAACCAGTGGTACAATGGGGCCATGACACGCCAGACCAAGATTTGATTGAGGCACAAAAGAATGATTGAATTTTGGGAATCTATTATAATCATTTGATAGATCCTAAACAAAACCCTTTAACAGAAAATGATTGTATGGTAAAAGAAGAGTTGAGGGTACTACTAAAGGATAAAAAACAAATTAGATTACAAGATGGACTCATGATTAGAGAGTCCATAACAGGACAGATACAGTGGGTGGTACCCCTTTCATTCAGAGGGCTAATACTACAACATGCACATGATGCAATAACTGCAGGCCACAGAGGTTCACAAAAAACATTGGAAATACTAAAAGATTATGCTTACTGGCCACATATGTCCCAAGATGTGGAATTATATACTACAGGATGTCTAGTATGCGCCCAATTTAAACCTGCTTCACCAATGCATAGAGCCCCATTGATGAAAAGAGGCCTAACTCTTCCATGGTCAGATTTGCAAATAGACTATGTAGGCCCTTTAAAAAGGTCGAGCAAAGGAAACCGTTACATTTTAAGTGTGATATGTTTGATGTCGAAGTGGATTGAATGTATTCCTGCACCAGACTGTAGTGCGCAAACAGCAGCCACATTGCTGGTGAACCATGTGTTCTCAAGGTTTGGGTTGCCACAAAGAATTGAGTCAGACAGAGGAAGTCATTTCACAAGTACTCTAATGAGTAAGGTATGGCAAATACTGGGTGTGAAAAGGAAACTACATATTGCATATCAGGCAGCCTCTTCAGGTGGAGTTGAACGGAGCAATAGGTCTGTTGTGGACATATTAAAGAAATTTGTGGCAGAAGCAGGTTCCAGCTGGGATTTACGTTTACCGTTGGTTTTGATGGCAATCAGATCAACTCCTGCCAAAGCAACAGGTATTAGTCCACATGAAGTCTTAACAGGTAGGAACATGGTGTTACCACAACAGCTACTATGCAGAACACATGAGCAGACACTTGTGAGTGCATCCACAGTTCATGAGTACATTGATGAATTGAGGAAGCATTTGCAACATGCATTTGCTTTTGTGCAGAGAAATCTAGAAAGAGCTGCTGACAGTGCAAAGTCATAGTACGATAAAAGAACATCAGTGAGAGAATACAGTGTAGGGGATCAGGTGTATAAGTTTCATTTTGGAAAAAGTAAACAGAAAAATTCTAAATTTCTAGCAGCCTGGCAGGGGCCATTTTGAATTATAGATAAGATCTCTCCTGTAGTTTATAAAATGTTGAAGAATGAAGTTGAAACAGCGATAGAGCATTTTGTCCATGTAAATCAGATCAAGCCATGCCATCCCAGACACGAGACCAGGCAGCTTGAGCATGTAGAAACAGAAAGCCCTGGGGCTACCGCCCACTGATGTACACAATACAACAGAAAGTCCCTTGAACACAAAAAGATAAAATAAATGGGTACAGTCAGGAGGCAGTGACAGAGAAGTTAAAAAGTTGTTTATTATAATGGCACATAAACACTGTAATATCATGTATGCTTATTTTCTTTTTAACCTGTGTTTAATTTAAGAATTTTTTTTTTTTTATTTTTGGCAAAAGAGTGAAGTTAGTATTGTGCTATATACTTAATCTGTTTCTTTTCAATTTGATTTAGAACATTAACTATTTATACCGGAGGTAACGGGAGACGATGGAGTCCTGGAGTCCCCTGGATGAAGACCAAAAGATGCCTGCCTAACCGGAATGCCAAAGAAAAGATGACTTCTATAGAAAAGGATCCAAGAGTACCAAGATGAAAGAGTACCCGAATGAACCAAATGAACCAAAAGAGGCAGACAAGTGTCCTGACATATGGAGTTCCACGTATTTATTATTTTAATTCATTGTTTTAATCTTTTATGTTAATTATTTGTTTTAGTGAGTTGTTTTATTTTATTATTTTCAATTGACTTCAAGTATAAAATTGAAACACTCGACTGGACACTTCCATTGGGAAGGCAAATGTAGAACATTTTATAAGAATTGATGAATTCAGATGAATTTTAATATTATATTGATTGAACAGTGACTTTCAATTTTCATCTTCACAGCAAGAATGTTAATTGTATTGGATTGTTACATTTTGAAAGAAGAAAAGGAGCAAGTTGGATTTTTCCAATTGTGGCTCCGATTAGCCAAATTCTCAAAAAAAGGAGGGTATATGTAGGATTGTTTAGCCTGTTTTGGGAGCACAAAGTACAGCACCACTGCACAGGATCAATGTATAACATGTTTTTTTTTAAGTGCAGCGCCACTGCATGGGTTTGGTGCATTGATATAATGTGGTACAGCAAGACATGTGTTATTGAGCATTTTTATGCAGCGCCAATGCATGGGTTTAATGCAATTGCTTCAAGCTATGTGTTGCCAGTGCAACCTATGGACATGTAGATGAAAACAGGCTATGCAGTAAAAAACAATTTCCACATATACAATGCAAATAATTTTTTCACAGTTAAAAGCATATTTTTACCTGAAATTCCTCTGTTGCAGGAGACACATTTGAGGATTAATGAACTAACCTCATTAACAAAAAACTAACACGCTAACTCATTAATAACATAATGTGTTCTCCAGTGCAAAATGAATGGAAAATGACAGGCTCTGAAAGTCATTTTAAAAGCACATTCAGATTTATTTATTTTTTTTGCTTCTATCTGCGCTCTGTCCACAGTAACTGCAGGAAGCAAAGACCTCAAATAAGCAGGAAATCAGTTTGGTTACAGTTGCAACTGTATAAGCCAAGCCATTGTGTGCAGAGGGTGGTTAGGGCATGATAGAATTTTATTGGTTAGGATCCTTTGGTAGGAGGTAACCAGAGTTTTCTTGGATAATCTCGAGGAAAAAGCTGGGGAGAGACATCTTGACACAGCTCGAAGAAGGACTGGGTTGATAGCTGGGGATGCCTGATTCCTAAAGCAGATTCAACTTGGTTGCAGAGACTGGGATTTCCAGTCAACAAGTCCCAGTTTGAGTGACAGCAAATGCTTGTCCTTGCTGGGTGAACCCCTCCAGAAGGCGACCAGCCAAAGAAGTTACATGCTGAATAAGCCTGGTAATTATCTCGCTGAAGTGTGGGGGCTGAGTGTGTGCGAAAATATTCAGTCAGTGTAGGAAAGGAGATTCCTCTGCTTTACCCACGTGTTTAAATGCAACTTTTATAATATACAAAAATATCTGAAAGCAGACGGGTGGTGTGTTTTATTTTCTCTTTCCTTTGTGCATTTACCAATACAGTGCTGATGATGTAGGCAGATGTTTAGACAGTGCAATTGTCATTTTTAAGGTAGCTAAAAATAATATTTGGCTGCAGCTGTGTGCATAACGTCATTCATTATGAGTAATTGTAACTAACTGTGTATGTTGTAGTCTGCCGAAGGTCTATGAGTCGGCAGAAAGGGAGGCCCGGGACATAGTTCACTACCGTATATAAGTTAGTGAAAAATACCACATGTAGCTCATTGTTGTAGATAATTCAGTGAGAATGGCCCATGGTGGCACACTAAAAGTGAAGATGTGGTATTTCTGAAATGTAGGCCTGAGGTCCCTCTAGTGATCACAAGAACAATCTAAACAAAAACAAGGGGTTCTGGATATTGGGGCCACAAAGGAATTATGCTCACCACCATACCAACCAACCACGCAAACCAACCACGCATACCAACCGCGCAGACCATCTAAATAGGTCTGTGTGCTGAAATAATGCATATCCACTGTGTCATTGTTGTACATGGCCCAATCTGAATGTAGGGAGTGATCTTTACTAAATTATTATTTTTGGCGGTAAGAAAATATCGTCAGGTCCCAAATCTCCACAAAATACCCAACAGGCCTTTCCTCCATGTTGAATCCTTAGTTTGGCTGGAAACATTAGAGTCCTGCACTTTCCAGGCCCAAAGGAGGCATTTTACAGCATCGTAGGACTTTCTTTGCATTTGTACACCAACTGCAAATTCTGGGTATATGCAGTGGTTTAAATGTGGTAAGAAATTGAGGGGGGGCTCATTTGGGGGTGTGGCTCAATCATAGTAAGGTGCGCAAACAAATATATAAATGTGTTTGAGCATTTATATATTTGTATGCCTACTACTATGGTTTGTGTATTTTCTAAGCCTTCTTTTGTAAACATAGCAATGTTACATATTTCTATTTTTATAAAAGGTGGCTTGAAAGTGCACACAATTGACAAAGTGCACACTTGTGTGCTTACCTTACTATGGTTTGTGTACTTTTCAAGCTACCTTTTATAAACATAGACATTTGTAACATATTTCTATGTTTATAAAAGATGGCTTGAAACGTTCAAGCCATCTTTTATAAAGCGTTGAGGACGGACAAAACCCAAGGTGGCTTTGTCCGTTGACAAAGCTTTATAAAAGATGCCTTGAATTGTGTACGTTTCAAGCCGTCTGTTATGAACATAGAAATATTTATACGTTTATAAAAGATGGCTTGAAACGTACACAATTCAAGGCATCTTTTAAAAGCCTTGCCAAAGGAGAAAGGCGCCTCGGGCTCGGTAGATCACAGAGCCTGAGGCATCTTTCACCCTCTGCGAATCCGCAGGCTCCTTGATCTAATCTGCATATTAGATCATGGAGCCCATGGGTTTGCTGAGAATCAGTGACCTGGTGAGGGCAAACAAAGGGACTCCAACTTCCTCTGATGGCCCCTCAGATGAGGGGTTATCAGAGGAAGTTACAGTGACTGACAGAAGTGATAGGCAGTCACAGCAACGCTGTGCCTGGCTGGCACTTCTGTCAGCTTGTCTAACGTTAAACTGGCGGGCACATCCCTCAGAATAATGCATCCTGACATTGCATGGTGGGACTGGGGTGCCCCTGGAGTGCCCCGGCTCAGCCGCACTTTTTGGAGCCTGCCGGGGCCCAGCCCCGGCAGGCCCCGGCCCACTTACAGCACTGGGTATATTTGAACATATTGGATTCGAAATGTTATGAGCCCTTTTCCCTCGCGAGTTGTAGTATTGTGTCTCTGTCACTGTAGTTCAACAATCTAGCAATTATTGTCCTCAGCGGGCTCCTGGACGTAGGGGGGCGAGTGTTCGGCGCGCCCTCTCAACAAGTAATTGCCGGGTCAAACAGTGTTTTGAAGAGGTTCTCCATGAACAGTTCCATGGGACTCTTGCTTGCCGTTTCAGGGACCCTGACCATGTGGATGTTGTTGCATCTAGCTCTTGATTCTAAATCCTCACATTTATTCGTCATTTTCTTCAATTTGGTTTGGATGGTATTCAGTGTGCGGTCGTGGGGCGATATCATGTCTTCATTAGTGCTTATTTGTGCTTCAATCTCTGTGATTCATCCACTTTCCTTCTCTATCTTCGCTTTCAGGGACCCTACTGTGCCTAGAATGTCGTCCAATTTAACGTTAATAGCCATGAAGCCATTTTGTATAGTTTGCAATAATTGATCATTCCTCGAGTTATCGTCCCCTTCTTCTATTGGTGAGACACTGGGAAGCGGGGAAGTTTCAGAGGTTGAAGGTCTTAGGTCTGTGAATGAGTTCATCGGGCCTTTTTTCCTGTTGGCACCTTTCGTCATGGCGCTGGCTCCGTAGCTTAGATGGATTTTCCTCTTTAGTACCTGTTAATCCTCTCTGTGTTATTAAATTAATGGTGTCTTTCTATCACCCAGCATTTGTTCTGTGGACGGAGTGTCCCTCTCTGTCTTGGATTGTTATTGTGAATTATTCTATAGGTTGCGTGCGGGGCAGAGGTGTACCGGGTGAACTCTAAGTAGGTCCAGTTTGCCAATATCCTTTCTCTAGCTTCTTCACTGTTGCCGCCTTTGGTGTTACAGAGTTGGCAGGGGAGTCAGATTGCTTCTAAACAGAATGCGAGGGTTGTGATAGATACAGCGCATAGTGGAGCTGTTCTGCAGGGTCCGCAATGAGGGTGCTGTGTCCTGTTAATTGCTTAGGTCTTGCCACATGGGCCTGCAAGTGTGCGCTGTTGTATACTTTTATTAATGTCCAGTGCCATTTGAATTGTGCTCTAAGTTGGATTTTTGGGCTTGGGCCACTAGTGTACTTTTATCTCCGCCTTTTGTATTGAAGCAAAGGGTGAGGGATCAGAGCCCGTTCAGCAGGTATGATATGATATGACATGGCATTTATAACGCGCCTATACGCAAGTGTTACAAGGCGCCACGAGGCAAGGGAGGGGGAACAGAGGAAGACAGATAACGATCCTACTAGGCCAGGTGTCATTCAGATCGCGCAAGTGCATGGGAAGGGGGAAAGGGAAAAGTGCGAGGGTGCAGTGAGAGGGGAAACTGCAGTACATGGGATAGTAGGATAAAGAATAAATAAAACGGCCAGCTAGTGGCAAGTGCAAGGTAAGTGCAGGTATAGGTGCAGGTAGGGGGGCTGTAGGGATACAGAAACAGTCTCCAGGTGCAGGGGTTGCAAGGGAGGCAGTGCAGGTGAGCAACTGGCGGGGCCTGGGCCTGTGAGCAGAAAGGGTGGCCATGTAACCAGTGCTGATTCATCCAGGAATCAGCAGGGGCGAGGAAGAGAGAAAGCAGAAGCAAAGAGGAAGGTTTTGAGGTGCTTCCGGAACTGGAGATGGTTCTCCTCAAGTTTCAGGGAGGCAGGAAAGCTGTTCCATAGGGAGACCCATGCCGAAGAGAAAGATCTACCACCAACTTGTTGCTTGGAGAAGCGACTGACCCTGAGGGAGTTGGAGGCGGATGAGCGAAGAGCTCGGGAAGGAAGATATTTCGAAGAGAGGGTTGAAGGTATTTTGGCCCCAGCCCCCAGAAGGCCTCGTGAACAATGCAGAGGGTTTTTAATTTAATCCTCTCAGCCACTGAGAGCCAGTGCACAGATTTCAGTCCTCGAGAGATACGATCCCTGGGCTTGAGGCCAAGGACAAGTCTTGCAGTCCTGTTCTGGATAAGTTGCAGAGGGCGGAGAGAAGAGGCAGGCAGATTTAGATAAAGGCTGTTACAATAGCCAAACCTAGAGAGAACCAGGGCTCTGGAGACAGTGAGCTTCTGGGGGAAGGAGAGGAAAGGAAGAATACATCTGAGGAGGTGCTGATGGTAGTGAGACTTTTTAGAGACGTCAGAGACTTGAAGACAGAAGGAGAGTGTGGAGTCGAAGATGACCCCAAGGTTTCTTGCCTTGCAGGTGGGAGCAGGAAGAGGGACGAGAGAGGCAGGCCAGAGAGCTGCAGGGAAGGAGGGAGTGGGTGTGCCGATGAGTAGAATCTCAGGCAGGTTCTGCCCATAGTATGTTCTATCAGTGAGGATTTATGAAAAGTTTAAGTACAGTCTGTATCGAGCGGATATTCTGCAAGCGGGCCATTTTCGGTGCGGTTTCACAGAATGGAAGGCATTTGAGATATGATTAGGGAGAAGGTAAGAGTGAGTGTCCTACCGTGTCTCCGTCTTTGGAGTTTGTCGAGTTCCAGGTTCGGTGGTTGGAATCAGCCGCTCCGTAGTAGTTGCTGGATCGTATGGTCTGTATGGATCTTTCCTGAGCCGTAACCCCCAGTTTGCAGTCCTGCTCTGTGGGGCACGGCTGCCTGCTCTGATCTGCAGACGGGGAACGGTCCTCTGTGTGATTGGCCGCTGGAGTATTTTCTTAGCTCCCCTTGTCGTTGAGGCTGCCGTCCCCCAAGTGTTCCGGTCCAGCGAAGCAGTCAGCGTGGAGAATGCAGCCGTGTGAGAACATCAGACCCTCTGCCAGGCAGGTATTAGCTCCGCTCCGCTGCCGATCACACAAGGTCCATGCGCCCATGGGGGGGCGTTCATTCCATTTGCCTCCACCTTATAGCGAGCAGTTGGTGGATTGTGTTCACTCGTGGTATTGAGCTGGAACCCTCTAGTTGCTTCTTCGGAGGCACGGTATCTCGGTATCTCTGGCAGACCCAGGCCCCTCCCTCCTGCGAACTGTGCACACGCTCCACTGTCACTGGTTCAAGCAGATCTTCCAGTCATAATTTCTCCCATTACTGTTAACGGTTTCTCACCGTTTTCGAGGGAGGGAAGCAGCACAGTCTTCTGCACATTGTCGTCTCGCTTAATTCAGATGGCTAGGTACAGCGAGAGATATAGTCCTTCAGGATTGATAGTGGGGACGGAGCCTCAAGTTCAGGTGGCCATCTTGTATGGCTGCTCAACAGCAACCCTATTTTTCAGGATATCTTTAAAAAGTTTTGTCAGAGTAGCTCTTTAGGCAGATTGTTCCAGAGGTTGGTTCTAAGTCATAACATGTTGTTTGTGTAAGGCTATTACCCAACGGAAGCCACTTCACAGCATAGATGGGTGAGCACAGAGATCAGTGTGAGGGTGGAGACCGTGTTATCCATCACTCATGCTTGACATAATCTTTCCCATGTGAGTTGCCTGCAATATGGATGTGCTAGCAAATCTGAGGCAAGACCATGGTGCATAATGCTTTCTCTCTTTCCTTAAGCCGGAATAAGCACATGCATACGTTGTATTATGAATGTTTGAAACACCTTGGATATTGGCACTTTTAGGTACTCTTCTAGCAAACATTCTTTTGTTGTCTCTGCAGCAGATTGCAGTTCATAACATGCAAATAATGAAAATGTTCCCCTAATGCTTTGCCTTTGCCCGGGGGTGTTACAATTTAAGAGCAGTTAAAAGAAGTAGAGTTCCAAAGTTCCTAGGCCTGGTATTACGTGGCTTTGGGGCTAATGTCTTGCTTCAGGGTGCATGTTCTCAGAAGATGGTTCAGAACACTTTACTGGAGTTGGCCAGCAACTACTTTAAAGGGTTTACTGCAGTAACCAAGATGAAGTGTGTGCAGGGGACATGCTATTTAGATTGCAATACTGACACATTGCTTTCATCCACTTCCAGTTGTTCTTGTAGACAAATACATGAAACAGCACCTTTATATATTTTATATGCGCAGTGGTCGCCATCCCATAATTTAGCGAAAGACATTTTCCAGTAGACAAATAGGTCCCGTATCGCACAGCCAAAACCACCGGACCAGGTTTGAAACAACGTGGGGATGAAACGTTGACTTGCAATCCTGTTGTTGTTTGGGCTTTTCCGTCCAGTACCTTTTAAAATATTTGACGGAGAAGTGGGTTCCACCTTCACCAAAATTAATAGCTTATATCTCTGGTAACTTGAGAATAATCTGGGTGTATTTAAATGAAACAGCTGCCATATTGTTTTTTCTCAATCCTAGAGACAGCCATAGATATAGCCTTGGTTAGCAGAAAACAAAAAAGCAGAACAATTATGGAAACGTCTTTACGGTAGAGGGCAGGTTGAGCTAATAGGACACCAAGTTAAATTAGGGAGCTGTAGGAGGTGTAGGCTCTGAGATTGCAACACAAATATTTTCTGTAATCTCGGCTATCAAAAAGAATAGTGTGAGGGGTCAGAAATCTGAGGTAGACAACTTGATAAACATTTTTCTTAAGATGCCATTTTATTTCTAAATCAATAAATACAAATATAAATACAAATTAACTCAAAGGGGTTTGACAAACGCTTCACTATCCCTACTATAAAGAGGAGTTCCCTGCCGATCAAAATAAACTAAAGGAAACCCTCTAACAAAAGGAATCTGTGCCTCAGACTTATACATACAACTTATAAAGGGAATTTATGTCAATTCAAATATGACAGAAATAACAGTTATGTTCAAAATATGCCTGGTAACTGTTTTTCGTCTAACCTGGTGAAAATCCCTTCCCCAAAATTAAAGCAGGAATTTCAATCAACAGTTCAAAATAGGAACGTTCTGTCTTGCAACACAGTTTTAATGATAACATTCTACTTGCTCCAAAAGTCTCTCAATTGGACGTTGACAAATAGTTCCAAAAAGATGAAAAAGTCTTTATCAAAGAGTTCCACACAACTTCTTGTTAGGGAATACAACCCTTCTACAAATCATCTGTGTCAACAACAATGATTTGTTAGGATGATTCCACAACAGTTCACAAAGTATTTAGTGGTCATGCCACTTCTTCTTCACAGTCTGTAATCACAACACACTACTTCAATGACTTCTTCCTCATTCACTCACCTGCCAGGTCTACCACTACAACATCCCTGCCCTGGTATACTCGCCTGCCCGTACTCAAAAGCTTCAACTACGTTTACAATGGCTTTTGTGGTAATGTTTGCTTCAAACAACTTAACATCATCTTTTAACTTACAACATCAGTATTGACTACTTCTTCAGGGAAGACATGAGATACATTGGTGCTGTTTATTCCACATTTGTGATTGCCACATGCAATACAGGTTATGCTCCTCTCCTCCTGAATGCTTTCTATCAGAAGGGCTGCTCTTCTGCCACTCTTGTTCTCTCACTCTTATATCATCCAAACACTGACAATGGCTTTTTCTGACACTCACTTTTCATTTTGCTTAAAAAATACTTGTTTAGGTATTTTCCGACTATTGCCTCTTTCTCACTCTCGCAATACGGATTACAATCAACATTCTTCCTAATTGCCCTCTTTTGGCTTTGACAATGATGTTTTTATAAACCTTTTTTTGGTATTGCCCTCTTGGCTTTGGCAATGATACTTCTTGTTTAATATTGCCTTCTCTTGGCTCTGGCAAAGGTGGTTATTGTTAACTTATTGTAATATTGCCATATTTTGGCTTTGGTAAATACATTGACATCTATAAGCATAATTATAACCTTTTTGTCTGTTCCCAAAGATCTTATCCTGCCACATAAGCTTTTTTGTATCAGTTCGGTATTCAAAACTATTGAATATGGCCAACGGGCGATCATGGAGTGTTCCGGTATTATGTAATGATAGTGAGCTCACTGGCTGTTGCATATGTTTACGCTCGCTCCGCTGCAATAATGCTGTCTGCTTCCACTGCTTCACTTGGTATGGAAAACTGCTTTTCTTCACTTCCTGGGGCCCACACCGGCCGGGAAAGGAGTGTCCCTTGGGGACACTACAGTGCTAGCCTTCCACTGGAGCACTAGTGACTATTGAGAAAGCTTTTCACTTCAGTGCTTCCCACCGTCCAACCACTGCATTCAGGGCCATCAAGGGAGGGAAAACCTTTCACTGCAAAGCTTCCTGACACACAATCTCTGCATACCAGGCTGTCAATATTGGAAACTCTCTCAAGACCAACATTCACTCTGTCAATAGCAGTGGCTCCAGGATGTCTCTGCTTTTCTCCATCTTTTTCTGCCAAGGGAGGTGTCTGCAAGCACTCCACCTTCCACTAATTCTAATGGCCTGCACCTGAGTGGGCCCTTTATACTTCCCAGTTCCACTCAGGTGTGGGTCATTAGCACAATTAGGCTGCACTTTGCAGTCCAGTGCCTCAGAATGCCTCTTTTTCATCCCAGTAGTTGTGCATTGTGGGACCTGAAGTGTCAATGTTCACATTACCTCTTGTATTCTCAATATTGTTTTCAGATTGACCTACTTCACTTCTATCATTATTTAGATTTTCTAAACAAATTTTAAAAGGAGTCCATGATTGGTTCAGATAGAAAGGAGAGTTAGCTTTATCAGAACTTTAAATGTTAATGTTCTAATAGTCACATATAGCATTCTTCTGTTGACTACAAGAGTGTTTACCACTATCGATGTGGGCTGCTTTGTGAATTGATGTCTTACTCCTGATAAATGATTGATTATGATAGTTTTCATAATCAGGAAGATGGATAGCTTTGGGAAAGGAAACTGCTTTCTGACAGCAATCCCCTACATATTCCGGCATCACTGAAATCTCCTCTTCTGAGGAAGACACATACCTTGTCTCTCCCAACTGATTCCTTTTGTTCCCTTAGGGCCTTTTTCCTCCAAGGTGATCCTCCTGGCTAGTACCACTCCCAGGCTAAGGATCAGGAAATGGTTGCCTTTCCCTGGCCACCTGGGTGGAGACTTTAGGAAGGTTCTTTGTGAGGACTCTGCAGGATTGATCAAAAAAGCTGCAAATAACCAACATTTCAAACAAAGTGTGTCACAGAAACAGCAACTGCTGTGAGGAAATATGTGAGGGCAGTGTTGTCATAAATGACATTTGTGATGTTATCTTTGATGTCCTGGGTGTTAGTCTTAGCAGCGCACAGTGGTGGTGTGAGTCATGGTTGCTTAGCTTACCATACTGGCACATTTCTAAGGTTTTTCGGTTTTACCTATAACCATAATGTCCAGTGGTCGAAGTGTACGAAAAGAAGTAGTGGAACTATGTTCCCTGCTGGCCTGCACCCACTCCCCACAAACCCCATCATCACGTCGACTCCCACACACACCCAGACACTTGCACCTGTTGTTTAAGGGAACGTTCAGTGTAGTGCACTGAAAGTGCAAGTTTCAACTTCTTCCTACACTTTTATTTTAAAACGAAACCATTCCGGAACGGTTTCTTTTTAAAATAAAAGTATAGGAGCTGTAAAATGTCATTTAAAAAAGTAGAGGAGCACTGCTCCCGACCGCTCCTGCTCACTTCGACCACTGATAACATCCCTGTAACAGTGTATTTCCATTGAATTTCATAGGTTTTTATTAGTGCATCTTAACCATAACGTCCCCTTAACTAAGTTTTTTCATTGAATATATATATATATATATATATATATACATATATATATATATATATATATATATATATATATATATATATATATATATATATAATATGCCCCATTTGGTTTGAAGATCTTCTATGTTCCCAGTGCTCTCCAAGAGCTCTGGGAGACCACATGTTTGCATTTTATTGAATTGCATTCTGGTATGTGTAGTCTCCCAGTCAAAATGGGGGGAAATGCCACAGTTGTACACCTTTTGCCCAAAATAGTTCTATATGGATTTATATACTTGTGTGACACTTTGGTATGTGTACTTTTCAATGTATTTGTGTAAAGCTGAGTATTGTTGAAAGCAAGACATGGGGGTGATAATAATGCAATCAACATGTTCCCCTGGGTGGAATAGAGGGATGGAGTGAAAAGTTCAATCCTCTTGCTTTTGATTTCTGGGCATTGACCTCTAAAAGAGCTTTCTATGTCCATCTTGCCAGCAGTCAACCCTTGGAGTAGCAAAATTCAAATCTAGTAATCTGCCCTGCTTTGAAATGCAATGATTTTTTTTCTATGCCACACTGTGTTACGTTATGCTATGCTGTGTCATGTTCTAAGCTGCAGTGACATGTTTACAATGTTTGTGTATTAGGATTTCGGAGTTGTGTTCCCAAATCGAAATTAATAAATACATAACATGAACTAACATCTGTGCTTCTGATTTGCACCGTCATTCTGCTTTTAAGTGGGTGTACACACACACAAACACACACACACACACACACACACTTACGTGTTTGGTCTTCCACTTCCTACCTTATTCTGTTTAAAAATAAGTGTACACCACACTTCTGTTTTTCCCGTTTTAATTCTCCTTTTGCAATTACGATCCTATAACCAAATTATAATTTCTAAGGCTTTCTAATGGTGATTTGCTATTTGTTTATTTTCATTTTCATATGTTTTGTATTTATTCACCCCTTCTTTTCGATTTTATTTGCATTATTTGAGCTTGTTAGGTTGTTTTTTGCAGGTTATATTATGTGATGCATCGTTGTGTCATTTTACATTGAGGTCTAATGTTCAAGCACTTTGAAGCAGCCATAAAGTGACAGGAAGCGCTCCCTTAGACACCCATTAAATGAAAAGCAAGAGCAACACTCAGTTTCTGAAAAGTGCTGGAACACCTGACGTTGTGTCACAAATGTAATCTGGTAAACAGACTCAAAACCTCTGTTTTGATATATGATTTCCGTGCTGCCCTCTATTAACAGTACACAATAACTGCATCCAAGGTGGAAGAGGATATGCAAGGCTTGATTATGCAGAATAACTCAGAGAAGAGCTTAGCCTCAGCCCAGAAGAGTCCTGTCTCAAACACCACTACATCCGTTCCCATAAAGTTCATAGCAGGCCTGAAGCACTTCCAGGAAGCGCTGCCCTGAGATTTTCTCCCAGAAGATGGCACAGCTCAAAACCCACCGTTAATTGAAAGTACCCATAGTTCCTTCCAGCTTTCCTGTCTGTAGAACCTGGCCATTTGTAAACTAGGGAAGTATGTAGAAGGCCTTTGTCCTCCTTTGTTAATGGGCATGGTTTCCACATTTCCAGGCTCACAATGGCAACGGGGCACTGTGGAATGCTTAAATGCCTGACAACTTCTGTGACAAAGACAGTGCCTATGTCTTCTAACATTTTGCAGGAAATGACAAAGCAACATCCTCTGGGATTATTGTGGTACTGATTTGTTGCATTTTGAACATTTGTAACATAACATAAAGGGGAAAAATACATGGAACATTTTGCTAATTTTTCAGGCAATTACGTACATGGGAAATTTGAACTTCTGACATGCAACCCCTCATGCAATCCCTCTGAAATGTTCTTATTAAAAGGGTTGTTAGGTATACGACCTGCAATTATCTCAATGTATCTTGCCTGTGAGCCTGTTTAGCAACTGATTCATTGCTCTTTCATGCGCTTTCCCCTTTCCCCTTTCTTTCAGTGCTGATCTTTGGGCACACTGGTGTACACATTGTTGTCTTGAAAACTGAAAGATTCACTCCTTGCTCGTCACCCTGGTAATCTTTGCTTTGGCATAAGCACTGTAGAAACCACAAAGCATTTCATAGCCATATGGGAATAGTAAAAGAATAGAAGGATGACATAACATAGAATAAGGGTGCTTTGAAATACACATTTCTTGATGTATAAGCACCTTACAAATACCAAATAAAATAAATAAATAAATAAATAAATGCATAAATATAAATAACAGTTCCAAACTGTCAATGCACACAGAAACACAGGCATATGGCCCTTCCCTCCCTACCTACCCTGTTGACATCCACCTCCAAATTTCAGACAGTCTAATAAACAGCTTTATTTTCTCACTATAGTTAGCTACATTTGAATGTGCTCTGATACATAACTGCCAAGTAAGGCATCACCCTTTCACATTATAAACCAAAATAAAGTCTAGCATGACATGACACGTACCAAACTTTAACATCCTTCCAGACATCAAGGAGTCATGCCTTTTCAATTTTGATCTACTAGTTTGACTGCTCTGCTACATTCCTTTACTGCCGATTACCAACAATATTCATCTATATGCACAGTCTATTCTTGACAATGCTTATCTTGTCTCAGGCTTGACAGTCAAAGAAGTAACATTCTGGAGTTAGAACTGGGGTAAAACATCTAGAGATGCCTGGGCAAATAATTCACTGAACTTCCAGGATAACCCGACCCCCCTCGTCAACCCCTTATGCATCTACATTTACATTGTGAACTAACTTTCAATTCTCCAAATTTGCCTTGTAAACACAAAAATTTTCACAACATTTTAGGACATTTCTGTCTCCTGTCTCTTGTAGAACTATGGTTAGCCGGAAAGTACTGACATGCACCCATGATATCACAACATTTTCTTGCTCTGCTGCATCCCTCTCTCCATGTTTTTGTAGCATCTGTTTCCTCTTTTCCCATCCTCTTGTTTTACCCTCACTCATATTCTTTCCTAAAACAGACTAAGTTCAAGATACCCCTTTTGGGGTTGCAGAATGCTTGTCTAAGTATAAGCCTAGGCATTCTATAACTACTATGGTGGTGATTTGATGCTGTATAGAAGCATATGAACATCAAACATAATAGTATCGTGATGTTGGTGATGAATTGCTGAATGACTCTTTATAGAGTTGTGTGCACAATATTTTCACAAGCTTTGAGACAGGCCAGATTGGTCAATGATGTCTGTTTTATATCCGTTCTTCATGACATATAACTGTAAGAAAAAAACAAGGGGGTTCCTGAGAGTCCCTCTGCCTGACATTAGTCCCGGTTATGAGAGACTTACCCAGAGTCTTTAGCTAACTATCTTTCACAGAGGAGAAATATCGAAAACATATCAGTCTCAATCCTGCAATAGGGCAGTTCAGCACAGATATGCTAAGCAAGTCTAGTATGAACAAGAGTACCAACAGCAACCACAGACACGTGTTTCGGTCTGGTTGGACCTCATCAGTAGGGTGGAGCTGTGCCTCTCTAATAATAGTGAGCAAGGGATCTGCATTTGGAGTCCACTAGTAACTTAAGGGGAGACCCAAAGTTACTTAAATATTAAAAAAACAAGTGGGGTCCTGGGAGTCCCTCTGCCGGGCATTAGTCCAAGTTATGAGAGACTTACCCAGAGTATTTCGCTCACTATCTTTCCCAGAGGAGAACATTCGAAAACATATCAGTCTTTGTCCTGCCCTAGGGAAGTGCAGCACCAAAATGCTAAGCAATTCTCCTCTGATCAAGACTACCAACAGCAACCCCAGACACGTGTTTCGGTCTGGTTGGACCTCATCAGTAGGGTGGAGCTGTGCCATTCTAAGAATAGTGAGCAAGGGGTCCAAGTATGGATTCCCCTAGTAACTTAGGGTGAAATCCAAAGTTACTTAAATATCCATAAAACAAGGGGGGACTTGGGAGTCCCTCTGCTGGACATTAGTCCCGGTTTCGAGAGACTTACCCAGATTCTTTATCTCACTATCTTTCACAGAGGAGAAATATCAAACACATATCAGTCTTTGTCCTGCCCTAGGGCAGTCCAGCACCAAAATGCTAAGCAATTCTCCTCTCAACAAGAGTACCAACAGCAACCCCATACAAGTGTTTCAGTCTGATTGGACCTCATCATTAGGGTGGAGCTGTACCTCTCTATGAATAGTGAGCAAGGGGTCCACATCTGGACTCCCATTGTAACTTAGGGTGAGACTCAAAGTTACTTAAATATGCAAAAATCAAGGGTGTTCCTCGGAGTCAATTTTGTCCGACATCCATTTGAAGCTATTTCAACCGATATTGAAAGGATATTTCTCATGGATAGATATCATTTACAGGCACATTGACAATATTCCAAGTAATTTCTAGCACGTTATGGTCGCTAATTGAGGAATCAATGATTCTGACAGTATGTGCGCTATTCAGATCTTGTGATGAGATGAACGCGTAGTCAATTATAGTCTTCGACTTGTTTTTTTCCCATGTTGGCTTAAGGCTCTTATCGCCAGAGATGGTTCCATTCAATACAGTAAAGTTCCTATCTTTCATTAGTGTCATCCGTCTCATGCCCTTACATTTAAATTGTTTGCGTTCCGCAGCTATACAGTTTGTGTTTAGATCCCCCTCAATTATTGTTGTGAAGTGTACAGGTTCATTTTCTAGTAGACTGCTTATATAATTTAAGAAATCGGAGTCAGAAATTAGCACATTGTTCTGGTATAGATATAATATTGACACATATATATTTAGTGGGTGGTTTTTGTCATAAAACTCCATTTTTAGAAGTTGAATGCATGGATGAGGTGCAAACCAAGGGGTTAGTTTTCAACCAGAGTCTATAGGCAAAGCAGCAAGTAGCCCTGCCGTTGGTCTTCCTGTTTTTTGTTTAATTTCAGGGTTCCAACAAGTTTCATAATTAGGTATTGAGGGATAAGAGGTTATCCAGGTTTCTTGCAACACAATTAGGCTATAAGTATCTAAGGGTTGCTCAGTATTTTCTTTCAACAGGTGAGAAAAACCTCTTGTGTTCCATTTTACGATTTTAAATAGGGTACATTCAGGTTGGCTCTAATGATTACTTACATGGTTAGTTTTTTCAATTGCTTGATGAAGCCAGTACCATTTGGTCGCACATGTCGTGTTTATATTAGGTTCAGAGTAGACTTCCTTGGTAGATTCCCTCTTGCGTCTTCACAGTGAAGGCGTAACTGATGTTCTCCTATGTTTCTTTCTCTGTATTTCTTTTCCTTTAGCAATGGTCTGTCGTCTCTATCTCAAATTGTTGTGTAAGATCTTTTAGTACTTATTTCAAATCCCAATGGAACCTGCCTTTTTGCAGGTCCATATACATTCTTTCACAATATGCAACGGAATATTTAAGATCGCTGTGTCAATTTTTGTGTTATTCTTGCTGTAGATTGTTTCAGTTTCATGGGATTCCATTTGTTTTAGTTCATCTGTTGCCCAGAAACTAGTCAGTATTGTTGTTCTATTAGAAAATGCATAATTTCCTGATCTGTCCAAAATAGTTACAATTAAGGTATCCAATCTGCTAAGCTTTCCATGGTTATTTAAAAAAAATTATAATAATTTTCAGCAGTTGGGTTCAAGTTTCCAAAAAGAGGGGCCTTTGTTTGGTGCTGTTTGGCACTGATTGTTTCAACTTTGCAGACATTATTGTAGCCGCTCAAGTTTGATGGCTTAGAGACGTCAGGATGCACAGGCAGTTTTGGGGGGTTTTGATTCACATGTTTACTTATTATTTTTTATTCCAGAGTTAGGAATCTATCTGATTTAGATTGAGGAAAGTTTAACTGTGGTCTCTCAGAGACTGTCTCCTTGAACTCATGTATTTTTTCACATTTGTCACCATCATTAGAGATAGGAGTTTCCGTTTCGGCTATTTCTTGAATGAATGGTAGTTATTGAGTAAGTTGATATATTCATCAACACGTCATCAGAGAGCGACATATCAAGGTTAGAGCTGGCTTGCTTAGAGGGAGGATTGTCTAAGCAAGCTTTAAGGTTATGCTGAGATGTATTGACACCATAACTGGATGTAGTTGCCTCCTCTGTATTGGATAGAACTGTCAAATTGTTTATGATTTTTTTTGTTCTCGAGCTCGCTATTTTTTTTGAAGTTTTCTGATTTTTGGTTTTCTTTATTTTATGTTGTTGCTTGTTTATTACTTTCACTGTTTGTATTCCTTTTCCCGTTAATTGCATAGTTACTTTGGAATTTTCTATATTTGCCCTTGATTCGTATTATCACATGCATTAGGTTGAGGTCACCTCTGTCAGGGATGTCAAGGCATATTACAGATTTGTCTGTAGCGTCAGTGTGTATTTCATGATGCAGGTCGCTCAGGTTGAATTCTGTGTTGCTAATCATAGGCGAGCCTGCGAGGAGTAATCTGTCCCATTTGGTTATCAGTTCTTTAGAGTTATTATTCTGATCATTAAGACGTTTTTCGAGGTTCGCATGAGTTAAAGGAAGGTAATTTAAAGGCTTCAGTTTAGTGCATAATATTTGTGTTATTAGAAGTTATTCTTGCATTTTCTTGTCCAGGTTCTCAAACAGATTGGATAAACTGTATAAGGCAGTGTTGATTGCAGTTAGCGTTCTTTCGTTGGACGGGTTTAATGACCGTCTTATCCCAAACAAAGGTCTTGGCGTGGGTTTCTCAAAGGAAGATTCAGAGTGGCATGAGCTGTTGCCAAATGAAAGATCTCTATTAGGGTATAATGCTGGTGAGTGGGACAGGTTGGGACAGGTTTGGGTCTTATTAACTATTTCGGTAGACCAAATTTCACCTATTGAGGTACGAAGCTGCACTGGTGTCAGGGCAGGGTCCGTGATCTCTTTTTCATTAACAGCTGGTTCAAGACTGATCAAACTAGAGCTATTGCAACATTTATTCACGCAGGGGTTAGGGACAGTTAACGGGCCAGCACAAGCGCTTTTCGCAAAACTCACATCTTGAGGATTTGTTTCTGGGAGATGTTTTTTATTTGTTTCTGGGAGATGCTTTTTATTATTTCCTAATATAGAGGAATCTTTTGAAATTTCTATCTGTTGTTTATTGATCCCACCTTGGGAGAGGTTGCAGTAATTTCTATCTGTTGATGAGTGGTGTTCTTCATAGCAGGGAGCGCAGCATCCGCTGGTGTATTTCAAGCTAGTATTTCATCGTCTGTGATAATGCATTCCAAGTCAGATGACGTCAACATCTCTTGCATGGAAGGGGAAGCATTTTCTAAGGGCATGGAAGGGAAGTTGTGAACATCCTTAAACTGGAACTCTTTGTGTTGCTGTGCGCTGAATACGCAGGATACAAGAGCTGTCTTACATCAGACGTCAGTGATTTTGAACGAGACATTTTCGAATTGGCTTTTATTATTTTTATTTTACCATTCTGGGAATTCGGAAGCACAATTGTCAGAGACAGAAGCTCGGTCTCTAGCGCGATAATATTAGTGGGCATTTTCATTTTAAGGGTCTAGGCGGTCATTTCGCACAGGTAGGTGCTTTAAGAGGCACAGTCAGGAATAAAGAAAGACACAGCGAGGAGGCTTCTGGCAAGTGCTGCCAGCTGTCCAGCTGAACAGCCGAACAGCACTCGGCAGAAGCACTCAGGCAGAAGTGATATTTCAAGATAGATATTGGAAAGACTAGACCTACAATGTGTCATGGTTCAGAGTAGTGGTCTAGCTGTATCTGAAACAATCACTTCTTAATCTGCCCTCATATACACACCTACATACCAAGAAATGGGAATGTGTGTTTGCCTTGAATGAAACCCTCCGATACAGTTTCATCCCTCAAACTCCTCCCAGTCCTTAATTAAATGAAGTAGTCTGGGCATTCTACCGACTAAGACTAAGAGAACCATGCATCTGGATATTCAGAATTAGCCCCTTTGGGAAGAAATAGAATATGTGTTAACAATTGCAACGGCATGTAAAGAAATCAGTGAATATTACATAGATGCCTTAACTTTTGCATACTCTAAAACAGTGTAAACCGACAGAAACCCCCCATATAAAAAGCCTTTGCCACGATTGCGAAAGTCATGCACTGCCAAAAGCAGCCAAGAACTGCTGCTCTATCATGAGTTCTATGTGTATATTGCGTTATGCAGGTCGGTGTATGTAAAGCACCATATTCTACCTGTGCCTTTTAGATTGGTAATATCTGCTGGATAATCTATGACCTGTTCCTGTGACAAGGAAACCAAGAGGTTAACTGAAACTATTATGAGGTATTCCTTTATCTACAGACACTAAATTCGTTTGTAAAACAGCCCTGTCTGTTGTTTTCTACAAGGGAATATGTGTTGTAACTGTAATATGAATGTAGCCTGTGTAGTTGGATAAACAAATCAAAAATACTATTGCTAACCTATGTCCAAGTATCGTTTTATAGTTTATTTTTTTAGGTATGACTGAAGAAAGTTGAGTATCCCTTCTAGTATTTAGCCTAATGGGACGGAGACAAGAATGGGGCGTATGTTGATAACATCAGCAATGGTTAACACATAGCACCAATCATTGTGGTCAGCGGTTCCCTGGCAGATAATGGGCATCAGCAGTTAAAAGCCTCAGGATGCTAATGGACAATGACTTAACGTTGGAACCACAATTCAATTCAATAGTAATGAAGGGCTTCTTCCACCTGCACAGGATCAAACAAATACTACCCTCCCTCACCTTCCAACACAGAACACTTGCCTTCATCTCCCTCATCATGCCAAGAATAGACTACATAAAGAGTATCTATCTCAGAATGTCAGAGCACCTCACCAAGAAACGACAACAAATACACACCGCAGCAGCAAGACTACTACTCAGACTTGCCAAGAGAGAACACATCACACCAGCACTAAGAATGCTACACTGGCTGCCAGTCAAAAAATGAATTCTTCAAGACACTCTGCATAACCCTCAGAGCAATCCATGGCAAAGGAGCAGAATTCATACAGGAAAAAAGTTCCATTTACAATACAAATTGATCATACATGCGGCAACGACACTCTCCTTGAACCAAAACAATAAGAAAAGTTCCAGTTTGGTGGATCAGCATTCTCCTGCATCTTGGCAAAAGTTTGGAAATCATTCTGAAAGAAATTTGAACAACAGAAGCACACCTAATGTTCACAAAATTACTAAAATCATGGCTCTTTAATGCACAGAGCTAAAGAGAAAACTGTCAGAGAAAAACAGCCATCGCAACACAATGAGAACATCAAAAAACAACTTAAAACAAATTAACCGAAGCCTGGATACCCACGGAAATAAAGCATTTTAACGCGGCCACCAGAGAAGAATCTGAGCCCTGCCAAACCAACATAACTCTCCAAGATAAGGGCACAAACTACCCTCGTCATCAACCCTACAAACAACTTTCCAATATACTGCATATTCGCCCTTAAACACCAAAACAAAACACACATACACCTTGATTGGAGCAGATGTATGAAGCCGCCACAAACTGTGCACAATCTGCAAACCCCCTCTAAAATGAACGCACTACAGAAAACCAAACGACAAACACGAAAAACACCCCTTACACTCTCATACAAATAACATCACCAATCTATAATCTACCAATAAACAACTCTGCACACAGTATATTTTTTTTCCGAACTGAAGCTGCCAACAGCACACCGAAGCTCTATTGCACTCTCCCACTCGATCACGCTAACTAACCCTCTTATAACAGTCCTTCTTTTTCAAATCTGCCACAGCACCTGGAGACCATAAAAATGGCAGCAGTGCGTAGTATGAATCACAATAACATAACGCAACATAACATTTAGAGTTTGGCACATTGTAATATCTGCTAGTTTTCCACAGACAGCAAGAGCCATATTTTAAGTTAGCAGTATTACTGGCCTTCATTCTGAGTGGGCGGGTTCCGGTATTTACATATACCAGCCCTTTACCGGACCGGCCAACTGCTGGTTTGCCGGTGGGGCACCCGAGTTACCTCCAGCTGGAGGTAAGGCAGGTGCCCTATCGGCAAACAACACCGGCATTACCTGCACCGGTATTGCTGGTGCCGGTAATGATGGCAAATCCCACCATTGAGTCCTATGGGACTCCATGAACGGGAATTTACACGGTTACTCCTGCACTCATGATCTGGCTGTAATGCTGCCAGACCGAGTGTCGGAAATTATAATAGCCTTTTCCAGTATCCTGGCGCGTTTACCGCCAGGATGCCGGCAAGGCCATAATGAGGCCCACAAACATGAACCTAACGGCAGAAAGCTGGGGGTAGAATATAGTTGTTTCCATTCATTTTAATTGGGGCCAGCAGATTTTCTGCCAGTTGGTGGATTCTGGTTGAAAATCGGTGTAATTCTAATTTAAACTTGGGTTGTTTCTGGCAACCGGAAACCGACAGATTGCAACTCGAAATGAGTCTCCCTGTGTCTGATGTGCCATGCGTGCCAACGGAAGAGAACCATCTGTGTAGACAAATCATTTTGCCATTGTGCTTTGTAAAGGGAGGCCAGGTCAGGGTTTGCGCACACTCACCAACAGGGCAGGTAAAATGAGCATTCGGGAGCGCGGTGTGTTCTAGTCGCACAAGAATAGCCTATGACTGCCACAGGAAGATAGAAAAGCACGAGGCCTGACTCACACCAGAGGCTGTCCAGCACTAGCACTCGGCCACGTGAACTGCAAGGTCTCATACCGAGACAGAATGAATGTCTTAGCCATGCATTTGAATTAGTTGCCATGTACACATATTTGACATATGTATGATGGTGCGCGAATGACCTGGAATTTCCTGAGCTCCAATACCAATTACATTATAAAATAATGGACACAAATAGGGCGCCGCAGGGCTGGGGATTATTGCAAACTGCTGGCCATTATGATATGACGAAAATAAAGCAGCGGGTGTGAAACACAGCAGCTTAAATGTATACACAAATTAGTTTACATAAACACGCTCGCAATTAAAGGATTACTGCTTCATATCCCCCAAGAGAGCGGGAAATGAGAAACAGGTGAGGTTATAATTTGCTGCATCGAAAACGACATTGTAAACAAACTATCTGAAGCAGACAGCCTTCCCTCTCCCCAACAGCTTTGCAACAAGCATATCACCTACTGCAACTACGTAAAAGTCCTAGGCTCGCCCGCGCATTCTCCTGACAGGGCGCTGCCATTTTATGAGGCAACTCCGCTGCATGCTACTGGGATGGACACCAGATATGCTCCTCAGTCTTTGCGTTCCTCCTCAAGGCTTTTACTTACTAAAGACGTCTGCCAGTGTCATGGCGTTACATAACTGATTTTTTAAATGTTTTATTATTATTATTTTAATGTCTTTGGTATTAGTTACAGCATTAGCAGAGTGGCATGTTCTTTGTATGTTGGCACTGGGCCAATGAGCTCGGGAAAGAACACACACAGAGAACAGTGTTGAGCATCGGTTGCCGCAGAGCTCATGCTCTTGCTATATTCGTTGCAAGGGAGAGCTTGAGGGGGCTATATCCCCGGGGTTTTTTGGTTGTAGCCTCGGATAGAAGCTCAGGGACTACAACCAAAAGGAGAGCTAGCCACGAGTCCTGCCAGTCCCCACATTACTGTAGCCCTGAATCTGTTCCAAAAATAGGAATACCCCTGTGCTCTACTGTAGAAGTGAGGGGCGCTCTTTAATGTAGTGAGTTGATGACATCAGACGGCACCTGTTGATGCCTGCGCGCGGTCGTGCTTATGCCTGCTGTGCTCCAACGGCAGCCGAGTGTACACAATTGGACAATACATAACTTTCCCTGTAAGCGTCTCATAGTCTTTGGGTAGAGCCAGGTACCAGGGGTGGTACTCACACAACTAACTGTGATCATAATCCTTCAGCCTGACAGGAGGATGTCGGCTGCATCTGAGGGAATATCGGGGTTCAGGTTTGTTTCTGTGACTTGGTTGAATGGCAGATGTTTTTTGTTTAATACTAAGTTTAGAGTTGTCAGCTTTTTTCCTATTGATGAGGTCTAGGCTGAAGTCCATGGTACAGTCTGGTCAACGATAGTCCATTGTCCAGGGGTCTTTGATAGTTGTGTCTGTGGTCTGTCTCAGCATCTCTACCGAAACCGTACTTTCTGCCATGTTCAAATTATGTGCTTTTCGGATGTCGATCATTAAACATTGTCTGTGGCTATTAGTGTCCAATGTCGGTGGAGGAGGGTCAAGATTTGCTTTGAAAGGTAGGACTGATTTGCTGTAATCATTGTGGTTTCACACTAAACCTATACCTACAACGTCCATGGCAGGTTCTTCAGAATGTAGCCTTCAAGATGTTGCCTGTGAGTCTCCAGAGCTTCAGAGGCCATTGTCACTGGAGCCCAGGATGAGTGTGAGGGGATGATGGAGCAGTTGTTGAGTAGGGCCACAGGAGTGCACCCTGTCAAGGAGTGCAGAGGGGTGCAGTAGCTGCGTGGGAATTTGTATACTTTGTACAGAATGCCCAGTTGACTCAGCATCATGATACAGACTACCTTGTTCGTGGTGCACAGGAAGTGTTCTGTGTTGCCATTTGCTTGGGGACAGCAAGGGGTCATTTACTAGTGGTATACCCGAAGGTGTTTGAAGTACTCTTTGAAGTCGTTCTCTTAGAAGGGAGTCCTTTTATCCATCTTGAATTTCATTAGGGATGCCTTGTGCTTCTAGGATGTTTTCAAGTTTCAGAAGCACAACACTTGCGGTGGTGGAGTGTACCATCCCTGCGCTGGGTAGTGTTAGTGATCATCTATCAGGACTAGTGGGTATTGGCCATTTGATAATGAGCAGACATCAGAACTTACATTGCTCAAAGTCGAGTTTCCACGATCTTGGTATCAGATTGGTGGGCAGGGAGATGGGCAGCACTGTAGGGGATGCACATCTATTTCTCCCCTACACATTTCAAAACTCACAAGGACATAATGGGTGGGCAAAAGGAACCCTCCCAGCTGCCTGATGAAAAGATGTCAGTGTGCCTCGGTTTTACAAAACATAACTAACACATGTCATGGAATCGTCTAGTGCACTGCTGCCAGGCTGTTGATTTACAGCTACATTCTATTCAGATCAATTAATCCCATAATGTGTTTGCTGTCTTCAGTCCAGAGATAGCGTGTGTGCTTACAATTGCACAACTTGTGTGGTGTTTTCACCTTGATTTGTGGAATGTATTGATCATGCACCATAGCCAACGTTGAAATTCATATTGATAAGTCAATGGCCCTCATTACGATACTGGCGCTAAACCATGGCGCTATTAGCACCATGGTTGGTGCCGGTATCGTAACGAGTCCGCCAATGTTCAATGGGAAATTACCACCCCATTCCAAGGTTGGCAGGCGGTAATTCCCCATTGACATTGGCCCTGCCCCATTCCCATTTTTGCCCCATAGGGCTCAATGGGACTGGGGAAGGCGGTAAGTACGGTACCGCAAATTGCGGTACCGTACTTACCTCGAGAGTCCCTTTGCGGGTCCCTACTTTAACGGCTGGTCTAGACCAGCCATTCAGGTCGGGTCCCGCAAAGGGACCTTGTACTAAGGCGCTAAGTGTTTAACGGCGCTGGCGCCTTTTATGGCGCCGTTAAACACTTAGCGCCAGAGTCCTAATGATGGCCAATGTCATGACTGTTGAGAAGACAGCTCTGTGTTTTAAGCATCTGTTTCAGAGATATTACATGGCACATAATGCCAACCCCAGTAAAGCTGACCAGCCTCTCCACTCTATGAGGTTGATCGACATATGTATAAAAACGTGTGTTACAGTGACATCTATTGTGCTACAAAACAAAGTACATGCACATGAAATCGCTAGTTATAAAAAAAACTAACAGCATCATATGGGGCAAGTCTAGAACTCAGATCTTAAGAAGTAAAAACAGGGATGCCACCTCTAGTGAAGAGCATGCTAGTTGGGAGAGGTGATTAGGTAGCCACATTTAAGAGAGTGGCAGCAACCTTTGAGGCCCATATATTGGGTTTGCTGCTATATGATACTGCGACCCTGGAGAGGTCATCTCATCTCACTATATAGTACTGTGCTGTCTTTAGTCAAATATGTTGCTGCCTAACCTTCTGGTGGCTTTCTTTAGCCTATGTATGGCTCTTTATTTTCTTGAATGCTATTGAAGGGCAAGGGGTCCTAGACAGAAGAGCAATGACCAAATGTCAAAGACTCCTGATAAGCTTATTATTAGATTTGAGTATGTTACCCGAATAAGAGTTTTGCTTTTATTTACACTTTACAAATATTCTTCACATCATGAATAACACATGGCTGTTCCGTGTCACATGAGCCCATGCAGGTGACCGTATCCGAGCAACTTTTGCTAGGTATATTTATATCTTTGAAATACCGTAGTAAAACACAAAAAATATTTTTTTAAGCACATGATCTAGTATTCACTTTTGGTAGACTTCCATTTATGATGGGCAACATTAAGCTACAATCATGTTTTTTTGCAGAACGTGTTTTTAGAAGGATGTTTTATTTTTTTAAAATATGTCATGTTGGCCTAGCAAATGTGCTGTGTTCTTTTAAAGTAAGTTCTGGGACATTGCATATTGTTTGCATTCTTCAAAAAGTCAAACATTCAAAAATAAGTGCCTTTTGCTGAATAATAAGAATTGAAAAATAATGTGGTCAGGCTCTGTAATTACAGACTGGGCTCAAATGTCAGCTGCCCCGTTGTACCAAGGTAAGAAATCTTGGGCAACTCATTTAATCTCACATTCCCTAACCTGACATCAATGCCAGACCCAAAATCGTCAATGCCTAGGTTTGATTTCTATTGCAGGGTATGCTCTTCAAAAAACCCTCATTCATATGGTGTGTGGCTGTAATGTAGTTTTATATATAAAACTATTGAATCACAATATTTACATATTGCACACCACGCAGCCATTTGTTTCTTGGCTAATTTAAGGGGACTCCACTTGAAAACCGAAGCCCTCTTCTAATCTCAGTCTGTGTTCCAACCCGTACCCCTTACTGGGTCCTGATACATATCTTTTATTAATAATCTGGTATTTGTACCTTCTTCATCGCTTGCAATCTTTCTCCTGTAGCAATGTTTTAGCATTAGGACATTCTGTGAGGGCAGCTGCTAATCTGAGTTAGGTATCTATGTTTGGCTCTGTTTGGAGTGTGAGTAGTGACCTGCCTGAAGTTAGCTGCTCAGGCGCTCAGCCCAGGAGGTGGCTGAGAATTGGAACTCCATGCGGTCTGAGACCATCATGAAGAGAGGAGATCAGAAACTGCTCGCATACCGGTCCGACAGGCAGAAGAGGCGATCAAGTGCTGTTCCATGGCTATTCCTACAGGCGCAGAGGAGATAAATAGCTGCTCTTAGACCAACACTACAGGCACCAGTGGTGAGAAATTGCTGTTTCTCGACTGGTGCTATAGGCACAGTGGAAATCAACAGCTGCTCCTTCATCAGTCCAACAAGCATAGTGGGCCCTAAATGCATTGTGTAACGGTTTATTGAGAAGCCACCCACAACACATGGGGTTCCTTCCCTTTGCACTCAAGGTGAGACACAACAAACTGTTTAAACTATTCTTTTATTCAACATTATTTCAGATGCATATCATGCCCCTTTGATCCCCCCACCTGAGCTACCAATGAGCCAAGAACAAGGCCGGTGTACAGGAAATATATTTGTATTTATTTATGTTAAAAGAAATAGAAATCACACTGAACTACACGTGCCACCATCAGCTTCTTGTTACTCAAATCAACAACACAAATTAGTTTTAAAAAATACACACATCACAATTCTTTACTTTAAAAAAAGTTCACTTCAAGAATTAATTTAACTGGTCTATAACCAAAACGATTAAAAATGCAGTTTTGTGCAATTTTGATTTTCCTGCAGGCTTAAAAGGCTAGCATTAGAGCTTCAGGATTGGCACAAATAAATATGGTAATTATGGTTTCACCCACACTTTTGGTTTAAAATAAACACAGGGTTATTTAGCAGTTGTTTTTCAGACCTCGCTACGTTGGTCTATGTTGGGGAGGGCTGACAGAAACATTTCAATGATTTGGGGAATTTTAGATTTTAGACACCCCTCCACTAGAAGGCCTGTGTTAGGGGAAAGTTGGACAAAAATATTGGACCGATTTAAAGGATAGTTCCGGGACTTTTTTTTTATTGTCCCTACGGGTCGGCCATGTGTTTGTAAGCATAAATCGGTAGATCGTAGGAAACTTTCCTATGGACCTTACCCGACTTTTCGCCCATTATCGCACTCGAAATCAGCCTCCATTTTGTGATAATCCTATCATTCCGCCGCATCGACCTGGCTCACCTGCCTTTGCGGCACTAAATCAAATCCCCCGTCCCTGAGCCTGACATCAGCAGACGCGTACTGCCCATTTCAAGCACGTCTCGTGTCAACAATCGCTGCGCCTCAGCTATTGACGTGTTGCCATGGAAATGGCAGGACGCCTCTTTCCCCAATAAGTATAAACAGACCGTTTCACAACATACAGCAGCAGATTTTCGATTCCATTCCTCTCTCTGTGTTACTTTGAGTATTCTGTGACTCGTTTCAGTGCTCTGGTCAGCTACCTTCGCCGCTTGTAGCCCGTGTGAACACCTGTACCATCTCTGTAAATTATTTTACTATCTTTACCGCACAATGGCCACAATAATGCCGTATATGTACGAGCCCGAGTACACCGAGGAGGAACTACTGGAAAGGCAAGCACGCGAAAACGATGGGGATTCGGACGGCAGTTGGGAGGACCAGTCAACGGATGAAGAGCCTGGACCATGTCGCATGGACGGCGTCTCCACCTGGTGCACGTGCAATCGGTGCGAGCTAATGCCAACTGAGGAGGAGAACTGCTGCTGCCGTGAAAATTCCGGGTGCTTGGCCTACATTTCGGAAAGCGAGCAAAGTCTGCAGGAAGGCGAGCAAAGTCCGCAATGCATCACCGAGCTGCCAGAGTTCAGGGAAGCCTGCCTCTCACGGACAGTGTTGAGGATGATGATGGTGCTTATGCACGAACTTCGTGGCACTGTTCGTCCGCGTAATCCGAGTAACGAGTAAGTATACTCTGTTTGTGATGTCAGTGATGCCACCACTATTTCATGGTCGTCTCCCACATATAAAATTACATTTACATATCATTCGAACGCATGTAAATTGGTTCCATATAGTGCATTTTCTAGATATAATTTTTTTCTAAGAAAAATGACATGTGTTACCTGAATCGACATTGATAAGAAAGTTTAATACAGTTTGCATCTTTTTTTTTCACAGGTGGTACAGGCTGGTGGCCTATCGTTGCTTCACTTGGTGGCTTCACGGGAGGCTCGGACACCGCGTTCGGAGAGTAATACCTGCCTGTGCGGTACTTGCCATTAGACAACATTTCCCCAGTGACAGTGGACAATACCGCGGATTTTCCCTCGATGTGCTGCAACCTCAACTTTACAATGTGTAATGTTTATTATTTATGTTTAATTAAAATCTAAAATAAAGCCCAACATATATTTTAACAATGGTTGTTTTGATTTTTTAAATGAATCTAGTGTGTCTCCGTTGAATAGCCTTCCAGTGCCTTGTCTTGTCACACCACATGTCTCCGGCCAGCATCCTCCCTCACGCTGGCCGCACACCTTCAATCCACATAACCGTTGAACCCATATATGCAGCAGTCATACATATATTATTTTGTGGGTTGGCATCAAGCGTTGGCAATAAAAAGCTGTTGGATTTTATTGATACAAAACATGGTTATAGGTAAATAATAAATATGGTTGATCATAATAAATCCTCTTTTTGGGCACCGGGTACAGAGATGACCCCCATATATTCTCCTGGGAGGGTGAGGTATTTATAAACTCACCCCCCTGCCTTCCATGTAGTAGATCCTGCAGCCATCCTCTTACATTCAGTTAGATGGCCTCTCCTTGGTGAGGCCCTGCGGCAAACGGGTCTTGTCTGCACGACCACCGCCCCGATCCACCCCCCCCCGCCCTATCAAAGGCAGTTCGCACCGGGGTACTTGTGCTGGCAAGTGGAGCTGTCAGGGAGCGATAAAGGCCAAGAGGTGCCAAAGACCATGTACACTTCAAAGTGGTCTATAGAGCATGGGTTGTTGTTCCCATGTCTACCTCCAGACCCCGTGTCTCCTGCCAAGCATCCCCCCTCACGCTGGACGGCCCCCTGCAATCCACATAAGTGTGTCTCCATTCACGAGTCTTCCTGTGTCTTGTCTGCACGACCACCGCCCCGATCCACCCCCCCGCCCTATCAAAGGCAGTTCGCACCGGGGTACTTGTGCTGGCAAGTGGAGCTGTCAGGGAGCAAAAAAGCCAAGAGGTGCCAAAGACCATGTACACTTCAAAGTGGTCTATAGAGCATGGGTTGTTGTTCCCATGTCTACCTCCAGACCCCGTGTCTCCTGCCAAGCATCCCCCCTCACGCTGGACGGCCCCCTGCAATCCACATAAGTGTGTCTCCATTCACGAGTCTTCCTGTGTCTTGTCTGCACGACCACCGCCCCGATCCACCCCCCGCCCTATCAAAGGCAGTTCGCACCGGGGTACTTGCGCTGCTGGCAAGTGGAGCTGTCAGGGAGCGATAAAGGCCAAGAGGTGCCAAAGACCATGTACACTTCAAAGTGGTCTATAGAGCATGGGTTTGTTGTTCCCATGTCTACCTCCAGACCCTGTGTCTCCTGCCAAGCATCCCCCCTCACGCTGGACGGCCCCCTGCAGACCGCATAATGCCACGACATATACACGTCATTCATTCACAAACACACCCCTGTTTCGAATTCTTTATAACCCACTTCATATTTCTAATGAGAACTTCTTTGCGCTTTGCTAGTCAACCCGTGAAGGTGCTGGTTATCTGCTCTTCGTCTCTGTGAACTTCCGTGACCACTTTGAGCAAACTCGTCAGTTTGCAACCTGTGAACTGCTCCCTGTTCTACGACAAGAAACTACTCTGATCCCTGCATCTAACTGTTTGTTCGTCAAGGTAAGTCCATGTACCATAATCATTTTGCGTCCAATTTTTTAATTTATATCTATTTGCTAGTAGTCATCAAATTGCATCCATGTTTTCTTTTCGTTCACGACAGTACATGCAAGGAACTAGTCACATGTTCTGAGTTTAGTCAAATTACTTTTTCTATTTTTTGAAAGTTATTGAAATACTTATCCGCATGTGAATAACGTGTATAGTTCCAAGAACCAAAACGGACCTTGCATTGAACCTTTTATGTGTCGTTTAATGTTTTAACACATTGGTATTCATAGAGAATTGTTGATCTTTACTTTTCAGAACTTTCCATAATGCCTGCCTGTTCCATTGGCGGTTGCCCTTCGAAGACCCATAACAAATCTGAAGATACTATAATGCATGTTTTCCCTAAGACAATAGATCAGATAAGAGAATGGGTCCGATATTGCGGATATCCAGCCTCTGAGCTAGAAAGTAGAGTCCTTGAAGTCTTTGCGGACAAGAGGGGTGATCGATACCGCATCTGCAGCAGGCACTTTAGCCCAGACATGTACTCCACATCATTGCTAATAAAGAAGAAAACACCGCGAGCGAGGCGAAAATTGCTCTCAACCACTATTCCCACTCTATTCGTCCACATCCCTCCACTGGTGAGTCAAGTTTACGTATTTGTCTCTCGGCCTTGCGGTAGTGTGTAGCATTAGCTAACAATAATTTCCCCATTTATGTATCCACTCAATATGAAGGCGGAAGATTCTCCATCCGTGTCGTTATTGCAGTCATCAGCCACTTCAAGCGCCTATCGGGTAATCTTACTTAGCTATTCTGACACTGACTTGTTTTAGGCATGTAAATCAATAGTTTTAATTGATCGTGTAATCATTTTACCTAATGGTACACCATAGTACTCGTCCTCTAGTCTTTGTTTTCAGTTATAATTATTGTTATCCAAAATAATGCAAGTACTGTCTTTCAGGGAGATGCTAAGGAGTCCAACGCATTGACGACAACCGTAGATGTCACTCAGATGCTCGAGGTACGTTTCCGGACAGTTCCATCGATGGAGATCATCAGATCTTGCATTCTTGTAGCGTGATTGTTACACACAATGTTTCTTTTGTTTTTAGCCATTGGTATGTCCTTCTGTCGTCGCCCTCCTATGTGTCTTCTTTTTTCAATATTGTGTTCATTACTAATGAAAGTCCTATGTTTCAGGGAGTCGATGGAGCATTAGTCCAAGAAGAAGGGGGAGCATGCAGTTACGGGTCGGCGCAACAGCTTGCAGAAGTGTGCACCGCAGTTACAGCGTCCCTTGATGTTCTTATGCATTTCGAGGTATGGATACTGACAGATCAATCATGCGAGATCAAATGACGTGATTACATCCGCTATACTTCCTTCTTTATTAACGCAAGTACTATGTTTCAGGGAGCTGACGGAGCTTCTTCAACAAGAACATCACCCCTAGTAGTTGATGCAGATCTCTGGGTGGTGACACTTCCAACGATGGAGCAAATCGAATCATATTTAGATATCCATTATTTATTTTAGACAACTGATCATTTGTGCAGGTCTATTTAGATGAGCCGTTGACGCCTGCAGAAAGTTTATGTTCTTTTAAACAAAATAGAAAACCATACTAATGCAATTACTGTGTTTCAGGGAGTTGCTGAAGCGTCATCTTCAATAATATCATCAATGGAAGTCTATGCGGAGCCCGAGGTATGGATCTTGACAGTTCAATCTAACTAGATCAACAATGCGTGAACTATTGTCGTTTGAATGTTCTACACAATGCGTTCATTCGTGTTTTGCTATTGAGATGTACGTATGGGTATTGGTCCCCAAGTACATTTTGTGTTTTCAATATTATTATACATACTAATGAAAGTTCTATGTTTCAGGGAGTCGATGGAGCCTCAGTGAGTGATGGATGTGCTTATCATGAAAATATAGTCGTTGCAGCGCGAGAGGAAGTGGAGACATGCACACACGAGTCGGAGCAACAGCGTCCAGATGTTGAAGTTCGAGGCAAGAAAGTTTCAAAGAAAAGAAAGCAAAAGAAGGTTAGTGTCCTGTTCACTATATTATGTTGTCTTTCACTGTCAATAGTTCAATACTGTAAGTTGTGTTTAAACTGAACATCCCTTTTCTAATCTGTCCTCTAGTTGCGAGTGGGTGTAAGAACTAGATCTACACAGACAGTGAAGCGAACGAGAGATGTTGCTTGTCAAACCTTTTGGCAGGGACTTGAGACTGGAGATGCATCGTGCCAATGGGAAGAATATGAAGTGATTGACAACGGAGCTATACCACCACCAGCCATTGATAGTGAATGTCCTCCTGGTAGTTTGGATGCAGTCGGAGATCAATTCACAGAATCCACACCCGCAAAAAATAAGAGCGCGCGAAAGTTGAAGACATTGTTTTTTCCTCCCATCTCCGGACAAGGAACAGATGTTTCAATGGAAGAGAATGAAGTGGACGACAATGAAACACCATCAATATCACTCAGCATAGCGGAAGACGATATCAGAGATTGTACCTTTCATGCGAGTGACATGTCCTCAACGTTACAGGCCGAACCAGCTGGGATGCAGAGTGACAGTATAAGGAAAGAGGCCAAATTCATTGTATTCGATAGCTGTTTGATGGATATTATTATGATGATGAAATGTGGGCATTGGGTTGGTGGGGAAGTATGTGGGGAGCCATTGATTAATGTGACTCGTGCAATTCGAGGCACTAACCTTAAAATACATGCCACCTGTACACAATATCATCCGTTCGCATGGTCTGCACAACCCATGCTGGGGCAACTGCCAGCAGGCAATCTACTTTGTGCAGCGGCCGCACTTTTTAGTGGTTCAAGTTTTAAAAAGTTACAGTATTTCTTTCAGTTTGTGGGAATCCATTTCATTGCGAAAAGTCAGTTCTACAAATACCAAACCGATTATCTATTTCCAGCCATCAGCGAAGCTTGGAGAATGGAAAAAATGTCAATGGAAAGTACATTCGCGGGCAAACGCTTCAGGCTAGCCGGTGATGGACAGTGCGACAGCCCAGGATTTTCAGCCAAGTACTGCACCTACCACTTTCAGGACATGGAAAGTAAGAAAATTGTGAGTTCGGTGGTCGTGCAGGTGTCACAAAGTACATCCTCAGTGGCCATGGAGAAAGTTGGCTTTGTAGCATCATTGCAAGAACTACAATCGCGGGGAATGGTGATCGACCTGATAGCCACGGACAGACACGTTTCAATTGCCAAGACAATGAGAGAACAGTACAAAAATATAAATCACCAATTTGACGTTTGGCATCTTGCAAAATCAATCAATAAAAAATTGTCGGCTGCAGGTAAAAAAAAAGAATTGCAAGGTATTTCACAGTGGTCCAAGTCAATCAGCAACCATCTTTGGTGGAGCTCAAAAACATGTGAAGGGTCGTTGGAAATTCTACTGGAAAAATGGCGGTCAGTAATGTTGCACTGTAGCAACGTACATCGATGGTCGACAAATGAACATTTCCACAAATGTGAACATGGCCATTTGTCCACAGAGGAGGCACGGAAGAAGAAGTGGTTGATTCCTTCATCACCCACTCACAAGGCCATTGAAAAGATTGTATTTGATAAAACTATAACAAGAGATTTGAGGGGACTCACGGAATTCTGCCACACAGGAGATTTGGAGGTGTTCCACAATATGTGCCTAAAGTACAGGCCCAAAAGATTGCATTTTGGCATGGAAGGCATGATAAATCGGACTCTTCTAGCGGTCTTGGCACATAACCATAATGTTGGCCGTCAACAAAGTAGGACGACCGGAACTTTAGGGACGCTTCGCTACAATAAGGCCTTCACTAAAAGAAGTAAACAATGGGTGATCAAACCAGTGTTTGAGGATATGCAATATGAGTTTATTGAGAGACTTATCGTAGATGTCCTCGATAGGCACATACATGGAGTGGTGAACGAACCTATGCAGGGGACAACTGCATTGCCACCCAACATTGCCTCTGTTCCATGTCCACCTAAAGCAGAGCTCATTGAGAAATACACATCACGGTTTAAATGATTGTAATTTGATTGTCTGTTCTCTCGAGTCTCCTAATGTTGCAGGCCCATTGCAATTAAACCAAACAGTAATATAAATCATTTTTACAAAAATTATAGAATGTTTCCGTATTACAAACACATGGCCGACCCATAGGGACAATAAAAAAAAAGGCACGCAGACAAGATGCCCTTACACTAACTGGAGCTAACTAGAAATGTGTGCTCGCTCAAAGTGAAGGTCAGCTGCTTTGATGTTTTGCTCGGGTGGCGGAACGGCCCACGACCCAGTATAAGGTTCTATTGTGATTTGACCTTGACAGGCCGGGACCATCCTGAAAGACTAAGAAAAGATAATGAATAAAATTTCAGAAACGAAACGATGAGCCACGTTCATTAGAAGAAGTAACGTCGGCAAAGAAGGAGTGGTGTTTCGGGTCTGCCCTACACAGAGACACAATGGAAAATGCAAATATAATGTAAGTAACTTTTGATGAGTTTATACCGCAATTTCATTACTATACAGTGGCTTTAAAGACGGGTTCAGTTGTACTTGTTCGTTCTATGTGGCATATTGTTTTCTACCGCGCACTATCTTGAGGAGAAACATCTGCTTTTACTGAAGCACCTCAAAACCTTCCTCTTTGCTTCTGCTTTCTCTCTCCCTCTCCCCTGCTACAACTGGTCCACTGTCTGCGACCTCGGTCCTGGGCCCTTCCACTCTCCACCTGCACTGCCTCCCTGTCAACCCCTGCACTGGGGGACTGTCTCAGTATCCTACAGCCCCCCCTTCCCAGCACTTGTTCTGCACTTACCTTGCACTTGCCACCAGCTGGCCCTATTTATTTATTATTTTATGCTACTTACCTTGTACTCCACTCCCCCCCCCTCCCTGCCTCGCCACGCCTTTAAACACTTGTGTACACCCAGTAGCGCTGTCCTCGCTATGATTTTAATGAGGATCTGATGGTGAGACTAATTTCATTTTTTATGTTTTTAGGTACATCATTCACTACTGTCTGTGTCACGAGTACCGGACACCGGCGGACGGCTTCTACAGCCGCCAGTTGCTTCTCCGCGTGAACAACGTTACCACCCTGACCATTTTATGGGACGATCGCCAAGTACAAGTATGCCCTTACGCGGTACTAACGGTTAGATGCAACATACCTACCGTTGTGGTGGCCTAGTGCCTCGTTGTTGGAACAGCCATGCGATTATCAGTGCGACCGAAGAGCTTATTTTTATCGTAAACCAACACCCTGTGTACTGCACACGAACATCGCTTCCCTCAAGACGAACTAATTTGGATCGAGAGCAAAGAAAAATGCAAATCGCTGAATATTCTCTAAACATTTGATGTCCAATAAGCGTACTTTGCCAAATGTACAATCTTGCCGTTTGCTTTTAAACCACGGTTTCACATTCCGAATTGTGGCGTTGTATTGTGAGATGCTCTAAGACCCTGTGTACAGCAAAGGACCATCGCGTTCCTCAATACGAACTTTTTGGAACATGAGCAAATAAAAATGCAAATCGCTGAATATTCTCTAAACATTTGATGTCAAATAAATGTACTTTACCACATTTACAATCTTGCGGTTTGATTTCAAAGTACAGTTTCATATTCCGAATTGTGGTGCGCTGTATTGTGAGCTGATCTGTGTTGATTTCCGGGGTCTGTGTGGAGTCGCGTAGAAGACGCCTGGGCGCGTTTGCCTACGCAGCTCAGTCACGTCACGGATAGAGGCGGGGAATATGAATGTTTTGATAAAGTCTGTTTCAGGGGCGGGGGATTTGATTTAGTGCCGCAAAGGCAGGTGAGCCAGGTCGATGCGGCGGAATGATAGGATTATCACAAAATGGAGGCTGATTTCGAGTGCGATAATGGGCGAAAAGTCGGGTAAGGTCCATAGGAAAGTTTCCTACGATCTACCGATTTATGCTTACAAACACATGGCCGACCCGTAGGGACAATAAAAAAAAAGTCCCGGAACTATCCTTTAAGAACAAAGACACCCCTCTTCCTCAAAGAAGTCGGTTCCAACCGGACAAAAAGGATTACCAAATTAAATTATAGGCTATAGTTTTTCAGCGCACACTGGGAAGTGCTTTGTTAATTTCGAATTTTAACAAAAATCACCCCATAGTGTTGCAACAAATGGGGAATTCATTATATTAATCTTTTTAGTTAAGTAGGCTAAGGATCTATACAGTTTTGTCAACCCCCACCCATTACAATGGGAAAGGATTTAAGGCAGGCAGATTCCCCAACCTTTTGATTTCCTAGGGCTCAGTTCTACTTACATAGAAAGCCTCTGTTTAAAGTTCTGGATAGCCAGATGCATGTCAGCACCCTTTGGAAAGATACGGCAGGGGTCTGGTCACTCCACTCTCAAGGATTACCTTCCACTCTCCACTATAGGACTCAGTCAGCTCTTAGGCCTTCCTAGAAATAGACTGCTCCACCCAGATGCACTCTCAGCAATCTCCTCTGGTGTTTCCTTGCATCTGTCATATGTTAAGTTTCATCACCGCTCTTTGATGGTTAATTTCAGCAGCTCTCTCCCCTCCTCCTAGTGCAATCCCCCTTATATAGCAGAGATGATAGCCTCAATTTTACAATCTTGGGTGAATACCCTGCAAGAGATCACACAAAATGTAGTGGACAGTTACACTTTTCTCTCCTGCACACTCCAGTCCCCCTCTACAGATTGGTTTAAGAGTCTGGAGCAGACATATGGCAGCTTAATTTACAAGCTCCATGTGTTCTCATGTCAAATTTCTGGCATAAACTAGTAATGTGACAAAACTTCATAATTGTACTAATATCTGCCATCATATACATATGTTCTCATTCAGCTAATCATGGGGAATTAAATAAGATGACAGATAGGTCTGCACCATTTTGCACAACCGTGTGGCACTTTTCTGCCCTTTTCACAAAAAGCACAACAGTTATTAATATGTAATTTATTAACCATATTCCCAGTTGTATAATCCACCATTCACCACCTCTCACATTTGAAACATTTTCAAATCAACCAGAAACCTAGTTTAACTGGCCATTACAGATTCATAACCTGCAGGTGCATGCATTTTATATCTCCAAGATCGCCTGCAAATTACCTAAAATATGGTACATAAATGGAGAACATCTGCCTAAGGTGGCTCACAAAAAAAATATAATAGTCCTTTTAAATTAATTAATTAAGCAAATGGGAAATCTGATTCATCCAGCACAGCCACCTGTCTCCCTGGGATAGACTGTGGCCAGAGGTTTTTCATGAGTCTCTTTGAAGTTGGTAGTTTGCTCTTAGAAGTTGTAGCCCCCATTTTCACACATTTTGGTCATGCTCAGCCAAGAGGAACTGTCCTGCCATCACTCCCTTTAGATCCAGCAAGTATGGGGAACACTGTTCTTTCCAAACCTTTAGCAGGACACGCTTTATTGCAGTTGTAATTATATTGGGGATGTCACTTCCTGTGGAGGAGTTTGTGGTGACATGTGTCCTACAGTCAGCAAAGGGGTTTGCCTAGAGATACTTTTCATGAAAAAGAAGTGGCTTTTGAAATGTCACTGGTATTTTGTATGTGAAACATAATACACATAACTTTTTGTCAACACACATTGGGCCTCATTACGAGTATGGAGACAGCCATGCCCTTATTAAGGGCATGGCTGCCTCCATACCGGGTTCCAGTACCGGGTTCCTCCAATGAGGCCTTACCGGGCTATTCCAACCATTGAGGACCCGGTAAATCCTCATTGGGAAAACCCATCCCCATTCCCATTTGAGCCCCCATAGGGCTCAATGGGAATGGGGAGGGAGCTAATAACGGGCGCGGCCCATTATTAGCTCTCTGGTCCCCTCGCAGGACCCGCTAAGGATGCCTGGCTTTACCAGGCATCCTTACCGGGTCCCGCAAGGGAACCTCGTAATAGGGCATCCCGTAATGAAAGGTGCCGGCCCCGTACCGGCACCCTTCATTACGGGAGCACCTGTCATTCGCAGTCGCGCACATCGCCGTGACTGGCGATTACTTCCGCGTTGGAGTTTGAGGAGCCACAGAGGAAGGGTGCTTTAGTCCCTCCTCTGTGTTCACTGCTGCCTGCTCCAAGCACGGTACGCAATGCTGCCGGGAGAATTTAAGACCCTGCCTCCCGGCTGGACGTTGCGTTGCAACCCCCACTGTTTGTTTATCTCTCGACTTTGGGTCCCTCGCTAGTCCTCTGCTCCCCGCCTTGGATTTCCAGAGGAGTTTTTCTTTGTGTTTACTTTTGGGTGTTCCTGTCCTTGGAACATGGCTCTTTTCGTCTATTCATTTTCTCCGCCGCTTACCTGAGCAGCGCTTGCTGTGCCTTTTTTCCTCCAGCGGTCTCTCTCTCTCTCTCTCTCTCTCTCTCTCCTTCTCCCTCTTGCTCCTTCACTCATATTCTCTCGCTCTCTTCCACTTACCTTCATTTTCATTTTTCCTCGTTCTACTGCGCCAGGCAGTTTGTGGACATACTTCTGTGCTTCCCTGAAGACCCTTTCGGAAGAGTTTGCTACTTCCGCATCCTCCTGTTGCTGCCTTCTCCGTCAGCTCGTACGGCCTGGTGTTACCATTGGACTTGGACGTATTGAGGGCTACTACCTCAGTGTTGGAGATCCCCTATTGCTTTACCACCTATTGAACCACCGGCCACCTGTCAAGAGTCTTGGCACCTCTGATCAAGGTTTTTTTTCCCTTACAGGTTTTTCCCTGCATTTCTGGCTTGATTCCGGAAGGAAGGTCCCGGTGCCGCTGTTTCTTACCCAGCGGTCACTGTGGCTTCACTCCGTGACAAGCACACGCACCTTAAAAAGGAGAGAGACTACCTGGCACGTCGAGGCCTTCAAGAGACCATCGACTTGGAAGACTCAGGTGAGGAGAGTGTGTGCCCAGGGGAAGAAAAGCCAAGGGTACTTTACAAGTCACAGCACCATGGCCATAATGAGGCCCATTGTCTTTTCCACTGCCATTATTCCGGCTCCAAGTGATACATTTTTACATTTGAACTGCAAAGCCATTTTTGGGGTCAGTGTTTAAAAATCCTGCTTTTGAAGTGGAAGGCACCTTCAGTTTTCACCTGCAGCACAAGCAAAGCCATTTCTTTGTCAGTGTTGAAATTCCTGCTTCTCATGTGAAAGGGACCTTCAATGTTCCCTTGCAGTCACAGATGCAAAGCTGTGTTTGTATCAGTGTTGAAAATCCTGCTTTTCATATGAAAGGGACTTCTGTTTGGGGCCTTTGCATGCCCCCCACATGCACCCTCTGTTCTTCCATAACGCTTTGGTACCGAAGAGCGGGGCAGAGTGGGGTTTCATTATGCACAATTTCCTTCATTAGGGAGTGGGCCCTCCAGCCCCCCCTTCCATTTTTTGGTTGGAGGGTGTGGCACCCCTATTCTTCACTAGGGAGTGGGCAATACAGCCTTCGCTTCCCTCTTTGGTTTGGAGGGTGTGGCATGGCACCCCCTTTCTTCATTCTTTTCCATGGTCCCTGGGGTTCTTACCAGACTCCCCTCTAGCCTCCAGGCTGGAATTTAAGGAGGTTAGTTCTCTAATAACAGAAAGAAAAAGAGGTTCAGTACTTTTTACACACATATTTCTCTGGAAGATTCACATAAAATGGACAACAACAACAGGATACAAGTATAAACAAACATTTTCACCATTTTATAAAACATATTTTGTTCCTTTTCACATTGGGCACCAAGTAAATTGCTCCCTGTTATATATACATTTTTCTTAGTTTCCTTCCAATTTTTCCATCCTTCCTTTTCATTCTTCAGAGGGTTCCTCTGCTCGACTTACATTTGGCTCTTCAATCAGTCGTAAAGTGTGTTTGAAGTGACAGCCTTTCAACTGATTGATGTGGACCCATTTTTCTTCTGTCTTTTCTACTTTTGTGATGCGGATCTTGTAGGCAACAGGTGATATTGAATCTACAATTTCAAAGGCACCACACCAAGATGGGAGGAATTTCCACTCCTTGGCCTGATTCCTTTGAAAATTTTACAAGTAAACCTTGTCCCCTACTTCATACTCTTTCTTGGTGGTCTTTAGATCATAATAGGTCTTCATTCCTTCAGCTGACTTTTCTAAATTTCATGAGTAATGGATGCATTTATCATGGTCTGCTCTTGAGTTCTATAGAGCAGATACAGCAGAAACACAATTTTGTGTGCAGTCATGAGCTCAAATTGAGACATCTTTGTTGCATAAGATGGTGCAGACATAATAACCATCAGGACAAGTGCTAATCAGATGTCCCAAATGTGTCCAGACTCTGCCACAATCTTCTTTATGATACTCAAAATTGTGTTGTTGTATCTCGCTAACCCCCACTTGAGGCCGGTGGTAGGCAATGTGGAGTTTTATTTGTATCCATAGAATCTCCCACATCTTCGCCCTCACCTCATGGATAAAATTGCTTCCTCAGTCCAGGTCAATCCTGTGCAGGAAGCTGAAATGAGAGAAGTTGTGTTTGATCATTAGTGCATCAGCTGTCTTCCCCTTACAATTCAGTGCTCAAAGACATTCTACCCACTTTGTGAACAAGAATGTCACAGTCAACATGTACTTGTTTCCTCTATAGGAGTGAATCGCTGGCCCAATGAAATCAACTTGCAAATCTGACCAAGGCAGTGTCATTAACCTTTTTTGGATGGGAGCTCTGTGTGTGGGTGAACTGTGCTGACATTTAGCACACACAATACACTACTTTAGGTACGTGTTGACATCCTGGCCCATGTTTGGCCAGTAGGCAACCTTGTGCCAGATTTCCAATGTTGTGTGAAACCGCTTATGAGCGGCATTGGCCACGTCATAGGTGTGATTCAACATCAGGCTTAGGAATGAGGTACGTACCACCCTCTGGTCACAGCCAGATAGGGCACTGCTTACCAACAAACTGTTTTGTATCCAGAATATCTTGGAACACTTCATCAGCTCCCAGAGATCATATTTACTGGTACAATCCGGATGTGTTAGAGGAAAGCTCAAGGGGTCTTCAACGTGTCGATAACATTTCCCAATGATTGGGTATTCTTTCTGTGCAGTGATCAAATCTGCATCTGGGGTACCTTTACTACAAGTTTGTGACCTGGTGACAGCAGCAGCATGGATTTCACCCAGCAGGGATTCTGTTTCTATGAAATCCCTGTGTCAAACTGTGTCTTCTAAGGGAGCGTTTAATAATAACCGTGAGGCCCTGTTGGAAAAGAAAGAAAGAAAGAAAAGACAAAAAAGCCAGTATTGTGTTTGTTAATACTTTTTCAAACTTGTCTTACAAGATAAAAAGTATCATTAAAAAAACATGGAACAAAGTCTACAGAGATGGGTCTACTCCTCCTCCGCTCTTAGCTTTCAAGAAAAGTGAAAATATAAGGAACATGCTTATTAGAAATGATATAACTATTAATCAGATTCTGGTACCTAGGCAAACTACCTTGTGGGGTCTCCCAACAGTGAAAGGGCATTTCCCTTGTGGCAAATGTTTGATTTGTAAATATACAGCAGAGACTAAACAAATGCAGTTGAATTCCTTGAGAGTTTGGGTTCTTAATGAAATGACAAATTGTAACTCTGAAAATGTCGTCTATTTGATTACATGCCCTTGTAAGTTACAATATATTGGGAAAACTAATAGAAAATGTAAGATCAGAATAACGGAACATCGAAGTTTCATTAAAAATAAAGTCATTGCAGCTCCCATGGTGAAACATTTTTTAGAGAAGGAACACACACATGAAGATTTGAGATGGGTCATTCTTAAAAAAATCCATGGCTCTAATAAACAAGAGATAGACAGGAGACTTTCCACCTTTGAACAAAAGATGGTATTTAATTGCCAGAGCCACATTATAGGGCTCATCGAGGAGGTGGAGTGGCCTCATGTGCATTTATGATATATGTAGTGGTCGATGTATCTCCATTAGCAACTAAACATGTTGTGTTTAAATGCCACTATATATGTCGTGTTTGAATACCAATATACTCATGTTGTATTTATTTCCTTAGACTTTGTAATGACTTTAAGTGCATCAAGGTAGAATGAGTGTTCATCATGCAGATTATTAATCTCGTGGCATCATGTGGTCTTTTTTTATATGTGTATGGGTCTATGTGTTTCCCTTAGTAACTTTACATCTTTGGAAATACAAATTTGCTGCATTTTTGAGTGATATTTTCTTTCAATTTACTACTGTACATGAATGCATTTTTTTTTTAAATGTTTAAAAAAAATGTTTTTACCATCATGTGATCACGACCCTCAAGTTGTATTCTTTATATTCTTTGCCCTCACTAGTACTCCTTTGCTGGGCTGGGGTTCATGTGGTGTTATCTGTGTGGAGCAGAGCTAAGACCGTGTTTACTGCTACCCAACGGCAGTCCTCTTTTTGTGTCTTTGAAACTAGAAGCAAGCACGTTTTTAAGTCCTTTTTTAGTGTTTGCGGTTGAGGCACTAACGTGCGTGTAAATATGGCGCAGTGACCGCGGTGAGCAGCTACGACTGTTTTGGGTCCTGTGAAACGAGTCTATTTTGAGACACGTATGTGGACGCTAACACGGCGCCGACTGGAGTAAGACCCGCGGCCCCTAGTCGGTCTTTGATCTATTTCCAAGGTAAGGGGCATGGGCATGGCTATGTGTTATTTTGGGAGCACTGCTGTGACCCACCCGGATAGCAAGTGATCGTATTTGTTTCCCTTTCTTTTCCCCACTTCTGTTGTTAGCATTGAGGCAATGCCGCTAGCCCTCTTGGCCCTCTTGAGAGTGTTTATTGTGGAACTCAGAGATTGGTTCCGTAGTGAAGATTAGAGGTAATATATGTTCAATGTTAGTACCCATTAAAAGGTAATGGCACAGATATTGCGTGTTATTATGTTGGTGGTAGGATGTGGTGTACACTGACTATTGTCTGTGTTTTTTAAGGTGCTATTGTGGGAGCACGTGGTGATGGAATCCTGAGGTGTTAGGATGTAACATTTGTGAGTAGGTGGTGCTGTGGTAGTTATTAGTTGTTATGTTTATGTTTAATTTGATGTGCAGGTTTTGGAACCAGGAGAGTGATCTGGAGTACCCATGTACTGAAAGAAACTTGATTCGAGAAGTTTGATGCTATTCGATGGAACAGTGTCCCTAGCGCTACTTACTATCATTCATAGAGGTATAGTCATTTTTTTGTCTTGAGGGGAAGGTCCAACATAGTCTTCTTAGCTTTTTTGGACAGCATTTGTAGTGTCCAGAGGGCTGCTATGGATAATGATAACCATATGGCTCACTGTCTGATGTGTTGGTGTTGGTTATCTTCCTTTATAGGTGACCCCTTTGTTGGACTACCTTACCCCTTGATTGAGGATCACATGGTGGTGAAAACGTATGCAAAAAGGTTCTCTCCCCTGAAGAAAGTTCTAGCATATGGAAGCCTGAAGAACTGAAACATGTCGGGATGTGTTGTTAATCGACACGTGGTTTAATGTTTAGTGGACGATAATCGTTATGTGTCTGTAAAAAAATGTTTAATGTTGTAAATGTTGTGGTATATTTCATCCCATTAGATTGGTGTCATACCCACCATGTGGGTTATTATCTTGGGTTACACAGTGTGTTTTAAAACAAAGTTTTTTTAACAATGTTTTATCAAATTTTGAATATGAAAATTAAAATAATTTAATGTATAAATTTGTGTGAAACACCTAGTCCATTTTTTCAGGACTAATAGGTATGGGTGATTACTAATCATCTTCGTTTAGACAGATGAGCAATTTAATAGACTAAAGGCCCTGTACGTTTTCTCCTTTGTGTACATACACGTTGGTCATTAGACATTCATCCCTGAGGCAGTTTTCTTGAGCACAATCATGCAAACCCACCAACCGTTGCACTATGTGACTTTTCTTGTTTTGGGCATATCTGACCTCCACAGGAAAGCCTTGCATGTACGGAATCCAGGAGGGACTCCAGGAGTCTGTTACTTTGTAGATCTTGCAAGGGTTGGTGAAGAGTCTCGACAATTTGGTGTTCCCCCTGTATGATTGGGTGGTCATTTTTCAATGCCACACCATGTCCAGGAATGACTTCTCGGAGTCATTGTATTTTTCCTCCACAGAGGAATATGAGATGACTTTGTTGACCTTGTCATGTTTTTGGTACAATACCGCTTTGTAGGCAAGTGTCTGAGAACCCTGTCTCCATGAAGAACTCCTTATTTTTTTAGGGGGTAAGGCAAACAAGGAGTCTGGGAAAGCCATATTTTCAGTTGTTTAACTGCCTCGGATTGTTCTGAACCCCACTCTCACTTGACTCCGGCCTTTAATAAATGGACCAAGGGTCGAGTGACCTCTGCATAGTCTTCAATGAATTTTTGACTATAATTAGTAAGTCCAAGAAGGCTTCTTATTTTTGCATATTGGTAGGCTCTTTTAATTTCAATAAGGCTTCCACCTTCTTCAACTAGGGATTCAAACCCTCAGGGGTGATCTTGTTGTAAAGATTAGAGGGCTGTTATCTGTACTCCTGCCCTCTATGTGACAGAGTAGAAGCACAGAGCACCCCAGCCAAGATTATCTTTAGGGTAGCAATGGGCGAGCAATCAAGGCTTACCTCTCAGGAGGTCATGCAGGCTGTTTCTTAAGTACAGTGTAGTCCCTAGGCCCCCACAAATGTATGTCCACATGCTATGTTAGTTATAACACTGTTCTTTATTGAAATGAGGTTCAAGTTATATACACACACAATAACACACTTTGTGCTCAGGCAATAATAAAATGATAAATGTGCACAATATCTATGTGGTACCACAGTTAACTCCTGACTCTATTAAAATGCATCCACTGCTGACAGTTCTAAATGACATACAAGTCTAATAGAAATATGTACCAACAGTAGATATGTGAGGAAAGCAAGTTGGGTTAAACAATTTGCAGAATACTGGGTCCCTACCACAAGACACAGTTCTGTGTGAGGATCCCCCCACCTGGGCAAACTGTAAATAAGATATACCGACAAGCCCAGTCCATATATTGTTTAGCAGAGTCTTGTACCCTTCTAAAAATGATCTACTACCCCAATGTACCTGGTATAGCAGAATTCCATGATGGGTCATCGACGGATCCTTCTTGAGTAAACTCACTTTAAGGCAGGAGCCACGGATCGTTGAGATCCTTCAAAGAAAAGGGAGAACAATGTTGTCGCGGCAGCAGCTTAGGTCCTTGCGGTGCTCGCTGACGATCGGTCATGGACGTCCTGCGAAGATGAGGCATGCGGTCAACCTCAACAACAATAGTTTGTTGCTGCAAAGAGTTAATGAAGAACGTAGGCCAAGCAAGGGTGTCAGGTTGTCGACGTTTGGCGTTGGCAATTGGGACTCAACCATGGCTGGCATTCGGATCTTCATCTGCGTCTTTGAACTCTTCGGGTGGCGGGAAACCCACTGCCAGATTCTCCTCGGTTCATCGGCGACCTTGACTTTCTCTGGTGGGACAAAGCGGTCATCGGTGATGAGCAAGGGAGTTCTTGATTTCAAAGTGTCTTAGGCAATGGAGGGTTGTGGATCCGGTCGACGAAGTTACAGAGGTCCTCTGAACCTTGGTCGATGATGGCAGTCTTCGATGGCCTCAATGTCCTGACGTTTCGCTTCAGATTCCTCGGCAGTCTCCGTCTCAGGTCAGCAGTCTATCGAGCACTAACTTCCAGGGAGCCTTGGTGAAGGTTAGCTGGTGCACAATGTTTCCTCGTAGCTCAGGAAGAGCTCTCCTAGGCAGGTCCTCTCTTTCAGATTGTGTCAAAGGAAAGCAGCAGCAAAGCCTTCTTCTTCCAACTGGGCTTCAAGGTAAGCATCAAGTTTCGACTTCAGCTTCTGAACAATTCTAGTAAGTGAGAGGTCCCCAAATATACTGTTCTGTCTCTCATTCACACTGCTGTGCCAAGCTCAGCAGGCAATCATTCAAAATGGGCATTAAGCAGGCAGGCAGCCAATCAGGCGCACATTGCATTCAGGCCATTCTTCTCCATCCAGACACTCACAACAAGGAATGTGGATTGGGACAAGCACCCAGCCATTCAGCACTCCACACTGCATTCATACCAGTTTCGGACAGGGCTGTATCAGTCATTGTGTCACACACCAGAAACCAGGCACCCATAACATGAAATGTATATTGGTCACACACTCCATTCACACAGGTCCCACCCCAAGGCGTACCCACAACATACAGTCATTGGGAAGGCTCCAGCCAATTTGACCGAGACTTCCCCACAATACCATATATGGAACTTCCACCCAACAGCCAGTCAGGAGAAGGGACAGAGTCAAGGCTTCCCAGGACTTTGGGAAAACACGGTAACAGGAAATGGAAAGGAAAAGGCCACAGGCACCATCTTGTCTCCCATCAGGAATCAACGGATTCCAATGGCAGGGTCTGGGTATCCCAAAATGGATAATACTCAGAGTACCTGTCAAATTCACCATGGAGCTGCCACCCGCCCATACCCTGCTCTGTGGGCCACATACATGTGCCCAAAAACATATGCTAGGGGTACAGGGTTGTACCCCCCACCCATGGATGCTATAAGGGTTTCCAAAGGGTCTGTTCACCACAACAAAAAAGAGGAAGAGCTGCACTGAAAGGGGTCCCAAATGGACGCCTGTGCAGAAAACAGCACAGAACACACATGAAAATGGAATACAGGACAAGGATATGAAGGCCCTGTCCCTCCAATACATTTTGAGCATCACAGTCACCCTCCCCAGACTGAGGTTAGGGTAATCTAATCTCCCACATGATTGACACCCTCATCCAGACAATCAACATACCTTCTGGAAAGGCCATTTGCATTATCATGACTCTTCCCTGGTCTATGCTCAATAGTGAAGTCTAGCCCTTGCAGGCTAATGGACCACCTGATGAATTTCGGGTGTTCACCCTGGATCTGCATAAGCCATTTTAAGTGCTTGTGGTCTGTTTGGACCTTGAAGGTACACCCCGTCAGGTAGAGCCTAAAACGCCTAAGGCTCCAAAATATGCTAAAGCATTCCTTTTCAACAGTAGCCCACCTAAGTTTTCTACTCTTGAGTTGTCTACTGATGAATATGATAGGATGTTCCCTCCCTTTATCATCTAACTGGGACAAGACAGCTCCAATTCCAGTGTCACAGGCATCAGTCTGAACTATAAAGGGTTTGCTGTAATCAGGCGCACACAACACAGGTGCCCTACCTAGACTTTCCTTCAAGCCAATAAAGCCATCTGACAGTCTTCCATCCAATTAACATTCCTTGTTGGTTTGGGCAAAGTCAGACATTTGAGAATGTCACTGGTAAAGTCGCTGTTGTGCTGAGGAGGTCACTGGTCTTGTGAAAGGACTTTTACAACATTTTGAATACATTTTCTGGGCTGTGAGTGAAGCCACACCCCTCTTATCCCAGGAGGCAATATTACGAATGACTGCATGCTTCAGCCGCACGCTTCAGGAAAGTCGCTGGTAAAGTCGCTGTTGTGCCGGGGAGGACCATGGTGCTGTGAAAGGACTTCTGCAACCTTTTGAAGTAATTGCCTGGTACGGCTCACAAAATTAAGGAATTTATACTGAAGACTGGCCTTACTTTTATAAGCTCAAACAAGCATTAATATGCTTATATTTATTCATATTTAGGGCTAAGAGTGAAGCCACAACCCTCTATTTCCCAGGAGGCAATATTACGAACAACTGTGCGCTTCAGCGTGCACTTTGAGAAAGTCGCTGGTAAAGTCACTTTTGTGCTGTTTGGCTGCTTTGCATGCTGGTTTGCTAGGAAAATTACCTCTGCACGCTCAGCCAAACAGCGAGATATAGATTCCATCCTCATAGTTACAGGTATCTATCTGCCAGTCTATGCTGACCAGTGTAGCACACTACCAACACATGCAAGTAGGCGAGTGTGTCGCGGCTGTTTTAACTAAGGTATTGTTTATTTCTTTACCGAGCGACCGCACTGCTGTCTGTCTTCTTCCTGGGAAACCCACTGTTATTCCCATGTTTGTATATTGCTGGCAGGGTGCTCATAGCGTGGGAACCGATTGAGGTTCAAATAGAAATAACAATTACAATTAAAGAAAGTAGCAGCAAGAGTCTGGTTGTATGTGGAAAGCAATAGCATGTAATCGTTTGAGTTTTGCCTCAATTATTGCTTGGTTGGTTGTACCTTCCTACACAGCGCTTCTGACCTGATGCCTTGTGTGTTTGATCGCAATCGAGATTGGGTGTGAGAAAGTGTGAAGAAAGAGCCAGAGAGTGTGAATTATATATTCACAGCGGAATATTGCAAAATGAATAGCAGTATGGGGGACCGATGTTTTGAATCACATAAGGTGTTTCGTGGGAGACGTATATGCCTCCCGAAATGAATAAGGCATGTCTTGTAAACAGCTGACATCATATTTCCCAAAATTGATACCCTCGCCGATTGCTAGTAAAAGCGCAGCTGCTAAATAGTTAGTTGGTGATCTCACCGAAGAAATCGGCTGTGTTAGCTCTAAACTATTAGATGGTTTGTTTTATAGGGAAGTAAGGCGATCCTCTGAATATAGTGTGACCACCATTGATGGCGATGAGGGTACAGGCATGGTTGAGAGCAATAAAAATCGTATTTTTGATAAAGTTCTTGCAAGTGATGTATTGCCGACCTTGCTAGACGGAAAACTATTAAAGGTACAAGCAATGGTACATAACAAAGCGGAAAGTGGTCCGTCTATGGAAGCATTTTTAGATCTGCCTTGTGGTGATTTAGATGAGTATGAAGTAGAGTATCTTGGTAATAATATGATGACGTCCTTTAGCGAAGCAATTTCTACTCCTAAATTATTGGGGAAAAGGTCTCCGCTCATATATGGCCCAGCAGGAGGGCTTATGTTTCTCCCTAGACCTAGTGCCACCACTCTTAAAGATCTGAAAGAATTTGACGTCTCGACCCCAGATTTTCCCCCAAACAATAATTATGACAACCAAGGAGAAGCCACGACTAAAGCAGTCCTTGATCCAAGTGAGATGTTCAGTGCCTTTGAGAATCTTCTAACTGAACTTGTGGCAAAATGTGAGTGTCTCGAAAAGTTAGACATGCAAACTCTGCTTTTGCATAAAATCCTGAATCTGGGACAGAAAGCAGTATGTGAACTTGGCACTAGCATGTCACATTCCAAAGTAGATGTACATGATGTTACAGAGATTCAGGGGGAGGGTAACATGTCTGCGTGGAAAAATACAAAACATGGTAAGTTCGCAACCATGAGTGGCAGACACTCGTGTTTGGTAAAACAAAAATGTATACACCTGTAAACTATGCATTTATGTATAGCAATAAACTCAAACTGCGAAAAAAAACACAAACTTTGAGAAAAATAAGGCTTCAATATCCAAGATAGTTGAGGTGTGCCTAGCACTAACCCTCAGTTAGAAAAATCTATAGTTGAGGTGAAAGGATCATTAAATAATGATGCCCTTGGTACGGAAACAAATGTGGTGGCAAATGCAGTGTCTTCATTGCCGCTAGCAGCAGATTTACTTGTGTTGGCTAAAGCATCACACGATTTAGCTGAGAGTCGAGTGCAACCTGTAGCTCACCTTCAGACACAAAGCACTTTAACTGAGCTATGGAATGGTAACATTAACAATAGAGCTGAGAAAGAGGTTGATAGAAACCCTCCAGCAGGAGTTATTAACAATGAGTCGGTGGCTCTAATAAAATATGAGAAAGCATTACAGGTGCAACAGGTTTTTCGTGAAGAAAATCAATTACCATTGCATAGGTCAGCGGTTCAGAACATCCTACACTCGATCACACTAAGGACAATACAAACTAGGGATATTGAGATAGCGGATCAGGTGGAATCAGGGGGTGAATACATATCAAATGTATGCGTTAGATCTGAAACAGCTCTGAGTTATGATGCTGACTTATTAAGATCGGGATATACCTGTATCGTAGTGACAATACCAATGTCTCAATTGCGTCCAGTTATGGCACAACAACATGCTGCACGGAATACAACCACACAAATTGAGGGTCCGGCCACAACACCCATAGTCAGCAGTGCCGGGGTGTCTAAAAACTCAGATTCAAGGGTAATGATGAGTAATGGAAGTGAGAATAGGATTCTCTAGCGACACGAAGTAACAACTTGTTGGCGCCCGGGTAAGAGGTAACAGAAAATGGGTACTGGACATTGTACCCATGGACATTGTCGCACCAAACGGAAGTAATAATAGTCTTGAATATATGCGACTGCCCTAATATGGCTTATACAACAGATAATGTAACAATAGTCAGGAATATTCTTCAGCATATATATATATATAATCAGTGGAGACTTTAATGCAAAGATCTGTCCCTTGTCAATAAGAGGATTTTACATCATTGGTAAAGCATCATCACCAATTAAGTCGATAGAAAATAACACACAAGGGAAGCTTTGGCACACATTTTTGCTATCCTATGGGTTCACAATGCTTATTGGTAGTACACTGAGTGATGCAGTGTGATGGCAGTCACAAGAGTGGCTGGCAGATCAGCATCGATTTTAGACGATGGGCCTCATTATGACCATGTAGGTAGCCATGCCGCTATATGCGGCATATCTACCCCCATACCGGATACTGGGTCCGGGTTCCCTGAATGGGGAAACACCGGGCCATTCGACCTCGGAGGGACCAGTATTTCCCTATTCAGGGAACCCGGACCCGGTATATCCCCATTCCCATTCCCTCTTAAGCCCCCATAGGGCTCAATGGAAATGGGGAGGATGCAAACAACGGGCCTGTTGTTTTTATCTTGGTCTGCTTGCAGGACCCGCTAAGGACGCTTGGTTTTACCAGGCGTCCTTAGCGGGTCCTGCGAGGAGACCCCGTAATGAGGCACTAGGGGGTTAACGGGTCCGGCAGCTCTACCGGCTCCATTAACCCCCTACCGCCAGGGTCGTAATAAGGCCCTATGTGTTTGCAAAAAGCAAAGGCATGGACTATATTTGTGATATGGGCATAATACGCAGAGAGATGAGCAACCAACTGCCTCTCTGCACCCTTCTGGCTTTGCCTACCAGTAATATATTATCTAACGACCATGACCATAATGGCCAAATATATGTAAATGAGGGTCATAATCAAATACACTGGCACGCACATAATCTGCAACATGCAAATGATGTGGCTAAGCCTCTGCTCTCAAAATTTATAGCGGAGGGTCAATCTGTCAAAACTAAACTGGGATAATGCTAGTATCGCAATTCTCTGAGATGATGAAGGTCCTTCACAATCAAGTAAAGGAGAGTCGGGTATAAAAAACTGCCATGGAAAGATCAAACATGGTGTGTTAAACAAAAAAATACAAAGATAAGGCAATTAGCACTGTGACAAAAAGTCTATGTAGTGAAATTGCAGCTGAATTCTCTGCTACCAGATTGGGGTTTGATGCTGAGTTGGTGACGGCGAGTGTAAAATCCATCAAGAATAGATATCATTGTTGGTATGACAGCAGCAGCAGAATCGTGAAATAGAGCGATGGCAAGAGAATGCCTTTTTGGCACAGTCTAATAATTCATCTATGATATTGGATGTAATCCTTAGCACCAAAAAAAGAGATCTAACAATAAACTGTATCTCTTAAGAGTCTTGGTGCGCTCACAACAAATCATCCTAGGTCAAACAGAAAATACTGATGAGGTTCACCCTTTACCAGAAGAGAGGTGGACATGTAATGCATGTATCCTCGATATTATAGTAATCATAGAACAGCTTAACAACTCCAGAGCGTCGGGGCCCGATGGCACCTGAAATGAATTGCTCAAATTAGAACCAGATTTGTGGACCTCAGTTCTGCATATGCTGTTTGTTCAAATAGGTTTCATAGTTAGAATTCCAAAGTCACGGAATGTGAGCCATATCTTAACTTTGCACAAAAAATGTGCATGAGATGATCCCAAGAATTTTAGAATGTTGGCCATGCTCGATATACCATCAAAAATATTTGCTTGAGTGCCATTAACAAAATTGAGTGACTGGATAAAAAATAATAACATTCTGCTTGTCAATCAGATTGGTTCCAGACAAGGTTCGAGCACAACCCACAATCTAATGAATGTATACTGTGCACTAATCGATTTCTCAGCTGCCTTTGATTCAGTTCTTAGGAATCGATTATGGCACAAGTTGAGTTTGTGGAATATACCCAAAGGTCTATTAAAGATGCTTATGCTCTTGTATTCAGACACCTCGGTGCCTTGATTCCAAAGGGAAACTGTCTGCGATTATACCAACAAGCTATGGAGTAAAGCAGGGTTGCATTGTGGCAGCAACCCTGTTCAACTTCTATTTGGCCGACATGGAATATGCCTTTCAGAACCTGTGTACATGTCGTGTGAAGCTTGGCACGTCGTCCGTAGGATGGTTAGCATACGCGGACACCTGCTATTGCTCGACCGTACTCCAGCTGGCCTACACAGGTTGCTTGATGCATCTTATGTTTATTCTAACAACAATGGGCTAAAATTAAACATTGATAAGAGTAAACCAATGATTTTCTCAGTAAAGGCCATCCCAAAGAAATATGTATGGTCTATGAATAATGTAAATCTGGAACAGGTCACCAGTTACAAGTATTTAGGGGTCATAATTGACAATAAGCTAAGTTGGGAAAGACACGGTCAACAATTAAAGCATTCTGCCTCATGTCAGCCAATGCAATTAGTGCCTTTATAGGAAGGAATGTTGGATATTCAGCACACGCTATTCTATTGATGTATACAACAAAAATTAGAGCTATGCTTACCTATGCAATTGAGATATGGGGGCACACATATTTATCTCGCTTCGAAAAATTGGATTCGATGATACTTTGGATACTTATGCGTCTCCCACCCACCATATCAGTGGAATACCTATACTTAGAATAGAACATGAAATGTATGAGAGCAGAGTATGTAAGCAGATCAGTAATGTGTTATGAGAATCTGACTAAAGTAGATAATGGCACCATTGTTGTAACACACATGCAAGCATTCTTGAAAATTGACAGGTGCTCAATGTTAGGGAGAATTGTCCAGAATGGATAATTTCCCTTACCTACTGTGTCCCTCAGCAGATTTGCTATATTTCTAGGATTTATTTTTCCCACCTGGTAAGAGTGTGAGCCTTTTTTCCCACTCTTACATGAGTTTTGCTGTGTGTTTAAAATGTTTGTGTTCATAGACTGTGGAGCCTCACCTACTCCATAGGCCTCATCTTTTACTGTGCGTCACACAGCACCTTTAGTGCAGTGACACAGGGTTGTCTTTTTCAGACTTCCCATTTTAAACTCCATTTTCTGGGACTGACTACTGTCTCCCAGAACATGTAAAGTTGCCATTGACTTTATTAGTCTTTTAAAATTCACAGACCCAGTACAAACTATCTTCCATATAGTACTGGAAAGGGTTAATAGTTATCCCTTTGTGTCAGTTTCGCATTGAACCTTATTTTGTTCCCCTTTTTTAATATTTGGCTGGTAGCAGTGGTATCTACCATATCTTTCCTACCGCGGTCTATGAAAATAGCATTGGTACTTTTTTAGGCCAAGTTAGTAGCCTCAAACTTAAATCCGCTGGACCCCATTTACTTTTATTTGGTTCCGGCTGGGTTTATTCGCTATTTCTTTTTGTAAAGGTCTTTCTCGTGTATTACTCTGCACGCCAAACCAGGTTTGGTTCCTTTGTTCACCTTCCTTTGGCGTCTGCACAGAAGCCCTCTTGAGGAGCCTGAGAGTATGGGTGGGCTCAATGTGAGGGAGGGGTTTTAGGCCCCCTGCACAGGGACTCCTTGTAGACCCAAGTCGCACTCTTGTTTGATTGGCTAGGTGACTGTCCCGCCAGGATAGCACCCTGCTGTATTATTGACAGCCAGGCTGTGTGAATGGGGGAAAACTGCATAAAAAGCAGGTCTCTGGGACTTCTTAGGCAGAGTTGCCCCTGGATCGAGAGAACCGAAGAGAAGCTGAATGAAGAGGACCACTAACACGAATGAAACTCCCGGTGAAGCCCTGCTGCAGGTCCGAATCTCCAAACTTTGACAACAGAGAAGATCTGCAAGGAATCTTCTTCCCTTGAGCTGGCAGGAGCAACCAGTTTGCCAAACACCAAACAAGGCCTCCCTCCCCTGGTCGAATTTGCTGTGCACCATAGTAATTACTGTCCTTTGTGTAACTTCTGATACTGCTCACTTTACTCATGAAATAAGTCTGGCTGCTCAGCCATTGCTACCACTTTACTGTGTAGTACAGGCTTGTACTAAAGGTGAATGTGTATCGTCACTTGTAGTCTTAATTGTGTGTGGTGTTCCCAAAGGGTACTGCATATGATTCTGCCTAACACTGGTGTACAGCGGTGCGGATCAAGTATAGTGATTACACTTAGAGTGCTGCTATTAACTTGGATCAACTAACCACAAGGCTAAAACATCACTAAAAAGCAATTTTAATCATGTCTGATATGGAAAGCTACAGTCAGGAGACCCTCCTTAGTTACACTGTGGATTATCTGAAAAATCTATGTAGAGAAAGGAATCTCTCTGTTAAAGGCAAAAAGTCAGAATTAATTGAAAGGTTGTTAGAGAAACAAAGCCTGGAGAGTGGGTCTGAAATAACTGACCCTCCAGCAAATATGGAAAATAAAGAGGATGATAATGTGTCAGTTATTATGGATGAGTTAGATGAGGTATATGTGTCTCCCAATGTAGGCCTTACTGCTCCTCTACCTGCTCAGCAAGCTCAACCTTTGTCCACAGGGACCCCATCAGGTCCTACACTCAGTCCTGAATGCATTGCTCTAGAAAAGATGAGGCTTCATACATATTAATGCTCAAACTGAACAAAAGCATCAAGAACTTAAGCTCAGAGAAATGGAATGGAACCATTCACTAGAAATGAAGAAATGTTCTATTGAAAATGCTTCTCTCCAAGAGTCTTTTAGGTCTTCCAGTCCTAAGAGACCCTGTATGCCTAAAGAAATTGTTGGTATGTATGAGGCTAAGCTTGATATTTTGGATTGGTTTGCAATGTTTGAGTATAACCATGGGATTCAAGATATTACAGGGAATCAGTTGGTTCCTTGGCTCTTCTCTAGGCTACCCACTGTTGCATCTGATGTTGTGATGGCGGAGGTTGATAGGATGGATTAGGAGTGTGTGGAGCTAGCTTTAATTGCTATATATGGGAAGACCCATTCCCAGTACCCTAAGAGGTTTAGGACCCTCAAAAAGCATGATGTTACCCCTTGGGCTACCTGGTTATGTGAATGTTTGAAAAACTTAGACGGTTGGGTTAAGGGTTACAGAGTAAACACTTATGAAGTTATGAGAAATCTTGTTATGTTGGAGTCAATTTATGATGCCTGCTCTCCTGAGCTCAGACAGCGCTTGGCTGATTCTAAGGAGATAGATCCAAAGAAGTTAGCTAATGCTGCTGACTTGTAGGTTGCCAACAGGGCTACTCACAAGGATTCTGGGGCAACTCAAAAGATGGATGAGGGAAGGCAGTCTAAGAAAGATAACAAGGAGAATTCTAATACCTCCAATCCAAAAGAGGGCCCCAAACAGCAACACAAGGGTAAACCACAAGGGAAACTGAATCAGGCTAGTGCACCATCTGGACCCAAACCAGATGGAGGTCAGAACAAGCCCCCATTCATCAAAACATTAGGGAAATGTTATGTTTGTGGGTCAACTGACCATGTGAAAGGGGATCCCAGATGTAAGGGCAAACCTTCAAGGGTCCACTGTGTCTCCTTAGCCTTCTCCCCAGAGGAAGAAGTACCTATGGCAAGTGGAAACTTTCATCTACTGGTTGATGAACCCATGAGAGTCTCCGCTAGTGTTTCTTTAGTGTCCCTGGGATGTGGGACCAACAAAATTTAGATGTCTATAATTCCTTCCCAGATAATACTAAAGAGTATTACAAAGATAGTGTTCTTGTGAATGGCCAGGGGACCCCTGCCATCAGAGACACTGGAGCCAGCATAACTGTGGTTGATGAATCATTTTTCAAGGTAGAGAATGTTGCTAAGGCACCCAAACACCTAACCAAGTTAGCTGGAGGCCCTGTGCAAATGCTTACCTGGATACCAGCTCTCATCCAGTGTAATGATATAACTGTCAAAATACCTGTAAGTGTGCAGAGTGAGGTGACTGGGAGAGTCCTATTGGGTAATGACCTGAAAGCTCTTGGAGTTGTGTCCAGTACCCCCATGCCTACCAGTAAAAGGAGACAGGAGCTCACTGGACCTGCAAGGGAGAGGACCTTGAGAGGCTCTCTAAGGGAATTGATAAAGAAATCTAACACCCCCAGTGCACAGGAATTGCTCACTGCTATTTCAGGAAAGAAAGATGCAAAGGGGAAACCCAAGACCTCCAAGAAGAAATCAGATAGCATCCCTGTGCTACCAACAAGGACATCTCCAAGATTGTCCAAAGTCACACCTGTGACTCCTCCACCTGCTGAGGCTGAGCGTGAGGTACACCCATGGGTGGTTGTTCCAGTCTCTGAAGAGTCAGATCTGGAAAAGACATCACTCTAGCTGGAGATATGGATCCTGTTGACCATCCTGAGCTGCAGTCTTTACTATCAGAAGGTGGACCCAACAGGGCAGACTTCGGCCGAGGACAAAGAGAGTGTCCTACTCTTGAAGGTCTTCTCCTACAGGCAGCTTCTCAGCTAGATGGGCAAGAGCCTGGGTAGCATAGGTTGCACTGGTAAAATGGCCTCTTCTACAGTGAACCGACTGTGTCTATCCCTGGGTACTGCAAAAGACTTGTAGTACCCCTAGAAAACAGACTCCAGTTCCTACAGTTGGCCCATGAGATACCTTTGGCTGGTCATTTGAGTTTCAGAAAGACTAAGGAAAGGCTCTCTTTAAACTTCTATTGACCTAAGATCGGTTCAGAAGTTGACAAATTCTGTAGGAGCTGTCACGCTTGCCAAAGCTCTGCAAAGAGTGGAGCCAAGAATATGGCACCCTTGGTGCCTCTCCCAGTGGTGGGAGTTCCTTTTGAGAGGGTGGGCATTGACATTGTTTGTCCGCTTGACCCTCCCACGTCTTCAGGAAACAGGTTTATCCTGATTGTAGTAGACCATGCTACTACGTATCCTGAAGCAATACCTATGAGGAATGTTACGGCGCATGCTGTGGCTAAGGCTCTGCTTGGTATTTTTACCAGAGTGTGGTTTCCTAAGGAAGTGATATCCGACAGGGGATCCAATTGTATGTCCCACTACATGCAAGCCATGTGGAAAAATAGTGGTGTCACTTACAAGTTCTCTACAGCCTACCATCCACAGACAAATTGACTGGTAGAGAGGTTTAATCATATTATGAAGAGCATGATAGGTGCTTTAGAGGACCCCCTTAAAAGAAAGTGTGAGCTTCTACTGCCATGCCTTCTCTTTGCTTATAGAGAAGTCCCTCAGGAGGGAGTTGGATACAGTCCCTTTGAACTTCTCTATGGACAACCAGTCAGAGGCACTTTGGCCCTGATTAAGAAGCGGTTGGAGAGTGCTCCTTCCCCCAAGCCAGTCAGAGTGACTGACTATGTAATAGATATCCCTGTAGGAGAATGTCACACATGATGGCAGAAGCTAGTGATAACTTAAAAGCAGGTCAGGCTGTGGTCAAACATTGGCATGACCAGAAGGCCAGCATGGTCGAGTTTACTCAAGACCAGCTTGCATTAGTTATGGTGCCAACAAGGCAGAGGACCTTGCAGGACAAATGGATAGGACACTTCAAGGTTGTGGGCAAACTTGGAGAGGTGAATTATCTGGTGTACTTAGGCAGACCTAATGAGGCTTCCAGAGTCTTTCACACCAACTGTTTGAAGGCATATGTCTCGAGACCAGACATGGGAGCTTTGCTTCTAGCTTCAGCTCAAGAGGAGGAGGAGAATGAACCTCTCCCTGACCTACTAAGAGGCCAACCTTTCGATGAGAACATAGAAGGAGTTAATCTCTCTTCTAATCTGACATCTGAACAACAGGATGAGTGCAAGTTTCTGTTAAATCAGTTTGCCTCCCTGTTTTCACTTTCACCAGGCTTGACCCCTTGGGGCTAGCATGATAATTTAAATGGTGACTCTTTACCTTTGAAACATAGAGGTTACAGAATGTCACAACATGTAAGATCCCACATAAAGGAAGTGGTCAAGAAGATGCTTGATCTCGGGGTTATAGAGCCATCTACAAGTCCATGGTCTAGTCCAGTTGTTCTAGTACCAAAGGCAGGATCCAAGGAGTTGAGATTCTGTGTGGACTATAGAGCTCTAAACGCAGTCACAAAGACTGATGCCCATCCTTTACCAAGGACAGATAAACTGGTGGATAAACTTGGTGCAGCCAAGTACCTCAGTACATTTTTAGGCCCCCTGCACAGGGTCTCATTGGAGACCCAAGTCGCACTTCTGTTTGATTGGCTAGGTGACTGTGCCACCAGGACAGCCAACCTGCTATGTGATTGACAGCCAGGCTGTGTGAATGGGGGACAACTGCATAAAAAGCAGGTCTCTGGGACTTGGAAGGCAGAGTCGCCACTGGATCAAGAGAACCAAAGAGAAGCTGAAGGAAGAGGACCACTACCACGACTGAACCTCCAGTTGAAGCCTGGCTGCAGGTCTGAATCTCCAAACTTCGACGACGGAGAAGATCTGCAAGGAATCTTCTTTCCTTGAGCTGGTGGGACCAACCATTTCACCAAACACCAAGCAAGGCCCCCCTCCCCTGGTCGAATTTGCTGTGCACAACTGCAGTGAACTGGATAGCCAGGAGGACCGGACCCTGTTTGGGTTTTAAGGAGTGCACCTTTCATTTATAGCTTTGCTCTGCTGCTGGTTTCTTCCCTGGACAGTGCAGGACCCTCCAGTCTTCCTTCTTCGTGTCAGTCTGACAGTTGCGTCAGGAACCGTGAGCCTGCAGGATCTGCTTGGAACTTCTGCCTCAGCTACAGCATTCTTCTTCTTCTAAGGTACTGTTCAAACCCGGTTGTTCGTTCCGTCCAACCGCAACAAAAGAGTTTTAAATCTTTCGCCAGGGCTTGTCCTTCTCTACCCTAGTAACTTTTCTTCCGACCAACTTCATTTCAAACTCTTGGCAAAGACTTAACGACAAACTATTCTGAACTGTGTGATCCTCTGCAAGGACTCTGAACCATTAACATTGGTCCAGGCCTATTGAATTGAATCTTCATTTTAGCAAGCCTTTTCTAGATTGCCCTGCCTACTTACTTGTTGGTGCTGCTTAATTTTATATAACCTTGTCTTTCCCTCCCTTTTTAAATTGCTGGAGTGCCATTTTGCTCACACTTCATTTTGAGCGTAACTTGTCCAGAATTGATAGGGTGTTGTGTAGTATTTTGAGATTGTAATTTTCCTGCTGCTTTAGTTAGTGAACTGTTTTACAAATGATTGTGTAAATAAATGTATATTCCTTTACTCAGAAACCTTGAGTCAGTGTTTGTTTGAACCATAGTAATTACAGTCCTTTGTGTAACTTTTGATACTGCTCACTTTACTCCTGAGATAAGTCTGGCTGCTCAGCCATCGCTACCACTTTATTGTGTTGTACAGGCTTGTACCAAAGGTGAATTTATACTGTCACTTGTAGTCTTAATTGTTTGTGGTGTTCCCAAAGGGTACTGCATATGATTCTGCCTAAAACTCAATGATGGGCACTTTGGGAATTATTAAAATCATGCATGACAAATGGGCGGATGGGTTTGTGCAAACCTTTGGCGATAGTCAATATGTAAACTTGAAAGGGTGGTTTAAAAGAAGATTTGCAGTGTACAGTAATGAGATCCATATAGTGGAATTAGCAACTAAAATACACAGCAGATTTTACGGCCAATATTACTTAAATCGCAAGTATGCACCTAATACATCAGAGCCTATCCCAATCCTCGGATATTTAGATCATATTTTCTAATGAAATTCAATAACTCAGATGCTCTTGAAACCAAAGGTGCACTAAAAAGGCCTAAACCGTGATAGGAGAGAATGCCGACTGTGTGGTTGTGAAGTCACAGAGTCATGAAATCACTTAATGATGTGTTGTGAAAACTTCTTGTGTTTCAAATTTCATTTTTTAAATCTTATGACAATCAGATAGATGTTTTTACTGCTTCAATTATATGGCAACATTTTATGCAAGGTGATGATTGCAATCTCGCCTATTTTATGGTGTCATTTTATTCTGTCAGCTGTTGACATTTTAAATTGTTTACGATAAAGGATTTAACATTTCTAGACATTTTAACTATTGCAAGAAGTAAATGAATGTGTAAAATGTTTCCTGTGATTTTAAAGTGTAATAGGATAATATGTGGCTTAGGTGAATGTTAATGTGTATGTTTGTAACCGTTGTTGTATATACAAAGCTGGAAGGCTACAAGTATATTAAATAAACTAAAAAACAAAAAAAGTCAGAGCTGTCAGAGGGTCATTGAGGTTAGCCCTTTTCAAGGCCTGCAATACCTTATCCAAATGAGTCAAATGCTCTTCTCAGGTGGAACTGTAGACAGCAATGCAATCTAAGTATGCCACACAAAAGGCTTCCAGCCCACTGGGAGCATAGTTGACTAATCTTTGGAAGGTGGCAGATGCGTTTTTCAACCCCAAAGGCATGACTCTAAACTGGTAGAGTCCCTCAGGTGTTCGGAATGCAGTCTTTTTCTTGGCATGGTCCGTCAGAGCTATTTGTCAATAGCCTGAGGTAAGATCAAAGGTGCTCATAAATTTGGCAGCACCTGTGGTGTCCAAAGTCTCATCAGCCCTGGGCAATGGGTGTGCATCAGTTTTGGTGACAGCATTGACCCCTCTGTAGTCCACACAGAACCGCCAATCCTTGGTACCTGCCTGGTAACTTGCCTTGGGGACAAGGTCCCCTGGACTGTACCAGGGACTGGTTGAGGGTTCAATTACTTCCAGATCCAACATCTTGGTGACCTCAACCTGGATGTGGTTTTTAACTGTGTCTGACATTCGGTAGCAAAAACAAGGGGGGTTCTGGGAGTTTCTCTACTACCGACCTATATCCCAGAACACCCCCTTGTTTTGACATTCAGTAGCACCTGCTTTAGATAGGTACACTGTCACCAGTGTCAATTTTGTGCCTGCACCATGGGGTGAGACCTGGTGTCAGTGAGAACAGAAGGGCATACTGCCGGAGCAACGCCCTGCAGGCCCTCCGCTGCGCTGGTGTCAGATCTGGAGAAAGATGCACTTCCTCTATTGAGCCATACTGTGGGTGGCTATGCAGCAAATCAGGAAGGGGTTCACTCTCTTCCTCTTCTTGCTCTGAAACTAGCAAGAGATATGAGACTTCTGCTCACCTATGGAAAGGCTTGAGCCTGTTGACGTGGAATAATTGAGGGGCTACCTCAGGGACTCCCATGTCAACCAGATATTTGACTTTGCCCATCTTGGAGATTATCCTGAAGGGTCCAGTCCATGTATCTGCCAAAGCTCTAGGATTCATATGCTCCATCACAAGGATCTCCTGTCCTGGATTCCAATCCACTTGTGATGCTTTAAGGTCATGCCAGTATTTGTTCAATTCCTGGCTTGCCTTAAGGTTCCCTGTTGCCTGGACCATCATCTGTGTGATCCTCCGTCTGAGGCCTAACACATAGTCCCCCAATTGCGTGGCAGGACCTGGAGGGGTGGCTTCCAAACCTTCTCTGATCAAGGCAAGTGGCCCCCTCACAGGATGTCCAAAGAGCAACTCAAACAGGCTTAAACCAACACCCTCTTGAGGTACTGGTCTATAAGCGAACAGCAGGCATGGCCTGAGGAGATCCCATTTCCACCTTAGGGGCTCTTCCAAAGCACCCAGTATGCCCTTGAGTGTATTATTAAATCTCTAAACCAGACCATTGGTCTGGGGATGGTAGGAGGTGGAGAACTTGTAGGTTACTCTGCACTCTTTCTACATCGCTTTCATGTAACTTGACATGAAGTTGGATCCTCTGTCAGAGACCACCTCTTTAGGGAATACAACTGTCATAAAAATGCCCAGGAGAGCCCTAGCAACCACCTAGGTGCTAAAGGTCTGTAGGGGTATAGCCTCAGGGTACCTGGTGGCATGATCAACCAGGACCAGGATGAACCGATGTGCACCTGAAGTGGGAGGGTCAAGGGGACTGACAATGTTGATGCCCACCCTCTCAAATTGTGTGCCACCCAATGGCAAAGGCTGCAGTGCGGCATGACACTGCCTCCAGTCTTGCTAGACAACTGACAAGTGGGGCAGGTTATGCAGTGGGACTCCACTTCTACTCCCATCCGGGGACAGTAGAAATGTGCAGAGAGCCTCTGCTTAGTCGCTTGGTCCCACGATGACCAGCTAAGGGCACCTCATGTGCCAACTGCAGTAGGAAGGGCCTGTAAACCTGGAGTACCACCAACCTCTTGAGGGCACCAGGTTCAGACTTAGTGGGCTCACTATAAAGGAGCTCACCCTCCCAATAAATATGTAATTAACTAGGCACTTCACCTTGTGCCTAGGCCATGGACTTTTTCCTCAGACCCTCGAGAGAGTGGCACTCTCTCTGACCGTTACAGAAGTTTCCCCGAGAGGGCCCTTCATCAGCCAGCAAGCATTGAAAGTCAGGGTGATCGTCCGGTTTGAGCAACTCTCCCACAAGAGGGCCTTCTGGCTCTCCTCCCTAAGGAGTTCAGTGTCGGGTTACCACTGGACCCAGCGCATCCAGAGCTTGAATCCCAGTGCGTGCTGCTAAAGCAGCAGTAAGAGAAGGGACACAATTTGCAGAGGTGGCCTTTGTACTCCTCCATCTTGCCTTTGGTTCTCATTTGGCTTGGGTACCTGACTGGCAGTCAGACCCGCTGTGACCTAGTGACTGCTGCAGCAGTCAGGGGTAGACCATCAGAGATCAATCCCATCTCCACTAGATCATTCCCTAACAAAATGGTGGCAGGTACATTGTCCTAAACTAGGACAGGAAGCTGTGCTGTCTTGTCTGCAATCCTGATGGTGACTAGGGCTACCAGAGATAATTTGAGAGGCCCACCATCTTACCTGGTAGTTCTCAGAGGAGCACCTACATAGTCCTCTGACATGAGTAGGGTCCTGTCCACCACTGTCATACTTGTCCCAGTGTTTCTCAAACCAGTGGAAGGCTGGCCCTTCAGGTGGACATTTCTCAGAAATCTGTGGGTGTTTTGTGGGATTGTAGCCAGTCCTTCTCCCTACTGTTCCCACATCCCAAGGGATACTAGGGATATCGCTGCAAGAACACCAAATGTGATTCCTGTAGATGAGGGAAGGACAGTGGGCTCCACCTCAGGCATGAAGAAAGAGTAGGTCAGGCTGACAGCCTGGACTCCAAGTGCCTTACCTTTACACTTGGGGTCACTCTTCTTGTGGTCCAGTGCCCCACAGTCCCAACAGGTGCCAGGAATATGAGGTACAGTACTGGAGCCACTGGCAGCCTGCTTGCCAGCAGGAGGACCACTACCCTTACTCCCAGCCACATAGGATTAATTCCCACTAGATTTTTGGGTCTTAGGAGAAGAACATTTAGATTTATCCGACTGTGACTGCTTTTGGGATGGCTCAGATTTCTGAGAGGCCCCCTTTTCTTTGTCCTTATTCTTCCCACTGTGCTCATTAGGGGACACCCGGTGGGAGACCCACTTGTCAGCCGACCTGGCCAGCTTAAATGTATCTAAAATGTTCTGGTTACCAACATACTGTCGCAGCTCTGGTGAACAGGCTTCCGAAAAAAGCTCAAAAACAAAAGGTGAGACAATTCAACAAACTTTTTCACCATCAATCCAAACCATCATGTTCATATGTGCAGCACTCACCCAATCAATCCAAGGCACAATCTCTTTTTTCTTTTATTCCCTGAACCTTTTAAGGTATTGGGAATGTGTCTTGCCAAGCTTGGCAATCAAAGCAGATTTCATGCACTCTTAATGGCCACTTTCTTCCACACTCAGTTTCAGAATACAGTCATAACCTGTCTGAGGCACTCTACTTAACAAACACTTAGCCCAATCTCTTTTATCAACATCCTGGATTCCACAAGCCATTTCAAACGCTTCTCTCAGCAATCTTCTCTGGTGTTTCCTTGCAGTTGTCAGATGTTAAGTTTCATCAGCGCTCTTCGATGGCAAATGTCAGCAGCTCTGTCCTTCCTCCTAGTGCAGTCCCCCTTATATAGCAGTGATGACACCACCAATTTTATATTCTTGGGGGAATACCCTGCAAGAGGTCACGCAAATAGGATTGTACAGTTACCCTTCTCTCCTGTCCACTCCTGCCCCTCTCTACAGATTGGTTTAAGAGTCTGGAGCAGACATATGGCAGCTTAATTTACAAGCCCCATTTGTTCTCATGTCATATTTTTGGCAAAAAACTAGTTATGTGGCAAAACTTCAGAATTTTACCAATAACTGCCATAATATACATCTTTTCTGATTCTGCTAATTATGGAACATTAAATTAATTGACAGCCAGGCCTGCACCATTTTGCACTGCCATGTGGCACTTTTCTGCCCTTTTCACAAAAAGCATATTTTTATCATCCACCCATTCACAAATTCTCACATTTGGAACATTTTCAAATACCTAGTTTAACTGGCCATTACAGTTCCCTAACTCATAGGTGAATGAATTTTATATTTCTAAAATCTCCTGGAAATTAACTTAAAAATGCTGCATATTTAAACAAAATCTGCCTTATGTTTGCTGGGAAAAGGGCCTAAATTATAATAGTGCTTTAAAATTAATAGTAAATCTGTCTCCCTGGGCCACCCTGTGACCAGAGGTTTTTTACGAGTCACCTTGAAGTTGATAGATTGCCCTTTGAAGAAGTAGCCCCCATTCTTTTCACCTTTTAGTCATGCTCCAGCTAAGGGGAACTGTCCAGCCATCACTGCCTTCAGAGCCAGTAACTCTTGGGAACACTGGGTATTCCTCACCTTCCAGAGCACACTTTATTGCAGTTGTAATTAGATGGGGGATGTCACATTCAGACCTGCAGTCGGGGAATTTTCTTGTGAAGTTTGTCCACCCACAAGCCAAAAGGGTTTGTCTTGGGCTGACAGACATTATTCCATGGAGAAAAAAGTGGCTTTTCAAATATCACTGGTATTCTGTATGTGAAACATAACATACATTACTTTTTGTCAACCTGAGCCGTATCTTTTTTCCTGACTTTTACTGGTAGCAGTGGTACATTTTCACATTTAACTGCAAAGCCATTTTTCAGGGTAAGTATTTAAAAATCCTACTTTTCAGGTGAAAGGAACCTTCAGTTTTGACTTTCAGCCACAAACAAAACAGTTTTCGTGTCAGTGTTGAAAATCCTGCTTCTCGTGTGAAAGGGACCTTCAGTTTTCCATTGCAGCCACAAACGCAAAGCCGTTTTTGTGTCGTTGTTGACAATTCTGCTTTTCATGTGAACGGGACTTCTGTTTGGGGACTTTGAATGCACCCTACAGTATAGATCAAGAGAAGCACATAGTCCATTCCTCCTGGCTTCTGGTAGTGTACTCATCCACATTTAATATACCCCAATGTGGGAGAACTCAGTTTCGCTGTAATTGCAAGCCTCAAAGACATGCCTTCCAAATCGAGATCGGGAAAAATGTTTTAACATTCTCGAAAGCACTGACACCATTCATTTTGTCTTGGTTTCTGTTTTTGGGGTTAATGATTGCTGCATTTCAATTTTGAGATTGATACCACATTGGCACTAGTATCCATCAATGCCGGATCGTGGCATTTGGTTAGGCATAGTTTTGTGGTCAGTAGTGCCACCGCACATGCTCATACTTCCAAGAGCCATTGGTGCACATAAAGCTCTTGAGCAGATCGTTGAGCAGGAGCAGCATGGGGGAAGCAGGAGCTTGTTGTCAGTCGTTTTGCTCTCCATATGGTGGCAGTGGGCTGATGAGCCGGAGGGAAGGACATACTAATGAAACAGTGTCTGTGATTAAACTGCTTGCAAGTTCCCACTAGAGTGCGGGGGAGGGGCTCTTTATTGTAGTGAGAGGTGATATCAGATGTCATCTGCTCATTCTCATGCATGTGTGTGTATCTGTGTGTGTGTGTGTGTGTGTGTGTGTGTGTGTGTATTTGCCATTTGTGTCTAAACAGGAGACATGTTCACCAATTGCACAATACATGACACATAGTATCTTCCTATGATAAAATGTGAAACAGGAAGAGGATGAAGGGACAATAAATTCAACAAAAGTAATAACACACAATGAAGAAAGCCATACAGTTGACTTGACATGCCGTCCAATGTAATGTTTTTGGGTATGGCTGCATAAATGGGCTATCTTACTCGTGTATGGTCCCCTTCACTGCAAATTCTTTTTTCTTTGACAGTTCCAAGACACTAGAGAAGGTACTTTTCAAAATACCTTTTTTGGTTGTCAAATGTATACCTTGTGTGTCGTCTCACACATGTTCTACCTATATTGGTATATCAGTCACATGTACATGCATCACTATTGTTAATAATTTTGATAGGTGGTTTCACCAAAGATATTTATGCCTCAGTAGACAGGCATGAACAAACCTTGTCAAATGATAATATATACAATGTAAAATATATAGTGTGTAAGACTGTACAAAGGTTATTATATTTCTGTGAATTGCAGTAGTTTATACTACCTAGTTGTCACCGGGTCCGGTGGTGCTCCATCGGTTGGTTTTGACAATTTTGATTTCAAATGGTGCCTTTCAGGCTTCTGGTGTACACCATGTACCAGTCTAAATCGTTAAGTAAATAGTGGTGCCCGCTTACACAATTTGTATTATACGATCTTACTCTTTCATCATCAATATTTGTCGTTGACCCAACTGACTCTGTGAAAATCTTGAAGACAGTAGCAAGTCAGGCCTTATGCCTGCAGGGAGTTGTTTCAAAGTTAGAATGCCACAGAAGCTTGCCTCACAATCGTAACATGACAAAAAAGCCTGGAGACAGTCAGCATTGTTTTTTTTCTGAGGCTTTTGTTGGCCGGCCGCAGAGCCCCCGAGCATGGTGGTTATCATATAGTGTGAAACCTTATGAGGAACCTATTTGGGGATATCAACTTCTTGGCCTTGTGCCCTATGTTTTCTTTAAAGTTTTGAGAAAGTGTTGCATGTGTGCGAAGGTTTCAGCGGAGACATGAGTTCCTCTACTCCGGATCACATAATTAAGAAGGCATTGCTTCACACATATACACGTGCCACAAAGAAGCAGTTATAGTTATATCCAGCTCAAATGTTATTGTTGAATGGTGATCGTGTGATTCATTTGGCCCTCTGTGATAACATGTGTTTCGGCATACACTATGCCTTTGTTAAATCAGGGCAAATCTAAATTTAACCAAATTGCATTGTATAATAGTGAAAACAAAAAGGATTATTTTGAAATGAAAATAATATACAAGTTAAGTGATTAAATCTATGAAAAACAAATTAATGTTTGATTCATTGGATCATTGGATCAGTACAAGTATGATCAGTGTAGTTTAAAGTATATGTCCAACCATAAGCGATATGTTCCATATGTCAAACAACCATGATATTGTTTCATTTTAATGACCATGTCACAACATAAATAATGAGACAAAGAAGTATTGCATATTAGTAAGCAGATAGTCCACAGAGAGTCAGGAGGGGGTCAAGGTAAGGTAATTCAGAAAATGTAGAAAAACAAAGAAAAATTAGGGAAGAGAAATGAAAACACGTCAATAAGTACGAATGGCGAAAAAACTGTCCATTCAAAATATGTTATATTTTACAGCATATCTATTTGTAATGTAGATCAGATTCTCAATCACGATAGGTTAACAATTATACATCTCTAGATAATAAATATGTGGTACGGCTGTCTCAAGGTGGGTTGCCACCTGTTACCCAAATATCGTTGAATATTGTCATTTTTTCTTGCTGTTAAGGTTGTTGCGTCATGGATTAAATCCCTCCTAAACATAATCATAATCTTAATAAATGTTTGATACAGCAATGCGCTAAATTAGGAATAATATTCCTATAGTCTGCCTGTACAATTTATGATACATGTGGGGTATGTTAAAGTATTGTTTACTGCCAAAGGACCCTAACTTGCTAGGATATGCGCATAGTTGCGGTGTCCACAATATTCGTTTTGTTTTGAGCCCATTGTGTATCTAATGCAGAGGTAATTGTCTACTGTATTAGTTGTATAGCAGGATCCTTAAATCGCTCATAAATGCGTGAGGTAAGGGCAACGTGAATACAAATGCCTAAATTAAACCATTTGCAGATCTTTTATCATGCGCACCAATGTTACCCAGTGTAAATAGGCTCTGACGACGCACGACGTAAGCGCTACAAATGTGCAAGTCCCTCTTGTGATCTAGGCAGTTAAATGATTGTCTAATGTACTAGTTATGTAACAGTATGCTTGACTCGCTCATGAATCCGTGAGTAAAGAGTAGTGTAATTATAAATGCTTAAATTCAAGTGTTTACAGATGTTTTTGTCATGCGTGCCAATCTTGCCCAGTGTAAATAAACTCTGTCCTTCAGTTTGCACGCGGTAAGCGCTGCAAATAAAATCCGTCCCTCTTGTGGTCTAGTCACAAGCGCATCTATTCTTCATAAATTAGACCTGCTAAGCGGTCTATTAGCAACCATTAGGGCTTACCTACAAAGTACTGTGTTCCTCACATTTGTTTGCTTGTGCGTTCTTACGCGATCAGAGCTGAACTGCTTTTTGTTAGTATGCATTGTCATGGTTACAGCTATTGTCTGTCTTCTCAGTCTACTTTGGGCACCATATTTTGGGCGCCACTCGTACCTCTTAAATTAAATTGAATTGCCTACAAATATTGCAAGGTTGTTCTAAATACTTTTTAATGCAATTGTCACTGTTCTTATTTTCAAAACGCTTCAATATAAGCTATTTAGAAAAAAATGTTTAGGAAATGAAAAAGTTATTTTCCCATTGGCGGGCCATACCCTTGTTGATTACGCATTATTTAAAAACCAAATCATGTAATTAGTTATTGAAATTGGACACATTTTATTGTGGGCCTGATCATTCTCTGTACTGTTAACTAAGAGTTACGTACATCTCTAATACGGTTACTCATTTTCATAAAGTTACGTCACTATTTCTTCAACAGTTGATTATTCCTGGCTTTTCTTTTTTATTTGTGTTTTTAACTAATTCTCTGGTGTATCTCATCTTCATATTCTTTTTACCATTGGAGAAAATCACGTTTTAATGCACGAAAGTTAGTTACTGTATCTTGGGGTATGTACAGCTCCAGTATGCATGGTTTAATTACTCCAAAAGAAGGAGGACAACTCACTGTCAGAATTCAGTCCTCTTTCCACTGTTTAAATGTACAGACTAATTTGGCTTCTTCTTGTCTTAACCATAGTTCTTAGTTGACACCGCTATGTCCTAAAGCTACCTTATTGAGACCAATTAACTTAATTTCTTTCTTGTCACATACTTGGTGCTTCAGCTCCCAGTGGTGGGCTAGGGGTAATGCTGTGTCTTGATTTCCAATTGAAGATAAATGCTCTCAAATTCGTATCCTGAGTTCACGAATTGTGCTACCTATCTACAACAGTCCACATTTACAAACAATTGCATAAATTACTTATTTTGAGGGACAGTTGATATTGTCTTTGATCTTAATTCGAATCCCATTCAAGTCCTTGGACATGTACGTGCCATCCAATGCATGCCTGCACATTGAGCATGGGCCACATCTTCTGAAACCTGATGTACCTTGTTGTAACCATGTGGTGATTTGTTCTTTCTTTACTTCTGGGAGCAGTGACAGACTTAGGTTGGACTTCAATATTTTGCCTTTCTATAGATATTAGATGGGAAGTCTTATACAAAATCACAAATATGTAGGTCCTATTTTACCAGGTACCAGTTCTTTTTGAGGATCCTTCTTATTTGTTGATTGTTTGCACAATATATAGTAATAAACTTAACTTTCTCCCGGTGTGGATGTGCTTTGTTCTTTGTATCAACATGTGTTCTCTGGTTGCTCCCTGTGCTTTGTCATGTGCTGTTTTTATGCATTTACTTGAATATACCCTGGCCTTAAACCACGTGGGACAGAAAAACACATTCCACATTAAAGACTTTTTGGTCAGCACAGTTCCTACGTGCTCTAATAAATTCCCTTTTTGGAATATTTCTACAAGGCTGTACCCAAGCGCCTAGGGCTTGGGTACAGCCTTGCATCAGGGAGTGCAGTAAGACATTGCCACATGAAAGGATTTTTTTACCATCACACTTTTGCGATATGGTCCATTTGTAACCAAGAGCCTAAGGCTTGGGCACCACCCCCGCAATGCAATGCCACCATGCATGGGAGTACAGTTAGGCAATTTGCAGGTAGCTCATCTGTTGACTGCAATCCACATCGACCCAGGAGCCTCAGGCTTGGGCTCAGCCTTGCTTCAGGGAGTGCAGTAATACATTGCCACATGAAAGAATTTTTTTACCATCACACATTTGCGATATGGACCATTTGTACACCAGAGCCTAGGGATTGGGCACAACCCCAGCAATGCAATGCCACCATGCATGGAGACAAGTGTGGCAATTTGCAGGTAGCTCATCCAGTGACTACCTTCTGTGGAGTTTGCATGGACACTCTATTGGGAATGGGGACTGTATTGCAGATGATGCAAAGACATTGAGAATGTGTTGTGCTGTTGGCTAGGGGTGCCGGTGGTTATGTTGACTTTGTGGGTTCCCATTGTGTTGTGGTGGTGGGTAGGGGTGTCGGTGGCTGTGGTACGTTTGACAAGTATGGTATGTAGCCACATGTTCCCATGCATGCCTCCATTGCCTTGAAGCGGTTGTAGGCAAGGAGTAGGCTTTTGGATGCATGGGCAGAGGCCGTTGGCCTCCACATGTACCCAAGAGGGTAGGGCTTGGGCAGAGCCTTGCTTCAGGGAGGGCAGTAAGAAATTGCCACATGAAAGTATTTTTTTTCCATCACACATTTCAGATATGGACCATTTACGCAGCCACTCACATATACTTCATTGGCGGGTAGCTGCACAGGTGACTATCAATTTAATTTTTGGTGAGTGCATGCAGACTCCATTAGGGACGGGGAGTGCACTGGAGACAGTATAAGGATATTTCCAGTAGGTGTACTATGTTGTATTGTGCCTGCAAAGCCCCTACTGCCTTGTGAGCATGGCTAGGGCCCTTGTACCTAACAGTGTAGCCACTGGTTTTAAGTAGGTTTCAGAATGTTGCCTCATTTGGATCCGTTACTATACCCATACGTACCTGTAGTCAGGTAAGCTACATGGCCACATGTTCCCATGCATGGCTCTATTGCCTTGTAGTGGGTGTGCCCAAGGAATAGGCTCTTACGTGCATGGGCAGAGGACATTGGCCTCCGCATGTATCCAAGAGCCTAGGCCTTGGGCACAACCCCCGCAACACAATGCAGCCATGTATGGGACCACTGTGATATTTGTATGTGCACTGCACACCTATGTATAAAGAGTGCATTCCCTTTGCTTTATCTCATTTGGATAAGTTATTATGACCAAACCTTCTTACATCCCACAGACGTTAAAATATGTAAGTGTCCTAAGGTCACATTGTCACATTTTGACAGATGAATAACAATTTCTTTACTGGCAGGTGCATCTATTTTGGTTAAAAACTCTATTAGCTCTTCTCTTTCAACTTTCTGTAGAGTTCCACTTGCAGTGGATGACTACTTTCTATGCTTTTAGGTTGTGTGACTCTATTTCTGCATTTTTTTCTAGAGAGTTGCAGTTTGGTAGTAGCTTTTGGAGAAGAAAGGGAAGTGTGGGTGTGCAGATGTTCACATGTATATGTGTGCAATGTGCATGAGTGTTTCAATTTGAGGGTAGGCATATAAATGGCAGTGTGTTACTGTGTATTGACCTCTAACTTTCTGCTGGGGACAGTATCTTACTATGTGGGGATTAGTCTAATGGTGGCAACATAGTAAACACTGAGCACCTGCTGAGGTGGCATGAGTAACAATGAAGTACATACTGGTGGGTTGCCGCAAATCTATATTCTACAATACAAGAATAGTGCACTCTCCCAGTAAGATGTAAAACACTATGATGGTATTGTACTTAATTTGTTGGTTCTTGCATGGAGGTTTATTGCAGGCTGTATTTCGAAGTGCACACGCCAGTGGCTTTTAGGAGAGAGGTGGGTACTGCACCTGTATAAGAAGATGATAAGAAAACATGTTGGCTAATGGCATAGTCATTGCATTTGTTCAATACATTCTTTAAAAGTGTAGCGGAATGTCTTGACAGGAAGAGAAAACGTGTGTATAAATGGATGGCTTACTATATGAATAGGGACTTTGGAGCATACGCATGTTTTTTGAAGGGGTAGGTGGGTTGTTTGCAAGTATATTGTATGACGTCCCATTTAGCAAGCGTGTGTATCAGTTTGAGACTAATCACTTTGAGAATGGAGTACTTCTCATTGTGGAAGGTTGACAAAAAGGTTCAGAAAGATGTACAGACTGCAAAAAAGAATATTTTTGTGTGCACATTTGCATATACTTTTGATCGTATATATGCTTGCTACATGAATGGAGCCATTGTTTCCGTTCTTTAATTTCATTATGCACATTTATGAATGGTACTGTTGTCAATGCACAAATAAAACAAATTCCTTTTCAAGAAATGTTGCAAACTATAAAGTGTGAAAGGTAAGTGGCAGGAAACTGTTGTAATGCATGCAATGTGTGAACTTGGCTTAGTTTGGTGGGATACGCTGACTGATCCTGTTCTGTGCGATTTTTACAAATTTCATAGGAGCCTAAAATTGACGGAACGAAAGAACAGAGAAACCATTTCCATATAACGATGGTGCTATGGGCAAATACAAACTTTGTCAGCAGCTACCACAGTAGGTGCCAATTCATGGTAGGTGATGGGAGAAATAACAGCATGCATTTTCAGTACGTTATGGAGATTCAGTGCCAGGTACCATGTCACGACGGACGTATAACACAGTTGTAAATGTACTGTACAAAAAGTAGTGATACCTGCAGGGTGTGCTGCTGGGTGGCGATGCCGATGAATGTGGATGCATAACTCGTAGACCTTTTTACAATACTTTCCAGTGCAGGTGCTTTTGATTCACCAGACACTTAAACTCGGCATGTTTAACGGTTAGTATAAACTGTTCAACAGATATGATAGCGTTAGATGCAGAAATCTTGATGTAATTGGTGGATGAGTCTGTGATCGTTTAACAGTAGCCAATGAGACTGTGTTGGGAACACAGTACCGAAAAGAGAAGAAGGACTGCCCCTGCTTTACTGGGGCGCGACCCTCGCGTTAGTTGGGGAAGCGCACGTACCACATGCTGTGCTTCTTAATATGCTTGCCATGGAAATGGGACTACGGATTATCCAATCAGGTGTATGTCTGCATCTCTGTTCCATGATAGGATGTTCTTCTGTGCCCATGAGAATCTTAGTGCTTCTAATGTGATGTTTGTCAGTGGAGGCAATCATTTTATTTCATCCCTTTATTGAAAATAGTCTCGTGTTCCACAATGTAAAATGTAGTTTTCAGAAGCTCAGGTAATACTACAAGGAGGAAATGCAGAGTGCAATCCCCAACAAATACCAAACAACAAGGTGTTTCTTTACAAGTTGCTTTACAAAAGAAAAAACACTTTTCATGACTATCAACAAAGAGGTGATTCTCTATCCTGCTTCAAATGTGCTTGCACACCCCCCACACAGGACAATATGTTTGTGAAAGCCGCAGCATTTGGAGGTGTGCACGTGCTACAGTGGGGGCTTTTCAGGGTAGCTGGCATGGAAATGGCACTGTGTAGGAGCTGGGATTGGTCAATTAGATTTCCTGGCCGTGGTGTGTAACAACAGATTGTGCCAGAAGGTGTGTTTGCAAGTTGGAGTCCACATGGCTACAGGTATGTGTGTGCCGTTTCGTAGGTGGATTATATCGCTTTTGGGCGACTCAGGATACATTGGTTAAAGGTTTATGCTGAGCGCTATGCACTGGCTTCACACCTTGGGTTCCATAATGTTGATGTTCACTGGTACGGAATACGTGGGATGAAGTGGCTGCATGTGGGTCCTCTTTGTGCCAGTTTGGAGATGCTCGATCATCCAGACATTATTATTGTTCATTGTGGAGGGAACAGTTTAGGACATGTTAGTGGCATCTCACTGCAGTTTGTGATGAAGGAGACATTTCGGCAACAGATGGCATGGTTTCCAAAGTCGCACATCATTTTTTCTCGCATTGCCCAGAGGCAGATGTGGCTGCGTTCTTCCCCGTGTGGACCACAAATAGAGAAAGCACTGCACAATGTGAACAAGACTGTTTTTGCCTTTTTGAGAGACATTGGCATGTTCTTCTTCCACAATGACAACATTATGTTTCGTAGCAACAACAGTTTTCGGTCAGATGGAGTTCAACTGACTGTTGCTGGCAATGAGCTGTTTCTGCGTAATATCCAAAATGTAGTGCAGCGCTTCTTGCAAGTTTAGCAAGCATTCCCCAGTGGGTGTTCACCATTACCAACCTACACACACAAACAGCACAAAAAGGCTCTTTTCAGAGCCAACACTTAGTTTTGGCAATGCGTACAATGATTTTGACGGAGTTGCGCCGACCATTGCTCGCCACCCTTTATTCAACGCTTATAGGCTGTGGAACCGCCTGCATGCTTTCATTGAAAATCTACTTTTGAACAGTGCAAGGTGGCTCTGAAAAGAGCTTTGTTGGCTCCCTTCGCCCCCTTCTGGTTGTGTTGCATTTTTCCTGTTCTTCTAACACATGACACTGAAGGAAAGTAAAGGAAGGGAGGTTTGGCTAAGGGTACCAACCACAGGGATAAGAAACTGCAAGTGGAGAACAGAAGATGTTGGGTGCACCTACCTTGGGGTAGGTGGCATGCTTTGTCATGCTACTGGACTGAAGCTTTGAAAGCACTTCGAAGTTGTTCACCCCTGCACAGTACCACATCGCAGTACATACACAATACAGTGACCCTTGAAAGGTACGGGTCTGCTGCAGTGCGTATGGCCTGCAAGGCTGGTTGCGGGTTGCACTGGCCCACTGGAGTGTCCCTAGTGGTGGCAGGAGCAGATGCAGAGAATGCGGCAGAGGACATTAACCTAATGCCTTGTTCAAAGGGGACAACCCTACGTACAGCGGCCTTGTGGTTCGATTTCAGGTGCGGCCGCATGGAGGTGGTGCCGTAGCTGTACAAGCCAGGTTTTCTGTGACTGTGTACTGTCACTCAGTGCATTTCACCTGGTTAGCACAAGATTTGGGCACATCTCCTACGGTGATAAATAGTTTCCACACCCACATATGATAGGTTATGATAGGTTATTTATAACGCGCTTAATACCCAGAGGTTTCTAAGCGCGGACCCAGGGATCGAACCTGTGTTGCTCCGTGTCATTTTGTTTCCAAGTCGAGCACGCTGCCGCTGAGCTATCCTCCTGGCATGGAGGATAGCTCACCCAAGACTCATGCTGGCTGCAGGCAATGAGGAATTACTCTACTCTATCCTCGTTTCCTTCTTGATCACACCTACATTATCACACCTGTTCCCGTGTTCATGGCCCTCAGAAGGAGGTGATGGTGGTGAGGGTGTCAGTGCTGCTGAGTCAGAGGTAGACACAGCAGCCCTGGTCGCCATTACTTGGAAAGGTACTTTTGAGGCACAGAATTGGTCACAAAGCAATTTCTGCACAAAGCAATGTGCATCACTGCTCTGTTCTGGAAAGTCAAACGGGGATTGCAGCACAGCTGGGGGTGGTGCCTTTTATAGGAACGTGGCCCTAAATCTTTCCCAAACATAAGTAGATGCAGAAGGGAGAGTGTAGGACCTCTGTAAGGGTGCACTTTCACTGTAACACTCCATACATTGTAGAAAATAGTATTTATTAAATGTGCACAGGCCCGGATTGTGTCTGCCCAATAAGGGCCTACACGCAGAATAGTTCCATTCCCATGGTGAAGTTGCGATTGTTCTCCATTGTGATGGCTGTCTACAGGACACATATTGGCCAGAATACTTTGTGCCCATGTGCATAGGTGTCCTACAGATACCCTTGAGATCCCCGGACTAATTAAAAGTAGGGCACACGTGCCTCCAACATTTCGAAACAAACTGGGTGTGTGAACGATACAGTAGGTGGGATGTTCATGTGCAAAGGTATCGGCAGGATGTGGGTGAGCGCTTCCACCTACTAAAGGTACATCACACGTTTCTTCGCATTTCCTGGCCAATGGCGGTGTTACAAGGTGGCAGAAGAAGAGATATGCATGTGTGAAGTTGTGCGATCGACACTCATAGAACTGCTTACAAGCGGTTGTGTGGATGCGGACTTGTGGCCTGTAGTGGTGTCCTATGGATGCTTCCATTGTGATTGCACATAGGCCAGCCAGGTGTGGCGGTCGTACGACTCCTCCATTTCCCTTATTTGTGATCATCCCCACCAGTACTGTTCCCTCAGAGTTATAATGGGCTTGATAAAACAAAGCAAAAGGCACACATAAATTCAGCAACAATTTACATATCAATCTTTATTTCTACACATTCATAGCCACTTTTAGGAAAGGGAAGGGATGGAGGTCTCATCGAAGCGTCTCTCAGGACACAGACTTTGCGGGGATGGGGGGCTGGCAAATGGGGAAGGGGGCATGTGCAGGTAGGGCAGTGATATTTTATATTGTCCATAATATGTCCTTGTACGAAATCTTTCAAGGTGCCAAATTGTTCAGTAATTCATCCATTTTGGCATCCAGGAGGTCTAGTTTGGTATTTACAGTGTTTCCTTCAGTTCCTGTTGCCGTATGTTGTTGTGGAAGAGTTGCTGCTTGTGGTGTACTCCTTTCTATTCCTGTATGTTCTGTTAAAGAAAAACAAACGTGTTTGGTATACATGAAGCAATATATTGTAATTGTGATACTTTTCCCACTGCGTTCCCTACCTATGGGGTTACTATGGTCACTCATTTCGTCATGCAGAATATTCTCTTCCAGCCATTCTAGGGTGCTTGCGATTGCAGTAATTCTTTTACTTTTCACACTGCGGTGTCTACCAATGGGGTTATCGTCCTCACTCATTTCGTCATGCCGGAAGTTCTCTTCCAGCCATTCTAGGGAGGTTGCCATGCTGCGCACAAAAAGAAAATATCACGCTTTCCTACCATTGTACACTGCAGGACACATGCAATTATAAGGTAAACTTTGGTGTACTTACCACATTGCAGTGATGTTCTGCTCTCACTACTTTGCGGTCCTAACTCTGCCTCTTAGTTCTTAGTCCGTATGTGCAGCAGCTGTGTGGTAAGATTGTTGAAGGCAGATGTTACTTCTTTTGTTGTTGCATACCCAATGCCTTTGCACTGTTTGTTTCAAAAGTACAGAGTTTGTACACCTACTGCATTTTCCCTTCCAATTTATGTACTTGCTGCTGTTTGTATATCTTTCTTGACTTTGTTGCATGGTACCACTATGTAACACCACCCCTCCCTTTCTCGGCAGGTTGGACTCTTCCCGATGTCCGCGAACAGATGTACTGTTCACAACCACTGTGGCTATTTATATGGAGCCACCGGTTTCAGTATGCTGTACAGTACATCTATCCAAACTAAAAGTAGCCTGGTAAAAAGCTATGAAATTCAGTGAAAGGGACGTTATGGTTAAGTTGCGCTACTAAAACCCCTGGGTGTGTGTCCTTGCAGTGGACAGTGGTAGCACGAGTTATGGTTGCTTAGCTTACCATAACTGGTGAATTTCTGGGGGTTTTCGGTTTTACCTGTAACTATAACGTCTGTGTGACAACATTTGTCCATTGAATTGCATAGGTTTTTACTAGTGCAACTTAACCATAATGTCCCTTTAACAATGTTTTTTTTTGAGTGAATTGCATAGGTTTTTAGTAGGGCACTTTAAACATAACATTCCTTTAGCATAGTTTTTCCAGTAAAGGTGATAAGCTTTTAGTAGCACCACGTAACCCTAACGTCCCTTTAACAATGTTTTTTTCACTGAATATATTTACTGACATAGCTAGGCCATAAATAAGACTTTCGAACGCATTGAACAGAAAGTAGACATGCTGAAGGAAATTTTCAATAGTTTGAAAGAACTAGTATATGACTACATCAAAGAAAAGTTTCCATGTCCCAGTGAACTATCCCCAAACCGTGAACAACAAGATAAATGTTTTGATGAGACTTCCATCCCTTCATCCCCTCCCATCCATCCTCTCCAAACCCCTAATTCCCCTGTTTTGTATCAGTTTCTGCTTCCCCCTCTCTTTCATAATTTGTTTATATGTATATAATAAGAAAAATGTTATGTTTCTTGTAATGAAATTCTTTATGTCTTGTTTTGTTTTTGCTTTAAAGCAGTTCAAATGTCCGCGGGCAGCGCTCCTGTCTGGCCTGTCCGTAATTAACAAAATGTGGATGTCATAAGGACACTACACCTGTCTGTAACATTTGCAACCAAGATGGAACTGTTCTTAGAACAAACCAGCTGTCTGGGATGTCCATAAATCAACAAAATGCAGGTGTCCTACGGACACTATACCTCTCTGCACCGTTTGCAACCAAGATGAAACTGTTCTTAGAACACACCAGGTGTCCGGGATGTCCGTAAATTAACAAAATGGGGGTGTCCTAAGGACACTATACCTGTCCGTACCATTTGCAACCAAGATGAAACTGTCCGTAGAACAGATGCCGTGTCCGGGATGTCCATAGTCAAACAAAATGTAGGCGTCCTAAGGACACTATACCTGGCCGTATATTCTGCAGAACACCTATGCACATGCGCAACATACCCATAAGTCCTGCGAACATCGCACCTGTCCGTAACTGTCCATCTCACTTGTGTCGCACTTTTAATTAGTTCCAGGACCCAAACACTGTCCGTAGAACACCCGCATGCGCACGACCGCTCCTGTGCATTTTCTGTCCTGAAGACACCCGTTCCCTTCGCGGACGTGTTCCTGATGTCATCACGTGACCGCACCCACCCTGAGCCTGTGTCCTAATTTGCGGACGCTGTCTGGGTGCCCAACATTTTAGAACAACTTATTTAGGCAATCCAAATAATTTTACAGTAAAAAATCACCATTTCATATGTCCCAGACAATGGCCCTGGCTTTCCACATATTTTTTGTAACTTTTTGAACGCTTTTGAGTGTTCGATATGTTCTTGAGGCACACCCCTCCACCCCTATAAAAGGTCACACCCCAGAGCTGATTTTCATTGTACTTCTGGCTATTACAGATTGACTTTTGCTGCCTTTAGTGCTCCAGCTGAGATTACCTCATCAACCCTAATGGCATCCATGGCTGCAGTTGCTACATCAGCCTCAGCACCACCCCCAAACCCTCCACCGCCTCCCCAAGGGCCTGTAGAGGGGAACACCCTACTACCAGCACTCGCCAGGAGTCTTGGGTGTGGCGGTTGTTTACCGTTTATGCTAACGTACCAAAAGCACGTGCAAACAGGGTCACCTGTAACAAGTGCAAATTAGTGCTGAGTCGTGGGAAACGTGATTCGTACAGCATTGGTATGACATCCATGAGGTGACACCTAACTTTGTTCCACGGTGCGGACAAGGTTGTACCTTGTGATGAACGTAGTAGGTTGAGTTCCTCCTCAGCATCCTCCGTTTCCGCTCCTCTCACCACAAGAGACACTCCTGTGGGAGAGCGCATCCCTCCAGTTACTTCACAGGCTATTTGCGATGCTGTTGACCCTTACCTTTCGAGGGTCACAATATTGTGTATGTACTGCAACACAGTACTCTGCAGAGGGCAGAGTCTTCGAAGTGCTTTTGAGACTACGGTCAAGGACCACCAGAAGACCTGCTAGCTACCTAAATAAGGCCCACCCTACATCTTCCTCTCTCCACCTGCCCTTTCTTATCCCCGTGGTTGGTGTCCCTTCCTTACCCTCCTTTCCCCTCCTCTCCTAGTGTGTTGTGTTTAAAAAAAAACAAAAAATATAAAACAACAAAAATCCCCCCCAAAAAAGGCTCTTTATCAGAGACGCATTTCTCAGTTTAAAAATAGAACTACCAAATAAACAGTGCAGATCCCTGCGTATTTTTTAAAAGTCCGCGGACAGTCCTAGGACAAATAACAATTTGGGGTTCTGCCCTAGCAAAACCAATGCATTTTTCTCTGGGAGTAAGTGGTGGCTCGGAAAAGAGCCTTTTTGTGGTGTTTTGTGTGTTTGAAAAACCTGGATTCGTCAACATCTAATGCAAAATAGATGACTATAATTCCAAAAAAGGTTGCAATGTATTTTGTACATTTCTAAGAAAAAATCTGATTGCCAACATATGTAAAATGGACTCCATCTCTGTGAAAAATGAATGTGCTATGAAACATAATATTTAATTGTGAAAAGAGGACATGCCAACAGATCTTAGAAAGGCACAAACAGCCTTATTAATATTACACCTCGCTTTCTCCATTTGTGGACCAAATGAAGAAGAACGCAGCCACATTTGTCTTTGCGCAATACGAGAAAAAATTACTTGGGAATTTGGAAACATGTCCATGACCTTCTCAAGTCCTTCTTTCATTGAACATTGCAAAGAAATTCCAGACACATGTCTTAAACTGTTCGCTGCACAATTAATTATAATTATGTCAGGATGACGCTCTGTCTGTAAAGTAGCAGAGAGGTATCAAGTCCAGCCACTTCATTCCACACACTCCATGCCAGTACACTTCCACATGAGGGAATCCAAGATCTACAGATACACCACAACGTTCTGCATGCACCTCCAAACAAGGTATCAATGAGTCTCCCAAAATCCAGATAATCTGTTTTCGAAAACACACAGCCATAGCTATCTGTTCTTCTCTCAGGAAAAAGACGTCCTCACTAAATCCCTCCTTACACAACACACCCACTAAAACTCTACTGACCAATCCCTAGCTCCGCTCATTCTCATTTGCATGCTTCTCCACCCCAGAATCCCTGTATGTAATATGCGCTGTCCGTAGACTACCGCCATGTCCGCGGACATGTAGAAGATATGAGCATGGTAAATGTACATTTAAATAGTGTCTCCCATTTCCCCTTTCAGGTGGGCTCTGAAAAGAGCCTTTTTTTTTGCAGATGCCTGACAGACACCTGTTATTTTGTATTTTTCTGGGGGTGGGGGATTTCTTCTTATTTTACAAATACAATCTTCACATAACCTGTTCCAAAGCAACCCTTACATTCCAAAATAACATGGCATTTCCCAAAAAAGATAAAGAAACAACATCTGATTCAAAATAAGCAGCATTCCTCGAAACAATATTCTCGTTGTTACAGAAAAACATACCAGCTCTTAGCATGAAAGCACGCATGCTTCGATTGATTGCACACCTAGCAACGTTTTGCTGAGGACAAAAAACAGAACTATTGTCCCATGTTGCTCTAGGTAGTAATCCAGAAAAAAATACTTTCACATTTGGAAATATGTTGATTACTGTTTGAACCAACTGTTCCAAATCTGCCAAAAAAGTAGGGGAACTCAAGTAGCCCAAATGGAAAGCACCATAGTGCAAAACTACCAGATGGGGACTGTTCATCCTATGCATATCCCTACAAACTAGGAGAATTGCCTCTACATTGCAGTCAGTCACAGCACTCCACACCACCTCCACTCCTCTAACATCGGAATTGTTAGCCACATGCCTGCATTGAGAATACTGCTGTAAACCATGGACAAACATATCTCCGAGCACCAACACCCTGAGTTTCTCCACCTCTGCCATCTTCACTACACACACTCACTTTCTACACAAATCAACAACGTCAACATCTGATTGGCTGATCCCTACAGTCTTCTTTCCATGCTGGAAAACCCTGTATGTGGCACGCCGTACCAGCGGACAGCTGCGGTGTCCGCGCGGCACATAACTCTTAGCCAGCCCTTCTACACTTTCCACATCACTCTCGGTTCCATTCCATCATTGGATACAGTTAAGCAGTCACAAAACCATCCACCAATCACATCCAAGACCTCTACATCTAACTCCATCATCAGAGTTCCGCACATCAAATGTACTGTTGATCACTCTGAATACAAGTCTCATATCATTGGAAAGCACCTACTACAAAAACTACTGTACAAGTCTTGAATATTTCTACTTACAGCCCCATGCATATCCACATGCATGATTACAAAGTACAGGTATGTATATGTTATTCAGAGTACATGTACAACTCTTATGATTCCATATAAGCAGAGTAATGCCACTAAATCTGCATAGCCAATACATACATGCGAACGCTCCCAATTTAAGTGTGAGACTCCCGATTTCTCATTGAAAAATCACACTATTTTTTACTGTCTCCCACATAAGCTATACATACATGCAACCCTCCCGATTTACGTGCGAGACTCTTGATTTTTCATTGAAAAATGTAACCATTTTTTACTCTCTCCTGCCTAAATTAATGCTAATCTCAATGCAATCCTATGAGAAAAATAAATGTTACTGGTTGCTGTGGTGAAATCTCCCTCTCAGGTGTTCCCGATTGTTCACATGTCTAGTTATAATATGAAATTATTCAAATTATTCCCATCTACTATAATGAACTATCACTTCCAAACCTCTTTGCTATCTACAACACAGCTGTAAAAAAACAAGTGAATTTCATGAACTTAAAATTATACTCATTTACAAACCATGTTGAACTAACATACTGTAAATAACATATAAAGGCTGCAAATAGTCAAATGAAATGCATGCATACCCTATGTTCAGATATCAAACAAGAATACTACCACAAAAACATAACCATCAACATGTAAATTAACATCAGTGCTATAAACACACAAAATTACTAACTTCTTCCTTTTACAATTGCAGTGAAGACCACTCTCCTGAAAATCAGCAGCATCTAAACTACAAACAATGGGCCTCATTACAACCTGCCAGTCCGGGACCGTGCAAAATCCGTGATGGCGGTAAAAACGTTTCCATGTCCGCAAGGTTGCGGAAAAACCGCCCGATTACACGCTGTCGGTCGCGCGCACCACACGGACTCGGAAACGTTGTTACCGCCGTCACGGAATACCCCACGGAAATGGAAATAACGAAGCCACAAGTGGCGCAAAACCCGTTTCCGCCTCCGCCGCCACGGACACGGAACCGGAAATACCATGATCGCCAAAACAGGAAACAGAGAGGCGGCCATCATATAAAAGCACAATCCATTGCCATCCAGAGCCAGCACAAGCACAATCCTGACTCTGAGAATCCAAAAGGGACCACAAGCTTGTCTGCCAGGATTCCTGCTCAGAGGCAGCGCAAACAGCGCTTCAGCGAGGCGGAGCTAACCGTCTTGGTGGAGCACATTGTGGACAATGCTGAGATGCTGTTCAGCGCCGACCAACGGCGTGCCACACAGCAGCGGAGGAAGGAGGTGTGGGCCGAAGCTGCACGCAAGTGCACCGCTGTGGGCGTGGCAGTGAGGAGCGTGAAGGACTGCCACAAGCGTTGGGACGACCTGAGGCTGAGGGTACGCAACCTCATTTCCACACACCGCCAACGCAGCAGTGGGACAGGCGGAGGACCCCCTTCCCCACTGAGGCTGCAAGCATGGGAGGAGCGTTGCAGCAGCGTCCTCCACCTAGAGGGAATCCATGGGATTGGGCAGGCTGAGGCAGGAGTGAGCCCACCTGCAGATGCCGGTAAGTGCCCAAACATGAATGCCACATGTAAATATGCAGTTGTGAGTACTGGGCCAAAGGACCCATTAACAATCCCCCCCCCCCCAGGCAGTGCATGTGTGGGCCAAAGGACCCATTAAACCCCCCCCCCCCCCCAGGCGGTGCATGTGTGGGCCAAAGGACCCATTAACAATCCCCCCCCAGGCAGTGCATGTGTGGGCCAAAGGACCCATTATGATCCGTATGGCAACCAATATCACTGAATGCAGACACCAGCAATCAGATGCATGTGACTAACACTATTCAATGTACAATCTTAATGACGCATGTGATGCACCCATCTGCCACCACAACAACACTAATTGCATGCCCTTTGTGTCCCCACAGCCGTTTCAAGTGACAGTGATACTGCACAACAGGCCAGCCAATCAGCATCGGCAAGTACACTAGCCACCGCCACCACACAGGAGGATGCTGCCGGCAGTTCTGCACCTCTGGCCACATTACCAGCCACTACAGATGTGCAGCACACCACCACCAACATCCCCACCAACTCCACACTGGCTGAGTCCAGACAGGTGCCACAGGAACCTATCATGGCCACCCAACACAACACCGAAGGCAGCAGCACTGCAGAGGGGGCGGCCTGCAGTGATAACAGTGCCCCGCAAGAGCACTCGGAAACGGGGCCACAGGGGGAGATGCCCACATTGGAAGACCTGGGCTCCTTCCATGAGCTGGGGTTCAGCCCCACTTCACTGGGGAGTCCCATGAGGTCGCCCACCCCATCCATGGCCGAACTGAATGCCCGCATGCAGCGGATGGAGGACCAGCAGGCTACCCTCACCCAGCTGGTGGAGAGGCAGCTAGAGGAATCCAGGCTGCAGAGGGAGAGCTACAGTGCCTCAGTGCGTCGCCTGTCGAGGTCCATAGGACGCTTTGCGAGCACCATAGTGACCCTTGCACGCCATGTGCGGGAGGGCAATGACCACACCTCCAGGCTTGTGGAGGCCATGTTGGTTGGCCAACAGGCAAATCTGGCACGGATGCCCTCAATCCCTGATTCTGGCCAATCAAACACTACCACCCCATCCAGCTCCACTACTGCCAGTCCAAGGAGGCGCTCGAGTAGGCTAACGGGTCCCTTGGGCAAGGTTGCACAGAAGCGCACACGGAAGTGATGGCATGTGTGTGGGGCAGTGCAGGACACATGTGGACTACAAGGGTGTGAGAGGGGTGGTCACGTTTGGGTGGTGGGGTAGGTAGTTTTGGGGGTTTGGACAATGGGCTCTGGGTGGGGGTGGGCACGTTTGGGTGGTGGGTGGCCCCGGGTGTACAGCTTCCCTAACCAATGCACCTTCTTCCCTGTTGTGATTACATCAATACATCACCATTTCAAATCAAGACATACATGTGTGGACATTTATTTTGCAGTGCAACTATTAATTAATTGTCGTCACCATGTTTGTGCATTACTGTGAATGTGCTGTGACTCAAAAGTAAATGCGAATCAGGGCATCCCGTGCTCTCTGGCCATCATGTGCACCCCCAGGGGGAGGCGGTGCCATCCCATCCCCATCTCCATCTCCATCCCCATCTCCATCCCCATCCCCATCTTCCTCATCTGCGTCTGGTGGCATTGGGATGTTCCTGCGCAGGCATATATTGTGCAGCATGGCACATACCAGCGTGATTTTGCCCGTCTTCACTGGGCTGTACAGCAGTGATCCGCCAGATCTGCTCAGACAGCGGAAACGGGCCTTCAGCAGTCCAAATGTCCTCTCAATCATTCCACGTGTGCGGATATGTGCCCTATTGTATGCCTCTTCATGCCTGTTCCTTGGTCTCCGTACAGGTGTCATCAACCATGGCGTGAGTGCATATCCCGCATCACCTACATGGGATGTAGATGGGGGAACATGTCAGTGTTTGTGGCATCATGTCCTCATCTGCTGCTGTGCATTCTTGTATCATCATTCATTCATGCATATGAACCATGCAGTGTCTGGAGGTATGTTTTGGCCATCACGAGGAATGTCGCTGACTGCATACGGGCCTACACATTAACTTGCATGTTTGCTGTGCCCTGCGGGTGACATTTGATTGTGTGCATGTCATGGTGCAGTGCTGTCCACACATGGCAGAGTGACTCCACTGTACGGAAGTAGTAAATACTCGTCGTATCATTTGCACGCCTCTCGTGCTTTTTGGGGCAGTGTTTCAATTGAGGGTGGGTGTCTGCAGTGGCACAGGGTTCATGGGACAGTGACGGGATTGGCTGTGGCAGCGTGTGCACGGGCACATTGTGGTGCCCTGTCATGTCTTCCTTCATGATGTTTGGCATCCACTGTGTATTTGGTAGATGGAAGGGGGGTGATGCATGTGCGGTCACAGCGGCACACTCACAATGCTCATTGCCTGGACACACACACACCACTCCGACAGGGTTGTAGCATCGTCAGCTGTACTCACCCAATAGCCATGTGCTTTGTCCGGCATAGCGTTCCATGTACCGTGGCAACGTGGAATTCCGCAGTACCATTGAGTCATGTGATGAGCCTGGGAAACGTGCGCAGCAGTGTGTAATCAGTTGCATGGCATCACAAACCATCTGGACATTCAAAGAGTGATACTGTTTCCTATTGCGGAACACCGCCTCAATTGCATGTGGTACTGTCAGCTCGACGTGGGTGCAGTCAACTGCGCCTATGCAATTTGGCATGCCTGCCATGGCATGGAAGGCCAACTTGGTGGCAATGACCTCGGGGAGGGTGCGGGGTAGGGCTATGTGTTCCGACACATGGCGCAACAGGGCATCCAGTACCTGTACCAGGACTTTTGAGAAACACGGTTGTGATATGCCGTGCAGCTCACCAACCGTGTGTTGATAGGTGCCAGTGCCAAGGAAATGCAGAACTGAGACAACCTTCAAGAGGGGGGGGGTGGCGGTGGGGGTGTCAATTAGGCTGCTGATGTTGTCCTCAATCATGGCGGTGATGTGCATGATTGTTGCACGGTCCAGCCGGTATAGGGTGTGGATCTGTCCTGGGGTGAGGTTCCAGGGTGAGGCCCTGATGCGTGGTATTGGTGGCTGGCGGCGGGGTCGGGCTGGCTGGGCAATGGGGTTTGCCATAGCTGCAGGGTTGGCTGGTTGCCGCCTGCGCCTCCTTCGCCTACGCCTCCTCCTCTGCGCCATTGCTGCCACCATGTGCAGTACTGCCTGTTGGTTGAGTAGGCCCAGTCCCAGTGCTACTAGCCCTGCTGCCTGCATGGTTCTGTGTTGTGTTGGGCTGGGTGTGGCCCTTTTGTAGGCTCCCAGTGGCCTGCTAGGTCCAGCTGGGCTGATTTGGTGCACCTGTGCCCTGATTCAGTTCAGCCGGCAGTGTATAACGCCATGTTCGCGGTGGCGGCGGTTCCGCCACCGTGATCACGGTATTTCCGCCATTTTTTTCCCGGTATTTCCGTGTCCGCGCTAGTTGTGATGCTCACGGTGTTTCGTGTTGCCGGTAACGGAGGGGTTTCCGTGCAGGCGGAATTAAGGGGAACCCTATTTCCGCGGTGGCGGTTTAGGGTGGTGCTATTACCGGGGCCGCGGGTCATGATTGCGCGGACATGCAAACGGTGCCGGTATGGTTTTACCGGCAGTGTTAATTCCGGACCGGAGTACTTGTAATGAGGCCCAATGTATCCAAAGAAACCTGATCATTCCACAAAAAAAAGTAAGTACAATACAACCTTTATATTCTTACTGTTCCTCAAAGACACTGTGTGGTTCATTCATGTAATTTGCGCACCAAAAAAAACATCGATTTCTGAACCATTCTGCCCACAAATCCCCATTTATTAAACAGAGATTAGCAGGCAGAATGGCACACAAATCCCAGTTTTTTTTGGAACACAAATAACATACTCAACCCTTAGAAAGTTAGTACTACAAAACAAAGAACTGTTTTAATTGTATACCATTACGTTTACTATTAATTCTTCTCCTCATCACCAGCTCACTTTCTACTCTCATATGAAACTCAGTATAGTAACATACAAACAGAAGAATATACTTCCCAACACATTGTTCCCGCCCAATGCACATTCACACACCACCACATACATCTTTCCCATCAAACTCATACACACATGCACACAGAACACATACATTGCAAAACAGACCAACCCATACCTTCTTTTCTTTTCAACGGACCCCAAAGAATGCCTACCAAAAAGCAAGTCCATAGAAAGCAACGCAGAAATAGAGAAAATGAAAATAAAAGTGTCCAAAATAAGCATCCATCTCTACCAGAGTTAGTACAAAATGTTCAAACAAAACAGCTAATGCAATCATTTAGCGAAACAAAAGAAGATTCTAGTACAGAAACGTTGCCTCCTCTGTCAAAATGTAAAACAAAACAGAAAATGCTTAACAAGAATTCAGCTACCACTACTGCTAAAACTGCTCCTATAAATCTTAATATACTAGCAAGTAACCATACCAAAAAAAGTATTTTAGCAAAAATGTTCTGCCACAGAGTCCTTCAGAATCTTATAAAAACAGGAGCAAAATCATGCACAACCCTTAAAACCTACCGTACAAAATGTATCCTAGAAGCTCTCGTAGACAGTGCAATCCTTCTCAAAAGGAAGTTATTTATTTTAGTTTTAAACAGGATGAAACCACTAACAAAACTAAGTAATGAATTACAAAAAAACTTCTCAATAAACGCAATGCCAACAAAAATAAATTCTTAAATATCTGTGGAGGTGAATGGAGTCACACCACGACCACAGAACCATATTTTAATGAAGAAGCATACAAACAAAACCAAACAAACACAATTTCTATCCATAGAAGTGGACGAGGTTATGAAAAAAATAATAATACCATCATGGAACAAGAAACACTGCTTACAAAAATATCCCCAGAACCCTCAGAATTACCTCTCCATTCGACTGAACTAGAACGTCCAGTATAAAAATGGGCACGCACGTCAATGTGTGACATTCCCTACAAATCTTACACATTTTTACACCAGTTCCTCAATCAGTATGTGAAAGGTAAAGACAAAATCAAAATGAAAGTGCTGCGAAATATGGATACATATCCAGTGCGAAAATACACAGGACTACAAGGACATTCATTAGCCTGCATTTCTGGACCTATTTGCAAAAGCACCTTCCATGATATCAAAATGATATCAACACATCATTCAACTGTAAGAAATCTAGTCTATAAACTGTACTGTGCTTAAAGCCCTGCTTTAGAACTAGCCAATTTAAATAACAATCTTCTACGTGGTACACCCACAAGAAGAAATCGACCGTATCCAGAGAAAATGTTTTGCAAGTGAAAACCACTTACAAAATGCAATAGCTTTAGAACAGACTAGCAACAATTCTGCACATGGCAACCTTCTACTACACACATACAAAAAAGAAATACTAAAATTTAAAAGTACATCCGCTGAAGTACCAAACGATGTGTGTGTGTGTGTTTCCACAGAACCTTTTACAAAAGTAACACAAAATCTATAGACGTAACATACAAAATAGAAGACAATGAAGATTCCAAATGGTTTGAATTAGCTCTCTACCTTTTAGCAGAAAACATATACAAAATAAGTGACCACTTAATACTTTGCAGTTACTGCACTACAACACTTGACAACAACCAAACTCCTTCATGTGCTATCACAAATAACTTGGAATTATTTCCACTACCAAAACCCCTGCAACAACTCAATTTATATGAGAGCATCATAATTCAAACAATACACCCATTTCAAGCAATAATACACCTTCAACCAAAAACAGCAAAATTACCTCCCTCTGAATTGGTGAAAGGCATTTGTGGCAAAGTAGTTTACTTACCATTAGATTTGGCAGAAAATGTGCACACTCTAGGAGCGCAACATCCAATAGAGAAATCTTTATTTGTCATAGTAAATGGTGTACCAACAAAAGACAAAATAATTTGGCAACAACTCGTGGACTTACATACAGTTAGACAAGCCTTGCAATATCTAAAAGACAATAATGAATACTACAAAGAAATAAATATTGAAGAAAACTTAAGGGAAACAACTGAAATAATTCAAGACTCACCAGAAACTGGTCAATTTGAACTTCTGAATCCTGCTGCAGTATCCAATATTTTAGACCATTATACAATTTATCCATTACACTCTAATGACAGCATAGATGATGCACTAGAAACGTACCAAATGTGATAAACCAAAGGATCACCAATGAGCATATGGGAAAAAAGTATAGAAGCACTTGCTTTTCCTCTACTATTTCCTACTGGCAAAGGAGGAAGGTACGATGATAGACCCACTCAGATAACAGCATCAGAATACCACTCATTATGAATGTCTTCTGAAGATCCCAGATTTAGACAAAATGTGGAATACATATTCCACCTACTATTTGAAACTGAACTAGCAACTCTATGTTATGGAGTTGCACACATATTGAAATCAGGAACCCACTTTCAACTTATGTCAGCTACACAATTAATACAAAAAGTGCAAGAAAAAGATGAGGTTTTACAATCAAACATTACAAATCTGTTTGCAAACATGCGTGGTACGAAAGAATACTGATTCTGATGTCACTGAGATGTACGTTGTATGATCAGAGACCTTGCACCACCCACTTGGTTTGTTACATTAAGTTGTGCAGAATATGCATGGGAAGATTTACATGATATCCTACACATATCAAACAAAAACAAAACAAGCATAGATATACTAACACCTGGAGAACTTTGCTCTCTACATCCTGTTAATGCTTCAAGATATTTCCACCATTGTTTCATTGCTATGCTACACTTTATTTGTAATAAAAGTTTTTCTCCCCTCGGAGAAGTGCAACACTTCTTTTGGAGAAAGGAATACCAAGCCAAAGGAGCAACAAATATCCACATGCTGTTATGGATTAAAGATGCTCCTAAATTTGGTCAGGACAGTGATACCACTGTTTTGCAGTTCATCCAAAAATATGTCACTTGTGAAATCCCTTCACAAACGAAACATAGTGACCTTCATGCACAAATTATACAATTTCAAAGACAAAAGACAAAAATGTGACAAATATTGTCATCGCAAATACAAAAACAAAGGGAAATACTACACCAAATGCTGCTTTGGTTTCCCTAGACCAGTTACAGAAACAGGTGAAGTGAACAACTTCATGTCTTCAGTTAGACATAGTGTTAAAGGTAAATCACCTAAGAACACATACTACATAAAAAGAACAGAAGAATCAAAATATATCAATGATTACAATGCAATCATTGCCCTCTTATGGAATGCAAACATAGATGTGCAGTACATTGCAGACAATTCCACTGCAGTTGCACGATATGTTACAGCCTACTTAACAAAAGCAGAAAAACAGAGCTTCAAGACCTCCGGAATGACCTATCATCTGACAAAACACTATCTCAGAAATTGTACAGTTTAGACATAAAAATGCTCTCATAGAGTATGTGGCGCATACGAAGCTGCAGATCGTTTAACCGGTACTGCTTTGTATGGAAAATCTGAAAATATAGAATGGCTAGGTCTTTGTCCTGCTAAATCTAGAAAAAGAATTCTCAAATCATATGAGGACATAGTAACAATAGCCAAAAATGATCCCAACAGCCAAGACATTTTGAAAAACAAATTACAAGACACATACTACCTGAACAGGAGTACCACTTTGGAAACCATGTGTCTATGTCACATAGCCCAAAACTTTGCATACAAAATTAATATAAAACCCGATGAAAAAAAAGGTAGATATAGAGTGATAGATTGTGAAGGCAGCTTAGTGAAACTTACCAAACAAAGCTTAATTAATCATATCAAATTGTCATTAAAAACTCCTCAACAGAAAGAACTATGGGGCCGATTCACAGAAAAAACGTGCGCCGAAAATCCCAGTGTAAGCAGGCGCAAGGAGGCGCAAGCGGGAGAAAGCAAGCGCACGTGCACGCGTGCGATTCAAGGAAGGCGCTGCGCTACTTTCCCACTGGTTGTGTGTGTCAAATCCGTGCATGGCGCACGCTGGCGCACACGTCTCCAAACAGCGTGCGCTAAGCACACAGCGAAAGCTCACATAGCGCAGCGCACACAACTAAAGTGGATGGAACAGTGGGCGTAACACACGGAATGGGGAATAACGCGTGAAAAAGAAGGCATAACTGGGGAAGTACTGCAGGGAACTACACGGAACGCCCACACGCACACGAACAACCTGTATTCATGGATTTGAATACGGGAAACCCGCGCACGGCAAAAGACGCGCACAGGCGTCAACGCTTCCGCCACACGAAGGCAGGCGTAAGCGTCCCCGCGCACAGCATAAAAGTGAGTGCAAACAACAAACACGTATATACAGCTACGATGAATGCCCCATTTGTTGCAGCACTGATCGTGGGACACCGCAGGAGGCGAATAGCCAGGGCACATATTTTATCACCACGGACAAGCCTTTTTGGGATGCCTGATGACCAGGTCTATTGCAGGTATAGGTTTCCACCCCATATCATCCTAGACTTGGTCAGGGAGTGGGAAGATGACCTATCATCCCCCACCCTCTGCTACCAAGCAATGAGCCCCTTGGAGAAGGTGCTCAATGTCCTGCATTTTTTGGCCACTGGGTCTTTCCAGCAGACTACTGCCATAGTGGGGGGGGTCTCACAGGCCACGCAGTCACGCAGCCTACACCAGGTATTGGCAATCATGACAGTGCGCCCCTCAGTCCGCAGGCACATATACATGCCCAGAACACCCGCAGAAAGGCAGGCCGTTGTCCAGGACTTTTACAGGGTGGCACACTTCCCCAAAGTGCTTGGTGCCATAGATTGCACCCATGTGGCCCTACGTCCACCTAGGGCCACTGAGCACATCTACCGAAACTGCAAGCACTCGCATTCCATCAATGTACAGGTAGTATGCGATGCAAAGGGAATCATCACCTCTGTCTATGCAAACTACCCTGGCTCCATCCATGACAGTTTCATGTACAGAATGTCTGCCCTGAGCCGGGCCCTGGAAGCTGGGCAGCATGGCGACACATGGCTCCTAGGTGAGTACAAAAGCCCGTGCACATGCATGCATGTCACACACACACACAAATACACAAACCCCAATAATCACAACCATTATTACCTCTCCAGGGGACAGTGCCTACCCTCTGAGCAACCACATGATGACGCCAATCCGGAACCCCACCACACCACGCAAGGTAAGATACAACGCGGCCCATATTGCAACCAGGGCCATAGTGGAGTGCACATTCGGAGTGCTCAAGTCACGCTTCCGCTCCCTTGACCGCTCTGGCGGGCAGCTACTCTATGCACCCCCAGTAGTGTGCAGGATCATTGTGGCAGCAAACGTCCTGCACAATGTTGCAACATGGCAAGGCGTACCTGTGGACATGGTGTTGCCCCCACATCCACAACAACAGGCACAGGCGCTGCCCATGGGAGGGGATAGGGCACGTGGCGAGGAAGCCCAGACCCAGCTTGTGGCCAGATTTTTCACCTAAACTCCCAACCCTGCGGAGTGCACACAGGCCTGGCACATACCAGGTGGCAATCAATGATGATAAAGAGACAGTCAAATCTCACAACCTTACCACCCTGAGATTGTTGCCATGGAATTGCCACATTGTGTGCATCCCTACCGACTTAAACACAAGCAATCCTATGTGACCAAAAGGCACACATGCAAGGTGTGAATCACATAGACCTGCAAAACAGGACATGACTATCACTGGTATGTCACTCAAACCCTCCCAAACCACAACGTGACATGGCAAGCAATAGCCATACACCAACACAGTACCAAAAAGGTACACATTGCCATGTGAAAAATGTAAATTGGCATCAGACAATGATGCCTGAAATGGAATCAGATGAAATGACTAACCAACAACCTCCCACCCAAAATAAGTCATACCCAAATGCATTCCAAAAGTTGTATTTTAAACATAACAATGAATGCCTGTCCACATGCGCAATGTGCATTGCAAAATCAACACTGCGGCTACTGTGTGCTATGTGCACCTCCTGCAACACACTGCTCAGCGCACAGCACATTGAGCAGCCATTGTGTGTGATGCACACCCTGAGCATCACATCTAAGCGACAAACTACATTAAAAAAAACAAAATAGGCATGTACAGGATACACAAATGGTCATAGAACATGTGCTGCAGGGACACAGTGGGCACCAGAAGTCAAACAGAGTGTACACGTGGACATGGAAAGGTGGTTGTACATGTAGTGGATCATAGTGCGAGTGTGTGAGTCAGTATGGACATGCACTCGACATATGCATGTGAAATCAAGTGACCATCAGTGTCCTCTACACATCACATGAGAACATTCACCACGTGTATACCGCAGCATGTAAAATCACAACTATCCACTCACACCTGAAAGTTAAACACAACACATGAACAGGCATTGATCAGCAGAATACATCATGTAAATAGGAAAGCACAATTACAATTTCAGGGTGCCCATCACACAGCAGGGCAAGGCAACTATCAACAACAAAACACCCCCCCCCCTCCCTCACAAATAACCACGACCCACTGAACAACTGCATCTGGGTTATTCATCCGACATCCTTGAATACCACCTGGCCACAGGATCAACCCTCCCCTTTGTCACCATCTCCCACCTTGTGTGTAAAAAGTTGCCAGCACCCTCGGAGTCCACCTAGATTTGCAAAAGTACAAAATCCAACAGAACTCAAAGCAGGACAACACAGAAGCCAAACAAATAGCCTGCAGGCAGTAAAACAAACCAGAACAGCATCCAGTAGATGACTTGAAGTAGCAGTATGCCACAAAGGACAAGTACTACCACAATGATGTTAACAACCAAGGTTGCACAGTAAAACAAAGTCACAACAGGATCTGAACCATGTGTGGCACATAACATAGAATGATGCACCACGAACAGATGTCTACTGTCACAGCTCCTGTGTACAGGTGCAGGAGTAGCACGAAACAACCACCCCCACCGTGGTCTGGGTGCCTGCAAGGTCTAACTCACACAGGCCTTTGAGACCCTGGTGGGGACGGAGGGTCAGGGATATGCAGTCGGGACAGGCATTGGCATACTGGATAACCGGAATGAGGGGCAGGAGAGGGGAGTAGGATTGACACGGGAAAGTAGGGAATGCACCAAAATGTAGTACACACATTAACACATACACAATTAGATCAAACTTGTTCACATAGCACCAAATTACTCAAATGTAAGTCAAAGAGAATCTTATCTCTGGGGTGAGTGCTGGCCTCCTGCCTGCGCACTCTCAGGTCTGGTAACAGGAGCATTTCAATACTGCAAAGAGAGCCACAGTTAATAATGTGTGCGTGCCCAAAACACACAAACACACCACCAAATATGCCCCAAAGTAACATAATACACTACAAACAGACAAACTTGTGTGGATGCTTCATACCCATACGTAACATTACCCCTCTGATGGTTCATACACAGTCAATGCAGTAAGTCAGGCACCGGTGGGTGCATGGCAAATAGAACACCAATGTGTCACGATTCACACAACATGCAATGTTCCCTGTGTAAGCAGACAGACGCCTATAGCAAGGTCTGACTTCAGAACAAGTCCTGTACCACCATGACCAAAATAAAGTAGCAAGTGCATGTATCAATTTCTACTTGGAAATTAAATGCTCTGCACCCGAGTCTGTCCCTTGCTGTATGTCCCTGTGAGCTGCTTCATTCCATGTCTTGGAACGCTACATGGCTAATACAAGTGCCTCAATGGACCATGGTGGACTGTAGGGTATGTGCCACTGCCCCTGCAGGTGCCCCAGACAACTTTCACATCAACTAGCCATCAGTCCACTAACACATCTGAGCTGTATTGTGTGCTTCTACACCAATATTTGTCCAAGTTCACCGTCAGTGCTGCTACTAAGCACACATGTTCAACTGGCCAGGTGGAAGGTGTGCTGTGTTGTGACCCCCCTGTGCTGCTCACCTTGCATGGAGTCCCTTGAAACACGTCATCGATTTTCAGATGTATGATCGCAATCCATGTGCCTCTGCTTGCGCACGCATGCGCATGTCGGCAGCACCAAACGTGTCATGATTCCAGACGTCCAATGGCCCATGTCTGCTGGCAAGGGTGGTCTTGAGGCTCATCCCCCTGCAGAAAGTGCATGAAACACATGATTAATGCTTAATATTCATCTGTGTGTGTCTCTTCAGGCATTACATGACTGGACCATGTCAGAGACGTACATCAGAAATCACACCATCAGTCCGTCTTTCACGGCAACAGTGTGGAACACACTATCTACGGCACGATTTGCAACAAGCACATGTTCATTAAAGATAATAAACATACTACACAATGCATAGCAATGAATGTACACATGAATCATTAAACACCCCATCTAGCAAAAGAAGAACAGTGGACAATGACACCCCAATCATCCCCACTAGGGATGTTAACACAAGTTCCACAGCAGCAGACATGCACAGATATGACAGTCCATTGCCCTTGTGTAATAGGCTGTTACACCGAACCATCCTTGCGAGCCCATGGATAAGGGAAGCAGGACTGGCATATGTGAGTCAAGGACCCCAAGCAGCAAACACATACACAAGACAAGCTTAAAGGGTCCAGCTGGAACAGACCGTGGATGCTTTCAAAAGCCACAAAGCACCACACTGTCACATGAAAGCACAATAGACTAGCAATTTTAAACTATATTAACTAATTACACTAACAATGAAAAACCTACTTTACCTATTTAAACTAACTATCAAACAGAAACTTAACTAACTAAACTAAAAGAAAAATCAAAAATGGCCACATGCGACCTGGGGGGGAGGCACCCAGGAGGGGGGAGGTACAGGGTGCTGCTCAACACCCACATGCGATGATGCTGAGGAAAAGAAAAACCTCCATGGGCTCAACGCCTGCACAGCCCGACCTATGTGGGAGATAGATTGTCGTCCGAGTCTGGCTCTTCCTGGAACGGAGGACGTGGCACAGGAGCATGACCACGCCTAGCCGCAGCTTGCCCCTCGTCGGCAGCAGATCTTCCGGACGGGTGAGCCTGGTTCTGTGTGGCGATGACATGTAGGTCTGCATGCAGAACCTTCCGTGAAACACGTGCTTCCTCTTGCAAGGTAGCACGTGTAACACAGAGTTCCTCCTTCAAGGCCTGGCTTGACAACCTCTGCACCTCCTGGCAAGCATGTAAGCTGTGCAAACCTCTCCTCTTCCCGCTTCCTCTGGGACATCAGAAGGACACCCAGAGTGGATCTGAGGGAAGCATGCTCCTCCCTCAGGGCCTTCATGTATGCCTCTGTGTGAGCAGCAATTGCTTGACGCAGAGATGACATTTCAGCCTGGCGAGCCCTGTCTGAGGCCGCCGTGCCCAGCCTGAGCGAGCGGGCCGTGGACCGTGTTGCCTGCTGCTGGAGAAGCACCTGCCTAGCAGGGGGGAGCACAGATTGGGCCACACGCTCCATGCTCTCAGCGATGTTCTCCATTGCTGCCCCCTGCCATTCAGAATTGGCAGTCATGTCTTGCTCGCACTCGGTATACTGTTGTTGCGCGCGGCGACCACGTTGCTGGGCTTGACCCCTGCGCGACACAAGGACCGGGTGTCCTCGTTGTGTTGGCACCGCCTGCGGCTGCAAGACTACATACCCCCATCAACGTGATGTCCCAGGCACATCAGTGACTGGTGTGGAGGGTGACCCTGCGTCCCGATCCATCACGGGCGGAAGTTCCAAGACTGTCTTATCCCTCAGTGCAGTTGTCACGGACAGAGGAGTGTCCACACCAGAATCACTCACCCCTGACATATGGACCTGATGCTCATCCAACTCGACATGGTCGTCAGAGTGTCCGTTAGGGCTGGATTCATAGGCAGCCAGAGACAAGATGGACTGTAGCACTTGGGGGTTTTCGTGGCCTACCACCCCACTACCCCCACTTGTGCTGGGTTGATGTAGTGATAACAACCCTGCGCCTGGCATGACAACACCATCCTCCGGCTCCATTGCGTCATCATCTGAAAAATAGAGAGAAAAAAGGTCACTACACATGTTAGAAGCACACAACACACACACACACCAACACCAAACACATCAGGCAGACATGTACACACACAATAGAACCTGGCATGCATGCTGGGTCAACTTGAAATTGCTTCTGTGATCAGAGCTGTTGAAAGGTGGCAGTTTGCATTGAAGTGGGTCTATGCAGTGCAGCAAATATGTATTTCACTCACTATCTACATGTACAAGGACTTCATGGTGTGTGTCAGAAAATGTGAAGGCAGTGCATGGTCGACTTCAGGCATCACGTGCAATGAACATTCAATGGGTAGCATATCTACAAGCAACGCACCCCTCCACCCAAGTGCAAAAGCAGGGATGCCTAGCATGGTATCAAAAAGCTGACCATAGACATGTGTATTGACAGTGTTGACTAGAATCAACAGCTTCATGTGAGTCAAGTGACAACACTGCAAATGATGATGGGACAGTAAGCAGGACACATGCTGAAACCTCTGGAGTCCACCCACGTGTGAAGATGACACTACACCAGTTGGAGAGAGTCGAGTCATTGTCCATTAAACATGCTGAGGCCTGTGAGCCACACAGATTGTCAGACCCTAAACATGTGTGCAATGCAGTACTGAGCCACAGTTGACATGGGAAGGCAAATGAAATGCCATGCAATTTGGGTCATCATGGACTTGTGTAACAGTGATCATCCAGTGATGGACACATATGGGCATGCGTGAAATGCACATGGAGCATGAATGGGCACTCATGTCCCTGCGGGGCATCTGACCTCTGCACAGTCCAGGTGAAACACCCTGCATCAAGTACTAAGGATGTACCACAATGGATATGTCTGGCAGATTGGTCGTTGGATGTTAGAATGTACAGAGGAGGCATGACCACGGAAGTAAATAAGGGCAATATTGTAGCAGACCAGTGCTGAGATGGAATTGGGGTGCATAGCAGGGGGATGAGGGGCAAGGGAGCATGCCTACATTGGATACCCCCTTGCAGGCAGAGGACACATGCACGTCAGTCATGCTATGCATAGTTGCTGGGCTGAGAGGAAGCTCACCCCACGCTACATGCAGAAGTGCCAGTGAGCTGGAACATGGACCGGAGGGGCATCCTGGTAACCAGCATGTGACTAGGGTGCACAAGTGCAAAAGTGGTGATGTGGACAGTCCCCGTCTGCTCCACATGTCCACCATCCAGCAGAGTAGACATGCATCAGGGAAGCATTGCATTACTCACACATCATAACCATGTACACGTGACATGTAGTGGCAGTCATGCACAACACATCACACAAGTAAAAGACACACGTCCTCAACAAACACGCATCAACACTCACCGGACTGGTCATCAAAGTTCGGCATCCCTCCCACTCCTTCGACCAATTCAGATGGTATGAACTCCGCAACGAGTGACTCATGCGGAGTGAGGTCTTCCTCCTCCGGTGCAGGCCCACCGCCAGTCACCAGAGTCAAGTTGAAATTTGAGGCACGCTTAGCCTTAGCGCTGCGTTTGAGGTAATTCCAACGCATTTTGCACTCTTGCACCGTGCGCACATCTTAGCTGAATGCACTAGCATGTTCCGCAACTTGCTTCCAGTGGGTATCACGGTGGGCAGCCGTAGTCTGACAATTAGCACCCACTAGCATGTCACGGGTGTGTTTCCGCACGTAGACCACGAGGAAGTCCAGTTCCCTGTTGCAGAAAGGCTTCTTCCTCAACGTGCACGAGGTTGTGGCTGTGTGTGGGGTCCCAGCCTGTGCTGCAGGTGCAACCTTCCTCCTCTTGGATTGTGGCACAGACCCTGGCTGGCTGATGCCGCCCGGATCAGTATGGCCAGTGGGACCGGTGGATTGAGCCAAGGGAGTGGCAGGTGGAGGGACGACCAAAGGGCTGATTTGTTTCAGTGGCAGCTGGGTGACCTTTAATGGACCCTGCGCATCAACATCCACTGTGGCAGGGTCATTGACCGCAACTGTCCTGGTTGGCAGACTCACAACCGTGGCTGCATCTGCCCTGCACTTGCCAACACCCGGCTGTTCGGGGCAGCAGATGACATTACTGCCCCAGGGACACATGTCTTGGTCAGGGCAGCCCCGCGTGCCCCTATGGTTTCCCTGCGGTCCTGTTGGAAATCTTCTAAGGGCTCTTCAATCGCCAATGCAGCATGCGCTGGCAGACCCTCAGCCTGGGCGGTGGTGTCCACAGCTGCACCTGCAGCTACCACTACCCTTGGGCCCATGGCAGTCGATGAAATGGACTGCTGGGTCACATGGGTGCCAGTGCCAGATGCAAAAGCTGCATCTCCCGGAACCACAGGGGGTGGTGGCATGACTCCACCGACACATGGCACAACATCGTGCTCTGCCCCCTCTGCGGCCACCCTGGACACCCTGGAGTCCCCCGACTCCCTGGTCACACCGGCCACGTACCTGACCACGCCCACCACGAGGAGTACGCCCAGCTGAGGCGCCCCTCACCTTTCGTGGCCTCCCATCCATGGCACAGATGGAGTAGTGCCGGCACAGATGGAGTAGTGCTAATGGGAGGTGTACACCACAATTGACCTGGGCAATTGGGGTGAAGGGGGTGGGATGCAAGATGTTAACAGCCCCCTGCACCTGCAAGGCTGTATGTGACCCCGGTGATTTAGTGATGGGTCACGCTACGCTTGGGCACCCCAAAACTGCAGTAAAACCGTGCACGCAACCCTGCAGCCTATGTTCGTGGAATCAACCTCCGCAGTACACAGTGGCACCCAGTAACACAAAAAATGCTTATGCGTGGGACACGCAGGCTACTATGACATCGAAAATGGGTGCGATACACAGGGGCACCCGCAGTGGGAAAAATAGTGTGCGCGACTCACCGTCTGACTAGCGTGATAATGAAAAACACGCGTAGCCAATACCCCCGCCAAAAGAAGAGATTCGTCATCGATCGCTGTGAAGATGTGATGGCGCGCGAAACAACACAAAGCAGATACACACGTCGGTCTCCACAAAAGGCACGTACAGCGAACTGCTGACCCCGCTCACCTTTAACCCGTGCTGAGGGAAACGCCCGCGTGCATCACGTCACTTATGCGCGTAGGCCCTTTTCTCGGATTACACGCATTCACACGCGGACGTGCAGTTTTTTCACGCGCGCTGAACCACTATGCCCACATCACGAGGGAAACGCCCGCACGCGTAACGTCGGAGAAGCGCTTACGCGCTAAGGGCTTTTGGTCCAATGAAAATGCATACGTGTGCCTTTCCTCCAATTACACGCTGATGTGCAATTTTTTCACATGCCAAATCACTTCGTATCAAGCTGGCCACGCGAAAGCACACAGAAGACCATGCTCCTGCCCAGAAGGCCGAATTATTGCCCCCCAGAGCCCCGAGCACGCTCCCACTTGCAATCTGCTTCTGCCTGACTTCCTGCTGCGCACGTGCCCTGCTATTTGTGCCTGCACGTCAGCCAGGGTTTCAGTTGCTGTGTCCACCCCTCCTGGAACAGAAGACTCCCGACTGGGATACCATCACTCCACGGCCCAGCCCCAGGACCCAGTTGCCCACCCACGCCTGCCTCAGGGGTCGCCATGTCGGGGAAAACACCATCTGAGACCACTGGCGACCCCCAGTCAGAGAGGCAGAGGGCCACCAGCTTCAGTGTGAAGGAAGTTGGTGTCCTGGTGGAGCATGTCCTTGGCATTATGATGCCCTCTTCGGAACATCACGTGCCAACAAGGAAGGACGGGAGAGGATCTGGGACGACGTAGTGGTTGCCATCAATGCGGAGGGGATGGCAACCCGCGACATCAAGCACATCAAGTAGCGCTGGGAGGACTTCAGGTCCAGGACCCTCCACAAGGCCCGGCGCCTCGCGAAGGGGGGCTGGGTCAGCATGAGTGACATCCAGATGAGGGTCCTGGAAAACGTATGTCCAGCGCTCCACGCCCAGATCCTTCGGAGGAAGACCCGTCTGGAGTTGAGCGGTAAGTGGCCAAGCATTGGTGTGTGAGACAGGGCATGTTGCAGTGTGCTGGTAGTCTGATACTTGCCTGTATGTGTGACATGGGCCATGTATGGATGTGTGTGTGCAGGGGCATCATGATCATGCATGTGAGACCAGTAATGTGCGAACCACATGGTTGGTGCATGAGTTCCAATGCTACATGAGGAGCTGTATGGCAAATGTACACATGAAAGCATGCCAGTGTCTGTTTTTGCACATGGTGGGGGTGTGAGGGATGGGTTCTGCTGTCATGTACATGTAATGTGCACATGTGTGTGTGTCTGCGAAGTGTGTCTGTGACTTCAATACGCCATGGATTCATGACACACGTCCATGATGATGTGTAGATTCACTCATGCAGTGCGGTCACCGCTGTATGCACTGTGTCTCTCCACTGTGTCTGTGGTGTACAAGGCATGATGCATGACCCTCCAGTCATGTGTTTGCATGGGATCAGTGTGAGCCATGATGCATGTGAGTTTGAAGGCAACATTTTGATTAATAGAGGCCCTTGTACATGATGCTGGTGTTGATTGCAGGCACCGTGCCTGTTTATGCATGTGTGTTGCGTGCATTCACCCATGTGTTGTGGAGGGACAGGATGGAAGTGACGTTAGACACTGCCACTCATGTGTTATTGCTTCCTGTCTAGGGGAATATTGTACTGTACCCTGATGCTTGTGTTCTATGTCTCCCTCTAGGCAGCGTTAAGTGAAGAAGAGGGCGGAGACGGCGCTGTGGAGCCAAGTGGCGGGGATGCCTCCACTGGGCGGCGACACAAGGCCCAGCCACCCTCCCAGGACTTGCCATCTTCCGGGAGCGAGGGGGATGGTGCCGTGTCTGCCACTGCAGCTGTGGCAGAAGGGCCGGGTGAGCCCCCACAGGGGCTTGCTATGGCGGAAGACGGTACAGAGACATCCAGGTTGGTGGTCTCCACAGAGGAGGAGGAGCCCGCTACTGAGCCACACATGGGGCCTGGTGGGGGTAGTACCACTGGTGCAATTGGTGCAGGCCAGGGTCAGGAGGCAGCACAGGTCTCCGCGGAGGGGCCTGTGCATGTCCCTGTCCTTGCCCCGTGACTGCACCACCATGCACCAGCAGGGATTCCCCATCCCAGCCCCGTCCGCAGGTAGGGGAGAGTGCCATGTCATCTGCCTCTCCACTACCTGCGGACAAGGGGTCACATGAACGTATGGGCTCTGTCCTGATTGGTGTCGCATTGCACACGCGTGACATTCATGATGACGTGCGTTCTTTCTGTGCAGAGAATGCACGCCATCACAAACAGCTGCGTTGTGACATGGCACTGTTGGGAGGGGCCCTGGTTGGTGGGTTCCTACATGTGACGCACACTCTGGCAGACCTCTCCTCCTCTGTGGAGACTATGCACCAGTCGTTCTCCCTGCCATCTTCCGGCCCAGATTCCACCAGGGCCCCCCTGTGGACCTGGCCTGACCAACACAGCCAGAGTCGGGAGTCAGCGGTCCAGCAGGGGTGGACACCACAACTGGAGACCAGCTGATGGAGGATGTGCAGGCATCATCGGACAGGGCACATGGACAGCAGCAGCAGCAGAATCAGGCTCTAGGTGGGAGCAATGATGGCTCGGGGCCATCGACATCAGGGGGGCAGGCATCTGCCAGAGGGCAGGAGGACCCTGGAATGGATGTGTCTTCCGTGTGGCTGCGGTTGGGCCAGCGTATAGGTGCGGAGCGGCAGCGGGCCGAAGAGGCGCGGCTCACCATGGTCAGGGCAGAGTTCTCCATGCGTCGGGTGTTGAGGCGGGCAGTGCCTCGAGGCGACTCTCAGGGAGTTGGAACAGGCCATGAGTGCCTCACTGTGAGACCTCGGGGCCAGGACAGAGGCCCGCCTCCAGCAAATAGACATGGAGTTCGATGATGCCCTGGCCGAAAACATCAATGAGTGAGCCGCAGGATTTGCCCGTCGCCATTGTAAATAGTTTATAGTGTTCGGTTTCCTTTTTTTTATTTTGGGGCTTTTGGACTATGCCCCACACTTTTGTAAATAGTTTTTTTGTTAGGTTGGTTATTAGATAGGTTTCATTTGTTTCGTTGGGCTCATGGACCCTTGAAAATTGTATTGTACATAGTTGGACGTTGGATTTATTTGGACATTTTAATTTCATTTCACCATGGATCAATAGATTTACCTTTTTGCGTTTCATTTGGATTTGGTTTGGTGGACAAATAGTTTTGGCCATTTTTCTTTTGGATTTTTTTGAGGATTTTTTTAATTTCATGTTTGCCATTATTTTATGCTTTAAGTACTTTCAATTGGTTTTCATGTTAATACATTTTGATCTGTTACTTCAATGTGTGGGATTCACTCATTGGGTTCATGCATGTTGACATGTGGGTTTACTCAATCAATGGCAACCTGTGTGTGTGTGTGTGTGTGAGACGGACATGTGTTGATGTACATAGTTGACTTTTGGTTTGTGTCATGAGATGGGCATGTCACTGCTGGATGGGTGAGTGGGTGAAGGGACATGAGTGGGACATGAGTGGGGGCCTGCTGGCAGGTGCCCCTCACTGCTGGGTGGTGGAGGTGCTGGGGGACATGTGTGGGAAATTAGTTGGGGCCTGCTGGTAGGTGCCCCTCACTGCTGGGGGGAGGGGGTGCAGGGGGACATGAGTGAGGGCCTGCTAGCAGGTGCCCCTCACTGCTGGGGGGTGGTGGTGCAGGGGGACATGAGTGGGGGCCTGCTGGCAGGTTCCCCTCACTGCTGGGGGGTGGGGGTGCTGGGGACATGTGTGGGACATGAGTGGGGGCCTGCTGGCAGGTGCCCCTCACTGCTGGGTGGTAGGGGTGCAGGGTGACATGAGTGGGGGGCTGCTGGCAGGTGCCCCTCACTGCTGGGGGTGGGGGTGCAGGGGGACATGAGTGGGGGCCTGCTGGCAGGTTCCCCTCACTGCTGGGGGGTGGGGGTGCTGGGGACATGTGTGGGACATGAGTGGGGGCCTGCTGGCAGGTGCCCCTCACTTCTGGGGGGTGGGGGTGCAGGGGGACATGAGTGGGGGCCTGCTGGCAGGTGCCCCTCACTGCTGGGGGGTGGGGGTGCAGGGGGACATGAGTGGGGGCCTGCTGGTAGGTGCCCCTCACTTCTGAGGGGTGGGGGTGCAGACGGAAAATGAGTGAGGGCCTGCTGGCAGGTGCCTCTCACTGCTGAGGGGTGAGGGTGCAGGCAGACATGAGTGGGGGCCTGCAGGCAGGTTCCCCTCACTGCTGGGGGTGAGGATGCAGGGGGACATGAGTGGGAGCCTGCTGGCAGGTGCCCCTCACTGCTGGGGGGTGGGGGTGCTGGGGGACATGAGTGGGGACCTGCTGGCACGTGCCCCTCACTGCTGGGGGGTGGGGGTGCAGGGGGACATGAGTGGGGGCCTGCTGGCAGGTGCCCCTCACTGCTGGGGGGTGGGCGTGCAGGGGGACATGAGTTGGTGATCATATTGTAAGGTGACATTTGACTTGGCTGGGGGGCATGCCCATGGTGGATGGGCTGCCTGCGGGACATGACCAGGGGTGCAGGGTAGTCCCCTGTGGTGTGGGCTGCCTGCAGGGGCCATGGAGGGGGTAGAGGGGACACCTGGGAGGACCCACACTGCCAATTCATGTGTAGGACTCCCCACGCACCACACTAGATACACGTACCCCGCTCTGACAGCAAAATTGCATGTGAAACTTCCCGCAAACCCCAGTAATACATGTACCCCGCTCGCACAGGGCCAATCGCGTGTGAAACTTCCCGCGAACCCCAGTAATACACATACCCCACTCACACAGGCCCTTTCGCGTGTGAAACTTCCCACGAACCCCAGTAATACACGTACCCCGCTCGCACAGGGCCAATTGCATGTGAAACTTCCCGCGAACACCAGTAATACACGTACCCCACTCGCACAGGCCCTTTCGTATGTGAAACTTCCCGCAAACCCCAGTAATACACGTACCCCACTCGCACAGGCCCTTTCGTGTGTGAAACTTCCTGCAAACCCCAGTAATACACGTACCACACTTGCACAGGCCCTTTCGCGTGTGAAAATTCCCGCTAACCCCAGTAATACACCTACCCCACTCGCACAGGGCCTATCGCGTGTGAAACTTCCTGCAAACCCCAGTAATACACGTACCCCACTCGCACAGGGCCAATCGCGTGTGAAACTTCCTGTGCACCCCTGTAATACACGTTCCCCGCTTGCCTTGTGCTGTGTGGCGGCCATGTATACTGGTACAGGGTTAGCGCAGCCCTTTGCACTGGATTGGGGATTTTGATGGCTTTCCCCTGCGCGAGGGGCGTTCTTGGGGCCGTAACTGGCTCTGCTGCAGGGTTGCTGTGCCACTGTGCGCCACGGCTGGTTTTGGTAGCTAAAATCCATGAATACGCTGTGCGCGGAAATGGATTTTAGCACACGCAGCTGGTGCAGACAATCGCACGTGCACACTGTGCGCCAGCCACGTGCGCCACTTGTGCACTAAATTCTATGAATTACCCCCTATATTACATGTCCCTGCTACAACTTTTTAAACCATGGAGAAAAGAAGAAGAGATACTAGATAATTATGACTGCTATGAAAATGCTTTCAAAGCAAATGAAAGCACTATCACCGATGTGAACTTTACGCAGTACAACACAATGTTGCACAATGAACAGCAACACGAAGAAGAACTCCAGGCCCAACTAGATAAGGACACTTCCTACAGTAGTCAACCTTCTGTAACAGGAAGCCAAGAACCACTGGGACAGCCACTAATAGGAAATGAGGCAGAATTAGTTATGACAGAAGTAGAAAACACCATGTGTCACTATGAAGAAGATACAGAAGACTTAAATGTACTACAATTAAAATGTAACAAAGACCAGCACACCATTTTTGAAGAAGTAACAAAAGAAATTGCAAATGGTGTACAACACGAAAATAAAGAATGTACCTTCCAAAACTAAAAACCTATACTGCTATACGTCAGTGGTGAAGCTGGTTCAGGCAAAACATTCTTAATCAAAATCATCAGCAAGTTCCTTCAACAATTGACTAACAACAAACTGTCAGCTGTTGTAACTGTCCCCACAGGTTTAGCTGACTACAACATAGGCAGTGTCACTTTACACCAATTACTACTCCTTGCAGTAGAGCACCAAAACAAATTAGACTATTACAAACTGTCTACGGAAGCAGCAATGGAATTACGCAGAGTATTAAAATAAATGAAAATGCTACTAATAGATGAAGTGAGCATGGTCTCCAGCCTAATGTTGGCTTTGATTCACCTCAGATTGCAAGAAGTACTTAAAACAAACTATGAAGAACTCTTTGGAAGAAAACACATTATTTTGTCGGAGATCGTCTTCAATTGACACCAGTGAAAGGTGAACCTATTTTTAAAACATTAGGACACAAACTCTGCCATAAAACTGTTGGCAGCATAGGAAATGTCAACCTTTGGCAACATTTCCAATACAGAGAATTAACAGAAAACATGCGCCAATATGCAGACCTCACCTACGCCAACATTTTAAAAAGTATTAGAGTTGGTGTACTATCTCAAGAAGCACAAGCAATATTAAAAACCTGGCACATCCATGCACTTTATGGTGATAAGTCATGTGCTACTGATGTTATGGAACAATTAGTGCACAAAAATGTCAATTGTATGTCCTTAATGCCAACTCTTGCAAGCTGTTCCAAATTCAATGAAACACTGTTGAAAAAAGAAATGCAACCAATAATTGAAATTTGCTACACAGACAAACTGGACGTTCATGGTATGACACTACCCATGTGCCAACAAGCCCCAACAAGATGAAATACCTTAGAAAATTCTATCTCCAACACAGCTGGGTTGGAGAAAATAATAAAATTATCCTTAATCTGTAGAGTAATGCTTAAACATAACCTTGACGTGGAGCAAGGACTAGTTATTGGAGCACTGGGTACAGTTGTTGGCTTTCAAACATACCCATGTGACAACAACATTCAGTTTGTCAATATTCTCTTCGACAAACTTTCAGAAGTAAAAAGGATAGGGCGCTCAACAGCTCGATTCCTTCTCTTCAAAGACATGTATGTACGCAGAGAACAATTTTCTCTAACTCTTGCATATGCAGTCACCATTCATAAATCCCAAGGTCTTACCCTAGACAAAGCATTGATAGATATTGGTAACATAGGGCCTCATTACACAGTAGGCGGTAAGGGTTTACCGGTACCGGTATCTTACCGGTACTGGTAAACCCTTATCGCCTTACTACGAGGTCCCTTTGCGGGTTGGTGAATTTAACGCCTGCTTTTTGTAGGCGTTAAAAACCAACCCGCAAAGGGACCAGGGAGCTAATTACGGTACCGCAATTTGCGGTGCCGTAATTAGCACCTTCCCCATTCCCATTATTCCCTATGGGGGAAAAAATTGGAATGGGGAAGGGCAATGGGGGAAGGGGAAATTTCCGTCCCACCAACCTTGGAATAGGGCGGTAATTCCCCTTTCCACCAAGGTGGTGCCGATATTTTACCGGCATGGACCAAGGTGCTAATAGCACCTTGGTCCACCGCCGTCCGTGTAATGAGGCCCATAGTCTTTAAAGAAGGCATGTGCTATGTAGCACTATCACGCTTACATACACTTGACAGTCTATTTCTAATCAACTTTGATGCAAGTGAAGTAAACACTGATATTCCTTGCATTTTAGAATACAATAGACTACGTTCACTATACACCCCCCATCTAAAATCATATCCTGTTCCACAAAAAGGAAATCGTTGTAAAATAAAACTAATTCAAACTGAAATGCAACAGGATCTGACTGAAAATCCTCCAAAGAGAGTAAAAGAAGCTCATACTTCATCAATTACCACAACCAAAGAAGAACCTATTAGTCAAAGTAACGCAGGTACTTCTTCAAAGAAGCAACACACACTCCGAAAAAAGGACTTGGACACAGAACTATCTGGTCCATTCAAATTTCCAAATATAACTGGTGTAAGTTGCTACGCAAATGTAGCAATGAATATTCTATTTCAATTGCCACCAATTTTTGACAACATTTACTTACACAGTACAGACCAGTTGTGTTTGCAAATGTTAGTCCTTCATAGAAACGCAACAAACAATACTGACAACACGTATAGTGTTCACGGAATAAGACAAGAATTGGACTACTGTGCTGGAATGGTGAAATTCACTATACACCTTCAAGATGATCCACAAGAATTTCTAATGTACTCACTATTAGTACTGGAAAACATAAACATACCTATACATGAAATCTTCCAGATTTCATACATGTGGAAACATACATGCACTCTCTGCAACAATGTGACACAGGAACAAATCCCTAATGAGCGCTTCGTGTATGTATCCATACCTAATTGTGAATCTATTCCATTTCAGCAACTTGTACAAAATGCAAACCATGGCAGATTATGTACTACCTGCAATTCAGATAATCGCTCCACCTTACTAATACACATAGGAACAACGTAATACTAATGCTTCTACGTTACAATGCAGATGGTACCAAAAACAACTGCAAGCTGACTGGATTCACACACGGTGAAGTATCGCTTGGTACAAAACTTTCACAATAATAGGTATAATCTACCACACAAGAGCCACAACCAATGCAGGTCACTACACTGCATATATTAAAAAGAACTGTGGATGGTTTGAATGTAATGATAGTAGCATTACTCTAAAGCAGAGATTACCAGCAAATCTTACAAATGCTTATTTAATCTTCTTAAAACCAAAATTTAATAACTAATCTGTACTTCAAAATTAACAAAAATTCAATTAAAAAACTATAAACAGTTAGAATACGCCAACAGGTATCTAACTGGCCCAAGATTCTATAACAACCAAACAGATAAATGAATACCACTAAATTGTAACAAAAAATAGACAGTTAGAATACGCCAACAGGTATCTAACTGCTTCAAAAATCTTCAACAAGCCAACAGATAGAACATTAATCAGAAACAAGTGAACACTGAAAGCAAACAAACAAATAGACTGTAGCACAACAAAAAAGGTTTTTTTTAATCCGACAAGGATTTTTTTGCCACAGTCCCAATGATTTGAAAAACAAACACATAAAATGACAAAATGCACAGTACACTGGTTTGTAAAGTAAATATGAGGGTCGAAAAAACCAAACAAACACAATTGCCATCCAGAGAAGTGGACGAGGTTATGAAAAAATTCATAATACCATCATGGAACAAGAAACACTGCTTACAAAAATATCCCCAGAACACTCAGAATTATATCTCCATTCGACTGAACTAGAACGTTCAGTATACAAATGGGCATGCACGTCAATGTGTAACATTCCCTACAAATCTTTCAAATCTTTACACCAGTTCCTCAATCAGTATGTGAAAGGTAAAGACAAAATCAAAATGAAAGTGCTGCAAAATATGGATACATATCCAGTGTGAAAATACACAGGACAACAAGGACATTCATTAGCCTGCATTTCTGGACCTATTTGCAAAAGCACCTTCCCTGATATCAAAATGATAACAACACATCATTCAACTGTAAGAAAACTAGTCTATAAACTGTACTGTGCTAAAAGTCCTGCTTTAGAACTAGCCAATTTAAATAACACTCTTCTACATGGTACACCCAAAAGAAGAAATCGACCGTATCCAGAGAAAATGTTTTGCAAGTGAAACCACTTACAAAATGCAATAGCTTTAGAACAGACTAGCAACAATTCTGCACATGGCGACCTTCTACTACACACATACAAAAAAGAAATACTAAAATTTAAAAGTACATCCGCTGAAGTACCAAACGATGTGTGTGTGTGTTTCCGCAGAACCTTTTACAAAAGTAACACAAAATCTATAGACGTAACATACAAAATAGAAGACAATGAAGATTCCAAATGGTTTGAATTAGCTCTCTACCTTTTAGCAGAAAACATATACAAAATAAGTGACCACTTAATACTTTGCAGTTACTGCACTACAACACTTGACAACAACCAAACTCCTTCATGTGCTATCACAAATAACTTGGAATTATTGCCACTACCAAAACCCATGCAACAACTCAATTTATATGAGAGCATAATAATTCAAACAATACACCCATTTCAAGCAATAATATCCCTTCAACCAAAAACAGCAAAATGACCTCCCTCTGAATTGGTGAAAAGCATTTGTGGCAAAGTAGTTTATTTACCATTAGATCTGACAGAAAATGTGCACACTCTAGGAGTGCAACGTCCAATAGAGCAATCTTTATTTGTCTTAGTAAATGGTGTAACAACAAAAGACAAAGGGGCCGATTCATGGAACAAACGTGCGCCGAAAATCTTCACGCAAGCAGGCGCAAGCAGGCGCAAGTGCAAAAAAACAGGCGCACGCGCACGCGTGCGATTCATGGAAGTCCCTGTGCATGTTTACCTCGGGATGGGCGCCAAACCCGTGCATGGCGCACAAGTCACTGCAACATCCTGAAAGGCGTGCGCGACGTGCACAGTGAAAGCGCGCAACCTCGGCGCATACACCAGAAAGTGGGTGGGACACGGGGAACAACGCGCGAAAATAAGGGCGTAACTGGGGATGTACTGCAGGGAAGCAGACGGACGCCCACACGCACTCGAACCACACGTATTCATGGAATCGAATAGGGCAAAGCCACGCACTTCCAAAGACACGCACAAGCTGAAACACGTCCGCCACACGAAGGCAGGCGGTAGAGTCCCAGCGCATCACAAAAGTGGCAACATACAGCAATTGGGCCTGTGCGAGCGGGGGTGCGCGGGAAGTAACACATGCGATCGAGCGGGGTACGTGTATTTTGGGGGTGCGCAGGAAGTTACACACGCGATTGAGCGGGGTACGTGTATTTCATGGGTGCGCGGGAAGTTACACACGCGATTGAGCGGGGTACGTGTATTTCAAGGGGTGCGCGGGAAGTTACACACGCGATTGAGCAGGGTACGTGTATTTTGGGGGTGCGTGGGAAGTTACACACGCGATTGAGTGGGGTACGTGTATTTCGGGGGTGCCCGGGAAGTTACACAAGCGATCACATCAGAGTACGTGTATTTCGGGGGTTTGCGGGAAGTTACACACGCGATCTCATCAGGGTACGTGTATTTCGGGGTGCGGGGGAAGTATCACACGCAACATCAGCAGGGTACGTGTATTCCAGGGGTGCGTGGGAAGTTCCACACGCGATTGACCGGGGTACGTGTATTTCGGGGGTGCGCGGGAAGTTACACACGCAATTGAGCAGGGTACGTGTATTTCGGGGGTGCGCGGGAAGTTACACATGCGATTGAGCGGAGTACGTGTATTTCGGGGGTGCGTGGGAAGTTACACATACGATCACATCAGGGTACGTGTATTTCGGGGGTGCGCGGGTAGTTACACACGCAATCTCATCAGGGTACATGTATTTCGGGGGTTTGCGGGAAGTTACACACGCGATCTCATCAGGGTACGTGTATTTCGGTGTGCAGGGGACGTATCACACGCAACATCAGCAGGGTACGTGTATTCCAGGGGTGCGCGGGAAGTTCCACACGCAATTCCATCAGGGTACATGTATTATAGGGGTGCGCGGGAAGTTCCACACGCGATCTCATCAGGGTACGTGTATTACAGGGGTGCACGGTGAGCACCACACGTGAATTGCACGTGTGTGTCCTCCCAGGTGTTCCCTCTACACCCTCCACGGCCCCTGCAGGTGGCTCACACCACAGGGGCCTACCCTGCACATGTCCTGCAGGCACCCCATCCACCATGGCCATGCCCCCCAGCCAACCCACATGTCAACTTGCACTACTGCCCACCAACGCATGTCCCCCTGCACCCCCAGCCACCAGGGCACCCTCCACTTGGCCCCCACCCATGTCTCCCACCACCCCCAGCAGTGCAGGGGCAGCCTCCACCAGGCCACACCCATGTCTCCCAGCACCCCCACCCCCCAGCACTGTGGGGCACCTGCCAGCAGGCCCCCACCCATGTGCAACTCATGTTCCCCAGCCAACATGTCATCACAATCTAGATCCCTGGTCCCTATGGTCAGCCTCCAAATGCCAAACACCCACCTGAGTATTGCATCCACCCACTCATAATTTGCAATTACATCACAGAACACCAATTGCAAGTTCTGAAACAAACACATTTCCCTCACATACACCCAATGGGTGTCAGTGAATCTCAAAACCCATATCATGAAATGCATGAAACCAATGAGATACCACACATTGAAGTTCACCAAAAAAAATATGTATTAAATGAAACATAAATAGAATAAAAAATGAAGAAACAGAAATCTTAATGTACAAAAATTAAAAGAAGCATGTCCGTGAAAAAAAGCAAAACCAAAAATAAAATTCCAAAGTAATGTCATCCAAAGTCAAGGCCCACAAAACAAAATCCAATGGGAAATAAAAAAGAAAGCCATTGCTCCACGGCTAAAATGTGAAAAAAAAATACAATCCAACAGTGAACTATGTACATGGGAACAAGCCAGAGTCCATTATCCCTACAAAAGAAAGGAAATCTATATAACTACATTAACTAATAAAATAAACTATATACAAAAATGTGGCCAATGTCCGAAAGGTCCAAATAAAATCAAAACAAAAATTAAACCTAACACTACCTACATAACTATGTACAAGGGCAGCGGGCTAGTTTCACAGCTCACTTGTGGATGTCCCGGGCCAGGGCATCATCAAACTCCTCCTCAATGTCCCGGAGGCGGTCCTCCTCGATGGCCCCGAGGGTCCGCAGGGCCGTCGACGTGTCCACCTCCAAACCCCTGCGGATTGCCTCGAGGCACTCAGCCCGCCTCAGGGCCCTCCGCATGGAGTTCTCCGCCCTGACCATTGTGAGCCGTGCCTCTTCCGCCCGCTGCCGCTCCGCATCTATGGCGTGGCCCAACTGCTGCCACACGGAAGACACTCTCTGTCCTGGGTCCTCCTGCCCTCCGGCCGATGCCTGCCCCTCCGATGTCGAAGGCCCCGAGCTTTCATGGCTCCCACCACGTTGCTGCTTCTGCTGTGCCTCTGCCCGTGCACTGCCTCCTGCTGCCTGCACATCCTCCGCCGGTTGGGTGCAGTCGTAGATGTGGCCACCCCTGCTGGACGTCAGACTCCCGACTGTGGCTGGGATGCCCCCTCCACCAGCCTGGCCGCACCGTCAGAGGCAGCTCCACAGGGCACCCAAGTGACTGATGGGTGGGAAGATGGCACAGAGGACGACTGGCGCGTAGGGGGTCCAGTTGAGGAGGGGGTCGTAGCAAGCCCCATCAGACGGAGGAATCCGGCCTGGGTGACCTGTCCCAGCAGGCTGACGTGGTCAACGAGCCATTCGAGATGACGTGCAGTCTCCTCATGAAAAGACTGCAGGTCACCTCGCATGGCCCGTTGACGCAACGCCACACCAGCCAGGACAGGCTCAACCCGGACCCAGATAGCCACGTCCGCAGGCAGAGGAAGGCCAGTTGACGTTAGCTCATCCCCTGCGTGAAAACGGGTCTGGACGTAGGCATCCCTGCTGGTGCAAGATGATGCAGGGACAGGATCAGGGACAGGATTGCACACAGGCACCTCCGCGGTGGCCTGTGCTGCCTCCTGCCCCTGGTCCTGCACTGCACCACTAGCACCAGTGGGATCCCCACCTCCAGACCCCGTCTCTGGTGCTTGCACGGCCTCCTCCTCCACCAAACCCCCCACCAAACTGGATGACTCCGTGCCATCTTCCCCTGTTGGGCCCTGTGGGGTCCCAGCTGCCCCTTCTGCTGCCGAGGAGTCCAACTCCAACCTCCGCCTCTTGGACCTCCCCCCGGCAGCTGCGGCCTGGGATGCGGCACCGGACTCCTCACTCCCTGACGAGATCACAACATGGGAGGGGAGCCGGGCCTTACGTCTCTGGCTGGCGGTGGGATCCCCGCCGCTGTGCTCCACAGCACCTTCTCCGCCCTCTTCATCAGTTGACACTGCAGACAGGGAGAAACAAAACACAGGCATCAGGGCACTGTACAATGGACACATACAGACATGACAGTTGTACATGATTGGCATTGGCAAACCTCAGACATGTCATCACAATCCCCAACACACATGTCATTTCAACTCGCACACATGAGCCATACCACAGCCATATCGCAACTGCCAGCACCATCCATACACATACAACAGCCTGAGCAGCCAAAGGTGAGCCAGACATCACATGCAACACAGGAAGTGCACCACACATGTACACACACCACCACACTTGCATGCATGTGTACACCTCTGCCAAGTGTTGCAGTGTTCAGACGGGCATCCATGTCACATCTGGCAATCAGGCTTCCACATACCGCTGTCACATGAATCCATGTTGCATCACTGTTGCACCCTTGTCAAGTACACACACATGCACATGTACACAGTGCTGAAACATGCAGCCAAAAACAACATACATGCGTGACATCACGGACATGCTACTTACATACACATTCATCCAAACATGTGTGCCCACACAACTGCATTTGTCATGCAAGCCTACACACATAAGCACCATCCATGTCTCACACATTCCAGGCCTCGCATGTGTTAGCCCCACGGCCCTGTACACCCCCACCCATACTCAACCCCATACAAACAGATGTGCAACCTGCACACTACTGAAAAATCACCACACGCACTGCTCACAATCAGGATGCATGTACACTTACCGCTCGACTCCAGACGGGTCTGCCTCTCAAGGACCTGGATGTGGAGCGCTGGGGATATGCGTTCCAGGACCCTCATCTGTTCTTCCGACAAGTGGCCCCGGCGCCCCTTGGCATCCGCTGCCTTCAAGAGGCGCCGGGCCTTGTTCAGGGTCCTGGACCTGAAGTCCTCCCAGCGCTTCTTGACATGTTGTAAGTCGCAGACTGCCACCCCCTCCGCATTGATGGCAGTCACGATGTCAGTCCAGATCCGAGTCCGTCCTTCCTTGTCGGCGCGGGAACTTCCGAAGAGGGCATCATACTGCCCCAGGACTTGCTCCACCAGGACACCAACTTCGGTGGCACTGAAGCTGGTGCCCCTCTGCCTCTCTGGCCGGGGGTTGTCAGTGGTCTCAGATGGTGTTTGCCCCGACATGACAACCACAGAGGCAGGAGTGGGTGGGCAACTGGGTCCTGGGGCTGGGCTGTGGAGCGATGGAATCCCAGTCGGGAGTCTTTGGTTCCAGCAGGGGTGGTCACAGCAACAGCACCCCTGGCTGATGTGCAGGCAGCAAATGGCAGGGCACGTGGGCAGCAGGCAGTCAGGCAGCAGCAGATGTCAGGTGGGAGCGTGCTCGGGGCTCTGGGGGGCAGTAGTTCGGACTTCTGGGCAGGAGTGTGGTCTTCCGTGTGCTTACGCGGGGCCAGCTTGATACGGAGTGATTTGGCACGTGAAAAATCTGCACGTCAGCGTGTAATTCGAGGAAAGGCCCTTAGCGCGTAAGCGCGTCTGCACGCATACGCATTTTCATTGGACAGAAGGCCCCTCAAGCGCAAGCGCCCCTGTGACGTGACGCATACAGACGTGCATGGCCATTTCAGCGCGCGTGGAAAACTGCACGTCCGCGTGTAATACGAGGAAAGGCCCTTAGCGCGTATGCATGGCAGCACGCATATGTGATTTCATTGGACCAAAGGCCCTTAGCGCGTGAGCGTGTCTGTGACGTGACACGCGCGGGTGTTTCCCTCATTGCACGTGATGACAGAACACACGTGGATTTCCACCAATTGCGTGTGAAAGTTCCCGGCACCCTGGAACACACGTACCCAGCCTAATCGCGTGTGGAACTTCCCGCGCACCCCGAAACACACGTACCCAGGCCAATCGCGTGTACGCTTACTCCCCTCTGATCACACGCGATGAAACTCAGACATACAGTCTTACCACGTATCCGAATTTGGAAAACCCGCGCACGGCAAAAGACGTGCACAGGCGTCAATGCGTCCGCCCACACGAAGGCAGGCGGAGGCGTCCCCGCGCATAGCATAAAAGTACGCGCAAACAACAAACGCGTATATACAGCTACGATGAATGCCCCATTTGTCGCTGCACTGATCGTGGGACACCGCAGGAGGAGGAGAATAGCCAGGGCATGCATTTTCGCACCACGGACAAGCCTTTTTGGGATGCCTGACGACCAGGTCTACGGCAGGTATAGGTTTCCACCCCATATCATCCTAGAACTGGTAAGGGAGTGGGAAGATGACCTCACATCCACCACCCTTTGCTCCCAAGCATTGAGCCCCTTGGAGAAGCTGCTCAATGTCCTGCATTTTTTGGCCACTGGGTCATTTCAGCGGACCACTGCCATAGTGGGGGGGGTCTCACAGGCCACGCAGTCACGCTGCCTACACCAGGTACTGGCAATCATGACAGCGCGCCCCTCAGTCCGCAGGCACATATACTTGCCCAGAACACCCACAGAAAGGCAGGCCGTTGTCCTGGATTTTTTCAGGGTGGCACACTTCCCCAAAGTGCTCGGTGCCATAGATTGCACCCATGTGGCCCTACGTCCACCTAGGGCCACTGAGCACATCTACCGAAACCGCACGCACTGGCATTCCATCAATGTACAGGTGGTATGTGATGCAAAGGGAATCATCACCTCTTTCTATGCAAACTACCCTGGCTCCACCCATGACAGTTTCTTATACAGAATGTCCGCCCTGAGCCGGGCCCTGGAAGCTGGGCAGCATGGCGACACATGGCTCCTAGGTCAGTACAAATGCCCTTGCACATGCATGCAAGTCACACACAGACAAATATCCAAACCCTAATAATCTCAACTATTATCACCTCCCCACGGGACAGTGCCTACCCTCTGAGCAACCACATGATGACGCCAATCCGGAACCCCACCACACCACCCCAGGTAAGATACAACGCCGCCCATATTGCAACCAGGGGCATAGTGGAGCGCACATTCGGCGTGCTCAAGTCACGTTTCCGCTCCCTTGACCGCTCTGGTGGGCAACTACTCTATGCACCACCAGTAGTGTGCAGGATCATTGTGGCAGCATGTATCCTGCACAATGTTGCAACACGGCAGGGCGTCCCGGTGGACATGGTGATGCCCCCACATCCACAACCAGAGGCACAGGCGCTGCCCATGGGAGGGGACAGGGCACGTGGCGAGGAAGCCCGGACCCAGCTTGTGGCCACATTTTTCACCTAAACTCCCACCCCTGCGGAGTGCACACAGGCCTGGCACATACCAGGTGACAATCGATGATGACAAAGAGACAGTCAACTGTCACAACCCTACCACCCTGAGATAGTTGCCATGGAAGTGCTACATCGTCTGCATCCCTAGCTACTTAAACACAAGCTATCCTGTGGGACCAAAAGGCACACAGATGACATATGACATGATATGGGCCATACACAAGTATTTCAAGGCGCAATAAGGCAGGGAGGGGGGAACAAGGGAAGACAGACAACGGTACTACTAGGCCAGGTGTCATTGAGATCGTGCAAGTGCAGGGGTAGGGGGAAGGGAAAAGTGCAAGGGGAAGGGTGGGGGGGAGTCCAGTACATGGGAAGTAGCCCAAAATAATAATACATAGGTCGGCTGGTGGCAACTGCAAAGGTAAGTGCAGACAAGTGCTGGGAAGGGAAGGCTGTAGGGATAGAGAGACAGTACTGCAGTGCAGGGGTTGCCAGGGTGGCAGTGCAAGTGGAGAGTGGCTGGGCCAGGGACCGAGGTCGGTGAGAGTGGCCCAGTTGCAGCTCCTGTGCAGTTCAAGTGAAGAATTCTGCAAGGGAGAGGCAGAGAGTAAGCAGAAGCAAAGAGGAAGGTCTTGAGGTGCTTCCAGAACCGGAGATGGTTCCCCTCAAGTTCAAGTCAGGCAGGAAGTCTGTTCCAGGGGGAGGGCCCTGCTGCGGAGAGAAATCTACCCCCAGCTATTTGCTCTGAGAAGCCGATGACCCTGACATGCAAGGTGTGCATCACACACACCTTCAAAACAGGCCATGGCCATCACTGTCATGTCACTCAAACACTCCCAAACATCAACATGACATGGCAAGCAATACCCATACACCAACACAGTAACAATAAGGTACACATTGCCATGTCCTAAATGTACAGTGGCATCGGACAATGATGCCTGACCCGGAATCAGATGAAATGACAGACCAACAAAATCTCCCACCCAAAATAAGTCATTTCCAAATGCATTACAACAGTCGTAGACGTAACATAACAATGAATGCCTGTCTACATGCACATTATGCATTGCAAAATCAACACTGCAGCTCATGTGTGCAGTGTCCTACTCCTGCATCACACTGCTCAGCGCACAGCACAGTGAACAACCATTGTGTGTGATGCACACTCTGAGCATCACATCTAAGTGTCAGACCACATCAAACATCAAATTAGGCATGTACTGGATCCATAATCGGTCACAGAACATGTGCTGCAGAGACACAGTGGGCACCAGAAGCAAACAGTGTACACATGGATATGCAAGGGTGGGAGTACATGTAGTGCATCAGAGTGCAAGTGTGTGGTTCTGCAAGGACATGCACTCCACATATGCATGTGCACTCAAGTGACCATCAGTGTTACCTACACATCACATGTGAACATTCACCATGTGTACACCCCAGCATGTCAAACCACAACTATCCCCTCGCACCTGAAAGGAAAACACAACACATGAACAGGCATTGATCAGCAGAACACAACATGTACATAGGATACCACCATTACTATATCAGAGTTCCCATCACACTGCGGGGCAAGGCAACTATCAACAACAACCCCCCCTCCCTCACAAATGACCATGACCCACTGAACAACTGCACCTGGGTCATGGAGCCTCCAACCTTCAATTCAACCTGGCCACAGGATCACCTTTACCCTTCGTAACTATCTCCCACTTTGTGTGTAAAAAGATGCCTGAACCCTCAGAATCCACACTCATTTCCAAAATCACAAAATCCAAGGCATAAAAACGAACCCGAACACCCTCCAGTAGATGACTTGACATAGCAGTACCTCACAAAGGCCAAGTACTACCACAATGATGCAACAACCAAGGTAGCACAGCAAAACAATGTCACGACAGGATGTGAGACATGTGTGGTACATGACATAGGATGATGCACCATGAATGGATGTCTACTGTCACAGGTCCCCTGTACAGGCGCGGGAGTGTCACGAAACTACCACCCCCACCATGTCCCGGGTGCCTGCAAGGTCAAACTCACACAGGCCCCTGAGACCCTGGTGGGGAAGGAGGTTCAGGGATATGCAGTCGGGACAGGTGTTGACACACTGGATGACTGGAATGAGTGGCAGGAGAGCGGAGGAGGAATGACACATGAAACTAGGGAATGCACGAAAATCTACAACCTGCATGAACACATACACAATCCAAACAAACTTGGACATCATTGTCATGGCCTTCTGTAGTCCAGGCTCAGGAGTGGTACGAACCAACCACCCCCTCTAGGGTTTTGGCACCTGCAAGTTCGGGGCTTACACAGGCATCCGCAACCCCAGCGGGGAAAGAGGGTCAGGGAACGTTGCTTGGATAGGTACGGGAAGCAGGAACACCAGGTAGAGGGTACAGGTTTCAAAATTGCATAGGATCACGGGTGATTAGGGAGAAAAAACATACCAAATTGAACTACACATACATCCATGCATCAGTACACTCCCCAGCAAGCCTATGCAGAGCAGTTCGAAAGAAAAATAACAAGACACTTAGCTCTGGTTTTGAGTGCTGGCCTCCTGCCTGCAAACTCTCAGGTCCGGTTACAGGAGCACAGCAATGCTGCAAAGAGAGCCAGAGTCAACAACCTGTACGTGCCAATTACTCAAAAACACAACACCAAACATGCCCCATAGCAACAAACTACTCTACAAACAGACAATCTGGGGTCGATGCTTCGTACCCATATATAACATCACCCCTGTGACGGGTCATACACAGTCAATGCAGTAAGTCAGCCGCTGGTGGGTGCGTGGCAAATGGAACACCAATGTGTCACAATTCACACAACATGCAATGTTCCCTGGGTAAGCAGACAGGCCCATATAGCAAGCCATGACTACAGAGCAAGTTGCGTACCACCATGACCAAAACAAAGTTGGCAGTGCATTTATCATAAAGTACGTGGAAAAGACATGCACTGCACCCAAGTATGTCCCTTGCTGTATGTCCCTGTGAGCTGGCCCTTTCCATGTCTCGGAAGGCTACATGGTTGATACAAGTGCCTCAATGGACCTTGGTGTACCGGAGGGTATGTGCCACTGCCCATGCAGGTGTCCCAGACAACCCTACTATCAACAGCCATCAGTCCACAAACACATCTGAGCTGCATTGTGTGCTTCAACACCAATATTCGTCTAAGCTCACCCTCAGTGCTGTGACTAAGCCTGCATGTGCAACTCACCTGGTGCAAGCTTTGCTGTGTCGTGGCCCCATGTGATGCTCACCTTGCCTGGAGTTCCTTGGAACATGTCAGCAGTTCTAGGATGTGGGTCTGCAATCACTGTGCCTCTGCTTGTGCACACATGTGCATGTGGGCACCAACAAACGGGTCCAGAATTCGGTCGTCCAATGGGCCATGTCTGCAGGCAAAAGTGCTCTGGAGGCTCATCCCCCTGCAGAAAGGGCATGAAACACATGAGTAATGCTTCAAATGCATCTGTGTGTGTCTTATCAGGCATCTCATTATTTGACCATGTCAGAGAGTCACATCACAAATCACACCATCAGTCCGTCTTTCACATCCAAAGTGTGGAACACTATCTACAGCATGAATTGCAACAAGCACGTGTACAGGAAAGATATGAAACATATAACACAATGCATAGCAATCAATGTACACATTAATCATGACACACCCCATCTAGCACAAGCTGAACAGTGGACAATGACACCTAAATCATCCCCACTAGGGGTGTCAACACAAGTCACACAGCACCAGACATGCCACAGATATGACAGTCCAAAGCCCTTGTGTAATATTCTGTAAGACCGAACCATCCTTGCAAGCCCATGGAGAAGGGAGGCAGGAGTGGCATATGTGAGTCAAGGACCCCAAGCAGCAAACACATACACAAGACAACCATGAAGGGCCCAGCTGGAACAGACAGTGGATGCCTTCAAAATCCACAAAGCACCACACCGTCTCATGAAAGCACAATAGACTAGCAATTTTAAACTAAATCAACTATTAACTAATTACACTAACAATGGAAAACCTACATTACCTATTTAAACTAACTATCAAACAGAAACTTAACTAACTAAACTAAAAGAAAAATCAAAAATGGCCACATATGACCCGGGGGGGAGGGGAGGCACCTAGGAGGGGGGAGGTACAGGGTGCTGCTCAACATCCACATGCGATGATGCTGAGCCAAAAAAAAAATCCTCCATGGGCTCAACGCCTGCACAGCCCGACCTATGTGGGAGATAGATGGTCGTCCGAGTCTGGCTCATCCTGTAAAGGAGGACGTGGCACAGTAGCCTGGCCATGCCTAGCAGCAGCTTGCCCCTCGTCGGCAGCAAGTCTGCCGGATGGGTGAGCCTGGTTCTGTGTGGCGATGTGACATAGGTCTGCATGCAGAACCTCACGTGATACACCTGCTTCCTCTTGCAAGGTAGCACGGTAACACGGAGTTCCTCCTGCAAGGCCTGGCTGGACAACCGCTGCACCTCCCGGCAAGCCTGTAGCTCAGCCGAGATGGTACGCTCAAGCTTTGCAAACCTCTCCTCTGCCTGCTGCCTCTGGGACATCATAAGGACACCCAGAGTGGTTCTGAGGGAAGCATACTCCTCCCTCAGGACATCCATGTGCGCCTCTGCGTGAGCAGCAATTGCTTGACGCAGAGACGACATTTCAGCCTGGCGTGCCCTGTCTGAGGCCGCCATGCCCAGCCTGAGCGAGCGGGCCGTGGACCGTGCTGCCTGCTGCTGGAGAAGCACCTGCCTAGCAGGGGGGAGCACAGATCAGGCCACACGCTCCATGCTCTCAGCGATGTTCTCCATTGCTGCCCCCTGCCGTTCGGAATTGGCAGTCATGTCTTGCTCCCACTCAGTATACAGTTGTTGCGCGCGGCGATCGCGTTGCTGGGCTTGACCCCTGCGGGACCCAAAGACCGGGGGTCCTCGCTGTGTTCGCACCACCTGCGGCTGCACAACTACATGCCCCCGTCGACGTGATGTCCCAGGCACATCAGTGACTGGTGTGGAGGGTGACCCTGCGTCCCGATCCACACGGGCGGAGGAACCAAGACTGTCTGATCCCTCAGTGCAGGTGTCGCAGACAGAGGAATGTCCACATCAGAATCACTCACCCCTGACACATGGACTTGATGCTCATCCAACTCAACATGGACGTCAGAGTCGTCATCAAGGCTGGACTCATAGGCAGCCAGAGACAAGATGGACTGCAGCACTTGGGGGTTTTCGTGGCCTACCATCCCACGACCCCCACTAGTGCCGGGTTGATGTGGTGTTACCAACCCTGTGTCTGGCATGACAACACCATCCTCCGCCTCCATTGCGCCATCACCTGAAAAATAGAGAGAAAAAAGGTAACTTCACATGTCAGAAGCACACGACACACACACACACCGACAGAAAAGGCATCCGGCAGACATGTGACACACAACATATGACCTGGCATGCATGCTGGGTCTACTTTGAATAGCATCTGTGATCAGACCTGTTGAAAGGTGGCAGTTTCCATGGAAGTGGGTCTATGCAGTGCAGGAAATGTGTACGCCACTCAATACCTACATGTACAAGCACTCCATGGTGTGTGCCAGGAAATATGAAGGCAGTGCAATGTCAAATTCAGACATCACGTGCATTGTGCATTCAATGTGTACCATGTCTAGAAGCCAAGCACCCCTCCACCCCAGTACCAAAGCAGGAATGCCTAGCATGGTATCAAAAAGCTGACCATACACCTGTGTATTGACAGGCAGTGTTGACTGGTATCAACAGCTTAATGTGATTCAAATTACAACACTGCTAATGATGCTGGGACAGTGGGCAGGACACATGATGGAAGATCCGGAGGCCAGCCACGTGTGAAGAAGACACGACAAGAGTTGGACAGAGTCATTGGCCATTGAACAGGCTGAGTCCTGTGAGCCACACAGATTGTCATTGCCTAAACATGTGTGCAACGCAGGACTGAGCCACAGTTGACATGGGGAGGCCGATAATATGGCAGGCTATGTATGTAACCAAGGACTCATATTACAGTGATCATCCAGTCAAGGACACATAGAGGCATGCGTGCAATGCACATGGAGCATGAATGGGCACTCATGTCCCTGCAGGACATCTGACCCATGCACAGTACAAGTGAGATACCCTGCATCGAGTACTACGGCTGTACCACACGGCATATGTCTGTCAGTTTCTACGCTGGAAGTTAGCATCTACACAGGACACATGAACAAGAAACTACACATTGGCAAGATTGAAGTAGACCAGTGCAAAGGTGGAACTGGGGTGCAGAGTGGCAGAGGAGGGGCAAGGGAGCATGCCCACATGGAGTCCCGCATGCAGGCAGAGGAGGCATGCATGACGTAAGCATTGCATTACTTACACATCAGAACCATGTACACGTCACATGTAGCAGCAATCATGCACAACACATCCCGCAAGTGAAACACACACGTCCTCAATAAACACGCATCAACACTCACTGGACTGGGCATCAAAGTCCAGCATCTCTCCCACTCCTTCGACCAATTCAGGTGGTATGAACTCTGCAACAAGAGTCTCATGCGGAGTGAGTTCTTCCTCCTCTGGTGCAGGCCCACCGCCAGTCACCAGAGTCAAGTTGTAATTTGAGGCACGCTTAGCCTTAGTGCTGCGCTTGATGTCATTCCAACGCTTTTTGCACTCCTGAGCCGTGCGCACCTCATGGCCGAATGAACTGACATGTTCCGCAACATGCTTCCAGTGGGTGTCACGTTGGGCAGCCGTAATCTGACTATTGGCACCCACTAGCATGTCACGGCTGTGGCCCCGCACGTAGTCCACCAGGAAGTCCAGTTCCTGCTTACAGAAAGGCTTCTTCCTCGACGTGCAGGAGGTCGTGGCTGTGTGTGGGGTCTCAGCCTGTGCTGCAGGTGCAACCTTCCTCCTCTTGGACTGTGGTGCAGACCCTGGCTGGCTAATGCCGCCCTGACCAGTATGGCCAGTGGGTTTGGTGGATTGAGCCAAGGGAGTGGCAGGTGGAGGGATGACCAAAGGCCTGACTTGTGTCAGTGGCAGCTGGGTGCCCACTAATGGACCCTGCGCAGCAACATCAGCTGTGGCAGGGTCATTGACCGCAACGGTCCTGGTTGGCAGACTCACAACCGGGGTGCTGTTGGGTGCATCTGCCCCTGCACTTGCCAACACCCGGCTGTTCGGGGCAGCAGATGACATGACTGCCCCAGGGACATGTGTCTTGGTCTGAGCAGCCCGGCGTGCCCCTATGGTTTCCCCCCTGGCCTGTTGGAGATCTACCAAGGGCTCTTCAAGTGCCAACGCAGCCTACGCTGGCAGACCCTGAGCCTGGGTGGCGGTGTCCACAGCTGCACCTGCAGCTACCACTACCCTTGGGCCCGTGGCAGTCGATGGAACGGACTGCCGGGTCATACGGGTGCCAGTGCCAGATGCAGGAGCTGCATCCCCCGGAACCACAGGGGGTGGTGGCATGGCTGCACCGACACATGGCACAACATTGTGCTCAAGTGGCGCACCCCTGCCTCTTCCCCCTCTGTGGCTGCCCTGGACACCCTGGAGTCCCCCTACTCCCTGGTCACCATGGCCAGGCCCCGACCACGCCCGCCACGAGGAGGACGCCAAGCTGAGGTGCCCCTCACCTTTGGTGGCCTCCCAACCATGACACAGATGTAGTAGTGCTGGCACAGATGGAGTGGTGCCAATGGGAGGTGTACACCACAATTGACCTGGGGAGGGAAACAAGATGTTAACAGCCCCCATGCACCTGCAAGGCTGTATGTGACCCCGGTGATGTTGTGACGGGTCACGCAACGCTCAGGCACCCCAAAACTGCAGTAAAACCGTGCACGCAACCCTGCAGCCTACGTGCGTGGATTCAACCTCCCGCAGTACGCGGTGGCACCCAGTAACACGAATAACGCGTACGCGTGGGACACGCAGGCTACTATGACATTGAAAATGGGTGCGATACACAGGGGCACCCGCAGTGGGAAAAAGAGCGTGTGCGACTCACCGTCTGACTAGTGCGATGCAGAAAAACAGGCGTAGCCAATACCCCCGCCAAAAGAAGAGATACGTCCTTGATAGCTGTGAAGTTGTGATGGCGCGCGTAACAACAGGAAGCAGCAACAGACGTCAGTTTCCACGAAAGGCACGTACAGCGAACTGCTGGGCCCGCTCACCTTTAACCCGTGCTGAGGGAAATGCAGCCACGCGTCACGTCACTTACGCGCATGGGCCCTTTCCTCGTATTACACGCGGACGTGCAGTTTTCCACATGCGGTGAAATGGCCATGCACGTCTGTACGCGTCACGTCACAGGGGCGCTTGCGCTTGAGGGGCCTTCTGTCCAATGAAAATGCGTATGCGTGCAGACACGCTTACACGCTAAGGGCCTTTCCTCGAATTACACGCTGACGTGCAGATTTTTCACGTGCCAAATCACTCCGTATCAAGCTGGCCATGCGTAAGCACACGGAAGACCACGCTCCTGCCCAGAAGGCCGAACTACTGTCTCCCAGAGCCCCGAGCACACTCCCACCTGCCATCTGCTGCTGCCTGACTGCCTGCTGCCCACGTGCCCTGCCATTTGCTGCCTGCACATCAGCCAGGGGTGCTGTTGCTGTGACCACCCCTGCTGGAACCAAAGACTCCGACTGGGATTCCATCACTCCACAGCCCAGCCCCAGGACCCAGTTGCCCACCCACTCCTGCTTCTGGGGTTGTCATGTCGGGGCAAACACCATCTGAGACCACTGACAACCCCTGGCCAGAGAGGCAGAGGGGCACCAGCTTCAGTGCCACCGAAGTTGGTGTCCTGGTGGAGCAAGTCCTGGGGCAGTATGATGCCCTCTTCGGAAGTTCCCGCGCCGACAAGGAAGGACGGACTCGGATCTGGACTGACATCGTGACTGCCATCAACGCGGAGGGGGTGGCAGTCTGCGACTTACAACATGTCAAGAAGCGCTGGCAGGACTTCAGGTCCAGGACCCTGAACAAGGCCCGGCGCCTCTTGAAGGCAGTGGATACCAAGGGGCGCTGCGGCCACTTGTCGGAAGAACAGATGAGGGTCCTGGAACGCATATCCCCAGCGCTCCACGTCCAGGTCCTTGAGAGGCAGACCCATCTGGAGTCGAGCGGTAAGTGTACATGCATCCTGATTGTGAGCAGTGTGTGTGGTGATTTTTCAGTAGTGTGCAGGTTGCACATCTGTTTGTATGGGGTTGAGTATGGGTGGGGGTGTACAGGGCCGTGGGGCTAACACATGCGAGGGCTGGAATGTGTGAGACATGGATGGTGCTTGTGTGTGTAGGCTTGCATGCCAAATGCAGTTGTGTGGGCACACATGTTTGGATGAATGTGTATGTAAGTAGACATGTCCGTGATGTCACGCATGTATGTTGTTTTCGGCTGCATGTATCAGCACTGTGTACATGTGCATGTGTGTGTATTTGACAAGGGTGCAACAGTGATGCAACATGGATTCATGTGACAGCGGTATGTGGAAGCCTGATTGGCAGATGTGACATGGATGCCCGTCTGAACACTGCAACACTTGGCAGAGGTGTACACATGCATGCACGTGTGGTGGTGTGTGTACATGTGTGGTGAACTTCCTGTGTTGCATGTGATGTCTGGCTCACCTTTGGCTGCTCATGCTGTTGTATGTGTGGATGGTGCTGGCAGTTGGGATATGGCTGTGGTATGGCTCATGTGTGCGAGTTGAAATGACATGTGTGTTGGGGATTGTGATGACATGTCTGAGGTTTGCCAATGCCACTCATGTACAGCTGTCATGTGTGTATGTGTCCATTGTACATTGCCCTGATGCCTGTGTTTTGTTTCTCCCTGTCTGCAGCATCAACTGATGAAGAGGGCGGAGAAGGTGCTGTGGAGCACAGCGGCGGGGATCCCACCGCCAGCCTGAGATGCAAGGCCCGGCTCCACTCCCATGTTGTGATCTTGTCGGGGAGTGAGGAGTCCGGTGCCGCGTCCCAGGCCGCAGCTGCCGGGGGGAGGTCCAAGAGGTGGAGGTTGGAGTTGGACTACTCGGCAGCAGAAGGGGCAGCTGGGACCCCACAGGGCCCAACAGGGGAAGATGGCACAGAGTCATCCAGGTTGGTGGGGGGTTTGGTGGAGGAAGAGGCCGTGCAAGCACCAGAGACGGGGTCTGGAGGTGGGGATCCCACTGGTGCTAGTGGTGCAGTGCATGACCAGGGACAGGAGGCAGCACAGGCCGCCGCGGAGGTGCCTGTGTGCAATCCTGTCCCTGATCCTGTCCCTGCATCATCTTGTACCAGCAGGGATGCCTACGTCCAGAACCGTTTTCAGGCAGTGGATGAGCTAACGTCAACTGGCCTTCCTCTGCCTGCGGATGTGGCTATCCGGGTCTGGGTTGAGCCTGTCCTGGCTGGTGTGGCGTTGCGTCAACGGGCCATGCGAGGTGACCTGCAGTCTTTTCATGAGGAGACTGCACGTCATCTCGAATGGCTCGTTGACCACGTCAGCCTGCTGGGACAGGTCACCCAGGCCGGATTCCTCCGTCTGATTGGGCTTGCTACGACCCCTTCCTCAACTGGACCCCCTACGCGCCAGTCGTCCTCCGTGCCATCTTCCCACCCATCAGTCACCAGGGTGCCCTGTGGAGCTGCCTCTGACGGTGCGGCCAGGCTGGTGGAGGAGGCATCCCTGCCACAGTCGGGAGTCGGACGTCCAGCAGGGGTGGCCACATCTACGACTGCACCCCAGCCGGCGGAGGATGTGCAGGCAGCAGGAGGCAGTGCACGGGCAGAGGCACAGCAGCAGCAGCAACGTGGTGGGAGCCATGAAGGCTCGGGGCCTTCGACATCGGAGGTGCAGGCATCGGCCGGAGGGCAGGAGGACCCAGGACAGAGAGTGTCTTCCGTGTGGCAGCGGTTGGGCCACGCCATAGATGCAGAGCGGCAGCGGGCGGAAGAGGCACGGCTCACAATGGTCAGGGCGGAGAACTCCATGCGGAGGGCCCTGAGGCGGGCCGAGTGCCTCGAGGCAATCCGCAGGGGTTTGGAGGTGGACACGACGACGGCCCTGCGGACCCTTGGGCCATGGAGGAGGACCGCCTCCGGGACATTGAGGAGGAGTTCGATGATACCCTGGCCCGGGACATCCACAAGTGAGCCGTGAAACTAGCCCCCTGCCCTTGTACATAGTTATGTAGGTAGTGTTAGGTTTCATTTTTGTTTTGATTTTATTTGGACCTTTCGGACATTGGCCACATTTTTGTATATAGTTTATTTTATTAGTTAGTGTAGTTAGATAGGTTTCCTTTCTTTTGTTGGGATAATGGACCCTGGCTTGTTCCCATGTACATAGTTCACTGTTGGATTGTATTTTTTTTCACATTTTAACCATGGAGCAACGGCTTTCTTTTTTATTTCCCATTGGATTTTGTTTTGTGGACCTTGACTTTGGACAACATTACTTTGGAATTTTATTTGTGGTTTTGCTTTTTTTCACAGACATGCTTCTTTTAATTTTTGTACATTCACATTTCTGTTTCTTCATTTTTTCTTCTATTTATGTTTCATTTAATACATATTTTTTTGGGTGAACTTCAATGTGTGGTATCTCATTGGTTTCATGCATTTCATGATATGGGTTTTGAGATTCACTGACACCCATTGGGTGTATGTGAGGGAAATGTGTTTGTTTCGGAACTTGCAATTGGTGTTCTGTGATGTAATTGCAAATTATGAGTGGGTGGATGCAATACTCGGGTGGGTGTTTGGCATTTGGAGGCTGACCATAGGGACCAGGGATCTAGATTGTGATGACATGTTGGCTGGGGAACATGAGTTGCACATGGGTGGGGGCCTGCTGGCAGGTGCCCCACAGTGCTGGGGGGTGGGGGTGGTGGGGAACATGAGTTGGAAATGGTTGGGGGCCTGCTGGCAGGTGCCCCACAGTGCTGGGGGGTGGTGGTGGTGGGGAACATGAGTTGGACATGGGTGTGGGCCTGCTGGCAGGTGCCCCACAGTGCTGGGGGGTGGGGGTGGTGGGGAACATGAGTTGGACATGGGTGGGGGCCTGCTGGCAGGTGCCCCACAGTGCTGGGGGGTGGGGGTGGTGGGAGACATGGGTGGGGGCCTGGTGGAGGCTGCCCCTGGTGGCTTGGGGGTGGGGGTGGTGGGAGACATGGGTGGGGGCCTGGTGGAGGGTGCCCCTGCACTGCTGGAGGTGGTGGGAGACATGGGTGGGAGCCTGGTGGAGGCTGCCCCTGGTGGCTGGGGGGTGGGGGTGGTGGGAGACATGGGTGGGGGCCTGGTAGAGGCTGCCCCTGGTGGCTGGGGGGGTGGGGGTGCTGGGAGACATGGGTGGGGCCTGGTGGAGGCTGCCCCTGCACTGCTGGGGGGTGGGGGTGGTGGGAGACATGGGTGGGGGCCTGGTGGCGGCTGCCCCTGGTGGCTGGGGGGTGGGGGTGGTGGGAGACATGGGTGGGGGCCTGGTGGAGGCTGCCCCTGGTGGCTGGGGGGTGTGGGTGCTGGGAGACATGGGTGGGGGACTGGTGGAGGGTGCCCCTGCACTGCTGGGGGGTGGGGGTGGTGGGAGACATGGGTGGGGGCCTGGTGGAGGCTGCCCCTGGTGGCTGGGGGGTGGGGGTGGTGGGAGACATGGGTGGGGGCCTGGTGGAGGCTGTCCCTGGTGGCTGGGGGGTGGCGGTGCTGGGAGACATGGGTGGGGGCCTGGTGGAGGGTGCCCCTGGTGGCTGGGGGGTGGGGGTGGTGGGAGACATGGGTGGGGGCCTGGTGGAGGGTGGCCCTGCACTGCTGGGGGGGTGGGGGTGGTGGGAGACATGGGTGGGGGCCTGGTGGAGGCTGCCCCTGGTGGCTGGGGGTGGGGGTGGTGTGAGACATGGGTGGGGGCCTGGTGGAGGCTGCCCCTGGTGGCTGGGGGGTGGGGGTGCTGGGAGACATGGATGGGGGCCTGGTGGAGGGTGCCCTGCACTGCTGGGGGGTGGGGGTGGTGGGAGACATGGGTGGGGGCCTGGTGGAGGCTGCCCCTGGTGGCTGGGGCGTGGGGGTGGTGGGAGACATGGGTGGGGGCCTGGTGGAGGCTGCCCCTGGTGGCTGGGGGGTGGGGGTGCTGGAAGACATGGGTGGGGGCCTGGTGGAGGGTGCCCCTGGTGGCTGGGGGTGCAGGGGGACATGCGTTGGTGGGCAGTAGTGCAAGTTGACATGTGGGTTGGCTGGGGGTCATGGCCATGGTGGATGGTGTGCCTGCAGGACATGTGCAGGGTAGGCCCCTGTGGTGTGAGCCACCTGCAGGGGCCGTGGAGGGTGTAGAGGGAACACCTGGGAGGACCCACACGTGCAATTCACGTGTGGTGCTCCCCGCGCACCCCTGTAATACACGTACCCTGATGGAATCGCGTGTGGAACTTCCCGTGCCCCCCTGGAATACACGTACCCTGCTGATGTCGCGTGTGAAACTTCCCCCGCACCACGAAATACACGTACCCTGATGAGATCACGTGTGGAACTTCCCGCGCACCCCTGAAATACACGTGCCCTGCTGATGTCGCGTGTGAAACTTCCCCCGTACCCCAAAATACACGTACCATGATGAAATTGCGTGTGGAAATTCCTGTGCACCCCTGGAATACACGTACCCTGCTGCAATCGCGTGTGGCACTTCCCGCGCACCCCTGAGATACGCGTACCCTGCTCGCACGGGCCCAATCGCGTGTGGAAATTCCCGCGCCCCCCTGAAATACACGTACCCTGCTGCAATCGCGTGTGGAACTTCCCGCACACCCCTGAGATACGCGTACCCTGCTCACACGGCCCAATCGCGTGTGGAAATTCCCACGCACCCCTGAAATACACGTACCCTGCTGAGATCGCCTGTGAAACTTGCCCCGCACCCCGAAATACACGTACCCTGCTTAAATCGCGTGTGGCACTTCCCGCGCACCCCTGAGATATGCGTACCCTGCGGAAATCGCGTGTGTAACTTCCTGCGCACCCCTGAAATACGCGTACCCTGCTCGCACGGGGCCAATCGCGTGAGGTACTTCCCGCGCACCCCAGTGATACACGTAGCCCGCTTGCCGTGCTGGTACAGGGTTAGCGCAGTCCTTTGCGCTGGATTGGGTATATTGATGGCTTTTCCATGCGCAAGAGGCGTTCTTGGGGGCGTAACTGGCGCTGCTGCAGGGTCGCTGCGCCACTGTGCGCCACGGCTGGTTTTGGTGGCTGGAATCCATGAATACGCTGTGCGCGGAAATGGATTTTAGCGCACGCGGCTGGCGCAGGGATTCGCACGCGCACACTGTCCGCCAGCCGCGTGCGCCTCTTGTGCGCTGAATTCTATGAATTACCCCCAAAATAATTTGGCACCAACTCGTGGACTTACATAAAGTTAGACAAGGCTTGCGATATCTAAAAGACAATAATGAATACTACAAAGAAATAAATATTGAAGAAAACTTAAGGGAAACAACTGAAATAATTCAAGACTCACCAGAAACTGGCAATTTGAACTTCTGGATCCTGCTGCAGTAGCCAATATTTTAGACCATTATACAATTCATCCATTACACTCTAATGACAGCATAGATGATGCACTAGAAACATACCAAATGTGACAAACCAAAGGATCACCAATGAGCATATGTGAAAAAAAGTATAGAAGCACTTGCTTTTCCTCTACTATTTCCTACTGGCAAAGGAGGAAGGTACGATGATAGACCCACTCAGATAACAGCATCAGAATACCACTCATTACAAATGTATTCTGAAGATCCCAGATTTAGACAAAATGTGGAATACATATTCCAACTACTCTTTGAAAGTGGACTAGCAACTCTATGTTATGGAGTTGCACACATATTGAAATCGGGAACCCACTTTCAAAATATGTCAGCTATGCAAATAATGCAAAAAGTGCAAGAAAAAGATGAGGTTTTACAATCAAACATTACAAATCTGTTTGCAAACATCCGTGGTACGAATGAATACTGGTTCCGATGTCACTGAGATGTACGTTGTATGATCAGAGACCTTGGACCACCCACTTGGTTTGTTACCTTAAGTTGTGCAGAATATGCTTGGGAAGATATACATGATTTCCTACACATATCAAACAAAAACAAAACAAACATAGATATACTAAAACCTGGAGAACTTTGCTCTCTAGATCCTGTTAATGTTTCAAGATATTTCCACCATTGTTTCATTGCTATCCTACACATAATTTGTAGTAAAACATTTCCTCCCCTCAGAGAAGTGCAACACTTCTTTTGGAGAAAGGAATACCAAGCCAGAGGAGCACTAAATATCCTCATGCTTTTATGGATTAAAGATGCTCCTAAATTTGGTCAGGACAGTGATACCACTGTTTTGCAGTTCATCTAAAAATATGTCACTTGTGAAATCCCTTCACAAACGAGACATAGTGACCTTCATGCACAAATTGTACAATTTCAAAGACAAAAATGTGACAAATATTGTCATCGCAAATAAAAAAACAAAGGGAAATACTACACCAAATGCCGCTTTGGTTTCCGTAGACCAGTTACAGAAACAGGTGAAGTGAACAACTTCATGTCTTCAGTTAGACATAGTGTTAAAGGTAAATCACCTAAGAACACGAATTACATTAAAAGAACAGAAGGATCAAAATATATCAATGATTACAATGCAACCATTGCCGTCTTATGGAATGCAAACATAGATGTGCAATACATTGCAGACAATTCCACTGCAGTTCCACGATATGTTACAGCCTACTTAACAAAATTAGAAAAACAGTGCTTCAAGACCTCCGGAATGACCTATCTCTCAGACAAAACACTATCTCAGAAATTGTACAGTTTAGGCATAAAAATGCTCTCTCATAGAGAATGTGGCACCTAAGAAGCTGCAGATTGTTTAACCAGTACTGCTTTGTATGGAAAATCTGAAAATATAGCATGGCTAGGTCTTTGTCCTGCTAAATCTAGAAAAAGAGTTCTCAAATCATATGAGGACATAGAAAAAATTGCCAAAAATGATCCCAACAGCCAAGACATTTTGAAAAACAAATTACTAGAGACATACAACCCGAACAGGAGTACCACTTTGGAAACCATGTGTCTATATCACATTAGCCCAAAACTTTGCATATAAAAACAATATAAAACTCGATGAAAAAAAGGTAGATCTAGCGTGACAGATTGTGAAGGCAGCTTAGTGAAACTTACCAAACAAAGCTTAATTAATCATATCAAATTGTTCTTAAAAACTAATAAACAGAAAGAACTATATTACATGTTCCTGCTACAACTTTTTAAACTATGGAGAAAAGAAGAAGAGATACTAGATAACTATGACTGCTATGAAAATGTTTTCAAAGCAAATGAAAGCACTATCACCGATGTGAACTTTACGCAGTACAAAACAATGTTGCACAATGAACAGCAACACGAAGAAGAACTCCAGGCCCAACTAGATAAGGACACTTCCTACAGTAGTCAACCTTCTGTAACAGGAAGCCAAGAACCACTGTGACAGCCACTAATAGCAAATGAGGCAGAATTAGTTATGACAGAAGTAGAAAACACCATGTGTCACTATGAAGAAGTTACAGAAGACTTAACTGTACTACAATCAAAACTTAACAAAGACCAGCGTACCATTTTTGAAGAAGTAACAAAAGAAATTAGAAATGGTGTACAACACGAAAATAAAGAATGTACCTGCCAAAACTACAAACCTATACTGCTATACGTCAGTGGTGAAGCTGCTTCAGGCAAAACATTCTTAATCAAAATCATCAGCAAGTTCCTTCAACAATTGACTAACAACAAACTGTCAGCTGTTGTAACTGCCCCCACAGGTTTAGCTGACTACAACATAGGCGGTGTCACTTTACACCGATTACTACTCCTTGCAGTAGAACACCAAAACAAATGAGACTATTAGAAACTTTCTAAGCTGCAATGGAATTACGCAGAGTATTAAAACAAATGAAAATGCTACCAATAGATGAAGTGAGCATGGTCTCCAACCTAATGTTGGCTTTGATTCACCTCAGATTGCAAGACGTACTTAAAACAAACTACGAAAAACTCTTTGGAGGAAAACACATTATTTTTTTGGGAGATCTTCTTCAATTTACACCAGCGAAAGGTGAACCTATTTTTAAAACATTAGGACACAAACTCTGCTGTAAAACTGTTGGCAGCATAGGAAATGTCAACCTTTGGCAACATTTCCAATACAGAGAATTAACAGAAAACATGCGCCAATATGCAGACCTCACCTATGCCAACATTTTAAAAGGTATCAGAGTTGGTGTACTATCTCAAGAAGCACAAGCAATATTAAAAACCCGGCAAATCCGAGCACTTTATGGAGATAAGTCATGTGCTACTGATGTTATGGAACAATTAGCGCACAAAAATGTCAATTGTATGTCCTTAATGCCAACTCTTGCAAGCTGTTCCAAATTCATTGAAACACTGTTGAAAAAAGAAATGCAACCAATAATTGAAATTTGCTACACAGACAAACTGGACATACATCGTATGACACTACCCATGTGTCAACAAGCCCCAACAAGACTAAATACCTTAGAAAATTCTATCTCCAACACAGCTGGGTTGGAGAAAATAATAAAATGATCCTTAAACTGTAGAGTAATGCTTAAACATAACCTTGACGTGGAGCAAGGCCTAGTTAATGGAGCACTGGGTACAGTTGTTGGATTTCAAACATACCCACGTGACAACAGCATTCAGTTTGTCAATATTCTCTTCGACAAACTTTCAGAAGTAAAAAGGATAGGGCGCTCAGCAGCTCGATTCCTTCTCTTCAAAGACATGTATGTACGCAGAGAACAATTTTCTCTAACTCTTGCATATGCAGTCACCATTCATAAATCCCAAGGTCTAGCCCTAGACAAAGCATTGATAGATATTGGTAACATAGTCTTTAAAGAAGGGATGAGCTATGCAGCACTATCACGCTTACGTACACTTGACAGTCTATTTCTAATCAACTTTGATGCAAGTAAAGTAAACACTGATATTCCTTGGATTTTAGAATACAATAGACTACGTTCACTATACACCACCCATCTAAAATCATATCCTGTTCCACAAAAAGGAAAACATTGTAAAATAAAACTAATTCAAACTGAAATGCAACAGGATCTGACTGCAAATCCTCCAAAGAGAGTAAAGGAAGCTCATACTTCATCAATTACCACAACCAAAGAAGAACCTATTAGTCAAAGTAACGCAGGTACTTCTTGAAAGAAGCAACACACACTCCGAAAAAAGGACTTGGACACATAACTATCTGGTCCATTCAAATTTCCAAATATAACTGGTGTAAATTGCTACTCAAATATAGCAATGAATATTCTATTTCAATTGCCACCAATTTTTGACAACATTTACTTACACAGTACAGACCAGTTGTGTTTGCAAATGTTAGTCCTTCATAGAAACGCAACAAACAATACTGACAACACGTATAGTGTTCACGGAATAAGACAAGAATTGGACTACTGTGCTGGAATGGTGAAATTCACTATAAACCTACAAGATGATCCACAAGAATTTGTAATGTACTTACTACAAGTACTGGAAAACAAAAACATTCCTATAAATGAAATCTTCCAGATTTCATACATGTGGAAACATACATGCACTCTCTGCAACAATGTGATACAGGAACAAATCCCTAATGAGCGCTTCGTGTATGTATTCATACCTAATTGTGAATCCATTCCATTTCAGCAACTTGTACAAAATGCAAACCATGGCAGATTATTTACTACCTGCAGTTCAGATAATCGCTCCCCCTTACTAATACACATAGTAACAACGTAATACTAATGCTTCTACGTTACAATGCAGATGGTACCAAAAACAACTGCAAGCTGACTGGATTCACACACGGTGAAGTATTGCTTGGTAACAAAACCTTCACAATAATAGGTATAATATACCACACAGGAGCCACAACCAATGCAGGTCACTACACTGCATATATTGAAAAGAAATGTGGATGGTTCAAACGTAATGACAGTACCATTACTCTAAAGCAGAGATTACCAGCAAATCTTACAGACGCTTATTTAATCTTCTTAAAACCAAAATTTAATAACTAATCTGTACTTCAACATTAACAAAAATTCAATTAAAAAACTATAAACAGTTCGAATACGCCAACAGGTATCTAACTGGCCCAAGATTCTATAACAAACAAACAGATAAATGAATACCACTAAATTGTAACAAAAAATAGACAGTTAGCATACGCCAACAGGTATCTAACTGCTTCAAAAATCTTCAACAAGCCAACAGATCGAACATTAATCAGAAACAAGTGAACTCTGAAAGTAAACAAACAAATAGACTGTAGCATAACAACAAAAGTTTTTTTTTTAATCCAACAAGGATTTTTTTTCCCACAGACCCAATGATTTAAAAAACAAACACAGAAAATGACAAAATGCACAGTACACTGGTTTGTAAACTAAATAAGGGGGTCGAAAAAAAGCTAAATGTCTATTTTGCAATGTAATAAGTCTTTATAAAATACATACACTAGCATGCTCTTTTCTTTTATCAAAGAAATTGAAAAAGAATATTTCCTCCAGGTACCAAACTCATGTAAAACATATATCGAATCTCAAAAAATCAAACAGTAAGTATAATTTCAAACATTTGATAGATATTCAAATCTATAGGTGTGATCTATGGATGTGATATGGTGTGATGGTTGTGGCCAGGGCCTAGAGTTTTGGGTGTATAGCCTACAGCCTACGGACTGCGGCCATGCACCCAAGACTCTAAAACCTGTCCACAACCACCGCAGAATATCACAACCACAACTACTGCACCATATCACACCCATGCTACCTTATAACTTCAGTACTTATAACTTCGGTATTGGGGGCATGGCCTTTGGCCATGCACCCAAGTCTCTACATCCTGCCCACAACCACCGCAGTATATGAAACCCATGGTGGCTTATAAATTCAGTGCTTATAACTTCAGTCTTGGATGCATGGCCTCTGGCCATGCACCCAAGACTCTACGTCCTGGCCACAACCACCACAGTATATCAAACCCATTGTGGCTTATAGCTTCAGTGCTTATAATGTCGGTCTTGGGTGCATGGCCTTTGGCCATGCACGCGAGACTCTAGGTTGTGGACTCAACACCCAAGTCTCTACATCCTGCCCACAACCACCGCAGTATATGAAACCCATGGTGACTTATAACTTCAGTACTTAGAACTTTGGTCTTGGATGCATGGCCTTTGGCCCTGCACCCAAGACTCTACATCCTGGCCACAACCATGACAGTATATCAAACCCATTGTGGCTTATAGCTTCAGTGCTTATAACTTTGGTCTTGGGTGAATGGCCTTTGGCCATGCACCCAAGACTCTACATCCTGGCCACAACCACACAGTATATCAAACCCATTGTGGCTTATAGCTTCAGTGCTTATAACTTTGGTCTTGGGTGCATGGCCTTTGGCCATTTACCCAAGACTCTACGTCCTGCCCACAACCACCACAGTATATGAAACCCATGGTGGCTTATAACTTCAGTGCTTATAACTTTGGTCTTGGGTGCATGGCCTTTGGCCATGCACCCAAGACTTTAGGTCCTGGACACAACCACCGCACCATATCACACCCATGCTGACTTATAACTTCAGTGCTTATATCTTCAGTGCTTATAACTTCAGTCCATGCACCCACGACTCTAGTCCCTGCCCACAACCACCTAATAGATATTCGATTCTGTGGGTGTGATCTATGGGTGTGCTATGCTGTAGAGGTTGTGGCCAGGGCCTAGAGTCTTGGGTGTATGGCAAATGGCCTACAGCCTGCGCCCATGCACCCAAGACTATAGGCCTTGGCCACAACCACCACAGCATATCACACCCATGGTGACTTATAACTCAGTATGACACCCATAGATTGAAAAATGTGAAGTGCGGCATATACTCAATTTTAAAGTCCGCTGACACCACGCGTGTCCTTAGAACAGTTTCAACATGCCTGCGCCCAGCTCGGACGGGAATACTATCCTTAGGACACCCCTCATTTTCAGTAATTACGAACATCCCGGACAGCGCGGGCATTGCTAATACATCAGTAGCACCTGCCACCTAAACAAATACAATATTTAACCCATCTCTTCCTCCCTAAACCTCCCCAAGCACTCTTGCACACCAAAACATTCCCCAAAGCTGCCATTTCGCCTCTGTTCGCAGCCCTGCTGTCGGCAGATCCAAGATGGCGGGCGCATCGGAACAATCTGACGCATATCACGCCTCACTCCAGCCAATCGGCGCACAGTCGGTGTCCTGCCCGCGGAGCGAACAGGGAAGTGTCTCCGGGGAGCGGACATAGCTCTCACACATTTTTTGAGACCTACCTTTTGATCGTTTTAAAGAAAACTACTGGATGGATTTTCACCAAATTTACAAAAGCACGCTTTCGGGACCAAGCCCCGGCTCCTGCCACAAATTTGGTGAAAATCCGTCCAGCGTTTTCGGCTGTAGGTGTGCACAAAGTTTTTCCCCCATTCAGTCTATGGGAAAAAAATAAGTTTTGGGACCCTTGCTATACCTTTTCCCCCCTTGGACCAAACCTCACCAAATTTTGCAAAAAAATTCAGAGTGGACCATATACTTTTTTTTGCAAACTTTGGTGAGGATTCGTCCAGGGGGAGCAGAGGGAAAAGCCACCCAAAAACTGCTCTTCCTATGGAAACAGCAACTTAACCATAACTAAACAGCCACTACCGTGGCTGTGTAATGTGTACAAAACACATATCTATCAAAAAACCTTTCAAGATGTATGTAAACAAAAGCCCAAGCACTCAAGACCCTGCTGCCTTTGATTAAAACAGTATGTTTTATTACATAATATAAGGGCAACACACAACAAATAGGGTCAGCACAGATGGCATGCTCACCCACATGACGACCCAGTTATTAAAAACGCTTATCCAACAGGGTGGAAGATGCAACGCATTCTGCTCGTTCTCATTACCTTCCTCAGGCTGATTGTATCAATTTTAGCGGTTTACACCAACAAGTATAAAAGAGCTGGCAAGAGCGACACGCTCCTACCCCAAATTCCGTTTATTGTGATCACCTGATCACTAAGTAGTGAACTGTTATATTGTGAAAAACGCCACCATTTACGAATGCCTAAATACGAATGGATTAAAGTTTAAATAACCTCTTAATTGTAAAGAAATGTACAATCTGCACAGTCCACACGATCAAGGGGGAACAGCCTGCCTGCCCTTCCGAGGTTCCATTCAAAAAGTTAAAAGCCATCATCTTGGAGTTTAAATGCGCTAGTGCGCGAATATATCCATTTTGCCTCTGCGCTGTTAGAAATGACAGCGCAGAGTCAGATGCCCCAAAGGGGAGGGCTTCATGAAGCACAAGATGTGAGCAGCAGCATTTCATTTGTTATCAGTTTCAGTTCACATATTATGTGCAGTCACAGTCCGGTCAGGTGTAATACCTGATATAACCACATGTGATTGGTCCCAAATCGCAAAAGCACTTTCCATAGCAGGCTTCATGGTCACAGTTTGCTCTTGACACCATAAGATATTTCCTCATTTAAACACAAAATCAACATTTATTCAAAGTGCAAGTGCATATTTTTCTGTGCGACATTATACTCTGCAAGTATTTATACTGCAAATTTCATAATCACAATAGATTCTTAACTCCATGGGATGATTCCCATTTTGATCTCGACAGCAGCATTTCTAAAAAGTGCATTAGGTTCAAATTTGATCTCTACAAAGTGCATTCTGTTAAAGTGCTAGTGCCCTTACATTAAGTATAACTACATTAACCGAATAGAACCTTGACAGTAGCATTTCTATAAAGTGCAGATGCAATTTCCTCTGTGTAACATATTATCACGGTAGAATTTAATTATCGTGCAGACTCCATTTTAGTCTTTCTATATTGCAGAGCCAACAAACCCAATAAAAATGATACAATGAAATTTATCATTCCAACCTGGTCTCAACATGATGGGATTATTCAATTTTTGTCTCTACAAAATACATTCTATACTAATGCTTTATCAATAGGTACACATACATTCTCCATATATAACCAAGATGCATAGGCCTATCTATATGTAACAATATTACAATAACATGGTCAGAGGGCTAATAAGACCCAATGTGCACTATGAAAAGATCTATGTAGGAATAGCTGCATCTAAGTACTTCTATCTAGGATCATGAATTAATGTGGAACCTCTGATATCTGACATGGTATTTGGACATATCTAAAAATATCTAGATGTTAGGACAGAATTCCTCACTGTAAAAACAGAAACATTTCAGAATCAATATTGAGGCCCTGAGGTCTGAGGGTATCAAATTTACAGATAAGAGAAGCTCCTCATTTCTGCAGTTTAAGTTCTCTGTTACCAAGCCTTTTGCGAATAGGAAAGCGGGCTAAGCCAACAAATGACATCTGTTTCATTTTGCCATTATGCTCTTGTTGAAAATGACCAGTTAGAGGATATGTTAAGTCCCCATTTTTGATGGCTCTATACTGTTGTATTATACGCAGTTTCAGAGGCCCAATAGTAGAGCCAATGTAATGCAAGCCACATGTACACGTGATTGCATATACAACATATTTTGTTAGAAAAGTGATTTTATGCTTATTTTTCCATTTCAGTCCATTGGAACTCACAAATGGTACACTTTTGGAAACCAACATATTGCTCATCAGCGAGAAAGTTGTGAGATGTACCTATATTTGTTACTACCATGCTTGGTGATAGTACTGTTTTTAAAGTAGGTGCCTTCCGATAGTTACATTAGGTGTTTTATTAAGTACTTTATTAAGGTCAGGATCTGTAAGAAGCACTTTCCAGTGTTTATTCATTATTGATTTTATCTCTTTCGCTTGTTCATTAAAGCCGGTAATTGATCTAATTTTGTCATTCTTACTGAAGCACTCTGCCACGGTGCCCTTAGTATAGCCTCTTCTAATAAACCTCTGACCGATATGTCATGTCTCAGCCTGATGATCAGAATTTTTGCTGCAGGACCAGTTTGCTCTTAGAAATTCTCTATAAGGAATGGAGTTTTTTAGGGGTGTAGGATGGTGGCTCATTGCGTGGAGAGTCGAATTGGAACTAGTTGTTCGCCTGTATAACTTGGATATCAAATGGTTATGCTCAACTAGAAATTTAACATCTAGAAAAACCAATTAATGTTTGCTGTAGACAGATATCAATTCCAAATTCAATACATTAATGTTTAGAATTTTAACATAATCATTCAATTCTGTTTCTGTACCGTCCCAGATTATGAATAAATCATCTATGAAACAATACCATACAATTATATGTTTGGTAAATTGCTCTAATTCTCTGTCCATGCCACTTGAGTCTCCCACCATCCCATGTACAAGTTAGCATAGGTATGGTCATATATATATAAAGGTTCAGGTGTCATTAATAGTAGATTTATTTAGATTTACATTTATCTATTGACACATATGGCTACTTTCATGATTTAGGTTTTGGCAAACATATTTAAAATTAAAATAAAAACATGTTCAATAATAATAAAAATCTGCCCATCGACACACTTCAACCTACTTTACACATTTCACACTTTCTGATAATATTAATCTAAGAATAATCAGCATCATTGTTGTAGACATGATCATATGTTATTATAATTATTAAATAATGGAGTACAGGGACATGATACAATGAAGCAAGTTTGGGTTGATAATCATTCCCCATATAGAAGCATTGATACTGGTTTTCCAGCTTTGTGCGGCACATCTTGTGATACTGCTTGAGAATCTTTAACCACATCATTGATGTAAAGACAGAAGAGGATTGGTACTAGTTGTTATGCTTGTTTAACGGCTCTTGTTTCTATTTTCCTTCTTAATTCTCCAATGCAGTCAAAAGAGACCAGTATGGGGGTCTTGGAGTACATAGACAGGTCACAATTTAGTAAGCTTGGGTTCATATTAATTCTGGTTTGCTTCACCAAAAGCCTCTCTCGTGATACAAAATCAAATACTATCGAATTTGTAGTAGAACATTGAAAATAACTATTGTGTCTATGGGAGTAAAACAAGAAAAATTTTCTGTTAGGAAAGTTCTCCAACCACAGAAGTACAGAAGTAAATGCAAAATATTGATCGCCTCATTTTATCCACAACTATGGCTTTGCTCTTCCAATTAGTATCCCTTTAAAGGTTGTCCACATTTAACTCAGAGCCCCATTAAAATGATCCAATTTACAAAATGCAAGCTAATTCAAAGGAAGCTAAAAATTCAGTAGAAGATCCACATTTGGCCATTACAATTAGATTATTGTACATTCACAACCCTTAACCTCCACACTTGAAGTATCTCATCTGCCCCTTTAGTCTTTTGCCATTCTACTAATTCTGAATTATAATCAAGGCATTAATACTACAGCAACTCTTAACTCTATTTTTTTAGATTTACCCGTTTACCTATGTTTTTCCCTTGTTGCTTATTAAGAATATTTCCCTGCCTGGTATCTCCCTTCTTCATGCCACTCTTCCTCATTCCCCTCTTCCACCACATACCTACACCTATCCCACACCCGTACCCAATCTGTTCCCTGTGTCCCACCCTTGCGTGCCACACTATGTCCTACCATGAAAATAATGACACCTTAAGGAGTCTTACTTTTCTGCTTCCTCACCCAACACAATTTACGTCTTATCAAAACTGTATTGATCTCTCACCATTTGCACTGAACATTTTTCTCCTATCATGACATTTATTTAAGGACTTCAATATACAAGATCTAAAAAGCACCTTTATTTGTCTGCAAGAAACGTGGCTACGAGAGCTTCCTTCAAGTGATGGATACACGACGTTTCTAAATACAGCAGGAAAAAATATATTTGGATGACCCTTCACTGGCCTTCTAACCATGGTAAAGAACTCGGCAGGTTGGGAAGTGCTATACACTCACAATCCAAATTTGTTTGTTCAAGCTTTAACATTGCAAACAGTAGCTGAAACCCAGAATGGGAAATTTCAAAATCAACAACTATTACTATTGAACTTGTACTGGAATCCCGCAATGATTGCCGAAAAAGATTTTCTAGATGCGGTTACAACGGAAATAGATAAATGCTATGCATCTTTCTCTGACCCGTTTGTGATAGCATGTGGAGACTTAAATTATACGTGGTTTGATAAGAGCAAAATGCGTAAACCGGGTAAATTATTAAAAAGTCCATCAGAAGCGGACGATCGCGGTACAAAATGGGAATTCCAGTTGATGCTGCGTCAATGTACAATGTTGAATGTTGAAATCGATGGAGACATCCCGGCAGCGGATACGTGGCAGCGAGGAGACACGTCAAAAACCCTTGATTATATTTGGGCCTCCGAAAATCTTCATTCGCATATCACAACTCTAGTGATAAAGAAAAATGGAAACAGTGACCACGATCCGCTAATATTGTCATGGGAGGATCCACACAAAAAGCAGTTGCAAAGATATATAATTCCACTAGAAATAAAATAATGCACAAAATCGAATTCCAATTAACAGCAAACAAATTGACAAACTTACAATAGGAAATAACCAAAAACGCAAAGAGTACAGAAGCAAGTGGAATATATATCGTTATTAAAAACGTTTTCCCACACAAACAATCCAAAAACAGGATGCATTTCAAATATACATCAATTCAGCCCTGCCTTAGATGAGGCAGAGAAACATCTGCAAAAAGATCTGAAGAAAATAAGAAAAAAAGGTGGATCAAAAGAGAGTTGCTTATGAAGAAAAGACGACAACGATATCGAAATTGGCTAAAGTCATTTAATCACATACGATTTCAAGAACAAGCCGAACTGATGCTCCGTCTATTAATACAAAAAGATAGCCGTAACAGCTGGCAAATTATAAATACTGGAAAATTGAATAAGTCTGATATATAAGCCAATGGAGTGAATGCAACTAGTTGGGTAAATCACTTTACAACAGTATTTCATGATCAGGAAAGTGAGAAGTTAAATGATCCAAGGGTCGAAGCAGAAACATGGAACGTCATTGAAACCGTAGAAGATATTTTATTAGTAATTCATAAATTGGCAACCTCGCGAGCAGCTGGACCAGATGGCATTTCAAATGTAATGCTCAAAGCACATAATGAAAATTGGGCGAAATTTATTAAAATACTATTTGAGTATATCGCAATGACAAAAAAGATACCCACATCTTGGACAAGTGCTGTGTTAGTTCCAATTTTTAGAAAAGGAAATCGTGGTGATCCAGAGAACTACCGCCCCATTGCGCTTCTGGACACCATGGGTAAAGTCTTTGCCACATTCCTTCAAAAGAAAATTACCCAATGGGTGGAAAACGCATTAATATCAGACCACAGACAAACAGGTTTCACCAAAGGTGTTGGAGTAGAATTGAATCTAGTGATATTGAATATAGCCAAACTGAACGCGCTAAAACAAAAAAAAGAGGCTCTTTATGGCATTCGTCGATTTAAAACAAGCTTTCGACAGTATCAAGCGCCAACTCCTCTGGAAAAAACTGAAAAATTGGGGATGTCCAAATCAACTACTGGCTCCACTAATGGCTCTTTATGCAAATACTAGCATTCATGTACGTTTAAATAGAGAAGGGTATCTAACAGATGAATATCAACTTCAAAGGGCGTGAAACAAGGCTGTCCCCTAGCGGCCCTATTATTTAAACTGTTCATTGCCGATCTCCCAGCTATACTAAGACAAACAAGATGTTTTCCACCAAAAGTAAATGGAAATCAGATAAGCCATATAGTAAATGCTGATGACATAGTACTACTAGATAGTAGGAAAATAGGACTCCAAAGACTGTTATCGTCCTTGCAAGCTTATCTAACAGCAAATCACATGACAATAAATGTAAAGAAGTCGCAAGTCATTGCACTGAGACCAAAAACAAACAACAAGGCTAAAACATTCACGTGGAAAATAAATAATGAAGCGTTGTGCAAGGCAGAAACAATCAGATATCTGGGAATTGTGTTCAGTATCTCGATAAGGGAGTGGACCTGGACAAACGAAGTGATGTCGAGAATGAAAATCTTAGCCCTACAAGGAACAAAATTACACGCGACCTATGGGAAATTTTCATTATTACCATTAATCACCTTCTATGCCCAAAAAGTGGTCCCAATACTATGTTTTGGAAGCGAAACAAGTTGGAATATTAATGCAAGCTTGTCTCAAGTGGAAGGCAAATTCTGGTGCAAAGTTCTCAAACTACTACAACATACCCCAATGGTAAAAATCTGCAATGAGCTTGGACTGAACTCCTTGTATTCAGTAGTTTTATGGAAGTCAATATGTTTGCTCCGTAAAATGAGATTACCACCGAGAGCAAAACAATGTTTTATTTTAAATAACAAGAGTCAAGATCCGTCCGCAGAATTGCTAAACAAATGGGAAGAGAAATTGTTGGCCATTTTAGATGCGGCAGACATAAAAATGGAAATGGTAATGAATACTTCGCAATTGGCAAAAATCAAGTTCAACCCACGGAGCTGGATCATAAATAACAACATGAAAGATGAATTCCCGGTGAATATTGATCCAGGTATGTCTTCAACTAAAGTAGGAGACCCACCGAAGTATCTTCCCAGATTTCCATCACAATACCACAGAAACCCATTCTTAAGACGGCGGCTTAATCTTTACCACACTCGTGAGATCCTGATGAAAAGGAACGATCCAGCGACAACAAGTGCTATCTGTCGCTATTGTCTGATAGAGATCGAATCATTGAAACATCTGATAATTGAATGCCCAAAGATTGCCAATCAGCGTTCACTACATCTGTTGTGCTTTGCGCCAAAGAATGGAAACATGGCTGATGGTGAAGTTATGTTATATCAGGGATTAACACTAACTTGACATGCTCGCTCATCAATTTTGTTGATATGATACTTCCATTGGCAAAGAAAGCTGAGTGAGAACAAGATGTGAAGCGCTAAATTTAAGTAGGGGGAGCTGAAGAAGAAAATCGAGTAAGAAATGCGGGAACATTTTTTTTGGAGTGAAGTGGGATTATGACGACAAGAACAAATAAACTATGGCGGAAAGCCAAAAAGGAGCAATCTGAGGGACACGCTCTTGTTTTGCTGTTTTTCTTGACCACCATTAATGTACCTTTTTTTTGCTTCCCCATTAGGAATTTGAAATGTAATGATGAAACTGTGACAAAAAAAAGTTTGTTTATTTTTCAAACTAAGGTCAATAAAAAAATAAATAAAAAAAATAATGATTTGTATTTATATAGCGCGTATGCCTAAGCATTGTACATAGCACATAGTTACACACATCATCCTCATCCAAACTAAAGTTGGTACTCGTTTATCAACATCTGAAGGATGAAAGGCTAAAATGGCCTTGCCGGGATTCAAACCTAAGACCTGCAGATCACAGAAACGAGAACTAAACCCAACAAGCTTTCTTAAGGGCTGTTGTGAGGCCATGAGCTTGAGCTGCCATGGCGCAGCGCTGCACATAAAGTAGGTCTGTTACTTCACAGGCCTTGCTTCGGTCTGCAGGAATAGGCGGAAAGCTGGCCTCTTTATTTACTTATCTGCATGATGACATCACACGTCAACACACAGTTCACGTGATACCACACTCCTCCCCATTTTTATAACAGCAACATTTTGACTTGCAAAACATATCATAAACAACAGTAAGGCACATTGTCAAAGAACACATAATAGAAAGAAAGCAACAGATCGAGGAAAACACAGTTACACCTGGTTGGGTCCCCTGAGTGTCCACCTTTCAGGTGCTCATGTCATAGTCCTTCAGTCGCACTGGGAGCCCTCACAGCTCCTGGGTGGGGTATTGTCTTCGATTCTCACTTGCTGGGCTTGTGCTGGGCAGTGTCTGCCTCCCTGGGTTATTGGCTCTGCTGTCCTCCCTAGAAAAAGGATCACCTTGGTTGTCATCTTCTGTGTCACTTGCTTCAGAGGGTAGGGAGTTATTGTCCATCCTCTGCCTGTACCTGTCGGTTTGCAGCTGGGGTGGGCCTGAGAGGCTTGTAAAGAAACTGTAGTTCTGTGTCACAAGCCCATGATCGTCTGCTGCTGTTACTTGCGATCCTTGCTAGCGCATTACTTTTAGAGGTGAGGGCTGTTGTGGGAGAGACAATTTTCCTTCTGGGTGGCAAGCCCTCACCAGGACTGTGTTGCCTCTCACTATGTCATGCTCTCGTAGTCCTCGACTGATGTTCTCCTTTTGTATCATGTCTTCCCTCCAGACACACAGCTTTTCATTGTCTATTATTCCTGGACTTCTCTGCACCAAATCGGGTAGAAACGTGCAAGGACACCTCTGAAATCAGGCTTCTGCCGGGGCCACTCTTATCGAGCAGTGTGTGGGTGTTCTATACTGAAGTATAAATTGAAATAAGGATTGTTTCTCGCATGTCTCTTGTCCATGTGCTTTGCAGAAGCATGAGTGTGGGCATAAAGCACTCAGCCACGCCTTTTGCATGCAGCCATACAGGTGTCAATTCTCAGTTTTGCTAGGAATTCTTCTAGGCCCGCACTTTGGAAAGAGGATCCATTGTTCGAGCATGTTGTTTTTGGGAAACGTGGGTTGCAAACATCCTCTCCATCACCGGTATTACTTATTGTAGAGCCAGTGATGGGACAAACTCAACTTCAGGGTACCAGGACCATTGGTCTATCATGACCAGGAAATGCAAGTCTCTTTGTGTTGAGCCAAATTCCATGTGAATGGTTTCCTACAGTTCTTCGCTTCGAGGCATGCACTAAATGGGGGGGGTTCTCTAATATGTGGAGCAGTGACTTGGCACCACTTGCAGGCATGGATGAACTCCTCTACTTTTGAATCAAGCACCGGGAATCAGACTTTGAGCCTAAGGCAGCTTTTCATTTTGGCAGCGCCTTGAAGACCGTGATGGGCGGGGTGATCACCCTGTCAGTTAGTTCAGTAGGGATGACTATGTGGGGTCCTCTCAGGAGAGAGCCATCATCCGTAAATGTTAGTTCACTCCACACTTTCCATAGTTGCTATAGGGTGTTTTTTGCTTCCTGTGTTCTTGAGCCTAAGTCTTCAAGAGCGGAGTTCCCTTGTCCTGACACCATGGTGTCACACAGGATTTGGAAACACTAATCATTTCTTGATGCTGCCTTGAGTTCGACGGCGTCCATTGAGTTGAGAATTGAGCTTTCTATGACAAACCTTAAGTGTTCTTCAGCTGCAGCGACCTGCTGCGGGGGTTCGTGTTTGTCATTTTGGGGTGGCGGGATAGGTAATCTATGGCGTTACTCTGTCCAGGCTCTGTATTTCAGGTCAAAATTGTACTCTTGGAGTGAGAGTAAACATTTTTCTACATGTGGTGGGTGGGGGGGGGGGGTTGTCTGACCTGCCTGTCATAATGTGTAGAAGGGGTCTGTGATCTGTGACCACCTTCACAGGTTTCCCCCTAGATAGATACATGAAATACCAGCATCCCCACAGCACGGCTAGCGCTTCACGCTCAATCTGGGAATACATCTGCTCAATTGGAGAGAGTGCTTGGTTGGCATATACCACAGTGCATGGTGAGCTGTCCTTATTAGTCTGGGTGAGGATGGCTCTAAGTAAAAATGGGTTTGCATCAACGATGACTTCTGTGTCTTTTGGAGGGTTGAGGAATGAGAGGATACACTCTTCTGACAGTGCCTTCTTGATGTTCTCAAATTAGGTTTGCTGCAGGTCTGTCCATCTCCATGCTGTGGATTGCTTTGTGAGATTTCTTAGGGGTTCGGACAGGGTGGCCAGGTTGTTGATAAAGCGGACACAGTAAGTGACCATCCCCAGGAAGCTCCTTATCTCTGATACAGATTTGGGAGGTTTGGCGGATAGTCCTCCTTTCCGGAAGATGAACCTGAAAAATGTGATTTTGTTCTTCAAAAACGTGCAGTTCTGTTACTTCACTGACCCCGCTTCGGTGTGCCGGAAAAGGTGCAAAGATGGCCTCTTTATGTACACATCTGTGTGATGACATCACATGTCATCACGCAGTTCACTTGATGTCACACCGGGCATTTCGTTTTTCAACCATATTACCACTTTCGCCTCTTTGTCAAAAAAAAGACCAAATCTCCTTTCCACCCCACTGTTAGTTGACAGGACACATTTTAGGGGTGCACAGACGCTCCTGGAGGAGCTGCTGCCCCTTTTTGGACACTGCGACAGCCCACATCAGTATAATGGTGCGCACGTGCCGCCTTTGCGTGAGATCATGCCCCGTGTGGTGTTCCTGGTTAGGGCCAGTGAACGAGCACTCTCTGGAGAGAGCCGCACTAACTGCTGGGTGTTTGTGCCCCCCTCTTTTCCATGGGGTGTGTGGTTGTGTGCACAGGACTCTTTACCACATGCACAGAGCACATGGAAGTCCTGTTGCGGCGCTGAGGGTCAGCACGCCATGTGGATCAGTAGCCCAGACACTTCTAATCTGCGCAACCGCACGTGTGTGTCCTGGGCTTCCATCATCACCCATGATGAGAGGACTTGAGTATGGGCCGCCGTGAGGCATCTCTGCGAATAAAGCATGACAGATGCAGTTCTGTTACTTCACTGGCCCCGCTTCGGTGTGCCGGAAAAGGTGCAAAGATGGCCTCTTTATGTACACATCTGTGAGATGACATCACATGTAATCACGCAGTTCACTTGATATCAGACCGGCCATATGGTTTTTCAACCATATTACCACTTTCGCCTCTTTGTCAAAAATAAGACCAAATCTCCTTTCCACTGCACCGTTAGTTGGCAGGATCTTGTAAATAGACTTCTGCCCCATCTTAAGAAGGGGATTTATCAATTTTCCTCAGTTTCCATCTAGAATCAGTGCTTTTATATGTTAAATCTGCCCTGTACAATTACACAGGAGCTCATTCTGTTCCTGGCGTAATGTTAATTGAATGCTTAAAATCCTGCACAGGACTTCAACGCATTCAATTAACAGTGCACCTCATTTTCATTTATTTGTATGCAGAGAGGAGGGGTGGATAGTAAGTTGCAATCCAGCCTCCCCCTTCCTCTTCGCTATATAAACTCCACACATTTAAGCAGCATGTATTTTCATGCCGTTGCAGATTTTGAGGATTCCTTTGGAACTTGCTTGCATTTGACACCACCAAAAAGCAGGTAGACTCCATAGGAATCTATTGAAAGTGTTGCCTGCCATACATACTTGGCAGGTGAAATGTATTCAATTTGCATGGTGGATGTTAGGCAAGATTGTATGCAGTACCCTTTGAGTGCACTACAATAACTTAGAGCTCCTGGCAATAGGGTCCCAACCTTTGGTATAAGTCTGAACTACACAGGTTGGTAGAGTGGTCGAACAGCCAGGCTTATCTCAAGAGGTGTCAATGTGAGCAGTAATGTTGTGACAAAGAGTTTCACAATACAGTTATTCAAATAAACAGTTATATTCAAGGTTACTTGATGAAACAATTATTAATTTATTTCACAGTCAGTTATATAAGCCTTCTTCAGAAAGCAAGAAAAACATGTTACACTCATAATACACTTAAAAACACACTCTTAGTTTCTCTAAATCAGATGACACCCATTGGAGATGTCACACAGACACTTCCTACCCCCTCAGGTGACTTAAATAGCTAGGATACTGTGGACATTGATTCATCACTGGGACATTTAGAGCAATACTGAGTTAGGTAAAAAAGATAGAATAGAGGAATAAAACAAAGGTTAACAAATAACTCATAAACAGGCAAGTACTTTTAAACACCTTCCAAAGCCCAAAGTCAGAGGTAAAGAGGAGTCTTTCAGGGAGCCAGGACAGCCAATTGTCAAGGGGGATTGGAGATCTTCTTTGCAGGTAGGTAAAAAGGCGTTCACAATGTTTGTAAAAAAGATTGTGGAAAATACAACACTTGAAGGCCCCCAAGCTGGGAGGCTTGTGAGGAGCAAAGCTTTAGCAACTCTGCAAGGTAACCAAGACAGGTCTCAACTGAGAGCAAGTGAGAGCAAGTTACGCAACACAACAAAAGGTAAGTTCTCTTAGACTTTACTGTACCTCTTTACTGTACCTGTTGTTCCTGAGCCTCAGTTGTGGGCACAAGAGGGGGGATGTCTGGGGACTCCTGCTCTGCAAGGGGATGGTCAGCGGCAGCAATGGGCAAACTTTAATTCAGCGGTCCTTCAGTGTTTCAGTACCTTGCGTCTGACAGCAAATAGCAACACTGCAGCTCTCGGATACTACTTCAGACTTTCCTTGCATCTGGGAGCCAGCAGTCTCTTGAGGTTGGTCAGGCTTGGTCAGTCCTGCACCAGGGAAGTCCGGAGGATCTTCCTGGCACTCGGGTCTGACTTACAAACAATACACACAATCTGGTGTTCCTCTCCCTGTCTCTTCGTTCCAGCAGCAACTGCATTGGAAACACAACCAGCTCCGAGAGGATGTCCAGACTGGCTTACTTAGGAGTTGATTGGTCCCACCAACTCAAAGGGAAAAGTCGTACTTGCAGGGATTCTCTAGTTGAGGCAAATTTGGAGCTTCAGCACAGCAGCAGGGCTTCACTGGGCAAACTAACAGTCCAGGAGTTGCAGCAGGCATCTCTTCCAAGTTTTTTTTCAGATTTCAGATTCCTTCATCCAGTGGTCGACTCTGCCTTCCAAGCCAAAAAGCCTCACATTGTATGCAGGTTTCTCCCATTCATTCCAGCCTAGCTCCCAATCACACAACAGGGTGTCTGTCCCTGCTGGACAGTCAGCCAGCCAATCACCTTTGGGTGCATTCCTGTAAACAAGGGGATTAAGCACAGGGAGTTTCGGACACCTCCCTCACTTCCTGTCCCTGCCAGACATACCGGTGCCAGAGGCAGGCTTCACTCGGGAATCCTGCCAAATACAAAATGAACAAAGAGACCAAACCTATTTGGCTCGAAGAGTAAATCTCAAGAAGGACCTTCCTGACAAGAAACAGTGAAAAAAGAAGACCGGGGCTATTTTGACAAAATGGGCACCCATGGGTGCCTTACTGTGACCGCGAACGCATCCCGCGGTAAAAACACACAGTGGTAGTAAAAAGTAAATCACCGCCACCAGCCATTAATTGTAGCAAGGGTAATATAAAGATTTTACCTGAGAAACTAGACAAAGGGAATACTAAGTAACCCCTCCAGTACCCTATGGCAAGATAGTGTGTACTGGGTCTAGAAAGTTACAATTTGTAAGTAAAGTCAATTTCACTTCACTGCTCTTGGAAACAGTAGTTTCATCAGAGAAAGTATTTAAACCCATTTTTGGCCAGGTGAGTATAATATGCCAAACGTCACTTGTCGTGTTGCAATGGTTTTCAAATGTGTCCCAGTTTTTTTAAAAATAGGGCAAATTTTGACCTAATGCTAATATCATGCAATGTTCTGTAATATGGCCCCAGAAAGGCATTTGTAACAAAAACAGTCTGATGACAGTGAGTGGGTTTCCGAAATGGCTTTGGTTGGCATGGGACAGGCCTTGAAAGGGGTTGTGAAAACAACATTTTAAAATGGTTCCTTTGATGCTGTGTACTACATACCTGAGTACTAATTAATAGGGTCTTACAGTATACCGACTGCTATAGGGAGTCAAGAATTGTATAAATGAGGAGAATAAGGTTGTTGTAAAGTGCACTTAAGAAACCATGAGGGGGACAACAGAGACACAGGTCTTGGCTCACAAACATTTGTACAGGAGACTCAAGGTATCACTTGGGTGCCTTACCCTAAAACAACCCAACACATTCATGAATTGGAATTACAAATGTTAATGGTGAGCTATGTATGAAGCTATGAGAGTTTTTGGTCCGGGAAGAGTCAGTCACACGTGAAGGAAGTCTATAGAAACTGGACTGACTAAGGCAGCCATTGCATGTGTTAGGCTGTTGCTCCAGAATACACAGAGTTGCTTCTGCACAAGGCAGGCAAAAATAGCAAAATCAAATGGTAAAGCAGTGTGGTATTTAAAGTCTGCATTAATTAAAAAGTATGACTTTTTTAGAGACTAGGAACTATAAAGTGCATTTGGATTTCAAAGGGCTTCCAAGCTGTGCCTGTCCAATGTTGTTACACAGAAAACATGAACCTTTGCCCTAAATCAACACAAAGGTAATTGCTCCTCCAAATAAAATGAGCAAAAAGACAAAGCCAATTAAAAAAAGGCTTTGGCAGAATTGACATTTGAACCCAGCGCTCACGACTGCTGCTCAACCAAAAGCCAGTGAGTGCCCTAACCACCTAACAATCCAACACCATATGCGTGAATCCCAAAGGAGGTTATCTAAGGGTTAACACACACCTAGATGTTAGCATGGTCTCGATCCAATTCTTACACATGGTTGCATATCATTGCACGAATTCTGTCTAGTGTCACACCATGGAGATCAGTGATGACCGAACGATACATTACCAAAAGGGCAATCACTTTGCGAATGGGCCATGTATCATGCCACATGTAATATGTACTTTCATCCATCACAACAAATGTTTCACACTACAACCGCTGAGTGTAATCTCCTGACGCCAAATAAATCTAAGAATGTATCTTCTGAACTAGTTGTTGGCCGTGTCTTTCACGGAACAATTTCACACTCAATTAATACCACTGAATATAATTGCCTGCCTCCAAACAATACATTTTACGTCACAAATGGTGTTTTGTGCCGTCACAAATCTTTGCAAGTAGCGTTTTGCCCTTTTCCGTTCAAACCATCAATAACACTGAATGTAATGTCCTGCCTCAAAATATTGAAATTATTTTCTGTTAAGAAATATTGTGTCTTGCTACACATAGATGGGGCATTCAGTTTAAGTCACTGAGTGTAAAATACTACCTCTTCAAACAATGCTGGCGTTTTGCCTGCACTCCCTGCTCTCTGGCAAGAAATGTGATGTGCATGTGTGTCATGCAAGGTGGTCACTTGGGTTTTCCCCTCCCCTAGTGGTCATACAAACATGGTCCATCATATTACAATTGTATACATCTCACTCAACTAAAATATGTGTGTACCTTCCTCATTTTCAATATTGTAACTGCTCGCACCACGTTCTACTTTTGCTTGCACGACTGATTACGAAGTCCAACAACATGTGGTTTATTTAAACCATTCTATCCTGAACTTCCTCAGTTTCCCTTGCCTGCATAAATGAAGTTACGGAAAGAGCAAAATGGACAGAATCATCCCGTTTTTGGGTGATTCAGAGTTCAGCGGAATGTCTTTGCCCAGGAGTATTTACCAGCCTTTATTTGATGTGCTCTGTGTTGGACCGATAAAGGCACCAAAATACCAAATGTTAATTATGTATTCATTCAACGCTGTGTGCATTCCGGTGTGAAGCGTGTAGATGAACAGGGTAAGGGTTGGTGTGACAGGTTGATACGAGTGTTCCAGTGCTGCTGTCCAAAAACAGTGCTGTGAAAATGTATGCTTTGTAGGATTTTAAAAACTTAGAGGTGTTGCTACATCTGATGTTGGTGATCTGCAAGGTTGTGAATGGAAAAATCCTCCTTTTGATGACAAAATATTGCATTCTGCTTGTGTGAGCTTGCTTTGGTTTCATTTTCGAGTTAAATCAGTTAGTTTGAAGATAATGGGCCTCATTATGAGGTTGCCAGTAAGCGAAAATCGATGCCGGTAAAGGATTACAGGCATCACTTACCGCTGCGGTGCATTCTGACCCTGCAACCCCTATTAGCGGCACCATAAATAACGGAGCATCTAATAGCGGCATGGGCGTGTACATGCTACCCTTCGGGGAGCAAATTCCGGCATGCCGGTAATAGGAGGACATCCCAACCCACGTGGACATGCAAATACCGGCATCGCGATGCCAGTAATCACAGGCTGCACAATGCCGGCCATACAGGCATCGCGGACCACCCACAAACAGCAATCAGGAAACAAGCCAACTGCCACAGATGCACACAATCCCCACAGGTGGAGTCAATGGAGGCTGGGCCAGTATAAAATGAGCACACCCACACACCACACCCCTTCCAAAACCAAAATGCTACCACTAGCTGTTGCAATCATGGCGCTGGAGGACATGCAAATTCTGCTACAACTACAGCAACAACACCAACTACAACAGACAGAACAGAGGAGACACAGGAGGAGAAGGAGGATGAGACAGGCCCAGCAATTACCACCAGCGCAGCCAGCAGTGCCTCGTAGGTAGCCACCAATCCCTCGCACCAGACCCAGCCCATTCAACCTAACCCCTGAGCAGATCCACACCCTCTACCGGTTGGACCGGGTCACCATCACCACCATAGTGGACATGATACACAACGACATTGCCAGCCTCATAGAAATACGCACTGCCATCCCCCTGCTACTAAAGGTGGTGTCTGTGCTACACTTCCTGGCCACAGGCACCTATCAACACACAGTGGGCCAGCTGCATGGCATTTCACAGCCACTATTTTCACGCATGTTGAATCAAGTGCTGGATGCCCTCCTGAAGCATGCAAGCACCCACATATCCCTAACACGGACTGCCCAGGAGATAGCCGACACCAAAGTAGGCTTCCATGCACTGGCAGCATGGCCAATTGTGTTGGTGCCCTCGACTGCACCCATGTGGAATTGGTAGTCCCCCATGCCATAGAGGCGGTGTACCGCAATCACAAGCAATACCACTCCATCAATGTGCAAATGGTATGTGACTCCAGCAAGATCATCACACATTGCTGCGCCCGATTTCTCGGATCAACACATGATGCCATGGTACTGCGCAACTCCACGCTACCCCGTCACATGGAGCAACATGCTGGACCACGTGCCTGACTGCTTGGTGAGTTGCACAACTGGCCCATGGCAGTGCTTTGGGGTACTGATGTGTAGGGATGCATACTCCACCTTGTTGGGAAAGGGGGGGGATGCATACCTCACCTGGTTGGGAAAGGGGGGGCGGGATGCATACTCCACCTGGGTGGCAATTGTCGGTGATTGGAGAATGCATGCAGTGCTAACACTCCAGACCTGAACCTCCCAAACGGAACATGACACATCACTGGCACAAATTTAACAAATAATGCATATTGATGACAACAAGTAAGAGGCACAACCAGGCCACCATGGTGATGGCAAGCAATGCATGACTGTACAGGACTGCAACTGTGCCAATCTGGCTAGTGTGACCATGCATAGTGTAGAATTAACTTCTTGAATGGGAGGCAAAACATTGTCGTACTACCACAGTACATCCGCCTCAGCATGCATGATTACACCCTGCATCATCTATTGAACGCCATCCGGACTACCACACCTTATAACAGTATAGAATGCATCTAGGTGACAATTTATCAGACGTACAGGGGCATGTGCTTGTCCACACCAAATAGCTGCCGCCATGACTGTGCTTCCTGAAGGTGGCAGCTAGAGTGACACACACCTTTTTGTATTTGCTTGCAGGTGATGGAGGATATCACTTGAGGCCGTGGCAACTTACCCCTGTGCGGAACCCGCAGAACAGCCATGAAGAGGAGTACAATCGTATGCACAGCAGCACCCGTGTTGTGAATGAGCAGACCTTTGGCCTGTTGAAGGCGCATTTCCGCTACCTAAGCAGGTCTGGTGGGGCACTCCTATATAGGCCTGAGAAGGTGGCAAAGATCACCATGGCCTGTGTCATGCTGCACAACATGTGGGTCCGGAGAAATGTACCACTGCCACCTCATGCATGCCCCGGGTGAGGATGATCAGGATGGAGACGGAGGTGAAGTAGCCCCCCTGCTAGTACGTGATGCACGGGATGGCAATGCTGTATGCCAAGCTCTAATTCACGAATACTTCTGAACCAAAGGGACTATGATAGACATGTGTCAGTGACACACTGGCTCCATGTGGCCATGCACACTTGGATTGTTGGGAGTTGGCCACTGAAAACCATCACACATTAAATGGATATGCACAAAATGAACAATGTCCAGGCATTGAATTTTTTGGCACACAAGGGGTGTATTTTTTCAAACAGGGAAAATGTGAACACTCCCTCCCAACCCCCAGTGAACTTCCCAACCCACCCTACAAACCCGAAAACACCCCAGTGCACTCCCCAACCCACCCTGCAAACCCTGCAACCCCCAGTGAACTCCCCAACCCACCCTACAAACCCCAAATGTCCCCAAGTGTCCTCCAAGAAATGGTTCCCTTCAACCACAACCATGTGTCCCACTCCCATTGTCTGGGCACTCTACTTCCTGGCCTTTTTGTTGTCCGGGGGTGGCATCTCAGAGTGCCGTGAACTCCTCTGGGTCATCCGCACAGGGCTTGCGCGGACAGAGGATGCAGGTGTTGTAGCAGTGGATGTGTCTGAGGCAGTTTCCACGCCTGCTCCAAGTCGTGGCCGCTGCATATGGAGCAGGATGGAGGTTAGGACTTGGGTGACTGCCCACAGACAGTCCCTCATGAGGACAGCCGACGCATTTACGGCAGAAGTGTTCGCAGCAATGGCCGCTGTGGTCTCCCCAATGGCAGTTGTGGTCCCCTTAATAGCAGTAGCAATGGCCTTCCTAGTGTCCTTCCCATCGGCAATATACTGCCGCAGGAGGTCGAGCTTTGACTCCTGTCATGCCTCCACCCTCGACAGGCGTGCCTCCAAGGTGTTGGTGGGAGCTGGAGTGGTGGTAGCTGGAGTGGTGGTAGCTGGAGTGGTGGATGGTGCATGCACAGGGCCGGCATCCTGGGTGCTGTCCTCCTCGAAGAGGCACACGTCCGATTTCCTGAGGTTGGGATCGTCACTGCTGTAGGCCTCCATATGGGGTTGGGGGGTGGGCAGAGGGCCTGGGGTGGGTGTAGTAGACACAACTGTGACACCCTCGGGGGCCACATTGGCATCCACAACATCCGTGGTGGTTGGTGGGCAAGAAGGGACACCCGTCCATCTGTTGTGGGTGTGTGCTGCTGGTCCTTATGTGTGTGGGCCACACTGGCAGCAGGTGTTGTTTGCTGGCTTTCCACCCGGTCAGGCACACTGCCTGTGGGTCATTCCTATTTATCTGGCTGGGGGGTGGTGGTGGCGGTGGCCCTTGGCCTATGACGTGATGTAGATTCCCTTGCGCTCGGCTCCTGACTGGCATCTTCCTCATCGGTGCTTGGGGGTTAGAAGAGATGCAGGTCATCAGTGATGGTGTCACATGCCAGCAACATACTATAGTGCTGTTCAATATTCATACATTCATGCATCCATGTCTTACATGTGTGTGTACAGGTGTGTGGCACTTGGTGTTCTGAGGGGGCATATTGTCAACCAATGCATGGCAGGTGGCATGCCGTTGATATGGGGGTTGTGTGTTGGGTTACATGGGCACGGTCCTGGTATGTTCCAGAAAAATGACATCAATGTCAGCCTTGGCTCACATGTGAGTTTTCAGTAGATCTAATGGTGTGATGTATTAACTGTGAGACTCATATGCCTTGTAGGTGCCTATGCCTTAAATGTGTGTGTCATATATGCCTGTGACATAGGAGAGTATGTCATCAGAGGAGATGTCATAGGAATGTGCTATAGGAGTGTGTGCTGCTGGATCAAGTGTTGTAGGAGTGTGCATAGTTTGTGTGATGTGTGAAACTCATATGCCTATTTATACAGTACCTTGAAGGTGTTCATTCCTTACATCTACTGAAAACCGGCATCAAAGACAGCCCTTACTTTCATGTGCGTTTTCAGGAGATGTAATGGTATAATGTATGAACTGTGAGACTCATACGCTTTGTAGGTGGCCATGCCATAAATGCTAGTCATAGATGTGCATTTCATAAGAGCATATGTCATCAGAGCATGTGTCATAGGAGTGTACCATCAGAGCGTGTGTTGTTGGAAAGTGTGTTTTAGGAGTGTGCGTAGTAACAGCATGTGTCACTGGAGAGTCTGTCTTAGAAGCATGTGCCACAACAATATCTGCTTTAAGACTGTGCCATAGGAATGTGTGTCACAGGTACCTGTATCAAAGTTGTGCGTGTCGTAGGAGTGCATATCATAGGTATGCATGCGTTAAGAGCATGTACTGTAACAGCATGTGTCTTAATACCGTGTGTCATAAGACTGTGTGTCATTAAGCATGCATCATAGGAGTGTTTGTCGAAGAGGGTGTGTCATTGGACTGTGATTTAGGACTGTTTGTTGTAGGTGTTCTTGCCATAGGTGCCTGTATCATAGGTGCACATGTTGTAGGTGCTTGTGTTATTTGAACATGTATCATAGGAGCTTATGTCATAACTGTGTGTGCCATAAGAGTGTGTGTCAAAGGAGCATGTGAATGTGCATCATAGGGGCTTGTCGAGGTATGTGTGTCTTAGATGCATGTACTTTAGATGCATGTGTCATAGATTTGTGTGTTGTAAGAGCTTGTGTTGTAAGAGTGTGTTAGGCAGAATTACATGCAGTACCCTTTGGGAACACTACATACAATTAAGACTACAGGTGTATGCACAAGCTCACCTTTGGTTCAAGCCTGTACCACACAGTTAAGTGGTAGCAGTGGCTGAGCAGCCAGACTTATCTCAAGAGGGATGTGAGCAGTACAAGATGTTACACAAAGGACTTGCAATCACAGTAGTTCAAACACACACTATTCAAGGTTTCTTGGTAAAAGAATGTACATTTATTTACAGTCAGTTGGAAAACATTCCACTAGTAAGAAGCAGCTCAATATCACACTATAAATATATTTCTTTATTTTTATTTGTAAAGAGCACTGCAGCCCACAGGCATCGAGGTGCTATGAGACAACATAAGAAGGCTTGATTCAAGGTTACACAAATGCGACCTCAAGAGAGGATGCTTGGTACAGATAGTTTTGTTGCAGATACAATTTATTGAACAGCAGCAGATAAGCATACATGCATGTGTACAAAATGAGGGCAGATGGCAGACGTACAATGTCAGACAAAGAGCCTGGTTTTGATAGCTTTCCTGAAGAATGCATTGTAGTCAATCTTCCTAATGAAGGGGGGGGGGTTCCAATGGGTGGCTGCATACACTACAGTACACAACCAATACGGTGTTAAGTGCACCAACTTTACCACCATGGTGTAAACTCCGTTTACACCATGGTGGATGGCGGATTTACCGCCCCATTCCAAGGTGAGTGGGGCGGTAAATCCCCATTTCCCATTTTCCCTTCCCCATTCCCATTTTTGCCCCATAGGGCATAATGGGAGTGGGGAAGGCGCTAATTACGCCGCCATAAATTACGGCGGTGTAATTAGCACCATGGCAGGTTAGCGCCATGGATTTTAACGCCTGCTAAAAGCAGGCGTTAAAATCAGAATCAGGCGTTAAGGGTTAACGGTGGCGTTAACCCTTAACGCCTGAGGTGTAATGAGGCCCAATACTTTTATAGGCATGGAAAATAGTTTCAGTTCACTACAACAGGCAGTTCAATTCAATAGGCCTGGGCCAAAGTCAATGGTTCAGTGTCTTGGAAAGGATAGCACAGTTCTAGTAGGAAACGGTTAAGTGTTCATAGAAGTAGTTTGTCAGAAAAGGAGTTATATCGGATTAGGAGCAAACAAGACTCCAAAGTTGGGAAAGTTTCACAAACTTTCACCGCGGCAGAAAGGATTTCCAAACCACATTTGCACAGTACCTTAAGTATGAAGAAAAGCCATAGCTGAGGCAGTTGTTCCTGGCATTTCCTGCAGATTTCGCTGTTCCTGAGCTTCAGTCATGGGGACAAGAAGGAGGATGTCGGGAGGTACCTGCACTGCCCAGGGAAGAGGCCACAAGCTTGGCTAAGCGTTGGTTTTAATGTGTGAGTGCCTTAAAGTCCAACAACTGGTATCCTTCTCACTGGTTATCCAGTTTTCAACAGCACTCTGATGAAAATGCGACCAGAATGAAGACAGTGTCCAGGTGGCCTACAAGTTGGTTGTTCCCACCCGCTCAAGGGAAGAATGCGTCCTTGAAGGATCTTCTCTGTCGATGGAGTTTCAGGCAATTCAGACCTGCAGCAGGGCTTCACCGGGCAAACCAATGGTCCAGGAGTTGCAGCAGTCGTCTTCCTTCAGCTCGTGTTCGGTTCTTTCATTCCAGTGGTCGACTTTGCCTTCCAAGTCCCAGAGACCTGCTTTTAAACAGTTTCCTCCCATTCATTCCAGCCTAGCTGTCACTCACCCAGCAGGGTGGCTGTCCCTGCCGGACAGTCAGCTAGCCAATCATACCAGAGTGCATCCAGGTCTCCTAGGAGTCTAAGCACAGGGAGTTTTCGGGCACCTCCTTCACATCCTGTCCACCCCAGACTCTCAGGCGCCAGAGGAGGGCTTCAGCACTGAAGCCCGCCAAAGCGCATTGAAAAAAGGGACCAAACCTGGTTTGGCACGCAGAGTTAAACACAAGAGGGACCCTTTCCTAAAAGAAACAGCAAAAAAACATGACTGGAGTCTCGTTTTACAGAGGGGACATGGGCGCCATATTGAAAAACATGGCTTGCCCGATTTTTAGCTACCGGTGTTCGTGGTCGGGAAATATCATGGTACTTTGTACTAAAACCACTGCTACCAGCCATTTAAAGAGGAAAGGGTCACATTTGACTGTTACATGAGTGTTTAGACACATGGGATGCTAGACAACCCCTCCAGCACTCTATAGGAAGATAGTGTGTGCTGGGTCAATGAATTTAAAAATACTAGCAAAGTCAATTTAATTTTACATGCTCTGGGAGATGGTAGTCAGTCCCAGAGAAGGTATTTAAACCATGGGCAGTCTGAAAGACACCCCTCTGCCACTGCACTGAAGGTGCTGTGTGACACACAAGAAAAAGATGATGCCTATGGAGTTGTCTAAAGCTCCATATTCAAAGAACACAAAAGTAAAACACACATCAAAATACATGAAAGAGTGGAAAAAAAGGCTCAAACTCTTTCCAGGTAAATATTTTAATCCTAGAAATCCAGCAAAATTGCTGGGGGTCTCAAAAGGTAAGGGAAATTAGCACATTCTAGAGAATTCTCCCTAACACTCGTCCCCCCCAGACTAAGAGGCAGGAGGATTTAATCCACGCCTGGCTGAATCTCCTTACTCCAGTCGGTCAAACATCCTGGAGAGACCATCAGCATTTTGGTGGTGACACCCAGACCTGTGTTCAATGGTCAAATCAAACCCTTGCAGACTGATTGACCATCTCAGTAGTTTAGGGTTTTCCCCTTTCATTTGCCTCAACCATTTCAAGGGCTGGTGGTCAGTCTGAATCACAAAAGTAGATCCATACAAGTATGGTCTAAACTTCTTCAGTGACCACACAATAGCAAAACGTTCTCTTTCAATGGATGCCCACCTTGTTTCAGGTTCCTTCAACTTCCTGCTGATGAAGCAAATGGAGTGCTCCCTACCTTTCTCATCCAGCTGACTCAGAACTGCACCTACACCTGTATTGGAAGCATCTGTTTGCACAATGAAGGTTTGGCTGTAGTCAGGAGCTCTTAAGATTGGAGTTTGACAAAAGGCTGTCTTAAGTCCTTCAAATGATTGTGTGCACTCCTCATTCCACCTGACCTTTTTAGGAAATATGGGTGAGGAGATCACATTCAAGGGAGAAGCTATGGTCCCATAGTTCTCTATGAAGTTCCTATAGTAACCAGTGAGGCCTAGGAAGGCTCTCACTTGGGTTTGAGTAGTAGGGGTGGCCCAATTTTGTACAGCTTGTACCTTGCTAGGCAATGGCCGGATTTCACCTCCTCCTACCTCATGTCCAAGGTAGACCACTTTACTCTGACCAATTTGACACTTACTCGCCTTTATGGTCAGATGGGCTTTCTCAAAAGCCTGCAAAACATATCCTAAGTGGTCAACATGTTCTTTCCAAGTAGGGCTGAACACTGCAATGTCATCCAAGTATGCCATGCAGATGTCCTCCATCCCATACAGAACTTGATTAACCATCGTTTGGAATGTTGCAGGTGCATTCTTTAGTCCAAAAGGCATTACCTTAAACTGGTAGAGGCCTGCTGGGGTTGAGAATGCAGTTTTCTCCTTGGCATGGTCTGTCAGTGTTATATGCCAATAGCCTGAAGTGAGATCAAATTTACCGAGGTACTTGGCTGAACCAAGTTTGTCCACCAGTTCATCTGTCTTTGGTAAAGGATGGGCATCAGTCTTTGTGACTGCAGTGACTGCATTAAGAGCTCTATAGTCCACACAGAATCTCAACTCATTGGATCCTGACTTTGGCACTAGTATAACTGGACTAGACCATGGACTTGTAGATGGCTCCATTACCCCGAGATCAAGCATCTTGTTGATCTCTTCCTTTATGTGGGTTCTGACATGATCTGACATCCTGTAAACTCGGCTTTTGACAGGTAAATAGTCACAAGTGAGAATATCATGTTGGCCCCAAGGGGTTAAGCCTGGTGATAGTGAAAACAGGGAGGCAAACTGATTTATCAGAAACCTGCACTGCTCCTGTTGTTCCAGTGTCAGATTAGAAAAGAGATTGACTCCTTCTATCTTCTCATCTAAGGGCTGTCCTCTGAGCAGGTCAGGTAGAGGTTCACTCTCCTCCCCCTCTTGAGCTGAAGCTAGAAGCATAGCTTCTACTTCTGGTCTTGAGACATAAGCTTTTAGACAGTTTGTGTGAAAAACTCTTGGAGCCTCCTTAGGATTGCCTAACAGACCTCTCCAAGTTTGTCCACACCTTTAAGGGTCCAATACACTTGTCCTGTAAGGCCCTCTGCCTTTTAGGTACCATAACTTTGAACACACTGGTCTTGAGTAAACTCAACCATGTTGGCCTTCTGGTCATGCCAATGCTTCACCAGAGCCTGGTCTGCTTTCAAGTTATCTGATGCTTCTGCCATCATGTGTGACATTCTCCTCCGGGCCCTATCACATAGTCAGTGACTCTCACTGGCTTGGGGGAAGGAGCACTCCCCAACCCCTCCTTAATTAGGGCCAAGGGACCTCTAACTGGATGGTCATAGAGAAGCTCAAAGGGACTAAATTCAACTCCCTCCTGAGGGACTTCTCTATAAGTGAATAAAAGGCATGACAGTAGAAGATCCCACTTTCTTCTAAGGGGTTCTTCTAAAGCACTTATCATGCTCTTCATTGTATGGTTAAACCTCTCTACCAATCCATTTGTTTGTGGAGGGTAGGCAGTTGAGAACTTGTAAGTCACTCCACAGTTCTTCCATATGGCCTGCAGGTAATGGTCAATATATCAATGAGACAAAGCTTGAAACACAGGTCACGCTATACAGAAGGTAAGATGAAGAATAGAAACCTTCTAGAAACATCAAATGCATTTGAATCAAAAGTGAAACATTAAAAAGATATTAAATATACCAGTTAATCAAAAGTTCATACATAATATAAACACATAAAACATAGGATTCCAGTCAAAATAATTGGTCACATCAAAGTGTGGATACACTTAACACAATTTAGACAGTGTAACCATTTTGAATTGTTGTCTGATAAAACAAGTTATATCCCTGTACAAATCCAGAGAATTATTTCGAAATGTTTCGGTTCATGGGGCATTACTCAGAGAACATTCATCAGGAGAGATGTTAAAATCACGAAAATCCCAATAAAACAATTGTGTCCACTTTGTAGAGTGTGGGTGGATACGTGCAACCTGTGGGTTAGGAGACAAGTGACAAAAGGTAATCTCAAAAGTAGCTATTTTGTATTGTCATAGTCACTAAAAAGTGAACTTGGGGACCACCGAAAAATGGTGCTCGTGGGGGCTTGCAAATTTAGTCGTTCAAGTCGTCGTAGGCTGGTAAGTAGCTCCTACTCAGTATCTAATACAAGAAAGGCGCTCATTATAGCTTTTCAGATAAGCAAGAAAACATTACTCAACAAAACTAAAACTAAAAGGTACAGAACGAAGTAATAATCATCAGAATCAGAAAGAGAACATAGGGAGAAGCTGTTATGCTCACCTTCTGGACAATCCTGCCACTCAAAAAATTAGGAAGAGTGGGGAAGGACTCAGCTGGTGCAATACAGCTGCCCCGAGATCAGATGTACTAATTTTCATCAAATAATATGGTATAAAGAACACCATCTATCACCGTGAAGGCTCCTAGAATCGAATGAAAAACAAGCGGAACCCATCTCAGTGCAAATGCAGGGTGTCCCTAGTAGAGAGCACAAGTGCAAAAAACAGTAGCATGTGGGCAGTCACCTGGGAGCCTAAACATAAAAGGTTCCATGTTCCCCGAATTGAATTTAAATTTAAATGAATGATAGCATTAGAAAAGGGCTTTGTATGGGATGCCATAAACAAAGTTAATACAATGAAGTTACCTAGTGCAATGTCTACACTAGATAAACAGACAAAGGTGGCCCACCCTGAGCAGGAAGAGAACCATGCAGGCTAAGCTAAATAACAATATGCACCGACATCAAAGCTGAAAGGACGCACCTGCATCCATAAAGAAGGGTGCAACTGGTGTATATGAATATTGAATTCAGGAGTTCATCAAAGTACGAGCACGCTAGTAAACCGGAGTAGCCATCTGAAGCGAGAGAGATAAGATGTCCACAACATGGTAAATCGGAGGGTGCAGGAATAGATATTTGCCACAGGTTTGTTAAGAAAAATATGCTCATAACCTCACGCTGTAAAAAATAAATACATAAAGCTTACTGATCGTGCCTAAATCATGCGAATTCTATTCTCGCCACCCACTGCATCAGCTACACACGGACCTCACAGTCGTCCTAATTCGGCCAAACGCGAGTCGTACAAGTTAGTGTATACTCATAGTCATGGGAACAGTGCTAAGGCGCCTCTCTGGAAAAACAAGCTGAATTAGTAGCTGTTAGACGTACGCCATCTCGTAATGGACTCACTCACAATTGTAACAAGTGCCCAAATAACAACATGGGCAATCACACGGTGCTATTAAAGAAATTCAGCAACTACACTGTAAATAGGTGTGAAAAGCAGTGAAAAGCGGCAACCATAAGGAAAAATAGTCCGTTAATTAAACAGTCCTTCTAGACTCCTTAACCCTAGCATGAGGAAAACATGACACAAAAAAAGAAATCATGCCTCCTAATGTGGAATAAAGTGTGAAACACTATTGCTGAACAGGTATTACTGCCTTCCTAATCATGGGGCAGGGAGGCAATCTCAATCTCAAACGATAACTTAACCTGCATGTATCATAAAATAGAATAGACATGGTGGCTCCAGCAATTGGGAAATTAGTACACCACAAATCAGCATTAACACCCCTGGTCACAAGTTGCTGTTAAACAAAAACATTCAGCTTGCAGTTAGAGTTCAGGTTAGGTGCATAACAAGGATACATAAATATGTCTTACAGAAGGATCGAATCGTCTAGTAAGCGGAGGTCAGGATAAATCCACAAAAACATAAGATCTTTGTATGGCAATATGTGATTGCATTGACATCAGATGTAATCATGCGATTAACCTACTAAACGTGAATTGGGATCCACAAACATTTGTAGACTTTTTTGTGAATTTTGTAGTTGGTACTCTTACAAAGTGCGATCCCCAGAAAGAATCCATTTTTTGGACAAACAATTTTTCAATATGGTTTGATTCTTAATTTTGTATGTATCTGATTCTTCATGTATTCATTTCATACATTTAATTCTTTGAATTATCCATATTGCTTATTTTCAGTATGAGCTTCCATGTAGTCATTACATGCACATATATACAGTTCCAAGCTGCAAATTGTTATCAAATCACTGATCTCCCAACACGTGTTTCCCCACAGCTTTAGCTGTGATTCCTCAGGAGAGATTCTGTACCAAAAGAAAAAAAGGGAAAAAATCTATCTGATTTGTTTCCTTATATAATTGTTAACATAAAAATAAAGCCACACATATTTGTTCGAAGAAAAAGGACCTTTTTTTCATTTTGTAATTGATGTGACCACTCACCCTTAATGTTATTTTCTTTATCTTGGGTGTCGGTAAGGTTGTGCTAATCATTCGCTTTTTGCAGTTTTTCTGAATGGTTAAATCTATGGAAAAAAGTGCATGTGATGATTGTCTATTTTGCTAAAACCTTTACTTTCTATGACTAACTGTAGACATGGGTATTGGTGTTTTTAGTCAAATCAGAGAAGGCTTGATGCCATATACTCTCAGAATTATGTATTGGCTATCCATTGTGTACAATTCTATATAATTTGTTAGCTTGAATCGCTATGTTGAGCAAAAGAAAACGGAAAAAGTGGGTCAAAAAAGTGTTCACTTAGTTATCAATTGTTTCCTGATCTGAACTAGTTGTTGGCTCAAATAGCATTGAAATAAGCAAGAGCGAAAAAAAAAAAAAAAAAGGTTTAAATTGGCTTAGTGAATAACCACAGGATTTAGATTGGGAAAAAGGAGAAAAGGGGAAGAAAAAAAAAGAAGGAAGGTTTGAAATTTTACCTTTTAATGGTTATGAGTCCATTTCACAAATCAAGTGTAATTGACTTGATGTGCTCTCGATCCAAGATGGATCCTGCCATTTTGTTTTTTACTTTTAAAGGCCCGCTATGCTTTGAGCATAATGACCTCATCGCGTTACCGCAATGACGTCATACATGCAAATGCGTGCGCCGAACATTTTGATGTGGCGAATCTCCAATTTGTTTATGTTTATACTTTTGAAGTACAAAGGCGTTCAGATCATCTTTTTTAAATGCTGTTATATACTAGGCGTTGTGTCTATATTGAGGCGAGCTCAGGCATGCCAATAATTAGTCACTTATTTGTTAAGCCTTACTGCTATTCACAAATTTGTCCTTTACATGTATTTTTGTATTACTAATTCCATGTTTTGTTTGCGTGGACATGTGACTTACTATAGCAGAAAAAAAGATATTTGTGAGTCCTAATACGTTAATCAATTTTGTTAAACATAGTATCTTGATATTAGGTATTCACAAAAATAAAGGGTAAAAAATAAAGTGTAAAAATACTTACTGGATTTGAATTTGCACATTTCAAACTTTGTTAAAACATATTGGGCCTCATTACGACTCAGGCGGTAAGGGTTTTACGACGGCGTAAACAGCGCCGACCCTTACCGCCTGAGTACGAGGTCCCTTAGCCCCATGGCGGATTTAAAACCTGCTTTTAGCAGGTGTTAAAATCCATGGCGCTAAGGGACCATGGAGTTAATTACGCCACCGTAATTTACGGTGGCGTAATTAACGCCTTCCCCACTCCCATTATGCCCTATGGGGCAAAAATGGGAATGGGGAAGGGTAAATGGGGATTGGGGACCTACCGCCCCGCCAAGGTCGGAATGGGGCGGTAAGTCCGCCAACCACCATGGCGTAAACGTAGTTTACGCCATGGTGGTAAAGTCACGGCCCAGGCGGTAACTTACCGCCTGGGTCGTAATGAGGCCCATTGAATTTGAATTTACACATTTCAGACATCAATGGACATCTTAAAACATTTTCTTAAAACCAATAGGCCATCTCAGGTTCTGTGTTCAAACCAGTATGGCATGTGTCCAGAATACAGATCCATTTTGATTCTCTTCTTCATAGTATGAGTTCTCTGTCTCCTCCTCTTTCCGGTTGTTCAATTTTTTCTATGCCAAAGAATGTAATGTCCTTGATGTCTAATTAGCTATGCTCTTGAGTAAAATGAGTAGCCATGGCATATCTGGCATCTCCATTTTTGATTTCTCTCAGGTGTTCCATAATAGGTATTTTTAGTTCTCTAATAGTGCTGCCAATATATTTCTTGCCGCATATGCATTGTATTGCATAGATCACATATTTGCTCTGCAATTGATGAATTATTTCATATCTTGCATTTTCCCGGTTGGCAATTTAATTCTTTTTGGTACCATTGAGCATCTGATTACAAACAATACATTTTCCACATTTGTACAATCCTGTTGGTGCCGGCACTTTCAAAAAACTACTAAGATCACTTTTAGCTAAATTCTTCAGGTGACTTGGATTTAGATTTTGCTTTAGAGTGGGTGCTTTTCTGAAAACCATTGTTGGTTTCTCCCCTTTATCTATGTATTCAATGTTTCATCTGTTTGCAGGATGTTCCAATGTCTACTCAATATTTTCTTCATGATACTTGCTTCACTACTGAATGTTGTAATGAAGTGTGCTTTTCCATTTTTATTCCCAATCTTCTGTTTGTCAGTCAATAGGCTTGCTCTTGATATCTTTGCTGCTCTTCTTATGGCATGGTTTAGAGAATCATCATTGTAGCCTCTCTGTATGCAATTTTCTTTTAAATCTGCTACATGCGTTTGATATTTAGTGTCCAGACTACAATTCCATTTGACTCTGAGTATTTCACCATACGGGATATTACTTATGGTATGTTTCACATGATTACTTTGTGCATGCAATTTGTTGTTGACTGCTGTTGGTTTGATGTAGAGATTCGTAAGTATCTTGTCCCGTCTGTGTAGAGTTGTAGGTCTAGAAATTCTATTGCTTCCAAGCTGACTTTTTCTGTGAATTTGATGTTATACATATTATTATTAATATGAGCAATGTATTCTTTTAGGCTTGGTTTGTTCCAATTCCATATCATAAGTACATCATCGATGTAACGGCCCCAATATACGATTTTGTTCTCAGTGAATGCCTGGTGTTGCCATGTGTGGTTAAGTTCAAAATGGCCCATGAATAGATTTGCATAGCTGGGAGCATATTTGGTTCCCATGGCCGTGCCCTGCTCTTGTTTATAAATTGTATTGTTGAACATGAAAATATTATTTGACAAAACAAAGTTCAACATCTCTAGAATCATGTTATTTTTCCTGAGGAATGAAATATATCTTGTTTTAAGAAAGAATTCTGTTGTTTCCTGTCCCTTGATGTGTTGGATACTGGTGTATAATGACACAAATAGGGTCACAAATAGGAAATCTGTCTCCCATGGAATAAATTACATCTGTTGAATAACATGTTTTGTGTCCCGTAAATATGAGGCTAGTCCTGTTGTAAGAGGTTGTAAATGTAAATCAATATACTGCGAAATCCTTTCCTTTAGGGAACCTATCCCATTTATGATGGGTCTACACGGTGGAAATTTCTTGTAACTTTTGTGTGTTTTTGGAAGAAAATATATGATGGATATCACTGGTTTAGATATGTCCATATAGTTAGTTTCTTCTTCTGTTAGTAATCCTATCTCCTCCCAGCTTTTGACCATTCGGTGCCATTGTCCTTGTAGAGTCTTGATCAGATTATTTTTCAGCACAGAATAACATTTGGTGTCCTTAAGTTGTTTAGTACCTTCTGCAATGTAGCCTGCTCTCTGCATGAGTACTGTGTTCCCTCCTTTGTCTGCTGATTTCACAACAATATTTTGATTTTTGGAAAGACGATTGATTGCTTTTATTTCTGCTTTCATCAGATTGTATTTCAGATTGAATTTTTAATTCTCTAAACACTTATTTCTTAATTCATTGCTCACTGCTTTGTGGAAAAGGTCTATGGCTGCTCACTGCTTTGTGGAAAAGGTCTATGGTGTTATTTTCCATCAGGGTCGGTATGAATTTAGATTTGGGTTTCAGGTAAGTTTCCTCTGTTTGGAAGGTATCAATGTTTTGTTCTTCCATGTATTTGTCTAAAGAAAATTCTGCCTCCATTAGATTCATGAGGTTAACTGATCCTTCTGCTAGTTCCACAGTGAGGGCTGAGATGTCTTTGTTGATATTATATTCCTTAAGTTTCATCTGAGTTTCTGCAAAATATTTTTTTAGTTTCAATTTTCTGCAAAAATTTGAAGAGGTCTACTTGTGTCTGAAAATAGTCTGCTTTATTTGTAGGACTGAAGTTTAATCCTCTGTTAAGTGTTGTTGTTAATGTTTCATCCACATCATATTTGGATAAATTCAGGACTAGGTTTACTGGTTTACTGTGATTTCCCTGTTTTTGGATCTTGTTTGCACTCCTCTTTGTCCAATACCTTTTTTGGTTTGATCCTCCTCTCTACCCCCTCTTAGTTTTGTGAAACTGGTTGTAGTACTTCTGTCGGTATTTTGATTTTGGATTGTTTTGGAGATAGTTGTTAGTTGAGTGTATGATCGATTTATTTGTTTGTGTCTCCAGAATTCCTTTAAAAAAGAGAGGTCTTTAGGATCTGTGGATGTGCTTGTTTTGGTACTGCTTTCTTTTCCCGATTCACTGTTAATTTCTGTGTCTGATGATTGTGTTGAGGCATCAGCATTAGTTGTTGTGCTCACTTTAGGTTTATATTTTGGATTACCTTTAGTATCATATTTCCGCTCATAGGTATAAACTCTTCCAATTTTGTAATCTATTTCATCCCTTATGAATGGTTTCTGTTTCTTGACCTTTATTTCTTCTGTGAATTTATTTAGATAGTCATCTAATATCTGATCATTTTTTAACGTCAGCTCTGGGAGGTTTAGTTTTTCAATTGTTGCTTTAAATTCATTTATTTCCTTTAATGTTTTTTCGTGTACAAGTGCTGCCTGATTGATGTTCATGATCATCATTTCTTTGGAGGTTTGTGACAATAAGTCATCCCAGTCTTGTAATGCTTCTGTGTCCTCTTCTTCAAAAGATGGGAAAATACATATCCGTAATCCACGGGGTACTCTGCCCACCTCCATATACATCTTCATTGTTTTAATCTCCCACCATTTGGTTAGTTCTTTCTTAGACACCGCTTCCAATCTCTCAAAGAGATTCCTTAATGAAGTAGATGTTTGAGATGATGTTGCTTCCCCTACTGTTTGTCTATGTCTCAAAAAGAACTCCTCCGCTTCTGCGTCTCTTTTATCAAATATATCCGTCATTTCTAGATGGTGCACAGATTCTGCTTCGGTTTAAGCCTCTGATTAGTATTAGAAAAACAGGTTCTTCAGCCTCTATCAGCTTTTATTCCCCTCCTAGAGCGAATCTTTTGTGCTTGTCAGGGTATCAGGGTCTGCACAAAGAGTGCCTATATTGTGGCTGAGACAATATCAGACCTAATTTGTGAAGTGTGTAGTTGGTACTCTTACAAAGTGTGATCCCCAGAAAGAATCAATTTTTTGAACAATCAATTTTTCAATATGGTTTGATTTATTAATTTTGTATGTATCTGACCCTTCATGTATTCATTTCATATATTTAATTCTTTGCATTATCCATATTGCTTATTTTCAGTATGAGCTTCCATGTATTCATTACATGCACATATATACAGTTCCAAGCTGCAAATTGTTATCCAATCACTGATCTCCCAACATGTGTTTCCCCACAGCTTTAGCTGTGGTTCCTCAGGAGAGATTCTGTACCAAAAGAAAAAGGGGACAAAAATCTATCTGATTTGTTTCCTTATATAATTGTTAACATAAAAATAAAGCCACACATATTTGTTCGAAGAAAAAGGACCTTTTTTTCATTTTGTAATCGATGTGACCACTCACCTTTAATGTTATTTTCTTGATCTTGGGTGTCGGTAAGGTTGTGCTAATCATTCACGTTTGCAGTTTTTCTGAATGGTTAAATCTATGGAAAAAAGTGCATGTGATGATTGTCTATTTCGCTAAAACCTTTATTTTTTTATGACTAACTGTAGACATGGGTATTGGTGTTTTTAATCAGATCAGAGAAGGCTTGATGCCATATACTCTCAGAATTATGTATTGGCTATCCCATGTGTATAATTCTATATAATTTTTAGCTTGAATCGCTATGTTGGGCAAAAGAAAACGGAAAAGGTGAGTCAAAAAAGTGTTCACTTAGTTATCAATTGTTTTCTGATCTGAGCTAGTTGTTGGCTAAAATAGCATTGAAATAAGAAAGAGCGAAAAAAAAAATAAAGGTTTAAATTGGCTTAGTGAATAATCACAGTGTCTAGATGGGGAAAAAGGAGAAATTGCTTACTGCTATTCACATATTTGTCCTTTACATGTATTTTTGTATTACTAATTCCATGTTTTGTTTGCGTGGACATGTGACCAAATCTAGCAAAAAAAAAGATATTTGTGAGTCCTAATACGTGAATCTATTTTGTTAAACCTAATATCTTGATATTAGGTATTCACAAAAATAAAGGGTAAAAAATACCTATTGGATTTGAATTTTCACATTTCAAACTTTGTTAAAACATATTGAATTTGAATTTACACATTTCAGACATCAATGGATATCTTAAAACATGTCCTTAAAGCCAATAGGCCATCTCAGGTTCTGTGTTCAAACCAGTATGGCATGTGTCCAGAATAAAGATCCATTTTGATTCTCATCTTCGTAGTATAAGTTCTCTGTCTCCTCCTCTTTCCAGTTGTTAAGTTTTTAGCCGCAAGGTTAATGGCAGCGTGGTCAGATTTGTTGTACCCATTTGAACAGGTTTCAATTTGCTGCTACCCACTCTGTTGCCTATGGTGGTGCTTCTTTTATATGCAAACACTGGAGATGGCAGGGGGCATTTGGATGTTGCAAAGATTTTACAATGTTTCATGATGACATTCTTGATTTTAAGACTTTCATCTGTAAAGATACTTTCACAGACAATTCTGTCATCCTTGGGTTTCTTGGGTTTCTCTTCCAATAATGCCTCTCTATTGTTATTGAAAGCACATTTTGCAGCACGTTTCACCAATCTCTTTGGGTAACCTCTGTGTTGCAACTTCTTGCTAAGTACAAGCTTCATCTTCATATGTGGCGTTGTCAGAGCTATTCCTTTTAAGGCGCAGAAATTGTCTGAACGGTAGATTGTCCCGAAGATGTTTAATATGGTGATTAGTGTAATCCAATAAAGAGTTTTTATCAGTGGGTTTATGAAAAGGTTTTATTTTCAGAATTCCATTCTTATGGTAAATCGTGAGGTCAAGAAAATGAGTGGTTTCATTATTGGTGGTCATGGTGAAATGTAGGTGAGTATTCAGGCTATTCAGCCATTTGAAAAAATTATTAGCACTTTTGCTAGATCCTTCCCACATCACCAGGGTGTCATCTATATAGCGATTCCATTGTTTGATGTTCTGCTGAAAAGGATTATTATCACTATATATGTGAGCTTTTACGAATGTCTCGACATATAAATGAACCACACTTGGGGCCATGGTAGAACCCATATCAATTCCTTCCACTTGTTGGTACTATGTACCGTTGAACTTGAAGCAATTTATTTTGAGGTCTAGATCAACACACCAGACAATAAATGAAGTAGGGACTGGATCGTGATCTAGTCTGGTCAGCACAATCTCTTCCACTGTGTCAAGCGTGGCTTGTTGAGGTATTTTAGTGTACAATGACACTATTTCGAGGCCGAACAGTAGGGATGTCTCTGGGTTGAAATGTAGGTTTTTTATAAAGTTTGATCACAACCCGAGAGTCTTTAAGGTACAAGGTCATCTTCTGGATATAACCTTTTAGGTAATGGTCCGCAAAGGTGGAAAGGGATTCCAAAACTCAGTTTATACCAGCCAGAATGGGTCTACCCGGTGGTTTGGTAAGTGTCTTATGTACTTTGGGTGGGTGTAAAAGGTTGGCTTAGTAGGTTTGATATTAATCAGGAAGTCAGCCTCTTGTTTCGAGATCCACTCGTGTTCTTTCGCTTTAGATACTTTTTCAGCAATACGCTGTTATAATTCTTTTGTGGGGTCTTCCCTTAGGCGCATGTAATAATGGCTGTTCCCAAGTTGACTTTCACATTCAGTAATGTAGTCACTCCGGTTTTGGATCACAATCCCGCCGCCTTTATCAGCTTTTTTTAATTATGATGGTGGTATTAGAAGCCAAAGATTTAAGTGCTTCTTGTACAACTTTGGCCAGGTTCTGGAATGGTCTCTGTTGTTTGGCTTCAATAGCTGCTATATCAGCACTGACTCTTTTTTCAAAAATGAGTGATTCCGGGGAGAATCTACTAACAGGAGGGCATGTAGTGGGACATAAAATTGGATCCCCTGTCAGAGATGACTTCCCTAGGAAAACCTACCTGGGTAAAAATATCAAGTAGGGCCTTAGCAACAGCCTGAGCTGTAACAGTCCTCATAGGTATTGCTTCAGGGTACCTAGTAGCATGGTCTACTACAAGCAGGATAAACCTGTAGCCTGAAGAAGTTGGAGGCTCTAAGGGACCAATAATGTCTATTGCTACCATCTCAAAAGGGTCTCCCACCACTCGGAGAGCCACCAAGGGTGCCAAATTCTTGGCTCCCCTTTTGCCAGATGTCTGACTAGTGTGACAGCTCCTACAGAATGTATCTACATCAGACTCCAACTTAGGCCAGTAGAAATACAGAGAAAGCCTTTCCTTTGTCTTCTTGAAAGTCAAGTGACCAGCCAAAGCAATCTCATGGGCTAACTGTAGTTACTGTTGTCTGCCTTCCAGAGGCACTTCAAGTCTTCTGTAGTCCCCTGGAATAGACTCAATAGGTTCACTGTAGAAGAGGCCGGCCTCCCAGTAAACCTCTGCTTCCCTGGCTCTTGCCCTTCCAGCTGGGAAGCTGCCTGTTGGCAAAGACCTTCAAGAGTAGGACACTCTCTTTGACCTCTGCTGAAGTCTGCCCTGCAGGGTCCTTCTTCTTCCAGTAAAGACTGCAGCTCAGGATGGTCTGCACGATCCAGATATCCAACAGGAGCAAGGTCCTCTTCCAGCTATGATTCCTGAGCAGCTGATTCAACGACACTAGGTTGTTCCTGACACTCAGCCTCGGCTGGTGGGGAAGTCACAGGTGTGACTTTGGACAGTCCTCTCAGGGATGTCCTTCTTGGCAGCACAGGAGTGCTGGCTGACTTCTTCTTTGAGGCTTTAGGTTTCCCTTTTTCCTCTTTCTTCTTAGAAATTGCAGTCAGTAAGTCCTGTGGACTGGGGGTTATAGTTTCCTCTATAGGTTCCCATGGAGAGCCTCTCATGGTACTCTCTCTCTGGCCTTCCTTGTCTGCTGCTGTTTCCTTTTGCTGGGAGGCATGGGGGTGCTTGATACAACTTCAAGAGTTTTTAAGTTGTTCCCCAACAGGACTCTCCCAGGTACTTCACTCTGCACACTAACAGGTATCTTGATAGTCATGCCATTGCACTGGATGAGAGCTGGTAACTGTGGAAGAATTTGGACAGGGCCTCCAGCAAGCTTAGTGAGATATTTGGGTGCCTTAGTAACATCCTCTATCTTGAAAAAAGATTCATCCACTACAGTAATGCTGGGCCCAGTGTCTTTGATGGCAGGGGTCTCCTGACCATTCACAAGAACACTGTCTTTGCAATACTCTTTAGTATTGTCTGGAATGGAATTGTAGACATCTAGGTTCTGTTGTTCCCACAGACCCAGGGACACTAAAGAAACACTGGCTGAGACTTTCATGTGTTCCTCAGCCAGTAGGTGAAAGTTTCCACTTGCCACTTCTTCCTCTGGGGAGACGGCTAAGGAGACAGTGTGGACCCCTGAAGGTTTACCCTTCCATCTGGGATCACATTTCACATGGTCAGTTGCCCCAGAATCATAATATTTTCAAAATGTCTTTATGGATGGGGGTTTGGCCTGACCCACCTCTTGTTTAGCACCAGGGGTTACACTAGCCTGATTCGGTTTCCCTTGTGGCTTACCCTTGTTATGTTTGTGGCTCTCTTTGGATTGGAGGTATTGGAATTCCCTTTGTTATCTTTCTTGTGCTGCTTTCCCTCATCCTTCTTCTGAGTTGCCTCAGAATCCTTGTAAGTACCCCTGTTGGCAACGCACAAGTCAGCAGACTTTGCCAACTTCTTTGGATCAATTTCCTTAAAGTCAGCCAAGTGCTGTCTCAGCTCAGGAGAGAAGGCATCATAGATAGATTCCAACATAAACAGATTTTTTCATACCTTCATAAGTGTTAACTCTGTAACCCTTAACACAACCATCTAAGCTTTTCAAACATCCACACACCCAGGTAGCCCAACGGGTACCACTATGCTTTTTGAGGGTTCTAAACCTCTTAAGATACTGGGAAGGAGCTTTCCCAAACCTAGCTATCAAAGCTAGATTCACACTTTCATACTCCATTTTGTCTACTTCTCCCATCTCCATTGCAACATCAGATGGCAAGGAATTAGCTGATTCCTTGTAATGTTCTGAATCCCATGTTTATATTCAAAAGTTGCCAACCAATTCAAAATATCAAGCTTAACCTCATACATAGTTACTGCATCTGTGTTCATGTGAGGCCACTTAGGACTAGAAGGCCTGGAAGACTCTGGGAGAGAACAATTCTGAAGAGACAATTTCTTCATTTCAAGAGCATGTTGTAATTCCATTTCCCTTAGTTTAAGTTCTTGATGTTTGCTTTCAGTGTGGGGTTGGATTCTTTTGAATTCTAACTCAAGTCTCATCTTCTCAAGAGAGACAACCTCTGGACTCAGTACTGGACCTGGTAGGGCCCTTGTGTCAAACGATTGAGGCCTAAGAGCAAGTAGAGGTAAAGTGAGGCCTACATCTTGAAACTCCTCTGCCTCATCTAACTCATCAATAACATTTGAGTTGGACTCTGAAACATTATCATCCTCATCATCATTTTCCACATTTTCATCACAAGTAGGTAAAGCAGACCTATTTCTTTGACTTTGAGATTCCAACAACATTTCTATCAATTCATTCTTTTGGCCTTTAACAGTGAGGTTCCTAGCTTTACACATTTTTCTCAGCTGATCAACTGTTAAAATGACTAGGCTCTCCTGTATATCAGACATGATAAAACAATTGCTTTTCTAGTGGTGCTTACCCTTGTGAGGGTTATTTGAACAAAGGTAAGAGCAGCACTCTCAATGTAATAACTATACTTTATCCTCACCACTTGCCACCAGTGTTAGGCAGAATTACATGCACTACCCGTTGGGAACACTACATACAATTAAGACTGTCCTGTAAGCACAATCTCACCTTTGGTATAAGCATGTACTACACAGTTATGTGGTAGCAGTGGATGAGCTGCCAGGCTTATCTCTAGAGGGATGTGAGCAGTACAAGATGTTACACAAAGGACAGGCAATCATAGAAGTAAAAAAAAACACTATTCAAGGTTTCTTGGCAAAAGAATATACATTTATTTACACAGTCAGTTGGCAAACATTCCACTAGTAAGAAGTAGCTCAATTTCACACTATAATACACTACAGTACACAACCAATATGTTTCTGAACAAGTTAGGCTCTCCTGAATTGGGAGCATAATGGCACTTCAGTAACTTTCAAAAGGGGTAGAAAGACAAAGGTTAAAAGAATTAAAGCACAATTACTTTCATAGGCAAGGCAAATAGTTTCAGTTCACTACAACAGGCAATTCAATTCAATAGGCCTGGGCCAAAGTCAATGGTTCAGTGTCGTGGATAGGATAGCACAGTTCTGGTAGTAAACGGTTAAGTCGTTGCCAATGTTTGTAGAAGTAGTTTGCTAGAAAAAGAGTTACATATCGGATTAGCAGTGAACAAGAGTCCAATGTGGGGAAAGTTTCACAAACTTTCACCGTGGCAGAAAGGATTCCCACACTGCGTTTGCACAGCACCTTAAGTATGAAGAAAAGATGTATCTAAGGCAGTTGTTCCTGGCAGTTCCTGCAGATCTCGCTGTTCCTGAGCTTCAGTCGTGGGGACAAGAAGGAGGCCATCGGGAGGTTCCTGCACTGCACAGGGAAGAGGCCACAAGCTTGGCTAAGCATCGGTTTTAAGGTGTGAGTGCCTTAAAGTCCACAAACTGGTAACCTTCTTGCTCTGTTTTCAACAGCACTCTGAAGAGAATTCGACCAGTATGGAGTATGGAGACGTTGTCCAGGTGGCTTACGAGTTGGTTGTTCCCACCAGCTCAAGGGAAGAGGTTGTCCTTGAAGGAGCCTCTCTTTCGATGGAGTTCCAGGCAATTTGGACCTGCAGCAGGGCTTCACCGGGCAAACCAATGGTCCAGGAGTTGCAGCAGTCGTCTTCCTTCAGCTCGTGTTCGGTTCTTTCATTCCAGTGGTCGACTTTGCCTTCCAAGTCCCAGAGACCTGCTTTTAAACAGTTTCCTCCCATTCATTCCAGCCTAGCTGTCACTCACCCAGCAGGGTGGCTGTCCCTGCCGGACAGTCAGCCAGCCAATCATACCAGAGTGCATTCAGGTCTCCTAGGAGACTAAGCACAGGGAGTTTCGGGCACCTCCCTCACATCCTGTCCACCCCAGACACGCAGGCACCAGAGGAGGGCTTCAGAATTGAAGCCTGCCAAAGGGCATCGAACAAAGGGACCAAACCTGGTTTGGTGCGCAGAGTTAAACACAAGAAGGGCCACCAAAGGCCAATGAACAAAGGGACCAAACCAGGTTTGGCACCCAAAGACAAACACAAGAAGGACCTTTCTTAAAAGAAATGGTGAAAAAAGTCGACCGGAGTAGGTCTGGGGCGCCATATTGAAAAACATGGCTGACCCGATTTTTAGCTACCGTTGATAGCCGTCGGGAATAATCATGGTAGTGTGATCTTAACCACTGCCACCAGCCTTTTAAAGTAGGAAAGGGTAACATTTGACTGTTACATGAGTGTTTAGACTCAGGGGAAGCTAGGCAACCCCTCCATCACTCTATAGAAAGATAGTGTGTGCTGGGTCTGTACATTTAAAGAGACTAGTAAAGTCAATTTAACTTTACATGCTCTGGGAGACAGTAGTCAGTCCCAGAGAAGGTATTTAAATGTTGGGGAGTCTGAAAGACACCCCTGTGCCACTGCACTGAGGGTGCTGTGTTACAAACAGCAAAAGATGATGTCCATGGAGTTGTTTTAAAACTCCATAACCAAAGAACACAAAAGTAAAACACACCTCAAAATACATGGAAGAGTGGGGAAAAAAGGCTCACACTCTTCCCAGGTAAAAAATAAAATCCTAGAAATCAGAAAAGTGGCTGGGGGTCTCAAAAGGTAAGGGAAATTAGCACATTCTTGAGAATTCTCCCCAACACAACATATCTCATATAGCTGGTTTTATGTGAGGCACTTAAAATATACATAGTTATGCACTTCTTAGCACTCACATTGTACATAGTTAGTGATGAGACATAGAATCTTACTGTTGCCAGGTATACTTGTTATGGCTCACGCCATAGAATAGGAATATGCATGTTCAAGAGTTCTAGTCAGGTCAGTTGACTCTTGGCCTGCTCGCTACCTGGGGGTTGTCTAACCTTATTACTGAACAAAGTATTCCTGTCATTTATCCATATTGAGGAACCCTTCCACACCACCCCAGGTAAGATACAACACAGCCCATATTGCAACCTAGGCCATAGTGGAGCGCCACTCTGGTGGCAAGCTACTATATGCACCACCAGTAGTGTGCAGAATTATTGTGGCAGCATGTGTCCTGCACAATGTTGCAACACGGCGGGCGTATCGGTGGACATGGTGGTGCCCCCACATTTCCAACTACATCCACACCTGCTGAGCAATGGAGGGGAAAGGGCACTTGGTGAGGCTGCCCATACCCAGCTTGTGGCACAATTCTTCACCTAAAATCCAACCCCCGAGGAGTGCACACAGCCCTGGCACATACCAGGTAACAATCGAAGATGACAAAGGGCCAATCATATGTCGCAACCTTTCCACCCTGAGAAACTGTCCGTTGAAGTGTTACATTGTGTGCCTCCCAACTAAAACAAGAACAATCTTCTGTGCACAAAAGGCACACATGGAAGATGCAGTATGCCACCACTCCCATGCACGAATACACATCCAAATGACAATAAGTCACCTAAAGCCCCCCAAGCTCCATGACAACTGGTTGAAACGCCATGCCATGCAATGTCAACAGTGAACCATAAATGCCCAATGCATAACATCACTGTCACAAAGTGGTCAATGACAAACCGTCCCACCACTCAAAGAACCAACTCACACACATCAAAACAATGATGTACACAGGAACAATTGGCCAGTATGACATACAAGAAACAACGGGCACAACAGTGAATATGCCTGACATTCACCAATCAGAATACCATAAGTGAATCAATATGCCATAACTAGCCCATGGCACCCTTCCGTCAGTAGTGACGTCCTGCCAAATAAAGGTTGGATGAAGAGCATACAGCTGGAAGGGCAACAACAATGAGATGGGCAAGCAAATACATGAAGATGGAACATGAACAAAGGGCCTATCTGAACGTCAAAACAAAAAGGGATGCCAAACATGCACTGGACAAACAATCAGGAATCCCACTGGGGGTGTATACACAGGTTAGACCTGAAACTGCCCACAGATGAAACAGAACCTCAACGCCACGGTGTAAGTTACTTTCACACGCTGCAATCCTTGCAAGCCCATGGACAGGAGAAGTAGGAGTTGCATATGTGTCTGGACCCTAAGGCACAAACAAGGAGGGTACAAACACGAGACAAAACTGTACGAGCCCAGCCGGAACATACAGTGGATGCCCTTGGATGCCACACAAAGCAACACACTGTTACATAAATGCACAATAGACAAACAACAAGTAAGAAAAATGCACATGGTGGACTGGGGGGGGACCACCCAGGAGGGTGGAGGGGCAGGATGCACCTCAACACCCACATGTGTTGATGCTGAAGAGAAAAGAAAAAACTCCATGGGTCTCATGGTCTGTATGGCCATCATGGATTGGGAGAGCTTTCGCTGCTGTCGGCACCCTCTGGTGTAGCAATAGAAGGTGTCACTGGTATGGGAGGCTGACCACGTGCAGCCCTGGCCTGGTCCTCCATGGCAGCAGCCATGCGGGACTGTGAGGTGCGCATCTGCAACATGATGGCATGGATGTCTGCATGCAACACCTCACAGGGTGCACAAAGTTCTGCTTTCAACACCCAACGGGTTGCTCGCGGTTCCTCCGATATGGTGTGTGTCAACTGTTGCATGAGCACTTTTGAGCATCTACTGCATGCTGCCTCTAGTGCAGTCAGGGTATGCTGCAGTGACCTAGCCTCTGCCCTCAGGACAGCCCTGTCGGCCCGACCTTCTGCAGTCATGGCTGCGCGCAGGGACCACATTTCTGCACCAGTTGCTGGCCTGCATCTTCCACATAAGTGAGCGGCATGTGGACTGCACTGCCTGCTGCCGGAGCTGCACCTGTCTTTCTGGGGGGAGATTGAAATTGGCCACCCTATCCATGCCCTGAGGCAACATCTCATGAGCAGCCCCTGCTGCTGTGCAACAGAATACATGGACTGCTCCCACACATCTTGGCCTGTTGGCAAACAGCCACACCTGCTCGGCCCAAGGAAACCTGGCCATTGATGTTCTGGAACAGTCTGTGGCTGCAGGACTGCATCCCTCCCTTGAGCAGCTGTCCCAGGAACAGAAGCCAATACTTTGGAGCGTGGCCTTGCAGCCGTAACCACCACAGACCGAATTGCCGACGCTGACTGGCCTTGTGAGGGTTCTTCCCCCGCCACAGATGCTTGTGATAGGCCAGCACCCACAGTTGAATCACTCACCTGTGACAGTTCCAACAATCCATTGTCCGACTCACCACCAGAGCCATAGGCGTCCTCAGAGACAGAGTCAGAGCGAGCAATTCCCAGGATGGATTGCAGCAACAGTAGGTTCTCATGGCCCACCACACCACGTCCTCCACAGGTGCCTGGTTGCGGCCCACTCTTCTCCACCTCTTCCACCTCCTCGTCTGCACCCATTGGCTCATAACCTGCAGAAGGACAGACAAATACATGAAAAAACTGTTACAAAGTCCATCCCACACACATAGGTATCATAATGCAGTCATGCAAAACATCAACCTGCCATGTCAGTTAGTACACAAACTCTGCCACGTACGCAGTGTAATTGGAAGGCAAGGGGATCATGAAATCAGACACGGATGCGAGTTAAGGGCACAACACCACATGTAGTGCATGGTGCATATCACCTGCTTCACACAAGCACCAAACAGGCATAGTTGAGACACCAGCATTTCTGATGCACACACACAGATGATACTAGCATGGCCATACCTGAACCGTGAAACTGCATGACATGTAAGGTGATGGCCACTGCCCCTGATCCATGTACAATTCATGTGAAATGACATAAACTGGAAATGCCAATATTCATGAACACAAGTGTTACACAGTGCTACAATGCTAGGGTTGTGGAACAGAGTGAAGGCAGGCACTCTGATTCCATGAGTTCTGGTCACATCGAAAGAATCCAAAACAATAGCCATGTAGAAGGTGGGACCTGGCCATGGAACTGAACGGGGCCATTGCAGTACATGGGAACATGCTCAACCTACAATTAAACAACATTTCCCGGGAAGGCAAAGTTGCGGGATGATGGCAGTGTGAGGGCAAGTGCATGATTCAGGTGTTAAGTGCTGTCAGTGGGTTGTAGGAATCTAACAAATACCCCCAAGTGTGGGTGTTGGCTGGGAGCCAATGCCATCATCACTGTCCTACTGTGATACCTGGCCCGTAAACCAAGGGACCATACACCCAAACCATTCCTTTCTGACCTGCAGAGTGAAGAGAGCAGAAGCACATGAATATCTGTATAGTCAGTCGCAGTAGTCCAGCATAGGAATCACCAGTCCCCCGGAGACAGTGAGCTTTTGGGAGAATGAGCTGTAAGGTAGAATATCTCTGGGGAGGGACAGCTGGCAGGGAGACCTCTCACAGACGTCAAGAGATGCGACGAGTGAATGAGAGTTTGCAGAGGATGAGACGCGCAGGCAATACGCCATGACAGGTTTCAGCAGAAAGAGCGCCAAGAGAGGTAGTAGAGAGAGCGACATGGAATGAGTGATTAGGAATGGGGATGAGGATTGACATGGTGGGCAGCACATTGTCCACATGCAGCTTGTATGGCAACAGGCACATACCAGTCCACCATGACATGGGCAACCAATGTGAGTCATGAAAATGTTGAAAAAACTGCTAAACAATCATTACACTTCATCCAAGCAACATACACTTGTCCCGGACACACATGCATCACCACTCACTGAACAAATCCTCATAGTTCGGCAGGTCTCCCACACCTTGGACCTGCTCCTCTTCAATGAGATCACTGACAATCTCCTCATGTGTAGTGATTTCCTCATCCTCTGGCTGTGACCCACCTCCAGTCACCAGAGTAGAGGAGTAGGCGGCATCCATCTTATCCTTGGCTCTGCGTTAGAGGTCATTCCAACGCTTGATCACCTCCTGGCCTCTCATGGCCAAGGGCACTTATATGATCCGTGATGGCCTGCCATTGCGCCATGCGCTGATCAGGCTTATCTGTGCAGCCTGATGCACAAGCATGTCACATTCGTGTCCCAACAAGTAGTCCACGAGGATGTCCATCTCTCATCACAGAAGCTCCTCTTCTTCGATGTGTGGGTCTCCTGTGCTGTCAACAAACAATGAGGGACTCCAAGCCAAAAAATACACTTGGTCGTGCTTGGAAAGAAACATGTATATATATATATAGAGCAACTAGGAAACCGAGTTAGAAAATCTTGTTTTGGTAAACGGGCAAGAACTAAACCCATAGACGATGCAACTAAGCAAATAGTACCTCTAAAGAAGTACAAACCACATCACAAGGTAGGAGATGAAAGAATTCAATTCACATCCTGATTGTAGTAGAAAATTATTCATTCAGTTTAAGAAAGTATATCAAAAGAATTCTAAAAACTCCTAATGTATCATAAAACATTGAAGTCATAAAATACAATTAATAAAAGAATGTTTGTACATAGTTAATACAGCAAATAATTGGAACAATGAGCAACACAACCAGACCCATAGAATTACCAATCACTCCATTCATACAAACTCATACGTATCCATAATTCATACCACAAAAACGAAAGTGGAGAACACTGACTATACAAAAACACAAATAAACTTATTGCACATACTGTTATAGCACCATGTTCAAGATCTAGTACGTGACAAGCACTGTATTGCTAGACTATTGTTAGAATGTCCTTTCCAATTTTGGACCTTCCGAAAGTCATATTAATTGACAATTTTTAGCCACATCAAACCTGGACCATATAGAAAAGCGACATGTTTCTTTCCATCTTCATATTTAAATTATATGTGTGGAAATTCTTCAGGGTGACTTAGAAACTGAAGTCATCAATGATCGACGGAGCTGGGGATGCTGCAAAGTTCGATGGGTCAGTCTCATCCTAACACCTAAACAAGAAAAGGGAGGTACAGAGATTACTGGTCTCAAATCAATTAATTTAGAGAGATCAGTGTCAAACTGTGGCACGCTCTATAGATGGGCGTGGTTACAAGGTCACAAGACCTATTGAACAACCTACAGGTGGTCACAGTCAGCTAATGGGAGGACCAACAAGGTATATAAACTAAATATATTAGGTTCAAACCCTATGTGCAGAGCAAGAGAGTGAATATAAAAGGAGAAACCATCCTGTGAAGACTCTACAGGCAAAAGATCATCTGATAACCAATACACAATACCAGAATTATATGTAAAATATGTGCTTGGCGCAGAGTTCGAAACGTCTAACTTATACTAAAAGAAAGAACATATCCCAACTGAGTATTAATAATAATAGAAGCATTAGCGGTCTGGTGAGACACTAGCAATCAATAAAGAGTTGGATTATGTCAGATAGATAACCCAGAGTGCCCTAGGCCAGCTGTACCTAGTCCAACCCAGCTGCTTAGACAGAAGACATCTGAAATCATGTGTCGCATCTTAATTACTTAATTCGGTAGCGTTAGTACTAAGGTCGAAATCACACTTACTCTGCTATATATCGAGTAGCGGCATGCGCCCACTAGTTGGATCGAGTAGTTCAAACCAAGCACGATGTAACCAAGCGAGAATGCTTGAAAAATATCTGTCCTATAAAAAATATAGAACATAAGATCTAATGTAACAAATCACAGAAAAACACACGTGTATATACGCAAAGAAATGTCAAGTCATATAAAGGTTGGTAAGGGTTGGTAGAGAGAGCTGAAACCGAACATCATGAGAATTTACTTGAGTGAATCAGTACCTACTGCAACGAGTATTGCAGTCTAGATTATGACATACACCATCTGTTTATTAAAACTGCATCCATAGAAGCAACGGTAATCGTGCCAAATATGTCCCGACAAGGACGATTCAGAGTAGCTGACCAATGCAACAGAAAAATAAAATGCTGTTAACAAATAGAACAGTCTATCAGTGTCTATGCTGTATACATATACTTATTCAGAGCACGAGTGTGACTGCGCACAGTGTAACAATTTTTTTTTTTTCGTTCTACCGACTCATCATGCTGAAAAGGAAAAACAACATGCATCCGGACGATAGTAGTGATACAATGTGAATCGGAGTCCAAGCCTGCATAAAGCCCCGTAAGTGACACCATTCCTCAATGTGTTTAAATCAGGATCAAGCCGGAAGTAGCGGGCATGCAAACTTCTCCCGTTTAGACAAGTGTATCGGATAGATGAAATACCGATAAAGAGGAATGGGAGCCCAACATGCTGCACCAAGATGCAAAGGCGAGTGCACATATACGGGACGAAAATAGGCACAAATGCTTACCGCGTACGGGAGCTTTCATCTGATGTCCATGATACAAATGAACGCAGTCTCTCGAAAAAATGGAAGAAGGACTGCAAAAGGAAGTTACCGGCTTCATATATACACAAAGTATCATGTTACCGGTTGCATGCAGAGGCACGTCCAAAGTAAATAAAGGTGGCCATATTGGAAGGGGGTGGCTGTTCACATGGCACTAATATACGCAGTGTGGAGGTATGTCCAATAAACTAAGTGAATGGAATGGTGCAAACAAAAAGCGAAGAAATGGGTGGCTCTATGAAGAAATAGGGATACCAACAAATCAATTCCAAATTACATCCTTAAAAGAGGAATTTAGAACGTGAGGTCAAGTTGTTCATTAAGGCCAATTAAATGGCTTTTAGTAAGAAATATTAGCCTCATCTCTTCCTTAATCAAGATGTTTCTGCTTGTATTGTCACCATTAGCAGTGCATACTTTTTTCAAAACAGTCCATTTCAGGTCTTCACAGTTGTGATTATTAGTCAAAAAATGTCCGACCATGGGGGCTGGGATGTTTTTATTCCTAATGCACCTCTTATGTTCGGTAACTCTGATCTTTATTTTACGTTCTGTTTGTCCAATATATAGTTTTGAACAAGGACACCAGATAGCGTATATCACTCCACTTGTATTGCAGTTGGTAAAAGTATGCTGTTGCCAGGGCTTTGCCAAACCTATGTCAACCGTTGTAGTGCGTTTAGTGGATGAACAACATTTGCAACTGCCACAAGGTGCATGGCCGCTAGGTCTCGCTAGGCCCCATTGTTCTGTTATGGTGAGCTGAGAGGTAGAGTGGTCACTAATGTCATTCCTAGTGACTAGTTCTTTTAGATTACGTCCACTTTTGAACGAGCATCTCTGTACCGAGACCGGATTGTTACTTTTGGATAATAAATGGCAGTTTTTTCTGATTATGCTGACGATTTTGTGTGACACCGGATTGTAAGTGCTGACAAAGGTCTAGCCATCAGGATCAGATGTAGAAGATTTTCACTTGTGTTCAAGAAGGGCTTGTCGATGGTTATTAGATGCCCTTTTAAATGCCCGTTTTACAATTTGTCGAGGATAACCTCTTTCTATAAGATTGTTACTCAAAATACCAGCTTCCTCCTTGAAGACATTGATGTTAGTACTGTTACGCTTCAACCTAAGAAATTGGCCAAAGGGAAGATTGTCACAAAGTGTTTTGGGATGAAAACTGTCATATCTCAAAAGAGAATTCTTTTCCGTAGATTTGTGAAATGGTATCACTTCTAGCATGTTAGTGGTGTTGTTAACTAGAATAGTGAGATCTAGAAAATCGATACTGTGCCTATCGTGATGAATCATGAATTGTAAAAAAGGATTGATGCCATTCAGCCAATCAAAAAAAGCCAATAATTGTTGTTCGTCTCCGTGCCAAATCATGAGCACGTCATCGATATACCTTTTCCATAAGGTCTGATGCTGGCGAAAGGTATTTGTTTAGCTGTAAACACTCTGTAATTCAACTGAATTGACATAGAGGTTAGCCAGAGTAGGTGCCACCGCCGAACCCATGGCTGTTCCATGGATCTGTTGAAAGAAATCGTTGTTGAATTTGAAATAATGCTCAGTGAGGGCTAGTGAAGTGCTGTGCCTTGGATTGGAACCTGTCCTGCTGCTGCATGCTTTCACCTCTTTCAAGCACGTGCATACCCAGAGTCGCTTGTGCCACTCTGGTCAGTATGGGCTCGAGCACTGGTGGACTGGGACATGGCATCAGCCACTGATGTGACGAGAGTAGGCCGGCTTTCAGGTATCCGTACCAGGGCACTGGTACCAATAGCATGAGCCACACATTTCTTACCCCTACGGGCAAGGACATCTGCCCCAGAGTCACTGTGGGCATGGGCCGGGACTACTACTGTCCAGGCTGGCTCACACTGAGCCTGGGTGGTGGTAGCCACAGCTGCCCCTCCAGCATCCACACCATGGTTGCTCTGGACAGCAGATGGCACTGCTCTGCTGTGACCTTGGGTGCTGGTGCCAGTAACCTGCGCTGCATGTCTCTTGCCCTTGTAGAGCCTGAAATCGGCGCCTGAGTCACCCAGGGCCGGGGCTGGGACCACTACAGCCTGGCTTGCATGACCATGGGACAAGGGGGTTGTAGCAGACCCGCCCCTGCAGCATCCACACCCTGGCTGCTCTGGACAGCAGATGGCACTGCTGGTCTGGGACCACGAGTGCTGGGGACATCAGCAGCAGCTGCATCTCCCTGACCCTGTTGGCAGGGGGCCATAGCTCTCCATGCACGTGCCTGGACACCTTGCCCTAGTCGGCCACCTCGGCCACCTTGTCCACCTTACCAACCTTGGGCACCTCGTCCACCTTCGCCACCTCTGCCGGGTCGCCCACCTTTGCCTCCCTTCCCACTTGTTTCCCTTCCAGACATGGCACTGATGGACTAGCTCTATGGGAGGTTCAGCTAACAATTGTCCTGGGAAATTTGAGTGAGGGGCCAGGGTATGTGATGTAAAATTTCCCACTGTGCACCAGCAAGGCTCTATGTAACACTGGAGAAAAAAAATAACGGGTCGCGTAGCGCACAGGCACCCCAAAAACAGAAAATATGTGTACGCGACCCATCTATAGCCCACGTGTGAAGAAAAAACATCCCGCAGTACGCTGTGGCACCAAGCAACACTAAAAATGCATATGCGAGAAACACGTAGGATACTATGACATCGAAAATGAGGTACGTGACACACAGGGGAACCACTGTATGAAAAATGCATACCCGATTCACCGTCTGGCTCGTAGAAAGAAAATAATTACACGCGCATGTGCGTGTAGGCAACTCCCCCGCCAAAACAAGAAGTATGCACTGCCACAGTAGTGAACTAATCATGTGTGACCCCAAAAAACTCTGAACTGCACGCGTCTGTCCCCACGAAAAGCACGTACATCGTACTGTTGTCCTACGCACAACTTTATCCCATACTGAACGGCAATACCAAACGTACAGCACGTGTTATTTAACTTATGCGCTTAGGGCCTTTCCTCAGATTCCACGCAAACGCGCTGTTTCCGCACGTGCAGAGTCACTCTCCATCTGGCCATGCAAGAAACACGGAAGACCCATGCTCCTGCCTACCAGCCAATTTACCTGCCTCCAACTGCCCCAAGCTGCCTCCTACGAGCCATCTGCTGCTGACAGCCCACTCTGTGTGCCTGCTGCCCACATGCCTTGCATTTTGGTGCCTGCTCTGAAGCCATTACCAGTGATCCTGTTGTTGTGACCATGTCTGCTGATCAGGAAGACTCCCGACTGCCATACCATTGCTCCACAGCACAGCCCCAGGAGAACCTGGCCCACCCACACCTGCTTCGGGGGTTGCCATGTCTGACTCACATCATCTGAGGTAAATGGCAACCCCCCGCTAGAGAGGCAGAGGGCTGTCAGCTTCTCAGCCAGGGAAGTTGTCATTCTGGTGGAGCTAGTCCTGGGGCACCATGATGCCCTCTTCCACGGCCCATCGCAAGTCGGCAATGAAGGACAGAAGAAGATCTGGGCGGACATTGTGGGTGCCATCAATGCGGAGGGGGTGGTAGCCCACGACTACAAACATGTCCACAAGCGATGGGAAGATTTCAAGTCCACGACCCACAACAAGGCCCGGTGAGAGGATGGTCCTGGAGTGCTTCTACCCAGTGCTGTACGACCCTGTCTTGGAGTTGGTGCTCCGTCTGGAGTCAACTCGTAAGTGTTCATGTGTTCTTGTCCACCATAGTGCATGTGCATGTTGACATGTGGCTGGAGTGGGCACTTTGGCCTTATGTCTGGCATGCCTCTTGTACAGATGACTGTGTGCATGTCCCTGACAGTGCTGCGTGTGAGTCCATTCAAGCATGTCCCACATCAATGGTGTCTGTGTTGTAATAGGTGATGCGCACCGGCATGTAACGACGTGCACATGTTTGCATACCTGTGTCTGGACTGGGGCATGCGAGAGGTGTGACACATGGGTGCTTATGTCACCATTATGGACATGCATGCTGTACATGTGCGTGTGTCTGAGTAGTGAGTGTGTGACTGCCCAACACTCCGGGATGTATGTTACTTGAGTTCTTGATTTGTGATTGCCTCACACTGCCAATTTGCCCTCGAGTGCAGTGTGCCGTGATAGCTCCATGGCCTGCCTCATGACTGTCAGGTGATGTGTGTGAATGAGATGTGTATGTCCCATGATGTGTGTGAGCTGAATACACAATTATGATCTTGTGTCAGTGCCTTGTCCAAGGATGTGAATGTGTGTTGTGAATGACAGACATGTTTGTGAATGAGTGTGAATGGCACTTCCCTGTGTGTAGCGGAGGGTGATGATGGTTGTGACCTTTGACAGTGCCACTGATGTACAATTTCATTGTGACAAACACACATATGTTCAGTAGCCTGATGTTTGTGTTCTGTTTTCCTATCCAGAGAGATGATGGGAGAAGAGGGTGGAGAAGGCGCTGTGGAGCACCGCAGCAGAGATGCCTCCACCAGGCACAAATGCAGGGCCCAGTCACCCTCCCAGGGACTGTCATCATCCGGGAGCAAGGAGACTGGTGCAGCGTCCGCGACAACGGCCGCAGCTGCTGAGGGGAGGCCCAAGAGGGTGAAGTTGGTCGTGGGCTCCTCGGCAGTGGGAGGGACAGGTGAGCCCACACAGGGGCAATCTGATATGGAAGACAGTGGGGAGTCATCCAGGTTGGTGGTGGTGGAGGAGGAGGAGGCCACATCATCCGAGCACATGGGGCCCGGCGGGGGTGATGACGTAGATGTGACTGGTGCAGTCCAGGGTCAGGGGCCGGAGGCAGTGCAGGTCACTGTGGAGGGGCCTGTGACTGATCTTGTACGATGGCCCCGGGTGGTGTCATCATCCTGGAGACTGTCCTTGTGGCGCAGGCACTGGGCATTTTGTCAGCATCAGGCTCAGGGTAGGAGGCAACAGGACTCGGGGCGTTCTTCATCAGAGGGGCAGGTATCGGCCATCGGGCAGGAGGCAAATGTGGACCTTACAACAAGGATGTCTTCCGTGTTAGAGTGTTTGGGCCAGCAAATCGGGGCAGAGTGGCAGCGGGCACAGGAGGCGCGACTCACCATGGCCAGGGTGGAGAATTCACTGCGTCGGGCATAAAGGCGGGCAGAGGTCCTTGAGGAGACTTGCAGGGAGTTCGAGAGGAGCATGAAGGAGTCCCTGCAAGCCCTCGAGGGGGAGGCCGAGGCCTGCCTAGTGAAAGTGGGCGCAGTGTTCGATGATGCCCTGGCAGAGACTATGAGAGAACATGGTGAGGAGATGGAGCAACCCACTGCCTTTGTATATAGTTCTTTAGGAGTAGGTTTCATTTGGTTTTTTTTCACTTTTTTTTGGAGTTCCTGGACTTTGCTCCACGTCTTGTATATAGTTGTTTCTGTAATGTACTTTTATGATGTTTATACATGTTTTGAGACCATGGACCCTGCATCATTGTAAATAGTTGGATTTTCATTGGAACAGCTTGTTTTCACCATGAAGGAATGGTTTTGTTATGATTTCTGGGTCTTTTTTGGACATACATTGATGGAGATAGACCACATTTTTCACATTTTCATTTTTTACATCCCATTGGTTTTCATTTTCACTTTCTTTTGTTTTTTGATTTGGTTAATGCATGTTTTATTTGATGTTTCCACTGCGTGTGACTTAGATACATGTTTTACAATATATCTGTGGCCTTTGGAATCTAAGTTGTGTCTGGTCTCAATGGTTTATTGCATGTTTCACTCTTCCTTGACTCATTTGCGTGTCCCTGCCGTTCACCAATGTTGTTCATGTGTGCGCACCCATGCATGCATGTGTGATATCAGGATTCACATGCCATGGAGCATGTGCTGGGGGCATGAGCAATGGATGGGTGCTGAGATGCACCAGGGGTGTGCAGCGTGTGGTGGCACTTTTTGTTGGCATGTGCTGCATGATTGTATGTTGGTCCAATGTGTTTTGGGGTGTGGGGTGTACCATGAGTCGGGGCCTGCCCGCAGGTTGCCGTCACTGGTGGGGGTGTGGAGACATGAGTCTGGGCCTGCCTGCAGGTTGCCGTCCCTGGTGGTGTGGGGGGACATGAGTCGGGGCCTGCCTGCAGGTTGCCGTCACTGGTGGTGGGGGGGGCATGAGTTGGGTCCTGCTTTCAGGTTGCAGTCACTGGTGGTGGGGAGACATGAGTCGGGGCCTTCCTGCAGTTGCCGTCACTGTTGGTGGGGGGACATGAGTCGGGGCCTGCCTGCAGGTTGCCGTCACTGGTGGTGGGGTGGGGCATGTGGTGTGGGCTGCCTGCAGGGTATGGTGACATGTGTTGGGGCCCATTGAGTGTAGGCTGCCTGCGGGGTATGGTGACGGGTGTTGGGGGGCCTATGTGGTGTGGGCTGCCTGCGGGGTATGGTGATGGATGTTGGGGGACCCATGTGGTGTAGGCTGCCTGTGGGGTATGGTGATGGGTGTTGGGGGGCCCATGTGGTGTGAGCTGCCTGCAGGGTATGGTGACGGGTGTTGGGGGGGCCCATGTGGTGTGGGATGCCTGCGGGGTATGGTGATGGTTGTTGAGTTGTTGGGGGGGCATGTGGTGTGGGCTGCCTGCGGGGTATGGTGATGGGTGTTGGGGGGGCCCATGTGGTGTGGGGTGCTTGCGGGCTATGGTGATGGGTGTTGGGGGGGCCCATGTGGTGTGGGCTGACTGTGGGGTATGGTGATGGGTGTTGGGGGGGCCCACGTAGTGTGGGCTGCCTGTAGGGTATGGTGACGGGTGTTGGAGGACCGATGTAGTATGGGCTGCCTGCAGAGTATGGTGATGGGTGTTGGTGGGGGCCATTTGGTGTGGGCTGCCTGCGGGGTATGGTGACGGGTGTTGGGGGGCCCATGTGGTGTGGGCTGCATGTGGGGTATGGTGACAGCTGTTGGGGGGGCCCATGTGGTGTGGGCTGCCTGCGGGGTATGCTGATGAGGGTTGTGGCGCCATGTGGTGTGGGCTGCCTGCGGGGTATGGTGACGGGTGTTGGGGGGCATGTGGTGTGGGCTGCCTGTGGGTATGGTGATGGGTGTTTGGGGGGCCCATGTGATGTGGGCGGTCTGCGGGGTATGGTGATGGTGTTGGGGGGCCCGTGTGGGCCTGCCTGCGGGGTATGGTGATGGATGTTGGGGGGACCCAAGTGGTGTGGGCTGCCTGCAGGGTGTATTCATGGCTGATGGCTGCACACGCGATTACGTTGTGGTGCGGACAGGGTATGCACGGGCCTACCCATGCCATTTGGCTGGTGCTAGTGGGGTATGCATTTACGCTGGGGTGCACACAGGGTATGCTAAGCCCATCCCACGCAATTTGGCTGGTGCTAGTGGGGTACACGATGACGCTGGGGTGCGGATGGGGTACACGCGGCCCTTCCCACATGTTTTGGCTGGTGCGAGCGGGGTAAGCGATTTCATTGGGGTGCGAACAGGGTACGCGCAGTCCTTCCCATGCAATTTGGCTGGTGCGAGCGGTGTTTGCGATTTTTCTGGGGTTCGGATGGGGTACTCGCGGGCCTTCCCAAGCGATTTGGCTGGTGCTAGTGGGGTATGCGATTTCGCTGGGGTGCAGATGGGGTACGCGCAGGCCTTCTCACGCAATTTGGCTGATGTGAGCAGGGTACACGATTTTGCTGGGGTGCAGATGGGTTACGCTCACGCTTTCCCATGGGATTTGGCTGGTGCTGGCGGAGTACGTGATTTTGCTGGGGTGCGGACACAGTACGTGCGGACCTTCCCACACGATTTGGCTGGTGCGAGTGGGGTACGCTCTGATTTTTCACGCAATTACGATGGAGGGGCTGTGTGCTGTCCCTTGTGCCGTAGTAGCTATTTCACTGGCTTTTTCCTGCACACGGGGGCGTGTTGGGGGCGTTACTGGCGCTGCTTTATGTTCATTGCACCATGGCTACTGTTGCCTCGGAAATTCCATGAATACGCGTGCCGCCCAATTGCTGGTTTGTGCCACAGTTGGCGCACGCGTGGCACATGCTACTTCTAGGCGTGCAGCACTTGCGCTACATCTGCGCTGATTTCTTTGAATTGGGCCCATAATGTTTCTCCCTAGAACGTAGCCATGTGCTTAGTAGTGAAAAGTAAATTTGATTCAATCAAAAATGTACTTTTGAATTGTTAGCATTCGTGATATAATATTGTATTTACTCGTATACTAATGTTGTGCCTGTCTAAACTATAGCATCCAAAAGATTCTAAGGAATTTCCTAACATCTCTTCATACCTCATTCTCACTCCCAGCCATCCTCCTTGCTCATCACTATTCACTCTAATTCCTAACATGTCACTCTTCGGCACTCATTAGAGTTAGGAATGAAGACTGGTCAGTGAGGAGAATGATTGACGAGTGAGAAGGAAGTGTGAGGAGGAGAAATGAGGATATCCTGAAATAGACAATAGGGTACATTTCAGGACATTCTCTTTTCCCCTTCTCGCCCCTAGTTTTCACTCCTCAGTCTTCCTCGCTCATCAGTTTTCATTTGCATTCCTTATGTCTCATCACTGATCAAAGAGGAGTGAATGCTCAGGAATACGAATGAAAAACTGATGGGGAGGTGAGAAGTGGCGAAATGAGGATATTATAAAACTGCTGCTGTACTAGCGCTTGCCGTGGTCCCGCCCTCGATTTTCTCTTTGACGGATTAAGTTATTTGCTTTGTTCGCCAGCTTCTTTCACCATATTGATACATACTGTGGTTTCCAGCCGCTCAGGTTTTCACGCTGTCAGCTCGATTTTGCTGTATATCATTTTGTTTTCAATTTGTTGGAGCTGAAACTGAAACTTGTTTTAACAAGATGCTGGAGCCCTGCCTAGGAATCCTGATTCAGGTGCTGTTTGGAGAAGAGGTCATCGGAGCTCAAGGTGCCCTGTCTACCGAATGAAAGCCCAGCCTGATAAATGGGCTGCAGGTATCTCTGCCGTTTGACAGAGCCCATAAATCCTTCCGATGCAAAAATATTTTGATAGGATACCGGACAGACTGGCTTTCAGTCGCTTGTAGCCGGTGAGTCGGAGACGCCACAGAAACAGGACAGGGGAGCTTGTCTGGAAGATCCTGTACGTCGTCACGGATGGCAGGATCGGCCATTTTAATGTCTCAATGACTTGCACATGCTTTACAAAGGGGAGCCTGAGATGTCAATATTACAAACCAGATTTAAATATGCATTGTTTGATGTGTTTAAGTTCATTCGGCTTAGACAAAACGATTACAACTTTGCAAACCATAACACATTTTGCAAACAAAAGGGTATTTAAAATAGTAGATATGAAATAGCTCATGTTAAAGCTTTGCATATTTATTTGCTATAACAAATGTTTTGGTCAAAACGTTATTGCTATGTATTCTTCTTCTTCTTCGTCTTCTTCTTCTTCTTCTTCTTCTTCTTCTTCTTCTTCTTCTTCTTCTTCTTATTATTATTATTATTATTATTGTGTTTCATTACTGCATCCCATATTGTAGTGATCAGGAACATTCTTGAATAATCATATGGCTTCCTCTGATGTAACTCCAGTACCCTCAATGATGCTTGTAGATGATGAGAGCATCAATCTGCCTTGCCTCCACCAGTGGCATTCTACAACCAAGAGCCTCATGGATTCATTCTCATTTATTTTACAGAATCTAAAAAGTGACAGGGATCTTGGCATCTCATCTAATGACTCTGAAGCTCATTTTTATTGGGGTGTAACATTAATGGAAGGTGTAAAAGCCACACACTCTTGCATGGCAGCAGCATTTACTCATTTGCATGGATGAGTGCAAATGTGCAGGGTGTAATCTCATGCACCATGCCTATGTCCATGCACATTTGCAGTCCACCATGCATGTGACCACAATTTTGCGGCAGGGAACCGCCTATTTGTATGTCTACAGGAAACGGCCCACCACCGCTGTCAAATTGCGTGCTGGAGCAAAATTAGCTCCCCTTTTTTTTCTTTGTTGAAGCTGGTTAAACCTTGGTATAGTGTACATTGAATTCTCTGATTAGTAAAATAGGGCTCCATTTAATTTCAATTCCAAACCCGCATTTTATCCTTACTGGCTGCTTCATTTGTTAAATTAATTAGATAATCGGCTAACTTATATTGATCCAACATTTCCTTCAGCCCCCTTCTAACCTATTAAATGTCAAATATTCAACTTTCCCAACTTTTGTTTCCTGTACCTGCTCCTGCTTTGTGCCACCACAATTGTTTTCCAATCATTTTCATAATTGGACTCACAGCTGTCAAACAGGATACTCCTCTAGAGCCAGCTTTTGCCATGAAATCGAATATGATTGACAATTACATAATTTAAAAAAAATGATCCCGCCTAGCCAATGAGTGAAGTGGGAGCAGTATAGACTCTCAAGGCCAAAGCCATTCCTCAGAAACGTGCTTTGATCTTACCTTCAAAAGATCAAGCCCAACAGTTAACCAAACCCTGGCTCGATATATAACAGAAGGCCCAATTGTGCCCTGGCATGCATTTACTGGCAATTCGGTAGCCAGATGCCACATCTGCTGTGAAATGTTGCTAGAGCTGAAATGATCAATTTCACTCCTGCTACCCTGCATTTTGTTAGTGGTTCCTGTGTTACTCTCTCATTGAAAAGGGCCCTAGATACAGATGGACCCTTAACCATTCCAATGTTCCTTTACCCAGAATCCTTACAAACCTTGTGTTCGTTTTTTGCAACCCAGATGACCTCCGCTTAGCTCGTGTTAATAATTAGATCATTACATCCAAACTAACGTTTTAAGGTGCACATAATGCTTTGTAGCAATATTTTGGTGCAATCCAAGAATGCATTGTTGTTGTGTGTAAGACAGTACCTGCATTACTGTGGTACACAAACTCGAACGGAATAACCTACTTTCTGTAAAGCTAGAGGGAGGTTGGCTGTATATAAATTAAACAGGATAGCCCTGTTTAATCCTCTCTATGCAACAAAGTGCCTTAATAATGTCCCCAATGTTGTAATTGTACACACTCCTATGGATTACTATAGAGGGCATGAGTCAAATTGAGCGCCCCCAGCCAGCCACCTTAAACATTTCTTTGGCAAAAGGCGTATAACAAGGACCATTGGGATTGACCATGTCTTGAATGTACATTTTACTCTGAATTGGCCGTGCCAAATGAGCCACCATGCTGAGTAGCCAACAATCATAAACAGAGGTGGCTGATTCATTTATTTTTTATTTGAGCAATTTCTCCAGCACATGCTCCATGCAGAATTCTTGCATGTTGCAGCTCACATGCAAATAGTGGAAATTTGATTCCACCATAGAGTTGTCAGAAAACAAATCTAATCCATATTACCCAAAGGACCAACGATCGAAATCATTGTTTAAAAAAAGCAACATATTACTTAACAGAACCAACCCTATTCCCTCCTAGTTTGGCTCAGTTTACTGCCACATATTGAAGAAGAAGGGTTCTTACCAAAAAGCTATTACAAAGATATTATGAAAGGGGGAGAACCAGACAAGTATATCTAGAGAACCCTATTGAGTTGAAATTTCGTATACCCCACCCTAGCCTGACTACTTATAAGGTCAACAGTAAGTTTCATAAGGACTTATTAAAGGTACTCAGGATGAGGAGGAGTTACCTGGCAGGAAGAGGACACTAGTTCAAGGGGTGCCTAGGCCTCAAAACAATGATCGCTGCAACCCACAAAAGTGTAGCATTCTGTTCTATCTCTACTCAGCTGAGTTCCACAGAAAGTCTCTGATGTCGCACAAAAGGTGACGGTTCTACCTTTATTTTTCGTGGTCCCCTTAGTCGTATGCTTTTTGTTTGTGAACTTTTCCTTGGTCTGTTTTTCAACATTTTGTAGTGTCACCTCCCAAAACCCTGTCTAGCCCACACCCACGCCCCTCACCACCACACTACCTAGTGCCCCACACCGTACCCCCATGCACACTTAACATATATTTTAAAAACAATTTGGAGAAAACACAAACAAAGTGCACATAAATAAAGTGAACTTGAAAACCAACCGTGATACGACGGTGGCATGCTATAAAATGTTCTGGGCCAATTCGAAGCTAAAATGTCAGGTATTGTCTATTCAGTAAAGGCATGACACATCTGGCTGCATGGATGCAGGGTTCAAATAAAGAGAACCATCTTTACTTCAACAATGAGCGTTACAATTATAGCTCTTGACATTATTAGGCCTCATGTAATCAGCCACTGATCCTTCTGACAGAATCCTTAGGCAGGTGATTTCAACCTACATCTGGATGAGCACTCTTACAGCGCGGTGAGATAATCGAGCTACCATCTGTCTAACAAGGGTATGTTTCAAATTGTACATTCTTCTTCTCTGGTGACAGGCTACACTTTGGACACCCTCAGCTTACAGACATGATGATCACACCACAATTCCGAACAGACCACTACCTGATTTTAGGAAACCGTCGCCTTCATTAGATGTCATGGTTTGCAATTACACAGGAAGTTGCCACTTTCACCACACACAGGCCCCTGATCAAGAGTTTAGCTGTTTCATTCTCTGAGGCATTCAACACTTCACTGTCACTGGTTGATGCCACCACTGACCCTGCAGAATGGATGGAAACCTTCCACCAAGAAATTGTGGGTTTTTAGCACCATAGATGAAGGAACACATGAAATCACAACCGAAAGCTGGAAACACACTGTATGATAAACAACTGGCTAACCTGAAAAAGGTGGGCCGAAAATGAAACAATTGTTGTTGGACCACAACGGACAAGGATAAAACAGCATCTCAAATGCATGCCAGAGGTTAAAAAAAACATCTAGCTTAAGAAACGCAATGATCTTCACTTGAGGATGACTGAAGTGAGCAAACACTCTGATAAACTCTAGAAATACTCAGGGAACGGAAAATGTTCACTGTTGCATTCGCACTTCAGACACACCCCAACCAAAGTAGGAGACAAACCATGTTTCTTTTCATGCAAAATCGCCAACAGCAATATTAAAATCAATTAGCTCAATTAATTCTCCAGACCTCTGCAGATGGCGGTACTTATAGCATGACGCAGACTTACTTCCTTCTAAAAAATAACAAAAGACCTCACAAATCAAAGCCTCTTGAATAGACATCTACTCCTGACCAGCATCCTTTTTGAAACAACACATGACTAAACTGGCACCTGGATCACATTTGAAATGTGAATGATTGCTACGGAGAGGCATTTGCTTTAACTTATGCTTACAGAACTACTATACTACTAATACTATATGAAGGGACGACAGTCGAGAATCCCCAACATGCAGTAAAGAGGTCGGTCATATGGTACTAACCTGTTACCAAATGCAACTATGTGTGTTACAGTGTAACGCCAAACTTTCTGGAATGAGATGCAAAACGGTTAGCATTAAGGTAGCCCCCATTTCACAGATGATATAGATGCATATTTGAGTGACAAATGCCAGCTTTGACAGGACAATGGCCAACTGTAATAATAGTTGTCTACGGCCTCAGTGTGTCCAGCAGCACATTTCCATTTTGCCATTGATATCCTAAGCTGCCTTCCACTTAGTGTGCAATTGGAGCGTGTTTCCAGTACTTCTTCAATTACCTTTGTGCCTCCTGTAAAATAACATAAATTCATCATAAAGAATTAGCACCATGGCTCAGCAGACTATGGCATGATCCATGCTCTTTTACATGTAGTGCAACAGTATTCCCAAAGTCAGCAGCCAATCATAGTCTATTCAGAAGATGACCTATGTCACAGTGGAAGGTAGTCACCCAGGGCAGAGGAGTAGGGGAGGCAGCTACTGTTGACACAGTTACCGCTAACTTAGGGTCTGAAGATTAAATGATGCTGTGGTGGCGGCCATGGTGCTTGAAGGTGACTCTGGTAGTGAGGACGATTATCAATATTATTGATGCCTCAGATCGTGAAGTAACATGCCTGCTACATGCTTTGCTTATATGATCAGAATGTGGTATAGTGGAATGGGAGAAATGCCCCGCTTGGACATTGCACCATACCAAGGGAACTGAGCAAATCAACACACCTAACTTTTGCCACACCTCCCCATGGAACGGGGAGCATACACATCATTTTGTAAACAGTCGCATAGGAATGGGGGCACAACCACATGTTTAGAAACACTCCAGCAGGGAAGGAGTTAAACTGAATTCTCACCACAATACTGAAGGGATTGTGCACTTCAACATGGAAGGTGGAAGACGCCTAATTTCTGTTTCACTCACACAGGAATGAAGAACACACACACACACCTGATGTGTGATTCACTCCCACACTGAATGGTGTGCAAACACTTCTTGCTACTTTTGTTTCATTCCCACAGTGAAGGGGTGCAGACACTTAATGTTTGCTTTTTGGCGAATTTATCCAAGTTAGGGGATGTATAAACATAAATTGTCCTGCATTCCCACAGGGAAGGTACACATACACCTAATTTCAGCTGTACCAGGATGATCTAACAGTAGCATAGTGAGATCATTTTAGGTGTTGAAGTAAAAGGCATAATAGTAATGGGTTATGGCCAACTGTAGAGCTGAGACAGTACTCTAAAGTGGATCACTTCTTATTTTAGGAGACAAGGTCCATGAACGAATTAGAAGATTTGAAAAGAAACACACCTCAACAAAATTGCAACAACTGAATAATCCAGCGTCATCTTTCTTAAGAATGAAGATAAACTAAGGGCCTCATCACACGTTGTGCGGTAACCATGGCGCTATTACCGCCATGGTTGCCGCCGGTATTTTAACATGTCCGCCTTGGTGGATGGCGGAATTACCGGCCTACTCCAAGGTGAGCGGGGCCGGTAATTCCCCATTCACCAAGGCCCTTCCCTATTCCCATTTTTGCCCCCATAGGGCATAATGGGAATGGGGAAGGAGCTAATTACGGTACCGCAAATTGCGGTACCGTAATTAGCACCAAGGTCCCTTTGCGGCACCCTACTTTAACGGCTGGTAAAACCAGCTGTTAAGGTCGGGTCCCGCAAAGGGAACTCGTAGTAAGGCGGTAAGGGTTTACCGGTACCGGTGCCCTTACCGGTACCAGTAAACCCTTACCTCCTATCGTGTAATGAGGCCCTAAATCATTATTTATCCAATAGCAATCTGATGGAATTCAGAGTTATACAGATACAATATAATGTGAGCACCCATATTTTCCTTTTCGGAAATCGGAGGCTCACAATAGGAAATGAACTGCTGTAAAAAAGAAATGTTTAAGGAGCAAATAAGTAAAGAGAAATATGGAATATAATGTTAGAGAAAAGGAATGATCAAATATAAATAAGAGACTACATGATAAGTTAGGGAATGCAACCAATATAATAACAATATTTTAGTTGCTAATAACAGAACTTGTATATAGTCATGAGTTGTAACAAGCTTTTGTTTGGCGTAATCTAGAGGCCCCTGAGATGCATGGTGGAGGGCAAGCTAGTACCATGCTGCTTGGTTTGTCCTGCTGATATGTTTTAAATGAGAGGCCGTAGTTGATGGCAACGTTGAAACATTTTGTACTTGGCGAGAGTTGAGGTGTATCACACAGACAAATCACAGGTTTACAAATTAAGTTATTCAAAACATTCCTACCATACGTGTAGCCTTCCTCTAGCTTGACCTCCAACATATCTATCTAAACCCTCTTGATTTCTTACCCTTAGCTAGCGCTGGTGGGCCACTTATCTAGGGTGAGGGGATAGAGAAACGTGCCCTATCTGAATCTAGTCACCAACATTGTTTTTAAAATTTTAGTCAATTTTTCAAAAGCACTTATCATAGATGTGTGTAATTTGCTTTGCAAATGAAAGACCTCATTTTGAATTGTTGTCTTTATTCTGCAAATTCACACTTATTAAAAGTGATTGCAGGACCATAACAGATCCTGTTTCAGTACAATAAAAGAGATCACCATTTGTTGGTGTCACAAGGAAAAAACACCTTGCACCCAAGTTTCCTGATCTGGTGCAGTGTTTCTCTCACAAGCACTTTCTACCCACAAATTCAATGCACTCCTGAGATGTACTCTAATGAACATTTTTAGCAGACTGCTAGTGGTGGAAAATGGCTCGATTTCTGGACCTATGAAAGATGATCATGTTCAGGAAGCACCCAGGAGCCTGCTGAGGGTTCTAGTAGAGTAGATAATTCTACTTAAAATACTCTTTATTTCCCTCAAATACATAAATGGGGCTGCTCCTGCCTTCCATAAGGATTGCATCATACAATATATCCTGGGAGGCAACCTTTGGTCAATAGAGGATCACAGACTATTCCACACTAGGACCGTATGTCAGACCAGAGGATGGAAATGACTTTCTGTCTTGGGACCTGGCTATGGAATGATTGACCACATTCTATTCATGACAGCACACATTTTTCTCATTCAGGCTACTGTTGAAATAGCATCTTTTCAAATAGATGCTTGGTATGGGTTGTAGCAGAGGTAAGGGCAGAGAGTGGAGGCAATAGATTCCACAACATTGAAATATAAATGTCTAACTGACTAAGACAAAACAATGACAACCAATACAGAGGGGCACCTTTTTTCGCCCATTCAACTCATCTGAGTCACGTCTGTCTCAGTAACTCAATGTGGTATATTTCAGACACAGTTGCATGAGGCATCGCTTTGTCCTTTCATCTGGTGAGGAACAGGAACAGTCGGTTCCTCGAAATGTTGGGTGTTGGACACAAGATAGCATGAACCACTGATCCCCCCTATGTGGTAAGGCACAAATTCAGTGCACCATGAGTCACCAATGTCTCTGTTCCCTCCATGTGGTGAGTGAAAGACTCAATGCTCATTGAGTCACTGCCACCTCTGTTCCTTCATGCGTTGAGAGAGAGGTTCAGGCAAGCAGGAGTTGCTGCTGTCTCTGACCCTCCAAGTAGTAAGTGTCTGACACAAGACAGAATTAATCAGTGCTCTTTTTCTTCCTCCATGTGGTCAGTGGCAGACTCAGTGCTGCATGAGTCACTGTTATCTCTGCTGCCACCTGTGGTGAGTGTCTGGGAAGTGCAAGTCAGCTCTATATCTGTTCCTCCATGCAGTGAATGCAGACACAAGTTTACATTAGTCACCGCTAAATGTGGACCTTTCAGTCGTAAGTGGCAGATTCAATGCACCAGGACACACTGCTGTCTCTGTTTATCCATGTGGTGAATGACAGTGAGAACCTCATATCTCTGTCCATGCGCAGAGCGGCAGGTGTGAAGGCTATTAAGTGCAAGAGCTAAGGAGGTTCGGGAAAAACGCCGATATTCATCCAAGTGCAACAATTTCTGCCTATCCGTGTAAATCAACTGTTTCCATTAATTCATCTTGCCCCAAAAACTCCACAGCAGTTATAGCTTCTTCAAAACAACACTTATATCACTCCTTCACTTCGGATTTACCTTAGAGTTTCTTTGATACTCTGCACCTACAGCCTCACCGATTCTTCTGAGTATTCCATGTGAGCCCAAATGGATCCTACGGGACAGACGCTCATCACTATAAGGCTGAGGCAGGTTCCATGTCCCCACCCATGCAATGTCTTACTGCTTTCGGGGATGGCATCCTATCTGGAGTCAACAAACCAAGAGGGTAATTCATAGAATCCAGCGCACAAGTAGCGCACGCGGCTGGCGCACAGCGTGCGCGTGCGATAGTCTGCGCCAGCCGCGTGCGCCAAAACCGAATCCGGCGCACAGCGTATTCATGGATTTTAGCTTCCCCAGGCAGCCGTGGCGCACAGTGGCGCAGCGACTCGCTGCAGCGCCAGTTACGCCCCCAGGAACGCCCCTTGCGCTGGGAAATCTCATAAAAATCCCAAACCAGCCCAAGGGGCTGCGCTAACCCTGGACCATCACGGCAAGCGGCCCATGCGATTTTCAAGGGTGCGCGGGAAGTTTCACACGCGAAATGCCATGGTACGTCCATTACAGGGGTGCGCGGGAAGTTTCACACGCGAAAAGCTAGGCTACGGGAATACCAGGGGTGCGCGGGAAGTCCCACACGCGAAAAGCTAGGGTACGTCCATTACAGGGGTGCGCGGGAAGTGTCACACGCGAAAAGCTAGGCTACGGGAATACCAGGGGTGCGCGGGAAGTCCCACACGCGAAAGCCAGGGTACGTCCATTACAGGGGTTCGCGGGAAGTTCCACACGCGAAAAGCTAGGCTACGGGAATACCAGGGGTGCGCGGGAAGTCCCACACGCGAAAAGCCAGGGTACGTCCATTACAGGGGTTCGCGGGAAGTTCCACACGCGAAAAGCTAGGCTACGGGAATACCAGGGGTGCGCGGGAAGTCCCACACGCGAAATGCCAGGGTACGTCCATTACAGGGGTGCGCGGGAAGTTTCACACGCGAAATCCCAGGCTACTTCCATTTCAGGGGTGCGCGGGAACGTTTCACACGCGAAAAGCTAGGCTACGGGAATACCAGGGGTGCGCGGGAAGTCCCACACGCGAAATGCCAGGGTACGTCCATTACAGGGGTTCGCGGGAAGTTTCATACGCGAAATCCCAGGCTACTTCCATTTCAGGGGTGCGCGGGAACGTTTCACACGCGAAAAGCTAGGCTACGGGAATACCAGGGGTGCGCGGGAAGTCCCACACGCGAAATCCCAGGCTACTTCCATTTCAGGGGTGCGCGGGAACGTTTCACACGCGAAATCCCAGGCTACGTCCATTTCAGGGGGGCGTGGATAGTTGAACACGCTACTCCGATCGTTGGGTCTTCACAGGTCTTCCCTGTACAGCCTCCATGTCCCCTGCATGCAGTCCACACCACAGGGGATTACCCTGCACACCTGCTCATGACTCCCACCCCCCAGCAGTCATGGGGCACCCTCCACCAGGCCCCCACCCATGTCCCACTCATGCCTCCCACCACCCCCACCCCCCAGCACTGTGGGGCACCTGCCAGCAGGCCCCCACTCATGTCCCACTCATGCCTCCCACCACACCCACCCCCCAGCAGTCATGGGGCACCCTCCACCAGGCCCCCACTTATGTCCCACTCATGCCTCCCACCACCCCCACCCCCAGCACTGTGGGGCACCTGCCAGCAGGCCCCCACCCATGTCCCACTCATGCCTCCCACCACCCCCACCCCCCAGCACTGTGGGGCACCTGCCAGCAGGCCCCCACTTATGTCCCACTCATGTCTCCCACCACCCCCACCCCCCAGCACTGTGGGGCACCTGCCAGCAGGCCCCCACTTATGTCCCACTCATGTCTCCCACCAACCCCACCCCCCAGCAGTCATGGGGCACCCTCCACCAGGCCCCCACCCATGTCCCACTCATGCCTCCCACCACCCCCACCCCCCAGCACTGTGGGGCACCTGCCAGCAGGCCCCCACCCATGTCCCACTCATGCCTCCCACCACACCCACCCCCCCGCCACCAGGGGCAGCCTCCACCAGGCCCCCACTCATGTCTCCCACCACCCCCACCCTCCCGCCACCAGGGGCAGCCTCCACCAGGCCCCCACTCATGTCCCCTATCACCCCCACCCCCCCCAGCAGTCAGGGGCACCTTCCAGCAGGCCCCCACCCATGTCTACCACCACCCCCACCCCCCCCCCGCAGTCAGGGGCACCTGCCAGAAGGCCCCCACCCATGTCTACCACCACCCCCACCCCCCCCGCAGTCAGGGGCACCTACCAGAAGGCCCCCACCCATGTACCATCCATGTCCACCTTCACCTGGGTCACAACCCCACACAATCATGACCGTAATGGACAGTCTGCCCTGCAAGAATTCCCAAACAACTATCCCATCCACCCACATATCAAACACAATGACATGTGACACACCCAATGTAAATCATATGAATGAACACATGTCTGTCACACACAGATGTTGCAAGTGAATGTCCAAACACCCCACATGTCATGCATGAAAGCAATGAGATGATACAACACATTGAAGGATCAAATGAAAATGTATTAAAAATAAACAAGGATGGTAAAAATAAAAAATAACAATAAACATGCAATGCAAACTAAATAATAAAAAAGTACAACCAAAAAAATCAGGAACACTAATTAACAAAAATAAAGTAAAATAGGGGTCCAAAGTCAAAGTCCAAAATTAAATCCAAGTACAAATGAAAGAAGAAACACATTGCCTCATGTGAAAAATTAAAACAAATATTAACATCCCTCAAACTATCAACATGATGATCCGGGTCCATGAGCCCTAATAAATGAAACCTAACTATTTACACTAAGTAAGAAAATGTCTATATACAAAAATGTGGTGCATTGTCCTTTGGCAACCAAATAATAACATTAAAACAAAGGAAACCTAACTACAACTAAACTACAGAACTATATACAAAGGCGGCGGGCAAGTCCTGCGGCTCACTGATTGTTGTTCCGGGCCAGGGCATCATCGAACTCCCGCTCGATGTCCCGGAGGCGGCCCCGTTCCACAGCCCCGAGGGTCCGCAGGGACGCGGATGTACCCACCTCCAACTCCCTGCGGATGGCCTCGAGGCACTCGGCCCGCCTCAGGGCCCTCCGCATGGAGTTCTCCGCCCTGACCATAGCGAGCCGCGCCTCTTCCGCCCGCCGCCGCTCCGCATCTATGGCATGGCCCAACCGCTGCCACACGGAAGACACTTGACGTCCAGGGTCCTCCTGCCCTCCGGCTGATGCCTGCCCCTCTGATGGTGATGGCCCCGAGCCATCAAGGCTCCCACCTTCTTCCTCCTGCTGCTGACGTGCTGGTGCCGGTGCCCTGACACCTGCTGCCTGCACATCCTCCATTGTTTGGGGTGCTGTTGTTGCGGTGGCCACCCCTGCTGGACTCACGACTCCCGACTGGGGCAGGGATGTGTCCTCCACCAGCCTGGCCCCATCGTCAGAGGCAGCTCCACAGGGCACCCAGGTGACAGGTGGGTAGGAAGATGGCACGGAGGACGACTGGCGCATAGGGGGTTCAGGTGAGGAGGGGGTCGGAACAAGTCCCAGTGTATGGAGGAACACAGCCTGGATCCCTGAGAATGGGTCCGGACGTGGGCAACCCTGCTGGTGCAAGATGATGCAGACACAGGACCGGGGACAGGATTACACACAGGCACCTCCGCGGCGGCCTGTGCTGCCTCCTGTCCCTGCCCCTGTGCTGCACCACTAGCACCAGTGGAATGCCCACCTCCAGACCCAATCTCAGTCCCTTGCACGGCCTCCTCCTCCACCAAACCCACCACCAACCTGGATGACTCCCTGCCATCTTCCGCCGCGGAACCCTGTGGGGTCTCAGCTGCCCCTTCTGCTGCCGAGGAGTCCAACTTCCTCCTGCGCCTCCTGGACCTCCCCTCGGCAGCTGCGACCTGGGACACAGCACCGGACTCCTCACTCCCCGACGAGATGACAACAGGGGAGGGGAGCCGGGCCTTGCGTCTCCGGCTGGCGGTGGCATCCCTGCCGCTGTGCTCCACAGCACCTTCTCCGCCCTCCACATCAGATGTCGCTGCAGGCAGGGAGAGACAGGAGACAGGCATCAGGACACTGTACAATTGACTCACACACATAACAGTTGTACAAGAGTGGCATTGTCATACTCCAGACCTGGCATCACAATCCCCAACACACATGTCTCCTCAACGCACACACATGAGTCATTCAACAGCCATATTGCTACAGCCCGCTACATACATACACATACAGCAGCATGAGCAGACAAAGGTGAGCCACACATCACATGATACACACGGACTCAAATACACATGCACACATGCAAAGCACACATCCAAGCATGTGTACCACTCCGCAAACTGTCAGTCATGAGATGAACATCCATGTCACATTTGCAATTCACTCTCCAACATGACAGTGTCGCCTGCATCCATGTAGCAACACTGTTGCACCCTTCACAACTACACACACGCACACGCTGCAGACTAATGCACCTGGAATCAACATCCATGTGTCACACCACAAGCATGCCAACTCACATGCACAGTCAAACACATGTGCCCACACACAAGCATTTGCACTGCAAGCACACACACACACACATGCACCATCCTTGTCTCACACATCACAGGCACACATGTGCTTGTCTCACAGCCCTGCACACACACATTTATACATGGCCACACAAAGACATGTGCAACATGCACACTCCTGGCACACCACCACACACACAGCTTACAACCAGTATGCATGTACACTCACCGCTCGACTCCAGACGGGTCTGCCTCCCAAGGACCTGGACATGGAGCGCTGGGGATATGCGTTCCAGGACCCGAAGTTCATCTTGCGACAAGTGGCCCCGCCGCCCCTTGGCATCCACTGCCTTCATGAGGCGCCGGGCCTTGTTCAGGGTCCTGGACCTGTAGTCCTCCCAGCGCTTCTTGACTTGATGGAATTCTCGGACTGCCACCCCCTCTGCGGTGATGGCAGTCACAATGTCCGTCCAGATCCTGGTCCGTCCTTCCTTGTCGAGGCGCATCCGTCCGTAGAGGGCATCATACTGCCCCAGGACTCGCTCCACCAGGACACCAACTTCGGTGGCACTGAAGCTGGTGCCCCTCTGCCTCCCTGGCCGGGGGTTGCCAGTCGTGCCAGATGTTGTGCTCCCTGACATGGCAACCCCAGAGGCAGGAGTGGGTGGGCAACTGGGTCCTGGGGCTGGGCTGTGGAGCAATGGTACGGCTGTCGGGAGTCTTTGGTTCCAGCAGGGGTGGTCACAGCAACTGCACCCCTGGCTGATGTGCAGGCAGCAAACAGCAGGGCACGTGGGCAGCAGGCAGTCAGGCAGCAGCAGATGGCAGGTGGGAGCGTGCTCGGGGCTCTGGGGGGCAGGATTCCGGCCTTCGGGGCAGGAGCGTGGTCCTCCGTGTGTGAACGCGTGGCCAGCTTGATACGGAGTGAATTGGCACGTGAAAATCATGCACGTCTGCGTGGAATCCGAGGAAAGGCCGCGTAAGCACGTCAGCACGCGTACGCGATTTCATTGGTCCAAAGGGCCAGGCGCGTAAGCGCGTCTACAACGCATGGCCGTTTCCCAACCCGCGTGAAAAAATAAACCTCCCGCGCGAGCGCGTCAGCACGCGTACGCGATTTCATTGGTCCAAAGGGCCAGGCGCGTAAGCGCGTCTACAATGCACGGCCGTTTCCCAACCCGCGTGAAAAAATAAACCTCCCGCGCGAGCGCGTCAGCACGCGCACGCGATCTCATTGGTCCAAAGGGCCAGGCGCGTAAGCGCGTCTACAACGCACGGCCGTTTCCCAACCCGCGTGAAAAAATAAACCTCCCGCGCGAGCGCGTCAGCACGCGTACGCGATCTCATTGGTCCAAAGGGCCAGGCGCGTAAGCGCGTCTACAACGCACGGCCGTTTCCCAACCCGCGTGAAAAAATAAACCTCCCGCGCGAGCGCGTCAGCACGCGTACGCGATCTCATTGGTCCAAAGGGCCAGGCGCGTAAGCGCGTCTACAACGCACGGCCGTTTCCCAACCCGCGTGAAAAAATAAACCTCCCGCGCGAGCGCGTCAGCACGCGTACGCAATCTCATTGGTCCAAAGGGCCAGGCGCGTAAGCGCGTCTACAACGCACGGCCGTTTCCCATCCCGCGTGGAAGAAACACAAGCCAGTGTCAATGCGTGTGATTGGAGGCTGGCCCTTCAGCGCCTACACGCGGAAGTGACGCAGGACCTGTGGGCCTGCATAAAAGGTACATGTAGAACGCCATTTCCTTGTACGTGCTTTTCGTGGAGAGCGAGTTGGTGTATTCTGTACTTCTTGTCAGTTGACACGCGATTTACTTCACGGCGTTCAAAGGTCGTACTCCCTGTTACCTCTGACAGCTTTTTCTCTTCTGCTCTTTTTCCTGGGCCTGTTTCCTCACACAGCGTTCCCTTCTACTGTTGTCCTGTCTCCTCAGACAGCGTCCCATTCTTCTTTTGGCAGGGGTGTTGCCAACGCGCACACGCGCGTCTTTTTGACGCATTTCTCCCTGGCAGACGGTGAGTTGCGCACGCATCTATCATCTGTGCTTGCCCCGTGTGTCACGTACCTCTTCAGAGGTCAATCTAGGCTGCGTGTGACACGCATACGTTCATTCTTGTGTTACTGGATGCCACAGCGTAGTGCAGGGTTTTTTATACGCACACGTGGTCTAGGAGGGGTATCGTGCACGTTCCTTAACTTTTTTGGGGTGCCTGTGCGTTGCGTGACCCGTCATCTTTCCCCAGGGGTGTCATATAGCCTTGCCACTGCACTAGGGTACGAATACCATCTGGTACCCAACCCCTTTGACACCCAATTGCCCAGGACAATTGTGCACACCCACTCCCATACGCACAATAACATCAGTGCCATGGTTGGGAGGCGTGCAAGCTGTAAGGGTGGCAAAGGTGGCCGAGCCACACGTGGTGGCCGTGGAGGATCCACTAGGGGACGTGGTTGTGACTTGCAGGGTGCCCCTGTCCCCCCCAGTCTGGAGGACCAGTCAGGGACACCCATGCCCCCCCTCCCCCGTCCCCCCCAGGTTGAGGGTCATGTGGCTGATACCAACCCTGATCAGCCCTTGTTGGACCAGCCCATTGTGGCACCAGACCTGTCCGAGGGTGACTCCATCGCTGACATCCAGGTCAGCAGGTCCACTGCACGTGCACCGGTGCACATTGGTGTCATCAGGACACGCGCATCTATGCCAGATAGGTCATCTGCTGCCCCCCGTGGGCAGGGTGTGGCTCCATCCACCCCACCTCTCATACACCCTGCCAAGACTGTGTCGGTCCTAGTTCATGCACCTCAGATCAGGCCTGACCCTATCCCACTACCCCCAATGCCTGCACCTACTCCCATGCTGAGTGTGCAATCCCACACACCCAGTACTGAGTCCACCACGGCTCCTGCCCCTAGTGTCCACAGCGGCGTAGGACACTCTGGATCCCCACCCCCTTCCAAGCGGAAGAGGAAGAGTGCACGTCCGGCACAGGCTGATGCCCCAGGCACGGCTGCACAGTCCGGCCCATCAAGGAAGCCCAGCTTCACAGACGCCGAACTGAATGCACTTGTTCAGTATGTGTCAGACCATGATAGGGAAATGCTCATCGTTGCAGGGTCCAAGACCACACATGCCAGACGCCAGGCACACTGGCAGACCATTGCTGACAAAATAAGTGCCCTTGGAGTAGTGAGGCGCACAGCTAGTGATTGCCAGAAGCGCTGGAATGACCTTAAGCGCAGGGCAAAGGATAAGCTGGCCTCAAGTCATGCCGCAACCTTGGTGACTGGAGGTGGGTCCCCAGCACAGGAAATAGAACTCACACCACACGAGTCCGTAGCTGGATCCTACGTCACCGAGGGACAACTCCAAGGTGTGGGAGATCTCCCTGATTACGAGGCATCATCCGGTGAGTGCACATGCATGTGTGTTATATCCATGTGCATGGTGTGTGTGCGAAGCCTTCATGTTGGGTGCCTGTCAAGGGGGTGTGTGGCAGAGTTGATAGTGTCACCCATGTGCCTCATCCAGTATGTTCAGTGCAACACCATGTGCCCACAGCACTATCCCTACTGCCAACAGTGCACATATGGCCCTACACTATGGAAGTTCCCCTTGAATTGTCATTTTGTCACGACATTGTTGCTCATTCTCCCCTGTCTATTCATCTTATGTCTTACATACCATTCCTACACTTTCCCCCAGCCATTCAAGTTCCATCGTCACATGCCTGACATGCAATGATACCACATGCTAATGCGTCCTCTGTATATACATGGCACTCAACATGCTGTCATACTCTGGAATTTGCCTTGACACCCACCTCCTACCTGTGTGCTCTTGTTCCGTCTGGTTTCAAGCCCCATTCCCTCACACTCCATGCTGCTCTTCATGGTCTATCTTCCCTGACTTCTACTGTTCAGACCATCGTGCCCTACTCACGACACCTGCTTGCAAACAGTCAAATGAGGGCACCCTGCCCTCCAATGCGACCCACCCTATTGCTGACAAGTACATCTGAGCCTACTCAAGGTTAACTCTCACTGACATCTGCTCATACATGCCTTTGCCTGTCCCATGGACCCTTCACATGGTCCCAGTCCTCTCTCCTTGCTCCTCTTCCACCATCAATGGTGTGACCCGTTGGGGTGTACTCTTGGCCTCCTTCCAATCCTCAGAGGCCACAATTGATGTGTATGGTAATGGGAGCATCTCAGTCCAAGGCCCTCAGGCCAACCTTATTCTCCTTGACAAATGCTACCCACATCTCATCAACTCCCTTTCCTCTCCTGCTGTCCCCCCTCCTCTCTCCTCATCTATCCTGCACTGCCTCCCTGCACCCTCCCATGATCCTTCTCCGCCTCCCACTCCAACTCCTACACATGCTGCACCTCTGATCTGTAGCACTCCCCGTAAGTCCTACAAGGCTGTCAACCTCCTCCACATTTACACTCCTTACTCTGCCGCTGCATCAGGCATTCCTCCAATATATGTCACTTACATGAGGTAATGCACCTTGACATCCTTGGTCTCATGGAAACATGTCTGACGGCCAGCTCTGTCTGCATCTTTGACACACTCCTACCTGACGTTCAGGAGATCCTCTCCTTGGCCCGGCACTACTGTGCAGGGGGGGGTGTGCCCTTGCCTTCCCTGAGGGTATTCCTGCCACTGTCACTCCTACGTAGACCTACTCCCCTCTGGAATGGCTTGTGTGACGTCTCTCTCCATCTCACCTCGACATTCACAAACTGTGCGTACTGTGTATCGGAAAACTGGTCAAATGTACTACTTCCTTTCCGAGTGGCCTCACCTCTCCTCCTCACTCATGTCCCCAGACACTGAAATCCTCTTCCTTGGTGATGTACGCATCCACCTGCATGCTTGTTGTCCCCCCCACGTGACTTTTCCATGACCTCAGCAACTCCCTATCACCCTCTAAACTCCCGTCTGTCCCTACTCATTCTGCAGGGCACACTCTTGATGCTCTGATCTCATCTGACCTTCCCCTCTCCATCCCTCTCTGCACTCCTCTCTCCTGGAGTGATCACTTTCTCCTCTCCTCCCACCTCACCCTCACCACCCCACAGGCAAAGCCACCCTCACCACTGTCACACACCTTCTTGGTATTCCAACCCATGAAGTGTGTGTCAGTCGAGGCTTATGCTGCCAAAATCTCCCCCCCATCCAGCTCCCCCTTAGGCTCACTCCCATCCTGACAGGGCCCACTCCATGCTCCACTCCATGTCAGGTACACTGGATGTCTTTGCCACGGTCATGACAATCCGCCTGAAGCCCCATGCCAATGCTGACTCCTGGCATGACTCGGATCTTGTGAACCCAAAACACAGGTGCCGGGTGGCAGAGAGGAAATGGCCTGCATCATGCTCATCCTCTGGCAAACTGGCCTGCCGCCTGCTCCAAAGGCAATAGCGTCTCACCCTTCTCACCAAGATGAGAGCCCCAATCCAAGGGCACATATCTGCGGCATCTGACAACTCTGCAGGACACATTGAAATCTGCAAGGACCTTGCCGAGCCAGATGCAGTGTGTACCTCCCCTGTCCCCTCCGAGCCCACAGCACTGCATGACTGTCTCTGTACCCCTATAGGCCACCCCCCCAGCACTTGTCTGCGCCTACCACCATCTGCCCTCGACGTTCAGTCCTACTTACCTTGTACAGCACTTCCAGCCGCAACTTCCCCTTGCACTTCATTGTGCCACCCACCTCTGCACTTGCGTTACATGAATGACACCAGCACCAGTAGGATTGTTGAATGGCATCCCCTTCTGCCCCACCACCCCTCAGTGCTCCGCTGTACCTTCATACATTTCTGTACAGGTGCTTCACGAATGCTATATGAATCCATTACAGGTGATGGGGAGGTGGAATCTCATTGTTTACTGCATTTTGTTAATGTTGACAAGGCACTGTGCATCGTGGCCAATTGGGACTAGCAGATCCATGTCCAACATGTTAACTTCTTGATGTGATGAAGCAATGTCAGGACCAGAGTGGCCAAAATCCAAATTAGTTGCCCTCCTCTCCCTCTTCACTTGGTGGCTATGTCACATGCCATGTGTGTGATGGCATGTGCATTTGACATGGCAATCACCGGCCAATGTGTGATGCCAGTGCTAGGCAGCATGGGGAGCAGGCGTTGCTCTCCATTCTCTGTGTCATCATTGTGTGCCCTGAGCCTCCCCTCCAGACCCAGTGATGGTGAATGCCTAGGAGGTTTCCCAGTCATGTGGGACATGTGTCATTGAACTACTGGCTCTGTTGTTCATCAGCCCTTGTTGTATGCCATGGTGCTAATGCCTGTTTCCATTTCTCTCTTTCATGTCTTTGCAGGGGACGACGCACTTGTTGATGCTGGGGATGTGGTGGTGGAGCCGTCCCAGGAGGGCAACCCGGGCCGACCTTCCACAAGTGAGAGACGTGGTGTGTTTGTGGGTGAAAACCCACAAGTGCTGCAGGTCGTGCTGTCGAGGGGTGTCTCTGGGGGTTCCTCCCCCGAGCAGTATTCAGGTGTAGACTCGGAGGATGACACCTATGTGCAGTCGCAGGTGAGTGTTCTTGGGAGAGAATCTCCTCTGTCCGACCCACCTGCAGCCGGGTTATTGCCCTCAATGGGGATGTCAGTGTCGGCAGCTCAGCCTCCGGTGGTTACGGATGCAGGGCCACACCACGCAATCTCTGATCCTGTTCCTGGGGCTGCAGATCAGAGAGGGAATGCAGTCCTGCAGCCTGAGGCTTTGCCGGCACAGCAAGGCGCAGTCCGCCTTGCCCCAGGCAGGTGTGGTGCCCGCCAACGTGGTGGCCGTATGCCACCTGGCAATACCGCTTGGGAGCAATCCATCTACGGTATGGCCACCCAACAGGCAGCATCATCCGAGATGATTGCACAGGCCATGGATAGGGTGGCCACTTCCATTGTCCCCCCAGAAAGGCTGATGGAGCGACTGGAGCAGGCTACAGAGTCCATCTGCCAGGCACACAGGGAGGACATGTTGGCGTCCAACATGGACAGGCGGGCAGGACTGGCGACTCTGCAGGAATCACTTTCCATGGAGTCCCAGCGCCACAGGGAAGGCCTGAGGGAAGAATTCCATCACCTCAGGTCGACCCTGTTGGAGCTTGAGGCTTCATCCCATAGAAGGACAGAGGAGCAGCTGGAGCGTCTGACACGGACGCTCTCGGCCGAGATGCAGGCAACTCGTGCGGAGGTCAGGTCATCCCGGAAGTTACTGCATGGGGACCTCCGCATGATTATGATCCAGAACCAGACCTTCCAGACCCGCCTGCTTGCAGCCATGGAGGAGCAAACTCGGGCTTTGCGTGGGCTGCCTCCCATTGTCACACCATCTTCTGAGGCAGCTCCCCCACCTCCTGAGTCAGCTGCAGGGTCTGGCCAGAGCGATAGCGACTCATCTCCCACAACAGAGTAGCCGTGTGGGCCACGAGCCTATGGGGTGTTTTAATTTCCCATGATCCACACAGGTGGATTGTGGCGTGCATCCTGTCCTCGGACCTCGTAGGTGGCCCCCCCCTCCCCGCCGGACCTTTCATGGCCATTTTTTCTTATCATATTTTTCTTTTTCAAGTGTGTTGCCTTGTGTGGGTACCTGGGCATACACTGTATTGTGGCTGGGCACATGCAGGCTTGTCCTGAGTTTGGTTTCAATGCTTGGGTACCTGACATCCACACCCCTCCTGCTTCCGTTTCCATGGGCTTGCAAAGGGTGTGCCCAAGTGACAGCAAATTACACGGTGACATTGGACTCCCATGAGCTGTTGGGCAGTCCATAGTCAATACTGTGTAGACATTCATAGTGTACATTGTTGTTGCACCTAACTATGCATGATGGTTTGATATGTGCCTCAACTTACATATGTTACTCATGTTTTGCAGGTATTTCACACAGTTCTTCACACGAGCATACTCTCTGGAGTCAGACTACATGTCGGTAGATGTGCAGTGACACTTTTGCGTGGCGCCATCACTGTACATCTGGACGGTGTGGACATACCAGCACAATCAGGTATTGAGACTACCATTGATTACATGCATTGTGTCTTGTTTTGGTGGGCTTCAGGGTGGGTTGGTGTGTAATTTGATTGAAATGACTCTTACACAGGTGTGTAGTAGTGCCTCCATCACGGTTAGCTGTTCAAGTGCGGCTATGTTCCATTTGGGGCACTGCAATTTGTGACACCGGTGTCATGTTGTGAGGGTCAGTTTGTTTGCTCTCACATACCATGACATGGTGTCCTCTGTGGCGGGACTGTGAAGGGATTGGGTGACATGGCAATGTTGTCATGTAGCAATTCGCCAGTGCCAATGCATATTTGATGAATGGAGTTGTGTCTTTTCATAGTTATGCATTGCTGGTGTATGTGTAGGTAGGGGTGCACACATAGTGACACTTCCATGTTAACAATCTCAGGCTGATGTGTTTCTGACAGTTTATTGTCAAGAAATTTTGTGACATTGTCAGGTAGTGTCATCATTGATCGTCAGATGGTATGTGCCAGAGCAGTGTGCACTAGCCAGCACTGTGATTCCTAGGTGAAGAAGTTGGCCACCAGTTGCGTACGGGCTGCCTCCCCCGTGCCCTTTCCCCTCCCATGCGCAGCGGGCGTGCATGTGGTTGTGGATGTGGGGGCACCACCATGTCCACGGGCAGGCCCCGGCGTGGTGCAACGTTGTGCAGGACACATGCTGCCACTATGATCCTGCACACTAGTGGGGGAGCATATAACAGCTGCCCGCCAGAACGGTCAAGTGAGCGAAAGCGTGACCTCAGCACTCCGAATGTGCGCTCCACTATGCCCCGGGTTGCAATGTGGGCTGTGTTGTACCTTACCTCGGGTGGCGTGGTGGGGTTCCGGATTGGGGTCATCATGTGGGGGCTGATAGGGTAGGCACTGTCCCCTGCGGAGGTGGTGATGGGTATCATTAGTGGTGTTGTGACATGACCCTGTATCTGACATGCATGCATGTGCAGTGGCATTCATGCTCACCAAGCAGCCATGTATCTCCATGCCGGCCAGCCTCTAGGTCCCGGCTTAGGGTAGACATTCTGTAGATGAAGCTGTCGTGGGTGGACCCGGGATAGTTGGCATATACTGATGTGATGATTCCCTTGGCATTGCATACAACTTGCACGTTGATGGAATGCCAGTGCTTGCGGTTTCTATAGATGTGCTCTGTTGCCCTGGGGGGACGTAGAGCCACATGGGTGCAGTCAATTGCACCAAGCACTTTGGGGAATTGAGCCACACCATAGAATTCCTGGATGCACGCCCGCCTTTCTGCAGGAGTCCTGGGGAGATATATGTGCCTGCGGACTGATGGCCGTGCAGTGATGATGTTCAAGACCTGGTGTAGACAGCGTGACTGCGTGGCCTGTGACACACCACCCACTATGGCACTTGTCCGCTGAAAGGATCCAGTGCCCAAGAAGTGCAGTACATTCAGGACCTTCTGCAGGGGGCTGAGTGCTTGGGAGCACAGGGTGGGTGATGTGAGGTCATCCTCCCACTCACTGACCATGTCCAGTATGATGTGTGCTGGAAACCTGTACCTCCCATACACCTGGTCATCAGGCATCCCGAATAGGCTGGTTCTGGGTGAGAAAATTCTGGCCCTGACTCTCCTCCTCCTCCTCCTTTGGTAACCCACAGCCACTGCTGCTAGGAACGGTATGTTCATCTTTGCACTGAGCTTGTAGGATGTTTTCACGTGAATATTTAGACGTGCCGGGTCACGTACGCCTGCTTCCTGCAGGCGTATGTCTTTCCGTATTGCCTGTTGTAATTTTGTACATGTCGTGGCCGAGCGTGTGTGACTACATGCTCGAGGTTTACCAGGTTAAATGTACGTTATTAATATTGTAATTGTATTCAGATGTAAATGGTAACCGGGCGTTTTTCACGCGCGCTGTTGAATATGCGATTACTCGCTGTGTGCCTTTGGACCAATGAAATCGGGTACGCGTGCTGACGCGCTCGCGCGGCACGTGTATTTTTTTCACGTGGGTTGGGAAACACCCGTGCGTCATAGGCGCGCTTACGCGCCTGGCCCTTTGGACCAATGAAATCGCGTACGCGTGCTGACGTGCTTACGCGCTGAGGGCCATTCCTCGGATTCCACGCAGACGTGCATGATTTTCACGTGCCAATTCACTCCGTATCAAGCTGGCCACGCGTTCACACACGGAAGACCACGCTCCTGCCCAGAAGGCCAAGTTACTGCCCCCCAGTGCCCCGAGCAGCCTCCCACGTGCCATCTGCTGCTGCCTGCCTGCCTGCCTGCTGCCACCGTGCCCTGCCATTTGGAGCCTGCACATCAGCCATCTGCAGGCGTACAGTTGCTGTGTCCACCCCTGCTGGAACTGAAGACTCCCGACTGGAAGAACACCACTCCACAGCCGAGCCCCAGGACCAAGTTGCCCACCCACTCCTGCCTCTGGGGTTGCCATGTCGGGCACTGAAACATCTGGCACCACTGGCAACCCCCAGCCAGAGAGGCAGAGGGGCCCCAGCTTCAGTGTCACCGAGTTTGGGGTCCTGGTGGAGCGAGTCCTGGGGCAGTATGATGCCCTCTTCGGAAGTAGCCGCGCCAACTATGAAGGACGGACTCGGATCTGGGACGACATCGTGACTGCCATCAACGCGGAGGGGGTGGCAGTCCGCGACAACCGACATGTCAGGAAGCGTTGGGAGGACTGCAGGTCCAGGACCCTCTCAAAGGCCCGGCGCCTCGTGGAGGGGGGCCGGGGCCACATGAGTTCGATCCAAATGAGGGTCCTGGCACGCATACACCCAGCGCTCCACTCCCAGGTCCTTGAGAGGGAGACCCGTCTGGAGTTGAGCGGTAAGTGTGCAGGCATTGCTGTGTGAGACAGTGCATGTTGCAGTGTGCTGGTTGTGTGATGCTGTATGTGTGGAATGGGCCTTGTAGGCATGTATGTGTGCAGTGTTGTCATGGCGATGCATGTGCGACCTGTAATTTGTGGATCACATGGTTGTTGTATGTGTTGCTATGCAACCTGAGGAGGCCTATGCAGATTGGACACATGTGAGCATGCAAGTGTATGTTCGTGGACATGGGTGTGGGTGAGGGATGGATGCTGATGCCAGGTACATGTATGGTGTCGAGGTCGGTGTGCTTGACCTGCATGTCTGTGACTTTTGAATGGCATGGATGCATGACACATGTCTGTGACACTGTACAGATTCACTGATGCTGCCTAATCATCCTTGTATCCACTGTGTTTGTGATGTACGAGGCCACATGGATGTGACAGAGGTGAAGTGTGTGCATGTGATTTGCATGACCAATGATGCATGTGAGTTCCATGACATCGTACTTTAGAAGAGTGCAGTGGACATGTATGTTGATGTGCATGCCATGGACCATGGGTGTTGCGTGTGTGTATTGCCTGACCCATGTGTTGTGGAGGGACATGATAGAAGTGTACTTTACCATTGCCAGTCATCTGATATTGCTTCCTGTGTAGGGGACCATTGTACAGTGCCCTGATGCTTGTGTTCTATGTCTCCCTCTATGCAGCGGCTAGTGATGGAGAGGGCGGAGACGGCGCTGTGGAGGTAGACGGCGGGGATGCCCCCACGGCTGCGGCGGAAGGGGTGGGTGAGCCCCCACAGGGGCCAGCTACAGCGGAAGAGGGCAAGGAGCCATCCAGGTTGGTGGTTTCTACAGAGGAGGAGGCGGCCGAGACTGAGGCACACCTGAGGCCTGGTGGGGGCATCCCTGCTGGTGCAAGTGGTGCAGTCCAGGGCCAGGGGCAGGAGGCAGCACAGGTCGCCGTGGAGGTGCCTGTGCATGTCGCTGTCCCTGACCCTGTGAGTGCACCACCATGCACCAGCATGGATGCCCCGTCCCAGGCCCGTCCGCAGGTGGAGGGGGTGTCTATGTCATCTGACTCCCCTCCACCTGCGGACGAGGGGACCCGTGGGCGCATGGAAAAGGTCCTGATTGGGGTCGCGTTGCGCACGGGGGTCATTCGTGATGACGTGCGTGCTTCCCGGGAGGAGCACGCACATCATCACGAAGAGCACCGTGCCGACGTGGCCCAGTTGGGATCTGCCATTGGCGCGGGTTTTCTGCAGGTGATGGCCAATGTGTCGGGCATCTCCTCCTCTGTGGAAAGTATGCGCCGGTCGTTCTCCTTGCCGTCTTCCGGCCCAGTTGACACCAGGGCCCCCTGTGGACCTGCCCCGAACAATGCAGCCGGCTCAGTGGGGATCCCATCCCTGCCACAGTCGGGAGTCGGTGGTCCAGCTGGTGTGGACACCATGGCAACTGGACCCCTGCAGGTGGAGGATGTGCCGGCATCATCAGGCAGGGCACGTGCACGACGGCGTCGGTGGATACCATCAGCCTGGATGCCGTCGTGCTGGCAGAGGCAGTGGCTGCAGAGGCAGCGGCAGCGACGTGGGAGGCGTCATGGCTCGGGGCCATCAACATCGGAGGGGCAGCCATCGGCTGGAGGGCAGGAGGACCCTGGACAGAATGTGTCTTCCGTGTGGCAGCGGTTAGGCCACGCAATAGATGCGGAGAGGCGGCGGGCAGAAGAGGGGCGGCTCGCTATGGTCAGGGCGGTGGACTCCATGCAGAGGGCCCTGAGGCGTGCCGAGTGCCTCGAGGAGATCCGCAGGGGCTTGGAGGTGGACACTGCTTCAGCCCTGCGGGCCCTCGGGGCCATTGAGGATGAACGCCTCGGGGAGATAGAAAGGGAGTTCGATGATGCCCTGGCCCATAACATCTCTCAGTGAGCCACAGGACTGGCCCGCCGCCTTTGTATATAGTTATGTAGATAGTAGGTTTCCTTTATTTTTATTTATTATTTGGGTTGATTGGACAATGGCCCACGTTTTTTGTATATAGTAAGCATTAGTTAGGTTTTGGGTAGGTTTCATTTTATGGTTTTTAGGGATATTGGACCCGGACAATCATCTTTGTACATAGTTTGTGGATATTTTCGATTTTATTATTTGGACCATGGGGCAATGTGTTTGTTTTTGATTTCCATTTTGATTGACTTTGCACCCGTTCTTTTGGATTTCACCTTTCATTAGATTTTTTTTGTTTTTTACCTGTTACTTTGTGTATTCATTTAGGTGTTTCTTTTTTTTTCCTTCTTACATTTTAATACATTGTTCTTTTGATTCTATTGTGTGGACTTCTCTCATTGGTTTGTTGACTGTCACAATCTGGGTTTTCACAGTCATGTGTTGCCATTGTGCGAGTCTGACGGACTTGGACTCATGCGCATACTGCTCATTGGTTATGTATCATGTAATGGGTATTTGATTTTTGAATGGATGTGTACCTTGGATGTGTGTATGGACTGGGGTGACATGGGGTGGGATGTGGTTGCCCATGGGATCCTGGGATCTGTATTGTGATTTCCTATTGGCAGGGGAACATCTGTGTGGGCCTGGTGGAGGGTGCCCCATGACTGCTGGGGGGTGGGGTTGGTGGGAGACATGAGTGGGACATAAGTGGGGGCCTGCTGGCAGGTGCCCCACAGTGCTGGGGGGTGGGGGTGGTGGGAGGCATGAGTGGGACATGGGTGGGGGCCTGCTGGCAGGTGCCCCACAGTGCTGGGGGGTGGGGGTGGTGGGAGGCATGAGTGGGACATAAGTGGGGGCCTGGTGGAGGGTGCCCCATGACTGCTGGGGGGTGGGTGTGGTGGGAGGCATGAGTGGGACATAAGTGGGGGCCTGCTGGCAGGTGCCCCACAGTGCTGGGGGGTGGGGGTGGTGGGAGGCATGAGTGGGACATGGGTGGGGGCCTGCTGGCAGGTGCCCCACAGTGCTGGGGGGTGGGGGTGGTGGGAGGCATGAGTGGGACATAAGTGGGGGCCTGGTGGAGGGTGCCCCATGACTGCTGGGGGGTGGGTGTGGTGGGAGGCATGAGTGGGACATAAGTGGGGGCCTGCTGGCAGGTGCCCCACAGTGCTGGGGGGTGGGGGTGGTGGGAGGCATGAGTGGGACATGGGTGGGGGCCTGCTGGCAGGTGCCCCACAGTGCTGGGGGGTGGGGGTGGTGGGAGGCATGAGTGGGACATAAGTGGGGGCCTGGTGGAGGGTGCCCCATGACTGCTGGGGGGTGGGTGTGGTGGGAGGCATGAGTGGGACATAAGTGGGGGCCTGCTGGCAGGTGCCCCACAGTGCTGGGGGGTGGGGGTGGTGGGAGGCATGAGTGGGACATGGGTGGGGGCCTGCTGGCAGGTGCCCCACAGTGCTGGGGGTGGGGGTGGTGGGAGGCATGAGTGGGACATAAGTGGGGGCCTGCTGGCAGGTGCCCCACAGTGCTGGGGGGTGGGGGTGGTGGGAGGCATGAGTGGGACATGGGTGGGGGCCTGGTGGAGGGTGCCCCATGACTGCTGGGGGGTGGGGTTGGTGGGAGACATGAGTGGGACATAAGTGGGGGCCTGCTGGCAGGTGCCCCACAGTGCTGGGGGGTGGGGTTGGTGGGAGACATGAGTGGGACATAAGTGGGGGCCTGCTGGCAGGTGCCCCACAGTGCTGGGGGGTGGGGGTGGTGGGAGGCATGAGTGGGACATAAGTGGGGGCCTGGTAGAGGGTGCCCCATGACTGCTGGGGGGTGGGTGTGGTGGGAGGCATGAGTGGGACATAAGTGGGGGCCTGCTGGCAGGTGCCCCACAGTGCTGGGGGGTGGGGGTGGTGGGAGGCATGAATGGGACATGGGTGGGGGCCTGCTGGCAGGTGCCCCACAGTGCTGGGGGGTGGGGGTGGTGGGAGGCATGAGTGGGACATAAGTGGGGGCCTGCTGGCAGGTGCCCCACAGTGCTGGGGGGTGGGGGTGGTGGGAGGCATGAGTGGGACATAAGTGGGGGCCTGCTGGCAGGTGCCCCATGACTGCTGGGGGGTGGGAGTGCAGGGGGACATGAGTGGGGGCCTGGTGGAGGGTGCCCCTGGTGGCGGGGGGGTGGGGGTGGTGGGGGGCATGGGTGGGGGCCTGGTGGAGGCTGCCCCTGGTGGCGGGAGGGTGGGGGTGGTGGGAGACATGGGTGGGGGCCTGGTGGAGGCTGCCCCTGGTGGCGGGAGGGTGGGGGTGGTGGGAGACATGGGTGGGGGCCTGGTGGAGGCTGCCCCTGGTGGCGGGGGGGTGGGGGTGGTGGGAGACATGAGTGGGGGCCTGGTGGAGGCTGCCCCTGGTGGCGGGAGGGTGGGGGTGATAGGGGACATGAGTGGGGGCCTGGTGGAGGGTGCCCCTGGATGGTGGGGGGTGGGGGTGGTGGGAGACATGAGCAGGTGTGCAGGGTAGTCCCCTGTTTTGTGGGCTGCCTGCAGGGGCCGTCGAGGGTGACAGGACCCACCCAGCCTAATCGCGTGTGTAACTTCGCATGCACCCCTGTAATACACGTATCAAGCCAAATCGCGTGTGATAATTCCCGCGCACCCCTGAAATACACGCGCCCAGCCTATTCGCGTGTGGAAATTCCCGCGCACCCCTGAAATACACGTACCCTGCTGTAATCGCGTGTGGGACTTCCCGCGCACCCCTGTAATACACGCGCCCAGCCTATTCGCGTGTGAGATTTCCCGCGCACCCCTGTAAATGACGTACCCTAGTTTTTCGCGTGTAGGATTTCACGCGCACCCGTGGAATTCCCGTAGCCTAGCTTTTCGCGTGTGAAACTTCCCGCGCACCCCTGTAATTGACGTACCCTGGCTTTTCGCGTGTGGAACTTCACACGCACCCCTGATATCGACGTGGCCAGGGCAATCGCGTGTGGGACTTCCCCGCACCCCTGAAATACACGCGCCCAGCCTATTCGCGTGTGGAAATTCCCGCGCACCCCTGAAATAACCTGCTGTAATCGCGTGTGGGACTTCCCGCGCACCCCTGTAATACACGCGCCCAGCCTATTCGCGTGTGAGACTTCCCGCGCACCCCTGTAAATGACGTACCCTAGTTTTTCGCGTGTAGGATTTCACGCGCACCCCTGGAATTCCCGTAGCCTAGCTTTTCGCGTGTGAAACTTCCCGCGCACCCCTGTAATTGACGTACCCTGGCTTTTCGCGTGTGGAACTTCACACGCACCCCTGATATCGACGTGGCCAGGGCAATCGCGTGTGGGACTTCCCCGCACCCTGGGATACACGTACCCAGGGCAATCACGCGAGTGACTTCTCGCGCAACCCGTTGTACACACACGCGCGAATTGTTGAACAGTGGGTGTCCGTGTTAATGGCGTACACCTTTGCACCTCATTTGTCCTTTGGGGTCAGGGTATGGCCCATTGCTGTATGTGGGTGGTATTTGTTGGCGCAGGTTTTGGCGCACTTTCGTTAAGTGCGTCGGGACGCTACCGCCTGCTTACTTGTGGCGTACGTTTTTGGGCCTGTGCGCTGGTTTGATCGAGCGCTGTTTTGCCCTGTTCGAATCCATGAATACGTGTTGCCGGAGAGCGTGTGGGCGTTCCGCGCACTTGCCTCCTGTACTTCCCCGTGCCGCCCACATTCTTCCCCATTCCGAGTGTTGTGCCCCATTTTATTCCCCATTCCGAGTGTCCCGCCCTGTGTTCCGCCTACTTTAGAGCTGTGCACTGCGCTCGGAGTGATAGCGCAGTGGCCGTGGCGCACGCCGTTGGTTGACCTGTGCGCCGGCGTGCGCCGCGCACTTTTTCAGCGCACGTCCTATGCTTTTCTTACGCACGGACTTCCATGAATCGACGTGCGCTGGTTTCCCTGCGCTTTTCGCTATTTTTCGGCGCAGCGCACGTATAGGCCCCTCTGCGCCGGTATTTTCGGCGCACATTTATTCCATGAATCGGCCTGCAAATGTCTCAGCGATTTCAACACCAGCCTCTTGAAAAGCCACCAGAAAGTCTTCCTATCACGTGTTTCACCTTTTCATACGCATCTCTGGGACTCAATAGGTTGGGTGGTATGTTTATGTTGCAGCTCTTCTTGCAGCTTCTCTTCCTCCCGTTGTTTCTACTAATTCTCCCTGGTCATGTAGAGCTGTAGTGCCAGATGCCCTGCCTTTCGGCACTATAACAACAGGAGTAACAATGACCTTGTTTATGTTCCCCGATGCGTCAACCTCGAAGAAACAAAGGCCTAATTGCTCTTATGCCAGTATTTTACTCATTTACGTAATTAATTTATTTGCATTTTTACAGCGCTCACACAGCCTGCGAGCATCGAGACGCTGTTACAGGAATTCTGTGTATTTAGTTGTGTAGTTGTTTGTCTTAGTTGCGTATTCAGGCTTCTAAGCGCGGACCGGGGATCGAACCTGTGTTGCTTCCAAGGTGGGCATGTTGCTATCCTCCCAGGACATGAACACATGAACTGTCTCTGCCCCCTGGCACACACGTCTCCATTTTACAGGGCCATATATTTGGAATAAAATGGCAGGCATTTCCCACCCTTTGTAAATTGAAACACAGCAACAGATTTGTGCATCTAAAGGCCTCAAAAAGTTTCATACATTCTGGCTGGGGTTTTGCTGGTAGCACCGAGCGGAATAATTGCAGGAATATAAATCACCTGCAGCCTGGAGAGGTGGCATAATACTGAGCACACGCCGCCTGCCCATTCATCACGCCGCCCGCCGTGCAATAAATGCCTGTCAGGAGAGCAAAGGGAATTAGCATAGGAGATGCTCGCAGCAGCCGTCCTGCTGTCCAGCCATTGCTGATGGATCTAGCTCCACGGAAGCCCGGCTGCGGGCTTGTGAATCTGCCCACCCTGCACTGGGACCACACACACTCAGGCTTCTCAGTGCAGAGGGAGTGAGCACTCTTCCACAGCACATAGTGCACACGTTCACATGCTACTATATAGTGGCTGTGGTAGGTTTAGGTGCCACAGAGGGAGGGGATGTGGAGAGGGAGGATGCCCCCTTGAGGCACCAGTAAATACTATTCCACTACTCGGTGGAAGCAGGTGCACCTGGATCTGAAAGACGGGGCGAGGGTGAGGGGCGGAAGAGGTGTCTGGGGAGGGGTGCCTGCGACGACCACTCAGTGGGCCCGTAACCAACCCCTATAGGGAAAAAGACAAGTGCACTTATAATTTGGGCATGAAGCATTATTTGGCCGAAGTCACTAGTTCAAAGGGGGCAGAGTGCAAGGCCTGTAGTAAATACATCCGGTGAAGTAGGGCCTAAACCAATGCATGAGGTTGCACGTGCACTCTTCCATGGAAACAGGTTCTTTCCTTCCCTAGGATTTGGAGGGGAATAGTTATCTTATAATTCTGGAAATTTGCTGGATCTGATAGTGTCTGACTACAGAGGGCCCGGATGAAAGAATTGTCTTTACGATCGATGAGATCAAGAAGGCGATAAGCTGTAAGCGTGGTAATAGAGTGTCTTGCCAGACAATGTCCCGGCTGATCTGTTTATCACGTCTCCAGAACTTTGGGCCCCAGTGCTGACTGTGGGGTTTAATGCTATTTGTGCAGGAGGGGCAATTCCATCCTCATGGTCTACTGCTATAATCCAGCCAATCTATAAAAAAGGACCACGGGCATCTCTTGTCTCGTACAGACACACCTCACTCTTGGATTATCTTTTCAAAATACTCGGATATTCGAGCACGATTAAAGGAGTGGGTGGTGAGTAACGGGGTACTTTTCCTAGTCCAGCTGGGATTTCGTCCAGGGTCGGGTATGGCTGATCAGGTGCTTAACCTCTACCTGGTGATTTCACACTCACTCCATTTGAAGGAGGAGCCAATCTATCTGGAGTTCACTGGCCTGAGAACAACCTTTGACAAGGTGAATCATGCTAAATTGTGGGAGACGCTCAGGTCCATGAACTGCTCTCCAGCTCTAGTGAACATTGTGGCCAGATTGAATGATTCCACGCAGGTCAGTGTCAGGAGTTGTGTCAATGGGCACTGCATTGGCTCCTTTCCAGTTGAACTTGGGCTGCAACAGGGGTGTTTGCTGACTCCCTTTCTTTTCTGTTTATATATGAATGGTCTGCATAAAAACCCTCTCTTAAAATCCTCTCCCGGTGTCCCGAAGTTAAGTGGCCGGTCTCTACCAGTGTTTGTGTATGCAGATCATTCTGTTATAAAGGCGTGTACTCCGAGAGCCTTGCAGGCACTCGTCTCTGACTACAGAGTGTTTATGAAAGGTTTAGACGTTGTGGTCAATGCAGCTAAGTTGGCAGTGATGGACTGTTGGAAGGGGAGACGCCAAATCAAATTCACGGATATAATGTGTGGGAGCAATGTGATCCTCAGGGTTGATTATTTGAACTACATAGAGGTCCGATTCTCTGCTAACCTTTGTTCCAACACCCAGGTAACAAAGCAGGTGGCACGGTTCAAGCAGGCTTTGGGTGAGGATAACAGGACGATATCCATGTTCAGAGCTAGACCGATCGACCCACTGAAGCAATTGTAGAAATGCAAGGCAGCCTTAGTTGCTAGATTTGACATGGAACATATGGGGCTTTGCCAATGTTAGCAATGTCCAGATAGCAGAGAACCAATTTCTGAAGAAATTGATGTGCTTGCCGGAATCTGCCCCAAAATTTGGGGCCCACGTGGAAATGGGCTGCAGGCCGACTGGGGATGTGTTCTCTCTACAGCTGGTACTTCACTGGCTGAGGCTTTGGTGTAATGAGAAAGCTAGTCTCACACATGGATTGATAATCTCCATGATCAGTAAAGACCATGGTGGTAAGGTCCCAAATTAAGAAACAACCGAATGTGTTTAACACCATGCAACTGTATCCACCTCCCAGCTTCCTCTCTCAGGTGAGATAAAATTGTGGCTTCTATGAGTCTGTGGGTGTAGCAGTGAGAGAATAGCACTGTTGAAACCTAAGAACCGTGGACTAATGGCCATCTTGTCACCAGATGTGCAGAGATATCTGCTGTGGGCAGAATGCCCTGGAGATCAGGTATTGATTACTAGGACACGATTCAATTGCATTATTCTGCGGGCATTGGTGGCAGCCTGGTCCGGATGGAGGACGGACGGATCTTGCTCAATGTGTGCGGCGTCCCTGGAGGTCCTGGTGCATTTGTTATGTTTCTGCTCAGCTTACGCAAGGGCTAGAGGTCTGTTCTGCAGCCCCTATTGCAGGTGCTAGGTTTTGTGCTGTATCAGCCCATGTTAATGTATTTACTGTGGGTGGAGTCGCCACTTGTGGGCTGGTCTTTGCTCACATTCTTCAAATCTGCACTCTATTTTAGGAAAAAGATGTTGAGCACTATGCTCTGATAGGAGTCTAGGTATACCCATACATGTGTATGCTATGGGATACACAATGACCACCTTTTGAGGAATATTAGCTGAAGCATTTTATTATGTTGTATGTGGAAAATGTATTACATGTATTGTATACTTTGTGTTGTTTTAGATTTTGTATTGTTTTATGGAATGTTTTGCGCATATAAGTAAAAACATGATGATGATGATAGCACTTCTGCAAGCACTTCTTTCTAAAAGAGGGATGCAGCACCATAAAGGCCTTCACCCACAGGACAATTATAAAAGGATAGGAATCAATCTCTGTGCAGGATTGTGGACCAAAATAACTTCCTCTGTAGCTCCAAGAGTGTATGGTAGTGTCCTCTCCACCTCTACCTCAACATGCAAGAAAATGACATAGTAGTTACCTTTTATAGCTTATTTACAGATTTCTAGGCTGCCCAATCTCTGTATGGCAAATTTCTGCCAAAGTTGGTAGTCGCCAAACTCTAATATGTCCTGAAGTGTAAACACATCCCTGACTCGTGGACTAGGTATGTCACAGAGAAAACCCAGTTGGCAAATGAAATTGGGTCTTCACCCTAACCTGAAAGAACACAATGTCCTTGTTTATTCTCCTCAGGGTCCGAACGTGGTTGACAATATCCCTCAAGACAGTTGCATCAACGTGATTGAGAACAGCAACAAAGTTAATGGCCATACCATCCACTGGTTCTCCTTGTTGAGCAACCACTACCAATTGGTACAACTTCCACATCATTGTCCTGTAAGTAGGCCTAATTTATCCTCTTTTACATTTCCATGCTCCCTCTATTGTTCCTGCTTCAGAACACAGGCATCCTCTTTACTCCTTTGTCAATGAAACATGCCAGTTCGTTAAGGTGATGTGTGATCATTTCTCACACACCACCAAATACTACACAGCCTTAAAAAAATGATGAGCAGGGGCTAACAAAATCTCAATGCCTCTAAAACGGAAACCATTATTCTGTGACCCCACCTGCCATGCAGAAAAGGCCCTTCCCTATACCTTCTTTAAAACCATGTTAACCTTTTCCAATAGCCACCCATGTCAAGAGCGAGAAGGGACATCCTGACAAGGACCTCTACATGTTCACACATATAGAAGCAGTGCCCAAAGTGAATGTTGTCTCTGTATTCATTGCACCAGCATGCTACAGTTTTGTATGATTCATATCCACAAATAAAATAAAAGAAAGATCTAATTATAGCCTGGATACGATTCATCAATAGGAACAATATAAATGTGAACATACAAGTGCAGTATGGGAGAAAAAGCATGACACAATGATAACAGAATCACATAATAAAACAAATATGCAATAGCCATGATTATAGTGTTTTCCTTAACAGAAGGTTATGCAAAATAATTCAAAAGAGAATCAATCCATTCCAAAAGGTCATGGTGGTGCCAGTGAAAAAAGAGAAAGGCGCACAGACCCCACATTGGCTGCGGTCCAAAGATTACATTATCCTCAAGTTGCCCTCTACCTATCAGCCAAGTACCTGAGATACCCACAATGCAACACTATATGATGCAGACTTGTGTTATTAGGTATGTGAAGATCAGAGGTAGTGTATAAGCTACTGAGTGTAGTGGATAGTATGAAAGTGGATATTTCCAGATGTTGCCTATTTCTAAATACTGGCACAGATTGTGATATGATAGGTTATTTATAACGCACTTAATACCCAGAGGTTTATAAGCGCTGACCCCGGGATCAAACCTGTGGTGCTCTATGTCATCTTGCTTCCAAGGCAAGTGCATTGCCCCTGAGCTATCCTCCCGAGACGAATGCAGCTAAGTCGTCAAGTGTCAAGTGTAAGCCAAGCCAAAAGTCTAACGACTTAAATGAAGTAGCAATAGGAGGAACACGTCAATCACCTGTCAGGTCAAGCCATGATAGGGATGCTTGATGAGAAATCTGAAGCAAACAGAAATTCAGTATTTTTGGTGTGCTATTTTTAGAAGTGTCTGGAAATCCAACCCTTTGCTACCTGAAGACAGCTCATCAGTGAATGAAGATCTTATCCTCTCAACAGCCGCAATTAAAGCTCAGGGTTTTTACTGTATTCGTGGGGGGGGGAGGGGTCCAACACCTCCTGATCAAGTCTCCCAGTGGCTACAAATAGATGTTAAAAAGAAGTGAAGTTGAGATTGACCGTTGTGACACACTAAAGGAAGCAGGGATCTGTGAAGGCAGGACCCTAACCACCCCACCATCATCCTGACCAAAGTGAGACCAACTGTATTACAAGGAGAGGAACCAGGCCAATACGGTAGCTACTTACCCCCATGTGGTTCTGCATGATGTTAAGCTATATGCTATGGTTGATTGTGCCAAATTCTGCTTGAGACATGGAATGAATAGATCCAGCAGGCAGGAAACACCACATGATAGACATGCTCTAGTACCAGCGAAATGTGTGTTAGGGTGTTGCAACCAGGCTAGAAAACAAAATGACACGGTGACAAAACGTTTGGACCTAACATTTACCAGTTCAGCTGAAGGTCAAATGTTCCCTCTACAGTCATACCCCAAAACAAAAGGCTGTGTTTGGAGATCAATGGGCCGAAGCGTGAAGTTTCTGATTTGACAATGTGTTCTTAAACATACTTAAGCAGTGCAAATAAAGAACAACGTGATTTTTTAGCAATAGCTGCAGTTAACACATCTTTCGCTTTGTTAAGTGTCTGCAAGAGGGGGAATGATGTAGTCTAGAGTCTGCTCCTTAAGGGGTACAAGATCAATCCAGTGCGGATCACTGTTAATGCTGGTCTAACTTCCACCCATTCTTGCTCTTTATTGTTTGCGCAGGATCCTGCCAAACGTGAAGGAAGCCATAATGATGCTCGAACCCATGGGGAGGAAGGGGGTCTGCTCAGAGTGCCAATCATCATCACTTAATCTCCCAGCAAAAATTGGCATTGTTTGGGATGTTTGGGAGACCTGTAAAAATGAACAGGTCATATGTATTGTCTCGCTATGGGATTTGCTAGGCTATATGTGTAGGATTGTACATGACAAGACTTCAACTCGTTTTTAGGGGAGTTTGGTGGATTTTGGATGACGTTGGTGATCTGCTTTACCAGGGCTTTTGATTTGAGTGTAGTCTTATTTTCATTGGCCCCTTTGTTGTTTTATCCATTTTACCCTTACCAAATCCTTTCTTCTTATCGTCCCCTGAATGCAACCACAAAAAGTTTGAAAAAGCATGAATCCCTATCCATTTTGTAGACCTCTTCCCATATGCGTGATAGTTTATCCTGCTAAGCCGTGTGTGATTACTATCACCCTCTAGCTTGCCTTTAACTTCCAAAAATTAACAAACAATAAAACAAAATCTCCTTTTTTACATCTGCTTGTTTTTGAAACATAAACTTCCTTCGCTTTTAATATGAACCAAACAATCCTTCCTGTTTTAGTCACCTTCTTTGTGCAGAAGAGAACCCAGAGTCAATACATGTGTGTGCCCTAGTCAGTCATGTGTCTATATAGTTACGTATTATCTCAGGAGGATAGCTCAGGGGCAACACGCTCGCCTTGGAAGCAAAGCAAGATGACAATGAGCAACAGTGTCCGCGCTTAGAAACATCTGGGTATTAAGTGTGTTATAAATAACCAATTACAATTACAAATTACAATTACAATATTCTACTGTTAGTCTTTATTATGAAAGTAATTGATATCATGACCAAAGCAGGGATTCATTCTTGGGCGAGGGAGAGTTTGAGGAGAAAGAGGAGGCGGAAATCGCATAGTGGAGTTCAGAGAGGAGCATGTTGTGTTTCTTGTGGTTGTGGGGCCTGCAGGTTATGCTATGTTATATTGACTTCTACCGTGCACCACTACCAGCCTGCTGCAGTCTTCAGGTACTCTAGCCTGAGATCACAGGCAGGCAGGTGTTGCCTTAGGTTTCAGAGTTATTGGTGGAGGACTTAGGGAAAGGAGAGCAGTTAGGTCTGACAATCAATTATGTGTCCACTGAAAAAATGGGGGGGGCTTAGAGATTAGGGTGTTTCACTGTCACATGAAGGGTCAATGGAAGAGGAGGCATTGCTGAAAATGGATGGTTTGCTACAGCCATGACCTAGAGGGCGGAATGGATGCATAGAGAGCTGGCAACATGGGGGTTGCAACTGCTAGAAGCGAAGTGTTAAGCAGGATAGGTCGAGGCAGCAGGGTGCCGCATAGGTCTGTGGAAGACAGGGCAGTAATAGTGGTCTCACAATGCAGGGGAAGTGAATGGTAGTTTCAGATGCACTAGAGGTGTTTCTAGACAATGTCTTAAATGCAGTTGAGATGAGAATGTGGTAATGCAGGAAGCGGTTGCAGTACAGAAAGGGTACAGGGGATAGTGCAGGAGCAAATTGAATAATAACTTGTGTAAGAGACTGAGGTGTTCCTCCAGTAGATGTCTCAGAAGGAACTGAAACATTTGCAATTGTGCTCGCTCTTGTGGAGGGGCTCAGGCAGGCATTTGTCAAATGTCAGGCATGACAGAGGACATTTCACGCCGGGGCTCACATGTTGCCAACCTGGTCACAGGCGTTGGAGTAATTAGTGTACACATTTCAACCGTGAACTGATTTCATCAATGCCACTGACTTAAATAGAGGAAGTGTGCAACATTTTTTAAAACATTTTTTTTAATTATAGTGTTTAGGTTACATGAAAGATTTCACTTCAAAAACATCCAACATTCAGATAAAACATCAAATTAAAACATCAGCATACAACATCCAACAAAGAAAAGCAAAACCACACAATTTTCCATTGTTTAAATGAATGTCACTTCTTGCACACCAATGGGGGTTCAAACAGTCTAATTGGCCAGTCCTCGGAAAAGTGTCATCCAGAAATATTATCAATGAAATGACCAGTCTTACGCTATCTCCAGCCATGAGGTTATTCCACCATTCATCAGGAGTTAATGAGGGCAGACTATTCAGGATTTTCCCAAGAAATAGCGTTCTCTTATCCGTCAGCCACTAACAGTACAGAGATAGATGGTACAATGACTCTTCCTTCCCGGTCCGTTACAGAAGCTACAGTTTACATCCAAATCCTCTTGTTTATCAAAATTTCCTTTGTGGGGAATAGATTTAATCTAAACCCCAGAAATGTGTACCGAATAGAACTGCAGGTGAACAATTTAAGATATTTCAGGATTGAATTACGAGGTCTGCATTCCACTTTGAAATTGCAGTATATTTTATACTGTTCTCCTATTGCAATTGTGTCTATCCAATCCCTTCTCCTAAGCTTGGCTTTGTTGCATTAGAATTATTTAGCAGATCAAATTCCAAAGACCCCAAGCCCTTCAACATTTTGGTACACGCTAGGTTTCATGGTTTTCGAAATTGACATTGCTGTGGCATCTTTTAAAGGAAAAGCCTCAACCCATTTACTGAAAGCACAGATGATAACTAAAACATATTAATAGTTTTGACAACGTTCCATCTCAATGAAATCAAAATGTATAACCTCAAAAGGCATGGAAGGCAGACCAAAACTACCCTTTGATATCGGTGTTCCTTTCCCAATATTATGTTGCAAGCATATCATGCAACTTTGGACTAATCAATCAGCAATTTTTTTAATATTAGTATGGTACCAGACAGGTTCTAATAATTTGCTAATCTTTTTGGCACATATGTGTGTTGGACCATGAGCCATTGTCACCAGAGCAGTAACATAGACATTGGGTAGCATCCATCTTTGCTTTTCACTATTTAACCAACAACCCTTATCATCCAAACCAGCTGAACCCTCAGCCCATTGTTTAATTTCATCTGAAGTAGCATCAGCTTGAATTTCTTTTATACAAACAATTCCTTCATCTATCATACAAGTGTCAGTGACCCCTTTTGTTGTATCTAACACATACATTTTTTAGTGTAAATCAGTGGCAGTCTGTATAGCTATCCGGTCAGCAAAAGCTTTTCCTTTTCCTACGTCGTCCATCACTTTCTGGTGTGCGGCACACTTCATTATTGCTAACTATGTAGGAAGCGCAAGTGCTGAAAGTAACCAAACTATTAAGGTGCCATGCTGAATCCTTGATCCATGCAAGGTCAAGAACTCTTTCTCAGCCCATAATCGACCAAAGTTGTGCACTATACAGAATGCATGTTGGATGTCTGTGAATATATTTACACTAAGCCCTTCAGAGAGTTCACAGGCTCTGGTTAACACAATAATCTCTGCAGCCTGCACAGAGTTATGCGGAATTTGTTTGGTTTCCACAATAGTGCTTAATGTGGTGATTGTGTAAGCAGCAGTGGATGTACCATCCCAGAGTTTAAAGCAGGAGCCATCACAAAATAGCCCCCCTTGTGGATTCTTTAGAGGTGTATCACTTAGATCAATTTTGCCCTTAGTTTCTTGTTCTGTGATATAGAGGCAGTCATGTGACATCTTGTCACTACAATCAGTTTCTTGCGGAATAGGCGATAGTTCGGCCTGATTTAATGAGCAACATCTCTTAATTTGGATGTGCGGAGGAAATAGAATCATCTTGTTAGTCGTGCTGATGTGAGATGTTGCATCTGTGTTCTGTTTAATAGAATGTCTATGGAGTGAGGTACCATTACGATTAAAGAATGACCTAAAACCGTAGCCTCACTTTGTTTCACAGATGCAGCAGCAGCAGCTACAGCTCTCAAACATCTCGGCAAAGGGCAAGCAACAGGCTCTAACGTGAATGAAAAATAACCGCACAGTCTATTCTTGCCCCCATGTTCCTGTGTCAAAACAGCCAAAGCACATCCATCACATTCATGCACATACAACACAAATTTCTTTTCGTAATTGGTGTGCCCAAAACCGGTGCTGAACACAACGCATCCTTGAGAAGATCAAAACTTGGGTCCTTCCTTTCATCTATCTTCCTCTCGACCTGTGGTGTTTCCCAGGGGTCTAACCTCTCGCCCTGGCTTTTCAATCAATACCTGGCAACTCTCGCCCACTGCATTGGCAATTTCTACTCAAATTTCAGTGCTACGCTGATGACACTCAACTCATTTTCAAGCAGCCCACTGCCACCTCCTCTCCCTCTATCATGTCTGATTGCCTAACTGCCATTCAAGATTGGTGTGCCGCCAATGATCTTTGTCTGAATGCCAGCAAGACTGAGATCCTCCTAATCAGCACACCTTCACCATCCTTTCACCTCACTCTCTGGCTGGCCTCCCTTGGCCCTCCTCCTACCTCCACCTGCAGGGCTAAGAACCTCTGGGTCATCTTTGACTTCACCCTTTCCTTCTGCACCCACATCTCTGAGGTCTCTGAAAAGTCAAATTCCCTACTGCACCTCGTCAGAGATACTCTACATTTCCTCTCCTTCCCCCAGAAGCTCATGGTATCCCAAGCTCTGGTTCTCTCTAGCTTGGACTATTATATCAGCCTCTTTCTAAATCTACCTGCCTCTACTCTCCGCCCTCTGCAACTAATCCAGAACAGGACTGCAAGACTTGTTCTTTGCCTCAAGCCCTGGGATCATATCTCTCCAGCTCTGAAATCTCTTCATTGGCTCCCAGTGGATGCAAGAATTAAATTCAAAACCCTCTGCATTGTCCACAAGGCTTTCTGGGGCCTGGGTCCAAAATACCTTCACCTCTCCCTCCGCAAATACCTCCCCTCTCGAGCTCTTCGCTCGTCTACCTCCAGCTCCCTCAGGGTCAGTCATTTTTCAGAGATATGAGCTGGGGATAGATCTCTGTCTTCAGCTGTGGCCTCCCTCTGGAACAGCCTCCCTGCCACTCTAAAACATGAGGAGAACCATCTCCGGTTCCGGAAGCACCTCAAGACCTTGCTCTTTTCTTCTGTCTTCGCTCCCGCTCTCCCCTGCTGATCTGTTTTCTCTTGGCACCATGCACCTGGCCACCCTCTGTCCTCCGGGCCCAGGTACCTGCTCACCCTGCCACCCTCCCGAACTGCCTCCAGGCCACCCCTTGCACTGGGGTCTGTATCTGTACCCATGCAGCCCCCCTTTTTCTTCCAGCACTTATCAGATCTAGCCTGTCTGCTGCCCTAAACCTAGCACTTGCAAATTGCTGGCTGCACTACCACTGTTTGTTGCTTTTATTATTTGTTTATTGTTATTTATCTGTTTCTTCTCTGCTTCGCACTTTCCACTTCTCCCCCCCTTCCATGCACTTTTCACCTCCCCCTCTCCCATGCACTTGCGTATTCTCAATGTCACTGGGCCTAGTAAGATCGCTGTTTTGTTCTCCCCTGTTCCCCTCCTTGTTGTGCTCTGAAACACTTGTGTATGAGCGCAATAGCAATAAAATATCAATATCAATATCAAAAACATTCTGGCAATCCATGTTCCAAAGTAAAGGCAAATAAATGCCCTTCTTTGTCAATGCCAACATAGGTTTTATCATTAATGAAACATTTGGGATCCACTGTCTATAGTATGAAGTCATGCCTATTACAGCTCTGACTACTTTCTGTGTATTTGGGACAGACATGCTAGAGATGCTTTGTATCCGTTCGGGTGTCAGTCTTCTTCCCTCCTTTGACAGGAGATAGCCTAAATAGGCGACCTCCTGTCGATAATATTGAAAATTCTTCAACAAAGCCTTATGCCCATGTTCAGCTAAATGAATAAGCAGCAACATGGTGCCTTCTTTGCAAGCAACTTCAGAATCAGCAGCTAGCAGTAGATCGTCGACATATTGCAACAACGTGCAAGTAGAAGGTAACTCAAGTTTATCAAGCTGTTCTTTCAGCGCTCTACTATAAATGCTTGGCTCTCAGTGTACCCTTGTGTCACATGAGTGAATGTAAATGAGCGTCCCCTAGAGTAAACACAAACAAATATCTGCTTTCAACATGTACAGGAATACTGATAAAAGCGTTTTTCAAATCCACAACACTAAAATTTGTAGCCGTGGCTGGAGTCAATATTGTAGTAGCATCAGGTACAATCGGAAACTGTGGAGTAAGAACCTTATTAATGGCGCGTAAATCAATAATAAATCGAAAAGGAATTGCATTATCCCCTTTCTTATGAACTGGTAGGATCAGACTATTACACACGCTCCCTGCAATTTCCTCAATCAAACCAATGTGTACAAGATCAGAAACAATACTTTTCAAAGCCTGTTCACCTTCAACCAAAATCTTATACTGTGGAATACGCTGCAATTTAACACCTGGTTTCATTACAATTTTAACTTGTTCAATTTGTAAAATGCCAATGTCATTATCATTAACTGCTCGGTGAGGCTGTAGGTGCAGAGTATCAAAGAAACTCTAAGGTAAATCCGAAGTGAAGGAGTGATGTAAGTGCGTCTGTCCCGTAGGATCCATTTGGGCTCACATGGAATACTCAGAAGAATCGGTGAGGCTGTAGGTGCAGAGTATCAAAGAAACTCTAAGGTAAATCCGAAGTGAAGGAGTGATGTCAGAACCTTATCCAATTCAGTAGGTAAAGGCCTAGACAAAAATTGTGGAATGGAAGTTTGTTGAGGCGAAATCGTTAAGTAGACTCCATCCGGAGAAAAACACAGCATTCAATTTCTTTAGTAAATTCAATCCCAAAAAATGTTCGCCACAATTTGTCGTCAAAAGAAATGGACATAAATCAGTAAATGGTCCCAGTGAAATCGGTACTGGCTGAAAGACCTGACTAACCACTGGTGTACCAGAAAACCCTACAGAAATGTTGTTCTGCCCTGACAGTGGAATATCTGGAACATGTGAATGATCAATAGAATTATCAATAGAACACTTCTGTGTTCCTCTATCTATTAAAAATAGATACTTCCTATCCCCCACCTTCATTTCAACATAGGGCCCTTTCTGATCGACGGGAATAGGTACCGGTTCCAGACTCTGCTTCGGGCTGTCCTTTCGGAACAGTATATCGTCAAATTCAAGATCCTCAGAAAAATAGACAGTTGAAGGATTGTCGAAAATGTTCCCACTATTAACACTTTGTTGCTGAATATCTTGTGAAGGTGTCTGTTGATTCTGAGCAACCTGACTTCTACCAGGACCCCCTATCCCAGGACGGCCTCTGGATTGTCTACCCATCGTACCATCTGTGCTGTCCGATCTCTGCTGAAGGATTGGGCATTGTGCTCGCCAATAACCTTCCTGTCTACAATATGCACACTGGTTCATGTGTACAGGACCCATTTGCGCATTACCTTGTTATGTAAAATGGCCTCTAAACTGTGTATTCCCAACTCTAGTTCCTCTTGCTATCTGCTGCAATAATACTTCAGTCTTCAAGTCTCCCTTCTTCTTTTCCGCCTTCACCTTCTCGGTATTAACTCAATGTTCATAATACTGAGCAATATGTAATACTTCAGATTGTAATTTCGCTTGCCAAGCGCTTTCAGAAATCATCATCTGTGATTGGATTTCAGGAAACAATCTGCACAGAAACTTGTTTACACAGAGCCTTTTCTCTGACTATGTACTAAAGTGTTGACCACTAAAATCTGAAAATACTTGCTCAAATCTATTAAGAAACTCAGTTGCACCCGCTGACTTCAATTGTATGCAAGCCGTATGTTTATCCCATATGATTCTTTTCTCAGGAACCATAGTTTTTAATTTAGCTAATATTCTATCTGGCAACATCAGTATCACTTGTGGTGGTTTCTCATCAGCATTCCTTTCATTTGCCCATATATTCATAGTTATCGCATGTATCACCCATCCATGCGTGATAGTCTACAGTTCTAATCTGCTTCCATAAATCAGCAGGTAGGATCACGGGAAACAACAAATCCATATCACCCAGTCTTAAAAACTGACGAATGCAAGACAGATTACATTTCTTTATAAAATCCTGTTGGATTCTTCCAAATATCTGGAATTGTTTGTCTAATGGTATTCACTCCCTGTCTAAAAAATGGGACATGAACAAGGTGTGAGACGTAATGTGCTTCAATAGTAGTGGCAGGCGTTCCTGCTGTGGCATCAGCTGGAATTTCCACTTTCGTAACAAATGTCTGGGAACCTCCCTCAAACGCAATTGTAAAGTAGGCAAATCTGACGGCTTATTAAGCAACAAAGCTAAATCAAGTGACAAAGTAGTCAAAGCAGCATCGGGGCAAAAATGCTCTATTATAAATGACCATCAAAACTGCGGGACAACAAACCTTTTTCTTCATATACTCATCTTGTAGATACTCTACCATCACCCGTAACACTTTCCTTTGCATTTCCGGAGCATACTGACTAAACGTGTCATGCACTTCAATGGGAGAAATGGAAACATCCGAAATCCATCTAAGAGCGACTCTTGTGCAAATGCACATTTCTTCACTCATTGGTTTCAACGGGGGTAGAAAATGTTTCTGCACATATGAAGCTTCCCGTCCATCACCATCCATTTAATCTTTCTGTAACCGATCTAGCTCCCTTTTAAACTCAAATACCTTCTCAGCATGCTCATGTATTTTCTCCACAGTGTCCCTTGAGCGAGCTAGGACATTCAAATCCCTCAACCCCTGTGGGACATTCATGTCCATCAAATCACTCCATATATCAGCTAAATGCGTTCCCGTCTGTTCTATCAAAATAGTCTGTTCAGGAATACTTTCTTTGACAGAAATCGCAACTAAAACAGCCGGTTCATCACCCTCCTCTATAGATTTTTTAGCCGACGTATGCTATTCTCTTTTTCTAGCTTTAGATACTGTACCACGAGTCACCACTCTTGAATCATCTCCCGCCCCTTCAACTACTATAGGTGGAGCAGAACCACTTGGTAAGGACTCAATAGGTAACAAAGGCAATACCGCTGGAGGTGCAGTCGGAATTATGGGGACGGAAACTGTTGGTAAAGGTGGAGGTGCAGGAGGAGGAACAACAATAGGAAGAGGAACAACAATGGGAAGAGGAGGAAGTACAACGGGAGGTGGCACAACAACGGGAGGAGGCACATAAGGAGGAGGTGCAGTGGAAGCATTTCTATGTTCATTTAACAATTTATTAATCAACTCATCTGAGGTATGAAAATCCTGAGACGGTTATATCTTTTGTACTTCAAGTGAAAAAGCCTTGTCCATACTTCTAATAGATTTTGGCCCTCATTACAACCTTGGCAGAGGACCATGGTGCTATTAGCACCATGGTCCATGCCGCTAAGGTTACGATTCCGCCATGGTGGATGGCGGAATTACTGCCCCATTACAAGGTGAGTGGAGCGGTAATCCCCCATTCACCAATGGCCCCTTCCCCATTCCCATTTTTGCCCCATAGGGCATAATGGGAATGGGGAAGGCGATAATTACGGCACCGTAAATTACGATTGCCGTAATTATCGCCAAGGTCCCTTAGCGGGTTAGTTTTTAACACCTGAAAAAAGCAGGCGTTAAAGTCACCATCCCGCTAAGGGACCTTGTAATCAGGCGGTAAGTGTTTAACAGCGCTGACGCTCTTTACGGCGCCGTTAAACACTTACCGCCTGGGTTGTAATGAGGGCCTTTGACTGTTTCTGCTGATCATGCAATAGTGTTTTTCAGTATTTGTCATGGGTCTACGTGCATGTTTTTTTTTACTTTTAAGTTTCTGCATAGCTTCCATTCTCCAATCTTTATTTGCATCAAATGCTGCAGGCCTAGCATTTTTCTTCAATAATAAAGATTCTAAATACTCTAGGCGGGCAATTTCAAAACTGCCAAAGACTAGACACTGAAGTTCTGAAACATGTCGAGTCTGTCTGTGCCAAAAATCATTAAATACGATAACTCCTAGGCCGTACTTACAGTACGTTAAACAAGCTGGCGACCCAATGATTGGCGCCGGTTGGCCTCGTCCCAAAGATTGTCTATCTCTGTGGAATAATACCATGAAACAGGATGACAATTTCCCAGGCATGTCAGATTACTGGTGTTACCTGGCGTTGTTTGTACTTGCAAGTACAAAACTGCAACCAATATCAGGATTCTTAGGAATCGGGGCACGACTCACCTGATTTCAAATCAAAGGGTCCGATCGGATTTAAAAGGATCGGGGTGGCTGGTGATTTCGTTGAAACTTGCCTCGACATGAGGACCCTCATCAGGATGTCTTCCTAACCCCAATCCCGGTTACATCGTCCAGCCCCTCTTCAAGTTAACAATTCACTAGGATTCATACCCAGTTCACATTGTTAATTCAGAATCAAATAATTATACATTATTCAATGTTTTCCTTAAACACTAGACATTGTTTTCTGCACACAAAATACAATGGTAACATTTCTTTTAAAGCTTAAAGTCCAGTTTTAAGAAACAAACACAAAGGATTTCTTCAAAGGCACATGGTTTCAGCTATTCAGCATTCTGTGCCACTGTTCGAATAAGGATGGTACTATTGGGACAGACAACATCTAAATTGAGGTTCAGTTCAGCTCCAAGGTTTCTTAGTGCAGGACAAACATTCTGCTTTCGGCAGCCTCAAAATGTTGACACAGTACAAAGCTATTTTTTCTCTGCTAAAGCCGAAAACAAAGTTTAAAATGAGACAGAAAGCAGGAGTTAATGAAAATGGCAGTTGATTCTAAAATGGTGGCGTAGTCAGCTTTTATTCAGGTTCATTCGGATGCGGTTTTCGGTGCAATGCGTATGTGCTTAGGTCAATGTTCATTATAACGTGGTATTTATGCGAAATATGGTTTTACACTATTCAACACTTCCTGTACAAAGATAGGATTTTCCACTCCATCATTGCACACAGGGAGGTAAGACCTAGTACGTATTTTATGGCAGGCATTGGCGTGTCTCTAGGCAAATCAAGCACTCTATGACAACATTTCCCCTCGAAAACCATCCACCAGGCACAGTGGGTTGAGAGGAAAACCTCTGCTCCATAGGTGATGATAGCCATCAACTTGGCTTCATACAAATTTGACCACTGGGATCAAGGAAAATTGCCCAAATCTTTTTAATAGGATCCGTGCTTGTGAAGCTTAATGTGTAACTTTCTGTTTGAATTGGGCTATCCTGGGGCTGTCATTTAGGCTAACATTGACCACCATGCCCAGATACACAAGGAGGTGGTCACCGCTATTTGCCCCCTGTTTAAATGCCATACACTTCTTGTATGTTTTTCCTCCCCACCACAGACTCCAGGATCCGAATTTTTGTCTTAGGGACATTAATCCTGAATTTATTAATTTTCGCATATTCCAGTAGCTCTCTCAGCTGACGTTGGAAGCCAATGCATGTTCTGAACTTTCTGAGGAAGTAGACAAGGAGAAAAATTGTTGCAATGGCATCAGACTTTGAGTCCTCACATCTGTCGGTCTTCCCAATGGACATCTGCAGGTCAGCTGGTCAGCCAACATACCCCCCTGTGGACTTCCTTTGTCTGGGAATTGGAATGTTGAAGGCCCACCAATGGGTAAACCCTCTTTTCTGCCACTTTCCAAAGGGCTGCCTGCTTGCTCAAGCTGATAATTCCATGTGGATTGTGGCTTCAAGGACTCCTTGTTGGTAATGGTTGTAGACAGAAGACCTGGTGACTTCCTCACAGGGCGGTAAGGCTTCTCTGAAGTCAAACTTACAAAGTAGATTTTGGGTGGTCTGTCAAAGTGTTACTGCTGCCTCGAAACCGGTCACTTCTGATATCAGGTGGAAGGGGGTCCTGGTGACCCAACACCCGCTCCGCCATCACATCTTCATGATTATTCCTATATTCATGCCATTTAGAGCCACCTGGCCATTGGTCGTCCCTCACTGTACAACTGCAAATTAAGTCAAAGTTGGGTGGCAATGGGTGTACCTTGTATGAATTGTGATGCCTTTCCCTAGTGCTATTCGTCTTTTGGGATCCTCATCTCCAGTACTTGTTACAAATCCTGCTCAACCGTTGCTGCTGATTTCAAGAGAATCCCATTAGGTATCTTGTTGCCCATGGACTCCTCCCTGTTCCCCAAAGGTTTCCTAAAAAGAAAATGTTTCCTCTTCATCCAGTCACTGTCCCCCTCCGAGAGGGCTAGGAGTTTTCTCTTCAACTGTGCAGCCTGGCAGGGAGACCCCGTCTTCTCCCCAGGCCACATAGTCTTACATCTGTTTCTTTTTTCAGTTTCACCCGGACACCCTCTCAGCTCTTTGCGCCCCCTTTCTAAGACCCCATTGACTGAGCCAGGTTTTAAGAGAACACTCAGCTGAGCAGGGGTGTCAGATTAAGTGATTTTGGCCCTACCATCTCCTCCAGAACCTCAGGGGGCATAGGCAAGACACAAGTCATGACCTGAGGCAGGCTTTCTGGCTAGCATTCCAAGCACTTCCTAACTTGCATTGTTAGACTGTGCTTCCTGGCCAGCCACCGTTTTCTCCTGGGGTAATTTGTAAGGCAGCAGTGCCACAGTGCAAGCCCTCCCTGGGATTCCACTCCTCTGTCCCGCCCTCCATTCACCTTCCATCTGCAGGGTGTGCGGCTCAGAATTGAAAGTTGGTGTTAAGGGCAAAATTAGGTTGATGGTGCTGATGCTTTATGGAGGTTCTCAGCCCTTACATCCAGGAGTGTTTTATCAGCTTTCCCTCCAGGTTTCTGTGATAGTGTTGATTCCCCCAAGAGGCAGAGCTTGCCTCTTGTGCAAGGGGGTTGGTGAGGGGGCCTCAGAGTCCATTGTCCATGCGTTGGGTTGCAGAAAAAGTGTGGATCAACCTACAAGGTCTGTAGGCACCCTTCACCCGCTCCACCAGTGGACCACTGTAGACCACCTTTCACACACCTTCCACTCCATGTTCTGTGGGGTGTGTGTGTTTTGAAGGCTTCAACAGCAAAGCTCCAGCAGCAGACAAGCCTCCTCAGGAAAACATAGTGGAAAAATTCTCCCACCGCAGACCACTATTCGCACACCTTCCGAATAATGAGGTGAATGCTGCAGCATTAGCACTGAAGTGAGGCACTGAGGATAAACTAAAAATGGGGTGATTTGGGATTTAGCATATCATAGTGTAGTGTAGGGTGCTAACAATCTTAACACGACTAGATACTAACACTACTAATGACACTAATACTAATCTTAACATTATTGTCATTATTGATAAGACTTGAATGAGAGTGGTTTATTTAGGCCATAGACCTGGTGCAGGCAGTGGGTGCATGAATTCACACAGACGTTAGATTCAGCGCAATGAGGTAGCTGAATGAGCGTCACGAGATGACATCACAACAGAATGCATGATAATGGGTTGTGAAACAATATGGATCTTTATGAATATATATGCAACGGGGAGGTGAAGAATAGAGAGATCTCTGTCATGGGTTCGGGTTTATCCAGGCAGTTTAAATGTTTGCTAATACAAATTTAAATTTAGGGAACAAACTACACCTCACTGAGGAGGCCCAACAAGGCCAAAAAATGTCTGGGGTTGCTTGTTTTTCCGTACAGAGGGAACTTGGCCTAGCATTTCGGGCTGGGCTGCTACCATTGGTGGCAGTACCTTACTGATTTGCATATGGCTGAGCCTCTTTTGCAATGGCGCAGAAAGGGCTAAAAATATGTGGTGTGGAAGGTTGCCCAGAGCAACACCAGTGGTTCAGATTAATTCAAAACCTTCCACCCATCACTGTTTTGGTTATGGAGAAAAAGAAAATCAGTCATTAGAGATTTACTTGGACCACATGAAAAACTGGCAGACCCAGATAGATGCGATTTTTTGATTATAGAGCTTGAAATGCCTAAATACTTGAGGGTGGCATCTCTGCAAAGGGATGCAAACACAGAAGAAAGCACTGAGGTTCCTCCTTTTAGAGGATTTCTCAGAATTCTCTAAGATGGCAGTGGAGCAAATTCAACCTGCAAACGCTTGCGCCAATAAAGAAGAGAAAGACCATTTGAAGAAAATATTCATAAAGTTCAAAGAGGTATTTGCCAAAGACTCCTATGATTGTGGGCGTACTGATTTGCATATTGCTACACTGCCAGAAGGATACAAAAGGGAACCTGTATTTGTGCAACAATATAAGCTGCCCTTGCTCTGTTTAGAGTCCTTGGCGGAAATAATAATACATGTACAATCCATAGGAATCATTAGACCCATCCACAGTACTTCAAATATGCACATATTAGGTGTGCTGAATCCCAATAGTTAATGGTGTTTGTGTGCAGACTTGAGAGAACTAAATAGCAGGGTGCCTGTGTAAAGATAGCTGCTTCCATTAATTGATCAAGGCCTTACACAGATCAATGGGTCTAAGGCGTTTACAACCTTGGATCTAACAGCAAGGTATTGGTGTGTGTGCCCCTAGCCAAGAATATTCAAAATGTGTTTGCCTTGTTTGTTTTAACTGACTACAATATGCATGTAATCATACTTCCTTTGGTTATAGCAATAGTGGAAGTGAGTTTAGGATATTCCTGAACAAAGTACTCCCAGATGCAGCCGAGCGAGGCACTGTGCACTATGTGGATGATTTCCTGATAAAAATAAAGACATAAAATGCCATTTTAAAGAAATTAGACATGCTCAGCCAGTTGCAAAAGGCTGAGGGAAAGGTGTCATTGCAGAAAGTGCAGTGGTGTAGGAAACACATCCATTTCTTGGGACCTGAAGTGACAGAGCAAGGGTTAAACCCAACAAAGAAAAAGGTTGAAGCTATCAAAATAGTCAACGATTCTACAAATACTGAAGGGCTTGAGTAGTTTGTTCGGTTTGACAAGTTACAACAGGAAATGTATTGAGGATTATGCAGAAATCACACAACACTTGACTAAATTACTGAAGCAGGGAGTGCCCTGGACATGGGTTAAGGAACAAAGTGAAGCAGTAGCCAAACTGAAAGAATGTCTGATAAAGGCCCCATGTTTGGCCTATCCAAAGAAGAACCTGGTTTTCCTTTTCCATTATTGCTTGTAAGTATATTAAATTCCCTCTGGTATGCCTTATTCTATGCAGTGCTGTTCATTCACTGGACCACCAAGGATTGCCAGCAAATTTCTTCGTTGAGGCCACATATGTGACTGCGTAGCCTAAAAATCCACTGTTTTTCTCTTATTAGTAAAAGAGCTGAGATATTACCACCTCTTTTTGATATTCTGACCTTCTCCAATATTGTCCATCTGAGGTCATTTTCTGTATGGTCTTTGTCAATGTAATGTTCTACCAGGGGGGCAGTTATTTTTTTGATCCTGATATTGGACCTGTGTTCCCCGATCCATATCTTGATCGCTCTCGTTGTCATTCCAATATATTTTTTGTGACAAGGACACTGTATCATATATACCACATTTGTGGTGTTACAATTCGTAAAACTCCTCTGTTCCCAGGGGTATTGCCACCCTATAACTCAAGTTCCGTTCACCAGAAGAAAGAAATCAGACTATTCCGTATAGAGCACAGGTCATTTATAATCTATCTCTAGACTCTATGGACAGCCTGTCCACTAAAGAAGTACTTAAAGACTGATGTTAGCTCCATCTTGTCTTTCTTGTCTTACCTTTTAGGTCTTAGGGATTGAACCAACACGCCTATTGGATACCCGAAAATATCCTCATAATCTGCGAAGATTTGAAGACCGCATAGAGAATTATTTAGTCAAAAGTATTCGTCCTGAAGAAAGCGGCCACTAAAGAATGCTGCTGAAACCGGTTGACCATTAGTTTAGTAGTACTGGCTTGATAACCCAGACTCTGATACCCTACATAAACAGATGAAAGGGCTCGTATAAAAAAAATAATTATCATTGCTACTTACCTCTATCCCCTTACTAGGCGAAGAGAGAACTAACTCTTTTTAATATTCTTTTGACCTATGGTCTTTGGAATCCTTTTGTTATAAGACACACTGAGTGGAGGCGGTAACATTAAACATATACACCGACCCCCAAAAAGGTGTGCACTTACTTTTAGAAATCAGGAAAGTATTGAGAGAGGAAATGGACAGGACCTCCACATCCCATTTGTAGTCGGCACACCAGTACCAACTAGGGCTGGCATTGGCACCATAGGAGGTTCTTTAATACAGGGCTAATAAAATTATTGCTAGCGACCCAGCAGTAGGAATAACTTTCTAATAATCATCCTCCTGTTATTTGTGTGATATAACAATTTTGGTAAGAGACAGGAGGCGACGACCTATCGGCTCCTTTTTGTTGTTACCTGTGAGCACTAAAGCCTGCCAGAGGGAATCATTATGTGGAGGCAGGAAAAGAGTGTGATATGCAAAACATGCAAGACAACAGTGAATCAAAAGAAAGCTAAAAAAAAAAGGTTGATATTTGTGAACCACTGCAATGCGCAAGCAGCTTTAAAGGAAGCATGGTCTGTGCTAATCAATGTCAATGTTACCTGGGCTGAATAAAATATAAACCAAAATACAAGGATTTGAATTAATATTACACAACAAGTAGGCTAGGAAGACTGCTTGAAGATTGTACTGGTTTGTTCTGTGAACCTGATATCATTTAATTAATGGCCTGGTGGTGATGGTATGTTTTGTAAAGCAACTGTTCAGATGCTTACAATTTTGGAAAAGCTCAAGAAAAGCTCAGGAAAATAGTTAATGCCATGAAACATTAAGAAGCACTACAACAAATTATTGTACTTGAAGCTTGTTTATTTCTGCATTTTTCACTCTCATCTAGCAAAGATTGAATAACCCAAAAATGCACATTTGTGCACCTTTTCCTTCACATTTTTTGTTTGTTTGTTTATTGAATTTCTAATGCGCACCAGACCCAGTGGTAACAGGGCGCAGCAAAGGATATGCAGGCTTACAAAGTTACATAATGTCAAACTGTATAAATTGACACGTAAAATGCAGAATAGGTAGGGCTCAGAATGTGCAGGTAATACGTTTCAAGAAAAAAGTTATTTACATCGTTGTGTACAGAAGTATGCAATAGTTTGCATATATAGTAGTAGTTTACAATTTTGTTAGGTAAAGTGTGCTGTTGTGCAGTAGTTTGAGTTGGGACTAGTCTTCAGTCAGATTAAGGTGGGTGATGAGGTTCTTTCTGAAATCTGGGTAGGGTTGATCAGCTCTTAGCCTGTATGGCAATGAGTTCCAAAGTTTAGCGGCCTTCACAGGGAAGCTGTTGCCGCCAATCTTGGAGGACTTGAATCTTAGTACCACCAGGCAGTTTGTATTGACAGCTCTGGTGGGCCTGCTGGAGGTTTTTCTAGACAATTTGTTGATTAGATAGCTGGGGCAGCATTGTGTAATGCTTTGTGTGTTAGGGAGGCGAGTTTTTGTTGTATTTTGTTTTAGGTAGATAGCCAATTATATTGGTGTCTGATTGCAGTCATGTGTGCTCTTTTGTTAGTACCTAGTGCGGCTCTAAGAGCGTTGTTTTGGAATATTTGTATTTTTTGGATACTGGCTTTGTTAGCACTACTATAGAGAGCATTGCATTAGTCTAATCTGGAGAGAAGTAATGCCCTGGCCAGTATAATGCAGCTATAGTTGGAGAGGAGTGGCTTGCAAGCTCTGATAAGCTTGCACGTGTAGGCTGTAGTGGAGGCCATGGATTTCAGTTGCCTATTAAAGGACATGGTAGCGTCCAGGTAGAAAACTAGGGTTTTTACCTCATTTGAGACTGTGATATTGTTGTCATAAATGATGAAAGAAGCGTATTTGTGACCTAGTTTGGAGAGGTTAGAAGGGGTGCCAAGAATTATCAGCTCTATCTTGTCATCATTCAGACATAGGCCGTGTGTGACCGTCCATGCCTGAATGATGAGGTCGGTCCTACTCACCAACGCCAAGTCCTTGCCATGAACCCCGGAAAGTGGGAGGAGAATCTGTGTATCAGCCACATAGTTAGTTTAGGTGATACCCAGAAGGTCCAAATCATCGAACAATGGCTTGGTGAATATGTTGTGCAGAGTTGGGGACACGCATGAGCCCTGAGGGACCTCACACATGATTGGCGTGGGATCAGCCACCGCTGATGAGGAGAATACTCTGATGGTTCTGTCGCTCAGGAATGATTCTATCCACTTGACAGAATCTGTGGAGAAGTTGGCTGTTGAGTCAAGGTGTCTGCAGAGGACCTTATGATCCACTAGATCGAATGCAGCTGAGTGATCAAGTAACAGCAGTAGTGCTGTCTTCCCTTTGTCTCTGAGCTCATTGATCTGTGGTTTCAGATCTATCAATGCAGTTTCCATCCAATGTAGTGGACGGAATCTGATTGTCTGACCCCTAGGAGTTTATGTAGATCAAGGTATTTTTGGATCTGCGAGTAAGCAACTTTGTCCAAGATTTTAAGTACAAATGGTACCGTCGTGATAGGATGGTAGTTTGTGGCGATGACCATGATTGTTTGAGATTGACAGGGACGGTGCCAGAGGCAAATGAGGCGTAGATCAACTTGGAAATCAATGGAGAGAGGTCTCTCGCGGCATCTCTTTTGATGTTTGCTGGGCAGACATCTCCTTTACAGTTAGAAGGTTTAAGTGATAGGATAGTGTTTTCAACTTCTATGATGGAGGTTTTGGTGAAACGGAATCTATTGTTTTGATCAATGGTTTTTGTATTCAGTGGGAGAGAATTTGTTGGCTGTGATAGGTTCAGGGTGTCTTTTTTCTTTGGTTTGTAAGGTGTTTATTTTGTTGGTTAAGGCTTGTTGGATCTCTAAGCACCAGGTCTTGTTTTTGATACAGATATTGGGTATGGAGATAGGGGACTCTAGTTATCTTAGTATTGTAAATAATTCTTTCATACTCGAGTTAGAGTTGGCAATGCGTTCATTGTACGAGTTGCGTTTTGCCAGACAGATTTCCATTTTGTAGTGTAATGCTGTGGAAGTTAGCTTTGTTTTATTCTCGTTGGAGGGGCAAAGCCGCCAGGCAGTTTTACATTTTCTTTTTAGTAGTTGCAAGTCCTTTAGTTGTGGAGTGAACCACTTGTTAAGGTATGCTTTGGCTTTTGCTCGGTCTCACTTTGAGAGGGGCAACTTTGTCCAACGTAGAGAACATAATCTTGTTATATTCCTGCAACAAGGTGCTAGGGTCGAGGTTATCTGGCAGAGAATTTAGGGTTGGTAGAATATTAGGAATCACACTGTCAACTGTGATGTTCTTTTTCATTCTGGTTAGACACAGTGGCACTACTTGTGGAGCTGGGATTGATGGTCTGGTAGTGGATAGGATCATGGACACAAGGTAGTGGTCAGTCCAAGATAGGGAGGAGATGGAGGTAATGGTAGCTGTTCAATTGCAATCAGCTACCCAATCCAGAGTTCTTCCCTTGATATGGTGGGTTTGTTTACTTTTTGCTTTATTCCTAATGCATTGAGGGAGTTGGCAATTTGTAGGGCCTGTTTATCCAAGGGGTCGTTAAAAACTAAGTTAAAGTTGCCAAGGAGCAATACTTGGGAAGTAGTTTTGATATTACTGGCAAGTATATTATGCAGGTCCTCCTCAAATGTTCCAATGGGCCCAGGAGGTCTGTATATTACATGCATGCTAAGTGATTGGGAGTTGTTTAGCGGGAGTTAGATAGAGATTAATTCACAGGATTGCAAGGTTTTGGGGGAGGCTATTCTCATAGATAAGCTCTCTCTGGAAATGATAGCTATACCGCCTCCTCAGGATCCATCTCTGTCTTGTCTGGAGATGGCTAGCATAAGTGTGGGACCTTATAGGCCAAAATAAATCATAGGGGTATACCTGCCTGCTATATTGGCAGAGAGCTTGCTGTTCATTACTATGGTTGTAAAGTAGAAGGAGGACTCAAAAACAGAACTGAATTCACACAAATGCTAATGGCATCGATAACTAGTCTTTCAGCACTATTGCAATCAGTCACTGTGGCTATGACACAAAAGCAACAAATTAGATTTCAGATTATATACTGTGTTGGACTTTGGTGACTGGCTACATGTGAGATAGAGATATTCTAGTTTCATCCCAGCACTCTGCATAGTTTTACACCATATGGCACAGCAAAGATGTTTTACTCAAAATGCTCCAAGACATTCCCTACAGTTGGCAAGATTATATTCTTAATTGTCCTTGAGTATGACAAACTGACACACTTTTGATTTTTTTTGCTGGAGCAAAAAGGCAGCTAATTCTAAGCTCTTCTACCAGCCAAAGCATTGATGGCAGTGGCAGACCTAATATTTAGCACTTTCAGACATGAACGATTGTCTTTGAAAGAACGTGTGCAAGAAAGGACGAGTTGTTTCTTTCGTCCTTCGCCGAATTTCTGTAACAGTGGCAATGGACTCCTTCTTCTCCTCGTTTGTATGATTGTTTTCCAAAATCATTTGTTGCAGACTGGACTCAGATGGGTCACCACCTTTATCTTGGATACCATCATCATTTTGATTATCCTCAGAATCAGTGGTCTTGGGTGCTGGAGGAGACCAGAAACATTCTATATCTTGTACCAATGCACTTTCTTTTCATGGATGATCCGTGGATACAATATGTAACTGCTATTTCTCGTCTGCCACGGAGACAATGGGCTAAAACTACTTCTCATACTTCCCCTAGATAACTCAGGCACTTATAATGTTGGCACTTATAATGGTTGGCACTTATTGTACATTGTGCATAGACACAGGCATGTTGTGAACTCAGTTGCATACTATGAATTTGCTCTCTAGCCGAAAAAGAATTTTCAGATTTGTTATTCGCAACTTCATGAGAAACAAATATTTGAACTGGCCACCAAAAGTTAGTCACTGAATGTAATCTTGTTCTGCTAACCAAGAATTATAAAACATGTATTGATCAGACCAATTACTATGTTTAGAACAAAGTATGGTGCACTTATTTACAGCCACTCAATGTAATCTCTGCCTGCCTATCAAGTAATATAACACTTTTTTCTCTGCAAATATCATTTAGTCTGGGCTCAAAATGAAGAAACACTAAGATTCAGACACCAATTCCACTCGTTTTCCTAAAAAGAATTCTCAGATTTTATATTGGTTACTTGCAACACATATTTAGTTATGCGACTAAAAGATGGGACACGGATTAACAACGTTTTAATGTAATCTAACCTCTTGACTGCCTCCAAATAATTATGTGATATTCTTTACCTCACAGTTCTAAAAAATGTCAATTATGTTTATTTAATGCAAGGTGGATTTCTCTTCTCCCTATTATAAAAATGCTAAAATCACATACAGTCACTGAATATAATCTCCTCCTTACTACCAAGAATGTATGAGACTTTTTCTCTGCAAATAGAATTTAGTCTGGCCACAAAAAGCCAACGAACTTAGATATAGACACTTAGTACACTCTCCTGCCTAAAAATGAAAGAGTTTATCATGTGGCAGTTGTGAACCACCTGGTGACAGATTGTAGTTAGACATTTGGTAATCCATTCCTGGATGACTATAGTGAAGGACGGAAAGGAGAAAAGATGCAATCGCTGTGAAGAATTACCATCCAGGAGGGAGCAAAGCCCTGGCTTTATTGATTTTTATTAGGACACAAAATAAAGCAGGTGATTCCTTCTTCAAAGGGCTAACCTGCTTACCAGATCCCCCGTTGTATCAACTCCATGCAAAACGCATAGTGTACTTGTGCTGTGCTTCATCAGTAGCCTGCTCCACAGCACATGGTTTGTTCATTGCACAGAACAGCTTTGAAGGTCACAAGATGCCCACTCGACCGCCGCAGCAACAGCAAAGTCACTGCAGCACAGGGGTGACATTTACAATATGCTCCTGTATGCAAACTACATTATCATGACTACCCCATGCTGGTGATAGGATAATCTCTAAGAATAATCTATGTCTGAGTTTAGGCATAGTGCATGGAGCTACTTATGATCATGGCTGCCACATCACAATTGCTTTTGCACATGTGTCAGTTCCTGTGAATAAGCTCTGCTTTGGAAGGGAATGTGTATTGGGATCAGACGGGTCTATACTGCCACATGGCATGACAGAAACCCAAGGGGCACATCCTCTCTTTGATTCTCTTTGTGAGGGCCTATAAACCCCTCCCTCAATTACAGTCACAACAGCAGGCAGCTGTCCTTTGCCCAGGTATCAAAGGAGCGCACCCATTCATAAGAAGTAGCCTCACACCATGGTGCTACATGTCTAAATGTCTTTGTTGTCAGTAGGAGGGGAGGGGATGGGAGCAGGATAAGCATGAGTGCTCCGGAAACTGGAAGAAACGTTCAACTACCTTGTTTCTTGCTGTCACTTTTTCCCTTGCCTGTCTCCTCTATTTCCTCTGCAGCAAAGCACTTTGGGTGTGATATTAACACAGCAAAGTCCACTTCAGTTAGGAGCAGGGATTGGTCCCCTGAAGCAGGCTAGCCTTAGACCAATCACCTGAGAACTTGTGCTTTAAAGGAAGGGGTCTTGCACCCCATCAGCAGGATTTCCTCCATTTCTCAATGATACTTTAAGGCCAAAGAGACGTTCTGGAATATTCTCTTTTGAACTTCCTTTGGGACAGTTGTATTGTCCAAAGCCCCCAGCCTGAGGTGAATAAGGAGATGTCCAAGACAGAAAGAAGATCGGTCCCCGCACCACTCCCAGAGCACATCGGGAGTGACCAGTGCTTTGGACTAGGACCAACCATTCTGAAATGGATCTCCTAAAGCTTGGGAAGCAGACCCTGGACCAAAGCATCCTGTCTTCGAGTCCTTTGTGAACGCTTCACAGCAACCAGACCAGCTGATGTTCCCTGTTCTATCGGACTGAGCCAGTGGCCAGCCTAACCATTGCACTGCATCTAAACCAGCTCAACACTGCATCGTGTCCTAGTGAAGCAAATCACCTGCTAGGCCCTAAGGCAAGTGCTCAACTCCTGAACTCAAACCGAATCACTGGAGGTTCACTTGCCGACTACAACCTGGGTTTACATCCACAGCTCAGTCCAGGTAGCCAGAGAAATGATACCTCATCGAATGCACATCAACACACTATCGAGGACCACTTCAATGACCATCTCCTGCTGACTTGAACCATTGGAGCATCTCTCGCAAACCCTTGCAGCGGCTAAAGCCTGATCTGGCCTGACCAACTGTGAATCATTCTTAGGACTGACCCGACATCCATTATTGACATGCTGCCATTCAACAGCACAGAGCACCCGCATTTGACCCTAGTAGACGCCCACTTGAAACGTGGCCTAGCACAATCCTATGTGCCTGAACTGCATCTTAGTTCCACACTGGGTCTGATGCTTCAGCCCACCAAGAACTGAATCCAGCTACTGTTGATGTTGAACTGCCCTCACGGTCCACTGTGAGCTTAGAGAATGGTTAGGTCACGATTGTTCCTGTTTTCAACCCCATTGTCTTTTAATGGTAGTACCTTACCTACCACCTTTGGAACTACACACAGTGTGCTGCTTTCTCCAGTATGTTGCATCTTCTCTGTTTTTTCCTTAGGGGTGGGTTTTTGCAGAGCAATCTCTTTTCTTTCTATGTGCAGATGGTATGTTTAATTAAAGTGTTTATATTTCTATATACTATTGACTGTAATTTCCCTTTATTCTGGCCTGTGATACTTTTTTGTTTATGTCACTACTAGTTCACCTTTACACCGCTCTTAAGATTAGAGCCTTCCCTCGGCCGGCATTACTGCAAAAGGCAAAGGAGGTATATCTCTTGATTGTCCCTGGTTTACATTTATGATTGCATTGTGTTTTGGTTTGTAGAAGTGTGAGGGCTAAGTGGACCATTTCACCATTTTTCATCCTGAGCAGAATTCAAATTGTCATAAGTGTTGTCAGCAAAAAGGTGCTAGTGAAAACCCAAGGATGAGATAAGTCGTTCTAGGGCAGTGGTATAGAATAAAAATAAGAGGTCCTAGGACTGATCCTTGGAGAATGCTTACAGGGATATGGGTGGAGAGTGAAAAGGAGAGTAGAGTGATAAGTAAGGTTAAAATAGGCAGAGCGTTGCAAAAGGATGTGTATGGAAGAGAGCTTGGAGTGGTGAGCATCAAAGAGAAAGTTCCAGACATGCATGCATGTTGTCTTTGCTGGAGTGTTTACTACAAAAGCAAGTTTAAAGTGAATCTCCAAAGCTATTATCCTCAAGGTACTTAGTGACCCAGTTGAAGACTACAAGATTGAGAACCTCTGACTAATGGGGTAGGATGGAAACTGGATAGTTTGCCAGGATGGTTGGGTTAGCAGCTGGTTTGTTCAAATGGATAGGATAGTTACACATATTTGAAGGAAGTAGTGAAGAGTCCAGTGGAGTGAGAAAGAGAGAGAGAGAGGTTAAACAGTTAAGAAAACCAAGTTCCCTGCAGTAAACAAATGTTTGCTGCTGAGTTGCCGCAGTCTTCGGCAGTTCTTTCTGGTCTTTTTTCCCTGGCTACCTTGTTGCACCTGAAAGAAGAGGTGAAGTTTTCCTTAAAACGTCAGAGCAGAAAAGGCCACCAAGGGCTGTGTGGATTAGTTTCAGCTGAATGTGTTTCTCCTTGACACCGGACTGAAAGGGGTACTGAGTCCCCCCTTTTGTCCCCTTGACTAGTGTGGAGACGACAGCACTCCAAACCAGAACCGCCTGTGCAGCCCAGGTGAACGTTTGAGCGAGATTGTTCATCAGGTTTCTGAGATACAGAGCAGGGAACAAGCAACGACCTTTGGAGAGCGTGGTTACTGGCTGATACAAGCACCATGTGGTGCCCTGTAGCACCGTACCCTGGGAGGATGAAGTAGGAGGAGACGGGGACCTGCTGACCCCATGTCGGTTGCTTCTTCCCGAGATGTGCAGAGCTAGATGGGTGCTCCCGTGGCGCAGCTGGCCCCCCGCCAGAGTGGGTGATCCAGTGGAAGTGGACCCTGGCGGTAAGGACTTGGACAGCTTTGGCTGGGCCGATGTGTGACCCGTGGTTCCCAACAGTGGGGGAACAACAGACCAGTCCTTTCCCTAGTGGTCTTGGCAACGGGGGCTGCAACGCTGCCTCCCCGGAGAGAGAAAGATCTTCATTACTTTGTGCGGGCTTTGGAGCAGATGTGAGGTCGGAGTGGGACTGCAGGGAGCAACACATCCCCAGTACGGACGGGGCTCATCACGTGGGTCCCAGCACTTGTCGGCCTGTTGGTCATTAGCTGGCTACTATCCAGGGGGGAAGAAGGCTCGACCTTCACAACAGGGGGGCTTTCCTGTCCCGCATGATGGACAAACAGATTCCTGCAGCCAACGGGATCAGCCTTGACTTCTCTCAGTGCGGGACTTCAGCACCGCAAGAGCATTCAATTCCCAAACAAAGCCCCGCTTAGCAGGATCTGATATACCAGGAAGGTGAGGTGTCACAGTGAGGGGGAAATCCCCTGCAAGTACCCCCTCAAGAAGTGGGTGAAGGAGAGGAAGAATGAGGAGGGGGCCCCTGCCATTGGATCATTCCTCTCCTCTAGCCAAAGGGGTACAAAAAGGGTGGGTCTCATGCTCTGGCGGCAGGTGTTGTCAAGACTTGAGTGTCGTGCAGAATATAGGACCTCCGTCCCTAAGTACCGAAAAGAGAAATAAGAGTAACTCGCTGTTCGATCTTTAGGGCCACAGGTGGCAGGTACAGGAACGCCAGAAACGCCGAGAGCTGCAAAGGAAATAAGCAGGCATGTAACAGGTGAACTGTCAGACAGGACAAGGTGAGTATGTGCAGGTATGCAATAAGGGAAGCCTTACCCAAGTGTTGGGGTATGATAACCTGGAAAGGCGCAGAGAGTGACAAAGAAAAGGTTCCCCCTGGTAGAGTAGACTGTACCCTCAGTGAAGAGCAGCAGCAGGAGGCTAGAAACAGCCTATCTGGCAGTGGCCGGCTCTCACTGGAAGCCCCTGGGAAGAAAGGTAGACTGAGGCGTTCACTCGGCAGACTGGATTCAGTAAGTCCAAAGAATTCCTGAGCTTGGTGTGTAGTCCAGAGAAAACAAGTATGCCAAGACGTCGTAGCAAAACGTAATCCGATAGAAGTCCTTAATGCAGAGATGTGGTCAAAGTACCTCTAGTTCGCTGGAGATGTGGAGACCAAAACATGGGGTAATCCAAAAGCAGTCCAAAGAATGTGATCCGTGGTCAAGAGAGGTTCAAAGCAAGACGAGGGTCAAAAGACAAGTAACACCAGAATACACAGCTGTGAAGCACAGAAGGGTGCAATCCTCACTGATTTAAAGGGTTACCATGGGAACCTGGTCACGTGAGTGGAATCTCCATGTCATGTGATGGACATTGATGCATGGTACCATGGTAACACTATCGCTTTTCGTGTGCGATGAGAGGCTCCAGGGAAGATGCCAATGGAGGAAAGGGTGCAGCCGACAGTTGTAACCCTGAGTCTGCTGAACCACCCTGGAGTACCGGCGTACCTCCCCCTGCTGCTATGAGGGTACAGGACGGGATATGCAAGTGGGTGTGTTCGAGAGTACTGCTGGGGTTTTCTGGGACATGTAGTTTTGTAAGCCTTGGTGTATGACGGGTGTGGTAAAAGTTGGCCCAGGACTCAACCTGGGGTTTGCGGTGCTGCTGAACCTCCAGCCTTCTCCCCACTAGAGACACTGGGGTGCCTCAACAATACATTTATTTGGGCTGCCTGGAGGTCCCCATGCCATTTGACATGAAGGGAGGAGTCCTCTCTCACCTCGGGCCGAGCCTCTCTTGCCACACTTTTGTGAGCCGACAGCAGGGTAGAGATTGTTGTCTTGTGGGGCTTTCTCAATCCTGGCATCCGGGAGCCGCATGGAGATCAGCCCTGTCTAAATCCTGAACTCCTGGGGATGATTCATCGATTTGCACTAGGTGGGAGACCTCCCTGGCTGCCAGCACCCCATGGACCAGATCTCAGCTGTGTTGTTTCAGGAGAAGCTGGTCTTTCCCTCCCACTGGCACATCAGGGGGCCTTCCGGGCAAAGGAAAAACTGAGGAAAAGGTAGGCCACACCACAGCTTTGATCCCTTACCCACCCCCATGGATGGACTGTGGGCTGGAAAGCATAGCTACAGAAATGTCAATTTCCCCAGACCCCCACCAGAGCCTCAGCTGCGTCTCCACGGACCATGGCAGAAGACCACAGCCTCAGCTGCATACCCAGGGACCATGGCAGAAGACTCTGAAGACCAGATGTCTACGGTAAAGGACATTGCCTCCCTATTGGAAGAGATCTGGGGAATTAGGGCAGAAATTGGTGGAAGCGTTGACAAATTAGACAAGAGGGTCGACAAAATCGATGAGAGAATTTTAGATGTGGAAAACAACAAGTCCTCTCTGGACACCTTGGAGACCTAGATGGACATGCGCCTGTCAGAATTGGAATGAAGAGAAACAGAAATGACATTGAAGATGGGTGACTTTGAAAATAGGGAGAGGAGGAACAAGCTATGCTTCTTTGTCTACCCTGAAAAGGACAGAGAAACAGAGACATCAGGAAATCTATCTATGAAACAGCTAAGGAATTATTTGGCGATGACACTATTGATGAACCAAAGATTGATAGAGCCCATCGAGCACGGGGAAATCTGAGAGACCTGAGATCGGTTTTGGCTCATTTCCACAACTACCCACAGAAGTTGAGAATCCTGGAGAAAGCTCGACAAATGAGCCCGATTCAACTGGGAGCAGCCAAAATCACATTCTTTCAGGATGTTTCCTCCTTTAACCCTGCAAGGCGTAGAATGTTTGCCTCACTAACGAAATAGCTCAGGGATAGAGGTATGCGATATAGATGGTGTTTCTCCTTTTCCATCTGTTTTGAGAACGACGGCTATAAGTATCACCTTGTTATGGAAGATGATATACATTGGGTCACTTGTGAATTGGTGGATAATAAAGAGGGCTCTTCATGAGAGAAGGTTGACCTACCCAAGGGTCAGCAGTGGAAAACTAAGCCCAAACCCCCTGGAGGGCCATGGAATATCAAGATACCCAAGTAACATTGCATGCCGTGCTCGACGAAATGTATGAAACTGAACACCACCTCAGTGACCCCAACTGAAGTTCGACTTCAAGCAGTTTATTCAAATAGGGGAAGGGAACCAAAGGGAGTGCAGGAGAATCTGGGCAAAGGGGGTGGGAGGCTGTTGGTTGAGCGGGTCAGGGGGGCATGTATTCCTGACTACCTTTCTGAAGGAGAGACTGATGGTGAGTAGCAATTACTTGAGCTGTGGTTCGATGGGGGAAAGGGTTACACGTGAGCTCAGATGAATAATTTGACTTGTGGGTTGTGTAGGTTTTGACGGTCCTGGTTAATGATGATGCGAATGGGTTGCGGACATGCCCTCCTGGCAGTTATGGAGGAGTATGAATGTTTAATTAAGTAGGTGATATCGCTAGGGGATATGTGGGGGCTCCAAACGAGGTGGAGCTAGTGGGAGCAGTTTGACCGGGGGGTCAGGATTGCCTGGTGGTCCAGCACACGCACAAGGATGACGGGGCAGTGAGTCTGGATCCCTATGGGAGGATGGAACAGGGGTGGGAGGATTGGAGGGGCCAGGGGTTTGCGATTTTTGTGTGGTTTTTGTTATTCGGGGTGGTGATCGTTTTGTGGATTCATGGTGAGTAAGGGAGGCAAGAGGGGATAGCAAACTATTTGTGGTGTTCTTGCCAATATGTCAATGCTGGACTACCAAGGGGGGCAGTGGTAGTAGCCACCTTAACATTTTGCAGATTGCGGCTCATGAGTTTGACCTTACAATTTGCTTTCTTAATGCCCGCGGTGTCAACTCCCCCACCAAACACTCTCTGCAAGTGGGTGAATTTCAACGCACATGCCTCAATGTGCTTTGTTTACAAGAGACCCATTCGGTGCGGGGATGGGAACCTAAGCTGATATCGAAAGTTGTGCAAAGGGTGATTTGTGCATCTGACAAAAAAGAGGGGCGTGACGCTCTTGATATCTATGAGAGTTAGACTGATGGTGGAGAAGGTTCTCAGAGATCCCAAGGGTCAATAAGTTTTTGTGAGGATACAGTTGTAGGGGAGATTCATGACGCTTGGTTCAGTTTATTGTACTAACAAAGCCTAGGTACCATTCTGGGAGGCAGTCAAGGAGAGATTCAAAGTGTTTGTGGCAGGCCCCCTATTGGTGGGAGGGGAATTTAATATGGTTCTGGACCCCCTTAGTGATAGAAAGAAGAATAAGGACATCCATATAACTGCCTCCAGGCGAATTGAGTCAGAAAGATTTAACCAGATCAACCAGGAACTGGGCCTGACCTATTTGATGCCCATCTTATCTACAGGGACTCCCCTGTTCACCTACTATTCACAAACACATGAGCCCTTCTCGAGAATTGACTTTATACTAGTTGACCTTACCCTAAAAGGATATGTCACAAGTCTACAGTAGAGACTGTACTATGGTCGGACCAGGACTTGGTATGAGTAAATATTGGCTCTTGGTTGACACAGAGCAACGTGGATAGATGGAGATGCAATGACTTTCTACTCAAGAATAAGGATACAGCTAGGATGGTTTTAACTGCAATTAAAGATTATTTTGAGCTTAATGACTGGGAAGAGAGAAGTCCGTGCTTCATATGGGAGGGTTTAAAAGGAACATTGAGGGGGGGTTTGACAGGGATAGGAGCACGCAAAAAATGATAAATACAGTGGATGGAAAAGGTGTTGAGGGGGAAAATCGAGCCTTTGTAACCCGGGGGACATAAAGGGGGCCGAGGGGGACTCCTTCCCAAATGGCCTGGATGAAGCAGTATAAATCACAGTTGAAGGCCCTACTGGTGCAGGATATTGAAAATAAACTACTGTTCCTAAATCAGAAGTACCACAAGAAAGGCGATAAGGCAGACAAAATCCTGGCGTGGAGATTGCGGGAGGAGCGCAAAACTAAACTGGTGATGGGCGTAGGCGGTCGCGATGGTATCATGGTCAGGGATACAGACAGCATAGGTAGGGAATTCCCGGGAATACTAAAAACGGCTCTATACGTCAGAGTATGAGGGCGATAGGCCCCACATCAACAATGCTCTCAATTCGATCCCCATTCCGGCCCTCTGCATTGACCAGGCTGAGAGAATAGAGGAGCTGATCATGGTAGAAGAAATAGTAAGCACAATCAGGAGAATGAAGGGGGGAATAACCCCGGGGGAGGATGGCTTCACTGTGCATTTGTATAAAATGTACAACTCACTATTAGCCCCGTATTTGTCCCGAGTATTCACGCTATTCTAGAGGGAGATTTCCTTCTGGAAACCATGCTTGATGGCATAATTGTGGTCATACACAAGGTTGGTAAAGACCTGGAGTACTGCTCTTTGTATCAGCCGATATTTTTTTAAACACTGATGTTATGATTTTGCCCAGGGTGCTGGGAAAGAGGATTGAGAGCTCTCTTCCTTCCCTAATTCATGGCGATCAGGCAGGATTCATAAAGGGAAGGCAAGACTCAAATAAAGGAAGGAAAACTATTGATTTTATGCAAGTGGCCCAGAGATCGGGACTAGATGTGGCTCTACTCACCATAGATTCAGAGAAGGCCTTTGACAGAGTGGAATGGCTCTACCTCTGAAAGGTCCTGGCGGCAATGGGATTCGGAGGGAACTTCCTTAAATGGGGTAAGGCTCTATATAGTTCCTGAAGGTGAGAATTCAGGTTAATGGCTCTCTGACAGAGTCGATTGTCCTGTCCAGGGGGACGAGGCAGGTTTTGCCCGGTATCCCCTTTGTTGTATGCCATATGAATGGAGCCCCTAGCCATTGCAATTCAAACAAACAGCGGGATACAAGCGATCGTTTGTGGCGAAATGGAGCTTAAATTGTTATTGTTTGCATACAACATATTACCTTATGTTGATGACATTCACAGTTCCCTCCCCGCACTGCTAGTGCAAATTACCGCATTCGGTCACTTGTGTGGGTAAAGATCAACATTAGTCAAATCAAATACTTAGAGGGTTTCTGTGACTCCTTTATTTAAAACAATTGACCTCGACCCCAAAGACTATACTGACTGTAGGCCTATAACCAACACCCCGTTCTTTTTGAGAATCTTGGACAAAGTGGCCACTACACAGTTCCAGGAACACCTGGAAAAATCTGGAGCTTTTCATTCAAGACAATCAGGTTTCGCACTAATTTTGGGATGGAAAATGCATTGTAAAACATGAAGTCCAAGATGCTTCAGGTCATCGATCAAGGCAAGTTCGGGCTGCTGATGCTGTTGATTTCCTATCAGCAGCCTTTGACCTTGTTGACCATGACAAGTTGCTTGATGGGTTGAGGGTGTCGGGGGCATGTCAGGTAATGCCCTGGCATGTGTCAAGTCTTTTCTGACAGGTCGTTTTTCACAGATTGTCTGGGTTAATGCTTGGTCTCCTGAAGAACTGGTGAAATGGGGTTTCCGAGTCTATATGCATGTCACCATGCCTCTTCAATGTGTACTGCCACTCATTGTGCAATCTGTTGGCCAGGATGGGTGTCGATTAAACAAATTATGCTTATGACACCCAGCTCATGTTTGAATTGAGCGGCAAGTACACAGAGGATCTGGATACTGTGAACAAAGTTTACACAGCTATCCAACCATGGATGACTGAAAATGGCATGTGCTTAAACACCAAAAAAACAGAGATGATGCTCTTTGGCTCCACGCTGGACATATAATATGCAGCCTTTTGTGTGCAAGGTCACGATATCCCCACCATGGACAATGTTAAAACAATGGGAATAATTTTTGAATCATCTTTGAATATCAATGCCAACACTGAGAGCATAATGAACAAGGAACACTGTGCTTTTAAGGTTGGTCAAACCATAAGTCTCTGAGGCAAATTGTTCCACTTTGGTACGTGCTCTTTTATAAAAAAAAAAAAATGTGAATTTGTAAAGCGCCCACTGCCCTTGGGCATCGTGGTGCTGTTAAGAAGGCTTGCTTGGTTACATAAGTGCAATTAGAAGGCATACATAGATAGATGATTGCTTCAGACAATTACAGTAAGAGCATAACAATGATTACATAGTTTGGTGGGCAAGAAACTGGTGCCAGCCACGTCTTACACGGCGGCAGCTACATAAAGTTGCGAGGTCAGCTTCGGTGGGCAAGAGCAAGGTGCCAGCCACATGTTGCATGGCGGCAGCTACAAAGCAGTTGCCTGGCCAAGAATAGTATGCATACATTAGGTGCTGCCTAAGGGTTGCTTGGCGGCAGCAGCTCATGAATGCCTGGTCATGTTCAATGGGCAAGTGTGTGGTGTCCGGCACAGATACATAGGAGCGAAGCAACACATAGGTGCGTACTGGAGGCAAACATAGAATATCATGGGGTCAGTCCCTTTTTGGACGGTGGCAAGTGCATACTATTTCATAGGTTTCAATCAACGGGCACCAGCCTGGAGCAAATCTCATGGTATGGTGGGCAACTACATACACTTAAAGGAGTGGGAGGGGTGGGAGGGGAGGGGGAAATACTAGGGGGTAGGTGATGGGGGTGGAGACAAACATGGGCAGGCGGGGGGGTGAAGAGTGGGGCTATGCAGGGGGGAGAGGAGAGGTGGGGGGTAGGGCATACAGGGGGCAGCAGGGGGAGAAGGGGGAGTGGGACATATGGGGGCAGCGGAGGGGGTGGGGGGCACATTCACTCACACTGGCGACCAGGGGGAGTGGGTGGGGGCATTCACTCACTCTGGTGACCAAGGGGAGGGGGCATTCACTCACACTGGCAACCAGGGGGAGGGGGTGGGGGGCATTACTCACTCAGGTGACCAGGGGAGGGGAAGGGGGGCATTACTCACACAGGCGACCAAGGGGAGGAGGTGGGGGGCATTACTCACACAGGCGACCAGGGGAAGGGGAGGTGGGCAATCACTCGCACTGGTGACCAAGGGGAGGGGGTGGGGGCATTACTCACACTGGCAACCAAGGGGAGTGGGAGGGGGGCATTACTCACACTGGCGATCAAGGGGAGGCAGAGGGAGGCATTACTCACAATGGGGACTAAGGGGAGGGGGGCATTACTCACACTGGCAACCAAGGGGAGGGGGTGGTGGGCATTTGATCACACAGGCGACCAAGTGGAAGGGTGGGGGGCATTCACTCACTCTGGTGAACAAGGGGAGGGGGGTCAGGGGCATTACTCACACTGGCGACCAAGGGGAGGGGCTGGGGGCATTACTCACACAGGCAACCAGGGGAGGGGGTGGGGGGGCATTACTCAGACAGACGACCAAGGGGAGTGGGTGGGGGGCATCAACTCACACAGGTGACCAAGGGATGGGGGTGGGGGCATTCACTCACTCTGGCGACCAAGGGGAGGGGTCGGGGGGCATTACTCACACTGGCGACCAAGAGGAATAAAGGAAGAGAAGGAATTTTCATTAAAACACCAGAGCGATCATGAAGCACCACATAGTTTGCTGCAGAGTTGCTGCAGTCTTCAGTAGTTCTTGCTGGTCTCTTTCCCTGGTTTTCTTGTTGCACTTCAAGGAAGAGGAGCAGTTTTCCTTAAAACATCAGAGCGAGAGCAGAGTGCAGTATAGTTTGTAATCTTCTGCAGAGGAGGATATGTCTAAACATGGGTCTGAGGAAGATGAACAGGTTTCTGGATTAATGGAAGGTGAGAATGATGAGCAGGCCAAGGGTACAGATATAGTGCCTGGGAAGGTTCCATCTTGGGATGAGTTCCACAAGGTTTTCTCCATGATGGTGCAAGTTTGTATGGACATAAGAGAAGAACCTAAAGACAGACTGGGCACGTATACAATATTTATACTCAAATGGAAATTACTTGAAAGGCTAATGGTTATGAAAGGGACATTTGAGGGTCTGATAGATGGATGTACTAAGGGCCCACTTAAAGGAGCCATTTTAAACACAACAAGATAAAATAGACTCTAGAAATATGCATTGTAAGGCCCCTAGAGGTTACCAATGCCCTGCCTATGGACATCTCAGATAACTCAAAAATGAAGACGGCCCGAAAGACTAAAAATAAGAAAAAGAGGAAACTGGGCCTCATTAGGAGTCCGGCGGTAGCCATGCTGGTAAAAATGGCATGGCTGCTGCCGGAGTAATATTTTTTCGGCGCCCAGCAATCGGGACTTACCGGGGCATTACAGCCCCGGTAGTCACGTTAATTCCTCATTTCCGGGCGGTGGAAAATATTGCTCCCCATTTCCATGCGAGTCCCATTGGACTCAATGGGAATGTGGAGGACGGATGCACTGGCACCACTCATAAAAAGTGCTGTTCACATGCGAGACAAACAACAACAGTTGACAAGAACTCTGAATGCATCTCGAGGTACAGTGAACATACTGGCTCCTATTATGCCTTTGCCCAGACTTCTACCTAACAATGTCTGACGGAAGCTACTCTACAGCCAATAAATCATGCAGCACAGCCTGCTTCCCTCCCTCAGCTGCCATTATTTAGCATATACAATGGTTTGCTTTTAATCGGTCTGCAGTGGACCATGTGTCCGGTCCACTTGACTAACTGCTATCAGCAGTGAATCAGCCCCGCTGTTGAATATTCTATGGTACTGCACCTAGTGGGCAAGGAATGAATGCAGGCTATTCCTGTTCCAACCAAATATCAATGCTGATGACAAAAATGAAGGAGCAACCAGCCATGTAAGTTAGTGAACAAGGTAATGTACCCTCAAGGAGTTGAAGTGTGTGCATCAACATGGATCCAAAAGCACATTGGGCCTCATTCCGAGTAGGGCGGTAAGGGTTAACGGTCATCGATTACCAGACCGGTGCTGTTAAACCCTTACCGCCCTACTACAAGTTCCCTTTGCGGGTCCTTCCTTAAGGCCTGCTTTTAGCAGGCGTTAAGGACGGGACCCGCAAAGGGACTCCAGGGTCAAAAACGGTACCGTAATTTACCGTACCATTATTGCCGCCTTCCCCCTTCCCATTGAGCCCTATAGGGGCTCAAATGGGAATGGGGAATGGTCCTGGTGAATGGGGAATTACCGGTCTCTCTGACCTCGGAATGGACCGGTAATTGCTCCATTCACCAGGCCGGAGTTTGGACGAGTTCGGAGGCAGCCATGCCGCAAATAGCGGCGTGGTTACCTCCGAACTCGGAATGAGGCCCATTGTCTGAGAAATGTAGAGAATCTTGAAGTGAAGGATAACAGCCTAAACTAAAGTGTATTGAAAAAGGTTTTTTTTGAAAGAGCAAGAGAGGCACTGGTCACCTATTATGTTATTTGTTGTAAATATCTGCATCTTGCACACTGTTATGAGAAAAATTTGATTCTGGAAACATCAATATCAAACTAGGCGTGTGCGTGCCCTTCATAAATCCACGGTTTTGTGTGTCTTTCAATTGTATTGAAATACTGGCTTGTTAGTGCTGATGAAATGCTGAGAACTGTGGTAATCTGGAATATGTTATCATGATTGCAACTCTGAAGCTCAAGAGAACTGGAAATCAACCTGTTCTTATAATCTGGATATCATGGATAGAGAAAATGTTGCCCAGAGAAGTGCCAGTTGTTCAGATGTAATCAAAACCTTCCACCCATCACTTTTTTGGTTATGGAGAAAATATATCTACAGCTTAAATGTGATTCCCAAAAAAGGACCATATTTATTATGTGTTTTTGAATAAACAAATATGTAAATTGTAAAGCATGTTATTTCTTAGGCCCCAAGTATTGAATCTTTGCACTTCAGTTTCAAAGTAAGCTGGTTAAGTATGGCGATGGAAGGGGGAAGTTTTCAATTGCTTAAATGGAAAATGGAAACTCTTTGTATATGAAAGCTTGCGAGCTTATACAGCTCAGGAATTCACAATAACAAATGGCGAAGAGCCTACATACAAAGGACTTGTTGGCTTGTTCAAGTCTGTTTCCAAATATTATACACATAAATTCACTGGTGGATGTCCCCAATGGACCTGGGACTGTGAACTGTGAAGTGCTTGTCATAATTTATCAAAGTTCAGATCTGTCGCAAAAAGTGCATTTGCAATAGGTTAAGAAATGTTGCAGAACTTTATAAACAGCAAAAAAATCGTTCTGTTTTGAACACATTTTGATGTCATGCAAACGGATTATGGAGGCAGGCAAAGTCAAGCTGTGACACCCGTAATTCTTGAATACCTGTGGAACGATGTGGAGACTCCAGGATGTTCAATGCAGAGATTTCCATTCAAATCAGTAGAGGAAGGAAGCCTGGGTACCACTTCGGTCCTGATGGGAGAGCAGTGTGGAATCCCACCCCCTGAGCCAGGCTGGAAATATACTACCAGCCTGAAACTTGGAGTGGTTCCCTCAGCACCACAGTTATTGACCTTCCCACTAGAAATGTGGTACCAGGCAGTGCAAGCACTGTACGTGGGAGACCCTGATACTCAGGTGAGTATAGAAGAGGAAGGAAGAAATGCGCCCGGGGCAAGGTAAGTTGAAGAGACTGCAAGCAGCCAAGCAGGAAGCCAAGGGTGACAGAGCAAGGAGATTAAGGGAGACCAAAAAGCAGGCTAGCCGGCAATGGTGGAAAAGGGTAAACCAGGACACATCAACAAAGAAGGCACAAGGAGAAAAGGAATGGGGTGTTTCACCTCAAGGAAAGGATGTGACACACCTATCGTGGTGGCTCCTGTGTTTAAATGGAGCAGTGCAGCGAATGACGACTGAGCACAGACATGCTGGTTGCCGTGGCAACAAACCATGTTGCGTTCACTGTGCAGGCGCAGAATCCGTCCGCAGTTCCCCGGTGCAAGCGCGGCACGCGCAACATGGTGGCCCCAGCCGTGATGAATGAATGGCATGCCAAATTGGCTGCAGAGTGTCCCAGAGTCAAAAGCAGGCTCTCCAAGGTAAGACACTGGTGTGCGCTGTGACAGGCAACCACCACTGTCACCTGCAGGAAAGCCTCAGCAACTCAACACTAGCAATATGAATAAACTGTAACATGAGCTAAATCTTAGATCAAATGTCTAATCATTAATTGATGACTGAGTCACAATGCAAGCACATATTGACACAACAGTTTTATATTTTGTATATTGGAGTAATATATATATAACATATTAGCAACAGATAGTCTGTGCGAAGATTTGAATCACAGAGAATTGCAAAAATGCTTAATTTCAACAAATGTTATCACACAGCGATAATTCAAGCATATAAATGTGTGCATCAACATAGAGAACATGATGATCAAATCTGACCTCACTATTCTTGCGGCGAGAAGCCCGGCTACGGAGACAAGGGCGGTGCAACTTTTCTGCTATTTATCGCTGAGAGTCATTTATACTCTCATCTTGTGCACAGCGTTTACTCTATTGGTGTTATTGCACACTGCACCTTTAAGCAACACCAAGGTGGACAGACACGCCTCCCAGGAAGCTGCGTACAAAAATCCGACCTCACTACCCTTGAGCGGAGAAGCCAAGCGGCGGAGACAAGGGCGGTGCAACTTTTCTGCTGTTTAACGCTGTATGGCGCTGGAGGTGCTGATATGATATGATGTGGTATATGGTATGGCATTTATAATCAAGGCACGACGAGGCAATGATATGATATGGTATATGGTATGGCATCTATAATCAAGGCGCGACGAGGCAAGGGAGGGGGAACAAAGGGAAAACAGACAGCAATCCTACTAGTCCAGGTGTCATTCAGATCGGGCAAGTGCATGGGAAGGGGGGAACGGAAAAGTGTGTGGGGGAAGGGAGAGGGGAAAGTGCAGTACATGGGATAGTGGACTAAATAAGAGGGACTGAGACGCAGCTGTACAATGCCCCTAAAGCTACAGCACAACTGCCTGTGTGCCGAGCATTGGAATACGGTGGGATATTCTATTTAAGATATTTAATTTTCTTTGCAAACGGGAAAAACACGTTGCTGTGTTTGTCAACACTGGGGCTTGTTTGGTTAATACTTGCCTCTGTTCCGCACCCCAATCTATTGAAGCACTTGTTCTTGTTGCCGGCATCGTTTTAGCTGAGGGGGCGGTTGTTTAGCCTGAGGGAGTGTGGCAGCAGCTTTACTGCCATAGCCCTCTGTTGCTCACTCCCGCCATCCCGGGTCATTCCTGTGGACACCCATTGTGCAAGCAGTTTTGGGACTCGGTGCCGGGATATTTCTTGAGCGCTACTAACTTTGTTGTTGACATGCCTGGAGGTAAGAAACCATATGGCCTACGCTCTGGGAAACAAACCACAGTTTGCTTAAGTCAGACTGCACACTGTCACAACAAAGGGGGCAATGATCTAATTGTTAAGGACCACAGAAAGGTCCACTAGATGCATTTTTTCCCACATAAACTCCTGCTACGGAGCAAGTTTCAGATACCTTGGAGCCAAGTATTCATCTCCCCCAGGTGGAACACAGCTATCAGCCATTAGATCTTGACAATGACTCTTTACTTCAACTGTGCTATGCACTGCAAGATCTTTCCACCCCCCACCTCTGGGGAGCGGGATAGGGGAGTGACTCCCAATAAAGATCATCTAGGTAGCCCAGCAGTGCAAATAACTACCAAGAAGGGGGGCAAGCCAACTACAGTTGGCCCTCCCGGTGGAACTAGCAGTAGAGCCAGAGGTTACTTCTGTCCCGACTACAAATGAGCCATCCAGAGACTTACCACTAATGGCCTCCCGACTTTCAGCTAGTCCCAACTTGGTGTTTGACTCAGCCCCAGAAGCTTCAATTGAAGCATGCATGACACCTCAAATACGACCTAGAGTCATGCAATGCTTAGTTTTGCTGTTAACATTTTTTGGAAACTGTGAGGCGCTAGTACGAAGAGCTGAAATTACTGGGAACTGCAATTACATTGGTACACAAATTACTACTTGTTCCAAGAAATCCAATGGCTACCCTATTATAGACCTATGGGGAGAAGTGACACAAATCCCAAGGACCATCACACAGAGGTGCAATGTACTGCTCCCCCTATGGCTAAGGTAATTATCTCAGTACCTGACCCTGCTGTTCTTCCAGATGGAAGTAAAGCGTCCCCTCCAGAGACAGGTCATCTCTCCAGGATGCAGGCCATAATTGCTAAAAAACACCAGGTGAAGGCTTTTGGTCAGCCTAAATTGAATTTACCCCCTGTGGAGGACAATCTTCGTGCAACTCCACCACCATTAAACTGTACTCTTTTGCCTAGTAGTAACAATGGGCCTCATTACGAGTTTGGAGGTACCCCCAAACTCGGGTCCAGGTCCCGCATAAGTGACTTACCAGGCCATTGCGACCTTGGAGGGCCCGGTAATTCCCATTTGCGGGACCCGGATCCGGTACGTCCCCATTCCCATTTGAGCCCCCATAGGGCTCAATGGGAATGGGGAGGATGGTAGCAGCGGTACCATTAAAAACGGTACCACTGCTACCATCCTTGTCTGCTCGCGGGAGCTGCTCAGCACACCTGATCTGACCAGGTGTCCAGAGCGGCACCCGCGAGCAAACTCAGAATGTTGCGGCGAGGTAACAACGGCACCAGTAGCACTACCAGCACTGTTGTTGCCTTACCGCAATGCTCCTAAAAACAACGCAAGAGAGCAGCTCGCCGGAAAAGGAGATCTGCTCCAATGGTGGGCACCCAAATGAACTGGTTGCTGGATGAGATGTCGTATAAAGTGCAACTTACGCCAGCTGGTCAATTGGTGCCTTCTGTAGGCCCGCCGGCCATTCCTTGTTTGCCTGGCCTGGCTAAATCTCAGCAGGCTCACAAGCACTCTTGCTCTGATCCTTTGGTGATCGTACCTGAGGCTAGTGACAATCACGTGCTTATCAACAAGGTTGACCCAAAAAGTTTGACTATCTCACCTGTGACCGGCAGTAAAAATGGCTGCCAGTCAAACCGTACCACACTCCTGGCTTTGTTCTACAAAATGCCATCCCTCCCCATCCTCAACACTAGTGATTTTGATTTCATTAAGCCCCATGCCTATTTGGGCTAAAGTTTACAAAAATCCACTGCAGTCTGCCTGAGACTACATCCCTCATAAGGCTACATCAGTATTCACTTGGCCACTTGGGCTTTGCATTAGACTCCCTCTCCCAAGGGAGTCAGTCACCATTTGTTGCCCTAAGTGCAATTGTGTACAGTCTAATAGCACTCCTTCAACACTCCCAGTCCAACCACTGATTACATTCAATGATAAACAAGGATGGGAGTGGTTTCAGGGAATGTTTGCACAAAGGAAATCAGCAGTGTGAAATTCAACCCTTATCAGCTGGAACACTAGGGGTTTCAGTCACAGACTAAATGAGGTGGGCTCCGGGATTTGTTATTGGCATGTGAAATTATTATGCTGCAAGAAACGTGGACTACATTTGACATTGAATTTGATGGCTATGTGACTTTTCAGGACGAGCAGGGACGGCCAACAGGTGACCTGTTAACCAATGCTAAGTCTTCCTTTAACCCCAGATTAATTTATCGAGACAACCCGGTGGGGGGGCAATATATTGGCAATACAGATATCTCCACCAGTGGTATGGGGGGTGCATAGTGACATACTGATAGTCAATGCGTATGACCCCCCGGGTGAGTTACTCACCAAGGTTATAGGTGACAAATTGGATGCATTACTCACAGCTTGGTGAGCTGGAAAAGAGTCTCCCCCGGTGCTATTATGTGGAGAACTAAATGCCAAATGTGTGGGCCCGGGGGGGGGGGGGGTGTGGGCAATACACTCATGTCTTGGATTGTTGTAGTATGCCATTAGTTAAGATCAATAAAAAGGGGAAATTGTGATTGGACTACCTGAAAGAATGGCACTGCACAGTACTAAATGGGCGTACCACAGGAGATTCCACTGGCCAGATGACTTGGGCAGTGGGGGCCAATGGTACGGTGCTGGACTATATGGCTGCTACTGAGTGCCCTTTGGGTCAGGTATTGCATTTATCCAACTCCCTGAATGCCTATAGTGATCATGCCACCCTAACCCTGAGTATGGGGGGAGGTGCGGGGGGAGAAGTGTTGAGTGCTTGCAAGGAGGTAGTCCCCAAACATTCAGGGAATAGGATACGGTGGACACAACATCGACAAGATGAATACCCTCTCCTTCCCCTCTGGCTTTAGGATTACAGGCACTTTGGGGTAAAAAGCACTCTATGCGCAGAGATAGCAGAGCTTTAAGATTGATTGACTCCCCCCTGCAGATTCTATTGTGACTTGGGCCAAGAAAAAAGCCATAAACCGAAAGTACCGTTCCTGGTTGTGTTGCTATTGCCAATCACTCCAAAGTGGGAAGTGGCAGAAGTTCATGGAGATACTGTGCAGCAAAGCTAGTCATAAAATATGGCATTTTCTTGCCCATGCGGGGGGGGAGCAGCATTTGAGAATTCTGAACCCCATCTCCGTGGAGCAATGGGTTGAATTTATCTCAGACACATTCTATACGGAAATGGTCATCATTCCTAGCCAAACTGTGTGGGTTCAGACCTGGCCTCTCTCCCTAAGCTATAAAATAGTGAAACAGACTATCCTCAAATTAAAGACATCCAAACCACCAGGTCCAAATGGTCTAGCCAATTCAGTGCTTAAGAAGGATCCTGAAAATTGGGCCCAAGTCTTGCTTACCCTTTTCTCTCGTGTCTGCAGAACTTGCTCAATGCCATTGTCGTGGAGACAGTCCGTAAAAAGGGAGATCGGTAGAGTGCGGAAAATTATCAGCTGTTATCCATCTTAGAGGTCACAAGCAAGGTTTTTTCGACATTAGTTCTTAAGGAGTTAGAGACTTGGGTTACCACCAACCAGATCCTAAATTATGCAGAGACTGGCTTCAAACCGGGCTCAAGCACAACCTATAACATCAGGGTGCTCGACCAGCTAACTAATTACACTCTTAGCAGCAAAGAGACTACCCTGTACATTGCATTTATGGACCTTCGCAGTGCTTTTGACCAAGTGGTGCGGGACACTCTATGACCAAGCTTGGAGCTATGAACTGCCCTAGTTGGCTCTTGCACATTCTAATTGCCCTACATAGTGACAATACCACCAAGGTTCGATTAAACAACGAGGGGGGACTGTCTGCTCCAATCAACATCAATATGGGTGTAAAGCAGGGATGTGTGGCAGCACCTATGCTTTACAACCTGTATATTGCCAACCTCCTCCCTCATACAACTTCAAAGGCCAATTGTCCCGAAGCTAGGTGACTCTCCAATTGTAGGCATGGTCTATGCCGATGATATAATCCAAGATAATGGCTACTGCCAGACAGGGGCCAAGCCGCTCTGGTATTGATACCGCTCTGGGCACGATTGCCATCACAGATTCCTACCCCTATTTGGGGTTGGATTTTGATGCTCTGCCCAATTATGAAACGATAATCAACCATAAAAAACGCAGAGCAAAACTTTCTCTTCAGGCTAGTAAGTTTGCAAGAGGCACGGCAGGCTTTAGTATCGCTGGTATTTTAAAATGATACCAGCAGTGCTTTGTCCCCTCAATCCTATATGGCCTGGAAGCACTGGCCATGTAGGATTTAACATGGCTAAACATCCTGGAGGGCCACTATTGGTGAACGGTCCTGGGGTTGGATCCATCATGTTTCATGCAGTATCTGCGCTTAGAGCTGGGCCTTAGTTCTTTAAGAGGCATGACCCTGTGCGCGAGAGGCTCATTCTGATTGAAAGCGTGCTCAGCTCCTATGTGTAAATTGCTTGCACTGGCTGGTGGCAGCCACAATGCTGAGAGGCACCCATGTGGGCATAACTTTAAACAGCTGAATGAATCTCTTATTTTAGAGATCGAATGGTCCTATGCTAAAAAGAAAGGTATGCCTCTTGTCCATCTGATACATTCTTTTGAACATGGAATTGGTGTGCAAAGTATACCCTCCTGTCCAAGTTAAAGGGGTATGAGGCTATATCTCATGTCATTCATAGATATCAGAAGCCGCAGCATTATCTGTAACTTTGCCCAGACCCCGAAGTGAGGCAGTTCATCTTAAGGATGAGGGTAAATCGGCTCCCAGTGTTAGCTGTTATAGGTCCTAGACTGGGGGTGGCATTGGAATGCAGGATCTGTCGAATCTGTGAGTGTGCAGGAGTGCTGGAATCAACCAGGCATGTGCTTACATTATGCCCCAAATTAGGCCCAATGTATGTGTCTGTTTGGGAAGTGGGTTCATAGGTATGAGGCAATAACTGAAGAGTCTTTCTGGGATTTATGTTTAAATTCTGAATCCATGACATTCCAGCTTGCCCTGTTTAGTATGTGGACCCATGTCAAGACTCTCCTCCCTCCTAACTTAAGCACTTGAGGCCTGTGTGGGCTGTAGGAACCTTAGATAAATCACTGTCTGGCGGCATCTGTCTTTATACTGCTTTAGCAGTCGTGCCCCCCACCCCCTTTTTGTAACTTTGTATCTTGTTTGGGATTTTGTGTACTATAATATATGGTTTTGTATTCTGCTTATGATTATTACATGATGATCATATGTTATGTCATGTAATTAAGTTTTATGTTATGTTATGCTTTTATGTTCTTATGTTTCTATGTGTTTATGCCCTTATGTTTATGCTTGTATAAAATCCTAATTTTGGATAATATCACAATAAAGTAAATAATAATAATAAAGCTGATAGTTGACACCAGGAAATTGGAGATCAGTCCATTAAAAGAATCATGACTTGTATATGTTTGGAATTTAGTTTCCAGACAAGCACTTAGAGAGAGAGTCTGCTGAAGCAAAGATTCTTGGCTGATTGAGTCCCCAGCTCACTCACCAAAATGAGAAGCCACATTCAAAAGGTAAACTTGGCCCAATTTAACCCCAAACTTTCCCTTAAGTTTGAAGAGAGTAAAGCTGGGAAGTTAAATGACAGGGAATTCAAGGGAATGCAATTGAGAAAAGGAACACAGGTGCTCATATTTTAAATGCTCTGTGTCATCCCAGTTACAAGGGACACCAAATGATTTATATCTGTAAAGTCCAATGTACTTTATATTTAGAAACACAATTTAAAACGGAAAGCATTTTGGTGCTAATGTAATGTGTAATTGCATTTGTAAAATTTTAAATATAACCAGTGACATAAACTAGTCAAGAGGCATGTTTCATCATGCATTATTGTAACCGGGAGATGCCACAGTTGTAGATTAGGTGTTGAGGGAATGAATCCTATTCCATAATAATTGTATGAAGTGCAGACCACTATGTTTCCTTATTTTTGGATTCATGATAGGTTCATGTGTAATGTGGAATGGAAGTGTGATTTTTAAACATTATACATTTACTGGGGTACAATACATCTCCAACCTAAAAACACATACATGTTGAAAACTACACACAGATACATTAAAGCTGTGTAGGCATACACAGGTTAATATAAGCACACCCAAGTTGATTGAAAGCAGTACACACACACAATTGAATTTAAAGCTGCATAGTTTGCAGTCTTCGAATTCATACACACACACCTATAGAGTATACAGTTCCCTGGGTCCATTACTTTGAGCTCAAACCTATATGATACAAATGCAAGCTGACCACTGTCTACATTGAAATGACCTACACACAGTCAATACATTCTGTAAGTCACACTTATACAGGGGAGTTAACTTGATTGTATTTGTTCTATAATTTATTTATTCAAGCAACGTTATTCCATACCATACTTGTCTTGTTTTAAACACTTTCTATAGGTTGGAACACTATAATTAAAGTATAGATTCACAGAAAAGGGTAGGCATAAAGACCTACAGTGTGCGCTTTGCACGTCTTAAACTAACAATAGCAGTCCTGCGGTGCTGTGGTCAGAATGCTGGCCATGCCTATCACTGCCCAGTGAGGAGTAAATTGGTTGTGTGTAGTGACCCACAATATCGCGCTACCCCTAAAGTATTAAAAGTATGCTACAGTTTATTGTGATGTGGTATATATATTCACAGGCATTAATCACAAAAGCGTTATTGTGCACAGTTTATTGACAAATTCTGTCAGCCGACACGTGTTCCGACATTCAAGTCCTTCTCAAGGCCTACTTCTTGATATTCTCAAACAAACTTATTGTTCCTGACAAGGTATTCTGATCGGCGATATGCCATCTCCTAATGCCGTCATCATGAACAGGGAAATCTCAATTGTATTTCTTGCTATTTAGTTCCATATGCCTCTGTAGTTCTAACGTCCGCAAAAAACTATATTTCCCACTTTATCAGCTTCTTTAATAATAATATTTGGGTCCTTGGATAATCTCTTTAAAGATATTCTTTTGCCTGCAGTCAAATTGGAACATACTTTCCTTGGGCGGGCTCGCTTTTTGCCCATATGCGCATGAATATCTTTTGTTATAGCTTGATGAAAGGTTTCTATAACATTATCTGTTGTGAAGTTAGGGGTGAATCTGGACCTGGGTTTAAGTTCACAGGTTCTGAACATTCTTTCTTGTACCCCTAGATCCCTACAGATTTGTGCATTTTCTGGTACAGTTTCCGAATTAAGTGATAACAAGGTCTGTGTATACTCTATATGTTGCATGGAATACACACTGAGAGGATTCTGGGTTGGAGTCTGAGTGAATGTTTGGACTTGAGTGGCGAAGTATTTCTTGAGTTTAAGCTTGGTTACAAACTTGAAAATATCTATCTGGAATTGCACAAAGTCTGTCTCCGATATAGGTGTATAAGAAAGCCCTTTATTCACAACTGAAATCTCTGTAGTCGTGAGTATTTTGTTGGATAAATTGACTACTAGATTTGGAACAGTCATCTCCCTAATTGTTTGCGTGCTATCGATCGTGTTAGTATGCTTCTTGGTCTTTGTTCCCCTCCAGTGTTTCCTTCCCCCCTCCTACTTCTGCGGTGGTTGGTACTGTTGTGGTATCTAATGATGGAGCTAGTCGAAATCTGACTTGTTTGTATGACTGTTGGCCTCCCTTCTTGTATCTTCTTATCTGACCTAAAAAACAAGCCCCTCCAGTGGGTGTGCCGGTGTCGGATTTAGTGGGTTCCTCCTCGGAGTCAGGATCTGAACTAGCCGGAGATGAGACAGGTATACTGTCACGTGATCTAGCTGTTACATCATCATATTTAGTTTGGAAGGTATATACTCTATCATATTGATAATCTTTGTCATCTCTGAAGTATTTTTGACATTTCCTAAATGTAATCTCGTCTTGGTATTCACTCAGGATTTCATACAGTTTATCAAAGTTATTTTTCTTTGTTGCATCTGGGTTGGGCATCTTAGAGATTTCTTCTTTTAATGTATCTATCTGTTCTGTCACCCTTTTGTGTTCCCTTTCTGCATGGGTGATTAAAAGTTGTAACATATTTTTAGAACTAAGGTTCAAATTAGCCTCCAATTGATCTGCCAAATCTTTGTCTGCTTCGTTTTTAAAATTTGGGAAGATAAGTATTTTTAATCCTCTGAGAATCTTAGAATTTTCTAAATAGTTTGTGAGAGAAGCTATCTCCCAATATTTATTAATTTCCTTCCTTGACAATCTTTCCAATCTAATGAACTTCTGTCTAAGAGATTCTGAAATACCTGGAGTATTCTTAAATAGCAAGTAATACAATTCAGATTTCCCCTTTCATGATGATGGCATTAGGAGATGGCATATCGCCGATCAGAATATCTTGTCAGGAACAATAATTTTGTTTGAGAATATCATGAAGTAGGCCTTGAGAACGACTTGAATGTCGAAACAGGTGTCGGCTGACAGAATTTGTCAATAAACCGTGCACAATAACGCTTTTGTGATTAATGCCTGTGAATATATATACTACATCACAATAAACTGTAGCATACTTCTAATACTTTAGGGGTAGCGCGATAGTGCGGGTCACTACACACAACCTATAATTAAAGTATGTGGTGTTACTTAAAATATACATGAGGAGATGTTTAGAATATCTACGATCTTTTAAAATATAATATATATATATATATATATATATATATATATATAAAGACTGGTTGAATGCATAATTGAATGAATGATTGTAACGACTAATAATAGTGAGATTTATATAGGCAGGTAATTCAATGTTTAATTGGTTCATTATTAGTTTTGTTGTAACAGGGTTCCTACAAAAGCTCACAATAAATAGATACCACAAGTAGTCCAAAAGGGAGCACACAGCGGGCAAGAAGTAACACTTTTTATTACAGCTGGTCAAGCACAAATCAAACAGAACAGTGGCACAGAACTCGGTGATGAGAGCTGAAAAACTGGCATACAGCTAACATAATCTTTATACTACTAACACAATGTTCCTGATAGTTGAAAAAGTTGCGCTTCCAACTTCACATCTTTGTAGTTGGGGTGGGTGAGGGTAAAACCGCTTGCACGTGGGCTTGGGCTGTGACACTTATGGTGTGGAGAGCTGTGTCTCCAGCAAAAACAGGTATGCCCTAAACTATTTGCAATACGTAAAGTTATATAATTGTGCCAGTGAATCACACTATGCCCGTAAATGATGTCAATAAATTGGCAAAGTAGTTCACATAAATATTCTGTACACTGTATAAATTCTTAAAGTCAAAGTTTATGTTGTTCCAGATTTCTTTTCTTTTCTTTTGAAAGCTGACACGTGTTTCGACATTAGGTCATTTTCAAGGTTGTTAGAGCAAAATCATATCAAAATTGTCACATGTAATAACAATAACAAAATAAATAGTACATTTACATTCCAAATTCATAATTTGTGAGCAGGTAGATATGGCATGGGGAAAAAACAAACAAGAACATGTGTCAAAAATTGTATATTCTGCCTAGTTCACATAAAACCTGTTTGCCCCAGTATTTGTGTGCAGATTGTGTGAAGCACCCAATAGCTCATGCCTGGTCCTTATATAAATAATCCATCTCTGATGGTCATGGTCTCCCATAACATTTTAGCACTAGTGTCTATATTAAAAGTAATCATTGTTGAACAGTTAGCTGGTTCATTCATGCCACATAATTGGTAAACACCATGAGTATTGGAGACAATGCTGACTTCTATGAGGCCAGTGTCCATTCTGCCAAAGAGGAAGAGGCTCTGTTCTATCTTTACACAGTTGACAATAACCTCAAAACAGGCAAAGCTCTCCTCCAAAATGCCTCCTCCTCATCAATGAAGTGAAGATCACTACCACTAATGAGACCAGTGCTTCTCTCAATGCGCTGTCAGTAAAGAGGTTTAGACTGCTGACCCCCTTGTCCCACCACTTCCACCAATCAATGGCAAGATCTTCTCCTTTAGTTGTGTCACACACATCTGACTATTAGGAGTTGTCCTCACTGCACTATGATATGAAGACAAATATATCAGAGAAGTGTTTGTTCGGAACAAGGGTCAGATATGCTTCTCAGCTACAGGGTGGAAGAATGCCGGACCTAATCCAGTTCAACTTTAACTAACTGTTTATAGAATTTCTCACACTTTCAATGAACTTAGCTGAATGAAAGACACTAGTGTTAAGCTCCACATTAACGAGCTGATCCAACCAAAGCTATGTGTCACAGGTGAGTCCCCTTTCATGCGTGAGCCAGGGACAATGAAGATTGCACAGTCTTATGAAAGGCCAGTATCAAATTATTTGTACAAGGCTTTTTATGATGGATTGAGGGGGTTCCAAAGAGGCTGCATGCCTCCAGAAGCAGGGTCATTCAGGGCCCCGACCATCTGGATTGTTTGCAGAATTTGGGGATGAAAAACATCTGTTTTTTGGCTTCTTACGGCCATATCACATCCCACTCTCATCATCCCCCACCACCCCAGAGATTGCTTGATGAGTGCAATGTTGTGTTTTTGATAGGTTTTTACTGTGATGCCAGCGGACACTGGCGGATGTTCGCTAATCCAACATGGCAGGCGTTTACAAAAATCAGACGCATTTCACACTTTTCAACATCTAATCAGTGGGCGCACCCGATGTCGGCGGACCACACTTCGCCTCCTGAACCAACCAGAAGCCCATCCATGGACCAAACAGGGTCAGTCCACGGACCAAACCCAGATAGTGCAAATATTTTTCTACCTACTTTTGCCCCATTTTTAAAAAAACTGGACAGATTTACACCAAATTTACAAAAGCCCGCTTTCGGGACCAAGCCGCCACTCCTGCCTCACATTGGTGAAAATCCGTCCAGTGGTTTCGGCTGTAGATGTGAGCAAATCTGTGACAGAAAAGGGTGTGAGGAGCGCACTCTGGGTACCAGCTAGGTGTACCTTTCCACAGTCCAGTTGATGTTCTCCTCATAGCACGCTTTCTTGCCTCTTGCAATCATCAGGGAGGCAGTCTGTTCAGGTGTTTGTTCAGGTGTTGATGGTTACTACCAGTGATGGCCTCAGGGAATTCTGGTTGCTGTAGTCATTCAAGTAGCCAGGAACCAACTCACCCTCCAATTACAAAGTGTAAAACCCCAGTTGAGGGGAGGGGGGAAAACCAACAGTGTGGCTCTCCTGAGTAGGGGCATGTGTCACCCTGGTGCCGCTGCCTCTGGAGCCCGGGACTCCCAAAGAACATTTGACAGAAAATGGTGTGAGGGGGGCACTATGGGTCCCAGCTAGGTGTACCTTTCCACAGTCCAGTTGATGTTCTCCTCCTAGCGCGCTTGCCTCTTGCAATCATCAGGGAGGCAGTCTGTTCAGGTGTTTGTTCAGGTGTTGATGGTTACTACCAGTGATGGCCTCAGGGAATTCTAGTTGCTGTAGTCATTCAAGTAGCCAGGAACCAACTCACCCTCCAATTACAAAGTGTAAAACCCCATTTGGGGGGAGGGGGGAAAACCAACAGTGTGGCTCTCCTGAGTAGGGGCATGTGTCACCCTGTAATTGGAGGGTGAGTTGGTTCCTGGCTACTTGAATGACTACAGCAACCAGAATTCCCTGAGCCCATCACTGGTAGTAACCATCAACACCTGAACAAACACCTGGACAGACTGCCTCCCTGATGATTGCAAGAGGCAAGAAAGCGCGCTAGGAGGAGAACATCAACTGGACTGTGGAAAGGTACATCTAGCTGGGACCCAGAGTGCGCCCCTCACACCTTTCTCTGTCAAATATATATATATGTAAATATATATTCAGTGAAAAAACTTTAAAGTGATGTTATGGTTAAGTTGCACTACTAAAAATCTATCAAATTCAGTGAAAAAACATTGTGAACAGCACGTTATGATTTGGTTGCCATAAGAAAAACCTAGCATATTCAGTACAAACACTTTGTTAAAGGGACATTATACTTACTTTGCTTTACCAACTACCTATCCATATTAAGGGTACACATAAAACCGAGAAAAAAAAAAAAAAAAGAAATTCACCACTTATGGTAAAATAAGCAACCACTGTGCTTTGCTAAGACTAACACCCATGACATCAAAGATGACATCACAAATGTCATTGATAACATCACTGATGACATCATATGTGCTTTTAGTGTTCATGAAACGCTTCCAAAAGGGATTGTTATTATAATGTTGCCAATAATGTTATCACAGTTCATTGGGAGACCAATGATGAGATACATAGTTCATAAAAAAATGCATTGCTATAAATTCCATTGCATTACAGTGTTCTTTACACTACATAACCCTACTCATGTAGAAACGTCAGCAATGTAAGGAGTGTTATTATGAAAGTACACACTTACAAATGTTCCACACTGTGCCATTGTGCATGTAACTTTTTTTTTTGAACGATTCTGGTCCGCGTTCTGGTTCCAAGTGCTCCACAGCAGCCCTACAAAAAGCCACACCCACAGCTACTCCACAGTCTGTTTGTGGCTTTGCAGAGCAGAGTAGGGGGCCACATTACTTCATGCTGGAATTGCTTTCTCATCAATTCTGCTGTGCTGTATTACCTTTGCAACTAATGGCAACCATGACTGCTGCTAATATCTCTAAGTCAAAAGCACCCACACTCTGACCCTCACCGCCACCACCTCCTTCTGAAGAGCCTGGACAAGGCAACAGGCGTGGTTTTGTACATATGGATCAAGAGGAGAACGAGAATTAAGTAGAGCAAAGCCCCAATGCCTGCAGGCAGCGTAATTGCTTGGTGTGGAAACAGTTTACCAGTTTAGGAGACGTGCCGAAATGTTGTGCTAACCTAGGAAGAAGCACTCACTCAGTCGCAGAAAACCTGGCTTGTTCAGTTACAGCACCACCTCAATGTGACATGTCAAAGCGAACCAGAAGGCAGCAGTTCAGATGGCAGTGCCCTTTGAACAAGGCAATAAGTTACTTTCTTCTACAGCATCCTTCGCATCTGCTCCCGCCACCACTAGGGACACTCCTGTGGGGCAGTGGATCCCTAAAGCAGCCTTGCATGCCATATGCTTCCCAGCAGACCCTTACCTTTCAAAGGCCATTGTATGGTGCATGTACTGTGATGCACTACTCTGCATGGGGGAGGCACTTTGAAAGTTGTTTTCGAGGAGTCGGTCTGGGAGCATGAGAATGAGTGTCCCCTACCTAAGTGAGGGCCACCCAACATCTTCCTCTCTCTGCACATGCCCTATCGTATCTCTGTGGTTGGTAGCCCTTCCCTACCCTCCCTTTCCTTCTGTGTCGTGTGTTACAAGACCAGGAAAGATACAAATGAACCAAAAAAGAAAAAAAGGCTCTTTTCAGAGCCACCTTTCAGAGATCAAAAGTAGCATTGCCAATTAAAGGATGCAGGCCGACGCGCAGCCGATAAGCTCTGCAGATTGTGCGATGAATAAAGGGAGTGGTCGCTCAGTCAAAAACATTTCAGTCGTTTCCAGAAGAAAGTGCTGGATCTAAAAAGAGGCTTTTTGTGGTGTTACATTGTGTTTCGAAGGGTTGAAATGAGCAACACCTACTAGAAAATTGCTTGCTGTACTTACAAAAAGGGCAGCAATGCATTTTTTCACATTTCACAAACAAAGCTGATGGACAGCATCAGTACGATGAACTCCATATGTGGGAAAAAACATTGTACTACTAAATGTAATGTTTGCATTGTGGAAGTAGGAGATGCCAACATCTCTCAAAAATGCACAAACAGCCTTCTTGACATTGGGCCTCGCTTTCACCATTTGTGAACCAAAGCAAGAACAACGATGCCACATCTGTGTCTGCACAATGTGAGAAAGAAATTCCAGTAACATGTCCTAAACTGTTCACTCCACAATGATGAATAACAATGGCCGAATGATTGAGTGTCACCAAAGAGGCACAAAGAGGAACCAAAATCATCCACTTCATTGCACATAGTCCATACCAGTGCTCATCCACATGATAGAATCCAAAATGTGCAGCCACTCCACAGTGTTTTTTATGCACTTTCAACAAATGTATTCAGTAGTCCCACAAAATCCATAGAGTCTGTCTCCTGACCCGCACAACCATGAGCATATTCTTCTGCATTCCTCTCCACAAACAGACCTTCTGCCACAGTCTTTCAATGTTGCCAACTCCTCAGTAAGGAAAGTAGCTGTTTGTTATCCTAAAACTGCCTAGAAGTAGCTAAATGAAATCATCCCTAATTTGCATAATTGGCCATGTGCATGATGGTTAATTGTCGAGGGCACAGTTGTTATAGCCTCTCATTCAATTTGTCACCAGCTAGCTGCCTAATTATATGTGTGGCGTGATCTGATCACCTACAGATGACAGTACATAACATCATGCATAAATGCAATACAGTATGCATGCCGATATGTCATAGCCAGAAGTAAATACCTATGAGAAATAGTAACAACTATATTTTGCTTCTTTATGAATTGCAGGAAAATTCCTCTGCAGGGCCCTTATCTGCTTCCAAACCAGAAATGATTTCAGCCCTAAATAGCTGTACAGGTTTGAACCGAACGCTATGGGAACCTCGAAGTGGCGGAAATTTGACAGTTCCAGTACTGACACAATGCACTGCTCGCCAAAGCACCTCATTTAGCTGCTTCTGATCCTGCTAGGTCAGCTTCACAGGTGTCTTGGGCACCAATGAGAAAGTGGCCAACAGTTGCAAATGGCTCTTCCTTCTTTTTGTGACAGACTTTTTTTCATAGTACGCAAGTGTGATTTTTTGTTGAAATGTGATGCAAGTTGTGCAGTTTACAGAGTATATATTCAGAAACAATGGTCAACTACTAGCCGCGCGGCTAGTGAGAAATCTAGCAACTGGTTTTTCTATTGGTTTACAAACCCATACAAAAAAGTGAAAGTTTCCAAACCAAAGGAAGAAATTAGCTAGATTTCTCGCTACCTGGTTTTACAGTACTAAGTCGCTAGAAGGGCATGATTTCTCACTAAATATGTGGATAAACTCACCAAGTTGGCACCACTGCACTCTCTGCTTACACACCACACCCAGAAACCTTATTGACAATCCGTTAGCCTCCACAGTCCCAATTCCATGCCTGCCATCCTCAAAAGCCCCAGATGTGGCACGTGCAATCCTTCAAATACTGCGGTGTTCGCTGACTTATTGTGCTGTATACGGGAGTGGGGGAACAGATTGCAACCAGGTTAGGGGATTTCATCTTTAGTGGTGGCTCTGAAAAGAGGCTTTTTTTTGTAAGTGCTTGCAGACAAACACCTTTCTTTTGGGTGGTGGGTTTCTTTTCTTCTCCTCACATTCTTAGAGGAAACTCTTCAAAGAATCCTGCAGATTGTAAAACAATATACCATTTCCAATCGTGGTCAAAAGAAATGCCATTTGCATGGAAAAAGTACATATTTCTAGAATTAAGGATGTCATTGTCTCAGTAGAACATCCCAGCAGTGCATAAAAAAGCAGAAATGCTTCTGTTTATAAGACCCATTCTGACCTCTGGCTGTGGACAAACTACATTCAGATAGTCCCGTTCTTGTCTTGGTGGTATGCATGAGAAAAGCACCTTGGCAGTGGGAAAAATCAGATTCACTGCTTTCAACAACTTCCTCAGTTGATGCAGCAAACCTGCACAAGGCATGCAACGCAAATCCAGAGTGCCATAGTGCACCACGACAACATGAACAATAGCGACAGTAGCCACATTTCTGCACAGTGCAATCACAGCTCCGAAACTGCACACACGCACACTGCACCACAAAGCATCTACTCCTTCTAAATTGAAATGTTCAGCAATGCCTCTTTTCCAGGGCATACCTATGCAGATCTTGCACAAAGGCATCACCCACTATCAACACTGTACGGCTCTCCATCTCTGCCAACCTCACTACACAGAGCAATTAAAAAAAGTATTACTGTCCCTTCCTGTGAAGCACACCCTTGGCACCTGATCGGATACTCCCCATAGTCCCATTTTCATGCCCAGCATGCTCACAATTACAGGCTGTGGCATGTGCGCTTCCCCAACTACTGCAAAGACTGTGCCCTAATAAAGCAGGGGCAGAATTCTTCCCTTTCCACTACTCTTTTTCCAGCACTCCCTCATTGGGTACTGTTAAATCATCACACACGCATCCACCAACGACATTCAAGACCTCTGCATCTAACAATATAATTTCTGTGCAACATATGTACCGTTACCCACTCAGAGTACAACTCTCGTGTGATTGTAAAGCACCTCCAGTAGAAAGTTCTGTGAAACTATGCAAGATTTCTGCAACCATATTCATCTACGTCAGCAACCATCACCACAAAGTGCAGGTATCAATATATTATATTAAGTACTTTTGCAACTCTGTTATATGTGTCTTTGAGCAGGGTACCTGCCACTAAATCTCCATAACGTACTCAAGAAGCATACAGTAATTTCTCCCATCACCAACCATCAAATGCCACTTGCAGTGGTATGGCCTTTGCACATTTTCATTTACCCATATCAGCCATTACAATATACAAACAGTTACTCTCTTCTTTCCTTCTGACAATTGTATGCTTTTTCCGCACAAACGTATCTCATAGAAAAGTCATAAAATTGTTGCTACAAAGGAGCACCAAATGCATCCTACCAACCTAAACCAAGTACATACATTGCATGCATGAGAACAGAGTGCCTGCCACTTACCTTGCACACTTCACAGAATGTAACATTACTTAGAAAGGCAAAGTAATGTATCTCTGCATTGATAGCAGTACCAATCATAAATGTGGATAAATAAAACCAACCAGTGAAATTATTGCTCTACTCATGTAGGAAGTATATATGCGCTGAAAAGGTAATGGAATTTCACACACAAAAACATTTTCCTTTCCAAGCTGCACACATTTCCAAACCTTTTTCTCACCCTTCTACAACCAGGACTAATCCATTTGCAAAGTGAATACTCCTACACCAATGAATACACTTGCTAATCTGGACATCATATGACACACTTACAAGTGAGTCACTTACCCCCTTACCAACAATGCTAATACAGTCCCCATTCATATACAAAGCCATCCAATTACACACACTAAGTCTTCCTACCAACACATCCCCCTACTCTTTTAAGTAATGTATTCTTCAAATGCACTCAGTATGCCATTAACAATCATATTTTCATATTATCTCTTTCATAGTTGCAGTAAGCACCTCTGTCCTGAAAGCCAGTGGTGTGTCAACTTGAAAATGCAACCCAGAGTGAGCCTACTCTCGACAGCCAACAAAGTAAGTGCAATGCTATTGTGGAATGTCACCTCTTACTGAGACAGTGCACTGTTCTTGTATTTTCAGGTACACGATTGCATCAATCCACTGGTGTTTGCATCATTGTTAGTCATTGCAGCTCAACAGTTCCTCACTTTGTGTTAGCATGTCACTGCCATTATATTAACTCCCACATAGCAATATAGCATTCCCACTGTACATTAACCTACCATTACACAATCACACACCTCTATCTATATTCTTACCCACACATTCATCCATACATGCAAAGCTGCACACATATACATCCCAAAATGTGCTCACCCACACTTTCCTTTTTTCTGCAACAGCTACTACAGAATGCCTAGCAAAAAGGAACTCTGTAGAAAACAATGCAGAAATAGACCAGCTGCACCTAAAGCATAGAAAGTAGCCATCCACCTCTAGCAGATTTTGTAGTAAAAGCTGAAAGGGAACAGCTAATGCAGTCACTAATGAACACGAAAGCACCTAAAAGCAAGGAGAATGTAATTCCTCTCTCAAAATGTAGACATGAAAAGAAAGGTAGTAAAAAGAGTGCAACTGTCACTACTGGTAATAGAGCATGTGCAAATGCTAATGTCACCACAATTAAGCATTCCAAAAAAGTAATTGTACAAGAAATGTTCCTCCACACAGTCCTTTTCCAGTTTTTAGAAATGATGCTCTTCCCTTAAACCTTACCACAGAACAAGAATCCTGGAAGCTCTTGGAGACAGTGCAATGCTCTACAAATGAACAATCTTTTTATTAATTGTAAACACAATGAAATCACTGCCAAAATTAATTTGTAAACTACAACCACTACTTCGAAACAGACTTAATATCAACATAGATAGCTTTGGCAACAGCAGTACAGGTGAGTAGAGTCACACCAACAGCACAGAGCCATACTTCAATGAAGAATCATAGAAACAAGAGCAAAGGAAGCAGATTGCCATACATAGCACTGTACGAGGGTAGGAAAAGTGAGACAATAGCATAATGGAACAAAAAACACTGCTTTCACAAATATCCCCATCACACTTACATGCCACTGTCGATGGTACTGAACCAATATGGCAAATCTACAAATGGGCTTGCACATCAATGTGTAACGGTCGCCAGACCTCTATCAAGTCGTAGAAGCTGTTCCTCGACCACCACATGAAAGGAAACGAGAAAGGAAAAAGAAAAATACTACAAACTATGAACTCCTGTCCAGTGCACAAATACACAGGAGTACCATGACATTCGTTAACCTGCATTTCTGGACCTGCTTGCAAAAGTACCTTCCACCATATGAAAATGTTAGCACCACACCATTGTATTGTAAAAAGTCTTGTTTACAAAGTGTACTAAGCAAAAAGTACTCGGAGACAAACTGCTGGTTCCATTCAAATTGTCCAATACAAGTGGTGCAAATGATTGTGAAAATGTAGCAATCAATGATGTGTTACAAATGCCAGCAATTGTTGAAAACATTTAAATAAACGTCTCGGAGTAGTTGTGTTTACAAACGAAAGTCCTGCACACAAATGCTGCTAACAATCCTAGAAACATTTACAGAGTGTCAGGATTAATACAGGGATTGCAGTACTGTGCTAGAATGGTAAACGCATGTTAAACAGACAAGCAGACCCACAGGAAATTGTAATGTAGTTAGTACAAGTATTGGAAAGCAAAAACATACTCACAAATGAAATCTTTCAGACTTCCTACATGTGGAAACATGCATGCACTCTCTGCAATCATGTCATTCAGGAACAAGTTGTTAACAAACGCTTTCTCTGTGTACCTATACCAAACTGTGATTCCATTCCATTTTAGCAAGTGGTACAAAATGCAAAGCATAGCACATTGTGTAGGCTTTGCAATTCCGATAATCGTTGCACCATACATATATAATCGCATAGGCAATACGTAATGTGAATGTTTTCAACATACAATGCAGATGGAAACAAAAATAACTGCAAGCTTACAACCTTCACACACTGACAGGTATCACTTGCCAACAAAACCTTCCCACCAATAGCCATAATCCACCACCTAGGCTAAACAACCAATTCAGGTCGCTATACTGCATACATGGAAAAGTATGTACAATCTTTAAATGAGTTGTAAAGTAATTTATTCCCTTTCATTAATGAGAGGGCCAAACATATCCTTGACAAAGGCACTAAAGTGCATAAGATGGCCATGCCACCCATGTATGCGCAGCCAACGCACACACAGTCTGCCAACATACACTGTTGATTTGTAAGGCACTGCACATGTAAATAGTATATAGAGCCTCTAAAAGTACATTTATATATTGTGGCAGATGTGCATTCATTGCACCATGTGTAAGGTAGTAGCATGTCTCCATGTATGTAAAAGTAAGTTCTACATAACTGAAAATATATGTAGGTGGCTGTGTACATTCTCTATATTTTAAATTTTTGATGCCGAGCAATTCCATTCATATCGTAATAGCTTACAGGACTTCCTAAACAAAGGGTGTCTTCAGGGGCTAACCATAGCAAACGCAAGTGGTGGCATGCTGCTCCCTAATGTGGAACAGGTGCTATAACCTACACCATATTGAAGTGTATGCATGACAGCTCACTTCTCGTGCTCTACCATTTGTAAAATGTCCTTGACCACCATTCTGTAAAGGTGACCACCCTCAGAGAGATACAGAGTTCTAATTGTATACGATGCAGCAAGATATGGTTGTAACAACTTACACAAAGGAGTGCCACCCATCTAAAAAGAGGGAGGCAGACATGTGATGTCATCAGTGATGTCATCAATGACATTTGTGATGTCATATTTCATGTCATGGGTGTTCGTTTTAGCAGTGCACAGTGGTGGCTCGAGTTATGGTTGCTTAGCTTACCATAACTAGCGAATTTCTGGGGGGTTTCGGTTTTATGTGTAACCATAATATGGATAGGTTGTTATTACTACTGAGTAACTGCAATGTCCCTTTGAAAAACTTTTTGCACAGAATTTGATATTTTCTTTTAGGACAACAGACCCATAACATCCCTTTAACAATGTTTTTTCAGCAAATTTGATAGCTTTTTAGTAGGGCAACTAAACCATAACCTCCCTTTAAAAAGTTTTTTCACAGAATTTCATAGGTGTTTACCAGGATTCCCTTATTTTGTAAGCATGTACCGTACAACATACTGAACCGGCTGGCACCATGTTAATGAGCACAGCAGTCACGGAGTATGCATCTGGTCGCAGACATTGGGTGGCATCCAACCTGGCTTAGAAAGGCACAGGTTCTCGTACATAGTGGTACCATTCAGTAAACACAAGGAAAATACACAAACAACACCATGTACATGAATTTCAAGGGAAAATAGAGTAGGTCTGGAAACTGTGTACTTATGAAAGAAACAGAACAAAGTCATCAGGAGTGCACCATAACGTAATGCACCAATAAGAGAAGTGACGTTTGACTTGGGCAATCTTACCACACTGCTGCTTTACATAGGAACAAAGAACGAAAGACCACAGTAAGGACTGGAAAGTACTAAGACCAGAATGGTATACACGCATTTCGCCGAATGGATTTTCATCGTGGGACATTTCATCGCCAAATTTTTCATCGCCGAGAACCCTTTTTTAAAAAAAAAAAAAATTGGGGGGTGTTTTGTATGGGTTGGGGTATGATTACTAAAGTTACGGCGGGGGATCTGGGGGCGGGAACCCCCCCCAGAAATAAAATTTAAAAAATGAAATGTCCCACAATGAAAATTCATTCAGCGAAATTACCTAGAACTGACCTGAACATCACTACAACGTAGTAAGCACACTAGACGTTGAATGATAATTGCACTGGTGGTGCAGTGTACAATGGTAGATAAGCATAACATTTCTTTTAGTACACAACAATGGCAAGCACCTTAGAGTGGCTGGAAAAGAATTTCCCTCATGAAAAAATCACTTACGATAGTAACCCCATTGGTATGCACCGCTGTCTGAAATGTGAAATATTTAATATCTATTGCTTCATGTACACCTAACAGATGTTTGTTTCTTTAAGAGAACATATTGGAAAGGAAAGCAGTGCAGCATAAGTGGGAGCCCTTCCACAACAACATACAGACACAGGAAAGGAAAGAAACTCTGTAAATAGCAAACTGGACAGCCTGGAAGCCAAAATGGAAGAATTGGTGAACAATTTTGGCTCCTTTAAAATATTACATACAAGGGCATATTATGGACAAAATAAAATAACACTGCCCATTCTGCACGTGTACCCCTTCCTCATTTCATATCCCGCCATCCCCTCAAAATCTGTGTGATCAAAGATGTTACGATGATACCTCAATCCCTTCTTCCCCTCAAGACTAATGTGTACAAATCCTCAGTTCCCCACAATATTGATCCACTTCTGCTACTCCTTCCCTTTCAAAATAGTATTTATGAATGTGTACACGTGAAGGTTGATATGTAAATTGTTCCTGAGTGTATATGTGGCTGTTCCTTTGTTTTTAAAATCCCTTATGACTCAGTGGCGTACAGTACTTGTGGGAATGACTGCAATTAAGCAAAAGGGAGGTGTCGTACAGACACTGCACCTGCACGGCCTATCCACAATCACAGTGGAGTTATCCGTACCATTCCAGTACGGACCGCATGTCTGCATTTTGTGAACCACCTATAACTAGTTGTGGGAGCGGACTTTTGTCCGTTGCACAAGTGCGCGCATGCGTATCTCTTCCTCTGTCTCCTGGTTAACGACGCCCCTGTTGAGCACATGCGAAGAAACTTGTGACAAACTTTAAGTAGTTTGAGGCACCCACCCACGTCCTACAGGTAGCTGTACACATTAACATCCGACCTGCTATACCCTACAAACACCTAACATGTCCCAAAATGGGTGGTGCAGGTGTGTCACACTATTAATCAGTCCAGAGATCCCAATGGTGTGTATAGGACACCTATGCACATAAGCACAAAGTATTCCACCCAAAATGCATCCTGCAGACAGCCGTCCCAATCGAGAACATTCACGACATCAGCATGCGACCGCATCCACGCTGCGTGTGGGGCCTTATGTCGTGGACACGATCTGGACCCTCGGATGGTGGAAAAGTGCAATGTTCGGCAATCTACGGAGTGTTATTGGGAAACGACATGCTTACAAACACCACACAATGTGCCATTGCACATGTATGTATTTGGTTGAACTATGTAGGCCTCATTGTCGGTTGCAAGGTCTACGCAGCAGCCTTACAAAAGGTCACACCCCAGAACTGCTCTGCATTCTGTTTGTAGCTTTTCAGAACAGAATAGCGTCGACATAGCTTTGAGTTGTAATTGATTTTGTAACAATTTCGGCTATGCTACATTACTTTTGCAACTAATGGCAACCATGTCAGCCCGGCTCACTATGCACAGTAATGGAGAAAAGTATTAACGCCCATTCCTGTGAACCACTCCCTCAGTACTGATAATCCCCACTGTCCCATTCCCATAGGCAGCATGCTGAAAACAGTGGTATGTGGCACGTGCACTTCACCAAGTACCGCGAGGGTTCCCCCCCAGTAAAGCCTTCCCTTTCCACTATCGTTTTTAAAGAACCCCCTCATTCGGTACTGGTAAATAGTCACACACGCATCCACCAATCACATAAAAGAGGTCTCCATGTAACACTATCAGTTCTGACCAACATTCCTCTGCGTAGGCACCGCATCCAGAAATGTTATTGCACAATCCATTAGGCTCCACAGTCCAATTTCCATGGCCACCATCCTCAAAAGCCCCAGATGTTGCTTTCGTGGTGTGTACAGGCGTGGGGGAATACATTGCAACCAGGGTAGGGGATTTTGTCGTTAGTGTTTTTTTAGATGCTTCCAGAGAAACACCTTTATTTTAGTTTTTTATAGGGTTTTCTGTTTACGTCTCCTCACATTAGTACAGTAAACTTTTCAATGCCTCCTGTAGATGGGCAAACAAAACAGCAACACCGATGCTGGACAAAGACATGCAATTTGCATGGAAAAACTCAGCATTTTTGAGAATTAATGATGTCATTGTTGTAGAAGCACATCCCACGAGTGGATAAAAAATCACACATGCTTCTGTTGATGAGACCCCTTCCAGCCTCTGGCTGGCAACAACATACATTAGGATAGTCCCATACTCTTCTTTATGGTATGGCTGAGAAAACCACCTGGGCATTGGGAAAAAAGCCTCTTCACTGCATTCATCAACCTCTTCAGTTTATGGAACAAACATGAACTAGCCATGTAACCGAAATGCATGACGCCATAATGCACGACGAGAACGTCAACTGTAGCGAAACTGGCCACTTTTCTGCAAAGTTGAAGCATAACCCTGAAACTGCGGGCATGAACAGCGTACCACAATGCGTCCACTCCTTCCAAACCGAAATCACCATCAAAGTGTCTTTCCTGGGCATACTTGTGCAGATCCACCACAAAGGCATCACCCAAAATCAACACAATGTGTTTCTCCATGTCAGCCTGGCTCACTACGCAGAGTAATGAAAAACAGTATTACCGCCCCTTCCTGTGAACCACACCCTCAGTATCTGATTGGATAGTCCCCACAGTCCCATTTCCATTGGTCATCATGGTGAGAAGCACAGACTGTGGCACATGCACTTCCCCAAGTACTGCGAGGGCCGCGCCCCAGTAAAACAGGAGCAGTCCTTCTTCCCTTTCCACTATGTTTTGTCCAGCATTAGCTCATTGGGTACTGTGAATTAGTCACACACACATCCACTAATCACAGGCAAGACCTCTGCACCCAACACTATCATTTCTATACTACACTCCATATGGACTGTTAAGCATTCAGAGTGCAATTCTCAGGGGATTTGCAAGCACCTCAGTAGAAAGTTCTGTGAAACTATCCAAGACTTCTGCATCCAGATTCCTCCACATTGCCAGGAGTGGGGGAATACATTTCAACCAGTGTAGTGGATTTCGTCTGTAGTGGTGGCTCTGAAAAGAGCCTTTTTATTCTTAATTTCCTTATTTTTTACATGCTTGCACAGAACCTTGTTTGTTTTTGCTCTTTATCTCAGTTTCTGTTTTCTTTTCCTCCTTACATTTTTAAAGGATTCTCTTCAATGCTCCTTGCAGAGTGTAAAACAGAACAGCATTGCCAATGGCAGTCAAAGAAATGCCATGTGCATGGAACCAGTGCAAATCTCACTAATTAATGATGTCATTGTCAATGGAGCACATCCTAACACTGCACATAAAGTGACACATGCTTCTGTTTATAAGACACCTTCTGACCGCTGGCTGGGGACAAATTACACTGGCGTGGTCCCATGCTCCTCTTGGTGGTATGCTTGAGAAATCCACCCTGGCAGTGGGAAAAATATGCATCACTGCTTCCATCAACTTCTTTAGGCGACGTAGCAAAGGTCCACACGACATGTACTCCAAATGTACAGCTCCATAATGCAGGACAACAACATCAACAGTACCGACAGAGGCCACACATCTGCAAAGGTCAACCATACCGCCCAAACTGCACTCATAGAGAGTGCCCAAGAAAGCCTTCACTCCTTCCAACCTGAAATTAACAGCAATGCCTCTTTGCATGGCAGACTTTTGCAAATCTTGCACAAAGGTATCACCCATGATCAGCAGTCTGTGTCTCTCCATCTCTGCCAACCTCACAACACAGAATATTGGGAAAAAATAGTACTGCCACTTCCAGTGACGCACACCCTCGAAACCTGATTGGATAATCCCCATAGTTCCATTTCCATGCCCACCATGCTGAGAAGGGCAGAATGTGCACTTGTGCTTTCCCAGCTACAGTGAGGGTCGCTTCCCAGTAAAACAGGGACTGTCCTTCTTCCCTTTCCACTATTGTTTTTGCAGCACTCCCTCATTAGGTACTATCAAATATTCACACCGGCATGCAGCAATCACATCCAAGAAGTCATCATCGAACACTACACACTCAGAGTACACGTCTCGTGCAATTTGAAAGCACCTCCAGTTTAAAGTTCTCCAAAAGTATCCACGCTTTCAGTATCCAGATTCACCCATAGCGGCACCCATCACCACTAAGTAGAGGTAGCAATATTTGTTTTTCTCCCAGCACTCCAGTAAGTGCAAAGAACCAATACTTCAAAGTTCAGTACAGTAGTCAGTAATCTGCGCAAAGCACACTACCCAAGCACATAAAATATCCAGTTCAACCCCATCCACTTCTCTATACACAGTATTTCAACACAGCACTCAGTGGACACACTGCAGGAGTATTCACGCCATAAGCTCCAGCCATGGACTAAAAACTGTAGGGTGTGATAATAATCACCACACCCATGGAACCAACAATGTATGCAATGCTCACAAACCACACACAGAACGCAACAATGTCAAACCTACTTGAAAGCAGGTCACACAGTTGTTGGTGCAAGGGCTCCAGCCATGCATCCAAGATGCTAGGGCCTCACCACAAACAACACAACATAGTACACCCTATGCTTAAATTCTCATGTGATGTGCAATACACTCTCCATCTGCAATTGAGCCTACCAAACTTCACCCTAGCCACATGTTTGCATTCATGGCTGCATGACGTTGCATTGGGTGTGGTGAACAGTATTTGTGGCTGTGTACATTGTCCATATTTTAAATGTGTGATGCTGAGGATTTCTTTCTTGGAGCAATATCTTAAAGCACTTCCTACAGCAAGGATCTTATAAGGGCCAAACCATAGCAAAAGCAAATGCTCACATCTGGCTCCCTAATGTGCAACATGTGCAATGACCTATGCCATATGTTAATTTACACATATCACCTCACTTCGGGTGTTATACCAAGTCTAAAATGTCCCCACAACCATTCTTCAAAGGTCACCACCATCGGCGGGATGCAAAGTTAAACCTGCATGGCTGCAATATGTTGTGGTGGCTATCAGCAAGCCCTAGGCTCTTGGGTGCTTGACCTACAGCCTACGGCCTTTGGCCATGCACCCAAGAGTGTAGGTCTTGCCCACACCCAACACAACATAATACAGCCATGAATGCGAACATGTGGCCACGTACCACAATCCACAAAGATAACATAGGAATGGTGTTATAAAGGGCAAACCATAGCAAACGTAAATGGTCACATGTGGCTCCCTAATGTGCAACACGTGCAATAATCTACACCATATGGTAATGTACGCATAAGAGCTCACTTATGCTGCTCTCCACAACCATTCTTTAAAGGTCACCACTCTCGGAGAGATGCAGACTTAAACCTACATGGCTGCATTATGTTGTGGTGGCTATGCTGAAGGCCTAGGCTCTTCGATGCATGGCCCACGGCCTATGAGCTTTCGCCATGCACCCAACAGTGTAGGCCTTGCCCACACCCAGCACAACATAACTTTTTTTTTCTTTTTTTATTGTTATGTATGTGGTATGAAAATATCAACTTTACAACATTTTAAACCGAAAAAATGAAAAAGACAAACAGAAAAGAAAACTATCTAACATTTGCAGAAATTATAAGCTTAAAAGACAATCACAAAAGAGGTCACTGCTTAAGGTTACTCGCATTTCTGAATACAAGATAAAACAAATGACAATAACCCAAAAGAAAAAACATTACATTTTTGTACACAAAGCATACAGGCCTTGAGACCAATTTAAACCACTGCACTGAGTTCCCCAGTATTCTCTTGCAGTTTGAGGCCGCACAGCAGCGCTAAAGATCGAATTGTCACTTTGACGGAGTAGATCATCTGCCACAAAGTGGTAGAGGTTTTAACTTCGTATTGTTCTACAATCGCTTTATAGTGGAGTTGGCGCTGCGGTAACAGGGCTTTGCACTCATCAATAGATGCTGTAGATCCTCTCTTTTAGTGTCATCCAAGCAAAAACGACAAATGTTCAGGGCTCCATTAATAATCTTCCCACGCATCAACACTTGTCTTGTCGGCCATAGATTCAGTCTTAATTGTAAAAAGTCATTTCTATGAGCCGTATTGGACCAGAAAAGCCTTGTGTATGCTGTATTTTTTAGATCTATATCCTTCTGGATTGCAGTTGTGATATTTTGCGCACTGCTCACATTTGTTGGCCCAGTCCATGGCAAACAATCTTGTTTTGACTTGCATAGGATTTTGTAGCAGAGTGATTAGGCCTTTCTATTCCCATCTATTCCAGCCATATAGTGAACCATATGGGATCGCCATTTACTTATAAACAGATCAGATGACAAGAACACATAATCTGCCAGAAAACCCAAGACTGAGTTGTTGTTAATGGCCATAATGCATTTTCTGAATAATGCGATCACGTGTCAGGTGTACCTGCTGAACAATGAGATAAGACCAAATTCATATCGTATTAAAGGAAGCCGAGTACAATTAGGCAGGTTTAAAACTCCTCGCCAATATTTTCCTTCTATCAGAGTCCAGAACTCCTTGGTCAAAATGGGTCTGGTTTCAGCAGCGTATAGCAAAATGGGAGTGGCTTTCTATTGGTAATAGGTCAGTGCAGGCACGGCTGAAAATGTGCCGTATCTCCTTTGGATAATGATTGTTTGATGCTTAGCTCTGTTGACCTTATCAATAAGAAGCTGTTTATAGATTTCGGTTGCCCCTTGACTAGCTATTTGAACACCCAAATAGGTGTAGAGGCGAACCACTTGCAAGCTTTGCTCTCTGAGGGTCCACATGTTTCCCTTTAATCTGCGCTTGCTAATACATTATATTCCATGATCTTAGATTCATCAAGATTGATGGTTAAAAAATTATCTCGAGTGTATACAGCAAGCGCATTCAGTGCATTTCGGAGTCCTCTTGGTGTTTTAGATATAATGACCAAGTCATCTGCGTACATAAGGATTGGTATTTTTTTATGGCCCAATTTCGGAGGATCAGTTAATATGTTTTGGAATACTTTACATATATCAGAAATGAAAAAATGTAAAATAGCCGATGCCAGGGTACATCCTTGTCTTACTCCACGATGAACGTTGATTGGCGCTGAGAGTTTACCATCAGAAGACAATCTTACCTGCATCGTGTTGTTATCATGCAGGTCTTTAATAAGGGAGATTATGTAATGCGGACAACTTTGTTTCATTAGTTTATCTATTACCAATTCTCTGGAAATTGAGTTAAAAGCTGCTTTCAAATCTATAAATGCCATGTACAACGATTGTTTTTGATTTGATGACTGTAAATGATAGATGATAGGGGAAAAAGATTAACACAAGTACCCATCCCAGAAATGAAACCTGTTTGGAAAGGATCTCAAATACATTCAACACGGGTCCAGTTGTTAAAATCTCTTAGTATAACTTTAGCAAACAACTTGCCAGGGGCATCCAAAAGAGAGATTGACCTGTAGTATTTGGCCACCGACCGATCTCCCCTTTTAAAGATGGAAACAATTATTGCAGAACGCCAGGAGGAAGGGATCATATTGAAAGCCAGAATTTGGTTGAACATTTTGTAGAGAATTTTTGCCTAAATTTCATCATTTTGCTTAAAGACATACAGGGTAATTCATAGAATTTCGCAGAAAAGTGTCGCAAGCGGCTGGCGCAGAGTGTCCGCGTGCGATTGACTGCGCCAGGCACGTGCGCTAAAACCGATTTCCGCGCACAGCGTATTCATGGATTTCAGGCTCCCAAACCAGCCGTGGCGCAGAGTATCGCAGCGACCCTGCAGCAGCGCCAGTAACGCCCGCAAGAACGCCCTCGCGCAAGGAAAAGCCATCAAAATCGCTAAATCATCGCAAAGGGCAGCGCTAACCCTGGACCAGTCCACAGGGCTGCCAAACAAGGAACGCAAAGCGGGTAACGTGCATATCAGGGGTACGCGTGAAGTTTTACACGCGATTAGCCAGGGCACGTGTATCACAGGGGTACGCAGGAATTATCACACGCGATTTGGCTGGGTACGTATATTACAGGGGTGCGCGGGAATTATCACACGCGATTTGGCTGGGTACGTGTATTCCAGGGGTGCGCGGGAATTATCACACGCGATTTGGCTGGGTACGTGTATTCCAGGGGTGCGCGGGAATTATCACACGCGATTTGGCTGGGTAGGTGTATTACAGGGGTACACGGGAAGTTCTACACGCGATTCGGCTGGGTACGTGTATTACAGGGGTGCGCGGGAATTCTCACATGCGATTTGGCCAGGTACGTGTATTACAGGGGTGCGTGGGAATTATCACACGCGATTTGGCTTGGTACGTGTATTACAGGGGTGCGTGGGAAGTTGTACACGCGATTGGCCAGGGTACGTGTATTACAGGGGTATGTGGGAATTATCACACGCGATTTGGCTGGGTACGTGTATTACAGGGGTACACGGGAAGTTCTACACGCGATTCGGCTGGGTACGTGTATTACAGGGGTGCGCGGGAATTCTCACATGCGATTTGGCCAGGTACGTGTATTACAGGGGTGCGTGGGAATTATCACACGCGATTTGGCTTGGTACGTGTATTACAGGGGTGCGTGGGAAGTTCTACACGCGATTGGCCAGGGTACGTGTATTACAGGGGTATGTGGGAATTATCACACGCGATTTGGCTGGGTACGTGTATTACAGGGGTACACGGGAAGTTCTACACGCGATTCGGCTGGGTACGTGTATTACAGGGGTGCGCGGGAATTCTCACATGCGATTTGGCCAGGTACGTGTATTACAGGGGTGTGCGGGAATTATCACACGCAATTAGGCTGGGTGGGTCCTCACAGGTGTTCCCTGTACACCCTCCACAGCCCCTGCAGGCAGCCCACAAAACAGGGGACTACCCTGCACACCTGCTCATGTCCCCCTGCACCCCCACCCCCCAGCCACCAGGGTCACCCTCCACCAGGCCCCCACTCATGTCACCCACCACCCCCACCCCCCAGCCACCAGGGTCACCCTCCACCAGGCCCCCACTCATGTCTCCCACCACCCCCACCCCCCAGCAGTGCAGGGGCAGCCTCCACCAGGCCCCCACTCATGTCACCCACCACCCCCACCCCCCAGCCACCAGGGTCACCCTCCACCAGGCCCCCACTCATGTCACCCACCACCCCCACCCCCCAGCCACCAGGGGCAGCCTCCACCAGGCCCCCACTCATGTCTCCCACCACCCCCACCCCCCCGCCACCAGGGGCACCCTCCACCAGGCCCCCACTCATGTCTCCCACCACCCCCACCCCCCAGCCACCAGGGTCACCCTCCACCAGGCCCCCACTCATGTCTCCCACCACCCCCACACCCCAGCAGTGCAGGGTCACCCTCCACCAGGCCCCCACTCATGTCACCCACCACCCCCACCCCCCAGCCACCAGGGTCACCCTCCACCAGGCCCCCACTCATGTCTCCCACCACCCCCACCCCCCAGCAGTGCAGGGGCAGCCTCCACCAGGCCCCCACTCATGTCTCCCACCACCCCCACCCCCCAGCCACCAGGGTCACCCTCCACCAGGCCCCCACTCATGTCTCCCACCACCCCCACCCCCCAGCCACCAGGGTCACCCTCCACCAGGCCCCCACTCATGTCTCCCACCACCCCCACCCCCCAGCAGTGCAGGGGCAGCCTCCACCAGGCCCCCACTCATGTCCCCTATCACCCCCACCCCCCCGCCACCAGGGGCACCCTCCACCAGGCCCCCACTCATGTCTCCCACCACCCCCACCCCCCAGCAGTGCAGGGGCAGCATCCACCAGGCCCCCACTCATGTCCCCTATCACCCCCACCCCCCCGCCACCAGGGGCACCCTCCACCAGGCCCCCACTCATGTCTCCCACCACCCCCACCCCCCAGCCACCAGGGTCACCCTCCACCAGGCCCCCGCTCAGGTCACCCACCACCCCCACCCCCCAGCCACCAGGGTCACCCTCCACCAGGCCCCCACTCATGTCTCCCACCACCCCCACCCCCCAGCCACCAGGGTCACCCTCCACCAGGCCCCCACTCATGTCTCCCACCACCCCCACCCCCCAGCCACCAGGGTCACCCTCCACCAGGCCCCCACTCATGTCTCCCACCACCCCACACCCCAGCAGTGCAGGGTCACCCTCCACCAGGCCCCCACTCATGTCTCCCACCACCCCCACCCCCCAGCAGTGCAGGGGCAGCCTCCACCAGGCCCCCACTCATGTCACCCACCACCCCCACCCCCCAGCCACCAGGGTCACCCTCCACCAGGCCCCCACTCATGTCTCCCACCACCCCCACCCCCCAGCAGTGCAGGGGCAGCCTCCACCAGGCCCCCACTCATGTCTCCCACCACCCCCACCCCCCAGCCACCAGGGTCACCCTCCACCAGGCCCCCGCTCAGGTCACCCACCACCCCCACCCCCCAGCCACCAGGGTCACCCTCCACCAGGCCCCCACTCATGTCTCCCACCACCCCCACCCCCCAGCCACCAGGGTCACCCTCCACCAGGCCCCCACTCATGTCTCCCACCACCCCCACACCCCAGCAGTGCAGGGTCACCCTCCACCAGGCCCCCACTCATGTCTCCCACCACCCCCACCCCCCAGCAGTGCAGGGGCAGCCTCCACCAGGCCCCCACTCATGTCACCCACCACCCCCACCCCCCAGCCACCAGGGTCACCCTCCACCAGGCCCCCAATCATGTCACCCACCACCCCCACCCCCCAGCCACCAGGGTCACCCTCCACCAGGCCCCCACTCATGTCTCCCACCACCCCCACACCCCAGCAGTGCAGGGTCACCCTCCACCAGGCCCCCACTCATGTCTCCCACCACCCCCACCCCCCAGCCACCAGGGTCACCCTCCACCAGGCCCCCACTCATGTCTCCCACCACCCCCACCCCCCAGCAGTGCAGGGGCAGCCTCCACCAGGCCCCCACTCATGTCTCCCACCACCCCCACCCCCCAGCCACCAGGGTCACCCTCCACCAGGCCCCCGCTCAGGTCACCCACCACCCCCACCCCCCAGCCACCAGGGTCACCCTCCACCAGGCCCCCACTCATGTCTCCCACCACCCCCACCCCCCAGCCACCAGGGTCACCCTCCACCAGGCCCCCACTCATGTCTCCCACCACCCCCACCCCCCAGCCACCAGGGTCACCCTCCACCAGGCCCCCACTCATGTCTCCCACCACCCCCACACCCCAGCAGTGCAGGGTCACCCTCCACCAGGCCCCCACTCATGTCTCCCACCACCCCCACCCCCCAGCAGTGCAGGGGCAGCCTCCACCAGGCCCCCACTCATGTCACCCACCACCCCCACCCCCCAGCCACCAGGGTCACCCTCCACCAGGCCCCCACTCATGTCTCCCACCACCACCACCCCCCAGCAGTGCAGGGGCAGCCTCCACCAGGCCCCCACTCATGTCTCCCACCACCCCCACCCCCCAGCCACCAGGGTCACCCTCCACCAGGCCCCCGCTCAGGTCACCCACCACCCCCACCCCCCAGCCACCAGGGTCACCCTCCACCAGGCCCCCACTCATGTCTCCCACCACCCCCACCCCCCAGCAGTGCAGGGGCAGCCTCCACCAGGCCCCCACTCATGTCTCCCACCACCCCACCCCCCAGCAGTGCAGGGGCAGCCTCCACCAGGCCCCCACTCATGTCACCCACCACCCCCACCCCCCAGCCACCAGGGTCACCCTCCACCAGGCCCCCACTCATGTCACCCACCACCCCCACCCCCCAGCCACCAGGGTCACCCTCCACCAGGCCCCCACTCATGTCTCCCACCACCCCCACCCCCCAGCAGTGCAGGGGCAGCCTCCACCAGGCCCCCACTCATGTCTCCCACCACCCCCACCCCCCAGCAGTGCAGGGGCAGCCTCCACCAGGCCCCCACTCATGTCACCCACCACCCCCACCCCCCAGCCACCAGGGTCACCCTCCACCAGGCCCCCACTCATGTCACCCACCACCCCCACCCCCCAGCCACCAGGGTCACCCTCCACCAGGCCCCCACTCATGTCTCCCACCACCCCCACCCCCCAGCCACCAGGGTCACCCTCCACCAGGCCCCCACTCATGTCTCCCACCACCCCCACCCCCCAGCAGTGCAGGGGCAGCCTCCACCAGGCCCCCACTCATGTCTCCCACCACCCCCACCCCCCAGCAGTGCAGGGGCAGCCTCCACCAGGCCCCCACTCATGTCTCCCACCACCCCCACCCCCCAGCCACCAGGGTCACCCTCCACCAGGCCCCCACTCATGTCACCCACCACCCCCACCCCCCAGCCACCAGGGTCACCCTCCACCAGGCCCCCACTCATGTCTCCCACCACCCCCACCCCCCAGCAGTGCAGGGGCAGCCTCCACCAGGCCCCCACTCATGTCACCCACCACCCCCACCCCCCAGCCACCAGGGTCACCCTCCACCAGGCCCCCACTCATGTCACCCACCACCCCCACCCCCCAGCCACCAGGGGCACCCTCCACCAGGCCCCCACTCATGTCTCCCACCACCCCCACCCCCCTGCCACCATGTGCAGCCCCCACCAGGTCCTCACAATGTGCGTAATGGTCAGCCTCCACAGCCAAAAAGCCCTACCAAGTAACCCATTCACCCACATGGAAATGGAAATCACATGTTACACCCCCAATGTTCATGAAGCAAATGAACCCATGTCCGTCACACACATATTTTCCAATTGAATGGGAAAACACACAACATGACATGCATGAAACCAATGAGATGAAACCACACAGTGAACAATGTAAAAAAAAATGTATTAGAAAAAAATACGAATGCTAAAGAAAGAAAACTAACTACAATGTAAATGTGAAAAAAGAAGCTGCATGTCCGCATAAAAACACAAAACTAGAAAATCTAATCCAAAAAATTTTGTCCAAAGTCAAATGTCAAAACTCTCCGTGCAACAAAGAACTATGTACAAAAATAACAAGGGTCCATCATCACAACAGAACTAAGGAAACCTCCTAAAAAACCTACCTAAATATCAACTATATACAAAAAGTGGAGCAGTGTCCGTCGACTCCAAATCATAAGAAAAACCAAAGGAAACCTAAAACTAAAGAACTATATACAAAGGCGGCGGGCAAGTCCAGCGGCTCACTCTGTGGTGTTCCGGGCCAGGGCATCATCGAACTCCTGTTCGATGTCCCGGAGGCGGTCCAGTTCCATGGCCCCGAGGGTCCGCAGGGACGACGCCGTGTCCTCCTCCAACCCCCTGCGGATAGCCTCGAGGCACTCGGCCTGCCTCAGGGCCCTCCGCATGGAGTTCTCCGCCCTGACCATTGTGAGCCGCGCCTCTTCCGCCCGCCGCCGCTCCGCACCTATGGCGTGGCCCAACCGCTGCCACACGGAAGACACTCTCTGTCCTGGGTCCTCCTGCCCTCCGGCCGATGCCTGCCCCTCCGATGTCGAAGGCCCCGAGCCTTCATGGCTCCCACCATCTTGCTGCTGCTGCTGCTCTGCCTCTGCCCGTGCACTGCCTCCTGCTGCCTGCACATCCTCCGCCGGCTGGGGTGCACCTGTTGATGTGGCCACCCCTGCTGGACGTCCGACTCCCGACTGTGGCAGGGATGCCTCCTCCACCAGCCTGGCCGCACTGTCAGAGGCAGCTTCACAGGGCACCCAGGTGACTGATGGGTGGGAAGATGGCACAGAGGACGACTGGCGCGTAGGGGGTCCAGTTGAGGAGGGGGTCGGAACAAGCCCCATCAGACGGAGGAATCCGGTCTGGGTGACCTGTCCCAGCAGGCTGACGTGGTCAACGAGCCATTCGAGATGACGTGCAGTCTCTCCATGAAAAGACTGCAGGTCACCTCGCATGGCCCGTTGACGCAACGCCACACCAGCCAGGACAGGCTCAACCCGGACCTGGATAGCCACGTCCGCAGGCAGAGGAAGGCCAGTTGACGTCAGCTCATCCCCTGCCTGAAAACGGGTCTGGACGTAGGCATCCCTGCTGGTGCAAGATGATGCAGGGACAGGATCGGGGACAGGATTGCACACAGGCACCTCCGCGGCCGCCTGTGCTGCCTCCTGTCCCTGGTCCTGGACTGCACCACTAGCACCAGTGGGATCCCCACCTCCAGACCCCGTCTCTGGTGCTTGCACGGCCTCCTCCTCCACCAGACCCCCCACCAACCTGGATGACTCCGTGCCATCTTCCCCTGTTGGGCCCTGTGGGGTCCCAGCTGCCCCTTCTGCTGCCGAGGAGTCCAACTGCAACCTCCGCCTCTTGGACCTCCCCCCGGCAGCTGCGGCCTGGGACGCGGCACCGGACTCCTCACTCCCCGACGAGATGACAACACGGGAGGGGAGCCGGGCCTTGCGTCTCCGGCTGGCGGTCGGATCCCCGCCGCTGTGCTCCACAGCACCTTCTCCGCCCTCTTCATCAGTTGACGCTGCAGACAGGGAGAAACAAAACACAGGCATCAGGGCACTGTACAATGGACACATACACGCATGACAGTTGCACATGAGTGGCATGGGCAAACCTCAGACATGTCATCACAATCCCCAACACACATGTCATTGCAACTGGCACACATGAACCATACCACAGCCATATCGCAACTGCCACCACCATCCCTACACATACAACAGCATCAGCAGCCAAAGGGGAGCCATACATCACATGCAACACAGGAAGTGCACCACACATGTACACACACCACCACACTTGCATGCATGTCTACACCTCTGCCAAGTGTCGCACTGTTCAGACGGGCATCCATGTCACATCTGCCAATCAGGCTTCCACATACCGCTGTCACATGCATCCATGTAGCATCACTGTTGCACCTTTGACAAATACACACACATGCACATGTACACAGTGCTCATACATGCAGCCGAAAACAACATACATGCCTGACATCACGGACATGTCTACTTACATACACATTCATCCAAACATGTGTGCACGCACAACTGCATTTGCCATGCAAGCCCACACACACAAGCACCATCCATGTCTCACACATTACAGCCCTCGCATGTGTCAGCCCCACGGCCCTGTACACCCCCACCCATACTCCACCCCATACAAACAGATGTGCAACCGGCACAATGGGGAATGATCACCACACGCCCTGCTCACAACCAGGATGCATGTACACTCACCGCTCGACTCCAGACGGCTCTGCTTCTCTAGGACCTGGACGTGGAGCGCTGGGGATATGCGTTCCAGGACCCCCATCTGTTCTTCCGACAAGTGGCCCCGGCGCCCCTTGGCATCCGCTGCCTTCAAGAGGCGCCGGGCCTTGTTCAGGGTCCTGGACCTGAAGTCCTCCCAGCGCTTCCTGACATGTTGTAAGTCCCGGACTGCCACCCCCTCCGCGTTGATGGCAGTCACGATGTCAGTCCAGATCCGAGTCCGTCCTTCCTTGTCGGCGCGGGAACTTCCAAAGAGGGCATCATACTGCCCCAGGACTTGCTCCACCAGGACACCAACTTCGGTGGCACTGAAGCTGGTGCCCCTCTGCCTCTCTGGCCGGGGGTTGTCAGTGGTCGCAGATGGTGTTAGCCCCGACATGACAACCCCAGAGGCAGGAGTGGGTGGGCAACTGGGTCCTGGGGCTGGGCTGTGGAGCGATGGAATTCCAGTCGGGAGTCTTCTGTTCCAGCAGGGGTGGTCACAGCAACAGCACCCCTGGCTGATGTGCAGGCAGCAAATGGCAGTGCACGTGGGCAGCAGTCAGGCAGCAGCAGATAGCAGGTGGGAGCGTGCTCGGGGCTCTGGGGGGCAGTAATTCGGCCTTCTGGGCAGGAGCGTGGTCTCCCGTGTGCTCACGCGTGGCCAGCTTGGTACGGAGTGAATTGGCACGTGAAAATCCTGCACGTCAGCGTGAAAACCGAGGAAAGGCCCTTAGCGCGTAAGCGCGTCAGCACGCATACGCGATTCCATTGGACCAAAGGCCCTCAGCGCGTAGGCGCGTCTGTGACGTGACCCGCACGGGTGTTTCCCACACAGCACGTGATGACAGCACACGTGGAAAGACTGCACGTCAGAGTCTCATTGCGTGTGATTGGTGGAAATGGCCGTACACCGGGATACAGGTGCGCTGACGTACTTGCGTGTGTAAGTGTCCGCGCACACCTCATATACACGTACATAGGCCAATCGCGTGTACACGCACTTTTGTCCAATTACACGCGATGAGACTCTGACGTGCAGTCTTTCCACGTGTGCTCTGTCATCACGTGCTGTGTGGGAAACACCCGTGCGGGTCACGTCACAGACGCGCCTACGCGCTGAGGGCCTTTGGTCCAATGGAATCGCGTATGCGTGCTGACGCGCTTACGCGCTAAGGGCCTTTCCTCGGTTTTCACGCTGACGTGCAGGATTTTCACGTGCCAATTCACTCCGTACCAAGCTGGCCACGCGTGAGCACACGGGAGACCACGCTCCTGCCCAGAAGGCCGAATTACTGCCCCCCAGAGCCCCGAGCACGCTCCCACCTGCTATCTGCTGCTGCCTGACTGCCTGCTGCCCACGTGCACTGCCATTTGCTGCCTGCACATCAGCCAGGGGTGCTGTTGCTGTGACCACCCCTGCTGGAACAGAAGACTCCCGACTGGAATTCCATCGCTCCACAGCCCAGCCCCAGGACCCAGTTGCCCACCCACTCCTGCCTCTGGGGTTGTCATGTCGGGGCTAACACCATCTGTGACCACTGACAACCCCCGGCCAGAGAGGCAGAGGGGCACCAGCTTCAGTGCCACCGAAGTTGGTGTCCTGGTGGAGCAAGTCCTGGGGCAGTATGATGCCCTCTTTGGAAGTTCCCGCGCCGACAAGGAAGGACGGACTCGGATCTGGACTGACATCGTGACTGCCATCAACGCGGAGGGGGTGGCAGTCCGGGACTTACAACATGTCAGGAAGCGCTGGGAGGACTTCAGGTCCAGGACCCTGAACAAGGCCCGGCGCCTCTTGAAGGCAGCGGATGCCAAGGGGCGCCGGGGCCACTTGTCGGAAGAACAGATGGGGGTCCTGGAACGCATATCCCCAGCGCTCCACGTCCAGGTCCTAGAGAAGCAGAGCCGTCTGGAGTCGAGCGGTGAGTGTACATGCATCCTGGTTGTGAGCAGGGCGTGTGGTGATCATTCCCCATTGTGCCGGTTGCACATCTGTTTGTATGGGGTGGAGTATGGGTGGGGGTGTACAGGGCCGTGGGGCTGACACATGCGAGGGCTGTAATGTGTGAGACATGGATGGTGCTTGTGTGTGTGGGCTTGCATGGCAAATGCAGTTGTGCGTGCACACATGTTTGGATGAATGTGTATGTAAGTAGACATGTCCGTGATGTCAGGCATGTATGTTGTTTTCGGCTGCATGTATGAGCACTGTGTACATGTGCATGTGTGTGTATTTGTCAAAGGTGCAACAGTGATGCTACATGGATGCATGTGACAGCGGTATGTGGAAGCCTGATTGGCAGATGTGACATGGATGCCCGTCTGAACAGTGCGACACTTGGCAGAGGTGTAGACATGCATGCAAGTGTGGTGGTGTGTGTACATGTGTGGTGCACTTCCTGTGTTGCATGTGATGTATGGCTCCCCTTTGGCTGCTGATGCTGTTGTATGTGTAGGGATGGTGGTGGCAGTTGCGATATGGCTGTGGTATGGCTCATGTGTGCCAGTTGCAATGACATGTGTGTTGGGGATTGTGATGACATGTCTGAGGTTTGCCAATGCCACTCATGTGCAACTGTCGTGCGTGTATGTGTCCATTGTACAGTGCCCTGATGCCTGTGTTTTGTTTCTCCCTGTCTGCAGCGTCAACTGATGAAGAGGGCGGAGAAGGTGCTGTGGAGCACAGCGGCGGGGATCCGACCGCCAGCCGGAGACGCAAGGCCCGGCTCCCCTCCCGTGTTGTCATCTCGTCGGGGAGTGAGGAGTCCGGTGCCGCGTCCCAGGCCGCAGCTGCCGGGGGGAGGTCCAAGAGGCGGAGGTTGCAGTTGGACTCCTCGGCAGCAGAAGGGGCAGCTGGGACCCCACAGGGCCCAACAGGGGAAGATGGCACGGAGTCATCCAGGTTGGTGGGGGGTTTGGTGGAGGAGGGGGCCGCGCAAGCACCAGAGACAGGGTCTGGAGGTGGGGATCCCACTGGTGCTAGTGGTGCAGTGCAGGACCAGGGACAGGAGGCAGCACAGGCGGCCGCGGAGGAGCCTGTGTGCAATCCTGTCCCCGATCCTGTCCCTGCATCATCTTGCACCAGCAGGGATGCCTACGTCCAGACCCGTTTTCAGGCAGGAGATGAGCTGACGTCAACTGGCCTTCCTCTGCCTGCGGACGTGGCCATCCAGGTCCGGGTTGAGCCTGTCCTGGCTGGTGTGGCGTTGCGTCAACGGGCCATGCGAGGTGACCTGCAGTCTTTTCATGGAGAGACTGCACGTCATCTCGAATGGCTCGTTGACCACGTCTGCCTGCTGGGACAGGTCACCCAGGCCGGATTCCGCTGTCTGATGGGGCTTGCTCCGACCCCCTCCTCAACTGGACCCCCTACGCGCCAGTCGTCCTCTGTGCCATCTTCCCACCCATCAGTCACCTGGGTGCCCTGTGGAGCTGCCTCTGACAGTGCGGCCAGGCTGGTGGAGGAGGCATCCCTGCCACAGTCGGGAGTCGGACGTCCAGCAGGGGTGGCCACATCAACAGGTGCACCCCAGCCGGCGGAGGATGTGCAGGCAGCAGGAGGCAGTGCACGGGCAGAGGCAGAGCAGCAGCAGCAGCAAGATGGTGGGAGCCATGAAGGCTCGGGGCCTTCGACATCGGAGGGGCAGGCATCGGCCGGAGGGCAGGAGGACCCAGGACAGAGAGTGTCTTCCGTGTGGCAGCGGTTGGGCCACGCCATAGGTGCGGAGCGGCGGCGGGCGGAAGAGGCGCGGCTCACAATGGTCAGGGCGGAGAACTCCATGCGGAGGGCCCTGAGGCGGGCCGAGTGCCTCGAGGCAATCCGCAGGGGGTTGGAGGAGGACACGGCGTCGTCCCTGCGGACCCTCGGGGCCATGGAACTGGACCGCCTCCGGGACATCGAACAGGAGTTCGATGATGCCCTGGCCCGGAACACCACAGAGTGAGCCGCTGGACTTGCCCGCCGCCTTTGTATATAGTTCTTTAGTTTTAGGTTTCCTTTCGTTCTTATTATTATTTGGAGTCGACGGACACTGCTCCACTTTTTGTATATAGTTGATATTTAGGTAGGTTTTTTAGGAGGTTTCCTTAGTTCAGTTGTGATGATGGACCCTTGTTATTTTTGTACATAGTTCTTTGTTGCATGGAGAGTTTTTACATTTCACTTTGGACATAATTTTTTTGATTTGATTTTCTAGTTTTGTGTTATTATGCGGACATGCAGCTTATTTTTTCACATTTACATTGTAGTTAGTTTTCTTTCTTTGGCATTTGTATTTTTTTCAATACATTTTTTTTTCCATTGTTCACTGTGTGGTTTCATCTCATTGGTTTCATGCATGTCATGTTGTGTGTTTTCCCATTCAATTTGAAAATATGTGTGTGACGGACATGGGTTCATTTGCTTCATGTACATTGGGGGTGTAACATGTGATTTCCATTTCCATGTGGGTGAATGGGTTACTTGGTAGGGCTTTTTGGCTGTGGAGGCTGACCATTACGCACATAATTGGGGATTGTGAGGACCTGGTGGGGGCTGCACATGGTGGCAGGGGGGTGGGGGTGCAGGGGGACATGAGTGGGGGCCTGGTGGAGGTTGAGCCTGCACTGCTGGGGGGTGGGGGTGGTGGGTGACATGAGTGGGGGCCTGGTGGAGGGTGCCCCTGGTGGCTGGGGGGTGGGGGTGGTGGGAGACATGAGTGGGGGCCTGGTGGAGGGTGACCCTGCACTGCTGCGGTGTGGGGGTGATGGGAGACATGAGTGGGGGCCTGGTGGAGGGTGACCCTGGTGGCTGGGGGTGATAGGGGACATGAGTGGGGGCCTGGTGGAGGGTGACCCTGGTGGCCGGGGGGTGGGGGTGGTGGTAGACATGAGTGGGGGCCTGGTGGAGGGTGACCCTGCACTGCTGGGGTGTGGGGGTGGTGGGAGACATGAGTGGGGCCCTGGTGGAGGGTGACCCTGCACTGCTGGGGGATGGGGGTGGTGGTAGACATGAGTGGGGGCCTGCTGGAGGGTGACCCTGCACTGCTGGGGTGTGGGGGTGGTGGGTGACATGAGTTGGACATGGGTGGGGGCCTGCTGGCAGGTGCCCCACAGTGCTGGGTGGTGGGGGTGGTGGGAGACATGAGTTGGACATGGGTGGGGGCCTACTGGCAGGTGCCCCACAGTGCTGGGGGGTGGGGGTGGTGGGGGACATGAGTTGGACATGGGTGGGGGCCTACTGGCAGGTGCCCCACAGTGCTGGGGGGTGGGGGTGGTGGGGGACATGAGTTGGACATGGGTGGGGGACTGCTGGCAGGTGCCCCACAGTGCTGGGGGGTGGGGGTGGTGGGAGACATGAGTTGGACATGGGTGGGGGCCTGCTGGCAGGTGCCCCACAGTGCTGGGGGGTGGGGGTGGTGGGAGACATGAGTGGGGCCCTGGTGGAGGGTGACCCTGGTGACATGAGTTGGACATGGGTGGGGGCCTACTGGCAGGTGCCCCACAGTGCTGGGGGGTGGGGGTGGTGGGAGACATGAGTTGGACATGGGTGGGGGCCTACTGGCAGGTGCCCCACAGTGCTGGGGGGTGGGGGTGGTGGGAGACATGAGTTGGACATGGGTGGGGGCCTGCTGGCAGGTGCCCCACAGTGCTGGGGGGTGGGGGTGGTGGGAGACATGAGTTGGACATGGGTGGGGGCCTGCTGGCAGGTGCCCCACAGTGCTGGGGGGTGGGGGTGGTGGGAGACATGAGTGGGGCCCTGGTGGAGGGTGACCCTGGTGGCTGCGGGGTGGGGGTGGTGGGAGACATGAGTTGGACATGGGTGGGGGCCTACTGGCAGGTGCCCCACAGTGCTGGGGGGTGGGGGTGGTGGGAGACATGAGTTGGACATGGGTGGGGGCCTACTGGCAGGTGCCCCACAGTGCTGGGGGGTGGGGGTGGTGGGAGACATGAGTTGGACATGGGTGGGGGCCTGCTGGCAGGTGCCCCACAGTGCTGGGGGGTGGGGGTGGTGGGAGACATGAGTGGGGCCCTGGTGGAGGGTGACCCTGGTGGCTGGGGGGTGGGGGTGGTGGGAGACATGAGTTGGACATGGGTGGGGGCCTACTGGCAGGTGCCCCACAGTGCTGGGGGGTGGGGGTGGTGGGGGACATGAGTTGGACATGGGTGGGGGACTGCTGGCATGTGCCCCACAGTGCTGGGGGGTGGGAGTGCAAGGGGACATGTGTTGGTGTTCATTAGTTCAAGGAGACATGTGCCTTTGCTGGGGGGCATGCCCATGTTGGGTGGGCTGCCTGCGGGACATGACCAGGGATGCAGGGTAGTCCCCTGTGGTGTGGGCTGCCTGCAGGGGCCGTGGAGGGTGTACAGGGTACACCTGGGAGGACCCACACTGTCAAATCACATGTGGGACTCCCCGGCACCCCTGAAATACACGTACCGTGCAGAAATCGCGTGTAAAACTTCCCGCGCACCCCTGAAATACACGCGCCCAGGCTATTCGCGTGTAAAACTTCCCGCGCACCCCTGAAATACACGCGCCCAGGCTATTCGCGTGTAAAACTTCCCGCGCACCCCTGAAATACACGCGCCCAGGCTATTCGCGTGTGGAACTTCCCGCGCACCCCTGAAATGCACGGGCCCAGGCTATTCGCGTGTGGAACTCCCCGCGCACCCCTGAAATACACGCGCCCAGGCTATTCGCGTGTGGAACTTCCCGCGCACCCCTGAAATACACGCGCCCAGGCTATTCGCGTGTGGAACTTCCCGCGCACCCCTGAAATACACGCGCCCAGGCTATTCGCGTGTGGAACTTCCCGCGCACCCCTCAAATTCACGCGCCCAGGCTATTCGCGTGTGGAACTTCCCGCGAACCCCTGAAATACACGCGCCCAGGCTATTCGCGTGTGGAACTTCCCGCGCACCCCTGAAATACACGCGCCCAGGCTATTCGCGTGTGGAACTTCCCGCGCACCCCTGAAATACACGCGCCCAGGCTATTCGCGTGTGGAACTTCCCGCGAACCCCTGAAATACATGCGCCCAGGCTATTCGCGTGTGGAACTTCCCGCGAACCCCTGTAATACACGTAGCCCGCTCCCCCAGGCCCGATCGCGTGAGGAACTTCCCGCGCACCCCTCAAATTCACGCGCCCAGGCTATTCGCGTGTGAAACTTCACGTGAACCCCTGAAATACACGTAGCACGCTCCCCCAGGCCCGATCGCGTGAGGAAGTTCACGCGAACCCCTGTAATACACGTAGCCCGCTCCCCCAGGCCCGATCGCGTGTGGAACTTCCCGCGCACCCCTCAAATTCACGCGCCCAGGCTATTCGCGTGTGAAACTTCACGCGAACCCCTGAAATACACGTAGCACGCTCCCCCAGGCCCGATCGCGTGAGGAACTTCACGCGAACCCCTGTAATACACGTAGCCCGCTCCCCCAGGCCCGATCGCGTGTGGAACTTCACGCGAACCCCTGAAATACACGTAGCCCGCTCCCCCAGGCCCGATCGCGTGAGGAACTTCACGCGAACCCCTGTAATACACGTAGCCCGCTCCCCCAGGCCCGATCGCGTGTGGAACTTCCCGCGCACCCCTCAAATTCACGTCCCCAGGCTATTCGCGTGAGGAACTTCACGCGAACCCCTGTAATACACGTAGCCCGCTCCCCCAGGCCCGATCGCGTGTGGAACTTCACGCGAACCCCTGTAATACACGTAGCCCGCTCCCCCAGGCCCGATCGCGTGAGGAACTTCACGCGAACCCCTGTAATACACGTAGCCCGCTCCCCCAGGCCCGATCGCGTGAGGAACTTCACGCGAACCCCTGTAATACACGTAGCCCGCTCCCCCATGCCCGATCGCGTGAATAACTTCACGCGAACCCCTGTGATGCACGTACCCTGCAAATCGCGTGTGACACTTCCCGCGCACCCCGGTATACATGCACACGTATTTTTTGTCAGCGGGTGTCCGTGTTTGTGGGTACCCCTTTGCACGTCATTTTTCCTGGAGGGCCACAGTATGGGACATTCATCATGGCAGTATATAGGTGCTATTTGTTGGAGCACCTTTTGGCGCACATTTCTTACAGCCGCAGAGACGCTACCGCCTCCTTTCTTGTGGCGGTCGTGTTTGTGCCTGTGCGCTGGTTTGAGCGTGCGCTTTTTTCCCCTATTCTATTCCATGAATACGTGTTGTAGGCGAGCGTGTGGGCGTTCCGCGCACTTGTGCCCTGTACTTCCCCCGTGACGCCCACGTTTTGGCAAGTTGTTCCCCATTCCGAGTGTTACGCCCGTGTTCCGCCTACTTTTATTGCGTGCGCTGCGCTATGTGCGAATTTCGCTGTGGCCTGTGCGATTTTCGCTGTGACCTGGCGCACGCTGTTAGATGGCCTGTGCGCCAACGTGCGCCAACGTGCGCCGCGCACTTTTTTATCGCACATCCGCTGGTTTTCTCGCGCACGGCCTTCCATGAATCGACGTGCGCTGCTTTTCGTGCGATTTTCGCACTTGCACTGCGATTTTCGCTATTCCACTGCGATTCGCACGTTTTTGCCCACTTGCGCCGCGCTAATTATTCCATGAATCGGCCTCATAATTGCTTAGCCGATCAGGGCCAGGGGCCCGAGAGTTATTAAGTTATTTGATTTCAGTGAGACTGTCGTCCTCATTAATAATGAGGCCATCGTAGTTGGAGGCCTCCATTAGGGCATATGATTCCCGCCATGTCTGTCTTTAGTACAGGGTAGAAAAATGTGTTATCCAGTCTGAGACAGTGACGCCATTGATCTGGAATGATTTTTGCGTTAAGTTGTTTGCAACGTTTTTTAAAGCCAATGTTTGAGCAGAGTTTTTACATCAAACACTTCTCAACATGCCTTCACCGTCAGTTTGCAACAGCTGTATTTGATGACTACGCATCCAATTGCGATACTGACAGTGCAGTGCATGTAGCCGCTCATGTTTGTTCACACAGTTGGAGGAAGCCACAAGTTTTTTGTTTTTGAGCAAAAGTGCCTTCTTGGGCTGTACCAAGGGATCAAATTTGTGCCGCAGTTGGAATTGAACTTGTGACCAAGAGATTACCTTCTCACGGTAACAATTTAGGTAGGTGGTAAAGTCGTTATTTTTCGCTGTGATGTCCTAATTGCAGATCGCCACCTGGTTATGAAAAGCCAATAGAGAGTGGGGGTTCCAACTCAGCCGCATTCGAGCCTTGTTGACTGTCATCGTCTGAGGAAAGCTAAATTGCCCACTGTTACGATCCCCCAAGTTGACCGACCATACAAGGATTGAAATGTTGTGGTCACTAAAAACTTGGGGTGCTACTCTAAAATTCATAGCAACCTCAAACGTGCTTATGTCGACGAAAGCATAGTCGAGAATTGATGCGCATCCTCCTGCCATGTGATTTGTGGAGTCGTATCTCCAGGTAAAGCGCCATTACACATACAAAGGCCTCTATCTTGTACTACCAAAAGCCATCTTAAGCAGGTCAGGTTCAATTTTGCATTATTCTCTGGCAGAAATTGTAGGTAAATCTCCAATCAGAATAATGTTAGTAATTTCAGGAGATCCAGCACAACATAACAGAGCCATGCAAGCGAACATGTGGCCAGGTACCACAATTCACAAACGTAACATAGGCAGTAATACTTCTACCCAAACCCTGCACCATAATACAGTGATGCATGCACACATGTAACATTTACCAGAATCCACAAACATACCACAGTGTCCGGCACCTCTACTCACTTCTATTCACATAGAATTGTATTACTGCCAACCCAACCACAAAATCTTCACAACAGTGGCCCTGCACGCAGCACTCTATTAAGTGCACAAAACCAATACTTCATGGTGCAGGACAGTAGTCAGCAATCTGCGCAATGGACAGGATCTAAGCCAATAAAATATGCAGTTCAACCCTATCCACTTCTATGCACACAATACTTCAACACTGCAAACACTGGACACACTGCAGAACTGTTCACTCCATCACGTCCAGCCATGGACTACACACTGTAGGATTTGCTAACGATCCCCACACCCATGCAACCAACAGTGCATGCAATGTTGACAAACCACACACACACAAGGCAACAATGTGAAACCTACTTTCAACCATGGCACATAGTTGTCGGTGCAAGGCCTCCACCCATGCATCGAAGGGGCTACGGCCTTACTACATGCAACACACCATGGTACACTGTATGTTAAATTGTTCATGTCATGTGCAATGCACTCCCCTTCTGCCATTAATCTGCCATCAGTCACCACGGAAAGAGGTCAATGCACCAGCTATCATGCCGTAAGGCAGGCTGCCTGCATTCACCACACAAGGTAGTCACCTCTGGAGGTACCCACAATTTGGCACAATCTACATGGATACTGCAGGCACACCACTGTCTTCTTCCACCTAATGAGATATATCAGATCAACCACTTGTCACTCCCCCACTTTTTCCACCCCTTCTTCCCACCACCACATGGCATAAAGTATGTTTTCCAGACCCTTCTGGTGCTGCACTGTCCCCCAATACACCATGGAGGTGTTTCCTAAAAAAGTTGATGCACAGCACGCTTCCCTCCAGTCAACCACCGGCCACATCCAATGTTCACTGACATCACAGCCTACTGCAAGCCAATGAGACTTTTGTCCGTGGAACGAACAGGAAAATGGGTCAGCGGAGCCAGATATTATACATTTTTTGATATGCACATTTCAGTTCTTTGCAACAAAAGTGCTAGTCGATTTCCACCAAAACCACAAAAGCACGCTTTTGGAACCAAGCCCCTGCTCCTGCCGCAAATTTGGTTAAAATCCATCCAACCTTTTGGCCTGTAGACGTGCGCAAAGTTTTTTCTCATTCAGTCTATGGAAAAGAAAACCTTTTTGGGACCCCGTCCATGAACCCTCACCCAACTTTCCAAAGAAATTCAGCAGGCTACAAATACTTTTTTGGCACATTTTTATTCACATTCGTCCATGGAGAGCAAAGTTATAAGCTGCCCAAAAAGTGGTCTTCCTATGGGTTTAGTAACTTAACCATAACTACACGGCCGCTGCTGCGGGCCGTGTAATGTGTATATATATATTATTTTGGCAGCTGTAGTGAGGTAGAGGGTGAAAAATCACTAGCCTTTGCCTTTAGAGTGGCACAGGCAAAGGTCGGTAGTGTTGTAAAGTATACACTGGGCCATACCGAAGGCTGTGGCCAATGTCCATGGCAAAAGATCATGGCGAGTGGACTGGTAATGTTGTAAAATATACAGTATTTACATATTTTAAAGTTTAGTTAAGGTGCGGAAATGTATCATAAGAGGACCCTGATTTTCAGCGCATTTTCTATGTCATGACCTGCCTAACTTGGCACATTCCTATTGCAAAGTCCATGAATGCATAAATATTATAAGAAAAGGGATTCACAATGACATACAAAATGGCATTATCTGGTACATGACATTATAGAGGACATCAACAGTAGCTCGCTGAGTTTGGCCGGTCATGATTTCCCAATTGTGCTGAATTTCAGGGGTTTTTTGGATACATTTTGGCACCTTAACTAAACTTTACATTTTGTTGAGTGAATATATATGGGTAAGAAGTAATATTTAATATGTCTGTTGAAAATAGAACTAAATATACCCTGTGACATTTGTGCTTTAACATTTATATGAATGTTATACATAGAAAAATACTGTTGCCTACTCTTTTTGCGACAAAATTGGATGCACAGTTATGAAAAAAGATATATTTATACTGTTTTTAACAACATTGGAAAAATACAACCTGTATTTACACAAAATAAAGACTAACATGCTTCTGCTGGGCTTCTACAATGCCCAAACTAATGGTGCAAAGGAATGCAGCTCACGGCGAGCAACATATTTATCAAAAATCAAACCTAAGGTCCAAAGAGAAGTAGTAACACAAAAAGGTAACATTCATAGCAAATTATCATCATTTATTAAAAGTCTTAAAAGTCTAAGTGTCATTTAGTAATTTTTGAGCAAGGCCAGGATCATTGGGTAGGTAGAACAATGTATAGACTTGGTCATCTTGAATCTGAAGTTGGGCCCAGTAGCAAACATTACCTTTCGTTTTAATGCCGGTCTAGAGGTAGCGAGCTGAGAAGGCGCTTGTTAGGCAATAATCAAGTAGCTTCCACAGCCACAAATGGGATTTGCAGTAGGTACTGGGTATGAATTCTCACAGTGTTGAAAAAGCTATATATGTGCGATAAGAGGACCCAGGTATTCAAAGCTGGTTATGGGACATTCACAGTGGGTTATCCCATTCAATTCTATTGATGTAGAATTTATAATGCTTAATCTCTTCAGTGGGTGGTTTTGTTAAGCACTTACCAATGTCTGCTTTGGTGCATCCGAAGACCTTAGCTCTGGCTTATGTAACAGTAGTATGTCCCATTGAACGTTAGGATGAATGAACGAACTGGTAAAAATGTTTCTCTCCGGCAGGGGAAAAGCAGCTCTTCTGCGGGTTGAATGGGACTGTGTTCTCCAAATATGTTAGAATAGGAGTCTACTAAAGCTTAGCATTTGTGAGAGGGTCACGGATATCACCCTGTCAGCGGGAACAGGGACCCATCTACACCTGGGGTGTGCAACCTATCAGGGTATAGCCAAAGACGGTCATAACAATGGGGGTGGAGGGAGTTGAGATTGACCCCTGTCCCTGGCTCCACAGAGTGCCTGATTATGTGCAAGGCTATTGGTACGAAATATCCTGGTGCAACACCTATCAGCCTCTGCCCTGGTCAGGTTTATTTTTCTTCCTTATTTCCTTTTCCTTCCTTTTCAGAAAACACAAGGACCCATTAAAGCTTATGTCCTGAAAAGCATGACATACATTATATTCTGGATTACATGTATTTCCATCGAAATCTTTCCATTGGCGGTTTGTTCCATCGAATAATTTCCATTGAAAGAAGTTTCATCGAATTCCCATACATAAATTCAATGAAAAGACTGCATACTGCCATTTCAGTGCTGAATGTGCTATGAAAAACAGAGCCACAACCTATCATTCCATAGTTTGCGTGACTGGATCACCTGTTTTCCAAAACGTACTGGGGGCAATTCCCGACGACATCACCCAGTTCCTCTGAAAGAAGTTGACTTGTTTGCGACATTCTCTTCTTTGGTAGCTCACGGATTGTTGGTGGTTTTTACTATGTTGCCTGGTACGCCCATAGTTCCCTGACATTGAGTGAAAGGCTGTTATTTTTATAATGCAAACAGAGGAGGTCTGTTCTCAGTGAATTCCTGATTAAGGGTTGATTTGTGCTGTTGGAACCATAGCAGAGCTGAACAATGGCTCTGACAACATGTTTCAGGGAGCTGCAACCTTGCGCTCTCCAGATGTATTGGGCTACAACTCCCATCCACACTTGCCAGCACAGAAAATGATTAGGAATCATGGGAGTCATAATCCAACATATCTGAAGAGCCACAGGTGGCAGATCTCTTTGCTAAGGTAATGTTTCTTCAGTCAATGTGTTTCTTTTGAGCACCACATTTAACGTTTCGTTTATCAGAAGGCTGCAGCAAGACTAAATAGTGAATCGTATGTTGAAAAAAGCCTGTTTCCTTGCCAAGTCCCAGCTCACTGGCATGGGCTTGTTAATAGTTCATACCCTTTATTTGGTGTCTATTCGAAATTAGATATGCCTGCATGGCATAAAGGTAAATTCAAAACTTAAAAATCCTGAGTAGTCTGTGATGCTTAGTCTTCGTTGACATGAACAAGATGTATTCCATCTTTTTCAGGATTGCAATTTGTTCATGTTATGCATGAAAACAAGCTGTGTTAAGTAATGACTGATGGATTTCAGTGGTGTGTTTTTAGATTTGGAAAGAAGGGAAATCTATAACGCATTACATAGTATGGTATGTTGTTTCATGTGAGTCATAAAATACACAGTGAGTTCTAGTATTCAGGATCATATCATATTGTTTTTTGTACATGTAGACCTGCATTTATAATATGAAAACAATAAATAATACACATGAATGACAAATGAAATGCATTGAAGAAGATAGGTTTTTCCAGAACAGGACTTTATAGTTCTGTTTCGGTATATTATATTTAGCTATAAGGGTTTTGCATTGGAATGCTCCAAAAATGGACATGTGGTAGCAGAAGAATCATTTTGAGAAGAGTCGTCCCCACCTAAAGAATGTGATGGGTTTTTAGAAATGAAAAACTGCAGGAAAACACATGGCAGGCTCTAAGATCCCTTGTGATGATTTGTTGTCCAATCAGAAACCTCGAATTTCCGAATGAATAGTGGATTTATTTGTCAAATTTGCCCAACCATTAACAACCTCCTTGGGCTGATGCGTTAAATTTCTTCAGGTAATCAGAGACCTAGAACCTCCCAAAGGAAGTTCAACCACATGTGCAAGGCTCAACCCACTTTCTGTTGCTTTGTGGGCGTTGTTAAGCTGTTAGCGAAGGAATAAACATGGTGGGCTCACACTTGGACAGTTTTTCAGGGCTTTTGGGGCTTCGGAACAGTGTTTTGAGGAGTTTGGAGGCATTATTTATTTTCAGTGTTGGTCTTATTTGTATTTTCTTGGTGTTTACTGTGTTATTGTAGCTAGGTTTTTTTCCCTTGTGTCTTAGTCTTCGTTCACTGTGTGTTATGTTACGGTATGTTATTTAAAATGATTTATATTTATAGCATGCAACCAACCGCCCTAAGGCATCAGGGTGCGTATCCAATAAACACAGCACACTCAAGCAGGGCAGGGCACACAGGAAGACAATAGAAGACATTAGAAGAGCCAGCAAACATTACTGAAGCATCTGGGTTTTGAGCTTCTGTTTAAATAGGCCTTTAGAATCAATAACTCTGAGGCCGGGAGGGAGAGAGTTCCATGCAATGGCTGCTGTCGCAAGAAAAACACCTTTGTGAACTATAACTAAATTAGTTCTTGGAACCAGCAGCAGATTTCTGTCATTAGATTTCAGTAGTCTAGTGGCTGATTTTTTGTGAAGGGTTTCTAGGAGATAGGTGGTACTCTTCCCGGCCACGCAATTGTGTGCAATGGCCAACAAACAGAAAGTAATTCTGGCTGCGATGGCGAGCCATTGCGATTTTCGTCTGGCCTCAGACACATGAGCTCTCCTATCGAGACCAGCTACTGCCCTGACGCCGCTGTTCTGTATAACTTGGAGACTCAGTCTCCTTCTGTAATACTGACTAAAAGGCTGCTACAATAATAATTTGGAAAAATGGAGCTAATTATAGCTCTGGCTAATGTGGCACAGCTCTTGTCAGACAGAAACGAGCGCATCTGGAATAGAGGTCTGATGAAATAGGTGGAGATGGACACTAGATACTTAACCTATGTTCACATGTTTAACCTTTGTTCCACTACCACTACTGTAAGTTTGCTTCTCTCTACTCACTAATGCACACTATCTCCCTCTACTATCCACTACCACTCTACTAGCAATTTCTCTTGTTCGCTACTCCTGCTACCTACTGCCCTTACACCCAACTACCACTACTACTTCATGAACCTCAAGGATATGGTGCCCTGCTCGCCTTTCTTCCCTTTCTGACCCTCATACCCACTACACCTCTACTACTCTTACTCATACTCTAACACTCAAAAACTACACAAATCCCCTCCTTAACAACAGCCTCTGCGCTCCAATCGCTCTCACCTCCTCTGGTCTCTTGGACATCCTCTACAGCCTCCTGTCCTCACCCAACTAGCCCAGACTTGCACACTCACACAAACACCTCCTTAAATACCCCACCCCCTCCCAGGATTGGATACTCATCCTGTGCAATCACTTACTTGACTCCATAGGGTGTGACAGGAGAAAGACATGGGAGGGCTTAAAAGGGCTGGTAAGCCCTGCCCCTTTCCAACATGGACCCTGCTAGGTTCCAGGGTTGTTGCACTGCTCAAGGCCTGAAGGGGCCTTTCAAAATAGTAATTACATCCCTGGTGGTATAGTGAGTAAAGGCCTCTGTGGAGTCCTTTATTTTAAAGAACATTTCCCTTGTGGTTTAGTGGAGGCTTGTCCCGGTGTTGGCTCCAGTTGACACTGTTAGCTGAAGCAGAAGCTTTTCTTCTTTGACCACTGGTGCGTTAGGCAGACAGTGGTGTGCCCGCTCGCTGAACCTCTTTTATTTTTGTAGACCTCTGCTCCAGCATTTTCCTCGCAACCTCTGTGCTGCTTCTCCTGCCTGGATCCCGCCATCATCACAAGGAGAGGTTGGGAGGGAGCCTGCCTGTACTCATGCACCCATGTTTGGTTATGGTGGGCCCCCCTTCCCCTTTGATAAGGCCACAATTCTGGCACTGTCACACTATAAACTTCCAAGAGGTTATAGACTTTTCCCAAGAGACACTGGAATCAAGGGTTTTCAACAAACAAAAGGGTGATGAAGCTATTGCCAACATTATCACCAAGATTGTATCGAAAAGGCACTGGCTTCCGAGGAATTTGTGATATTTTTGGCTATGCTCAAATGATTCCATAGCACTTCTTTGATGCAATGATAGATCAATGATATCTGCTGATGAGGCAAAGGTGGTAGCACGTGGTATCCCACTCCCAAACACCAACACAGCTGCATTATTTTTAGGGGTAATTGTGCAGACTGTTGGATGTAAGCTGTGTGTCTGATGTTGTGGGTGTCAGTTTTCATGGGGCTACTGTCAGGTTTCATGGAGTTGTGGTTTAATGAGGTGAGTGAGTATGTGATGAACATGATTTATGGTTTGGGCCTTAACCTTGAAGTTCAGAGTGTGGAGAGCTTCCCAAGCCAAAATGGAGATTCCAAATAAGATCTGTGATTGGCCAGGAGTAATAGAAAGGCATTGTCAGAACATTCTAAACTGCCTTTCATTGTCAGCAGTCCAGCAGGAAGGCCATATATGAGAGGCTCTGGTAATTTTTAAAACTTTGATAAGGCCTCTAATCTTTGAAGGAGGAACTGAGAATCAGGAGAGAGTCAGAGGAACCAGGAAGACATTCAAGAGAAGTAATCTTCTATTACCAAAGAAAGAAGCAAGCTAAATGACTTGAGAAATATGTATTAGCTTTAGTAAGGTAAAGTTTCCAGTTATTGATTTCTCCTTATTTGAAAAAAACAGTCTAGTTTACCTTTTCTAATTTAAAGACAGTAACATTATTTGAACTGCCAGTTATTTTAGAGTTACTTTAAGTTCTGCGCTTCAAACCAGGAAAGCATGTATACCTACAGTAACGTTTGAACTGTGAAGCCTTCTGTTTTTTATGCAACCAGTGAATGTGTGAATACTTGATAAATCAGTATGCTGCAGGCATTTTGTTTTTGAAGTTAAATATGTTGAAGACAAATTAGTCTTCATATTAGAGGTGCGGTGAGCAGAACATCTCACACTGTCTGCGCAAATGACAGTGTTTAGTTGAAAGATTAAACTCAGCGCGCGCTCGTATTACTGGCCGTGCATGCATGCGCAGTTACTTTATCCGCATGAGTGGCTTGCATCATCATCTGCGTGTGCAGCTCACGTCATCATCCGTGCGTGCGGCTCGCGTCATCATCCGCGTTAGCAGCACGCATCATCATCTGGGTGTGCAGCTCGTGTCATCATCCTCGTGAGCGGCTCACGCCTTCAACCGCGTATGTGACTCTTGTAATCATTCGCGTGTGTGTAATCTTCCGGAGTGAGGAACAAACATTTTCTCCTTCGCGCATGAGCAGTTTGAGAATATTTTAATTGAGACTCTGTTTACATCACGCATGGGCGGCTTGCTTGTGTTTGTATTAATTAAGACACTATTTATCTGCAGCACAAGCTTACATACCGTTAAAGTGAAAAGAGGCATTTTTTGTTTAACTCGCATGCAATTCTGAATCCACTTGAAACGTTTGGATGATTTAACATGGATTAGTTTTCATGAAACTTTACAGATAACTTTATAAAAAACAATGGTGAAGAAGACATAGTGAAAACAAATTTTAAAAAGGAACTCAAATTGTTGATCGCAAAGTTTATAGACTGCAACCAGGGAACTTAATCTGTTTCTGGCAGTTCCTGCAGCCATCATCATCTAAGGAGTTCTGCATGTAAATACTTCTCTAGGCTCTAGTAGAGGAGGACCAGGTATGGTGTTTATTACAATTTCTTTAATGAAGTTTATGGGAGAACACCTGAATTGAAGTTTAGTGATTATTAAATGTTATCCAACATTTCCCTCTTAGGTAAAACGGCAAAACACATATCAAGCAGACGCAGACCTGGTGTTTTTATTATTTTATCCCATTTCCCCTTTTCCCTTAAGGGTGCTGTCAACTTAACTGTTTGTAATATCAGTTGAGAAGGAAGCAATCATGGGGGATTATGGGGGCTCAGCAGCTTCCGCGGACCAACAATTAATTTAATTGGACATCAAGCATGATAGAATGAAAGGCCAGTAAAAATAAGTCCGCCTAAGCTGTCATGAACCCCGAGTCCTCAATGGAGGCATTAGGTTCCTTAGTTAGGGAGTTACAGGAGGAATTAAGGGTGGCTCATCAAGAATATAAAGATTTAGGAAGAAGGGTCGATGACTTGAGCAATAAAATTATACAGACTCGTATAGAGGAGGAAACAGGATCTCCCCCGGAATTGGTCAGAGAAGGGGAGGACAGAATGACTGGGAGAGTTGGGGGAGCTGAATGAGGTTTTAGGGCTTTGCTTATGCCAGTACCCTTAGCAGCTCCAGAGCATTTTTATGGTGATCCTAGTAAATTTCAAGTATGTTTAACCTAATGTGAGTTGCACTTTCTTAGTCGACCAGAGTTATTTCCCACTGACGCCTTGAGGGTAACTTTTATGATGTCTTATCTTTCAGGTGAGGCTTTTAGATGGGCAGGGTTATTGGTTAGACAAAAGAGTGCTGCTTTTAGAAATATCTTTCTTTTTATGGCTGATTTTAAGAATATGTTCGATAAGAGACAAGTTTCATTGGAAGTGGATAGTGAATTGTTAGAATTGAGCCAAGGAAATAGGGACCTGATTACTTATATCACACAATTTAGTTCTCTAGTTTTAGAGAGTAAGTGACCAGAAGAGAAAAGATCTTCACTTTTTTATCGTGGTCTAAAAGAGGAATTGAAGGATGCATTGTCCAGTGTTGTTGAACGTCCTACATCTTGTGATGATCTGATTGATTTGGTGGTTCAATTGGACTTTCGGTTGAGTGAGAGGAAAGCAGAGCGGCGCCATAGTAATCAGGTAGAAGGGAGGACCACAATAAGAGGAAATCGTCCAACGGTGGAGGTTGTGAGTAAGGAGGTTAGACAGAAGGGAAATTAACAACAATCTAGTGTAAGGGGTCCTTTAACAAAAGAAGAGAGAGCTAGAAGGCGTGAGAATAATTTATGCTTATACTGTGGAAGGAGTGGTCATTTTTTAGGAAATTGTCCATTAACGCCAAAAAGATCTACAGCAGCAATGGGAAGAGGACAACAAATTGTAAATACAGTAGAGTCAGCAGTTCCACATATAACTGTAAATGTATCCTTATTTTTAAAATCTGACAAGAAGGGTTTTGGTCCAGTTGTTGTAGATTCAGGGGCCACTGGTAATTTTATGGATTGGGGGGTGGCCAAGGCATTAGGAATTCCTTTGGTGGCTAAGGAAGCTGTGGAGCAGGTTCGGGCAGTGAGTGGATGGAACTTCACTTTCTTCAGGTCCCATAACACATGAGACATGCATCCTAGTTATGGAATTAGCTGGTGGCCATAGAGAGGAAATATCTTTTGATTTAATAGATACACCGCTTTTGAAAATAATACTAGGGCTGCCCTGGTTAACTCTACATAATCCAAAAATAGACTGGAGTGGACATGCTGTGGAATTGCAATCTGATTTTTGTCGAGAATATTGTTTTAAGGATTGTAGTCAAGAGAAAGATCAGATACTGGGATTAGTGTCCTCATTCTTGGTTGAGGCGGAAATGACTGGTCATAACATTGGAGCAATTCTTGGAATTCTTCCACAATGTTATCAAAACTTTGAGGATGTATCTGATGAAAGGGTGGCAGCGGAGTTACTACCACATAGAAGTTTTGATTGTCGGATTGATTTGGAGCCAGGTGCTGTGTAATCTAGCAGTATAGTGTATGCGCTTACAGAAAAGGAGAATGATTATCTTAAGGAATATCTCGCAGAAAATTTGACTAAAGGATTTATCCGACATTCTCAATCCCCAGCTGCTTCACCTCTATTTTTTGTGCCAAAACCTGATGCGTTTTTAAGAACCTGTATTGATCAAATCCAGGGAGCAACAATTTTTTCCAACCTTGATTTACGTGGTGCCTATCATCTGGTACGAGGTCAGGAAGGCGATGAGTGGAAGACGGCTTTCAAAACCCGATTTGGTCTTTATAAGTACCAAGTAATGCCTTTCGGTCTATGCAATGTACCAGCTGCATTTCAATTTTTTATGGATGAAGTTTTGAGGGATTTTTTGGATATATTTGTGGTAGTGTATGTCGATGATATTTTGATTTATTCCCAGGATTTAGAATCTCACAAAATTCATGTTAGCCAGGTTTAACAAAGACTCCGAGAGAATCACTTGTTCGCTAAATTAGAGAAATCTCAGTTTCATACAAACTCAGTGGAATTTTTGGGATACATCGTTTCACCCAAGGGGTTGGAGATGAATCCGAGCAAAGTCCAAGCAATTAGGGACTGGCCAACACCGACAAAGGTAAAGGACATTCAGAGCTTCTTAGGTTTTGCTAACTTCCACAGAAGATTTATTGAAGGATTCTCTTGAGTAGTTACTCCCATTACAAATCTTTTTTAAAAAAGAGCTTAGTTTGTTTGGTCAGCAGAGGCAGAGGAGGCATTTCAAGAATTAAAGGAAAGATTTTGTTTGGGCCCAATTTTAATTCATCCAGATCCATCACAGCCTTTTTATGTTGAAGCAGATGCATCGAATTTGGCCCTGGGTGCTGTTCTCTCTCAGAGACACCGAGAAATTGGATAACTTTATCCAGTGGTGTATTATTCCAAGAAATTCTCTCTGGCTGAACAAAATTATACAATTTCAGATCGTAAGCTTTTGGCAATAAAATTTGCTTTTGAAGAGTGGCGACATTTGTTAAAAGGAGCAAGGCATACAGTTAGTGTGTTAACTGACCATAGAAACCTTTTGTTTTTAAAGTCAGCAAAAACTCTCACGCCAAGGCAGCTTAGATGGTCGTTGTTTTTTGCTGATTACGATTTTGTGGTGACATTCAAGCCAGGAAAGTTAAATGGAAAGGCAGATGCATTATCTCACCAATTTCCTGGATGTGAAATGGAATCATAAAAAGAATTTCTACCAGTGATTGAACCAGTTTGCTTTGTTACAGCTGGAATACAGAAATACGAAGATGTGGAGGAAGGAGTTCAAAAGTCCAAGTCAATATCCCAAATGGAGGAGTGGGTCCGGAAGGACCCGGTTCATTTAATTAACCCCTTAAGTGCCATGGGTATTTCTCCCCAGTGCCAGGGCCTTTTTTGGTGATTTCGATATGTGGCCATTCAATGGCTTGTAACTTTTTTGTTACATGATGTATATTGGCCAAATTTGGCTCCTTTTTTCCCCACATGTAGGCGGTCGTATCGCCACCCAGGAATCCTAGGTTGCTGTAGGGGGGTAAGAGAAAATAAGCAAAAAGGGCAAAAATGTTTTTTTTTTTTCAAAAAATGCCAATAAAATGATATACAAAGAAGCCTGTGTTGTTTTCCTTGTAAGAGCTAGGAATGAATGGTTTGCTGTGCTGAATTCCACAATTTCCTGTCTTTCAAGAACAGGTTGAATGGAAACGAAAATGATGTGGTTATCAACTGTTTTGTGAGAGGTAGGCGATTTGGGCCATTTTTGCCAATTGGACATGCATGGACGGAATGGAAGAAAAGGGTAGGAAAGCCGAATTGGAGGACAGAAAGGCAAATATTTCTGAAAAGTAGACAAAATTCCAAGTTTCATAATGGGTGATTTGCGTAGGTCAGGCAACAACTAGGTAGGGGATACTACCATAGATTGGGGGAAAAGCAGGTAAATGACCGAAAAAAAGGTATGTGTTGGATATGGTTGGCTTGGTACGGCAATGGCTTCTATGAATTTTGAGAAAAGCAATGCTCCACTACATTCCCCCAACACTTGCAGTTAGGATAGCACACATTTTTGTAGCGTTTTACAAAACAAGCAATACCACAAGCCAAACACCGAGCCATGGTACACAGGAGTTTTTCACTCAAGGCCTGAACAGATGCAATTAGCATGTGTAAATCGGGAAAACCAATGTGGTGAGGAATGGCAAGCATACATTTTCTGAAAGAGCACATGCAGACCTTTTCAAGGGTAGGTAACGTATGCAGGTTAAAAAAGTGTATGGTGCCTAAAGCAGCGAATAAATGTAGGTCACATTTGGGAAATGAAAGGGTTGTGTGACAAAGGCCACCAGCAAATGGGTCGAAATGTTATGAAAACCAGATAAACACAACACATGGCCTACTGTCCAGCGTTCCCACAGGTATCCCGATGAAAACAGTACCTCACATGTGTCGGTGCTCCTACCTGGCCGCCAAGGGGAAAGCCTAAAACACAAGTAACCCCAAGTCTGTTTTCAGACTGGAATTTGAGATGCTCTGCCGACAGACACAACATACAGATATGAGCCTCGGGTGTCCAAGCCACCAGGGAAAACAGGGAACCCCATGCATTTCCAAAAAGAGGACACCCATGGGAATCTGCAGAGGTATGATATGCCCAAATCGCCCCAGAATTTATTACCCAGACACCCCCTCAAAGTCCAAAATGTGGGGAAAAAACGCATTTTCCGCACATTTCGCTCGGCTCACCCATCATAACACACCCCAACAACACATGGTCTACCGTCCCGCGTTCCCACAGGTGTCACGATGAAAACAGTACCTGACATGTGTGGGTGCACTTACCTGGCCACGAAGGGGAAAGCCTAAAACACAAGTAACCCCAAGTCTGTTTTCAGACCGGAATTTGAGACGCTCTGCCAACCGGCACAACATACAGATATGGGCCTCAGGTGTCCAAGCATCCAGTGAAAACAGGGAACCCCATGCATTTCCAAAAAGAGGACACCTGTGGGCATCCACAGATGTATGATATGCCCAAATCGCCCCAGAATTTATTACCCAGACACCCCGCAAAGTCCGAAATGTGGGAAAAAAACGCATTTTCCGCACATTTCACTCGGCTCACCCATCGAAACACGCTCCCAACAAAACATGGCCTACCGTCCCGCGTTCCCACAGGTGTCCCAATGAAAACGGTACCTCAAATGTGTGGGTGCACCTACCTGGCCGCCAAGGGGAAAGCCTAAAACACAAGTAACCCCAAGTCTGTTTTCAGACCGGAATTTGAGACGCTCTGCCAACCGGCACAACATACAGATATGGGCCTCAGGTGTCCAAGCATCCAGTGAAAACAGGGAACCCCATGCATTTCCAAAAAGAGGACACATGTGGGAATCTGCAGATGTATGATATGCTCAAATCGTCCCAGAATGTATTACCGAGACACCCCGCAAAGTCCGAAATGTGGGCAAAAAAACACATTTTCTGCACATTTCACTCGGCTCACCCATCGAAACACGCTCCCAACAAAACATGGCCTACCGTCCCGCGTTCCCACAGGTGTCCCAATGAAAATGGTACCTCACATGTGTGGGTGCACCTACCTGGCCGCCAAGGGGAAAGCCTAAAACACAAGTAACCCCAAGTCTGTTTTCAGACCGGAATTTGAGACGCTCTGCCGACCATCACAAAATACAGATATGGGCCTCGGGTGTCCAATCCACCAGGGAAAACAGGGAACCCCACGCATTTCCGAAAAGAGGACATCCATGGGAATCCGCAGAAGTATGATATGCCCAAATCGCCCCAGAATTTATTACCCAGACACCCCCGCAAATTCCAAAATGTGGGGAAAAAATGAATTTTCCGCACATTTCGCTCGGCTCACCCATCGTAAAACGTCCCAACAACACATGGTCTACCGTCCCGAGTTCCCAGAGGTGTCCCGATGAAAACAGTACCTGACATGTGTGGGTGCACCTACCTGGCCGCCAAGGGGAAAGCCTAAAACACAAGTAACCCCAAGTCTGTTTTCAGACCGGAATTTGAGACGCTCTGCCGACAGGCACAACATACAAATATGAGCCTCGGGTGTCCAAGCAACCAGGGAAAACAGGGAACACCATGCATTTCCAAAAAGAGGACACCTGTGGGAATGTGCAGATGTATGATATGCAAAAATTGCCCCAGAATGTATTACCCAGACACCCCGCAAAGTCCGAAATGTGGGTAAAAAAACACATTTTCCGCACATTTTGCTCGGCTCACCCATCGACACACGCTCCCAACAACACAAGGCCTACCGTCCGACGTTCCCCCAGGTGTCCCAATGAAAATGGTACCTCACATGTGTGGGTGCACCTACCTGGCCGCCAAGGGGAAAGCCTAAAACACAAGTAACCCCAAGTCTGTTTTCAGCCCGGAATTTGAGACGCTCTGCCGACCGGCACAACATACAGATATGAGCCTCGGGTGTCCAAGCAACCAGGGAAAACAGGGAACCCCATGCATTTCCAAAAAGAGGACACCCGTGGGAATCCGCAGAGGTATGATATGCCCAAATTGCCTAGAATCTATTACGCAGACACCCCCGCAAAGTCCGAAATGTGGGGAAAAAAACACATTTTCAGCACATTTCGCTCGGCTCACCCATCGAAACACACCCCCAACAACACATGGCCTACTGTCCCGCGTTCCCACAGGTGTCCCGATGAAAACGGTAAATCACATGTGTGGGTGCACCTACCTGGGCGCCAAGGGGAAAGCCTAAAACACAAGTAACCCCAAGTCTGTTTTCAGACCGGAATTTGAGGCGCTCTGCCGACCGGCACAACATACACATATGGGCCTCGGGTGTCCAAGCAAGCAGGCAAAACAGGGATCCCCATGCATTTCCAAAAAGAGGACACCTGTGGGAATCCGCAGATGTATGATATGCCCAAATCGCCCCAGTATTTATTACCCAGACACCCCGCTAAGTCCGAAATGTGGGAAAAAAAACGCATTTTCCGCACATTTCGCTCGGCTCACCCATCGAAACACGCCCCCAACAACATATGGCCTACCGTCCCGTGTTCCCACAGGTGTCCTGATGAAAATGGCAGCTCACATGTGTGGGTGCACCTACCTGGCTGCCAAGGGGAAAGCCTAAAACAAAAGTAACCCCAAGTCTGTTTTCAGACGAGAATTTCTGACGCTCGGCCGACCGTCACAGCATACAGATATGGGCCTCGGGTGTCCAATCCACCAGGGAAAACAGGGAACCCCATGAATTTCCGAAAAGAGAGCACCCGTGGGAATCTGCAGAGGTATGATATGCCCAAATCGCCCCACAATGTATTACCCAGACACCCCTGTAAAGTCTGAAATGCGGGGAAAAAAACGCATTTTCCGCTCATTTCGCTCAGCTCACCCATCGAAACACGCCCCCCAAAACACATGGCCTACCGTCCCACATTCCCACAGGTGTCCTGATGAAAACGGTACCTCACATGTGTGGGTGCAACTATCTGGCCGCCAAGGGGAAAGCCTAAAACACAAGTAACCCCAAGTCTGTTTTCAGACCGGAATTTGAGACGCTCTGTCGACCGTCCTAACATACAGATATGGGCATCGGGTGTCCAATCAACCAGGGAAAACAGGGAACCCCATGCATTTCCGAAAAGAGGACACCCGTGGAAATCTGCAGAGGTATGATATGCCCAAATCGCTCCAGAATGTATTACCCAGACACCCCCAGAAAGTCCGAAATGTGGGGAAAAAAATGCATTTTCCGCACATTTCGCTCGGCTCACCCATCGAAACACACCCCAACAACACATAGGCTACCGTCTCGCGTTCCCACAGGTGTCCCGATAAAAACAGTACCTCACATGTGAGGGTGCACCTGCCTGGGCGCCAAGGGGAAAGCCTAAAACACAATTAACCCCAAGTCTGTTTTCAGAACGGAATTTGAGACGCTCTGCCGACGGGCACAACATACAGATATGGGCCTCGGGTGTCCAAGCTACCAAGGAAAACAGGGAACCCCATGCATTTCCGAAAACAGGACACCTGTGGGAATCCGCAGAGGTATGATATGCCCAAATTGCCCTAGAATTTATTACGCAGACACCCACGCAAAGTCTGAAATGTGGGGAAAAAAACACATTTTCCGCACATTTCGCTCGGCTCACCCATCGAAACATTCCCCCAACAACACATGGCCTACCGTCCCGCGTTCCCACAGGTGTCCCGATGAAAACGGTACCTCGCATGTGTGGGTGCACCTACCTGGGCGCCAAGGGGAAAGCCTAAAACACAAGTAACCCCAAGTCTGTTTTCAGACCGGAATTTGAGGCGCTCTGCCGACCGGCACAACATACAGATATGGGCCTCGGGTGTCCAAGCAACCAGGGAAAACAGGGAACCCCATGCATTTCCAAAAAGAGGACACCTGTGGGAATCCGCACATGTATGATATGCCCAAATCGCCCCAGAATTTATTACCCAGACACCCCGCAAAGTCCGAAATGTGGGAAAAAAATGCATTTTCCGCACATTTCGCTCGGCTCACCCATCGAAACACGCCCCTAACAACACATGGCCTACCGTCCCGCGTTTCCAAAGGTGTCCCGATGAAAATGGTACCTCACATGTGTGGGTGCACCTGCTGGCCGCCAAGGGGAAAGCCTAAAACACAAGTAACCCCAAGTCTGTTTTCAGACCGGAATTTGAGACGCTCTGCCGACCGTCACAACATACAGATATGGGCCTCGGGTGTCCAATCCACCAGGGAAAACAGGGAACCCCATGCATTTCCGAAAAGAGGACACCCGTGGGAATCTGCAGAGGTATGATATGCCCAAATCGCCCCACAATTTATTATCTAGACACCCCCGCAAAGTCCGAAATGTGGGGAAAAAAATGCATTTTCCGCACATTTCGCTAGGCTCACCCATCATAACAAGCCCCAACAACACATGGTCTACTGTCCCGTGTTCCCACAGGTTTCCCGATGAAAACAGTACCTGACATGTGTGGGTGCACCTACCTGGCTGCCAAGGGGAAAGCCTAAAACACAAGTAACCCCAAGTCTGTTTTCAGCCCGGAATTTGAGACGCTCTGCCGACCGGCACAACATACAGATATGAGCCTCGGGTGTCCAAGCAACCAGGGAAAACAGGGAGCCCCATGCATTTCCAAAAAGAGGACACCTGTGGGAATCTGCAGATGTATGATATGCTCAAATCGCCCCAGAATTTTTTACCCAGACACCCCGCAAAGTCCGAAATGTGGGCAAAAAAACACATTTTCCGCACATTTCACTCGGCTCACCCATCGAAACACGCTCCCAACAAAACATGGCCTACTGTCCCCCGTTCCCACAGGTGTTCCGATGAAAATGGTACCTCACATGTGTGGGTGCAACTACCTGGCCGCCAAGGGGAAAGCCTAAAACACAAGTAACCCCAAGTCTGTTTTTAGACTGGAATTTGAGACGCTCTGCCGACCATCACAACATACAGATATGGGCCTCGGGTGTCCAATCCACCAGGGAAAACAGGGAACCCCATGCATTTCCGAAAAGAGGACATCCATGGGAATCCGCAGAGGTATGATATGCCCAAATCGCCCCAGAATTTATTACCCAGACACCCCCACAAAGTTCAAATTGTCTGGAAAAAACTCATTTTCCGCACATTTCGCTCGGCTCACCCATCGTAACACACCCAAACAACACATGGTCTACCGTCCCGCGTTCCCACAGGTGTCCCGATGAAAACAGTACCTCACATGTGTGGGTGCACCTACCTGGCCGCCAAGGGGAAAGCCTAAAACACAAGTAACCCCAAGTCTGTTTTCAGACCGGAATTTAAGACGCTCTGCCAACCGGCACAACATACAGATATGGGCCTCGGGTGTCCAAGCAACCAGGGAAAACAGGGAACCCCAAGAATTTCCAAAAAGAGGACACCTGTGGGAATCTGCAGATGTATGATATGCCAAAATCGCCCCAGAATTTATTACCCAGACACCCCGCAAAGTCCGAAATGTGGGCAATAAAACACATTTTCCGCACATTTCACTCGGCTCACCCATCAAAACACGCTCCCAACAACACATGGCCTACAGTCCCACGTTCCCACAGGTGTCCCAATGAAAATGGTACCTCACATGTGTGGGTGCACCTACCTGGCCGCCAAGGGGAAAGCCTAAAACACAAGTAACCCCAAGTCTGTTTTCAGACCGGAATTTGAGACGCTCTGCCGACCATCACAACATACAGATATGGGCCTCGGGTGTCCAATCCACCAGGGAAAACAGGGAACCCCATGCATTTCCGAAAAGAGGATACCCATGGGAATCTGCAGAGCTATGATATCCCCAAATCGCCCCAGAATTTATTACCTAGACACCCCTGCAGCAAAGTCCGAAATGTGGGGAAAAAAAACGCATTTTCCGCACATTTCGCTCGGCTCACCCATCATAACACGCCCCAACAACACATGGTCTACCGTCCCGCCTTCCCACAGGTGTCCCAATGAAAACAGTACCAGACATGTGTGGGTCTCCTACCTGGCCGCCAAGGGGAAAGCCTAAAACACAAGTCACCCCAAGTCTGTTTTCAGCCCGGAATTTGAGACGCTCTGCCGACCGGCACAACATACAGCTATGAGCCACGGGTGTCCAAGCAACCAGGGAAAACAGGGAACCCCATGCATTTCCAAAAAGCGGACACCAGTGGGAATCTGCGGATGTATGATATGCCCAAATGGCCCCAGAATGTATTACCCAGAGACCCCGCAAAGTCCGAAATGTGGTTAAAAAAACACATTTTTCGCACATTTCACTCAGCTCACCCATCGAAACACGCTCCCAACAACACATCGCCTACCGTCCCGTGTTCCCACAGGTGTCCCAATGAAAATGGTACCTCACATGTGTGGGTGAACCTACCTGGCCGCCAAGGGGAAAGCCTAAAACACAAGTAACCCCAAGTCTGTTTTCAGACCGGAATTTGAGACGCTCTGCCGACCATCACAACATACAGATATGGGCCTCGGGTGTCCAATCCACCAGGGAAAACAGGGAACCCCATGCATTTCCGAAAAGAGGATACCCATGGGAATCTGCAGAGCTATGATATCCCCAAATCGCCCCAGAATTTATTACCTAGACACCCCTGCAGCAAAGTCCGAAATGTGGGGAAAAAAAACGCATTTTCCGCACATTTCGCTCGGCTCACCCATCATAACACGCCCCAACAACACATGGTCTACCGTCCCGCCTTCCCACAGGTGTCCCAATGAAAACAGTACCAGACATGTGTGGGTCACCTACCTGGCCGCCAAGGGGAAAGCCTAAAACACAAGTCACCCCAAGTCTGTTTTCAGCCCGGAATTTGAGACGCTCTGCCGACCGGCACAACATACAGATATGAGCCACGGGTGTCCAAGCAACCAGGGAAAACAGGGAACCCCATGCATTTCCAAAAAGAGGACACCAGTGGGAATCTGCGGATGTATGATATGCCCAAATGGCCCCAGAATGTATTACCCAGAGACCCCGCAAAGTCCGAAATGTGGTTAAAAAAACACATTTTTCGCACATTTCACTCAGCTCACCCATCGAAACACGCTCCCAACAACACATCGCCTACCGTCCCGTGTTCCCACAGGTGTCCCAATGAAAATGGTACCACACATGTGTGGGTGCACCTACCTGGCTGCCAAGGGGAAAGCCTAAAACACAAGTAACCCCAAGTCTGTTTTCAGACCGGAATTTGAGATGCTCTGCCGACCGGCACAACATACAGATATGGGCCTCGGGTGTCCAAGCAACCAGGGAAAACAGGGAACCCCAAGAATTTCCAAAAAGAGGACACCTGTGGGAATCTGCAGATGTATGATATGCCAAAATCGCCCCAGAATTTATTACCCAGACACCCCGCAAAGTCCGAAATGTGGGCAAAAAAACACATTTTCCGCACATTTCACTCGGCTCACCCATCAAAACACGCTCCCAACAACACATGGCCTACAGTCCCACGTTCCCACAGGTGTCCCAATGAAAATGGTACCTCACATGTGTGGGTGCACCTACCTGGCCGCCAAGGGGAAAGCCTAAAACACAAGTAACCCCAAGTCTGTTTTCAGACCGGAATTTGAGACGCTCTGCCGACCGTCACAACATACAGATATGGGCCTCGGGTGTCCAATCCACCAGGGAAAACAGGGAACCCCATGCATTTCCGAAAAGAGGATACCCATGGGAATCTGCAGAGCTATGATATCCCCAAATCGCCCCAGAATTTATTACCTAGACACCCCTGCAGCAAAGTCCGAAATGTGGGGAAAAAAAACGCATTTTCCGCACATTTCGCTCGGCTCACCCATCATAACACGCCCCAACAACACATGGTCTACCGTCCCGCCTTCCCACAGGTGTCCCAATGAAAACAGTACCAGACATGTGTGGGTCACCTACCTGGCCGCCAAGGGGAAAGCCTAAAACACAAGTCACCCCAAGTCTGTTTTCAGCCCGGAATTTGAGACGCTCTGCCTACCGGCACAACATACAGATATGAGCCTCGGGTGTCCAAGCAACCAGGGAAAACAGGGAACCCCATGCATTTCCAAAAAGAGGACACCAGTGGGAATGTGCGGATGTATGATATGCCCAAATGGCCCCAGAATGTATTACCCAGAGACCCCGCAAAGTCCGAAATGTGGTTAAAAAAACAAATTTTTCGCACATTTCACTCAGCTCACCCATCGAAACACGCTCCCAACAACACATCGCCTACCGTCCCGTGTTCCCACAGGTGTCCCAATGAAAATGGTACCTCACATGTGTGGGTGCACCTACCTGGCTGCCAAGGGGAAAGCCTAAAACACAAGTAACCCCAAGTCTGTTTTCAGACCGGAATTTGAGATGCTCTGCCGACCGGCACAACATACAGATATGGGCCTCAGGTGTCCAAGCAACCAGGGAAATCAGGGAACCCCATGCATTTCCGAAATGAGGACACCCGTGGGACTCTGCAGAGGTATGATATGCCCAAATCGCCCCAGAATTTATTACCCAGACACCCATGCAAAATCCAAAATGTGTGGAAAAAAATACATTTTCTGCACATTTCGCTCAGCTCACCCATCGATACATGCCCCCAAAAACACATGGCCTACCATCCCGCGTTCCCACAGGTGTCCTGATGAAAACGGCACCTCACATTTGTGGGTGCAACCATCTGGCCACCAAGGGGTAAGCCTAAAACACAACAAACCCCGAGTCTGTTTTCAGACCGGAATTTGAGACGCTCTGCCAACCGGCACAACATACAGATATGGGCCTGGGGTGTCCAAGCCACCAGGGAAAAGAGAAAACCCCATGCATTTCCGAAAAGAGGACACCCATGGGAATCCGCAGAGGTATGATATGCCCAAATTGCCCTAGAATTTATTACGCAGACACCCCTGCAAAGTCCAAAATGTGGGGAAAAAAATGCATTTTCCGCACATTTTGCTCGGCTCACCCATCGAAACACGCCCTCAACAACACATGGCCTACCGTCCTGTGTTCCCACAGGTGTCCCGATGAAAACGGTACCTCACATATGTGGGTGTACCTACCTGGCCGCCAAGGGGAAATCCTAAAACACAAGTAACCCCAACTCTGTTTTCAGCCCGGAATTTGAGACGCTCTGCCGACCGGCACAACATACAGATATGGACCTCGGGTGTCCATGCCACCAAAGAAAACAGGGAACCCCATGCATTTCCGAAAATAGGACACCCGTGGGAATCCGCAGAGGTATGATATGCCCAAATTGCCTTAGAATTTATTACACAGACACCCCCAGAAAGTCCGAAATGTGGGGAAAAAAACACATTTTCCGCATATTTCGCTCGGCTCACCCATCGAAACACGCCCCCAACAACACATGGCCTACCGTCCCGCATTTCCACAGGTGTCCCGATGAAAACGGTACCTCACATGTGTGGGTGCACCTACCTGGGCGCCAAGGGGAAAGCCTAAAACACAAGTAACCCCAAGTCTGTTTTCAGACCAGAATTTAAGGCGCTCTGCCGACCGGCACAACATACAGATCTGGGCCTCGGGTGTCCAAGCAACCAGGGAAAACAGGGAACCCCATCCATTTCCAAAAAGAGGACACCTGTGGGAATCCGCACATGTATGATATGCCCAAATCGCCCCAGAATATATTACCCAGACACCCCGCAAAGTCCGAAATGTGGGAAAAAAATGCATTTTCCGCACATTTCGCTCGGCTCACCCATCGAAACACGCCCCCAACAACACATGGCCTACCGTCCCGCGTTTCCAAAGGTGTCCCAATGAAAATGGTACCTCACATGTGTGGGTGCACCTGCTGCCGCCAAGGGGAAAGCCTAAAACACAAGTAACCCCAAGTCTGTTTTCAGACCGGAATTTGAGACGCTCTGCCGACTGGCACAACATACAGAAAAGAGGACACCCGTGGGAATCTGCAGAGGTATGATATGCCCAAATCGCCCCACAATTTATTATCTAGACACCCCCGCAAAGTCCGAAATGTGGGGAAAAAAAATGCATTTTCCACACATTTCGCTAGGCTCACCCATCATAACACGCCCCAACAACACATGGTCTACTGTCCCGCGTTCCCACAGGTTTCCCGATGAAAACAGTACCTGACGTGTGGGTGCACCTACCTGGCTGCCAAGGGGAAAGCCTAAAACACAAGTAACCCCAAGTCTGTTTTCAGCCCGGAATTTGAGACGCTCTGCCGACTGGCACAACATACAGATATGAGCCTCGGGTGTCCAAGCAACCAGGGAAAACAGGGAGGCCCATGCATTTACAAAAAGAGGACACCTTTGGGAATCTGCAGATGTATGATATGCTCAAATCGCCCCAGAATTTATTACCTAGACACCCTGCAAAGTCCGAAATGTGGGCAAAAAAACACATTTTCCGCACATTTCACTCGGCTCACCCATCGAAACACGCTCCCAACAAAACATGGCCTACCGTCCCCCGTTCCCACAGGTGTCCCGATGGAAATGGTACCTCACATGTGTGGGTGCACCTACCAGGCTGCCAAGGGGAAAGCCTAAAACACAAGTAACCCCAAGTCTGTTTTCAGACCGGAATTTGAGACGCTCTGCCGACCGTCACAACATACAGATATGGGCCTGGGGTGTCCAATCCACCAGGGAAAACAGGGAACCCCATGCATTTCCGAAAAGAGGATACCCATGGGAATCTGCAGAGGTATGATATGCCCAAATCACCCCAGAATTTATTACCTAGACACCCCTGCAGCAAAGTCCGAAATGTGGGGAAAAAAAATGCATTTTCCGCACATTTCGCTCGGCTCACCCATCATAACACGCCCCAACAACACATGGCCTACCGTCCCGTGTTCCCACAGGTGTCCCGATGAAAATGGTACCTCACATGTGTGGGTGCACCTACCTGGCCGCCAAGGGGAAATCCTAAAACACAAGTAACTCCAAGTCTGTTTTCAGCCCGGAATTTGAGACGCTCTGCTGACCGGCACAACATACAGATATGGGCCTCGGGTGTCCTAGCCACCAAGGAAAACAGGAAACCCCATACATTTCCGAAAAGAGGACACCCGTGGGAATCCGCAGAGGTATGATATGCCCAAATTGCCCCAGAATTTATTACCCAGACAGCCCCGCAGAGTCTGAAATGTGGGGAAAAAAACACATTTTCCGCACATTTCTCTCGGCTCACCCAACGAAACACGCCCCCAACAACACATGGCCTACCGTCCCGCGTTCCCACAGGTGTCCTGATGAAAATGGTACCTCACATGTGTGGGTGCACCTAACTGGGCGCCAAGGGGAAAGCCTAAAACACAAGTAACCCCAAGTCTGTTTTCAGACCGGAATTTGAGGCACTCTGCCGACCGGCACAACATACACATATGGGCCTTGGGTGTCCAAGCAACCAGGGAAAACAGGGAACCCCATGCATTTCCAAAAAGAAGACACGTGTGGGAATCCGCAGATGTATGATATGCCCAAATCGCCCCAGAATTTATTACCCAGACACCCCGCAAAGTCCGAAATGTGGGAAAAAAAAGCATATTCCGCACATTTCAGTCGGCTCACCCATCGAAACACGCCCCCAACAACACATGGCCTACCGTCCCGTGTTCCCACAGGTGTCCCGATGAAAATGGTAGCTCACATGTGTGGGTGCACCTACCTGGCCGCCAAGGGGAAAGCCTAAAACAAAAGTAACCCCAAGTCTGTTTTCATACCCTAATTTGAGACGCTCGGCCGACCGCCACAGCATACAGATATGGGCCTCGGGTGTCCAATCCACCAGGGAAAACAGGGAACCCCATGCATTTCCGAAAAGAGGGCACCGTGGGAATCTGCAGGGGTATGATATGCCCAAATCGCCGCACAATTTATTACCCAGAAACCCCTGTAAATTCTGAAATGTGGGGAAGAAAATGCATTTTCCGCACATTTCGCTCGGCTCACCCATCGAAACACGCCCCAACAACTCATGGCCTACCGTCTCCCGTTCCCACAGGTGTCCCGATGAAAACGGTACCTCACATGTGTGGGTGCACCTGCCTGGACGCCAAGGGGAAGCCTAAAACACAAGTAACCCCAAGTCTGTTTTCAGACCGGAATTTGAGACGCTCTGCCGACCGTCAAAACATACAGATATGTGCGTCAGGTCTCCAATCGACCAGGGAAAACAGGGAACCCCATGCATTTCCAAAAAGAGGACACCCGTGGGAATCTGCAGAGGTATGATATGCCCAAATCGCCCCAGAATTTATTACCCAGACACCCCCTCAAAGTCTGAAATGTGGGAAAAAAACACATTTTCTGCACATTTCGCTCGGCTCACCCATCAAAACATGCCCTCAACAAAACATGGCCTACCGTCCCGCGTTCCAACAGATGTCCCGATGAAAACAGTACCTCACATGTGTGGGTGCACCTACCTGGCCGCCAAGGGGAAATCCTAAAACACAAGTAACCCCAAGTCTGTTTTCAGCCCGGAATTTGAGACGCTCTGCCTACCGGAACAACATACAGATATGGGCCTCGGGTGTCCAAGCCACCAAGGAAAACAGGGAACCCCATGAATTTCCCAAAAGAGGACACTCGTGGGAATCCGCAGAGGTATGATATGCCCAAATTGCCCTTGAATTTATTACGCAGACACCCCCGCAAAGTCTGAAATGTGGGAAAAAATGCATTTTCCGCACATTTTGCTCGCTCACCCATCGAAACACGCCCCCAACAACACATGGCCTACTGTCCCGCGTTTCCAAAGGTGTCCCGATGAAAATGGTACCTCACATGTGTGGGTGCACCTGCTGGCCGCCAAGGGGAAAGCCTAAAACACAAGTAACCACAAGTCTGTTTTCAGCCCGGAATTTGAGACGCTCTGCCGAGCGGCACAACATACTGATATGAGCCTCGGGTGTCCAAGCAACCAGGGAAAACAGGGAGCCCCATGCATTTCCAAAAAGAGGACACATGTGGGAATCCGCAGATGTATGATATGCCCAAATCGCCCAAGACTGTATTACCCAGACACCCCGCAAAGTCCGAAATGTGTGCAAAAAAACACATTTTTCGCACATTTCACTCAGCTCACCCATCGAAACACGCTCCAACAACACATGGTCTACTGTCCCGCGTTCCCAACAGGTTTCCCGATGAAAACAGTACCTGACATGTGTCGGTGCACCTACCTGGCTGCCAAGGGGAAAGCCTAAAACACAAGTAACCCAAGTCTGTTTTCAGCCCGGAATTTGAGACGCTCTGCCGACTGTCACAACATACAGATATGGGCCTCGGGTGTCCAATCCACCAGGGAAAACAGGGAACCCCATGCATTTCCGAAATGAGGATTCCCATGGGAATCGGCAGAGGTATGATATGCCCAAATCACCCCATATTTTATTACCTAGACACCCCTGCAGCAAAGTCCGAAATGTGGGGAAAACAAATGCATTTTCCGCATATTTCTCTCGGCTCACCCATCATAAAACGCCCCAACAACACATGGTCTACCGTCCCGCGTTCCCACAGGTGTCCCGATGAAAACAGTACCTGACATGTGTGGGTGCACCTACCTGGCCGCCAAGGGGAAAGCCTAAAACACAAGAAACCCCAAGTCTGTTTTCAGCCCGGAATTTGAGACGCTGTGCCGACCGGCACAACATACAGATATGGGCCTCGGGTGTCCAAGCCACCAAGGAAAACAGGAAACCCCATGCATTTCCGAAAAGAGGACACCCGTGGGAATCCGCAAAGATATGATATGCCCAAATTGCCCTCGAATTTATTATGCAGACACCCCCGCAAATTCCAAAATGTGGTGAAAAAAATGCATTTTCCGCACATTTCGCTCGGCTCACCCATCGAAACACGCCCTCAACAACACATGGCCTACCGTCCCGTGTTCCCACAGGTGTCCCGATCAGAACGGCACCTCACATATGTGGGTGCACCTACCTGGTGCCAAGGGGAAATCCTAAAACACAAGTAACCCCAAGTCTGTTTTCAGCCCGGAATTTGAGAAGCTCTGCCGACCGGCACAACATACAGATATGGACCTCGGGTGTCCATGCCACCAAAGAAAACAGGGAACCACACGCATTTCCGAAAATAGGACACCCGTGGGAATCCGCAGAGGTATGATATGCCCAAATTGCCTTCGAATTTATTACACAGACAACCCCAGAAAGTCCGAAATGTGGGGAAAAAAACATATTTTCAGCACATTTCGCTCGGCTCACCCATCGAAACACGCCCCCAACAACACATGGCCTACCGTCCCGCATTCTCACAGGTGTCCCGATGAAAACGGTACCTCACATGTGTGGGTGCACCTACCTGGGCGAAAAGGGGAAAGCCTAAAACACAAGTAACCCCAAGTCTGTTTTTAGACCAGAATTTGAGGCACCCTGCCGACCGGCACAACATACACATATGGGCCTCGGGTGTCCAATCAACCAGGGAAAACAGGGAACCCCATGCATTTCCAACAAGAGCACACCTGTGGGAATCCGCACATGTATGATATGCCCAAATCACCCCAGAATTTATTACCCAGACATCCCGCAAAGTCCGAAATGTGGGAAAAAAATGAATTTTCAGCACATTTCGCTCGGCTCACCCATCGAAACACGCCCCCAACAACACATGGCCTACCGTCCCGCGTTTCCAAAGGTGTCCCGATGAAAATGGTACCTCACATGTGTGGGTGCACCTGCTGCCGCCAAGGGGAAAGCCTAAAACACAAGTAACCCCAAGTCTGTTTTCAGTCCGGAATTTGAGACGCTCTGCCGACCGTCACAACATACAGATATGGGCCTCGGGTGTCCAATCCACCAGGGAAAACAGGGAACCCCATGCATTTCCGAAAAGAGGACACCCGTGGGAATCTGCAGAGGTATGATATGCCCAAATCGCCCCACAATTTATTATCTAGACACCCCCGCAAAGTCCGAAATGTGGGGGAAAAAATGCATTTTCCGCACATTTCGCTAGGCTCACCCATCATAACACGCCCCAACAACACATGGTCTACTGTCCCGCATTCCCACAGGTTTCCCGATGAAAACAGTACCTGACATATGTGGGTGCACCTACCTGGCTGCCAAGGGGAAAGCCTAAAACACAAGTAACCCCAAGTCTGTTTTCAGCCCGGAATTTGAGACGCTCTGCCGACCGGCACAACATACAGATATGAGCCTCGGGTGTCCAAGCAACCAGGGAAAACAGGGAGCCCCATGCATTTACAAAAAGAGGACACCTGTGGGAATCTGCAGATGTATGATATGCTCAAATCGCCCCAGAATTTATTACCCAGACACCCTGCAAAGTCCAAAATGTGGGCAAAAAAACACATTTTCCGCACATTTCACTCGGCTCACCCATCGAAACACGCTCCCAACAAAACATGGTCTAGCGTCCCGCCTTCCCACAGGTGTCCCGATGAAAACAGTACCTGACATGTGTGGGTGCACCTACCTGGCCGCCAAGGGGAAAGCCTAAAACACAAGTAACGCCAAGTCTGTTTTCAGCCCGGAATTTGAGAAGCTGTGCCGACCGGCACAACATACAGATATGAGCCTCGGGTGTCCAAGCAAACAGGGAAAACAGGGAACCCCATGCATTTCCAAAAAGAGGACACCAGTGGGAATCTGCAGATGTATGATCTGCCCAAATCGCCCCAGAATGTATTACCCAGACAGCCCCGCAAAGTCCAAAATGTGGGGAAAAAAATGCATTTTCCGCACATTTCGCTCGGCTCACCCATCGAAACACGCCCCAACAACACATGGCCTACCGTCTCCCGTTCCCACAGGTGTCCTGATGAAAATGGTAGCTCACATGTGTGGGTGCACCTGCCTGGGCGCCAAGGGGAAAGCCTAAAACACAAGTAACCCCAAGCCTGTTTTCAGACCGGAATTTGAGACACTCTGCCGACTGTCACAACATACAGATATGTGCCTCGGGTGTCCAATCCACCAGGGAAAACAGGGAACCCCATGCATTTCCGCAAAGAGGACACCCGTGGGAATCTGCAGAGGTATGATATGCCCAAATCGCCCCAGAATGTATTACCCAGACAGCCCCGCAAAGTCCGAAATGTGGGGAAAAAACACATTTTCCGCACATTTCTCTCGGCTCACCCAACGAAACACGCCCCCAACAACACATGGCCTACCGTCCCGCGTTCCCACAGGTGTCCCGATGAAAACGGTCCCTCACGTGTGTGGGTGCACCTACCTGGGCGCCAAGGGGAAAGCCTAAAACACAAGTAACCCCAAGTCTGTTTTCAGACCGGAATTTGAGGCACTCTGCCGACCGGCACAACATACACACATGGGCCTCGGGTGTCCAAGCAACCAGGGAAAAAAGGGAACCCCATGCATTTCCAAAAAGAAGACACGTGTGGGAATCCGCAGATGTATGATATGCCCAAATCGCCCCAGAATTTATTACCCAGACACCCCGCAAAGTCCGAAATGTGGGGAAAAAAAAGCATATTCCGCACATTTCAGTCGGCTCACCCATCGAAACATGCCCCCAACAAAACATGGCCTACCGTCCCGTGTTCCCACAGGTGACCCGATGAAAATGGTAGCTCACATGTGTGGGTGCACCTACCTGGCAGCCAAGGGGAAAGCCTAAAAATAAAAGTAACCCCAACTCTGTTTTCAGACCGGAATTTGAGATGCTCGGCCGACCGTCACAGCATACAGATATGGGCCTCGGGTGTCCAAGCCACCAAGGAAAACAGGGAACCCCATGCATTTCCCAAAAGAGGACACCTGTGGGAATCCGCAGAGGTATGATATGCCCAAATTGCCTAGAATCTATTACGCAGACACCCCCGCAAAGTCCGAAATGTGGGGAAAAAAACACATTTTCAGCACATTTCGCTCGGCTCACCCATCGAAACACGCCCCCAACAACACATGGCCTACCGTCCCGCGTTCCCACAGGTGTCCCGATGAAAATGGTAGCTCACATGTGTGGGTGCACCTACCTGGGCGCCAAGGGGAAAGCCTAAAACACAAGTAACCCCAAGTCTGTTTTCAGACCGGAATTTGAGGCGCTCTGCCGACCGGCACAACATACACATATGGGCCTCGGGTGTCCAAGTAACCAGGCAAAACAGGGATCCCCATGCATTTCCAAAAAGAGGACACCTGTGGGAATCCGCAGATGTATGATATGCCCAAATCGCCCCAGAATTTATTACCAAGACAGCCCCGCAAAGTCCGAAATGTGGGGAAAAAACACATTTTCCGCACATTTCTCTCGGCTCACCCATCGAAACACGCCCCCAACAACACATGGCCTACCGTCCCGCGTTTCCAAAGGTGTCCCGATGAAAATGGTACCTCACATGTGTGGGTGCACCTGCTGCCGCCAAGGGTAAAGCCTAAAACACAAGTAACCCCAAGTCTGTTTTCAGACCGGAATTTGAGACGCTCTGCCGACCGTCACAACATACAGATATGGGCCTCGGGTGTCCAATCCACCAGGGAAAACAGGGAACCCCATGCATTTCCGAAAAGAGGACACCTGTGGGAATCTGCAGAGGTATGATATGCCCAAATCGCCCCACAATTTATTATCTAGACACCCCCGCAAAGTCCGAAATGTGGGGAAAAAAAATGCATTTTCCACACATTTCGCTAGGCTCACCCATCATAACACGCCCCAACAACACATGGTCTACTGTCCCGCGTTCCCACAGGTTTCCCGATGAAAACAGTACCTGACGTGTGGGTGCACCTACCTGGCTGCCAAGGGGAAAGCCTAAAACACAAGTAACCCCAAGTCTGTTTTCAGCCCGGAATTTGAGACGCTCTGCCGACTGGCACAACATACAGATATGAGCCTCGGGTGTCCAAGCAACCAGGGAAAACAGGGAGCCCCATGCATTTACAAAAAGAGGACACCTTTGGGAATCTGCAGATGTATGATATGCTCAAATCGCCCCAGAATTTATTACCCAGACACCCTGCAAAGTCCGAAATGTGGGCAAAAAAGCACATTTTCCGCACATTTCACTCGGCTCACCCATCGAAACACGCTCCCAACAAAACATGGCCTACGTCCCCCGTTCCCACAGGTGTCCCGATGAAAATGGTACCTCACATGTGTGGGTGCACCTACCTGGCTGCCAAGGGGAAAGCCTAAAACACAAGTAACCCCAAGTCTGTTTTCAGCCCGGAATTTGAGACGCTCTGCCGACCGGCACAACATACAGATATGAGCCTCGGGTGTCCAAGCAACCAGGGAAAACAGGGAACCCCATGCATTTCCAAAAAGAGGACACCTGTGGGAATCTGCAGATGTATGATATTCCCAAATCGCCCCAGACTGTATTACCCAGACACCCCGCAAAGTCCGAAATGTGGGCAAAAAAACACATTTTTCGCACATTTCACTCAGCTCACCCATCGAAACACGCTCCCAACAACACATGGCCTACCGTCCCGCGTTCCCACAGGTGTCCCGATGAAAATGGTACCTCACATGTGTGGGTGCACCTACCTGGCTGCCAAGGGGAAAGCCTAAAACACAAGTAACCCCAAGTCTGTTTTCAGACCGGAATTTGAGACGCTCTGCCGACCGTCACAACATACAGATATGGGCCTGGGGTGTCCAATCCACCAGGGAAAACAGGGAACCCCATGCATTTCCGAAAAGAGGATACCCATGGGAATCTGCAGAGGTATGATATGCCCAAATCACCCCAGAATTTATTATCTAGACACCCCCGCAAAGTCCGAAATGTGGGGAAAAAAAATGCATTTTCCACACATTTCGCTAGGCTCACCCATCATAACACGCCCCAACAACACATGGTCTACTGTCCCGCGTTCCCACAGGTTTCCCGATGAAAACAGTACCTGACGTGTGGGTGCACCTACCTGGCTGCCAAGGGGAAAGCCTAAAACACAAGTAACCCCAAGTCTGTTTTCAGCCCGGAATTTGAGACGCTCTGCCGACTGGCACAACATACAGATATGAGCCTCGGGTGTCCAAGCAACCAGGGAAAACAGGGAGCCCCATGCATTTACAAAAAGAGGACACCTTTGGGAATCTGCAGATGTATGATATGCTCAAATCGCCCCAGAATTTATTACCCAGACACCCTGCAAAGTCCGAAATGTGGGCAAAAAAACACATTTTCCGCACATTTCACTCGGCTCACCCATCGAAACACGCTCCCAACAAAACATGGCCTACGTCCCCCGTTCCCACAGGTGTCCCGATGAAAATGGTACCTCACATGTGTGGGTGCACCTACCTGGCTGCCAAGGGGAAAGCCTAAAACACAAGTCACCCCAAGTCTGTTTTCAGCCCGGAATTTGAGACGCTCTGCCTACCGGCACAACATACAGATATGAGCCTCGGGTGTCCAAGCAACCAGGGAAAACAGGGAACCCCATGCATTTCCAAAAAGAGGACACCAGTGGGAATATGCGGATGTATGATATGCCCAAATGGCCCCAGAATGTATTACCCAGAGACCCCGCAAAGTCCGAAATGTGGTTAAAAAAACAAATTTTTCGCACATTTCACTCAGCTCACCCATCGAAACACGCTCCCAACAACACATCGCCTACCGTCCCGTGTTCCCACAGGTGTCCCAATGAAAATGGTACCTCACATGTGTGGGTGCACCTACCTGGCTGCCAAGGGGAAAGCCTAAAACACAAGTAACCCCAAGTCTGTTTTCAGACCGGAATTTGAGATGCTCTGCCGACCGGCACAACATACAGATATGGGCCTCAGGTGTCCAAGCAACCAGGGAAATCAGGGAACCCCATGCATTTCCGAAATGAGGACACCCGTGGGACTCTGCAGAGGTATGATATGCCCAAATCGCCCCAGAATTTATTACCCAGACACCCATGCAAAATCCAAAATGTGTGGAAAAAAATACATTTTCTGCACATTTCGCTCAGCTCACCCATCGATACATGCCCCCAAAAACACATGGCCTACCATCCCGCGTTCCCACAGGTGTCCTGATGAAAACGGCACCTCACATTTGTGGGTGCAACCATCTGGCCACCAAGGGGTAAGCCTAAAACACAACAAACCCCGAGTCTGTTTTCAGACCGGAATTTGAGACGCTCTGCCAACCGGCACAACATACAGATATGGGCCTGGGGTGTCCAAGCCACCAGGGAAAAGAGAAAACCCCATGCATTTCCGAAAAGAGGACACCCATGGGAATCCGCAGAGGTATGATATGCCCAAATTGCCCTAGAATTTATTACGCAGACACCCCTGCAAAGTCCAAAATGTGGGGAAAAAAATGCATTTTCCGCACATTTTGCTCGGCTCACCCATCGAAACACGCCCTCAACAACACATGGCCTACCGTCCTGTGTTCCCACAGGTGTCCCGATGAAAACGGTACCTCACATATGTGGGTGTACCTACCTGGCCGCCAAGGGGAAATCCTAAAACACAAGTAACCCCAACTCTGTTTTCAGCCCGGAATTTGAGACGCTCTGCCGACCGGCACAACATACAGATATGGACCTCGGGTGTCCATGCCACCAAAGAAAACAGGGAACCCCATGCATTTCCGAAAATAGGACACCCGTGGGAATCCGCAGAGGTATGATATGCCCAAATTGCCTTAGAATTTATTACACAGACACCCCCAGAAAGTCCGAAATGTGGGGAAAAAAACACATTTTCCGCATATTTCGCTCGGCTCACCCATCGAAACACGCCCCCAACAACACATGGCCTACCGTCCCGCATTTCCACAGGTGTCCCGATGAAAACGGTACCTCACATGTGTGGGTGCACCTACCTGGGCGCCAAGGGGAAAGCCTAAAACACAAGTAACCCCAAGTCTGTTTTCAGACCAGAATTTAAGGCGCTCTGCCGACCGGCACAACATACAGATCTGGGCCTCGGGTGTCCAAGCAACCAGGGAAAACAGGGAACCCCATCCATTTCCAAAAAGAGGACACCTGTGGGAATCCGCACATGTATGATATGCCCAAATCGCCCCAGAATATATTACCCAGACACCCCGCAAAGTCCGAAATGTGGGAAAAAAATGCATTTTCCGCACATTTCGCTCGGCTCACCCATCGAAACACGCCCCCAACAACACATGGCCTACCGTCCCGCGTTTCCAAAGGTGTCCCAATGAAAATGGTACCTCACATGTGTGGGTGCACCTGCTGCCGCCAAGGGGAAAGCCTAAAACACAAGTAACCCCAAGTCTGTTTTCAGACCGGAATTTGAGACGCTCTGCCGACTGGCACAACATACAGAAAAGAGGACACCCGTGGGAATCTGCAGAGGTATGATATGCCCAAATCGCCCCACAATTTATTATCTAGACACCCCCGCAAAGTCCGAAATGTGGGGAAAAAAAATGCATTTTCCACACATTTCGCTAGGCTCACCCATCATAACACGCCCCAACAACACATGGTCTACTGTCCCGCGTTCCCACAGGTTTCCCGATGAAAACAGTACCTGACGTGTGGGTGCACCTACCTGGCTGCCAAGGGGAAAGCCTAAAACACAAGTAACCCCAAGTCTGTTTTCAGCCCGGAATTTGAGACGCTCTGCTGACTGGCACAACATACAGATATGAGCCTCGGGTGTCCAAGCAACCAGGGAAAACAGGGAGGCCCATGCATTTACAAAAAGAGGACACCTTTGGGAATCTGCAGATGTATGATATGCTCAAATCGCCCCAGAATTTATTACCTAGACACCCTGCAAAGTCCGAAATGTGGGCAAAAAAACACATTTTCCGCACATTTCACTCGGCTCACCCATCGAAACACGCTCCCAACAAAACATGGCCTACCGTCCCCCGTTCCCACAGGTGTCCCGATGGAAATGGTACCTCACATGTGTGGGTGCACCTACCAGGCTGCCAAGGGGAAAGCCTAAAACACAAGTAACCCCAAGTCTGTTTTCAGACCGGAATTTGAGACGCTCTGCCGACCGTCTCAACATACAGTTATGGGCCTGGGGTGTCCAATCCACCAGGGAAAACAGGGAACCCCATGCATTTCCGAAAAGAGGATACCCATGGGAATCTGCAGAGGTATGATATGCCCAAATCACCCCAGAATTTATTACCTAGACACCCCTGCAGCAAAGTCCGAAATGTGGGGAAAAAAAATGCATTTTCCGCACATTTCGCTCGGCTCACCCATCATAACACGCCCCAACAACACATGGCCTACCGTCCCGTGTTCCCACAGGTGTCCCGATGAAAATGGTACCTCACATGTGTGGGTGCACCTACCTGGCCGCCAAGGGGAAATCCTAAAACACAAGTAACTCCAAGTCTGTTTTCAGCCCGGAATTTGAGACGCTCTGCTGACCGGCACAACATACAGATATGGGCCTCGGGTGTCCTAGCCACCAAGGAAAACAGGAAACCCCATACATTTCCGAAAAGAGGACACCCGTGGGAATCCGCAGAGGTATGATATGCCCAAATTGCCCCAGAATTTATTACCCAGACAGCCCCGCAGAGTCTGAAATGTGGGGAAAAAAACACATTTTCCGCACATTTCTCTCGGCTCACCCAACGAAACACGCCCCCAACAACACATGGCCTACCGTCCCGCGTTCCCACAGGTGTCCTGATGAAAATGGTACCTCACATGTGTGGGTGCACCTAACTGGGCGCCAAGGGGAAAGCCTAAAACACAAGTAACCCCAAGTCTGTTTTCAGACCGGAATTTGAGGCACTCTGCCGACCGGCACAACATACACATATGGGCCTTGGGTGTCCAAGCAACCAGGGAAAACAGGGAACCCCATGCATTTCCAAAAAGAAGACACGTGTGGGAATCCGCAGATGTATGATATGCCCAAATCGCCCCAGAATTTATTACCCAGACACCCCGCAAAGTCCGAAATGTGGGAAAAAAAAGCATATTCCGCACATTTCAGTCGGCTCACCCATCGAAACACGCCCCCAACAACACATGGCCTACCGTCCCGTGTTCCCACAGGTGTCCCGATGAAAATGGTAGCTCACATGTGTGGGTGCACCTACCTGGCCGCCAAGGGGAAAGCCTAAAACAAAAGTAACCCCAAGTCTGTTTTCATACCCTAATTTGAGACGCTCGGCCGACCGCCACAGCATACAGATATGGGCCTCGGGTGTCCAATCCACCAGGGAAAACAGGGAACCCCATGCATTTCCGAAAAGAGGGCACCGTGGGAATCTGCAGGGGTATGATATGCCCAAATCGCCGCACAATTTATTACCCAGAAACCCCTGTAAATTCTGAAATGTGGGGAAGAAAATGCATTTTCCGCACATTTCGCTCGGCTCACCCATCGAAACACGCCCCAACAACTCATGGCCTACCGTCTCCCGTTCCCACAGGTGTCCCGATGAAAACGGTACCTCACATGTGTGGGTGCACCTGCCTGGACGCCAAGGGGAAGCCTAAAACACAAGTAACCCCAAGTCTGTTTTCAGACCGGAATTTGAGACGCTCTGCCGACCGTCAAAACATACAGATATGTGCCTCAGGTCTCCAATCGACCAGGGAAAACAGGGAACCCCATGCATTTCCAAAAAGAGGACACCCGTGGGAATCTGCAGAGGTATGATATGCCCAAATCGCCCCAGAATTTATTACCCAGACACCCCCTCAAAGTCTGAAATGTGGGAAAAAAACACATTTTCTGCACATTTCGCTCGGCTCACCCATCAAAACATGCCCTCAACAAAACATGGCCTACCGTCCCGCGTTCCAACAGATGTCCCGATGAAAACAGTACCTCACATGTGTGGGTGCACCTACCTGGCCGCCAAGGGGAAATCCTAAAACACAAGTAACCCCAAGTCTGTTTTCAGCCCGGAATTTGAGACGCTCTGCCTACCGGAACAACATACAGATATGGGCCTCGGGTGTCCAAGCCACCAAGGAAAACAGGGAACCCCATGAATTTCCCAAAAGAGGACACTCGTGGGAATCCGCAGAGGTATGATATGCCCAAATTGCCCTCGAATTTATTACGCAGACACCCCCGCAAAGTCTGAAATGTGGGAAAAAATGCATTTTCCGCACATTTTGCTCGCTCACCCATCGAAACACGCCCCCAACAACACATGGCCTACTGTCCCGCGTTTCCAAAGGTGTCCCGATGAAAATGGTACCTCACATGTGTGGGTGCACCTGCTGGCCGCCAAGGGGAAAGCCTAAAACACAAGTAACCACAAGTCTGTTTTCAGCCCGGAATTTGAGACGCTCTGCCGAGCGGCACAACATACTGATATGAGCCTCGGGTGTCCAAGCAACCAGGGAAAACAGGGAGCCCCATGCATTTCCAAAAAGAGGACACATGTGGGAATCCGCAGATGTATGATATGCCCAAATCGCCCAAGACTGTATTACCCAGACACCCCGCAAAGTCCGAAATGTGTGCAAAAAAACACATTTTTCGCACATTTCACTCAGCTCACCCATCGAAACACGCTCCAACAACACATGGTCTACTGTCCCGCGTTCCCAACAGGTTTCCCGATGAAAACAGTACCTGACATGTGTCGGTGCACCTACCTGGCTGCCAAGGGGAAAGCCTAAAACACAAGTAACCCCAAGTCTGTTTTCAGCCCGGAATTTGAGACGCTCTGCCGACTGTCACAACATACAGATATGGGCCTCGGGTGTCCAATCCACCAGGGAAAACAGGGAACCCCATGCATTTCCGAAATGAGGATACCCATGGGAATCGGCAGAGGTATGATATGCCCAAATCACCCCATATTTTATTACCTAGACACCCCTGCAGCAAAGTCCGAAATGTGGGGAAAACAAATGCATTTTCCGCATATTTCTCTCGGCTCACCCATCATAAAACGCCCCAACAACACATGGTCTACCGTCCCGCGTTCCCACAGGTGTCCCGATGAAAACAGTACCTGACATGTGTGGGTGCACCTACCTGGCCGCCAAGGGGAAAGCCTAAAACACAAGAAACCCCAAGTCTGTTTTCAGCCCGGAATTTGAGACGCTGTGCCGACCGGCACAACATACAGATATGGGCCTCGGGTGTCCAAGCCACCAAGGAAAACAGGAAACCCCATGCATTTCCGAAAAGAGGACACCCGTGGGAATCCGCAAAGATATGATATGCCCAAATTGCCCTCGAATTTATTATGCAGACACCCCCGCAAATTCCAAAATGTGGTGAAAAAAATGCATTTTCCGCACATTTCGCTCGGCTCACCCATCGAAACACGCCCTCAACAACACATGGCCTACCGTCCCGTGTTCCCACAGGTGTCCCGATCAGAACGGCACCTCACATATGTGGGTGCACCTACCTGGTGCCAAGGGGAAATCCTAAAACACAAGTAACCCCAAGTCTGTTTTCAGCCCGGAATTTGAGAAGCTCTGCCGACCGGCACAACATACAGATATGGACCTCGGGTGTCCATGCCACCAAAGAAAACAGGGAACCACACGCATTTCCGAAAATAGGACACCCGTGGGAATCCGCAGAGGTATGATATGCCCAAATTGCCTTCGAATTTATTACACAGACACCCCCAGAAAGTCCGAAATGTGGGGAAAAAAACATATTTTCAGCACATTTCGCTCGGCTCACCCATCGAAACACGCCCCCAACAACACATGGCCTACCGTCCCGCATTCTCACAGGTGTCCCGATGAAAACGGTACCTCACATGTGTGGGTGCACCTACCTGGGCGAAAAGGGGAAAGCCTAAAACACAAGTAACCCCAAGTCTGTTTTTAGACCAGAATTTGAGGCACCCTGCCGACCGGCATAACATACACATATGGGCCTCGGGTGTCCAATCAACCAGGGAAAACAGGGAACCCCATGCATTTCCAACAAGAGCACACCTGTGGGAATCCGCACATGTATGATATGCCCAAATCACCCCAGAATTTATTACCCAGACATCCCGCAAAGTCCGAAATGTGGGAAAAAAATGAATTTTCAGCACATTTCGCTCGGCTCACCCATCGAAACACGTCCCCAACAACACATGGCCTACCGTCCCGCGTTTCCAAAGGTGTCCCGATGAAAATGGTACCTCACATGTGTGGGTGCACCTGCTGCCGCCAAGGGGAAAGCCTAAAACACAAGTAACCCCAAGTCTGTTTTCAGTCCGGAATTTGAGACGCTCTGCCGACCGTCACAACATACAGATATGGGCCTCGGGTGTCCAATCCACCAGGGAAAACAGGGAACCCCATGCATTTCCGAAAAGAGGACACCCGTGGGAATCTGCAGAGGTATGATATGCCCAAATCGCCCCACAATTTATTATCTAGACACCCCCGCAAAGTCCGAAATGTGGGGGAAAAAATGCATTTTCCGCACATTTCGCTAGGCTCACCCATCATAACACGCCCCAACAACACATGGTCTACTGTCCCGCATTCCCACAGGTTTCCCGATGAAAACAGTACCTGACATATGTGGGTGCACCTACCTGGCTGCCAAGGGGAAAGCCTAAAACACAAGTAACCCCAAGTCTGTTTTCAGCCCGGAATTTGAGACGCTCTGCCGACCGGCACAACATACAGATATGAGCCTCGGGTGTCCAAGCAACCAGGGAAAACAGGGAGCCCCATGCATTTACAAAAAGAGGACACCTGTGGGAATCTGCAGATGTATGATATGCTCAAATCGCCCCAGAATTTATTACCCAGACACCGTGCAAAGTCCAAAATGTGGGCAAAAAAACACATTTTCCGCACATTTCACTCGGCTCACCCATCGAAACACGCTCCCAACAAAACATGGTCTAGCGTCCCGCCTTCCCACAGGTGTCCCGATGAAAACAGTACCTGACATGTGTGGGTGCACCTACCTGGCCGCCAAGGGGAAAGCCTAAAACACAAGTAACGCCAAGTCTGTTTTCAGCCCGGAATTTGAGAAGCTGTGCCGACCGGCACAACATACAGATATGAGCCTCGGGTGTCCAAGCAAACAGGGAAAACAGGGAACCCCATGCATTTCCAAAAAGAGGACACCAGTGGGAATCTGCAGATGTATGATCTGCCCAAATCGCCCCAGAATGTATTACCCAGACAGCCCCGCAAAGTCCAAAATGTGGGGAAAAAAATGCATTTTCCGCACATTTCGCTCGGCTCACCCATCGAAACACGCCCCAACAACACATGGCCTACCGTCTCCCGTTCCCACAGGTGTCCTGATGAAAATGGTAGCTCACATGTGTGGGTGCACCTGCCTGGGCGCCAAGGGGAAAGCCTAAAACACAAGTAACCCCAAGCCTGTTTTCAGACCGGAATTTGAGACACTCTGCCGACTGTCACAACATACAGATATGTGCCTCGGGTGTCCAATCCACCAGGGAAAACAGGGAACCCCATGCATTTCCGCAAAGAGGACACCCGTGGGAATCTGCAGAGGTATGATATGCCCAAATCGCCCCAGAATGTATTACCCAGACAGCCCCGCAAAGTCCGAAATGTGGGGAAAAAACACATTTTCCGCACATTTCTCTCGGCTCACCCAACGAAACACGCCCCCAACAACACATGGCCTACCGTCCCGCGTTCCCACAGGTGTCCCGATGAAAACGGTCCCTCACGTGTGTGGGTGCACCTACCTGGGCGCCAAGGGGAAAGCCTAAAACACAAGTAACCCCAAGTCTGTTTTCAGACCGGAATTTGAGGCACTCTGCCGACCGGCACAACATACACACATGGGCCTCGGGTGTCCAAGCAACCAGGGAAAACAGGGAACCCCATGCATTTCCAAAAAGAAGACACGTGTGGGAATCAGCAGATGTATGATATGCCCAAATCGCCCCAGAATTTATTACCCAGACACCCCGCAAAGTCCGAAATGTGGGGAAAAAAAAGCATATTCCGCACATTTCAGTCGGCTCACCCATCGAAACATGCCCCCAACAAAACATGGCCTACCGTCCCGTGTTCCCACAGGTGACCCGATGAAAATGGTAGCTCACATGTGTGGGTGCACCTACCTGGCAGCCAAGGGGAAAGCCTAAAAATAAAAGTAACCCCAACTCTGTTTTCAGACCGGAATTTGAGATGCTCGGCCGACCGTCACAGCATACAGATATGGGCCTCGGGTGTCCAAGCCACCAAGGAAAACAGGGAACCCCATGCATTTCCCAAAAGAGGACACCTGTGGGAATCCGCAGAGGTATGATATGCCCAAATTGCCTAGAATCTATTACGCAGACACCCCCGCAAAGTCCGAAATGTGGGGAAAAAAACACATTTTCAGCACATTTCGCTCGGCTCACCCATCGAAACACGCCCCCAACAACACATGGCCTACCGTCCCGCGTTCCCACAGGTGTCCCGATGAAAATGGTAGCTCACATGTGTGGGTGCACCTACCTGGGCGCCAAGGGGAAAGCCTAAAACACAAGTAACCCCAAGTCTGTTTTCAGACCGGAATTTGAGGCGCTCTGCCGACCGGCACAACATACACATATGGGCCTCGGGTGTCCAAGTAACCAGGCAAAACAGGGATCCCCATGCATTTCCAAAAAGAGGACACCTGTGGGAATCCGCAGATGTATGATATGCCCAAATCGCCCCAGAATTTATTACCCAGACAGCCCCGCAAAGTCCGAAATGTGGGGAAAAAACACATTTTCCGCACATTTCTCTCGGCTCACCCATCGAAACACGCCCCCAACAACACATGGCCTACCGTCCCGCGTTTCCAAAGGTGTCCCGATGAAAATGGGACCTCACATGTGTGGGTGCACCTGCTGCCGCCAAGGGTAAAGCCTAAAACACAAGTAACCCCAAGTCTGTTTTCAGACCGGAATTTGAGACGCTCTGCCGACCGTCACAACATACAGATATGGGCCTCGGGTGTCCAATCCACCAGGGAAAACAGGGAACCCCATGCATTTCCGAAAAGAGGACACCTGTGGGAATCTGCAGAGGTATGATATGCCCAAATCGCCCCACAATTTATTATCTAGACACCCCCGCAAAGTCCGAAATGTGGGGAAAAAAAATGCATTTTCCACACATTTCGCTAGGCTCACCCATCATAACACGCCCCAACAACACATGGTCTACTGTCCCGCGTTCCCACAGGTTTCCCGATGAAAACAGTACCTGACGTGTGGGTGCACCTACCTGGCTGCCAAGGGGAAAGCCTAAAACACAAGTAACCCCAAGTCTGTTTTCAGCCCGGAATTTGAGACGCTCTGCCGACTGGCACAACATACAGATATGAGCCTCGGGTGTCCAAGCAACCAGGGAAAACAGGGAGCCCCATGCATTTACAAAAAGAGGACACCTTTGGGAATCTGCAGATGTATGATATGCTCAAATCGCCCCAGAATTTATTACCCAGACACCCTGCAAAGTCCGAAATGTGGGCAAAAAAACACATTTTCCGCACATTTCACTCGGCTCACCCATCGAAACACGCTCCCAACAAAACATGGCCTACGTCCCCCGTTCCCACAGGTGTCCCGATGAAAATGGTACCTCACATGTGTGGGTGCACCTACCTGGCTGCCAAGGGGAAAGCCTAAAACACAAGTAACCCCAAGTCTGTTTTCAGCCCGGAATTTGAGACGCTCTGCCGACCGGCACAACATACAGATATGAGCCTCGGGTGTCCAAGCAACCAGGGAAAACAGGGAACCCCATGCATTTCCAAAAAGAGGACACCTGTGGGAATCTGCAGATGTATGATATTCCCAAATCGCCCCAGACTGTATTACCCAGACACCCCGCAAAGTCCGAAATGTGGGCAAAAAAACACATTTTTCGCACATTTCACTCAGCTCACCCATCGAAACACGCTCCCAACAACACATGGCCTACCGTCCCGCGTTCCCACAGGTGTCCCGATGAAAATGGTACCTCACATGTGTGGGTGCACCTACCTGGCTGCCAAGGGGAAAGCCTAAAACACAAGTAACCCCAAGTCTGTTTTCAGACCGGAATTTGAGACGCTCTGCCGACCGTCACAACATACAGATATGGGCCTGGGGTGTCCAATCCACCAGGGAAAACAGGGAACCCCATGCATTTCCGAAAAGAGGATACCCATGGGAATCTGCAGAGGTATGATATGCCCAAATCACCCCAGAATTTATTATCTAGACACCCCCGCAAAGTCCGAAATGTGGGGAAAAAAAATGCATTTTCCACACATTTCGCTAGGCTCACCCATCATAACACGCCCCAACAACACATGGTCTACTGTCCCGCGTTCCCACAGGTTTCCCGATGAAAACAGTACCTGACGTGTGGGTGCACCTACCTGGCTGCCAAGGGGAAAGCCTAAAACACAAGTAACCCCAAGTCTGTTTTCAGCCCGGAATTTGAGACGCTCTGCCGACTGGCACAACATACAGATATGAGCCTCGGGTGTCCAAGCAACCAGGGAAAACAGGGAGCCCCATGCATTTACAAAAAGAGGACACCTTTGGGAATCTGCAGATGTATGATATGCTCAAATCGCCCCAGAATTTATTACCCAGACACCCTGCAAAGTCCGAAATGTGGGCAAAAAAACACATTTTCCGCACATTTCACTCGGCTCACCCATCGAAACACGCTCCCAACAAAACATGGCCTACGTCCCCCGTTCCCACAGGTGTCCCGATGAAAATGGTACCTCACATGTGTGGGTGCACCTACCTGGCTGCCAAGGGGAAAGCCTAAAACACAAGTCACCCCAAGTCTGTTTTCAGCCCGGAATTTGAGACGCTCTGCCTACCGGCACAACATACAGATATGAGCCTCGGGTGTCCAAGCAACCAGGGAAAACAGGGAACCCCATGCATTTCCAAAAAGAGGACACCAGTGGGAATATGCGGATGTATGATATGCCCAAATGGCCCCAGAATGTATTACCCAGAGACCCCGCAAAGTCCGAAATGTGGTTAAAAAAACAAATTTTTCGCACATTTCACTCAGCTCACCCATCGAAACACGCTCCCAACAACACATCGCCTACCGTCCCGTGTTCCCACAGGTGTCCCAATGAAAATGGTACCTCACATGTGTGGGTGCACCTACCTGGCTGCCAAGGGGAAAGCCTAAAACACAAGTAACCCCAAGTCTGTTTTCAGACCGGAATTTGAGATGCTCTGCCGACCGGCACAACATACAGATATGGGCCTCAGGTGTCCAAGCAACCAGGGAAATCAGGGAACCCCATGCATTTCCGAAATGAGGACACCCGTGGGACTCTGCAGAGGTATGATATGCCCAAATCGCCCCAGAATTTATTACCCAGACACCCATGCAAAATCCAAAATGTGTGGAAAAAAATACATTTTCTGCACATTTCGCTCAGCTCACCCATCGATACATGCCCCCAAAAACACATGGCCTACCATCCCGCGTTCCCACAGGTGTCCTGATGAAAACGGCACCTCACATTTGTGGGTGCAACCATCTGGCCACCAAGGGGTAAGCCTAAAACACAACAAACCCCGAGTCTGTTTTCAGACCGGAATTTGAGACGCTCTGCCAACCGGCACAACATACAGATATGGGCCTGGGGTGTCCAAGCCACCAGGGAAAAGAGAAAACCCCATGCATTTCCGAAAAGAGGACACCCATGGGAATCCGCAGAGGTATGATATGCCCAAATTGCCCTAGAATTTATTACGCAGACACCCCTGCAAAGTCCAAAATGTGGGGAAAAAAATGCATTTTCCGCACATTTTGCTCGGCTCACCCATCGAAACACGCCCTCAACAACACATGGCCTACCGTCCTGTGTTCCCACAGGTGTCCCGATGAAAACGGTACCTCACATATGTGGGTGTACCTACCTGGCCGCCAAGGGGAAATCCTAAAACACAAGTAACCCCAACTCTGTTTTCAGCCCGGAATTTGAGACGCTCTGCCGACCGGCACAACATACAGATATGGACCTCGGGTGTCCATGCCACCAAAGAAAACAGGGAACCCCATGCATTTCCGAAAATAGGACACCCGTGGGAATCCGCAGAGGTATGATATGCCCAAATTGCCTTAGAATTTATTACACAGACACCCCCAGAAAGTCCGAAATGTGGGGAAAAAAACACATTTTCCGCATATTTCGCTCGGCTCACCCATCGAAACACGCCCCCAACAACACATGGCCTACCGTCCCGCATTTCCACAGGTGTCCCGATGAAAACGGTACCTCACATGTGTGGGTGCACCTACCTGGGCGCCAAGGGGAAAGCCTAAAACACAAGTAACCCCAAGTCTGTTTTCAGACCAGAATTTAAGGCGCTCTGCCGACCGGCACAACATACAGATCTGGGCCTCGGGTGTCCAAGCAACCAGGGAAAACAGGGAACCCCATCCATTTCCAAAAAGAGGACACCTGTGGGAATCCGCACATGTATGATATGCCCAAATCGCCCCAGAATATATTACCCAGACACCCCGCAAAGTCCGAAATGTGGGAAAAAAATGCATTTTCCGCACATTTTGCTCGGCTCACCCATCGAAACACGCCCCCAACAACACATGGCCTACCGTCCCGCGTTTCCAAAGGTGTCCCAATGAAAATGGTACCTCACATGTGTGGGTGCACCTGCTGCCGCCAAGGGGAAAGCCTAAAACACAAGTAACCCCAAGTCTGTTTTCAGACCGGAATTTGAGACGCTCTGCCGACTGGCACAACATACAGAAAAGAGGACACCCGTGGGAATCTGCAGAGGTATGATATGCCCAAATCGCCCCACAATTTATTATCTAGACACCCCCGCAAAGTCCGAAATGTGGGGAAAAAAAATGCATTTTCCACACATTTCGCTAGGCTCACCCATCATAACACGCCCCAACAACACATGGTCTACTGTCCCGCGTTCCCACAGGTTTCCCGATGAAAACAGTACCTGACGTGTGGGTGCACCTACCTGGCTGCCAAGGGGAAAGCCTAAAACACAAGTAACCCCAAGTCTGTTTTCAGCCCGGAATTTGAGACGCTCTGCCGACTGGCACAACATACAGATATGAGCCTCGGGTGTCCAAGCAACCAGGGAAAACAGGGAGGCCCATGCATTTACAAAAAGAGGACACCTTTGGGAATCTGCAGATGTATGATATGCTCAAATCGCCCCAGAATTTATTACCTAGACACCCTGCAAAGTCCGAAATGTGGGCAAAAAAACACATTTTCCGCACATTTCACTCGGCTCACCCATCGAAACACGCTCCCAACAAAACATGGCCTACCGTCCCCCGTTCCCACAGGTGTCCCGATGGAAATGGTACCTCACATGTGTGGGTGCACCTACCAGGCTGCCAAGGGGAAAGCCTAAAACACAAGTAACCCCAAGTCTGTTTTCAGACCGGAATTTGAGACGCTCTGCCGACCGTCACAACATACAGATATGGGCCTGGGGTGTCCAATCCACCAGGGAAAACAGGGAACCCCATGCATTTCCGAAAAGAGGATACCCATGGGAATCTGCAGAGGTATGATATGCCCAAATCACCCCAGAATTTATTACCTAGACACCCCTGCAGCAAAGTCCGAAATGTGGGGAAAAAAAATGCATTTTCCGCACATTTCGCTCGGCTCACCCATCATAACACGCCCCAACAACACATGGCCTACCGTCCCGTGTTCCCACAGGTGTCCCGATGAAAATGGTACCTCACATGTGTGGGTGCACCTACCTGGCCGCCAAGGGGAAATCCTAAAACACAAGTAACTCCAAGTCTGTTTTCAGCCCGGAATTTGAGACGCTCTGCTGACCGGCACAACATACAGATATGGGCCTCGGGTGTCCTAGCCACCAAGGAAAACAGGAAACCCCATACATTTCCGAAAAGAGGACACCCGTGGGAATCCGCAGAGGTATGATATGCCCAAATTGCCCCAGAATTTATTACCCAGACAGCCCCGCAGAGTCTGAAATGTGGGGAAAAAAACACATTTTCCGCACATTTCTCTCGGCTCACCCAACGAAACACGCCCCCAACAACACATGGCCTACCGTCCCGCGTTCCCACAGGTGTCCTGATGAAAATGGTACCTCACATGTGTGGGTGCACCTAACTGGGCGCCAAGGGGAAAGCCTAAAACACAAGTAACCCCAAGTCTGTTTTCAGACCGGAATTTGAGGCACTCTGCCGACCGGCACAACATACACATATGGGCCTTGGGTGTCCAAGCAACCAGGGAAAACAGGGAACCCCATGCATTTCCAAAAAGAAGACACGTGTGGGAATCCGCAGATGTATGATATGCCCAAATCGCCCCAGAATTTATTACCCAGACACCCCGCAAAGTCCGAAATGTGGGAAAAAAAAGCATATTCCGCACATTTCAGTCGGCTCACCCATCGAAACACGCCCCCAACAACACATGGCCTACCGTCCCGTGTTCCCACAGGTGTCCCGATGAAAATGGTAGCTCACATGTGTGGGTGCACCTACCTGGCCGCCAAGGGGAAAGCCTAAAACAAAAGTAACCCCAAGTCTGTTTTCATACCCTAATTTGAGACGCTCGGCCGACCGCCACAGCATACAGATATGGGCCTCGGGTGTCCAATCCACCAGGGAAAACAGGGAACCCCATGCATTTCCGAAAAGAGGGCACCGTGGGAATCTGCAGGGGTATGATATGCCCAAATCGCCGCACAATTTATTACCCAGAAACCCCTGTAAATTCTGAAATGTGGGGAAGAAAATGCATTTTCCGCACATTTCGCTCGGCTCACCCATCGAAACACGCCCCAACAACTCATGGCCTACCGTCTCCCGTTCCCACAGGTGTCCCGATGAAAACGGTACCTCACATGTGTGGGTGCACCTGCCTGGACGCCAAGGGGAAGCCTAAAACACAAGTAACCCCAAGTCTGTTTTCAGACCGGAATTTGAGACGCTCTGCCGACCGTCAAAACATACAGATATGTGCCTCAGGTCTCCAATCGACCAGGGAAAACAGGGAACCCCATGCATTTCCAAAAAGAGGACACCCGTGGGAATCTGCAGAGGTATGATATGCCCAAATCGCCCCAGAATTTATTACCCAGACACCCCCTCAAAGTCTGAAATGTGGGAAAAAAACACATTTTCTGCACATTTCGCTCGGCTCACCCATCAAAACATGCCCTCAACAAAACATGGCCTACCGTCCCGCGTTCCAACAGATGTCCCGATGAAAACAGTACCTCACATGTGTGGGTGCACCTACCTGGCCGCCAAGGGGAAATCCTAAAACACAAGTAACCCCAAGTCTGTTTTCAGCCCGGAATTTGAGACGCTCTGCCTACCGGAACAACATACAGATATGGGCCTCGGGTGTCCAAGCCACCAAGGAAAACAGGGAACCCCATGAATTTCCCAAAAGAGGACACTCGTGGGAATCCGCAGAGGTATGATATGCCCAAATTGCCCTCGAATTTATTACGCAGACACCCCCGCAAAGTCTGAAATGTGGGAAAAAATGCATTTTCCGCACATTTTGCTCGCTCACCCATCGAAACACGCCCCCAACAACACATGGCCTACTGTCCCGCGTTTCCAAAGGTGTCCCGATGAAAATGGTACCTCACATGTGTGGGTGCACCTGCTGGCCGCCAAGGGGAAAGCCTAAAACACAAGTAACCACAAGTCTGTTTTCAGCCCGGAATTTGAGACGCTCTGCCGAGCGGCACAACATACTGATATGAGCCTCGGGTGTCCAAGCAACCAGGGAAAACAGGGAGCCCCATGCATTTCCAAAAAGAGGACACATGTGGGAATCCGCAGATGTATGATATGCCCAAATCGCCCAAGACTGTATTACCCAGACACCCCGCAAAGTCCGAAATGTGTGCAAAAAAACACATTTTTCGCACATTTCACTCAGCTCACCCATCGAAACACGCTCCAACAACACATGGTCTACTGTCCCGCGTTCCCAACAGGTTTCCCGATGAAAACAGTACCTGACATGTGTCGGTGCACCTACCTGGCTGCCAAGGGGAAAGCCTAAAACACAAGTAACCCCAAGTCTGTTTTCAGCCCGGAATTTGAGACGCTCTGCCGACTGTCACAACATACAGATATGGGCCTCGGGTGTCCAATCCACCAGGGAAAACAGGGTACCCCATGCATTTCCGAAATGAGGATACCCATGGGAATCGGCAGAGGTATGATATGCCCAAATCACCCCATATTTTATTACCTAGACACCCCTGCAGCAAAGTCCGAAATGTGGGGAAAACAAATGCATTTTCCGCATATTTCTCTCGGCTCACCCATCATAAAACGCCCCAACAACACATGGTCTACCGTCCCGCGTTCCCACAGGTGTCCCGATGAAAACAGTACCTGACATGTGTGGGTGCACCTACCTGGCCGCCAAGGGGAAAGCCTAAAACACAAGAAACCCCAAGTCTGTTTTCAGCCCGGAATTTGAGACGCTGTGCCGACCGGCACAACATACAGATATGGGCCTCGGGTGTCCAAGCCACCAAGGAAAACAGGAAACCCCATGCATTTCCGAAAAGAGGACACCCGTGGGAATCCGCAAAGATATGATATGCCCAAATTGCCCTCGAATTTATTATGCAGACACCCCCGCAAATTCCAAAATGTGGTGAAAAAAATGCATTTTCCGCACATTTCGCTCGGCTCACCCATCGAAACACGCCCTCAACAACACATGGCCTACCGTCCCGTGTTCCCACAGGTGTCCCGATCAGAACGGCACCTCACATATGTGGGTGCACCTACCTGGTGCCAAGGGGAAATCCTAAAACACAAGTAACCCCAAGTCTGTTTTCAGCCCGGAATTTGAGAAGCTCTGCCGACCGGCACAACATACAGATATGGACCTCGGGTGTCCATGCCACCAAAGAAAACAGGGAACCACACGCATTTCCGAAAATAGGACACCCGTGGGAATCCGCAGAGGTATGATATGCCCAAATTGCCTTCGAATTTATTACACAGACACCCCCAGAAAGTCCGAAATGTGGGGAAAAAAACATATTTTCAGCACATTTCGCTCGGCTCACCCATCGAAACACGCCCCCAACAACACATGGCCTACCGTCCCGCATTCTCACAGGTGTCCCGATGAAAACGGTACCTCACATGTGTGGGTGCACCTACCTGGGCGAAAAGGGGAAAGCCTAAAACACAAGTAACCCCAAGTCTGTTTTTAGACCAGAATTTGAGGCACCCTGCCGACCGGCACAACATACACATATGGGCCTCGGGTGTCCAATCAACCAGGGAAAACAGGGAACCCCATGCATTTCCAACAAGAGCACACCTGTGGGAATCCGCACATGTATGATATGCCCAAATCACCCCAGAATTTATTACCCAGACATCCCGCAAAGTCCGAAATGTGGGAAAAAAATGAATTTTCAGCACATTTCGCTCGGCTCACCCATCGAAACACGCCCCCAACAACACATGGCCTACCGTCCCGCGTTTCCAAAGGTGTCCCGATGAAAATGGTACCTCACATGTGTGGGTGCACCTGCTGCCGCCAAGGGGAAAGCCTAAAACACAAGTAACCCCAAGTCTGTTTTCAGTCCGGAATTTGAGACGCTCTGCCGACCGTCACAACATACAGATATGGGCCTCGGGTGTCCAATCCACCAGGGAAAACAGGGAACCCCATGCATTTCCGAAAAGAGGACACCCGTGGGAATCTGCAGAGGTATGATATGCCCAAATCGCCCCACAATTTATTATCTAGACACCCCCGCAAAGTCCGAAATGTGGGGGAAAAAATGCATTTTCCGCACATTTCGCTAGGCTCACCCATCATAACACGCCCCAACAACACATGGTCTACTGTCCCGCATTCCCACAGGTTTCCCGATGAAAACAGTACCTGACATATGTGGGTGCACCTACCTGGCTGCCAAGGGGAAAGCCTAAAACACAAGTAACCCCAAGTCTGTTTTCAGCCCGGAATTTGAGACGCTCTGCCGACCGGCACAACATACAGATATGAGCCTCGGGTGTCCAAGCAACCAGGGAAAACAGGGAGCCCCATGCATTTACAAAAAGAGGACACCTGTGGGAATCTGCAGATGTATGATATGCTCAAATCGCCCCAGAATTTATTACCCAGACACCCTGCAAAGTCCAAAATGTGGGCAAAAAAACACATTTTCCGCACATTTCACTCGGCTCACCCATCGAAACACGCTCCCAACAAAACATGGTCTAGCGTCCCGCCTTCCCACAGGTGTCCCGATGAAAACAGTACCTGACATGTGTGGGTGCACCTACCTGGCCGCCAAGGGGAAAGCCTAAAACACAAGTAACGCCAAGTCTGTTTTCAGCCCGGAATTTGAGAAGCTGTGCCGACCGGCACAACATACAGATATGAGCCTCGGGTGTCCAAGCAAACAGGGAAAACAGGGAACCCCATGCATTTCCAAAAAGAGGACACCAGTGGGAATCTGCAGATGTATGATCTGCCCAAATCGCCCCAGAATGTATTACCCAGACAGCCCCGCAAAGTCCAAAATGTGGGGAAAAAAATGCATTTTCCGCACATTTCGCTCGGCTCACCCATCGAAACACGCCCCAACAACACATGGCCTACCGTCTCCCGTTCCCACAGGTGTCCTGATGAAAATGGTAGCTCACATGTGTGGGTGCACCTGCCTGGGCGCCAAGGGGAAAGCCTAAAACACAAGTAACCCCAAGCCTGTTTTCAGACCGGAATTTGAGACACTCTGCCGACTGTCACAACATACAGATATGTGCCTCGGGTGTCCAATCCACCAGGGAAAACAGGGAACCCCATGCATTTCCGCAAAGAGGACACCCGTGGGAATCTGCAGAGGTATGATATGCCCAAATCGCCCCAGAATGTATTACCCAGACAGCCCCGCAAAGTCCGAAATGTGGGGAAAAAACACATTTTCCGCACATTTCTCTCGGCTCACCCAACGAAACACGCCCCCAACAACACATGGCCTACCGTCCCGCGTTCCCACAGGTGTCCCGATGAAAACGGTCCCTCACGTGTGTGGGTGCACCTACCTGGGCGCCAAGGGGAAAGCCTAAAACACAAGTAACCCCAAGTCTGTTTTCAGACCGGAATTTGAGGCACTCTGCCGACCGGCACAACATACACACATGGGCCTCGGGTGTCCAAGCAACCAGGGAAAACAGGGAACCCCATGCATTTCCAAAAAGAAGACACGTGTGGGAATCCGCAGATGTATGATATGCCCAAATCGCCCCAGAATTTATTACCCAGACACCCCGCAAAGTCCGAAATGTGGGGAAAAAAAAGCATATTCCGCACATTTCAGTCGGCTCACCCATCGAAACATGCCCCCAACAAAACATGGCCTACCGTCCCGTGTTCCCACAGGTGACCCGATGAAAATGGTAGCTCACATGTGTGGGTGCACCTACCTGGCAGCCAAGGGGAAAGCCTAAAAATAAAAGTAACCCCAACTCTGTTTTCAGACCGGAATTTGAGATGCTCGGCCGACCGTCACAGCATACAGATATGGGCCTCGGGTGTCCAAGCCACCAAGGAAAACAGGGAACCCCATGCATTTCCCAAAAGAGGACACCTGTGGGAATCCGCAGAGGTATGATATGCCCAAATTGCCTAGAATCTATTACGCAGACACCCCCGCAAAGTCCGAAATGTGGGGAAAAAAACACATTTTCAGCACATTTCGCTCGGCTCACCCATCGAAACACGCCCCCAACAACACATGGCCTACCGTCCCGCGTTCCCACAGGTGTCCCGATGAAAATGGTAGCTCACATGTGTGGGTGCACCTACCTGGGCGCCAAGGGGAAAGCCTAAAACACAAGTAACCCCAAGTCTGTTTTCAGACCGGAATTTGAGGCGCTCTGCCGACCGGCACAACATACACATATGGGCCTCGGGTGTCCAAGTAACCAGGCAAAACAGGGATCCCCATGCATTTCCAAAAAGAGGACACCTGTGGGAATCCGCAGATGTATGATATGCCCAAATCGCCCCAGAATTTATTACCCAGACAGCCCCGCAAAGTCCGAAATGTGGGGAAAAAACACATTTTCCGCACATTTCTCTCGGCTCACCCATCGAAACACGCCCCCAACAACACATGGCCTACCGTCCCGCGTTTCCAAAGGTGTCCCGATGAAAATGGTACCTCACATGTGTGGGTGCACCTGCTGCCGCCAAGGGTAAAGCCTAAAACACAAGTAACCCCAAGTCTGTTTTCAGACCGGAATTTGAGACGCTCTGCCGACCGTCACAACATACAGATATGGGCCTCGGGTGTCCAATCCACCAGGGAAAACAGGGAACCCCATGCATTTCCGAAAAGAGGACACCTGTGGGAATCTGCAGAGGTATGATATGCCCAAATCGCCCCACAATTTATTATCTAGACACCCCCGCAAAGTCCGAAATGTGGGGAAAAAAAATGCATTTTCCACACATTTCGCTAGGCTCACCCATCATAACACGCCCCAACAACACATGGTCTACTGTCCCGCGTTCCCACAGGTTTCCCGATGAAAACAGTACCTGACGTGTGGGTGCACCTACCTGGCTGCCAAGGGGAAAGCCTAAAACACAAGTAACCCCAAGTCTGTTTTCAGCCCGGAATTTGAGACGCTCTGCCGACTGGCACAACATACAGATATGAGCCTCGGGTGTCCAAGCAACCAGGGAAAACAGGGAGCCCCATGCATTTACAAAAAGAGGACACCTTTGGGAATCTGCAGATGTATGATATGCTCAAATCGCCCCAGAATTTATTACCCAGACACCCTGCAAAGTCCGAAATGTGGGCAAAAAAACACATTTTCCGCACATTTCACTCGGCTCACCCATCGAAACACGCTCCCAACAAAACATGGCCTACGTCCCCCGTTCCCACAGGTGTCCCGATGAAAATGGTACCTCACATGTGTGGGTGCACCTACCTGGCTGCCAAGGGGAAAGCCTAAAACACAAGTAACCCCAAGTCTGTTTTCAGCCCGGAATTTGAGACGCTCTGCCGACCGGCACAACATACAGATATGAGCCTCGGGTGTCCAAGCAACCAGGGAAAACAGGGAACCCCATGCATTTCCAAAAAGAGGACACCTGTGGGAATCTGCAGATGTATGATATTCCCAAATCGCCCCAGACTGTATTACCCAGACACCCCGCAAAGTCCGAAATGTGGGCAAAAAAAAACACATTTTTCGCACATTTCACTCAGCTCACCCATCGAAACACGCTCCCAACAACACATGGCCTACCGTCCCGCGTACCCACAGGTGTCCCGATGAAAATGGTACCTCACATGTGTGGGTGCACCTACCTGGCTGCCAAGGGGAAAGCCTAAAACACAAGTAACCCCAAGTCTGTTTTCAGACCGGAATTTGAGACGCTCTGCCGACCGTCACAACATACAGATATGGGCCTGGGGTGTCCAATCCACCAGGGAAAACAGGGAACCCCATGCATTTCCGAAAAGAGGATACCCATGGGAATCTGCAGAGGTATGATATGCCCAAATCACCCCAGAATTTATTATCTAGACACCCCCGCAAAGTCCGAAATGTGGGGAAAAAAAATGCATTTTCCACACATTTCGCTAGGCTCACCCATCATAACACGCCCCAACAACACATGGTCTACTGTCCCGCGTTCCCACAGGTTTCCCGATGAAAACAGTACCTGACGTGTGGGTGCACCTACCTGGCTGCCAAGGGGAAAGCCTAAAACACAAGTAACCCCAAGTCTGTTTTCAGCCCGGAATTTGAGACGCTCTGCCGACTGGCACAACATACAGATATGAGCCTCGGGTGTCCAAGCAACCAGGGAAAACAGGGAGCCCCATGCATTTACAAAAAGAGGACACCTTTGGGAATCTGCAGATGTATGATATGCTCAAATCGCCCCAGAATTTATTACCCAGACACCCTGCAAAGTCCGAAATGTGGGCAAAAAAACACATTTTCCGCACATTTCACTCGGCTCACCCATCGAAACACGCTCCCAACAAAACATGGCCTACGTCCCCCGTTCCCACAGGTGTCCCGATGAAAATGGTACCTCACATGTGTGGGTGCACCTACCTGGCTGCCAAGGGGAAAGCCTAAAACACAAGTAACCCCAAGTCTGTTTTCAGCCCGGAATTTGAGACGCTCTGCCGACCGGCACAACATACAGATATGAGCCTCGGGTGTCCAAGCAACCAGGGAAAACAGGGAACCCCATGCATTTCCAAAAAGAGGACACCTGTGGGAATCTGCAGATGTATGATATTCCCAAATCGCCCCAGACTGTATTACCCAGACACCCCGCAAAGTCCGAAATGTGGGCAAAAAAACACATTTTTCGCACATTTCACTCAGCTCACCCATCGAAACACGCTCCCAACAACACATGGCCTACCGTCCCGCGTTCCCACAGGTGTCCCGATGAAAATGGTACCTCACATGTGTGGGTGCACCTACCTGGCTGCCAAGGGGAAAGCCTAAAACACAAGTAACCCCAAGTCTGTTTTCAGACCGGAATTTGAGACGCTCTGCCGACCGTCACAACATACAGATATGGGCCTGGGGTGTCCAATCCACCAGGGAAAACAGGGAACCCCATGCATTTCCGAAAAGAGGATACCCATGGGAATCTGCAGAGGTATGATATGCCCAAATCACCCCAGAATTTATTACCTAGACACCCCTGCAGCAAAGTCCGAAATGTGGGGAAAAAAAATGCATTTTCCGCACATTTCGCTCGGCTCACCCATCATAACACGACCCAACAACACATGGCCTACCGTCCCGTGTTCCCACAGGTGTCCCGATGAAAACGGTACCTCACATGTGTGGGTGCACCTACCTGGCCGCCAAGGGGAAATCCTAAAACACAAGTAACTCCAAGTCTGTTTTCAGCCCGGAATTTGAGACGCTCTGCTGACCGGCACAACATACAGATATGGGCCTCGGGTGTCCTAGCCACCAAGGAAAACAGGAAACCCCATGCATTTCCGAAAAGAGGACACCCGTGGGAATCCGCAGAGGTATGATATGCCCAAATTGCCCCAGAATTTATTACCCAGACAGCCCCGCAGAGTCTGAAATGTGGGGAAAAAAACACATTTTCCGCACATTTCTCTCGGCTCACCCAACGAAACACGCCCCCAACAACACATGGCCTACCGTCCCGCGTTCCCACAGGTGTCCTGATGAAAATGGTACCTCACATGTGTGGGTGCACCTACCTGGCCGCCAAGGGGAAAGCCTAAAACAAAAGTAACCCCAAGTCTGTTTTCAGACCCTAATTTGAGACGCTCGGCCGACCGCCACAGCATACAGATATGGGCCTTGGGTGTCCAAGCAACCAGGGAAAACAGGGAACCCCATGCATTTCCAAAAAGAAGACACGTGTGGGAATCCGCAGATGTATGATATGCCCAAATCGCCCCAGAATTTATTACCCAGACACCCCGCAAAGTCCGAAATGTGGGAAAAAAAAGCATATTCCGCACATTTCAGTCGGCTCACCCATCGAAACACGCCCCCAACAACACATGGCCTACCGTCCCGTGTTCCCACAGGTGTCCCGATGAAAATTGTAGCTCACATGTGTGGGTGCACCTACCTGGCCGCCAAGGGGAAAGCCTAAAACAAAAGTAACCCCAAGTCTGTTTTCAGACCCTAATTTGAGACGCTCGGCCGACCGCCACAGCATACAGATATGGGCCTCGGGTGTCCAATCCACCAGGGAAAACAGGGAACCCCATGCATTTCCGAAAAGAGGGCACCGTGGGAATCTGCAGGGGTATGATATGCCCAAATCGCCGCACAATTTATTACCCAGACACCCCTGTAAATTCTGAAATGTGGGGAAGAAAATGCATTTTCCGCACATTTCGCTCGGCTCACCCATCGAAACACGCCCCAACAACTCATGGCCTACCGTCTCCCGTTCCCACAGGTGTCCCGATGAAAACGGTACCTCACATGTGTGGGTGCACCTGCCTGGACGCCAAGGGGAAGCCTAAAACACAAGTAACCCCAAGTCTGTTTTCAGACCGGAATTTGAGACGCTCTGCCGACCGTCAAAACATACAGATATGTGCCTCAGGTGTCCAATCGACCAGGGAAAACAGGGAACCCCATGCATTTCCAAAAAGAGGACACCCGTGGGAATCTGCAGAGGTGTGATATGCCCAAATCGCCCCAGAATTTATTACCCAGACACCCCCTCAAAGTCTGAAATGTGGGAAAAAAACACATTTTCTGCACATTTCGCTCGGCTCACCCATCAAAACATGCCCTCAACAAAACATGGCCTACCGTCCCGCGTTCCAACAGATGTCCCGATGAAAACAGTACCTCACATGTGTGGGTGCACCTACCTGGCCGCCAAGGGGAAATCCTAAAACACAAGTAACCCCAAGTCTGTTTTCAGCCCGGAATTTGAGACGCTCTGCCTACCGGAACAACATACAGATATGGGCCTCGGGTGTCCAAGCCACCAAGGAAAACAGGGAACCCCATGAATTTCCCAAAAGAGGACACTCGTGGGAATCCGCAGAGGTATGATATGCCCAAATTGCCCTCGAATTTAATACGCAGACACCCCCGCAAAGTCTGAAATGTGGGAAAAAAATGCATTTTCCGCACATTTTGCTCGCTCACCCCTCGAAACACGCCCCCAACAACACATGGCCTACTGTCCCGCGTTTCCAAAGGTGTCCCGATGAAAATGGTACCTCACATGTGTGGGTGCACCTGCTGGCCGCCAAGGGGAAAGCCTAAAACACAAGTAACCACAAGTCTGTTTTCAGCCCGGAATTTGAGACGCTCTTCCGAGCGGCACAACATACTGATATGAGCCTCGGGTGTCCAAGCAACCAGGGAAAACAGGGAGCCCCATGCAATTCCAAAAAGAGGACACATGTGGGAATCCGCAGATGTATGATATGCCCAAATCGCCCAAGACTGTATTACCCAGACACCCCGCAAAGTCCGAAATGTGGGCAAAAAAACACATTTTTCGCACATTTCACTCAGCTCACCCATCGAAACACGCTCCAACAACACATGGTCTACTGTCCCGCGTTCCCAACAGGTTTCCCGATGAAAACAGTACCTGACATGTGTCGGTGCACCTACCTGGCTGCCAAGGGGAAAGCCTAAAACACAAGTAACCCCAAGTCTGTTTTCAGCCCGGAATTTGAGACGCTCTGCCGACCGTCACAACATACAGATATGGGCCTCGGGTGTCCAATCCACCAGGGAAAACAGGGAACCCCATGCATTTCCGAAATGAGGATACCCATGGGAATCTGCAGAGGTATGATATGCCCAAATCACCCCATAATTTATTACCTAGACACCCCTGCAGCAAAGTCCGAAATGTGGGGAAAACAAATGCATTTTCCGCATATTTCTCTCGGCTCACCCATCATAAAACACCCCAACAACACATGGTCTACCGTCCCGCGTTCCCACAGGTGTCCCGATGAAAACAGTACCTGACATGTGTGGGTGCACCTACCTGGCCGCCAAGGGGAAAGCCTAAAACACAAGAAACCCCAAGTCTGTTTTCAGCCCGGAATTTGAGACGCTGTGCCGACCGGCACAACATACAGATATGGGCCTCGGGTTTCCAAGCCACCAAGGAAAACAGGAAACCCCATGCATTTCCGAAAAGAGGACACCCGTGGGAATCCGCAAAGATATGATATGCCCAAATTGCCCTCGAATTTATGATGCAGACACCCCCGCAAATTCCAAAATGTGGTGAAAAAAATGCATTTTCCGCACATTTCGCTCGGCTCACCCATCGAAACACGCCCTCAACAACACATGGCCTACCGTCCCGTGTTCCCACAGGTGTCCCGATCAGAACAGCACCTCACATATGTGGGTGCACCTACCTGGTGCCAAGGGGAAATCCTAAAACACAAGTAACCCCAAGTCTGTTTTCAGCCCGGAATTTGAGAAGCTCTGCCGACCGGCACAACATACAGATATGGACCTCGGGTGTCCATGCCACCAAAGAAAACAGGGAACCACACGCATTTCCGAAAATAGGACACCCGTGGGAATCCGCAGAGGTATGATATGCCCAAATTGCCTTAGAATTTATTACACAGACACCCCCAGAAAGTCCGAAATGTGGGGAAAAAAACATATTTTCAGCACATTTCGCTCGGCTCACCCATCGAAACACGCCCCCAACAACACATGGCCTACCGTCCCGCATTCTCACAGGTGTCCCGATGAAAACGGTACCTCACATGTGTGGGTGCACCTACCTGGGCGCAAAGGGGAAAGCCTAAAACACAAGTAACCCCAAGTCTGTTTTTAGACCGGAATTTGAGGCACCCTGCCGACCGGCACAACATACACATATGGGCCTCGGGTGTCCAATCAACCAGGGAAAACAGGGAACCCCATGCATTTCCAACAAGAGCACACCTGTGGGAATCCGCACATGTATGATATGCCCAAATCACCCCAGAATTTATTACCCAGACATCCCGCAAAGTCCGAAATGTGGGAAAAAAATGAATTTTCAGCACATTTCGCTCGGCTCACCCATCGAAACACGCCCCCAACAACACATGGCCTACCGTCCCGCGTTTCCAAAGGTGTCCCGATGAAAATGGTACCTCACATGTGTGGGTGCACCTGCTGCCGCCAAGGGGAAAGCCTAAAACACAAGTAACCCCAGGTCTGTTTTCAGACCGGAATTTGAGACGCTCTGCCGACCGTCACAACATACAGATATGGGCCTCGGGTGTCCAATCCACCAGGGAAAACAGGGAACCCCATGCATTTCCGAAAAGAGGACACCCGTGGGAATCTGCAGAGGTATGATATGCCCAAATCGCCCCACAATTTATTATCTAGACACCCCCGCAAAGTCCGAAATGTGGGGGAAAAAATGCATTTTCCGCACATTTTGCTAGGCTAACCCATCATAACACGCCCCAACAACACATGGTCTACTGTCCCGCATTCCCACAGGTTTCCCGATGAAAACAGTACCTGACATATGTGGGTGCACCTACCTGGCTGCCAAGGGGAAAGCCTAAAACACAAGTAACCCCAAGTCTGTTTTCAGCCCGGAATTTGAGACGCTCTGCCGACCGTCACAACATACAGATATGGGCCTCGGGTGTCCAATCCACCAGGAAAAACAGGGAACCCCATGCATTTCCGAAATGAGGATACCCATGGGAATCTGCAGAGGTATGATATGCCCAAATCACCCCATAATTTATTACCTAGACACCCCTGCAGCAAAGTCCGAAATGTGGGGAAAACAAATGCATTTTCCGCATATTTCTCTCGGCTCACCCATCATAAAACGCCCCAACAACACATGGTCTACCGTCCCGCGTTCCCACAGGTGTCCCGATGAAAACAGTACCTGACATGTGTGGGTGCACCTACCTGGCCGCCAAGGGGAAAGCCTAAAACACAAGAAACCCCAAGTCTGTTTTCAGCCCGGAATTTGAGACGCTGTGCCGACCGGCACAACATACAGATATGGGCCTCGGGTGTCCAAGCCACCAAGGAAAACAGGAAACCCCATGCATTTCCGAAAAGAGGACACCCGTGGGAATCCGCAAAGATATGATATGCCCAAATTGCCCTCGAATTTATTATGCAGACACCCCCGCAAATTCCAAAATGTGGTGAAAAAAATGCATTTTCCGCACATTTCGCTCGGCTCACCCATCGAAACACGCCCTCAACAACACATGGCCTACCGTCCCGTGTTCCCACAGGTGTCCCGATCAGAACGGCACCTCACATATGTGGGTGCACCTACCTGGTGCCAAGGGGAAATCCTAAAACACAAGTAACCCCAAGTCTGTTTTCAGCCCGGAATTTGAGAAGCTCTGCCGACCGGCACAACATACAGATATGGACCTCGGGTGTCCATGCCACCAAAGAAAACAGGGAACCACACGCATTTCCGAAAATAGGACACCCGTGGGAATCCGCAGAGGTATGATATGCCCAAATTGCCTTAGAATTTATTACACAGACACCCCCAGAAAGTCCGAAATGTGGGGAAAAAAACATATTTTCAGCACATTTCGCTCAGCTCACTCATCGAAACACGCCCCAACAACACATGGCCTACCGTCCCGCATTCTCACAGGTGTCCCGATGAAAATGGTACCTAACATGTGTGGGTGCACCTACCTGGGCGCAAAGGGGAAAGCCTAAAACACAAGTAAACCCAAGTCTGTTTTTAGACCGGAATTTGAGGCACCATGCCGACCGGCACAACATACACATATGGGCCTCGGGTGTCCAATCAACCAGGGAAAACAGGGAACCCCATGCATTTCCAACAAGAGCACACCTGTGGGAATCCGCACATGTATGATATGCCCAAATCACCCCAGAATTTATTACCCAGACATCCCGCAAAGTCCGAAATGTGGGAAAAAAATGAATTTTCAGCACATTTCGCTCGGCTCACCCATCGAAACACGCCCCCAACAACACATGGCCTACCGTCCCGCGTTTCCAAAGGTGTCCCGATGAAAATGGTACCCCACATGTGTGGGTGCACATGCTGCCGCCAAGGGGAAAGCCTAAAACACAAGTAACCCCAAGTCTGTTTTCAGACCGGAATTTGAGACGCTCTGCCGACCATCACAACATACAGATATGGGCCTCGGGTGTCCAATCCACCAGGGAAAACAGGGAACCCCATGCATTTCCGAAAAGAGGACACCCGTGGGAATCTGCAGAGGTATGATATGCCCAAATCGCCCCACAATTTATTATCTAGACACCCCCGCAAAGTCCGAAATGTGGGGGAAAAAATGCATTTTCCGCACATTTCGCTAGGCTAACCCATCATAACACGCCCCAACAACACATGGTCTACTGTCCCGCATTCCCACAGGTTTCCCGATGAAAACAGTACCTGACATATGTGGGTGCACCTACCTGGCTGCCAAGGGGAAAGCCTAAAACACAAGTAACCCCAAGTCTGTTTTCAGCCCGGAATTTGAGACGCTCTGCCGACCGGCACAACATACAGATATGAGCCTCGGGTGTCCAAGCAACCAGGGAAAACAGGGAGCCCCATGCATTTACAAAAAGAGGACACCAGTGGGAATCTGCAGATGTATGATATGCTCAAATCGCCCCAGAATTTATTACCCAGACACCCTGCAAAGTCCAAAATGTGGGCAAAAAAACACATTTTCCGCACATTTCACTCGGCTCACCCATCGAAACACGCTCCCAACAAAACATGGTCTAGCGTCCCGCGTTCCCACAGGTGTCCCGATGAAAACAGTACCTGACATGTGTGGGTGCACCTACATGGCCGCCAAGGGGAAAGCCTAAAACACAAGTAACCCCAAGTCTGTTTTCAGCCCGGAATTTGAGAAGCTGTGCCGACCGGCACAACATACAGATATGAGCCTCGGGTGTCCAAGCAAACAGGGAAAACAGGGAACCCCATGCATTTCCGAAAAGAGGACACCCGTGGGAATCTGCAGAGGTATGATATGCCCAAATCGCCCGACAATTTATTATCTAGACACCCCCGCAAAGTCCGAAATGTGGGGGAAAAAATGCATTTTCCGCACATTTCGCTAGGCTAACCCATCATAACACGCCCCAACAACACATGGCCTACCGTCTCCCGTTCCCACAGGTGTCCTGATGAAAATGGTAGCTCACATGTGTGGGTGCACCTGCCTGGGCGCCAAGGGGAAAGCCTAAAACACAAGTAACCCCAAGCCTGTTTTCAGACCGGAATTTGAGACACTCTGCCGACTGTCACAACATACAGATATGTGCCTCGGGTGTCCAATCCACCAGGGAAAACAGGGAGCCCCATGCATTTCCGCAAAGAGGACACCCGTGGGAATCTGCAGAGGTATGATATGCCCAAATCGCCCCAGAATTTATTACCCTTACAGCCCCGCAAAGTCCGAAATGTGGGGAAAAAACACATTTTCCGCACATTTCTCTCGGCTCACCCAACGAAACACGCCCCCAACAACACATGGCCTACCGTCCCGCGTTCCCACAGGTGTCCCAATGAAAACGGTACCTCACATGTGTGGGTGCACCTGCCTGGACGCCAAGGGGAAGCCTAAAACACAAGTAACCCCAAGTCTGTTTTCAGACCGGAATTTGAGACGCTCTGCCGACCGTCAAAACATACAGATATGTGCCTCAGGTGTCCAATCGACCAGGGAAAACAGGGAACCCCATGCATTTCCAAAAAGAGGACACCCGTGGGAATCTGCAGAGGTGTGATATGCCCAAATCGCCCCAGAATTTATTACCCAGACACCCCCTCAAAGTCTGAAATGTGGGAAAAAAACACATTTTCTGCACATTTCGCTCGGCTCACCCATCAAAACATGCCCTCAACAAAACATGGCCTACCGTCCCGCGTTCCAACAGATGTCCCGATGAAAACAGTACCTCACATGTGTGGGTGCACCTACCTGGCCGCCAAGGGGAAATCCTAAAACACAAGTAACCCCAAGTCTGTTTTCAGCCCGGAATTTGAGACGCTCTGCCTACCGGAACAACATACAGATATGGGCCTCGGGTGTCCAAGCCACCAAGGAAAACAGGGAACCCCATGAATTTCCCAAAAGAGGACACTCGTGGGAATCCGCAGAGGTATGATATGCCCAAATTGCCCTCGAATTTAATACGCAGACACCCCCGCAAAGTCTGAAATGTGGGAAAAAAATGCATTTTCCGCACATTTTGCTCGCTCACCCCTCGAAACACGCCCCCAACAACACATGGCCTACTGTCCCGCGTTTCCAAAGGTGTCCCGATGAAAATGGTACCTCACATGTGTGGGTGCACCTGCTGGCCGCCAAGGGGAAAGCCTAAAACACAAGTAACCACAAGTCTGTTTTCAGCCCGGAATTTGAGACGCTCTTCCGAGCGGCACAACATACTGATATGAGCCTCGGGTGTCCAAGCAACCAGGGAAAACAGGGAGCCCCATGCAATTCCAAAAAGAGGACACATGTGGGAATCCGCAGATGTATGATATGCCCAAATCGCCCAAGACTGTATTACCCAGACACCCCGCAAAGTCCGAAATGTGGGCAAAAAAACACATTTTTCGCACATTTCACTCAGCTCACCCATCGAAACACGCTCCAACAACACATGGTCTACTGTCCCGCGTTCCCAACAGGTTTCCCGATGAAAACAGTACCTGACATGTGTCGGTGCACCTACCTGGCTGCCAAGGGGAAAGCCTAAAACACAAGTAACCCCAAGTCTGTTTTCAGCCCGGAATTTGAGACGCTCTGCCGACCGTCACAACATACAGATATGGGCCTCGGGTGTCCAATCCACCAGGGAAAACAGGGAACCCCATGCATTTCCGAAATGAGGATACCCATGGGAATCTGCAGAGGTATGATATGCCCAAATCACCCCATAATTTATTACCTAGACACCCCTGCAGCAAAGTCCGAAATGTGGGGAAAACAAATGCATTTTCCGCATATTTCTCTCGGCTCACCCATCATAAAACGCCCCAACAACACATGGTCTACCGTCCCGCGTTCCCACAGGTGTCCCGATGAAAACAGTACCTGACATGTGTGGGTGCACCTACCTGGCCGCCAAGGGGAAAGCCTAAAACACAAGAAACCCCAAGTCTGTTTTCAGCCCGGAATTTGAGACGCTGTGCCGACCGGCACAACATACAGATATGGGCCTCGGGTGTCCAAGCCACCAAGGAAAACAGGAAACCCCATGCATTTCCGAAAAGAGGACACCCGTGGGAATCCGCAAAGAAATGATATGCCCAAATTGCCCTCGAATTTATGATGCAGACACCCCCGCAAATTCCAAAATGTGGTGAAAAAAATGCATTTTCCGCACATTTCGCTCGGCTCACCCATCGAAACACGCCCTCAACAACACATGGCCTACCGTCCCGTGTTCCCACAGGTGTCCCGATCAGAACAGCACCTCACATATGTGGGTGCACCTACCTGGTGCCAAGGGGAAATCCTAAAACACAAGTAACCCCAAGTCTGTTTTCAGCCCGGAATTTGAGAAGCTCTGCCGACCGGCACAACATACAGATATGGACCTCGGGTGTCCATGCCACCAAAGAAAACAGGGAACCACACGCATTTCCAAAAATAGGACACCCGTGGGAATCCGCAGAGGTATGATATGCCCAAATTGCCTTAGAATTTATTACACAGACACCCCCAGAAAGTCCGAAATGTGGGGAAAAAAACATATTTTCAGCACATTTCGCTCGGCTCACCCATCGAAACACGCCCCCAACAACACATGGCCTACCGTCCCGCATTCTCACAGGTGTCCCGATGAAAACGGTACCTCACATGTGTGGGTGCACCTACCTGGGCGCAAAGGGGAAAGCCTAAAACACAAGTAACCCCAAGTCTGTTTTTAGACCGGAATTTGAGGCACCCTGCCGACCGGCACAACATACACATATGGGCCTCGGGTGTCCAATCAACCAGGGAAAACAGGGAACCCCATGCATTTCCAACAAGAGCACACCTGTGGGAATCCGCACATGTATGATATGCCCAAATCACCCCAGAATTTATTACCCAGACATCCCGCAAAGTCCGAAATGTGGGAAAAAAATGAATTTTCAGCACATTTCGCTCGGCTCACCCATCGAAACACGCCCCCAACAACACATGGCCTACCGTCCCGCGTTTCCAAAGGTGTCCCGATGAAAATGGTACCTCACATGTGTGGGTGCACCTGCTGCCGCCAAGGGGAAAGCCTAAAACACAAGTAACCCCAAGTCTGTTTTCAGACCGGAATTTGAGACGCTCTGCCGACCGTCACAACATACAGATATGGGCCTCGGGTGTCCAATCCACCAGGGAAAACAGGGAACCCCATGCATTTCCGAAAAGAGGACACCCGTGGGAATCTGCAGAGGTATGATATGCCCAAATCGCACCACAATTTATTATCTAGACACCCCCGCAAAGTCCGAAATGTGGGGGAAAAAATGCATTTTCCGCACATTTTGCTAGGCTAACCCATCATAACACGCCCCAACAACACATGGTCTACTGTCCCGCATTCCCACAGGTTTCCCGATGAAAACAGTACCTGACATATGTGGGTGCACCTACCTGGCTGCCAAGGGGAAAGCCTAAAACACAAGTAACCCCAAGTCTGTTTTCAGCCCGGAATTTGAGACGCTCTGCCGACCGTCACAACATACAGATATGGGCCTCGGGTGTCCAATCCACCAGGAAAAACAGGGAACCCCATGCATTTCCGAAATGAGGATACCCATGGGAATCTGCAGAGGTATGATATGCCCAAATCACCCCATAATTTATTACCTAGACACCCCTGCAGCAAAGTCCGAAATGTGGGGAAAACAAATGCATTTTCCGCATATTTCTCTCGGCTCACCCATCATAAAACGCCCCAACAACACATGGTCTACCGTCCCGCGTTCCCACAGGTGTCCCGATGAAAACAGTACCTGACATGTGTGGGTGCACCTACCTGGCCGCCAAGGGGAAAGCCTAAAACACAAGAAACCCCAAGTCTGTTTTCAGCCCGGAATTTGAGACGCTGTGCCGACCGGCACAACATACAGATATGGGCCTCGGGTGTCCAAGCCACCAAGGAAAACAGGAAACCCCATGCATTTCCGAAAAGAGGACACCCGTGGGAATCCGCAAAGATATGATATGCCCAAATTGCCCTCGAATTTATTATGCAGACACCCCCGCAAATTCCAAAATGTGGTGAAAAAAATGCATTTTCCGCACATTTCGCTCGGCTCACCCATCGAAACACGCCCTCAACAACACATGGCCTACCGTCCCGTGTTCCCACAGGTGTCCCGATCAGAACGGCACCTCACATATGTGGGTGCACCTACCTGGTGCCAAGGGGAAATCCTAAAACACAAGTAACCCCAAGTCTGTTTTCAGCCCGGAATTTGAGAAGCTCTGCCGACCGGCACAACATACAGATATGGACCTCGGGTGTCCATGCCACCAAAGAAAACAGGGAACCACACGCATTTCCGAAAATAGGACACCCGTGGGAATCCGCAGAGGTATGATATGCCCAAATTGCCTTAGAATTTATTACACAGACACCCCCAGAAAGTCCGAAATGTGGGGAAAAAAACATATTTTCAGCACATTTCGCTCAGCTCACTCATCGAAACACGCCCCAACAACACATGGCCTACCGTCCCGCATTCTCACAGGTGTCCCGATGAAAATGGTACCTAACATGTGTGGGTGCACCTACCTGGGCGCAAAGGGGAAAGCCTAAAACACAAGTAAACCCAAGTCTGTTTTTAGACCGGAATTTGAGGCACCATGCCGACCGGCACAACATACACATATGGGCCTCGGGTGTCCAATCAACCAGGGAAAACAGGGAACCCCATGCATTTCCAACAAGAGCACACCTGTGGGAATCCGCACATGTATGATATGCCCAAATCACCCCAGAATTTATTACCCAGACATCCCGCAAAGTCCGAAATGTGGGAAAAAAATGAATTTTCAGCACATTTCGCTCGGCTCACCCATCGAAACACGCCCCCAACAACACATGGCCTACCGTCCCGCGTTTCCAAAGGTGTCCCGATGAAAATGGTACCCCACATGTGTGGGTGCACATGCTGCCGCCAAGGGGAAAGCCTAAAACACAAGTAACCCCAAGTCTGTTTTCAGACCGGAATTTGAGACGCTCTGCCGACCATCACAACATACAGATATGGGCCTCGGGTGTCCAATCCACCAGGGAAAACAGGGAACCCCATGCATTTCCGAAAAGAGGACACCCGTGGGAATCTGCAGAGGTATGATATGCCCAAATCGCCCCACAATTTATTATCTAGACACCCCCGCAAAGTCCGAAATGTGGGGGGAAAAATGCATTTTCCGCACATTTCGCTAGGCTAACCCATCATAACACGCCCCAACAACACATGGTCTACTGTCCCGCATTCCCACAGGTTTCCCGATGAAAACAGTACCTGACATATGTGGGTGCACCTACCTGGCTGCCAAGGGGAAAGCCTAAAACACAAGTAACCCCAAGTCTGTTTTCAGCCCGGAATTTGAGACGCTCTGCCGACCGGCACAACATACAGATATGAGCCTCGGGTGTCCAAGCAACCAGGGAAAACAGGGAGCCCCATGCATTTACAAAAAGAGGACACCAGTGGGAATCTGCAGATGTATGATATGCTCAAATCGCCCCAGAATTTATTACCCAGACACCCTGCAAAGTCCAAAATGTGGGCAAAAAAACACATTTTCCGCACATTTCACTCGGCTCACCCATCGAAACACGCTCCCAACAAAACATGGTCTAGCGTCCCGCGTTCCCACAGGTGTCCCGATGAAAACAGTACCTGACATGTGTGGGTGCACCTACCTGGCCGCCAAGGGGAAAGCCTAAAACACAAGTAACCCCAAGTCTGTTTTCAGCCCGGAATTTGAGAAGCTGTGCCGACCGGCACAACATACAGATATGAGCCTCGGGTGTCCAAGCAAACAGGGAAAACAGGGAACCCCATGCATTTCCGAAAAGAGGACACCCGTGGGAATCTGCAGAGGTATGATATGCCCAAATCGCCCGACAATTTATTATCTAGACACCCCCGCAAAGTCCGAAATGTGGGGGAAAAAATGCATTTTCCGCACATTTCGCTAGGCTAACCCATCATAACACGCCCCAACAACACATGGCCTACCGTCTCCCGTTCCCACAGGTGTCCTGATGAAAATGGTAGCTCACATGTGTGGGTGCACCTGCCTGGGCGCCAAGGGGAAAGCCTAAAACACAAGTAACCCCAAGCCTGTTTTCAGACCGGAATTTGAGACACTCTGCCGACTGTCACAACATACAGATATGTGCCTCGGGTGTCCAATCCACCAGGGAAAACAGGGAGCCCCATGCATTTCCGCAAAGAGGACACCCGTGGGAATCTGCAGAGGTATGATATGCCCAAATCGCCCCAGAATTTATTACCCTTACAGCCCCGCAAAGTCCGAAATGTGGGGAAAAAACACATTTTCCGCACATTTCTCTCGGCTCACCCAACGAAACACGCCCCCAACAACACATGGCCTACCGTCCCGCGTTCCCACAGGTGTCCCAATGAAAACGGTCCCTCACGTGTGTGGGTGCACCTACCTGGGCGCCAAGGGGAAAGCCTAAAACACAAGTAACCCCAAGTCTGTTTTCAGACCGGAATTTGAGGCACTCTGCCGACCGGCACAACATACACATATGGGCCTCGGGTGTCCAAGCAACCAGGGAAAACAGGGAACCCCATGCATTTCCAAAAAGAAGACACGAGTGGGAATCCGCAGATGTATGATATGCCCAAATCGCCCCAGAATTTATTACCCAGACACCCCGCAAAGTCCGAAATGTGGGGAAAAAAAAGCATATTCCGCACATTTCAGTCGGCTAACCCATCGAAACATGCCCCCAACAAAACATGGCCTACCGTCCCGTGTTCCCACAGGTGTCCCGATGAAAATGGTAGCTCACATGCTGGGTGCACCTACCTGGCAGCCAAGGGGAAAGCCTAAAAATAAAAGTAACCCCAACTCTGTTTTGAGACCGGAATTTGAGATGCTCGGCCGACCGTCACAGCATACAGATATGGGCCTCGGGTGTCCAAGCCACCAAGGAAAACAGGGAACCCCATGCATTTCCCAAAAGAGGACACCTGTGGGAATCCGCAGAGGTATGATATGCCCAAATTGCCTAGAATCTATTACGCAGACACCCCCGCAAAGTCCGAAATGTGGGGAAAAAAACACATTTTCAGCACATTTCGCTCGGCTCACCCATCGAAACACGCCCCCAACAACACATGGCCTACCGTCCCGCGTTCCCACAGGTGTCCCGATGAAAATGGTAGCTCACATGTGTGGGTGCACCTACCTGGGCGCCAAGGGGAAAGCCTAAAACACAAGTAACCCCAAGTCTGTTTTCAGACCGGAATTTGAGGCGCTCTGCCGACCGGCACAACATACACATATGGGCCTCGGGTGTCCAAGTAACCAGGCAAAACAGGGATCCCCATGCATTTCCAAAAAGAGGACACCTGTGGGAATCCGCAGATGTATGATATGCCCAAATCGCCCCAGAATTTATTACCCAGACAGCCCCGCAAAGTCCGAAATGTGGGGAAAAAACACATTTTCCGCACATTTCTCTCGGCTCACCCAACAAAACACGCCCCCAACAACACATGGACTACCGTCCCGCGTTCCCACAGGTGTCCCGATGAAAACGGTACCTCACGTGTGTGGGTGCACCTACCTGGGCGCCAAGGGGAAAGCCTAAAACACAAGTAACCCCAAGTCTGTTTTCAGACTGGAATTTGAGGCACTCTGCCGACCGGCACAACATACACATATGGGCCTCGGGTGTCCAAGCAACCAGGGAAAACAGGGAACCCCATGCATTTCCAAACAGAAGACACGTGTGGGAATCCGCAGATGTATGATATGCCCAAATCGCCCCAGAATTTATTACCCAGACACCCCGCAAAGTCCGAAATGTGGGGAAAAAAAAGCATATTCCGCACATTTCAGTCGGCTCACCCATCGAAACACGCCCCCAACAACACATGGCCTACCGTCCCGTGTTCCCACAGGTGTCCCGATGAAAATGGTAGCTCACATGTGTGGGTGCACCTACCTGGCCGCCAAGGGGAAAGCCTAATACAAAAGTAACCCCAAGTCTGTTTTCAGACTGGAATTTGAGATGCTCGGCCGACCGTCTCAGCATACAGATATGGGCCTCGGGTGTCCAATCCACCAGGGAAAACAGGGAACCCCATGCATTTCCGAAAAGAGGGCACCGTGGGAATCTGCAGAGGTATGATATGCCCAAATCACTGCACAATGTATTACCCAGACACCCCTGTAAAGTCTGAAATGTGGGGAAAATAATATTTATTTATCTTAAATAAGTTTATCGAGTGGTATTTTCTGCCAGAACTCGGTTTGTAAAATGGCGTCTGTGTTCGTCTCTGTGACTCCTAAACCAAAGGTCGAGCCCTTTGTTCCACTTTTGGCGGGCTCTGTACAGAGCCCCTCCAAAGTGGTGCCATTCTGTCTGGGTTACCACAGGGGTGTGGGAGGGGGTTTTAGGCACCCTGGACCGAGTTGCCTTGCCAACTCGGGTCGCACTCTGGAGTGATTGGCCCAGGTGGTGAGCCTTCCCGCTCACCACTTAGCATGTGTTGATTGACAGCTAGGCTGAATGAATGGGGGTTTTCTGCATAAAAGCAGGGCTTTTGGGACTGGATCTTCAGAAGTCACCACAGGACCTAAGAATCTGACAAGGGTAATGCTGAGCCGACCTGCACGACGACACCTCCGATGGAGCCCTGCGGAACCGACTCACCACTTCCCGACGACAGAGGAGATCTCCCTGCCGGAGAGACTCTTCCCCTGGCTGGTGGGAACAACCAGTCCCCTTTGCTTTTTATTTGCCTCAGGACGCGGTGGTCGAATTGCCCTTGCAGAAGCACCTCTGCAACCGGATAGCCACTACCCCTGAACCGCGACCAAACGGTGGTGCTTTGTGACGGAGCACTACGCGGCTGGTCTATTCCCTGGTGGTGCACCGGACTTCATTTCCTTCGATGACGAGATCATCTCTACTCTTGGCCAAGAACCAACGTGCATCCACCACCAGGAACAACTGCCCCCGCCGGAGCTGCCCTCCACAACAAGGTACCGTGTCCGCCTGGCTTCCCTTTCGATCGGTTCGAGTGAGGTGTCTTAAACCTCTCCGTTCCGTTGGGTCGCCTCCAAGCTTTTCTCATTCTTTGTTCTGAACTGGTTCAATCCACCGATAACAATTTGCAATACAGACTTGAATGCATCTCCACTAGAGACTTTTTGGGACATCGCGCCTTGCCTCTCTCCGAGTGGGCTTGGCCTCTGAACTTTACGATCTATTGTGATTCTTGCCTTCCTGCCTTGCATTTTATCCGAAATGGATCGAACTGTGTTGATTTCGTAATCTGCCTATCTTTTCTCTCCCATCCTAACTAATATTCGAGTGTCATCTAGGTTGAGGTACACACCTCTGTCTGAAAATAAGTGGTACCAGTAGAACCTAGAGTTGTCGATATTGCTAGGGGGATTGATGGTCTACTCCGTAGAGTAATTGTGTTTGATTTGTTTGCCGTGATTTGCCTTAGTGTTTTTCATAGACATTTTGTTATAAATAAATACCTTAATATCTTTACACTAAGCCTCGTTGCGTGTTTGCTTGTCTTGCTGTGAAGAATTGCCCTATTTTGTATACTCAACATACTGCTCATCTTTTCTTGAGAGAAGTCTGGCTGCTCAGCCACAGCTACCACGTGAATCTGTGTGGTGCAGACTGCTACCAAGTGGGTTCACCGCCAACGCCTGTAGTCCTAAATCTTTTGCAGTGGTCCCAGAGGGAACTGCACAGGTTTCCGCCTAACACTGGTGTACAGCGGTGGGATTGGTATCGAGTATACAGTTTAGAGTGCTTTTCGACACTGTAGGATAAGTAACCACAAAACTTTGCACAAAAAGCAACTTTCAAAAAACATGTCTACGATGGATACTTACAGTCAAGAGTCTTTGTCAAGTGAAAATACTGAGAGTCTGCGAGCTCTCTGTAGGCAAGAGAATCTTCCTGTAAGACGCAAGAAGTTAGAACTAATCGAGAGATTGCTGGTGAACCAAAGTCTGGGTACTGGTTCAGAGGAACCAATCTCTCCAGCAACTGTAGAAAACAGCAATGGTGTTGATCTGAATCGTGATTCTTATGATAGCGATGAAGAGGCTGACGAGGACAGAGAGGCTAATGAAACTGTCTCCCCTGCTCCTCTACCTGCCTTACCAGCTGTGCCTACGGGGCCCATACCAGGTCCCACAAGTAACCCTGCTTATTTTGAACTTGAAAAAATGAAGCTCGAACTAGAATACAAACGGTTCTTGGCTCAATCTGAACGAAACCAAGAGCTCGAGTTCAGACGGATGAATGCCCAGGCTGAGCAGAAGCAAGCCGAGTTAAGACTCAGAGAAATAGAACTTAATCACGAGTTAGAGATGAAAAAGTTCTCTATGGGAAATGCTTCTCTCTCCTCTGGTTCCTCCAGTCCCAAAAGACCCCGGATGCCGAAGGAATTAGTGGGTATGTATGAACCAAGATTGGATGTGTTGGATTGGTTGAAACTGTTTGAATACAATCATGGGCTCCAGGACATCACAGGGAATGCGTTGCGCCCCTGGTTGTTCTCTAGGCTCCCTCCTGTTTCGACTGATGTGGTAAAGGAGTTGGGGGAGGCGGATAAGACGGATTACGAAAGTGTGAAAATAGCTTTAATAGCTAGATTTGGGAAGACCCCTTCCCAGTATCTTAAGAGGTTTAGAACCCTCAAAAAGCATGATGGTACCCCTTGGGCTACCTGGGTGAGTGAAGGGTTGAAAAACTTAGAGGGATGGATTAAGGGTTACAAAGTGAACACTTATGAGGGTATGAGAAATCTTTTTATGTTGGAGTCTATTTATGATGCCTGTTCTCCTGAGCTCAGACAGCACTTGGCTGATTCGAAGGAATTGGATTCCAGGGAGCTAGCTAAGTCTGCTGACTTGTGGGTTGCCAACAGAGCTACTCATAAGGATTCTGGGGCAACTCAGAAAAAGGATGAGGGAAAACAGCCAAAAAAAGACTCAAAAGAGAATTCGAATAACTCACATTCCAAAGAGGGCCCCGAACAAAACCAGAAGGGTAAGCCACCGGGAAAACCACAGCAGAATAGTGTGTCTTCTGGTGCCAAACCAGAAGGAGGTCAGAACAAGCCATCATTCCAGAATGCATTCGGTAAATGCTTTGTTTGTGGCTCGACTGATCACGTGAAAGGAGATCCCAGATGTAAGGGTAAACCTTCAGGGGTCCAGCTTGTCTCCTTAGCCTTCCCTCCAGAGGAGGAAGTCCAAATGGCAAGTGGAAACTTTCTACTGCTAGCTGACGAACCCATTGGAGTCTCAGCCAGCGTTTCTTTAGTATCTCTGGGGTTGTGGGAACAACAGAATTTAGATGTCTATAATTCTATCCCCGATAATACTAAAGAGTATTATAAGGACAGTGTCCAGGTGAATGGTCAGGAGACTCCTGCCATTAGGGACACTGGGGCCAGCATAACTGTGGTGGATAAATCGTTTTTTCATGCCGAGGATGTTGCTAAGGCACCCAAACGCCTCACCAAGTTAGCTGGAGGGCCTGTGCAGATGCTTCCCCAACTACCAGTTCTTATCCAGTGTAACAACATGACTGTGAAGATACCTGTCAGCATACAGAGTGAGGTACCAGGACGCGTACTGTTGGGTAACGATTTGAAAACTCTCGGAGTTGTATCGCATACTCCCAGACCTCCTAGTAAACGGTTACAGGAGCTAACCAGACCCGCAAGAGAGAGGACCATGCGCGGAACACTCCAGGAGACGATGAAGAAAGATATCACTCCTGCTCCACTGGAATTGTCGGCCGCTGTCTCCAATAAATCAGAAGCAAAAGGGAAACCTAAGACTTCTATCCCGCAGCCAGCATTCCAGTGCAGCCAACACGGACTTCCCCTCGGTTGTCCAAAGTTACACCCATAACTCCACCTCCAGCCGAGGCTGAGAGGGAGGTACAACCCTGTGTGGTAGAATTAGACTCTGAGGAAAAACTTATGGAAGGCCAGGAACTCATTGGAGATCTGGATCCTGTTGACCATCCTGAGCTGCAGCCTTTACTGGCAGAAGGTGGACCCAACAGGGCAGACTTCAGTAAAGGACAGAGAGAATGTCCAACTCTGGAAGGTCTTCGTCACCAGGCAGAAGCTCAGGCTGAAGGGCAAGAGCCTGGGAAATACAGGTTGCACTGGGAAGATGGCCTCTTCTACAGTGAACCGACCGAGTCTGCGCCTGGAGACTACAAACGACTTGTAGTACCCCAAGAGAACAGACCACAGTTCTTGCAGCTAGCCCACGAGATTCCTTTGGCTGGTCACTTGAGTTTCAAGAAGACTAAGGAAAGGCTCTCGCTCTACTTTTATTGGCCAAAGATGGGGGCCGAAGTAGAAAAACACTGCAGGAGCTGCCACACCTGCCAGATCTCTGGTAAGGTTGGATCCAAGAATGTGGCACCGTTAGTGCCTCGCCCAGTTGTGGGAGTCCCATTTGAGAGAGTAGGGATTGACATCGTTGGTCCCCTTGATCCTCCAACCTCCTCAGGCAACAGGTTTATACTTGTTGTAGTAGACCATGCTACTAGGTATCCTGAGGCAATTCCTATGAGGACTGTTACAGCTCCGGCTGTGGCTAAGGCCCTCCTTGGTATTTTTACTAGGGTCGGGTTTCCTAAGGAAGTAATCTCTGACAGGGGGTCAAACTTTATGTCCCACTACATGAAAGCCATGTGGAAAACCTGTGGAGTTACTTACAAGTTCTCAACAGCTTACCACCCACAAACCAATGGGTTGGTAGAACGGTTCAACCGGACCATGAAGAGCATAATAGGTGCTTTAGAGGAACCCCTTAAGCGTAAATGGGACCTTCTACTGCCATGCCTTCTCTTTGCTTATAGAGAAGTCCCTCAGGAGGGAGTAGGTTACTCTCCCTTCGAACTACTCTATGGTCATCCCGTCAGAGGTCCATTGGCCCTGATTAAGGAGGGGTTGGAGAGTGCTCCTTCCCCCAAGCCAGTCAGAGTGACTGACTACGTGATAGGTCTCCGGAGGAGAATGTCGCACATGATGACAGAAGCAAGCGATAACTTGAAAGTTGGCAAGCATTGGTCAAGCACTGGCACGATCAAAAGGCTAACATGGTTGAGTTCGCTCAAGACCAGCTCGTTCTCGTTATGATCCCAACAAGGCAGAGGGCCTTGCAGGATAAGTGGATGGGACCCTTCCGAGTAGTGGGTAAACTCGGAGAGGTTAACTATCTGGTGGACTTGGGCAATCCCAAGGAGGCTCCGACAGTCTTTCACACCAACCGACTTAAAGCGTATGTCTCGCGACCTGATGTAGGAGCGTTGCTTCTAGCGTCATCCGAGGAAGAACAAGAGAGTGAAGCTCTTCCAGATCTCCTCAGAGGCTTACCTTTAGATGAAAAAATTGAAGGAGTGAATCTCTCCTCCAATCTGACACCCGAGCAACAAGAAGAGTGCAAATCTATGTTGAATCAGTTTGCCTCCCTGTTCTCGCTTTCACCAGGCTTGACCCCTTGGGGCCAGCACGACATACTCACTGGTGACTGTCTGCCAGTCAAAAGCAGAGGATACCGCATGTCAGAAAACGTACGAACCCACATCAAAGGTGAGGTCAACAAGATGCTCGATCTCGGGGTAATAGAGCCCTCTACTAGTCCATGGTCTAGCCCAGTTGTGTTAGTACCAAAGGCCGGATCTAAAGAGCTTAGATTCTGCATCGACTATAGAGCTCTTGATGCAGTCACCAAGACTGATGCCCACCCTTTGCCAAGAACAGATGAGTTGGTGGATAAACTTGGCGCTGCCAAGTTCCTCAGCACATTTGACTTGACGTCAGGCTATTGGCAAATAGCCCTGACAGACCATGCCAAGGAGAAAACTGCATTTTCTACCCCCGTTGGCTTATACCAGTTTAAGGTAATGCCTTTCAGACTGAAGAATGCACCTGCTACGTTTTCAACGGATGGTAAACCAGGTTCTGAATGGGATGGAGGACTTCTGCATGGCATACTTGGATGACATCGCAGTGTTCAGAAATTCCTGGGAAGAACATGTAACCCACCTGAGAGAGGTTTTGCAGGCTCTTGGACGAGCCAATCTGACCATAAAGGCAAGCAAATGCCAAATTGGACAGAGTAAGGTAGTCTATCTTGGGCATGACGTAGGCGGTGGAGAAATAAGGCCTTTGCTCAGTAAGATTGAAGCTGTGCAAAACACCGACTACTCAAACCCAGGTGAGAGCCTTCCTAGGCCTCACCGGGTATTACAGGAATTTCATAGAGAACTATGGGACCATAGCTTCTCCACTGAATGTCATCTCCTCGCCCAAATTCCCTAAAAAGGTTAAATGGAACGAAGAGTGCAATCAGGCTTTTGAAAACCTGAAAAAGGCTCTTTGCCAAGCCCCAGTACTCAGAGCTCCTGATTACCACCAACACTTCATTGTGCAGACAGATGCTTCAAATGTAGGAATAGGTGCCGTACTCAGTCACCTGGATGGGAAAGGTAGGGAGCACCCCGTTTGCTTCATCAGCCGCAAGCTGAAGGATCCTGAAACAAGGTGGGCAACAATCGAAAGAGAGTGCTTTGCTATCGTGTGTGCTCTGAAGAAGTTTAGGCCGTACTTGTATGGTTCTACTTTCGTCATTCAGACTGACCACCAACCCTTGAGATGGTTAATGCAAATGAAAGGGGAAAATCCAAAACTACTGAGATGGTCGATCTGCATGCAAGGGTTTGATTTCACCATTGAGCACAGGTCAGGGTGTCACCACCAAAATGCTGATGGTCTCTCTAGGATGTATGTCATCGACTAGAGGTATGAGATTCATCCAGGAGTGGATTAAATCCTCCTGTCCCTTAGTCTGGGGGGGGCGAGTGTTAGGGAGAATTCTCTGCTTAGGCTGAATTTCCTAACCTAGTGAGTCTCCCAGCAGCTTTGCTGGATTTCTGGAGTTTGTTTTTTTCCATCCTGCCAAGAGTGAGACTCTTTTCTCCCACTCTTGGACATGTATGTGTGTAATTCCTTTTGAAATGTCAATGTGTTCGATGGGCTATGGGGTCTTTTACTCCATAGGTTCTCATATGTTTTTCTATGTATGTTACACCGCACCCTACGTGCCGTAACACGGGGGCGCCCTAGCGGGTCCCCCACGATAGACTCCATACCCGGGGACTGACTACTGTCTCCCCGGGCATGGAAAATCACCATTGGCTTTACTAGACCTAAATTTACTAACAGAACTAGTACAAACCATCTTATTGTGGACATACTAGTAAGGGTAATTCGATTACTCCTGGATTTGTTACTCGAGGGGGCACTGTCCCGTCCCCCCTCGTCGAGTTTTGGCTGGTGGCAGTGGAAACTACTTGTTATGTTCGTCCCCGAACATAACCCTATGGGACTCGTCCCATTGTTGGAGATTGATACTTTTTCTCGTTAATCTCTGACGTACCACCGATCTACTTATCTTAAATAAGTTTATCGAGTGGTATTTTCTGCCAGAACTCGGTTTGTAAAATGGCGTCTGTGTTCGTCTCTGTGACTCCTAAACCAAAGGTCGAACCCTTTGTTCCACTTTTGGCGGGCTCTGTACAGAGCCCCTCCAAAGTGGTGCCATTCTGTCTGGGTTAGCACAGGGGTGTGGGAGGGGGTTTTAGGCACCCTGGACCGAGTTGCCTTGCCAACTCGGGTCGCACTCTGGAGTGATTGGCCCAGGTGGTGAGCCTTCCCGCTCACCACTTAGCATGTGTTGATTGACAGCTAGGCTGAATGAATGGGGGTTTTCTGCATAAAAGCAGGGCTTTTGGGACTGGATCTTCAGAAGTCACCACAGGACCTAAGAATCCGACGAGGGTAATGCTGAGCCGACCTGCACGACGACACCTCCGGTGGAGCCCTGCGGAACCGACTCACCACTTCCCGACGACAGAGGAGATCTCCCTGCCGGAGAGACTCTTCCCCTGGCTGGTGGGAACAAACAGTCCCCTTTGCTTTTTGTTCGCCTCAGGACGCGGTGGTCGAATTGCCCGTGCAGAAGCACCTTGGCAACCGGATAGCCACTACCCCTGAACCGCGACCAAAAGGTGGTGCCTTTTGATGGAGCACTCCGCGGCTGGTCTCTTCCCTGGTGGTGCACCGGACTTCATTTCCTTCGACGACGAGATCATCTCTACTCTTGGCCAAGAACCAACGTGCATCCACCACCAGGAACAACTGCCCCCGCCGGAGCTGCCCTCCACAACAGGGTACCGTGTCTGCCTGGCTTCCCTTTCGATCAGTTCGAGTGAGGTGACTTAATCCTCTCCGTTCCGGTGGGTCGCCTCCAAACTTTTCTCATTCTTTGTTCTGAACTGGTTCAATCCACCGATAACAATTTGCAATACAGACTTGAATGCATCTCCACTAAAGACTTTTTGGGACATCGTGCCTTGCCTCTCTCCGAGTGGGCCTGGCCTCTGAACTTTACGATCTATTGTGATTCTTGCCTTCCTGCCTTGCATTTTATCGATAGGATCGAACTGTGTTGATTTCGTAACCTGCCTATCTTTTCTCTCCCGTCCTAACTAATATTCGAGTGTCATCTAGGTTGAGGTATACACCTCTGTCTGAAAATAAGTGGTACCAGTAGAACCTAGAGTTGTCGATATTGCTAGGGGGAATGATGGTCTATTCAGTAGAGTAATTGTGTTTGATTTGTTTGCCGTGATTTGCCTCAGTGTTTTTCATAGACATGTTGTTATAAATAAATACCTTAATATCTTTACACTAAGCCTTGTTGCGTGTTTGCTTGTCTTGCTGTGAAGAATTGCCCTATTTTGTATACTCCACATACTGCTCAACTTTTCTTGAGAGAAGTCTGGCTGCTCAGCCACAGCTACCATGTGAATCTGTGTGGTGCAGACTGCTACCAAGTGGGTTCACTGCCAACGCCTGTAGTACTAATTCTTTTGCAGTGGTCCCAGAGGGAACTGCACAGGTTTCCGCCTAACATCCACCAGGGAAAACAGGGAACCCCATGCATTTCCGAAAAGAGGACACCCGTGGGAATCTGCAGAGGTATGATATGCCCAAATCGCCCCAAAATTTATTACCTAGACACCCCTGCAGCAAAGTCCGAAATGTGGGGAAAAAAATGCATTTTCATCACATTTTGCTAGGCTCACCCATCATAACACGCCCCAACAACACATGGTCTACTGTCCCGCGTTCCCACAGGTTTCCCGATGAAAACAGTACCTGACATGTATGGGTGCACCTACCTTGCTGCCAAGGGGAAAGCCTAAAACACAAGTAACCCCAAGTCTGTTTTCAGCCCGGAATTTGAGACGCTCTGCCGACCGGCACAACATACAGATATGAGCCTCGGGTGTCCAAGCAACCAGGGAAAACAGGGAGCCCCATGCATTTCCAAAAAGAGGACACCTGTGGGAATCTGTAGATGTATGATATGCTCAAATCGCCCCAGAATGTATTACCCAGAAACCCGGCAAAGTCCGAAATGTGGGCAAAAAAACACATTTTCCGCACATTTCACTCGGCTCACCCATCGAAACACGCTCCCAACAAAACATGGCCTACCGTCCCCCGTTCCCACAGGTGTCCCGATGAAAATGGTACCTCACATGTGTGGGTGCACCTACCTGGCCGCCAAGGGGAAAGCCTAAAACACAAGTAACCCCAAGTCTGTTTTCAGACCGGAATTTGAGACGCTCTGCCGACCGTCACAACATACAGATATGGGCCTCGGGTGTCCAATCCACCAGGGAAAACAGGGAACCCCATGCATTTCCGAAAAGAGGACACCCGTGGGAATCTGCAGAGGTATGATATGCCCAAATCGCCCAGAATGTATTACCTAGACACCCCTGCAGCAAAGTCCGAAATGTGGAGAAAAAAAACGCATTTTCCGCACATTTCGCTCGGCTCACCCATCATAACACGCCCAACAACACATGGTCTACCGTCCCGCGTTCCCACAGGTGTCCCAATGAATACAGTACCTGACATGTGTGGGTGCACCTACCTGGCCGCCAAGGGGAAAGCCTAAAACACAAGTAACCCCAAGTCTGTTTTCAGCCCGGAATTTGAGACGCTCTGCCGACCGGCACAACATACAAATATGAGCCTTGGGCGTCCAAGCAACCAGGGAAAACAGGGAACCCCATGCATTTCCAAAAAGAGGACACCAGTGGGAATCTGCAGATGTATGATACGCCCAAATCGCCCGAGAATGTATTACCCAGACACTGCGCAAAGTCCGAAGTGTGGGCAAAAAACCACATTTTCCGCACATTTCACTCGGCTCACCCATCGAAACACGCTCCCAACAACACATGGCCTACCGTACCGTGTTCCCACAGGTGTCCCGGTGAAAATGGTACCTCACATGTGTGGGTGCACCTACCTGGCTGCCAAGGGGAAAGCCTAAAACACAAGTAACCCCAAGTCTGTTTTCAGACCGGAATTTGAGATGCTCTGCCGACCGTCACAACATACAGGTATGGGCCTCGGGTGTCCAATCCACCAGGGAAAACAGAGAACCCCATGCATTTCCGAAAAGAGGACAAATGTGGGAATCTGCAGAGGTATGATATGCCCAAATCACCCCAGAATTTATTACCCAGACACCCCCGCAAAGTCCAAAATGTGGCAAAGAAAATGCATTTTCCGCACATTTCGCTCGGCTCACCCATCGAAACACGCCCTCAACAACACATGGCCTACCGTCCCGTGTTCCCACAGGTGTCCCGATGAAAACGGTACCTCACATATGTGGGTGCACCTACCTAACCGCCAAGGGGAAATCCTAAAACACAAGAAACCCCAAGTCTGTTTTCAGCCCGGAATTTGAGACGCTCTGCCGACCGGCACAACATACAAATATGGGCCTTGGGTGTCCAAGCCACCAAGGAAAACAGGGAACCCCATGGATTTCCGAAAATAGGACACCCGTGGGAATCTGCAGAGGTATGATATGCCCAAATTGCCTTAGAATTTATTACCCAGACACCCCCAGAAAGTCCGAAATGTGGGGAAAAAAATCATTTTCCGCACATTTCGCTCGGCTCACCCATCGAAACACGCCCCAACAACACATGGCCTACCGTCTCCCATTTCCACAGGTGTCCTGATGAAAATGGTAGCTCACATGTGTGGATGCACCTACCTGACCGCCAAGGGGAAAGCCTAAAACAAAAGTAACCCCAAGTCTGTTTTCAGACCGGAATTTGAGATGCTCGGCCGACCGTCAAAGCATACAGATATGGGCCTCGGGTGTCCAATCCACAGGGGAAAACAGGGAACCCCATGCATTTCTGAAAAGAGGGCACCGTGGGAATCTGCAGAGGTATGATATGCCCAAAACGCCGCACAATTTATTACCCAGACACCCCTGTAAAGTCTGAAATGTGGGGAAAAAAACGCATTTTCCGCACATTTCGCTCAGCTCACCCATCGAAACACGCCCCCCAAAACACATGGCCTACCGTGCCACATTCCCACAGGTGTCCTGATGAATACGGTACCTCACATGTGTGGGTGCAACTATCTGGCCGCCAAGGGGAAAGCCTAAAACACATGTAACCCAAGTCTGTTTTCAGACTGGAATTTGAGACGCTCTGCCGACCGGCACAACATACAGATATAGGCCTCGGGTGTCCAAGCCACCAAGGAAAACAGGGAACCCCATGCATTTCCGAAAATAGGACACCCGTGGGAATCTGCAGAGGTATGATATGACCAAATCGCCTCAGAATGTATTACACAGACACCCCCTCAAAGTCTGAAATGTGGGAAAAAAACACATTTTCTGCACATTTCGCTCGGCTCACCCATCAAAACATGCCCTCAACAAAACATGGCCTACCGTCCCGCGTTCCCACAGATGTCCCGATGAAAACGGTACCTCACATGTGTGGGTGCACCTACCTGGCCGCCAAGGGGAAATCCTAAAGCACAAGTAACCCCAAGTCTGTTTTCAGGCCGGAATTTGAGACGCTGTGCCTACCGGCACAACAGACAGATATGGGCCTCGGGTGTCCAAGCCACCAAGGAAAACAGGGAACCCCATGCATTTCCCAAAAGAGGACACCCGTGGGAATCCGCAGAGGTATGATATGCCCAAATTTCCCTAGAATTTATTACGCAGACACCCCCGCAAAGTCCGAAATGTGGGGAAAAAAACACATTTTCAGCACATTTCACTCGGCTCACCCATCGAAACACGCCCCCAACAACACATGACCTACCGTCCCGTGTTCCGACAGTTGTCCCAATAAAAATGGTAGCTCACATGTATGTGTGGGTGCACCTACCTGGGCGCCAAGGAGAAAGCCTAAAACACAAGTAACCCCAAGCCTGTTTTCAGACCGGAATTTGAGGCGCTCTGCCGGCCGGCACAACATACACATATGGGCCTCGGGTGTCCAAGCAACCAGGCAAAACAGGGATCCCCATGCATTTCCAAAAAGAGGATACCTGTAGGAATCCTCAGATGTATGATCTGCCCAAATCGCCCCAGTATTTATTACCCAGGCACCCCGCAAAGTCCGAAATGTGGGAAAAAAAACGCATTTTCCGCACATTTCGCTCGGCACACCCATCGAAACACGCCCCCAACAACACATGGCCTACAGTCCCGTGTTCCCACAGGTGTCCCAATGAAAATGGTAGCTCACATGTGTGGCTGCACCTACCTGGCCGCAAAGGGGAAAGCCTAAAACAAAAGTAACCCCAAGTCTGTTTTCAGACCAGAATTTGAGACGCTCGGCCGACCGTCACAGCATACAGATATGGGCCTTGGGTGTCCAATCCAGCAGGGAAAACAGGGAACCCCATGCATTTCCGAAAATAGGGCACCCGTGGGAATCTGCAGAGGTATGATATGCCCAAATCGCCCCACAAAGTATTACCCAGACACCCTGTAAAGTCTGAAATGTGGGGAAAAAAACGCATTTTCCGCTTTTTTCGCTCAGCTCACCCATCGAAACATGCCCCCCAAAACACATGGCCTACCGTCCCACTTTCCCACAGGTGTCCTGATGAAAACGGTACCTCACATGTGTGGGTGCAACTATCTGGCCGCCAAGGGGAAAGCCTAAAACACAAGTAACCCCAAGTCTGTTTTCAGACCGGAATTCGAGACGCTCTGCCGACCGTCCTAACATAAAGATATGGTCCTCGGGTGTCCAATCACCAGGGAAAACAGGGAACCCCATGCATTTCCGAAAATAGGACACCCGTGGGAATCCGCAGAGGTATGATATGCCCAAATTGCCTTAGAATTTATTACACAGACACCCCAGAAAGTCTGAAATGTGGGGGAAAAAAATCATTTTCTGCACATTTCGCTCGGCTCACCCATCGAAACACGCCCCAACAACACATGGCCTACCGTCTCCCATTACCACAGGTGTCCTGATGAAAATGGTAGCTCACATGTGTGGGTGCACCTACCTGGCCGCCAATGGGAAAGCTTAAAACAAAAGTAACCCCAAGTCTGTTTTCAGACCGGAATTTGAGACGCTCGGCCGACCGTCACAGCATACAGATATGGGCCTCGGGTGTCCAATCCACCAGGGAAAACAGGGAACCCCATGCATTTCCGAAAAGAGGGCACCGTGGGAATCTGCAGAGGTATGATATGCCCAAATCGCTGCACAATTTATTACCCAGACACCCCTGTAAAGTCTGAAATGTGGGAAAAAAACACATTTTCCGCACATTTTGCTCAGCTCAACCATCGAAACACACCCCCCAAAACACATGGCCTACCGTGCCACATTCCCACAGGTGTCCTGATGAATACGGTACCTCACATGTGTGGGTGCAACTATCTGGCCACCAAGGGGAAAGCCTAAAACACATGTAACCCCAAGTCTGTTTTCAGACTGGAATTTGAGACGCTCTGCCGACCGGCACAACATACAGATATGGGCCTCGGGTGTCCAAGCCACCAAGGAAAACAGGGAACCCCATGCATTTCCGAAAATAGGACACCCGTGGGAATCTGCAGAGGTATGATATGCCCAAATCGCCCCAGAATTTATTACCCAGACACCCCCTCAAAGTCTGAAATGTGGGAAAAAAAGCACATTTCGCTCGGCTCACCCATCAAAACATGCCCTCAACAAAACATGGCCTACCGTCCCGCGTTCCCACAGATGTCCCGATGGAAACGGTACCTCACATGTGTGGGTGCACCTACCTGGCCGCCAAGGGGAAATCCTAAAACACAAGTAACCCCAAGTCTGTTTTCAGCCCGGAATTTGAGACGCTGTGCATACCGGCACAACATACAGATATGGGCCTCGGGTGTCCAAGCCACCAAGGAAAACAGGGAACCCCATGCATTTCCCAAAAGAGGACACCCGTGGGAATCCGCAGAGGTATGATATGCCCAAATTGCCCTAGAATTTATTACGCAAACACCCCCGCAAAGTCCGAAATGTGGGGAAAAAAAGACATTTTCAGCACATTTCGCTCGGCTCACCCATCGATACACGCCCCCAACAACACATGGCCTACCGTCCCGTGTTCCCACAGTTGTCCCAATGAAAATGGTAGCTCACATGTGTGGGTGCACCTACCTGGGCGCCAAGGAGAAAGCCTAAAACACAAGTAACCCCAAGCCTGTTTTCGGACCGGAATTTGAGGCGCTCTGCCGACCGGCACAGCATACACATATGGTCCTCGGGTGTCCAAGCAACCAGGCAAAACAGGGATCCTCATGCATTTCCAAAAAGAGGACACCTGTGGGAATCCTCAGATGTATGATATGCCCAAATCGCCCCAGTATTTATTACCCAGGCACCGCGCAAAGTCCGAAATGTGGGAAAAAAAATGCATTTTCCGCACATTTCGCTCGGCTCACCCATCGAAACACGCCCCCAACAACACATGGCCTACCGTCCCGTGTTCCCACAGGTATCCCAATGAAAATGGTAGCTCACATGTGTGGGTGCACCTACCTGGCCGCAAAGGGGAAAGCCTAAAACAAAAGTAACCCCAAGTCTGTTTTCAGACCAGAATTTGAGACGCTCGGCCGACCGTCACAGCATACAGATATGGGCCTCGGGTGTCCAATCCACCAGGGAAAACAGGGAACCCCATGCATTTCCGAAAATAGGGCACCCGTGGGAATCTGCAGAGGTATGATATGCCCATATTGCCCCACAAAGTATTACCCAGACACCCTGTAAAGTCTGAAATGTGGGGAAAAAACGCATTTTCCGCATTTTTCGCTCAGCTCACCCATCGAAACACGCCCCCCAAAACACATGGCCTACCGTCCCACATTCCCACAGGTGTCCTGAGGAAAACGGTACCTCACATGTGTGGGTGCACTATCTGGCCGCCAAGGGGAAAGCCTAAAACACAAGTAACCCCAAGTCTGTTTTCAGACCGGAATTTCAGACGCTCTGCCGACCGTCCTAACATACAGATATGGTCCTCGGGTGTCCAATCAACCAGGGAAAACAGGGAACCCCATGCATTTCCGAAAAGAGGACACCCGTGGGAATCTGCAGAGGTATGATATGCCCAAATTGCCCAGAATGTATTACCTAGACACCCCTGCAGCAAAGTCCGAAATGTGGAGAAAAAAAACGCATTTTCCGCACATTTCGCTCGGCTCACCCATCATAACACGCCCAACAACACATGGTCTACCGTCCCGCGTTCCCACAGGTGTCCCAATGAATACAGTACCTGACATGTGTGGGTGCACCTACCTGGCCGCCAAGGGGAAAGCCTAAAACACAAGTAACCCCAAGTCTGTTTTCAGCCCAGAATTTGAGACGCTCTGCCGACCGGCACAACATACAAATATGAGCCTTGGGCGTCCAAGCAACCAGGGAAAACAGGGAACTCCATGCATTTCCAAAAAGAGGACACCAGTGGGAATCTGCAGATGTATGATACGCCCAAATCGCCCGAGAATGTATTACCCAGACACCGCGCAAAGTCCGAAGTGTGGGCAAAAAACCACATTTTCCGCACATTTTACTCGGCTCACCCATCGAAACACGCTCCCAACAACACATGGCCTACCGTACCGTGTTCCCACAGGTGTCCCGGTGAAAATGGTACCTCACATGTGTGGGTGCACCTACCTGGCTGCCAAGGGGAAAGCCTAAAACACAAGTAACCCCAAGTCTGTTTTCAGACCGGAATTTGAGATGCTCTGCCGACCGTCACAACATACAGATATGGGCCTCGGGTGTCCAATCCACCAGGGAAAACAGAGAACCCCATGCATTTCCGAAAAGAGGACAAATGTGGGAATCTGCAGAGGTATGATATGCCCAAATCACCCCAGAATTTATTACCCAGACACCCCCGCAAAGTCCAAAATGTGGCAAAGAAAATGCATTTTCCGCACATTTCGCTCGGCTCACCCATCGAAACACGCCCTCAACAACACATGGCCTACCGTCCCGTGTTCCCACAGGTGTCCCGATGAAAACGGTACCTCACATATGTGGGTGCACCTACCTAACCGCCAAGGGGAAATCCTAAAACACAAGAAACCCCAAGTCTGTTTTCAGCCCGGAATTTGAGACGCTCTGCCGACCGGCACAACATACAAATATGGGCCTTGGGTGTCCAAGCCACCAAGGAAAACAGGGAACCCCATGCATTTCCCAAAAGAGGACACCCGTGGGAATCCGCAGAGGTATGATATGCCCAAATTGCCCTAGAATTTATTACGCAGACACCCCCGCAAAATCTGAAATGTCGGGAAAAAAACACATTTTCCGCACATTTTGCTCGGCTCACCCATCGAAACACGCCCCTAACAACACATGGCCTACCGTCCCGTGTTCCCACAGGTGTCCCAATGAAAATGGTAGCTCACATGTGTGGGTGCACCTACCTGGCTGCAAAGGGGAAAGCCTAAAACAAAAGTAACCCCAAGTCTGTTTTCAGACCAGAATTTGAGACGCTCGGCCAACCGTCACAGCATACAGATATGGGCCTTGGGTGTCCAATCCACCAGGGAAAACAGGGAACCCCATGCATTTCCGAAAATAGGGCACCCGTGGGAATCTGCAGAGGTATGATATGCCCAAATCGCCCCACAAAGTATTACCCAGATACCCTGTAAAGTCTGAAATGTGGGAAAAAAAAAGCATTTTCCGCATTTTTCGCTCAGCTCACCAATCGAAACACGCCCCCAAAAACACATGGCCTACCGTCCCACATTCCCACAGGTATCCTGATGAAAACGGTACCTCACATGTGTGGGTGCAACTATCTGGCCGCCAAGGGGAAAGCCTAAAACACAAGTAACCCCAAGTCTGTTTTCAGACCGGAATTTGAGACGCTCTGCCGACGGGCACAACATACAAATATGGGCCTCGGGTGTCCAAGCCACCAAGGAAAACAGGGAACCCCATGCATTTCCGAAAAGAGGACACCGGTGGGAATCTGCAGAGGTATGATATGCCCAAATCGCCCCAGAATTTATTACCCAGACAACCCCGCAAAGTCTGAAATGTGGGAAAAAAACACATTTTCTGCACATTTCGCTCGGCTCTTCCATCGAAACATGCCCTCAACAAAACATGGCCTACCTTCCCGCGTTCCCACAGATATCCTGATGAAAACGGTACCTCACATGTGTGGGTGCACCTACCTGGCCGCCAAGGGGAAATCCTAAAACACAAGTAACCCCAAGTCTGTTTTCAGCCCGGAATTTGAGACGCTCTGCCGACCGGCACAACATACAGATATGGGCCTCAGGTGTCCAAGCAACCAGGGAAATCAGGGAACCCCATGCATTTACAAAAAGAGGACACCTGTGGGAATCCACACATGTATGATATGCCCAAATCGCCCCAGAATTTATTACCCAGACACCCCTCAAATTCCGAAATGTGGGAAAAAAAAACACATTTTCCGCACATTTTGCTCGGCTCACCCATCGAAACACGCCCCAACAACACATGGCCTACAGTCTCCCATTACCACAGGTGTCCTGATGAAAATGGTAGCTCACATGTGTGGGTGCACCTACCTGGCCGCCAAGGGGAAAGCCTAAAACAAAAGTAACCCCAAGTCTGTTTTCAGACCGGAATTTGAGACGCTCGGCCGACCGTCACAGCATACAGATATGGGCCTCGGGTGTCCAATCCACCAGGGAAAACAGGGAACCCCATGCATTTCCGAAAAGAGGGCACCGTGGGAATCTGCAGAGGTATGATATGCCTAAATCGCTGCACAATTTATTACCCAGACACCCCTGTAAATTCTGAAATGTGGGGAAAAAAACGCATTTTCCGCACATTTCGCTCAGCTCAACCATCGAAACACGCCCCAAAAACACATGGCCTACCGTGCCACATTCCCACAGGTGTCCTGATGAAAACAGTACCTCACATGTGTGGGTGCAACTATCTGGCCGCCAATGGGAAAGCCTAAAACACAAGTAACCCCAAGTCTGTTTTCAGACCGGAATTTGAGACGCTCTGCCGACGGGCACAACATACAAATATGGGCCTCGGGTGTCCAAGCCACCAAGGAAAACAGGGAACCCCATGCATTTCCGAAAAGAGGAAACCCGTGGGAGTCTGCAGAGGTATGATATGCACAAATCACCCCAGAATGTATTACCCAGACACCCCTGCAAAGTCCGAAATGTGGGGAAAAAAACGCATTTTCTGCACATTTCGCTCAGCTCACCCATCGAAACACGCCCCCAAAAACACATGGCCTACTGTCCCACGTTCCCACAGGTGTCCCGATGAAAACGGTACCTCACATGTGTGGGTGCACCTACCTGGGCGCCAAGGGGAAAGCCTAAAACACAAGTAACCCCAAGACTGTTTTCAGACCGGAATTTGAGACGCTCTGCCGACCGGCACAACATACAGATATGGGCCTCGGGTGTCCAAGCAACCAGGGAAAACAGGGAAACCCATGCATTTCCAAAAAGAGGACACCTGTGGGAATCCACACATGTATGAAATGCCCAAATCGCCCCAGAATTTATTACCCAGACACCCCTCAAATTCCGAAATGTGGGAAAAAAAACACATTTTCCGCACATTTTGCTCAGCTCACCCATCGAAACACGCCCCCAACAACACATGGCATACCGTCCCGTGTTCCCACAGGTGTCCCGATGAAAATGGTACCTCACATGTGTGCGTGCACCTACCTGGCCGCCACGGGGAAAGCCTAAAACAAAAGTAACTCCAAGTCTGTTTTCAGACCGGAATTTGAGACGCTCTGCCGACCATCACAGCATACAGATATGGGCCTCGGGTGTGCAATCCACCAGGGAAAACAGGGAACCCCCTTGCATTTCCGAAAAGAAGGCACCCGTGGGAATCTGCATAGGTATGATATGCCCAAATCGCTCTAGAATTTATTGCCCAGACACCCCTGTAAAGTCCGAAATGTGGGGAAAAAACGCATTTTCCGCACATTTCGCTAGACTCACCCATCAAAATACGCCCTCAACAACACATGGCCTACCGTCACGCATTCCCACAGGTGTCCTGATGGAAACGGTACCTCACATGTGTGGGTGCACCTACCTGGCCGCCAAGGGGAAATCCTAAAACACAAGTAACCCCAAGTCTGTTTTCAGCCCGGAATTTTAGACGCTCTGCCGACCGGCACAACATACAGATAGGGGCCTCGGGTGTCCAAGCCACCAAGGAAAACATGGAACCCCATGCATTTCCGAAAAGAGGACACCCATGGGAATTCGCAGAGTTATGATATGCCCAAATTGCCCTAGAATTTATTACACAGACACCCCCACAAAGTCCGAAATGTGGGGAAAAAATGCATTTTCTCCACATTTCGCTCAGCTCACCCATCGAAACACGCCCCCAACAACATATGGCCTACCGTCCCGCGTTCCTACAGGTGTCCCGATGAAAACGGTACCTCACATGTGTGGGTGCACCTACCTGGCCGCCAAGGGGAAATCCTAAAACACAAGTAACCCCAAGTCTGTTTTCAGCCCGGAATTTGAGACGCTCTGCCGACCGGCTCAACATACAGATATGGGCCTCGGGTTTCCAAGCCACCAAGGAAAACATGGAACCCCATGCATTTCCGAAAAGAGGACACCCATGGGAATCCGCAGTTATGATATGCCCAAATTATCCTAGAATTTATTACACAGACACCCCCACAAAGTCCGAAATGTGGGGAAAAAATGCATTTTCCGCACATTTCGCTCAGCTCACCCATCGAAACACGCCCCCAACAACACATGGCCTACTGTCCCGCGTTCCTACAGGTGTCCCGATGAAAACGGTACCTCACATGTGTGGGTGCACCTACCGGGCCGCCAAGGGGAAATCCTAAAACACAAGTAACCCCAAGTCTGTTTTCAGCCCGGAATTTGAGACGCTCTGCCGACCGGCACAACATACAGATATGGGCCTCGGGTGTCCAAGCCACCAAGGAAAACATGGAACCCCATGCATTTCCGAAAAGAGGACACCCATGGTAATCCGCAGTTATGATATGCCCAAATTATCCTAGAATTTATTACACAGACACCCCCACAAAGTCCGAAATGTGGGGAAAAAATGCATTTTCCGCACATTTCGCTCAGCTCACCCATCGAAACACGCCACCAACAACACAAGGCCTACCGTCCCGCGTTCCTACAGGTGTCCCGATGAAAACGGTACCTCACATGTGTGGGTGCACCTACCGGGCCGCCAAGGGGAAATCCTAAAACACAAGTAACCCCAAGTCTGTTTTCAGCCCGGAATTTGAGACGCTCTGCCGACCGTCACAACATACAGATATGGGCCTCAGGTGTCCAAGCAACCAGGGAAAACAGGGAACCCCATGCATTTCCAAAAAGAGGACACCTGTTGGAATCCGCACATGTATGATATGCCCAAATCGCCCCAGAATTTATTACCCAGACACCCCTCAAATTCCGAAATGTGGGAAAAAAAAAAACATTTTCCGCACATTTTGCTCGGCTCACCCAACGAAACACGCCCCCAACAACACATGGCATACCGTCCCGTGTTCCCACAGATGTCCCGATGAAAACGGTACCTCACATGTGTGGGTGCACCTACCTGGCCGCCAAGGGGAAATCCTAAAACACAAGTAACCCCAAGTCTGTTTTCAGCCCGGAATTTGAGACGCTCTGCCGACCTGCACAACATACAGATATGGGCCTCAGGTGTCCAAGCAACCAGGGAAAACAGGGAACCCCATGCATTTCCAAAAAGAGGACACCTGTGGGAATCCGCACATGTATGATATGCCCAAATCGCCCCAGAATTTATTACCCAGACACCCCTCAAATTCCGAAATGTGGGGAAAAAAAACACATTTTCCGCACATTTTGCTCGGCTCACCCATCGAAACACGCCCCCAACAACACATGGCATACCGTCCCGTGTTCCCACAGGAGTCCCGATGAAAATGGTACCTCACATGTGTGCGTGCACCTACCTGGCCGCCACGGGGAAAGCCTAAAACAAAAGTAACCCCAAGTCTGTTTTCAGACCGGAATTTGAGACGCTCTGCCGACCATCACAGCATACAGATATGGGCCTCGGGTGTCCAATCCACCAGGGAAAACAGGGAACCCCCTTGCATTTCCGAAAAGAAGGCACCCGTGGGAATCTGCATAGGTATGATATGCCCAAATTGGTCTAGAATTTATTGCCCCGACACCCCTGTAAAGTCCGAAATGTGGGGAAAAAACACATTTTCTGCACATTTCGCTAGGCTCACCCATCGAAATACGCCCTCAACAACACATGGCCTACCGTCCCGCGTTCCCACAGGTGTCCCGATGCAAATGGTACCTCACATGTGTGGGTGCACCTACCTGGCCGCCAATGGGAAATCCTAAAACACAAGTAACCCCAAGTCTGTTTTCAGCCCGGAATTTGAGACGCTCTGCCGACCGGCACAACATACAGATATGGGCCTCGGGTGTCCAAGCCACCAAGGAAAACATGGAACCCCATGCATTTCCGAAAAGAGGACACCCTTGGGAATCCGCAGTTATGATATGCCCAAATTGCCCTAGAATTTATTACACAGACACCCCCACAAAGTCCGAAATGTGGGGAAAAAATGCATTTTCCGCACATTTCGCTCAGCTCACCCATCGAAACACGCCACCAACAACACAAGGCCTACCGTCCCGCGTTCCTACAGGTGTCCCGATGAAAACGGTACCTCACATGTGTGGGTGCACCTACCGGGCCGCCAAGGGGAAATCCTAAAACACAAGTAACCCCAAGTCTGTTTTCAGCCCGGAATTTGAGACGCTCTGCCGACCGTCACAACATACAGATATGGGCCTCAGGTGTCCAAGCAACCAGGGAAAACAGGGAACCCCATGCATTTCCAAAAAGAGGACACCAGTGGGAATCCGCACATGTATGATATGCCCAAATCGCCCCAGAATTTATTACCCAGACACCCCTCAAATTCCGAAATGTGGGAAAAAAAAACACATTTTCCGCACATTTTGCTCGGCTCACCCATCGAAACACACCCCCAACAACACATGGCATACCGTCCCGTGTTCCCACAGGTGTCCCGATGAAAATGGTACCTTACATGTGTGCGTGCACCTACCTGGCCGCCACGGGGAAAGCCTAAAACAAAAGTAACCATAAGTCTGTTTTCAGACCGGAATTTGAGACGCTCTGCCGACCATCACAGCATACAGATATGGGCCTTGGGTGTCCAATACACCAGGGAAAACAGGGAACCCCCTTGCATTTCCGAAAAGAAGGCACCCGTGGGAATCTGTATAGGTATGATATGCCCAAATCGCTCTAGAATTTATTACCCAGACACCCCTGTAAAGTCCGAAATGTGGGGAAAAAACGCATTTTCCGCACATTTCGCTAGGCTCACCCATCGAAATACGCCCTCAACAACACATGGCCTACCGTCCTGCGTTCCCACAGGTGTCCCGATGCAAACGGTACCTCACATGTGTGGGTGCACCTACCTGGCCGCCAAGGGGAAATCCTAAAACACAAGTAACCCCAAGTCTGTTTTCAGCCCGGAATTTGAGACGCTCTGCCGATCGGCACAACATACAGATATGAGTCTCGGGTGTCCAAGCAACCAGGGAAAACAGGGAACCCCATGCATTTCCAAAAAGAGGACACCAGTGGGAATCTGCAGATGTATGATATGCCCAAATCGCCCCAGAATGTATTATCTAGACACCCCCGCAAAGTCCGAAATGTGGGGAAAAAAATGCATTTTCCGCACATTTTGCTAGGCTCACCCAGAATAACACGCCCCAACAACACATGGTCTACTGTCCCGCGTTCCCACAGGTTTCCCGATGAAAACAGTACCTGACATGTATGGGTGCACCTACCTGGCTGCCAAGGGGAAAGCCTAAAACACAAGTAACGCCAAGTCTGTTTTCAGCCCGGAATTTGAGACGCTCTGCCGACCGGCACAACATACAGATATGAGCCTCGGGTGTCCAAGCAACCAGGGAAAACAGGGAGCCCCATGCATTTCCAAAAAGAGGACACCTGTGGGAATCTGGAGATGTATGATATGCTCAAATCGCCCTAGAATGTATTACCCAGACACCCGGCAAAGTCCGAAATGTGGGCAAAAAAACACATTTTCCGCACATTTCACTCGGCTCACCCATCGAAACACGCTCCCAACAAAACATGGCCTACCGTCCCCCGTTCCCACAGGTGTCCCGATGAAAATGGTACCTCACATGTGTGGGTGCACCTACCTGGCCGCCAAGGGGAAAGCCTAAAACACAAGTAACCCCAAGTCTGTTTTCAGACCGGAATTTGAGACGCTCTGCCGACCATCACAACATACAGTTATGGGCCTCGGGTGTCCAATTCACCAGGGAAAACAGGGAACTTCATGACTTTCCGAAAAGAGGATATCCATGGGAATCCGCAGAGGTATGATATGCCCAAATCGCCCCAGAATGTATTACCCAGACACCCCCGCAAAGTCCAAAATGTGGGGAAAAAACGCATTTTCCGCACATTTCGCTCGGCTCACCCATCGTAACACGCCCCAACAACACATGGTCTACTGTCCCGCGTACCCACAGGTTTCCCAATGAAAACAGTACCTGACATGTGTGGGTGCACTTACCTGGATGCCATGGGGAAAGCCTAAAACACAAGTAACCCCAAGTCTGTTTTCAGCCCGGAATTTGAGACGCTCTGCCGACCGGCACAACATACAGATATGAGCCTCGGGTGTCCAAGCAACCAGGGAAAACAGGGAACCCCATGCATTCCCAAAAAGAGGACACCTGTGGGAATCTGCAGATGTATGATATGCCAAAATCGCCCCAGAATTTATTACCCAGACAGCCCGCAAAGTCCAAAATGTTGGCAAAAAAACACATTTTCCGTATATTTCACTCGGCTCACCCATCGAAACACGCTCCCAACAACACATGGCCTACCGTCCCACGTTCCCACAGGTGTCCCAATGAAAATGGTACCTCACATGTGTGGGTGCACCTACCTGGCCGCCAAGGGGAAAGCCTAAAACACAAGTAACCCCAAGTCTGTTTTCAGACCGGAATTTGAGGCGCTCTGCCGACCGTCACAACTTACAGATATGGGCCTCGGGTGTCCAATCCACCAGGGAAAACAGGGAACCCCATGCATTTCCGAAAAGAGGACACCCGTGGGAATCTGCAGAGGTATGATATGCCCAAATCGCCCAGAATTTATTACCTAGACACCCCTGCAGCAAAGTCCGAAATGTGGGGAAATAAAACGTATTTTCCGCACATTTCACTCGGCTCACCCATCATAACACGCCCAACAACACATGGTCTACCGTCCCGCGTTCCCACAGGTGTCCCAATGAAAACAGTACCTGACATGTGTGGGTGCACCTACCTAGCCGCCAATGGGAAAGCCTAAAACACAAGTAACCCCAAGTCTGTTTTCAGCCCGGAATTTGAGACGCTCTGCCGACCGGCACAACATACAAATATGAGCCCCGGGTGTCCAAGCAACCAGGGAAAACAGGGAACCCCATGCATTTCCAAAAAGAGGACACCAGTGGGAATCTGCAGATGTATGATATGCCCAAATCGCCCCAGAATGTATTACCCAGACACCCCGCAAAGTCCGAAGTGTGGGCAAAAAAACACATTTTCCGCACATTTTACTCGGCTCACCCATCGAAACACGCTCCCAACAACACATGGCCTACCGTACCGTGTTCCCACAGGTGTCCCGATGAAAATGGTACCTCACATGTGTGGGTGCACCTACCTGGCTGCCAAGGGGAAAGCCTAAAACACAAGTAACCCCAAGTCTGTTTTCAGACCGGAATTTGAGATGCTCTGCCGACCGTCACAACATACAGATATGGGCCTCGGGTGTCCAATCCACCAGGGAAAACAGGGAACCCTCTTGCATTTCCGAAAAGAAGGCACCCGTGGGAATCTGCATAGGTATGATATGCCCAAATCGCTCTAGAATTTATTACCCAGACACCCCTGTAAAGTCCGAAATGTGGGGAAAACACGCATTTTCCGCACATTTCGCTCGGCTCACCCATCGAAATACGCCCTCAACAACACATGGCCTACCGTCCCGCGTTCCCACAGGTGTCCCGATGCAAACGGTACATCATATGTGTGGGTGCACCTACCTGGCCACCAAGGGGAAATCCTAAAACACAAGTAACCCCAAGTCTGTTTTCAGCCCGGAATTTGAGACGCTCTGCCGACCGGCACAACATACAGATATGGGTCTCGGGTGTCCAAGCCACCAAGGAAAACATGGAACCCCATGCATTTCCGAAAAGAGGACACCCATGGGAATCCGCAGAGTTATGATATGCCCAAATTGCCCTAGAATTTATTACACAGACACCCCCACAAAGTCCGAAATGTGGGGAAAAAATGCATTTTCCGCACATTTCGCTCAGCTCACCCATCGAAAAACGCCCCCAACAACACATGGCCTACCGTACCGCGTTCCTACAGGTGTCCCGATGAAAACACTACCTCACATGTGTGGGTGCACCTACCGGGCCGCCATGGGGAAATCCTAAAACACAAGTAACCCCAAGTCTCTTTTCAGCCCGGAATTTGAGACGCTCTGCCGACCGGCACAACATACAGATATGGGCCTCAGGTGTCCAAGCCACCAAGGAAAACAGGGAACCCCATGCATTTCCGAAAAGAGGACACCTGTGGGAATCGGCAGAGGTATGATATGCCCAAATTGCCCTAGAATTTATTCCACAGACACCCCCACAAATTCCGAAATGTGGGGAAAAAATGCATTTTCCGCACATTTCGCTTGGCTCACCCATTGAAACACGCCCCAACAACACATGGCCTACCGCACCGTGTTCCCACAGGTGTCCCGATGAAAATGGTACCTCACATGTGTGGGTGCACCTACCTGGCTGCCAAGGGGAAAGCCTAAAACACAAGTAACCCCAAGTCTGTTTTCAGACCGGAATTTGAGATGCTCTGCCGACCGGCACAACATACAGATATGGGCCTCAGGTGTCCAAGCAACCAGGGAAATCAGGGAACCCCATGCATTTCCGAAAAGAGGACACCCGTGGGAATCTGCAGAGGTATGATATGCCCAAATCGCCCCAGAATTTATTACCCAGACACCCATGCAAAATCCAAAATGTGTGGAAAAAAATACATTTTCTGCACATTTCGCTCAGCTCACCCATCGATACATGCCCCCAAAAACACATGGCCTACCATCCCGCGTTCCCACAGGTGTCCTGATGAAAACGGCACCTCACATTTGTGGGTGCAACCATCTGGCCACCAAGGGGTAAGCCTAAAACACAACTAACCCCGAGTCTGTTTTCAGACCGGAATTTGAGACGCTCTGCCAACCTGCACAACATACAGATATGGGCCTGGGGTGTCCAAGCCACCAGGGAAAAGAGAAAACCCCATGCATTTCCGAAAAGAGGACACCCGTGGGAATCCGCAGAGGTATGATATGCCCAAATCGCTCCAGAATTTATTACCCAAACACCCCCGCAAAGTCCGAAATGTGGGAAAAAAACACATTTTCTGCACATTTCGCTCGGCTCACACATCGAAACACACCCCCAACAACACATGGCCTACTGTCCCGCGTTTCCACAGGTGTCCCGATGAAAACGGTACCTCACATGTGTGGGTGCACCTACCTGGCCGCCAAGCTGAAATCCTAAAACACAAGTAACCCCAAGTCTGTTTTCAGCCCGGAATTTGAGACGCTCTGCCCAGCGGCACAACATATAGATATGGGCCCCGGGTGTCCAAGCCACCAAGGAAAACAGGGAACCCCATGTATTTCCGAAAAGAGGACACCCGTGGGAATCTGCAGAGGTATGATATGCCCAAATTGTTACCCTTTTCCTTTTGCGCCCCCGGTAGGTGCACCCACACATGTGAGGTACCTTTTTCGTTGGGACACCTGTGGGAACGTGAGAAGGTATGACATCTGTTGTTGGCGACGTGTTTCTGTGAGTGGACACAGGGAAATGTCTCTGAAATTGGCTGGAAATGCAGACAATTCTCAGACATTTCGCTCTGGCCACCTACCGAAACACACCGCTAAGAACACATGGCCTACCTTCCCGCATCCCCACACGTGTCCCGATAAAAACGGTACCTCACATGAGTGGGTGCACCTACCGGGGGCGCAAAAGGAAAAGGGTAACCCACTGGTAAGCCCAAGCCTTATGCCACTGCCCATTTTGTTCATGTGGTCAACCTACAGATTTGGGCCTAGGGTTTCGAAGCCAGCAAGGAAAACAGGGAACCCCATGCATTTCCCAAAAGTGGACAACCGTGGGAATCCACAGACATCTGCCATGCGCAAATTGCCCCAGTTTTTATTAGCCACAATCCCCGAAAAAGTGTGATATTTGGTGGGGAAAAAAACAATGTTCATTTTGTCTGGGGTTCTGGGTAATACATTCTGGACCGCTTCGTGCAAGTCAGACCTCTGCGCATTCCCACGGCTGTCCTCTTTTGGGAAATGCATGGGGTTCCCTGTTTTCCTTGCTGGCATCGACACCCTAGGCCCAAATCTGTAGGTTGCCCACATGAACAAATTGTGCTGTGCCGAAAGGCTTGGGGTTACCAGCGGGTTACCCTTTTCCTTTTGCGCCCCCGGTAGGTGCATCCACACATGTGAGGTACCTTTTTCGTTGGGACACCTCTGGGAACGCGAGAAGGTATGACATCTGTTGTTGGCGATGTGTTTCGGTGACTGGACACAGGGAAATGTCTCTGAAATTGGCTGGAAATACAGACAATTCTCAGACATTTCGCTTTAGCCACCTACCGAAACACACCGCCAAGAACACGTGGCCTACCTTCCCGCATCCCCACACGTGTCCCGATAAAAACGGTACCTCACATGAGTGGGTGCACCTACCGGGGGCGCAAAAGGAAAAGGGTAACCCACTGGTAAGCCCAAGCCTTATGCCACTGCCCATTTTGTTCATGTGGTCAACCTACAGATTTGGGCCTAGGGTGTCGAAGCCAGCAAGGAAAACAGGGAACCCCATGCATTTTCCAAAAGAAGACACCTGTAGGAATCCACACAGGTCTGCCTTGCGCAAATTGCCCCAGTTTTTATTAGCCACAATCCCTGACAAAGTGTGATATTTGGTGGGGAAAAACACAATGTTCACTTTGTCTGGGGTTCTGGGTAATAAATTCTGGGCCGCTTCGTTCAAGTCGGACCTCTGCGCATTCCCACGGGTGTCCTCTTTTTTGAAATGCATGGGGTTCCCTGTTTTCCTTGCTGTCTTTGACACCCTAGGCCCAAATCTGTAGGTTGCCCACATGAACAAATTGTGGTGGCTTTGACACCCTAGGCCCAAATCTGTAGGTTGCCCACATGAACAAATTGTGCTGTGGTGAAAGGCTTGGGGTTACCAGCGGGTTACCCTTTTCCTTCTGCGCCCCCAGTAGGTGCACCCACACATGTGCGGTACCTTTTTCGTTGGGACATCTGTGGGAATGCGAGAAGGTATGAAATCTGTTGTTGGCGACGTGTTTCGGTGAGTGGACACAGGGAAATGTCTCTGAAATTGGCTCGAAATGCAGACAATTCTCAGACATTTCGCTCTGGCCACACACCGAAACACACCGCCAACAACACGTGGCCTACCTTCCCAAGTCCCCACACGTGTCCCGATGAAAACGGTACCTCATATGTGTGGGTGCACCTACGGGGGGTGCAAAAGGAAAAGGGTAACCCACTGGTAACCCCAAGCCTTTCGCCACTGCCCATTTTGTTCATGTGGCCAACCTACAGATTTGGGCCTAGGGTGGCGAAGCCAGCAAGGAAAACAGGGAACCCCATGCATTTTCCAAAAGAGGACACCGGTGGGAACCCACACATGGCCGAATTGGAGGGGCGGCCCATCTCATGTAGCACTCCCCAGGGGCAGATAATGGGGGGGCTGTCCTGCCATCCTCCCTGGGCTCAGGCGTCCGTTCCTATGAGCAGATATCTGGTCCCAGGGAGGGCTGCATGACATGGCACCCACTCCATTGTGGCTGGGGGGGAGGGGGTCAATGCCTCATCCCATTAGAAACGTGCCTTGGTGCAAAGGGGCACATTGGTGTGCCAATCTGGCCCTGTGGTGCCCAAACCTTACTGCCCCACACACTGGGGGCCTGTCCCACCATTTTTGGGGGCCCTCTTCCTCCTCACCCCAAATGCGTGGCTGGGGCACCTCATGCAGGTCCCCCTGGGCCTCCTACAAACAGTTGCGTGAGGTACACCCCCCTTCCATTTGGGGTGGGGGGGAGAGGGCCCCCAAAAATGGTGGGACAGGACCCCCAATGCATGGGGCAGTAGGGTTTGGGCACCCTGGGGGCAGATTGGCACACTAATGTGCCCATCTGCGCCAAGCGAAGTTGGGTAAACAAAGAACATAATACAAAATCGTAGGCTGCTTTTTAGGGGGGGGCTGAGGGACACCCTAAATTGGCACCAAATGTTATACTGCAATGGGGGGTGGCACTCACCCCCCACCCCAAATGGAGGGCCTCACCTCATGCAACCCTCACTGGGGGCAGATATCTGCTCCTAGGAAGGGGCATCTGATCCCAGGGAGGGATGCATGAGGTGGGCCCCCCCATCTGACGCCAGGGAGGGATGCATGAGGTGGGGCCCTCCATTTGGGGTGGGGGGAGAGGGCTACCCCCCGTTACAGTAGAACATTTTCCGGCAATGTAGGGTGCCCCTCAGCCCCCCCTAAAAAGCAGCCTACGATTTTGTATTATTTTCTTTGTTTATCCAACTTCGCTTGCTACAGATGGCCACATTAGTGTGCCAATCTGCCCCCAGGGTTCCAACACCCTACTGCCCTATCTATTGGGGTTCCTGTCCCACCATTTGGAGTGGCCCTCTCCTCACCCACCCCAAACGGAGGGGGGGGCACATCATGCATCCCTTCCTAGGAGGCTCAGGGAGGGCTGCATGAGGTGTCCCCCCCAGCCATTTAGGGTGTGGGGGAGAGGGCCACCACAAAAGGTGGGGCAGGACTCCGAATGCATGGGGCAGTAGGGTTTGGGCACCCTGGGGGCAGATTGGCACACTAATGTGCCCATCTCGCCAAGCGAAGTTGGGTAAACAAAGAAAATAATACAAAATTGTAGGCTGCTTTTTAGGGGGGGCTGAGGGCCACCCTAAATTGGCAGAGAATGTTGTACTGCAACGGGGGGTGGCACTCACACCCCCCACCCCAAATGGATGGCCCCACCTCATGCAACCCTCCCTGGGGGCAGATATCTGCTCCTAGGAAGGGGCATCTGACCCCAGGGAGGGATGCATGAGGTGGGGCCCTCATTTGGGGTGGGGGAGAGAGGGCCACTCCCCGTTACAGTAAAACATTTGCCGGCAATGTAGGGTGCCCCTCAGCCCCCACTAAAAAGCAGCCTACAATTTTGTATTATTTTCGTTGTTTAGCCAACTTCGCTTGGCGCAGATGGCCACATTAGTGTGCCAATCTGCCCCCAGGGTGCCCAAACTCTACTGCCCCATCTATTGGGGTCCTGCCCCACCTTTTGTGGTGGTCCTCTCCTCACCCACACCGAACGGAGGGGCGGGCACATCATGCAGTCCTTCCTAGGAGGCTCAGGGAGGGCTGCATGAGGTGTCCCCCCATCCCAAATGGAGGTCCCCAGCTCATGCATCCCTCCCTGGCATCAGATGGGGAGGCCCCACCTCATGCATCCCTTCCTGGGGTCAGATGCCCCTTCCCAGGAGCAGATATCTGCCCCAGGGAGGGTTGCATGGGGTGGGGCCCTCCATTTGGGGTAGGTGGGGTGAGTGCCACCCCCGTTGCAGTACAACATTTGTTGCCAAGTCATTGTGTCAACCACCAGATACTAGACAACCACAACACAGAATGCATATTCATCACACACTCTATTCACCCAGGTCCCACCCACAGGAGGTACCCACAACACACATCACCAGGAAGGTTCCAGCTAGTCTGGCCGGGCCTTCACAACAACACCATATATGGCACTTCCATCCAACAGCCAGTCAGGGGGAAGGGTCAGAGTCAGGGCTTCCAGGACTTTGAGAAAACAAGGTAATGGGTAATAGAAAGCAAGAGGCCGCAGGGGCCATTTTGTTTTCCATCCGGAATCAACTGATCCCAATGGCAGGGCCTCGGTATCCCAAAATGGAGGATACTCCGCGCACCTGTCAAATTCAGCATGGAGCTGCCACCAGCCCATAACTTGCTCTGTGGGCCACCCACAGGTGCCCAAAAACATACACTAGGGGCACAGGGTTGTACCCCCACCCATGGGTGCCATAAGGGTATCCCACGGGTCCGTTCACCAAACCAAAAGAGAGAGAGCTGCACCGCCAGGAGTCTCACATGAACTCCTCCGTGGAAAACACAACAGAACACATGATAAAAAGCAGTAAAGGACAAGGATACGGAGGCCCTGTCCCTCCGATGCATTTCCAGCATCACAGTCGCACCCCTGACACCGAACGCCGAGTTCCTCAACACCTCTCAACGATCTGTGGCTCCTGCTTTAAAGGGAGTCACTCAAGAAGGATCGGTTGACGCATCTTCGAAGAACTCTACTCCACCAGGTACATTGGGGGGGGGGGGTAAAACCTTAATAGGAGGAAATAAGACTATTGAACATTACATGGACTGGGCTTGTGCTATATATCTTTATTTACAGGTTGCCCAGGTGGGGGGATCTACACACAGAACTGTGCCTATTGGTAGGGGTCAGCATTCTGCCTATTGTTTCAACCATCTTGGGTTCCTTCCTATCTCTATTGCTGGTTTCCTCATTATTGATCTGTGTGACATTTTAACCGTACAGTTGATGCACTTTAATGAGATTTGATAACATTGGTGGTACCACTTTAGAATTGTATATATTTGTCATTATTGACTTCCGAGTACAAAGTGCGTTATTGTGATCGTGTACATACCTTTGAATATTAATTATATAAAGACTGTGTTTTCAGTAATACAGTGTGTGGACATTCCTTTGTTGGGGTTCGGGGACTACACTGTACTTAAGAACCAGCCTGCATCACCTCCTGAGAAGCAAGGCCTTGATTGCTCGTCCATTGCTACCCTAATAGAGAATCTTTGCTGGGGTCTTCTGTGGCTCTCCTCTACCATATAGAGAGCAGACGTACAGACACCCCCTACCAGTCTTTACAAGGGCCACCAAAAAAGGTGTGGCAGGACCCCCAATTGATGGGGCAGTAGGGTTTGGGTACCCTGGGGGCAGATTGGCACACTAATGTGGCCATCTGCGCCAAGCGAACTTAGGTAAACAAAGAAAATAATACAAAATTGTAGGCTGCTTTTTAGTGGGGGCTGAGTGGCACCCGACATTGCCGGCAAATGTTTTACTGTAACGGGGAGTGGCCCTCTCTCCCCCACCCCAAATGAGGGCCCCACCTCATGCATCCCTCCTTGGGGTCAGATGCCCCTTGCTAGGAGCAGATATCTGCCCCCAGAGAGAGTTGCATGAGGTGGGGCCATCCATTTGGGGTGGGGGGTGTGAGTGCCACTTAGGTAAACAAAAAAATAAATCAAAAATCATAGGCTTCATTTTAGGGGGGGCTGAGGGGCACCCTAAATTGGCAGTGAATGTTGTACTACGTTACGCACGCCAACGTGAAACTGAAGGTAATCCAGCCCCTTGGCAGTGAGGGGGGATCTCCCCCTCACATAGCCCAAGGGTTGGATTACAGTTTTGCTCGTGCATGCATGCGCAGTTACTTTATCCGCCTGAGTGGCTCCCGTCATCATCCGCGTGTGCAGCTCGCATCATCATCCGTGTGTGCAGCTTGCATCATCATCCGCGTTAGCAGCTCGCTTCATCATCCGTGTGTTCAGCTCGTGGCATCATCCGCGTGAGCGGCTCGCGTCTTCAACCACGTGTGTGACTCTTGCAATCATTCGCGTGTGAGTAATCTTCCGGAGTGAGGAACAAACATTTTCTCCTTCGCTCATGAGCAGTTTGAGAATATTTTAATTGAGACACTATTTTCCTTCGCGCATGGGCGGCTTGTACTTGTTTTAACAGAGACTCTATTTTCCTTCGTGCAAGGGCGGTTCGAATTTATTTTAATTGAGACTCTGTTTACATTGCGCATGGGCGGCTTGCTTGTGTCTGTATTAATTAAGACACTATTTATCTTAGCGCGGGTGCAGCACAAGTCTATATACCGTTAAAGTGAAAAGAGACATTTTTTGCTTCACTCATATGCAATTCTGAATCCAATTGAAAAGTTTGGATAACTTAACATGGATTAGTTTTCATGAAACTTTACAATTAACTATAAAAAGCAATGGTGAAGAAGACATAGTGAAAACAAATTTTAAAAAGGAACTGAAATTGTTGATGGCAAAGTTTATAGACTGCAACCAAGGAACTTAATCTGTTTCTGGCAGTTCCTGCAGCCATCATCATCTAAGCAGTTCTGCATGTAAATACTTCTCTAGGCTCTAGTAGAGGAGGACCAGGTATGGTGTTTATTATAATTTCTTTAACTAAGTTTATGGGAGAACACCTGAATTGAACGTTAGTGATTATTAAATGCTATCCAACTTTTTCCCTCTTAGGTAAAACGGCAAAACACAAATCAAGCAGATGCAGACCTGGTGTTTTTATTATTTTATCCCATTTCCCCTTTTTCCTTAAGGGAACTGTCAACTTAACTGTTTGTAATATCAGTTGAGAAGGAAGAATTCATCGGGGATTATAGGGGCTCAGCAGCTTCAGCGGACCAACAATTAATTGAATTGGACATCAAGCCTGGTAGAGGGGAGAGTTGCACCTCAGATACGTTCACTTCTTTCCAGGTCTGTACATGGTGCTGCAGTATAAGGGACCACATAGATGTAGTAACACTGTTGATCCCTGACATTCCCCTGGCACACTATTTATCAGCAGGGTGTGCAAGTGGCCATATGTGTTGCTATTTATTCTCTGTGAAATACTGCCACACTTAAGCTATGTTAATGACTCCAATCAAGCATTCCCGCTAAGTCAGTGCCTTGTCTGGGATTGCTCAAGGGAAGCCCTTATTTATATATTTTTATGACAAGTTATAATCTGGATGATGAACCCTTGTAAAATGCCCCTCTCTTAGAATCCCCCTGACCTCACTGAGCCAAGAAGTAGGTTTGTTTTGCAATTTAAAAGATTTATTGAAAATTTAACAATATATATATCACACTTTATAATAAATTAATATTTGATATCACACTTAAGAATATGATGTTGATCAAAAATGGATAATCTTACACTAGCACACTTATTTTATCACATAGGAGTTGGTATGGAAAGGATAAGGTAGCAGAGAATACTTTTATGGTTTCAAGGAATGCAGTGATGGAAAAGAATGCAGCACAGGAATAAACTCTTATGGGTTCAACAAAAGCTAATATCTTCACTTTTCCCCTTGTGGCAATTCACTCCCCGCCTTTATGCAATATAAGGAGATGGAAGTAAAGCACACAGTTTTCAGGAATACAATCAACATGCAATTCAGTTCCCGTTCCCCCAGCAAGCTTAGAGAAACAGGGATGATTTTAAACACAGGCAAAGTACTTTAAATGTGGTATGCAAAGAAGGGAAAAATATGCTAAACATGATGTTAATTTCCTATAAGAGATTCAGGGTGGGTGATAGCTACTTTAAATTAGTTCAGGATCACTTTAGCAATGCTCTATGAATGATTGTCAGGTTGCAAACGAATTTCAGCAAAGGAAAGCAAGAAGCTGCTATTTTGACAAGTGAAGAAATTTGAGCCAAATCGCAAATCGCGGCACTTTTTCCGAGTGCGTCGAGCGCGATAACGGAAAAAGTATAATGAATATAAAGTTGGTTCTGGGCCACTCCTAGCTCACTCCTAACTCACTCCTAGCACAAACGGTTCAAGAGATACGGAAGATTTAGTGAAGGTAGTTTTTCAGAAATGAAATAGTAATTCAAAATGGCAAAATTACACTTTACAGGTTTAAATCGGAGAAGGAACACACGATTCCTATGATGCAGTTCTGGACAGGTTCAAATGTTTTGAATCAGATTATTTTAAGCTAAGAGATTGGTTTTGCACAGTTCTGGCTGAGTACTCACACTATGAATTTGAAAGGAATGGTCTCGTCACGGATCTGGTCAAAAAATGTATCTGCGGTTCTCTCTGCTCGGCAGGTCAACCAGGCACCAGTTCGGTTCACAGCGGTCTGGTCTGGGTCTCTGATTCTGCTGGTCTGGATCAAGTGGATTCTGTTCAGCTCTTTGGAGTTTTTGTTCTGGAGTTAGTCTGTCTCTGGCGTTCTGGATTCTGGAGTTCTCCGTCAGCGTGCTGCGCAGGAATTCAGTTGAAGGTTGGAAAATGAATGTCCCTGTCTGGCTTCCAGTGGCTTCCAGTGGCTCTTTTTATGTCTTTGAAAATGGGTGTGGATGATAACTTTCTATGCCCAATCCACTCACGATTTGATAGGTCAAGGATTTCTCTTTTGACCTGATTTGAGAAGGGAGCAGTGAGTCATCAGGTGTCATCTTTATGGCATACAGAAAGAACACTCGCCTTTGCTTTTACCTTAGAACATTATTTTCATAACTAAACACATTTCCCAGGTTGACATTACATATACACATCATATATCACATAAAGTAGTTTCTGTTCCCACGCTGATGTTTCTAAGAGCTTGGATTAAGAAATGACAACATTTTGCGCTTTTTGGTTTGTTTACCAATATTGGATTTTTACCAAAAATGACACAGATGTACACCGCCTTTCTACACATATTCCAGTAAATTATCATTTTACTAGCGTGAACCCCATGTCTGCACGTTTGTCCACTTCCTCCAACTCAGGTTGCTCACAAAGGCGCTGCCCCCCCCGTTTCTCTCAAGAGGAAGCCATATATGACCACCCCAAATTTAACATTTGCCTGAGCCAAGGAAGGCTCATTGTTCAGTTTCCTGCAGTCCCCAGCTGCTCCTCCCCTAATCCAATCAGAGAGGTATCATCTCCCTTTGGTGAGGGCAGGAGAATGCAGGCCAGGCCTGGGAACATTTGTTGAGCAAGTTTCAACTCCCGTCGGGGGTAGTTGTCATGCAGAATTCAATCTCTTTAAGCCAGGCTTCAGCTAAATGTCACTTTTGTTCCCAGTTTTCCTTCATCCAAATCAAATTTACAATTTTTACACATGCAGCTACAACGCTGATTCTAAGTTCAAAACTATGACATTTAACAGTTGCAAACTATGTGACACTCAACAGTAGGTCACTTATTTATTTTAAACATTTATATTTTAGCGTCTTTCATTCCAATTTAACTTAGGCTGCTGACATCCACAGCTCAGCCAGTTTCATTATGAACATTATTTTAGGCTCTTTCTCTTTCCAGATTTTGTATGCACACAAGTCTACCTTCTGCCAAATGTCTGCTGGTGTTCATTGAGATTTTTGAATATCTTGCAATGTTTAAAATAGGCATTTTTAGCTTGCCTTTCAGAGAAACAAAGGTGATTTCAAAGCATTTTTGAGCTAAGAGGCACTGCTGTTTTCCCTTTGGCACGCATTCCACTCATGGCACTCCAGGCCCATCACGCTCGCACTGGTGGGTGGTAGGTCAGGCGACCATTCTGGTGTGCGCAAAAACTGCGTGGTTTTCCTGGATCCTGGCGCAAATGTGGGTTTTTCCTCCATCTTGAGTATTCCTAAGCCCACAGCACCAAATGTTGCATCATAATAACTCGAACATGGGTCAAAACCCCTGAAAGCCCCCCACCCGACTGTGCTTTGATTTCGAGTCGAGGGGAAGTCGGGTGCAAAGGAAGTTTTGATCCACGCGCTGGGATGTCCGCATCATCTTCTTTCGATTCCGCAGATGGCGCAGTTCAGCATTTTTCCTTCATCGGGGTCGATCAATCAGTTCTCCTTGCCGGTCCTGATGGGAGTATTGGGCGGTACGCCGGGCCCCTCGGATCTTTGCTCCCGGTCCCCAGGTCGTCTTCCGTAGTCAGTATCCAGGTTTTCCTTCTCCTAGGATGACAAAGCAAAGCAGCAATACCTATTCGTAGACATTTCTCCCCCACTATTGATATAGTGGGGCGGCATATACATTTTATAAATCAAAAGACATGAACATGTACATTTTTTTTTTTAAATCAGTAGACAAGAACATATACATTTTTTTAATCAAGAATCATAGAATTTTATAGGCTATATGTGGAATATTTTAGGGTTGGAACTGAATTACTCTGGGTCGGCCTCCTCTGGTATTGCAGAGGACTCCTCCAGTTGTTGCAGAGCGTGTTTGGGATGGCAACACTTTAGCTGATTTATATGGACCCACTTGTCTTCCCCTTCCACCAAACTATCTTTGGGGATGCGGATCTTGTATGCAACTGGGGAGATCTTATCTACAATTTCAAACGGTCCCTTCCATGTAGGCAAAAATGTTTGCTGTTTGGCCTGGTTTCTTTGGAAATTGTATAGATAGACCCGGTCTCCCACATTGTATTCTATCCAGGTGGTCTTCAAATCGTAATGGGTCTTCATGCTATCAGCTGATCTTTCTAGATTTTGCTGAGCCTAGGCAAACGCATGTTGAAGGTGTTTCCTTAAATTCTCCATATACTCATGAGTTGTGGAGGCATTTATCAATGTCTGCTCTTGGGTCCTGTAGAGCAAATGCTGGGGAAGCACCATCTTAAGTCCAGTCATCAGCTCAAATGGTGACATTTTAGTTGCAGATGAAGGGGTAGATCTGGTGGCCATTAGGACCAGAGTTAATCGGATATCCCAACTTGGCCCAGAATCTGCCACAAACTTTTTTAATATGCTCACTATGGTTCTGTTTTATCTCTCCACTGCACCAGAAGAGGCTGGCTGGTAAGCAATATGTAGCTTCCTTTTAACCCCCAGTATCTCCCACATCTTTGTCATTACCTCGCTGGTGAAATGGCTACCTCTGTCTGACTCAATCCTTTGAGGTAGACCACAACGGGAAAAGATGTGGTTAATCATCAGGGCAGATGCTGTTTGTGCCTTGCAGTTTGGGGCTGGGAGACATTCCACCCACTTGGTAAACAAGCATGTGACCGTCAACATGTACTTGTTTCCCCTAGCCGAGCGAATTCGGGGCCTATGAAGTCGATTTGTAAATCTGACCATGGCAGTGTCATCCCCCTCTTCTGGAGAGGCGCCCGGTGTGTGAGGGATGTTGGCTGAAATTGTGCACACACAAGACACCCATTCAAGTATTGGTCGAGGTCCTGCCCCATGTGTGGCCAGTATGCAACCTCTCTTTAGATCTCAAGTGTTGTGTGAAACCCCCTATGACCGGTGGTGGCCGCATCATGGGCGTGACTTAACATCAGGCTTCGGAATGAGGTAGGGACCACCACTGATCATGGCCAGCTTGGGATTTCCTTACAAACAAACCGTCTTGGATTCGGAACATTTTTGGACATTTCATCAACACTCAAAGGTCCTCTTTCCCAATATAATCGGTATCCGTCAGGGGAAAGTTCTCAGGGTCCTCAATGTGTTGGTAAAACTTACCAATTATTGGATCCCCTTTTGAGCCGTAATCAAATCAGCATCTGGGGTCTCCTTACTCCATTGTGCAGTTGAAAGATCATTGTGAGCATTTGTCTGGGACCTAGTGATAGCAGTGACCTGGAGTTCCCTCAACAGAGACTCATTCTCTGTTAGATCCCCTTGCATGGCCCCGGTTTTGGCCAGCTGATCAGCTAAGTCATTTCCAGTTTTGTCTGGTCCCTCTACTTTGGAATGACCCTTGATCTTCTTCCAGTAGATGGTCATCCCATTCGAGGTGACCAGATCCGCAATGTTTTGAATTAACTTCCCATGTTTCAAGGATTTGTTATTAGCACATAACATGCCTCTGGTTTTTCAATTAACCAGGTGCTCCACGAACCCGTTCCGTACATAATCTGAATCTGTGATTATGACCAGTTCGTGGAGTTGATGTTGGACAGCAGTGAGGATGGCTTGATACACAGCCATCAATTCTGCCACCTGACTACTTCGGGGACCAATTTTGTACCCAGCGGAGGGTTCTGGGGACTCATTCACCCATGCATTAACTGCGCCGGCCACAAGTTCTTTCTCCCCATTGTTGTCAACATGGTAAGAGCATCCATCCACATAGACAGTGGGCATTCCCTCACACTTGTCTTCTTCAAAGACTTTGTGTGCGGAATTAAGGTATGCCTCCATGTTGTCCTTGATTTTTAGACTTTCGTCCTCGAGACAGTTTTCTCTGGCACAATCATGCAAGTCAGCCAGACCTTGCGCGAGGGGACTCTTCTTGTTTTGGCCATATCTGACCTCCACAGGAAAGCCTTGCATTGACAGAATCCAGGAAGTAATTCGGGAATTACTCACATTTCCGGCCCGGATTCTGTCACTTTGGAGATATTTTAGAGGCTGGTGTGGAGTCTCCACTATGATGTGTTCCCCCTGGATGAATGGGCGGTAATTCTTCAATGCCCACACCGTTGCCAGGAGTGCCTTCTCACATTCGTTGAATTTTTCCTCCACAGAGGATAAAGTTTTGCTCGCATAAGAGATTACTTTATTGACCTTGTCATGCTTTTGGTATAATACTGCCGTCAAGCACATATTAGAGAACCCTGTCTCCAGAAAAAACTCCTTGGTTCTGACAGGGTAAGCTAGGCAAGGCGCGTGTGTGAGGCTTCTTTTGAGCTGTCTTACTGTCTCGGCTTGTTCCGGACCCCATTCCCACTTGACCCACCCCTTCAAGAGATGAATCAGTGGTCTGGTGATCTCTGCGTAGCCCTTAATGAACTTTCTTCTTTAATTTGTCTGTCCAAGGAGGCTCCTTAGTTCCCGCAGAGTTGTGGGGTCTTTCAGTTTCCGAAGTGCTACCACTTTCTATTCCTGGGGACAGAGACCCTGAGGAGTAATCTCATGCCCCAAGAAATTAACACAGGTTCTACACCACTGTGCTTTCTGAAAGGAAAGTTTGGCTCCGGCGGCCCTCAGCTGTGTCAGAACATAACGGATCTCCGTTATATGTTCCTCCACAGATGAACTTTTCATGAGGACATCATCTACATAAGCCAGGTTAGCCCTCGCACCCAGGTCGGCATGGCCTTATGTAGGAAAATGTTGAATTCATTGCCGGAGTTGAGGTATCCGAAGGGAGTTTGGGTCCATGTGTACTGCTGGCCCCCAAAGGTAAAAGCCAGTTTGTATTGGTCTTCCCTACTGACAGGCACGGTCCAGTATCCATTGGTCAGGTCTATTGCAGTGAATACCTGTGACCCCTGAATCTGGGCCAGCCCTTGGTCAATGTAGGGCAGAGGCCATCGGGAAGTATGGACCCGTTTGTTGAGCTCCCTAAGGTTGGCACAGAGTCTCCACTGGCCGTTTGGCTTCAATATTCCCAGCACCGGATTATTGAAGGTGCTGTGTACTGGACGGATTATTCCCCGGGACTCAAGGTTCTTAATTATTTCAGTAAGGGACTCCATTGATGCGAGAGGCAAGCGATATTGCTTCACAAACACTGGAGTCATGCCAGGGTCCGTGGGAATTGTTGTTGTGTGGATGTCGGTGCAACCACAGTCATATGAGTCTACCGCAAAGAGATCTTGGAAATCCAAGAAAACTTGTTTCAACTTTTGCTTCTGTTTCAGAGTCACACAGGCATCAGCTAGGTTGACTCTCTCTTCCACCATCTGCCTGAAGCCTGGAGAGACTTCTGGTTTTGCTATTTCAGCGGTCTCCTCCAGCTGGGTGGAGAAGTCCCAGGTCAGAGTGCTGATTTGGACTGGAGGCTTCAGGTGGAAAAGGCAGCCCTCATGGACCTGGAAAATCACCTCATCCCTTCTAAAGTCACAAGTCACATCTTCCTTACCATAAGGGCAGGAAGTGTACACCAGGAAGTTCCCCCCATGCCGGGTAAAGATCCTGTCTGGTGTTGTATTGTCATCACTGTCTCCATTAAAACAGTCCTTGGGGATTGGTCCTAACAGTTAATTTCCTAGATCAATGGAAAAATGTCGGTCATCAACCGCCATTCCAATAATGGTGCCCGTGGCTAGAGTAATACTCTTTAAGTCGCTGTTATCCACCTCTATTGGAATGGTGTCATGTTCTATATTGACTAATGGTGTTGGGTTTACCCCCAACCCTTGCTGTTGGAGAGAAGCATTTAGATGAATACAAGCATCAGGGTTTTTCAATTTTTGTCCTCTTTTAACTTTCACTTCCAGGGAGAATTGTCGGGTCCTTTCTGGGATGGTGACTTCCTCTTTAACCTTAATTTCAACTGCATAAGGTAGCAATTGAGCTGACCTAAATGCTTTTTCTGGATCATCAAAGCCCATGAAATTATCTGCTAATTGGGACCAAGCTTTCAAGTTTATTAGGTCCAAACTAATGGCAAAGCGATTGAGAATTTCACTGCCTAAATAAAAGGCGGCAGTGACGTCTCGCACGACCCAACAATTATGGACTATGCTCTTGTTGCCAATGGAGATTTTGAGCATAGACCTGCTTGGCAGGAGATGTTTCGAATTGGGTGTTTCCAGATCCATTTCCCATTTGTCTATCAGTTTGAATGTGGGAATGGCTGGATCTTTTGGGAGTTGGCGGAACATGGCTTTGCTGATGAATCTCTTACCGTTGTTCACACACACTCGGGCGAGAACAGAGTCCTTCCCATCATTTAACTGAACAGGGATGAACAACTGCTCTCCAATTTGCTTAATATCAGCCAGGCTCTGAACTGATTTCACATCTTTCTGGACTATCGGAGTGGGAATGTCTGATTGTGGATTGGTAAAGAATTTCAGAGTGTTTCCTTCCAGTGTGGAATACCACCTTAAACTGGAAGGAAGGTTGATTTTCAGAAATAGAGAGGACCCCCGATCACCAGTCTGTTGCCCTACTGCTATTACTGTCACATCTGGAATTTGGTTGTTCTGGAAGTGAAATTCTACTTGGTCAGATTTTTGTTCAACCATGTGGCAGGTGACGTTTAAACTAACATGGTTGACGCTCTGTTTTAATTTTATTGGTCGGCTAGTCTGAGCCCAGAGGACCTTGTTTACGCAATCTATTAGGGGTGGCAACCTTCTCAGGAGGTCATTCCCTAGTAAACAAGCGGTGCCCTCTGGAGTCACTACTATGACCGGGTGTTTCACCTTGTGTTGCCCAATTTTGATGTCCAAATCTGCAGTCCCCTCAACGGGAATTTCCTTCCCGTCAAAGTTCTGCAGTTGTCCAGGAAGAGAGGTGAGAGGAATCTGGTATTTCTCCCCCCTTCCTCCATTTAGTTCATCAAAGGCCCTTTTAGACAGAAGAGTAGCTTGGGATCCAGTGTCCACCAGTGCCAAAATTGTACCCTGCCCCTGTACTTGTACCGGGGCATAGTATCTTCCCTCCTTCTCCTCAAGGGGGCACAGATAATGCACATTTTTGGACAACTGGTGGGCTAATTTTCTGGTTTTGGACATTGGGAGAGAAGAGATTTGAGCAGAATTCTGTGGAGAGTCAGGGGAATCTGCAAGAAAAAGTTGGCAACTTGAAAGAGGATATTCGAGTTCCCCTGGTTCCGGCCCTGGGTCGCCCCCCCCCTTTTTGGAGGCAGTCGTCAGAATGGGTTTGAACCCGGGGATTTTGATGCTGTTGGTTCTGGGATAGAATGATGGCCGGCGACAGCTCAATCCCCACATCTACCCAGTCTGTGGATGCGGTTTTGGGTTCCCCTGGTTCTGGTTCTGGGCCGCCCCCCCCCCTTTTGGAGGCAGTCACCAGGATGGGTTTGAACCAGGGGTTTTCGGTCTTGTTGGTTCTGGGATAGAATGATGGGCGGCGACAGCTCAATCCCCACATCTACCCATTCTGGATTGGAATCCCTTGGGACACATTTTTCCTTGGGAGGAGTTCCCCCATCTCTGAAGGAGAAGATCCTTGTCCCAGGATCCTCTGAGGATTCCTCTCCCTCAAATTGGAAGATCTGTACCTCCTCCTCAAAGTGGGTCTGTTTGGGTACTTTGTTTCTCCTACCCCCCTTCTGCTCCTTGGGAGGCAGACTTTCAGGGGCAGGAGATTTTGTTTCCGGTTGCTGGGCTTCTAGGGGCTGTTTACAAGTGGGCAAGGAAGCTTCCTCCAAGGCCTTACACCCTCCTTCCCCTTGTGCCTCCTCCCTGGGAACCGGTGGGTTATGAGGGGGCTGCCCCCTCATTGTTCTGGAGCACTAGGTCCAGAGTTTGGGGCATTCTGTGCCGGCATGCCCATCTGAGGGTTCTGTTGAGCCCTCAGCATGCGGCCCAAATCCTGTGCCATGTCCTGAACCTGGCACTCTAACTGGGAAACCCGCTTAGGCTGATACGGGGTCCTGTTTTCTCCCCTGGGCTGATCCCGGGAAGGGTAGCTATCCCTTCTCTGGTAGTACCCCCGGTTGGGAAGATTTGGGTACCCCTCCACCCTTGGCCTCCCCTCTCCCAGATTAGGTTGTCTGGGCTCAGGAAAGTGGGGAAAGAAGGATGGATGATTTTGGGGCTGGAAGTTGGGTGGATACCTGGGTAACAAGTTCTGCCCAGGATTTGGTGAATTTCTGCCCTCCTGGGGGGAAGTGCGGAGGGAAGTTCCCTGGGCTGGGCTCTTGGTTGGATCCCCCCCTTGGGCCGGAGCAGTCCACACATAACCCAGTATTGGACTGTTTCCCTTATAGCGGGGACTTACATAGTCAGGGGAGCGAGGGACCCCATTTGTGGGACTACCTCCTTGACTCCCTGTCTGTGACTGGCCCGAGGGCCTTCTGGGCTTAGAATTATTTGGTGCCGGCAGGTTTTTAGGCCCCCCCATCTCCAAATCTAAAACGGGGGCAACCTTTACCTCTGCCACCTTGGCAGCAGCAGGGGTGCTGTTGGTTTTGGGGTTTTTGGGCTGATTCTTACTTTCCACCGCTTTCTGCACCTCATAGATGCAGGTGGCTTGCTCAATGACCCAGTCTAAAGATCTTTTCTCGTGAAAATATCTCACGAGCTGGGTCATTATGTATTTGGGTAAGGCATGGAAAAACGTATTAACAAATTCCTTACTGTCGGTGCGCACCCTTTGGGTAGTCTGTGCAAAAGCACGCTTTAATTCCTGCACAAATTCTTGTGGGGCCTGATCCTCCCCACATTTGCAAATTGTAGGCTGCCTTTCGAGCCTCTTGAGGATTTCTATAAACAGAAAAATGTTTCAAGATGGCCGCCCTATAGGTGGAACATCTTGAATGATTTTGGTCCTCCAGCCCCGCAAAGAAACTGGAGTATTCTGTGGAGAATGTCCATTTGACGTACTGGATGCAGCTACTGCTGTCCTTCAAATGGAAAGTCTCCATCATTTGCTCATAAAGTTCCAAGTGTTCCCAAACAGAATACTTGGCATTCTTGTTATAAGGGGTGATGACACTCCTCATTGCCTTGATCTGCTTTAAGGGGTCCTTAAGCAAGGCCCTTTTTGCCTTATTGGCCTTTTTGGTTCAGGTAACCCTGGTCCACTCATCCTCTGACTCAGAGGCACTGCTCCCAGAGGCGCCCGTCTGATCTTCCAGGTTTTCCTGGATTCTGCGAGCCTGGGAATGGCTGGCAGAATGTGGGGACCGGGTCTCCTGTGTCCTGGCCCGCTCAGAGGAGTCTTCAGATCCATCCTTGATGCCAGGATTTGATGGGTACCCCCCCACTGACCTAACTGGGCAGAGGTTTTTAGGATGCCCTTAGTGGGTCTACTTTTCTGGGGTTCCCCACTAAATTGCACTGTGCTTGGGTGCCCATACCCGGATGCCCGCCCATCCATTCCTGGGAGGTACTGGCCTATGAACCCCATACCTTTGGCTGGATAGTAATCTGCCATCCCTGTGGCCCTGTGCTCACGTGCGCCAGGGCACATGGGGGTGGCAGAGTCCAAGGACTGGGAGAGATGAAGGCCTCTGGTACTAGGGGTCCTGAGGTTATGCTCAGGTGTTTCCCTTTGCCAGCGAACTTCATCTCTGTCCGTCCCTGCTCCCTGTTGCAATGCAAGAGCCCGAGCTTTCAGTTCCTCAGTTAAGGCCTTACTAGACTCTATCAGTCTCTCCTGCATGGCTACCTGTTGCTGGAGCCTATCATTGTGCTGACAGAGAGCCTCATTGTCTCTATGCGCCTCCTGATTGGTCCTGGAATACTGGGCCAGTCTTTGCTGCAGGGTGGTTTCCTCCTGGGTACCATCCCTACTGGCCTGCTCCTTTCTTGCCAGAGCCTCTTCCACCCTCCTGGTGTGCTCTAACAAGTTGTGGTGCTCTTTTTGGAGGTCTCCCAGTCCCTGGAGGGCCAGGTGATTTTCTTCCATTTTCCTTTTTAAGTGGCAGACTTCCTGGCCCAAGGTATCCCTTTCCTGAGTAAGAGCCTGCATCTGTGCCGCCAGGTTGTCCCTCTGCCATTGAAGGGCACCAGATTTCTGGCACTCTTCATCAATCTCTGCCTGGGTATCCAGGTCTTTCAAAATCATTTTATTGCTTTCCTCTTTCTCTCTGTCTAGTTGGATTTGCAGGGTGGCTACCTGCTCTGTGCATGCCCTGTTGAAATTGATCTGTTGCTCCGACTTTTTCTGGCTCTGCAGTAAGGAGTCCAAACTGTCTTCTGCAAGGCCAGAATTCTGGTACCCTGGTCAGCCTTTTCCTGTTGCAGGATATCCATATCCTCCTTTATTTTAATGATGTACTGTCTACTCTCATTTTCGGACTCCTGGCTTCTGTGCAGCCTCTGCTCAGAAGAGTCCAGATCAGATTGGGCCTTCTGTTATGCCAGTAGTTGCCTACTCGCCAGATCTTTGCCTTCAGCACATTTGTCCTGCATGGCTCCCATGTATAAATATAAATATGCCTCTACCCTGGAAATCTTGCTGTGCTCATCCTTGGCCTTAGGGGCCATATATAGTTCACTCAGGGCCACATGTAAGGGACCCTGCTCTCTCCACATATCTGACCCTGTTTCAGTGATCTGGGGTGCGATTGCCTGCAACCAGACCACCTTGTCCTGATGAGCCCACTCACCTCTCACAAATAGTTTATGTAAGAGGTGTTCTCTGGCTATTTTGATGTCTACCAGTGTCGTCATTCTGGAAATTGATTTCCTTCCTGACTTACCGAAGTTAGTATTTTATTTTGCAAAACAGACCGTTTCTTGAGAGCATTCCTTTTTGAGGGGTGTTTTCACAACGTAGCACAGCGTGGTGATCCAACAGGATTTATGTATTCTATCAGTTAGTACACTGTATTAAGCTGCACAAGCGGTAGATCTAATCCAGAATCCCCGGCTACGAGCCCCCACTCTGTTAATGACTCCAATCAAGCATTGCCACTAAGTCAGTGCCTTGTCTGGGATTGCTCAAGGGAAGCCCTTATTTATATATTTTTATGACAAGTTATAATCTGGATGATGAACCCTTGTATAACGTCCCTCTCTTAGAATCCCCCTGACCTCACTGAGCCAAGAAGTAGGTTTGTTTTGCAATTTAAAATATTTATTGAAAATTTAACTATATATATATCACACTTTTATAATAAATTAATATTTGATATCACACTTAAGAATATGGTGTTGATCAACAATGGATAATCTTACACTAGCACACTTATTTTATTACTTAGGAGTTTGTATGGAAAGGATAAGGTAGCAGAGAATACTTTTATGGTTTCAAGGAATGCAGTGATGTAAAAAAATGCAGCACAGGAATAAACTGATATGGGTTCAACAAAAGCTAATATGTTCACTTTAGCCCTTGTGGCAATTCACTCCCCCCCCTTTATGCAATATAAGGGGATGGAAGTAAAGCACACAGTTTTCAGGAATACAATCAACATGCAATTCAATTCCCGTTCCCCCCAGCAAGCTTAGAGAAACAGGGATGATTTTAAACACAGGCAAAGTACTTTAAATGTGGTATGCAAAGAAGGGAAAAATATGCTAAAAATGATTTTAATTTCCTATAAGAGATTCAGGGTGGGAGATAGCTACTTTAAATTAGTTCAGGATAACTTTAGCAATGCTCTATGAATGATTGTCAGGTTGCAAACGAATTTCAGCAAAGGAAAGCAAGAAGCTGCAATTTTGACAAGTGAAGAAATTTGAGCCAAATCGCAAATTGCAGCACTTTTTCCGAGTGCATCGAGCGCGATAACGGAAAAAGTATAATGAATAGAAAGTTTGTTGGAAAGCCTACAATCTTAGCTTTAAAATTAAAGTTAAAACTCGCTCCTAACACAAACGGTTCAAGAGATACGGACGATTCCGTGAAGGTCGTTTTTCAGAAATGAAATAGTGATTCAAAATGGCAAAATGACACTTTACAGGTTTAAATCGGAGAAGGAACACACAATTCCTATCATGCAGTTCTGGACAGGTTCAAATGTTTTGAATTAGATTATTTTAAGCTAAGAGATTGGTTTTGCACAGTTCTGGCTGTGTACTCACACTATGAATTTGTAAGGAATGGCCTTGTCACTGATCTGGTCAACGGGTTTAGCTGCGGTTCTCTCTACTCGGCGGGTCAATCAGGCACCGGTTCGGTTCACAGCGGTCTGGTCTGGGTTTCTAGTTCTGCTGGTCTGGATCAAATGGATTCTGGATACCGCACTGCATTCTGGGTACTGGTTCTGTTCTGGATACACAGGACTCTTAGCAAGCAACAAACCGCACAGCCCGGCGTTTGAATAGTTTGCAAAAGATTTTGAGGCCTGCTGAAGAGTTCAGCTCTTTGGAGTTTTTGTTCTGGAGTTAGTCTGTCTCTGGAGTTCTGGATTCTGGAGTTCTCCGTCAGCGTGCTGTGCAGGAATTCAGTAGAAGGTTTGAAAATGAATGTCCCTGTCTGGCTTCCAGTGGCTCTTTTTATGTCTTTTGAAAATGGGTGTGGATGCTAACTTTCTATGCCCAACCCACTCACAATTTGATAGGTCAAGGATTTCTCTTTGACCTGATTTGAGAAGGGAGCAGTGAGTCATCAGGTGTCATCTTCATGGCATACAGAAAGAACACTCCCCTTTGCTTTTACCTTAGAAAATCATTTTCATAACTAAACACATTTCCCAGATACACGAGTGGTTGAGATTACATATGCACATCATATATCACATAAGGTAGTTTCTGTTCCAACTCTGATGTTTCTAAGAGCTTGGATTAAAAAATGAATGACAACATTTTGCGCTTTTTGGTTGGTTTACCAATATTGGATTTTTACCAAAAAAGACACAGATGTACACTGCCTTTCTACACATATTCCAGTAAATTTTCATTTTTCTAGCGTGAACCCCATGTCTGCAATCTCCATAATTCATGGGGTTTTGCCTCAGAACATGGTAGAGAGTCCTAACACCTCTTAAAATGTGCACAGAAAAATCACAAGAATAATGATATTAATTATAGAATTTTGATAAGTCCGTTCTATGAATTATCCATCTTTTTAAAATTATGCTCTGGCCCAGAAGGGTGTGGTTTCCCAAAGCACATGGTGGAATTTCTGGTTTGTACACTTCCTCCAACTCAAGTTGCTCACAGAGGCACTGTCCCTCCCTGTTTCGCTCAAGAGGAAGCCATTTACGACCCCCCTTAATTTAACATTTGCCTGAGACAAGGAAGACTCATTGTTCAGTTTCCTGCAGTCCCCAGCTGCTCCTCCCCTAATCCAATCAGAGAGGTGTCATTTCCCTTTGGTGAGGGCAGGAGAATGCAGGCCAGGCCTGGGAACATTTGTTGAGCAAGTTTCAACTCCCGTCGGGGGTAGTTGTCAGGCAGAATTCAATCTCTTTATGCCAGGCTTCAACTAAATGTCACTTTTGTTCCCAGTTTTTCTTCATCCAAATCAAACTTACAATTTTTACATATGCAGCTAGAACGCTGATTCTAAGTTCAAAACTATGACATTTAACAGTTGAAAACTATGTGACACTCAACAGTAGGTAACTCATTTATTTTAAACATTTATATTTTAGCGTCTTTCAGTCCAATTTAACTTAGGCTGCTGACATCCACAGCTCAGCCAGTTTCATTATGAACATTATTTTAGGCTCTTTCTCTTTCCAGATTTTGTATGCACAAAAGTCTACCTTTTGCCAAATGTCTGCTGGTGTTCATTGAGATTTTTGAATATCTTGCATGTTTAAAATAGGCATTTTTAGCTTGCATTTCAGATAAACAAAGGTGATTTCAAAGCGCTTTTTGAGCTAACAGGCACTGCTGTTTTTCCTTTGGCACGCATTCCACTCATTGCACTCCTGGCCCATCACGCTCGCACTGGTGGGTGGTAGGTCAGGCGACCATTTTGGTGTGCGCAAAAACTGCACAGTTTTCCTGGATCCTGGCGCAAATGTGGGCTTTTCCGCCATCTTGGATTTCCTAAACCCACAGCACCAAATGGTGCAGCATTATAACTCGATGGTTCTGGTGGTGGTGGTGCTGATGGTGTTCTGCAAACCATGTAATGATGTAATAATGTGCTGCGTTTCATGATCTGTGACAGGAAGGCTATTTCCCAAATTGACTGTGCACGGGTGGGGGAGTGTATTAATACTACTGTTGCTACAAATGTGGTGTCATTCTCATTTTCCTCCTTGTTATTGCAGCTTTCCAAAAGAAATGTTCATTCCAACTTGGAGCATAAGATCTGTCTTGGTCATCATCCTTCTCGTTTTCATTGTTGCTATCTAACCCCTCAGTGGAAGGGGGCAAAAGAGACAAAGACCTATTGTTGAATTTGTCTGTGTTGTTTCCCCTCAACTTTGGAAGACAAAATCTGCACTCCTCTCCTTTCTGTTACTGTGATAGGAGACAGACTCATAGAGCAACCTCCTCTGTCCGTCTCTGTGGATGGTCATCGTCATTGTGCAATACATTTCTTGTACTGGCTCATGCTCACCAGAGTTACTTATGACAGCGGTGTGGGGAATGTGGATTGGATGAAACTTTCAATTGACTATTTGAAATGTGGGTATTTCCAGTGCACACAGCAAGTACTGATTCATGAGTGAAATTACCAGGAGAAGCACCTCTATCCCACTACCGGTTCATTTGGGTGCTATGTTGTTCAAAATGTGTGCAAGTGTTTATCATCCGTCTACCCAAAACTCTGTTGCTCCCTACCAGCAAAGTCTGGTGAGGGTGCCTTTTCCACCAGCTTCGCTCAGGGCGTCTTGACTCCTTCCGCTCCTCCTCCCAGCTCAGATGTCAATTTATGGCATGGGTATCACGTTTATTTTCCGACTGACTTTTTTTCCAAGTACTTTCCGACGTCGGATTTCATTTGAAAAAACTCATTGAAATATATGCGTGAGGTGGGGTAAAAATTAGTCGGGAGGGGACTGGGGCAGGGGTCAAACAATTGAGAAAGGGGTGTGTGTGGGGGAACCCCCAACAGTTTTTTTTTTTAAAGTGGATGTTTAAAAACAAAAAAGTAATTCCAATGATGGAAAGTCAGTTGGAAAATTAACATGGAACCAATGGCAAGTGTGTCATTGATTCAGTTTAATAAACAGGGCCTGGTTGGTTTTTCATCCACTGCCCTGAATCTCTGCAGCTTCCTCCCACCAAAATTAGATGAGCATGTATGTCCCACAATCTGCCCAGAGATGTTATGAGCTCCACCCACTGCTCCTCCCAGGTGTCACCAGATGGCCTGTGTCTAGACACACACTTCAAGAGACTGATACTGTTAAGTGTGCACCAGCTTTCCTGAATCTCTGCTGCTCCCCCCAGCATAATCTGGAAAGCATGTCCCTCACCACAAGGTGTCTTCAGAGTTTCCCAGCTCCTTCTGCTCCACCTCCCAGATGTCACCTGATGGTACATGTCTTATTCTCTCAATAAAAGAGACAGACACTGATGGTGATTAACCCACTCCCTGAAACTCTGCAGCTTCCACCTATGTAAATGCTGTCCATGTGACCTTCCCACCATCTGCCATCAGTGCACCCTGGATCCTCCTGCTCCTCCTTCCAGTTGTCACCCGATAGTTTGCATTTCATACCCTCAAATCAGGAGACAGATACTCACTGATGTGCCATCCAATTTCGTATATGCCCAGTACATTTAGGGGAGTGTGCCTCTCTGACAAGCTGTCCCTAGGTATCTCCACATCCTCCTGCTCCTTCTCCCAGATGTCACCAATGGCACATCTCTCCTAAACTCACATTGACTGTTGTGTTACTTGCCTTGCCAATTCTCTGGTGATGGCACTTGTGTTTTTCACTCACTTCAAATCATTGAAAGTGTCACACACTGCTGCATAAGCAGAACCAAACATTCAGAAACATCCTTAACCTGCCTTCAGCAACAACCTCCTGTCGACCTGAAAACTGCTTCAGAGTGAGTGGGCGCTCCAGTCACATGCCCTCCTTTAAGCCTTGTAAGTGAACACCATACAAACTTTTCAAAAGGTTTGTCGAACATTTGTCACGAAGACTCACCCAAAATTCTATCGAGTTAAGTAGGAGGCCTTACAGGTTGGGTGCCACCATGAAACAGGGTGGGGGAGCCCTATGACTTGAAAAAAAATATATTTTCTTTTTGAAGTCCTTTGCCTTCATAAAGATATGTTTTCCGTTAGAGTAATGGAAATCATTTCTTTATGAAGGCAGAGTGACTTCAAAAAGAAACTATTTATTTTTGAAGTCACAGGCCTCCCTAGGACACAGCGACATGGAGGCCTCCGGCTCCATGATGGGAACAAGCATTCCTGCTGCATGGCGCTGGCGGTCTCGTTCCCTGTCGTGGATCATCGTATTGAAAGGTAAGAAGAAGTACTTCATGTAAAGGTGCGAGCGTGCATACAAGTGTGTATTTGTATTTAATGTAATGTTTGTGAATGAGTGAGTGCATGGTGTATGGGTGGCTGCCTGGGTGTATGTTTGAGTGTATGGTGAAGGGATATACTTATAAATGTATGTATGACTGTGTGTGTGTGCAAGAGTGTATGGTAAATGCTCTGATTACTCCTAATTCCACTCTTCCTCGTCCCATTACTTACATAGGAGACAAAGTGTCTCATAGGTAAGTACTATGATGAGCAAAAGGAACGTGGAGGTAATGGTGTGTGCTTGTGTTTAAGGGTTGCTTATTGGTAATCTTCATTACTCCTAGCCCTCCTCCTCTTTGAGCCAGTATGTGTATGAGGTATGTTGCCACATACACAAGTACTGGGACAAGGTAGAGGGATGAGGATGTGATGCCTGCCTTAGATACCTGTATTCTTCATTCCTCCTAATCCCACTCTTTCTCATCCAAGTACTCACGTATGAGGCAAGCTGCCTCATAGGCAAGTACTTGGATGAGGAAGATGGACTTGGAGGTAATTCCACGCCGAGGAACTGATTTTGGCAGTTGGAGTGGTAGTCTCGGCCAGCCCAGGGTGTGGTGCGACCTATGATTTGTTGCGGGGACGTGGGGGGAGGCCCCCTCAGTAAGGCTTGCAGGGGGGCCCCAAATTGTTTGCTACTCTACTGGGATACAGATGAAGTTGTTGAGACCTGGGTTATCCTGCAGTTTTCAACCTTGCTGAATGCCACGCTGACAGCGGGATATCTATTGATACAGCGAGTTGTATCAGCGATAGTGTGAATTATTTGTAGTGTTTCTCATTCAAGGAAATGGACGTGATGCACTTAATGTCATGCACTGACATGTATTTTTATGAAAGTATGTTCGAGAAGAAGTGCCAAGGGGCCTGATATGCTGGGCTGTGTCTATGTGCTGGTTGCAAGTAATGGCTTTAGTTAGGATGATCAAGGCATCAGCAATGTTTACAGAGTGAATTATGGATATTGTTATATGGGTGTTAACCATTGTTTTCTTCACAGGTTGGACATTAATGGCAATGTTAGGTTTAGGGCATGGACTTGCCAGGAATAGCAATAATTGCCTTCACTTGCAGTGTTTTAATACTTGTCTACCTGCTGTGGTTGACTTGGGGGAGAAAGAGTGTGTTAGTAAGTTTGAGAGGGCATTTTATTTGTTGAAGTTCGGATGTCAGCCACCGAGCCTTTGTGGGTGTAACACTGGCACATATTTTATGGGTGGTTTGGTTCCCATGCTTTCATTTAGGGGTGTTGGACACCCGGCACTGTGTGGATTGTTGTTCACCATGCCATTGGTTTCTGGGGTTTTGGTTCCTGGCACTTTAGGGGTGTTCTCACCTATGCCATCAATAATTGGAGTGTTGGACTCTCAATTTGGTCTTGTAGTGTTGGACACTCAAGTTTGCCAAAAGTGGCATTGGACACCCAGTTATCTGGTATATGTGTGGTATTGGATACCCAAGGATTTAAGTGGTGCTGGCCAGTGGCACCTTTTGGGGTATAGTTACCCATACAATTTGTTATTGGGGTCATGGTACCCGACACTTTGTGGGGGAATTCACCAGTGCAATTGGGGTTGGGGTCATGGTACCCAACAGTATGTGGGTGTTGCACCCCGTGCAACTGATGTTTACGGTGTTGGACACCTGTGGCAATTTGGGATGCTGGCATGAACAGTTACTAATCAGCAGGTTTTGAGGCAATAGTACTGAGAGTGTTGATAATTTGGTTGATATATTTTCTTTAATTGTAGGTGCCATCCCTTTCCTTAATAGTACAGGAGGGTGGGATGGTTTGGAGTAGATTTATCCCACTGTTTGTATTACATGTGAGGACAGTGAGGAGTTTGGTGAGAATGGAGTCTTCTCTTTGTTGTTGATGGAATGTAGTGGATGGTGTAAGGGACATTTTTGCGTAATCTGCGTTTTGTGTTTTGTATGTCCCTTTGGGTCTTTTCATTTTTATTCTGCAAACGGGGGATATATGTTGTGATTTGCCTTTCCCTACAACTCTGCTGTTTGTGAGGTCATAAGTGCCTGATCTGGATCTTGAGTGAGTTTTCCCATGTGAGTGTTCCAGGAATGAAAATTGGAGGAGAGGTTGTCAGAGAGAGAGGGTGCCGGTGGATGTGTCCACATACATACCTGCCTTGAGAACTTTACTTGTAACTTGCAATTTGAGCTAAGTAAAGAATATTTTTCCTGTCTTGCCTATGATGCTACAGTGTCATCTATCCTAAGAAGGTACCTCCTTCATGGTAATACAGGTGTTTGCCGGTAATACCGGAAAGACCAGGCAGAGATACCTACACCTCATAGCAGCCGGTAAATGAACACGGTGGTGGAAATGAGGCAACAGGTGCATCCAATTCACCCAGGTGCAACCAATGCACACAAGAAGAGAAAACAATGGTCACACATCCCCAAAACACTTCCCTACACAACAATGCTGCCACTAATCACAGTGAACATGAACACACAGCTTCTCCAGGCCACCCTAGAGCTGCAGGGGCTGGAGGACCACCAGAGGCAATAGGAGGCATTGGAGAAGAGGAGGAGGAGTATGGAGATGATGATGATGCTGGTGTGGGAGGAGACACAGCGCAAGGCATGCTGCCATATCCTATGAAAGGGCCACTCCATGGACCCTCACTGACACACAAATCCTCACTCTGAACAGCCACAACAGGGAGACAATTACAAACCTCCTCAGTCACATCCAGGAGGCCATAGGGAGCATGATCAGCATCAAGACAGACATACCACTGCTGGTTAAGCTGGTGTCTGTCCCATACTTCTTGGCCACGGACACCTTCCAGCACTCAGTGAGCAACTTGCATGGTATTTGTCAGCCTGCCATCTCCAGAGTGCCATGTGGGCAGCACGTTGCCCTCCCCACCATCCAGGTACAGGTGAATACCGACAAAAGACAGTTCTACGCATTATCAGGTGTGCCCATTGTGGTGGCAGCTATGGATTGTACACATGTGAAGTTGGTAGCCCCCTAGGCCTCAGAGGATATCTTCAGGAACCGCAATCAATTCCATTCACTTACAGTCCAGGTCACATGTGATGCTGACCTCACCATCTCCCACTGCTGTGCCCAGTTCCAAGGATCAGCCCAGGATGCAAAGATCCTGCAGAACAGCATGCTGTGGCATACATGGAGGGGCTCAGAGGGCAACATAAGTGGATGTTGTGTGAGTACATGTCGAATCACACTTACCTTGCTGAATGAGTGACTTGCAAAAGGGGGGGGGGGCATTTCCTGATTGCATGTCCTGACAAGGCACTGTACATGCAGGATCCACCAGCACACCCCACGAATGAAAGGCTCAAACCCAAAGGAGTATTACATGACTGGAGATGCAAAAGTCACTGGCCAGGCCATGCAACTCCAACAGACCAGATACACACAATACACTATAGGTACTAGAATGCAAAGCCACAAATTCCACAACATGCGTGGACAGCAAAGTGATGGTCTGGGCCATCTATGGGTGTCCAAAGTATGTCTAAGGGAAAAATGAAGAGTCAGGGTATGAGTGTGAAGAAGACATTGTACAACAAGAACAATTACCAAGGTTGACATCCATTCACAGTAAAGCCACAAAGTACAATGCTACACAAATATCTCAGTTGTTCCAAACACACCCAGTTGTCCTGAACCACCTGCCCAGGCCCAGGCACCCTTGGTGTGAGCTGAGGGGTGTCAGGAATACGAGCAGGGCCCACAAACATCAATGGAGCCCATGGGTTGCACATAAGAAGAGGCACCCAATAACACCCCCATACATGGGGTGACATACTGCCAAACTGTCATTGAGGGACATCTCACTTGCATATCACATGGTATGCACTCAGTTCCCCATGCAATCTACCCATCATGTACCACACACACGACCTGCACATGTTACTCACACTCTCATCAGTGACTACGCATGGGAGCAATGCACAGGCCCAAACCACCCACTGTGGCATGCCGCCCTGTAGGTCAAAGATCCTGAAAGCAATGAGTGTTGGCTGTCAGCTGTGTGCAACTAGTACCATGGCAGATTGGGCAACCTCCCTGAACACTACAATCCACATGCAAAGACTGGAATGTGAAACAGTGTAGTGCAATGACACATGGGGTAGGCATGCACAGGCTGTGTATTGAGGTTATGCTGAAACTGGCAACACATCTGCAGATCATCATGAGTCACACATCTGTCTTTACCTCCTGTAGGTGACTCTGGATACCAGCAGCTTCCATGGCTGATGACCCCCCTGATGAATCCTGAGCCGCCACAGGAAGCTGCATACAACAGGGTCTGTGTCAGGATTAGGGTGACCAGTGAGAGCACCTTCTGACTGTGGAAGGCCTGCTTCAGATGGCTACAAAGATCTGGGGTGTGCTAATGTACTGGCCTGACAAGGTGGGACAGATTGCCTTGGCCTGTGTGATGTTACGTAACGTCTGTATCAGGAACAGCATTGCCCTGCCCGAGATCTTAACATGCCTCCCCCTGAGGATGATGCTGCAGTGCCTGCAGGTCCTATGCATGTGCACACCAAGTGTATGCAGGTCAGGAATGGGTGTATGTCCCAGCAGGAACTTCTTGAGAATTTTGTATGATTTCCATATCGACATTGCAGTCCACTTGCACCTATGCATATATTCTGCACATTGTACACAAAAGGAATGTCCTGTCATTGCTTCAAGTGAAAATGTGTTTTATGAGTATACGTGCATCGTAACATGCCCTACACCAAAACAGCTGCCCAACACCTCAAACACCCACCTTAAATGATCCATTACCAAACACACTCAGTGAAAGTACCCTGCCAGTGTCCAAATGTTACTTCCGGTGCCTATTGGGCATGGTCTCTTCACCAGCTCCTTGCCCGTGAGTAGGCGCTGTGAGTGGCACCTTGTGGTTCCAGGTAGGGAGCCCTATGTGGGGGTCATAGAGGTATAGTGCATCAATTCATGTAGTAGATTATCTTAACACACTGTTACGCTCACCTGACTCCCACGGAGGCGCTGGCCTGGTTCGCGCTGCTGTGACCTCTTCTAAGGTGATGCGCAGGGTTCGGAAGATGGACTGGACCGGGCCCCCAAATCTGGCTTGTCTGGCTCGCAGAAGTATCCTTCTGTAGGCGAAAATAGGGGATTAACTGTCTGCGGGGTAATACAATCGGCCTCCCACTTTCCCCTCTCACCCTCCTCGAAACCCTTCTGTGATTCCTCGTAGCGTCTCACCTTAGGGTCTGGAAGGACGAGCTCTCCATCCTGCTTCTGATGCAGCGGCGCGTTGGTATCCAGTTTCTTCACTGGATTTTCGGTGAGAACCAAACTTGCTTGGCTTCCAGGTAAGTTTTTTGATAAGAGGTTCCCCTTGTGTCCATGCATTAATGTACTAATGCTAGTGTCTTTTTCCCCATAGGGGCCGGGGTACGGAATGCCGGGGAACAGGCACCGACCCGAGATGAGAGGTGAAATCCTTGTAGAAATCAGGTAAGTCTTTAATGAGCGTTTTTTGGTAATGTCTTTTCATTCGCTCATTAACGCTGATGTCTCTTTTTCCCCTTAGGGGTCGGGGTTCGGAAATGCCAGTATACGGCGCGGACCCAAAATGAAGAGGGAATGAATCAACAGGTAAGTCTTAACATGGAGATTTAGCTTTCCTTATTCCCTTCTCTCTCTCACCTTTTGTTCTGGTCTTTTTCTCCCTAGGCGCTGGGGCGTGACTGCGAATCCGGATGATCGCTGCTGAACATGGAGGCGCCCTGTAAAGGTGAGTGGAATGCGGCGCTGCAGCGATCGACGCGATGAGCTTTTAAATAAAAGTTTTCCTTTTCAGGATTGTCGGCGAGATGTCCCCGGGATGCGGTTTTAGCAGGTAAGGACTTTTCCTTCTTCTGTTCCCTTCTTCTCTTCCTTTGCAGGTGATCCAGGATGCTGGCAGGCGTGGCAGAAGTCAGGATGCAGGAGCAGACACGGTGAGCGTCCAGCTGCTAGATGCAGAACAACGCGAAGCACGTGTGGCTGTTCGGGTGGGGTTTAAATAGCCTTGGAAGAAGTTCCAGGTATGTATCCTTCCTCCAATCAGGTATGTATCCTTCCCCGACCATGCCCAGATGGTAAATTAGTCCCACAGGTAAAGTAGTTCCTTTCAGGCCTCAAGGAGGCCAGGATCCTGCAGCATGGTCTGCATCAGGTAAGTGCACCCAAGCACTCCCATAATGAGCCTGGCGCCTATGGCGCCAGGCTGATGTCTTTTATGAGCCTGGAGCCATAGGCGCCAGGACACTGTCCAAAGGGCCCCTATATGGGGTTGCTGGGTCCTTCCTTGGGGACTGGATGTCCGCTTTCGGGAGCGGGCATCATGACAGCACACTCCCCAAGGCCCCTCCCAAGGTTGTTCCCTCCGGGGGTTTTGGTTTTTTCTGGGAAGAGTCGGTGGAATTTCCTGACTAATCGAGGTGCATGCACATGGTCGCTGGGTTCCCACGACCTCTCCTGAGGTCCATACCCCTTCCAATCAATTAGGTAGAACAGTTTTGACCTAAACATTTTTGAGTCTAAAATGTTCTTCACTTCGAATTCGGGCTCCCCATCTATTAGAATAGGTTCTGGAGGTTTGAGTAGTCGGGTTCCGGGTACCACTGGTTTCAGAAGTGACACATGAAAAACAGGGTGAATTTGCATACTAGCTGGTAAATCAAGTTTAACAGCCACTGGGTTAATTATTGCCGTAATAGAATAAGGTCCCAGATATTTTGGGTTAAAGGTTCGAGGCCCTTTGAGTGGTAAATGTCTGGTAGCTAACCACACTTGATCCCCAATCTGATACGGAGGTGCTTCACTCCGATGTAGATCAGCATTCTCCTTGTATTTTTTCTTGGCTTGTTGTAAATGCTTAGTTGCCTCTTTGAAGGCTTGGGTAATTGTAGAATGCAGATGTTCTACTGCAGGCATTCCGAGGTTCTGAGGTGAGTCAAGGTTTGAGGTTCGAGGGTGATGCCCAAACAAAGTATAAAAAAGACTGTGGCCAGTTCCAGAGTGTACCGAATTATTATATGCGTATTTGGCTATCCAAAGAATGTCTTTCCAGTTGCTTTCAGATTGCTGTAACATACACCGTAAGTACTGCTCAAGGGTCTGATTTGTCCTCTCGGTCTGACCATCGGTCTGAGGGTGGTGACTAGTCGATAATCTTACGTCGATCTGCGCCATTTGACAACATTTGCGCCAGAAGTGGGAAATGAATTGGCTTCCCCGGTCAGAGATTAGTATAGATGGGAATCCATGTAGCCGAACAATATTTTCGAGGAATTCTTTGGCTAGGACAGAAGCTGAAGGTAAACCTTTCAAAGGAATAAAGTGGGCCATTTTGGAAAACAAATCCACAATTACCAGAATAGTATTGTACCCCGAACAAGGAGGCAGGTCCGTAATAAAATTCATTGATAGGGTGTGCCAGGGTGCTGGCGGTATGTCTAGAGGTTGAAGGAGACCGGCTGGTCTTTTCTTTTGACTTTTATTTTGGGCGCAAAAACACCACAGGACATCACAAAAGATTTAACATCTTTTCGCCAAGAGGGCCACCAAAATTGTCGTTTCACCTTTTCCTCTGTCTTGGCAATACCGGGGTGTCCCTCTATTAATGTATCATGATAACCGGAAATAACTAGTTCGTGTAATTCCTTATGTGGCAGGAATAAGCGTCCTTGGAAATAAGGTAAACCATTATCTATGGTAAAGTCTGATTCCTTTTGTATCCATTCCTGTAAGGTTGTAGGGTCCAGGAGTTGTTTCACTCTGGCTTGAATGTCTTCAAGTATCTGTAACAAAGTCATGCCTAGAATCCTCTGTTCGGGAATTATTGGTACTGGCTCTGACTTTGTATCAGATTCTCCCATTCCAATTCGGGATAAGGCGTCTGCTTTGCCATTCTTGCAGCCAGGTCGATAGGTAATCACAAAATCAAATTCAGCGAAAAACAAAGCCCATCAGAGCTGCCGTGATGACTGAGCCTTGGCGGTTTTCAAATACTGTAAATTCCGGTGATCAGTGATCACTGTGATGGTATGTCGAGCGCCAAGCAGATAATGCCGCCAGGCTTTAAAAGCGGACTTAATGGCTAACAGTTCTTTGTCCGTGATTGCATAATTAACCTCGGGTGCCGAGAATTTTCTGAACCAAAATGCTACGGGATGCAGTTGGTTGGTTTCGGGATCTCTTTGGGACAGGACAGCTCCCATGGCTAGGCTGGATGCGTCAGTCTCGACGACATAAGGGAGATCTGGACGCGGGTGTTTCAATATAGGTGCAGAGGTAAACTTAGCTTTTAAATCCTGAAAGGCCTGCTCGGCTTCTTCAGACCATTCAAAACGTTTATTTTTCCTCAAGAGTGCAGTAATGGGTTGTAACACGCGTGAAAATTCCCGGATAAACCTGTGATAGAAATTGGCAAAGCCGAGCATGCTTTGAACCCCTTTTACAGAGCTAGGTGACAGCCATTTGAGGATGGCATCCACTTTTCTTGAGTCCATTCGGACTCCTTTGGGTGTCAGGATGAAACCTAGAAACTCTACTTCTGTGGTATGGAAAACACATTTCTCCAATTTAGCAAATAGTTTGTGTTGGCGCAGTTTTTCAAGTACTGCCCTGACGTGTTTTCTGTGATCAGATTCCGAAGAGGAGTACACCAGAATGTCATCGATATATACGACAACACAAACATCAATGAGTTCCCGAAGGACATCATTCATGAAGTATTGGAAGGCAGCCGGCGCGTCACACAATCCGAAAGGCATCACCTGGTACTCGAATAATCCGTATTTAGTATGGAAGGCAGTTTTCCATTCATCGCCTTCTTTAACTCGTACCAGATGATAAGCCCCCCAGAGATCTAACTTGGTGTATATGCAAGCGTCCTTCACCTGGTCAAGGAGTTCAGGGATCAGAGGCAGAAGATAACGGTTTTTAACCGTTATCTGGTTCAACAGCGCGGTAATCGATACAAGTTCTAAGGTCGCCTTCTTTTTTGGGCACAAAGAACAAAGCCGAGGATGCAGGGGACTTTGACGGGCGAATAAAACCATTAGCTAGGTATTGATCCAAATATTGTCTCAAATGCAGATTCTCAGGTTTGGTAAGGGCATAAATCCTGCTACAAGGGGGTTGTGCACCGGGCACCAGATCGATTTGGCAATCGTACGATCTGTGAGGCGGTAACGTGTTGGCCTGTTCCTTTTGGAAGACGTCCTGAAAGTCTTGGTATTCCGGAGGTAGTTGCATGGAGGCAGAGGTTACAGATGCTAGATTAATCTTCAGGTTTTCTGGGTAGCAGGTTTGTGTACAATCCGGGAAGGTTATTCTCTTAGCTCGCCAATCAATTCGAGGATTATGTGTCTCTAACTAAGGGATTCCAAGAAAACCTGAAACTGTGGAGCCTTGATTACATCAAACACAACACCCTCCCGATGGCCGTCGGGACCAATAAGAGTCACCTCAGTAGTGGAATGTGTTACCGGTCCAGAGGCAATTTCAGTTCCATCGACTGTGGTGATGACATCTTTGCTGGTTTTAGGATGGAGAGGGAGGTTAATCCTAGAGACCAATTCACGATCCACATAGTTTCCAATAGCCCCACTATCGATGTATGCCTTTATTGCATGCAACCGCTTCGGCTGTTCTGGATCTACGAGAACCATTGGCACAATGAAATGCGAGGTCTGAGAGTTAGTTTTCAAGCTGAGCAAGCGGACCCCTACACTTGTCGGGCGGAGTCGTTTCCCGAAACAGAGTCTTCATGGTTTTTATCAGCGGCTCCTACCGCCTTTCGGGCCAGTTTTGCCGGGCAATCTCGTAGAAAGTGTCCAGAATTCCCACAATAAAGACATAATTTTAACTGCCGCCTCCTTTCTGGTTCCTTTTGAGTTAAGGGTCCTTTAACCCCTCCAATTTGCATAGGCTCAGAGACATCAACTCCCTTGGGATTAGCATAGGTCTTGACCAACACCCGGGTCTCAAACCTGGACCGATCTGCTTTTCTGTTTTGAAGTCTGTGATCCAATTGGACCACTAAGTCTACATACTCTGTGCATTCTTGGGGCGGATTTACAACTTGGGCCAAGACATCTTTAAGTTCTCTGCGTAGGCCTCGATAAAACAACGTGACTCTTTTATCCTCTGGCCATCCCGTTTCCACAATTAGTCTATTAAAGGTTGCAATATAGGATAGGAGGTCCTGATTGCCTTGTCGCAGGGATAGAAGTTCATCATCCAGAGCCTGCCCCTGAGATTGTCGAGCAAATAATCTTTCCATGCTTGCTTGAAACCTTTGAAAATCACGCAGAATCGGGTCATCTTGAGTAACCAGTGGAACTGACCAATCGACAGCACAGCCGCTGAGATATGACAATACAAAGGCTACCTTGGTCTGATCATTAGGGAAGGCCCCAGGTCTGCATAGGAAGTGCAAACGACACTGATTCATGAATACGGCGAATCGTTTGGGATCCCCAGCAAAGCATTCGGGTGGGGCCAGCGGCATGTTTCCAGGTAGATTAATCTGCACAGGGTTACTGGAAACCACAGGAGCGGGGTTCCCTCCGGAACCGGGTAGAGGAGTTTGCCCAGCTTGACCTTGCAAAAGCTGTCTGGCCAGGTCATCAGTTCTTTCCTTTGATATTATTAATTCCCTCCTGAGGGCATTAGTCTCTTGACGAGCGGCATGTACTTCGGCCCGTAATTCCCCTAGTAATTGGGCCAACTGATCAGTCTCAGAACTTTCCATAGCGCCTGGGTGGGAATTTGTAGGAAGTCTTCGCGTTCTGTTACGCTCACCTGACTCCCACGGAGGAGCTGGCATGGTTCGCGCTGCTGTGACCTCTTCTAAGGTGATGCGCAGGGTACGGAAGACGGACTGGACCGGGCCCCCAAGTCTGGCTTGTCTGGCTCGCAGAAGTATCCTTCTGTAGGTTAAAATAGGGGATTAACTGTTGGCGGGGTAATGCAATCGGCCTCCCACTTTCCCCTCTCACCCTCCTCGAAACCCTTCTGTGATTCCTCGTAGCGTCTCACCTTAGGGTCTGGAAGGACGAGCTCTCCAATCTGCTTCTGATGCAGGGGCACGTTGGTATCCAGTTACTTCACTGGATTTTCGGATTGGTGAGAACCAAACTTGCTTGGCTTCCGGGTAAGTTTTTTGATAAGAGGTTCCCCTTGTGTCCATGCATTAATGTACTAATGCTAGTGTCTTTTTCCCCATAGGGGCCGGGGTACGGAATGCCGGGGAGGGAGGGGAATGCATGCACACCCAAGGACTCCAAATATGGCAGAAATTGTACTTGTCGACCCACCGCTAACGGTAACACTGGCACACCGGTATTTCCACTGTTTAACTGGCAAACTCGGAATCGGCCCCAAAGTCTTTTCACAAGATAATGGGTGTTGTAATCAACTATATCTGGACTGGACGCTGCATTGTTGAAAGTTTTTATTTTTATTTTGTTCTCTTTGTTTAGTGATCTCCTTGTAAAGCAGCTTGCCTGCTGGAAGGTGCTTGGCTTCCTTGTTCAGACACGCTCTTCCTGTCTATTTTCCCATTCTACTCACTGGAGTAGGAGGGCTTTGGCATTGTTTGCTCTTTTGCAGACCACTATTGTTTCACTTCACTTAGATTACCATAAGGTACAGCCAGGCTGGCTGCTGCATTTTTACATTTTAGTTGTATTTCTTTTTATTTCCTATCAGCACACCTATGTGCACGGCGGGTGACTGAACACTGCATTGTTGAACGTTTTGTTTTAATTTTGTTCTGTTTGTTTAGTGATCTCCTTGTAACGCTGCTTGCCGGCTGGAAGGCGCCTGGCTTCCTTGTTCAGACACACTCTTGTGGAATGTACTCCCTTTCTATTCACTGGAGTGTGAGGGTTTTGGCATTGTTTGCTCCTCACCGGACCGCTCCTGCCTCACTTAGAATACCATTAGGTACAGTCAGGCCGGCTGCTGCATTTTCACTTTTTAGTTGCACTACTTTTTATTTCCCTTCAGCACCCTTATGTGCATGGTGGGTGACTTTGACGCTGCATTGTTGAAAGTGTTGTTTTAATTTTGTTCTGTTTGTTTAGTGATCTCCTTGTAATGCCAATTGCTTGCTGGAAGGTGCCTGGCTACCTTGTTCAGACACACTCTTGTGGTCTGTTTTCCCTTTCTACTCACTGGAGTGGGAGCGCTTTGCATTGTTTGCTCTTTTGCAGACCACTCCTGCCTCACTTAGAATACCATAAGGTAGGGTCAGGCTGGCTCCTGCCTTTTAAAATGTTAGTTGTATTTCTTTTTATTGCCTTTCAGCATGCATATGGGCACGGCGGGTGACTGGATGCCACATTGTTGAAACTTTTGTTTTAATTTTGTTCTATTTTTTTAGTGATCTCCTTGTAACGCCGCTTGCCGGCTGGAAGGTGCCTGGCTTCCTTGTTCAGACACGCTCTTGAGCTCTGTTTTTCCTTTCTACTCACTAGAGTGGGAGGGCTTTGCCATCATTTGCTCTTTAGCAGATTGCTTGTGCCTCACTTAGAATACTATAATGTACGGCCAGGTTGGCTGCTGCATTTTCACATTTTAGTTGCAGTACTTTTTTATTTCCTTTCAACATGCTTATGTGCATGGAGGGTGGCTTTGATGCCGCATTGTTGAAAGTTTTGTTTTAATTTTGTTCTGTTTGTTTAGTGATCTCCTTGTAGTGCCAATTGCTTGCTGGAAGGTGCCTGGCTACCTTGTTCAGACACACGATTGCGGTCTGCTTTCCCTTTCTACTCACTGGAGTGGGAGGGCTTTGAGTACTTTGATAAGGATGTTTATACATAATGGAGTCAATGAATGAAGGTGTAGCATAGAGGCGCACCGGGCAAGTTCCTTGCATGCCAAAGTCGTCCCTAAGTCACACCCGTCTGTGCTTGTCCATGTGCAGTCCGGCCTATGTGGGCCTCTGAATGTGAATCTTTTTTTTCGGGCAGATCTTTTAGGCCTAGCTCCTATGGACACTATTCTGCCACATTATATTAGCATTTTGTCACAAAGTTACACCCCCTAAAAAAAATGAAGGCAGATCCTTGATGCGTCTTGGCTTGAATGCACGCTCCACGGTAGTTCATGCACAAGACTGCAAAGAGCTTATTGAGGATCACCAACCTCATCTTGTGTTTATCTCAGATACTTAGTTTCAGGAACACTTTGACCCATCAGTAATTCAAACCTTGCCATCTAATAACGAGATTTTATGCCTGTATTGTGCTTCCCTCCACCCTGGATGGGGGATTGCTGTGATTTTTAATAATACTTGTAAAGTCACTTCTATTCAAATTAAGCATTCCTTGAAAATGGAAAGTCTCCTAACTCATATCCCAGTCTCTACCACAACTACCTTATTGGTTCTTTTAGTCTACCGTCCCCCAGGCTATGATAGTGTGTTTTGTAATGAGTTTCCTGCATTCGTAGCTGATCTCCGGCTGAAATGTTCTAATCTGATCATTGCCGGTGACTTGAATCTTCTGATGAATATGTCCAATGGACACATTGCATTCAATTTTCTGTCAATGATGCTGGTTCTTGGCCTTCTTCAGAAGGTTACCTATCCAACACATCAACTGGGCAGTACCCTTGATTTCATTTTTGCCCCGAAAGCCCTTATCTCTGTTTCTTCTGCACTTCCTATTATTTTGTCTGGCCATATGGTGGTGCCTTTTTCAGTACCTTTGGAGGTTTTTCTCCCAGCTGTCTTTAGACAACCCAGTTTATTTGGAAACAGTGCTGGCATTCTTTCCCCCATCAGGACCATTGTTCTCCGATTGTCAATCTTTGTATGGTGACCAATTATTGCTCTTTGACTACTTTGTCCCATGCATTTAACTCTTGCTCCCTCTAAGCAATGTTTACTGAAAACCACCGGTCGGAACCCTGGTATATGGATGGACTTAAAGCTCTTAAGCTTTTGCACAGACAGTCATAGAGGAAATGGAGAACTGGCTATCAACTTGCCGATAAAGCCCTCTTTTGCCTTGTCACTGTTGCATACCAAAAAGCTATATTGTCGGCAAAACAACTGTTCATCAGTGAAAATGTTGAGGGCACTATTAATCAACCCAAAGCTCTATTTGATGCAGTCTAATCATTGGCCTCACAATACAAGTCTCAATCCAATTTCACTCTTTCTTTTTTTTAAATTTAGTTTTTATTGACAATAGGCAGAAATAAGGTCGGGCCGGACAGCCGACCCGATCCATAAAAGCATCAGAAAGAATCACATTGTCAGCAACATTTTCAGTTACACTTTTCTTAACATCTTTTCCCAATTCCACCCCTCCCACCCCACCCCCCCAAACAATTAACAAGCCAAGTTTAGAGGAGTTACAAACTTATGAAATTTCGGGAAAAACACCTGCGAGCCATTCGGTTATTAAGAGTAGCACTTGAGACAGTGGGGTCCATATGAGAGATTGGTGAGCAGAGGCTGGGCCGGGTCTAAGAGGGGTGTGTGGAGGCCTGCCGAATCTGCACAATTACAGTGGTCTGCATGTCCAACTATATAGCAGCGGCACAACACTTCTCCCAAGTTCTTCAGCTGCATGTGGGCCCAGAGTGGGTCCAGTGCGTACGACGCAACCAATCAACTACCAAACATAAACACAGCATAGAAGTAAGAAACAGGCGACGTTAGCCGCAGTAGATAACTCTGCAGGGTGCGGTGGGGCGAATGATACTAGTAATCAACAGATCAGGACCCCTCTCTTGTGGGCCAGCACAATGCCCCTTCTATAAGCGCATGGAGACACAATCGTCGTGCAAAAGGACTGCCGCCCATTCTTGTACAAAATCTGTCATGGTATCATTTGCTATTGCTGTAAGCTTTTCGTACGAGAATATCACCCTGAGCTTACGAAGCCATTCTTCCCTGGAGGGGGCCTGGCCGCTCTTCCATTTTTGGGCGAGCGCCAGCCTACCCGCTCGCAGCATGGCACCAATGACCTTGGGGTATACATTTGTTTCAGTCTCCGGCAAAGGGGTACCCAGCAAGACTTCCAGCGGGTGCAAGGATGGACCGAACCCCTCAATACCCTTGATCCAGCTGAGAAGTTCTGACCAGTAAACCTGTATAATTGGACAACCCCACCACATGTGAAACCAGGTTCCCCTCTGGTGGCAGCCCCTGGGGCAAAAAGGAGACACGTCTCGGAACATTTTAGACAGCAGGGATGGGGGCGATGCCAAGAATGAAGAATTTTGAAGCTGTGTTCCATGGCAGCCGTGTACAGAGAACCCGTGAAAATACCTTTAAAAACGGCCCTCCAGGTATGGTCATCCAATGGCATCCCCAGTCTCTCCTCCCATATGCGTTTAAAGGGCTGTCTGCCCTCTAGGTCGGACGTTATCAAAACCTTATAAAACTTGGACAGCGCACCCTTCCGTGATGTACTCTTGGCCAGGATGGATTCAAATGGGGTGAGGGGGCGGCTCAGCTGTTCAGACCATCGGGGTTGGGACAATATCCCCTTCAATCGTAAGTATTCAAAAATCGTGGGGGCCTATCCACCAGGGCCTCGAGCAGGCCACCATACTCTATGAAGCCCTCCTCTCTTGACAGCTGGGAGACACTTTCCAGGCCCAAGTCAGACCAGGATTGTGTGTCGCGGAAGCCCCTTGTGTTCAGGTCGATAGGGGGCCCCCAGAGTGAGGATAGCGGGGAAGGCCAGCTGGATAGGGGTTTGTTGGCTCTGCTAGGTTTCCATAACGCCCACAGGGCTGCCAAGGTAGGATGCATTTTTAGCTGGGGTGGGAGAACCTTAGGAGAGGCCCAGAAATAATCTCTAACCTTTTTTGGGTGGGCATGGATGTCTTCTACATACGTCCAGTATGTGCCCATGTCGTCTCGCATATGCTCCAACATCACCCTGAGCTGGGCTGCCTTATAATAGAGTCGGAAGTCGGGGAGGCCAAAACCACCATGTGTCTTTGGAAGGGTTAAGGTGGAGATTTTGATTCTAGGTCTCTTACCATTCCAAATGAAATGGAGGACACGGGACTGCAGTATCTCAAAGAAAGTCTCGGGTATCACAACAGGGAGCGCTGCGAAGAGGTAGAGAAGGCGGGGCAGGACATTCATCTTGACTGTGACCATGCGACCCAGCCAGGAAAGCGTGAGGGGAGCCCATCTTTTGAGGTCGCTGCTGATCTGGGCAAGGATCCCCGGGAAATTGCACTGGTATAGCTGTGACAGGTCTCTGGGGATGGTAGTTCCCAGATACCTAGTGGATTCTCTTTCAATTCTGACCCCCAGAATATCGGAGTTGCTTCCAACGTCTAGATCGCTCTGGCCGATGGGCATGATGCTTGATTTGGAAGTGTTTATCCTCAACCCAGAGAAAGAGCCAAAGCTGTGTATGAGGTCGAACAGTCGGGGTAGGGATGTCTGAATATTGGTTAGGTAGCCCAAGATGTCGTCTGCAAATAGGGAGAGTTTGAAGTCACACTCTCCGCATCGTATACCCGTGATTTCCGGGTCGTTCCTGACCGCTATAGCTAGGGGTTCCATTGCCAAGGCATATAATAGGGGTGACAAGGGGCATCCTTGCCGGGTGCCCCTGGTGAGGGAAAAGGGCTCCGAAGTGCCTCCGTTAACCAACACTCTCGCTGTGGGACTGTTGTAGAGTGCCGCTACCCACCCACAAAAATTGTCCCTGAGGCCCATCTTTCGGAGAACCTTGCCCATGTAAGGCCACTCGACCCGGTCGAATGCCTTTTCTGAGTCGAGTGAGAGAAGGTACCCTTCAACTCCCTGCCTGGATGACTCGTGCATAAGATCGAGGGTTTTTCTTATGTTATCAGACCCCTGGCGCCCCGGGATGAAGCCCACCCGATCCCCGTGTACTAGGGTAGGGAGGAACTTTGCCAGCCTATTTGCTAGGAGCTTAGCCAGAATTTTAACGTCCGTATTAAGGAGAGATATGGGGCGGTAGGATTGGCAATGCGCGGGGTCCTTGCCCTCTTTAGGCAGAACTACAATCATAGCTGACATCATTGTGGAAGGGAGGGTGCCTTGGTCTAGTGCGGCATTGAACATCTTGGCCATGAATGGAGCAAGTGCTGATCTATAGGTTTTATAAAACTTGACTGTGAAGCCATCATCTCCCGGGGTGGTGCCACTCTTTAAAGAGGATATAGTGTCGACTATCTCCTCTGGGGAAATGGGGTGTTCTAGTGCCTCGGCTTTCTCAGGGAGAAGGCCCGGTATGGGGAGAGAGTCTAGGAAATTGTCGATGTCTTTCCCATTCCCGGGATATTCCGAACAATACAATTTTTCGTAGTATAACCTAAATTGCTCTGCGATCTTGGCGTCCCTCACGGTAAGGTCCCCTTCCGGGGTGCGAATCGAGTTGACCCTCCTACTATTCCTAAGTTCCCGAAGTCTCCAGGCCAATATCTTGTCCGCCTTTTCCCCCTTTTCCATATATTTCTGTTTCAAAAAAGAAAGCTTCCTTTCCGTTTGTCCCACTTGAAGGTCGGCTAGCTTGGCCCGCAACCCCTGCAATTCCTCCCACTGCCCAGGGAACATCTGCGTTTTCAGCTTTCCCCCTGGTTGGATGGCCGCTATCTTGTCTTTCAGCTGTTTCTCCTTGTGCCCCCTCTCCCTCTTTCTCCTGGACCCAATACCAATAAGTGTGCCTCTGATAGTTGCCTTAAATGCCTCCCATACTCCCATGGTACCGACCTCTCCATTGTCATTCAGGGCGAAGTAATCTTCTATGGCTACCAGGATGGATTGGCGTGTCTCCCTATCCTGCAAGAGGAGGTCGTTACACCTCCATCGGGTTTCAGCTGCCGGGGCGGGGGGGAGGCCGAGCTTTATCATTACCATATCGTGGTCTGTCCAGGGGACGGTCTCTACTCCCGAGCTTGTGACCTCTCCCTGCAATGATGAGTCCACCAGAATATAATCTATGCGTGAAAAAACATCGTGAGGCTTGGAGTAGAAAGTGTAATCGGGGTTCCGGCCCTGTACATTGACATGTGTATCGCACAACCCCAGTACCCCATTCACTTCCTGAAAGGCCGTCGCCAACTTCCTATGGAGACGGGTGTTGGGACAAGGATTAGCTGACTTCCTGTCCCGCTCGGGGCAAAGCACCATGTTAAAGTCCCCCCCACCAGTAGGGTGCCCTCGGAGAATGCCATTATTGTCCCTCTCATACCCTCCCAGAAGGTGTCTTGCGCCTCATTCGGGGCGTATATGCAAACCAGTGTGAACAAGCGGCCCCGCACCTCCCCTTTCACCATGAGATACCGACCCTCCGGGTCTGATTTTGAGGCTTTAAACCTGAAGTGGGCCCCAGGGGACACCAACAGGGCAACTCCCCGCTTCTTTGTTTGTGAAGAGGCCGTGAACAGGTGATCTATGGTTTTGGCCTTGAGCTTAGGCTCTTTACCTCGGACCCAATGAGTCTCTTGTACAAAGAGGAAATGTAGGCGTAGCTTCGCAAACTCCCTTAGGATCAGCGACCTCTTTGTAGGCGAGTTGAGCCCACGGACATTTAATGACCCCACTGTTAAGGATAGGAGTGGATCATCCATAAAAGAAGTTGTCAAGGCTCCTAACTCCTCTCCCTGAATCGCAAGCGTTATAGTTCCCACAATGCTTTTGCCGCCCACAGTAGGCTCGGGAGAGCCCCCGGGGCGCACGAGTAACCCAAAAACTTGGCGCGCTACAACAGTAACCCCAACACCCTAACCCCCCCTCGTCCCACCCCCCCTCCCCCCTCCCCCCTGATCGCCTGGTTGATTCGTGACATTGTGAGGACAATCCGAACCAGGCCACCGATGTCTCCCCCCTCCGGGCTCATAAACTTCTCTTGAATCATAACTCGAGGCCCCCCCTATCCCCGGATTCAATACAATTCACAACCTACTACATCCCCTTCCGTTCACCTAGTCAAGTGTCTCTTGCTTCCTGAGGAACCAGCGGCTCGTTTCCACCATTCGAAGAAGCTGGTGACGCTGGGGCCACTCTCCTGTACTTTCTTTGGCCTCGGATTCTGCGCCTTTCCTTCGGTGCTTTGTTCCCTTTCGGGCCTGTCGGGGATCGCACACAGTTCTGGTCCTCCGCCTCCACGCTAGGATTGTCTAATAGTTCACCCGACACTCTCTGGATATCGTCCTCAGTGATCAGTGCGTACTTGTAGCCCTCGAATTCAAAGGAGAGTGAAAAAGGATACCCCCACCTATACCTGACTCCTTTGGAGTGGATCATCTTCGTCAGCGGAACGCAGAGGCGGCGTCTTGCGAGGGTGAAGGCCGACAAGTCTTGGTATATCGAGATCCGGGCTCCTTCCCACTCCACCGGCCCTTTCTTGCGAGCCAGTTCGATGATCCTGTCTTTTTCCGAGAAGTAGTGAAAGCGGACTAACACCGATCTGGGGCCTCTGGATGGTGCCCCTGCTCTGTGGGCCCTGTCGATGGTGGGTTCGTTGGTGTTAGCCCCCTCAAATAGCACTCCTATTACCGCGTTGACGGCCCTGATGATGTCTGCTTGCGTTTCACTGTCGCGTTCTGGGAAACCAAGAAAACGTAGGTTGCAGCGACGTTCTCTATTCTCCAAATCGTCCATTTTTAGGGCGCATTTTTCTTCTCTTCTCTCGAGCTCCGACAAGCGCATGTCGAATTGGGTTTCAAAGACGTCGGCTGAGGCTGTGTTGGATTCCAGTGCCTGGACCCTATCGTCCAAATTATCCACTTTTTTATCTAGGGTGTCTAATCGTAATGTAATGTCCACCCTGAAGCCCTTAATTTCTTCCAATAGAGCCGCCATTCCCCTGGTGACTGAGTTTGCATCCACCGGTTCCTGTTGTGCCTGGGCCGCCATTGCGGGGGGCGTACGGTGAAACTTCTGCAAGGATTCTCTCCAGTTCATAGGGCCTTGCCCCAGCGGACCCGGGATGCGGATCGCGACGCTAGGGGCAGGGGCCAGAGGCAGCCTCGGAGGTTAAAGCGGCGGCTCTGTTCTGGTAGGGTCGGGGGGCCAAGCAGCTTCCCTCTGTAGGTGGTGCGGAAGCTGTTCAGGCCAGGCCGTATTACTTGGATGATAGCCTCCCGTGATTCGTGTTCTCCGGGCCGCGCAACTGCCGCGCCAAGGGTTTAGCGGAGGCCCGCCCGCTTCCACCCGCGTTAGTCCTTTCGGTTATTGCTCATGTTATGCGTTCGGTTCTGTGGGGGCCCACTTCCTGTGCCCCGACGGGGCTCACCGGGTTCCGCTTGGTCCTGTGGGCGAGTCCCCGCCACTCCCGGCGCGGGCCCTGTCCCGGCCTTCTGTTTCACTATGCGTCTATCCTCTACTCCAGGGAGCGAGCCGCAAGTCACCCCCACCAGAAAGGCGGGGGGAGGAATCTGCCGGCCGGGGACGCCTAGGCCTCCTTCAGGCCGCGCTCGGGCCCGGGCTCGTCGTAGATTTCCGCGGAGCCGCGGCGCCGCAGGGAAGAGGGGCTTCCGTCCCGCGGGGATGCAGATGCTCAGAACTCTGGATCGGTTCCACCTCCGGAGCTCAAATTTGGGCTAGGGGTGCCCGACACCTTCCTACAGGCTTGGGTGGTGTCAGCTCCTCACTCCTGGGGCGTCGGGGGGGGCTCAGGTCCCGCGATCTGTGCCCTGTCGAGGAGACGAGCGGAGATGCGTCAGTCCATCTCTGCGCCCCCTGGTGGATCCCAATTTCACTCTTTCACAGTAGCTTTACAAGTTTTTGTCCAAATTCTTTGAAGAAAAGGTTATTGTTATTCAGAACAAAATTGCTACGGCCTTCATTCACTCTACTTCATCTGCCTCTTCTCTCACAAGATCAGTCCTAGTGCTGATTTGACTCCTTTTCCAACCTTCACTTCTCAGGACATACTAGGCCTGATTACGACTTTGGAGGTAGCCATGCCCTTGATTAGGGCATGGCTACCTCCAAACTCGGGTCCGGCACCGGGTCCCATGAAAGGGAATTACCCGGCCATTCTGACTTTGGAGGGCCCAGTTATTTCCCTTGCGCGGGACCCAGTGCCAGTATGTCCCCAATCTCATTTGAGCACCCATAGGGCTCAATGGCAATGGGGAGGATGGCAGCAGCGGTACCGTTCATAACGGTGCCATTGCTACCATCCTGTTCTGCTCACAGGGTCCGCTCTGCACGCCTGGTCTGACCAGGCATGCAGAGCGGCACCCGCAAGCATAACTCGTAATGTGGCAGCAAGGTAACAGCGGCGCCGGTAGCACTACCACCACCGTTGTTGCCTTAATGCCACAGTTATCATGAGGCCCAACTATCTTCTATTAAAGGGTTAAAATCTGTGTCACCTCTTGACCTGATCCCGCTTTCTATTTTGAAAGATGTGTCGGTTAATATTGCCGCGTGGCTGGTCAGGGCAGTCAATAACTCTGCTTCGTCAGGCATCCTTCCTAACGATCTAAAACATGCTTTAGTAATTCCCCTTCTAAAAAAACCCTCTCTTGATGCCACGGTTCTTTCTAATTTGTGTCCCATTTCATTGCTCCAGTTTCTTACGAAATTACTTGAATCTTTGATTTCTCCTTTTCTGAATTCTTTTCTTGAATCGTCTTTTTTCTTTGATTCTTTTCAGTTGGGTTTCCGCCCTGGCCGAGACACAGAATCTATCCTGGTATTAGTAGCTGATGATTTGATGTGTTTAGTAGACTCCAGGGAGGAGGGATGGAAGCTCTGAATGTATAAGACATATCGGCTGTGTTTGACACCATGGACAATCTCACCCTAGTTTCCCATCTCTCATCTGCTGGTTTATCCAGTCAGGTACTTGCCTGTTTTACTTCCCTTTTGGTGGGACACTCACAGTCCATCTCCCTGCTACCTTTCCATTATAAACCAGTACCTCTGCTATGCAGGGTTCCACAGGGCTCCACGCTGTCCCCTATCCTGTTCAACATGTATATCCAGTCTCTTGTTGGCATCATCCACTCCATTGGCTTCCTATGCTACTCCTATGCTGACGGCACAATGATTATTCTGGGGCTTGATCTGGCAGAGCCTGATACAACAGTTCGGCTTAGGGGTTGCATGGAGGTAGTCGGTGGATTGATGGCCAGGAATTTGCTGAAGTTGAATGGAGAGAAGACAAGGTACTGGTTGTTGGTTCTGCTTACCATTCAGCTTTTTGGACCCCTGACTTCTTGCACGATTGACTGGTCCCCTTTCCTTTGACAGCCTCCTCGGTCAAAGACTTAGGCATTAAGATGGCATCTACTTGTCAAAAGGGATATTTCAAGTTTAGGACCCTTTGTAAAGTCTGTCCCTACATCCCTACTAAATTCCACTCTCTGGTTGTCTCCTCCTTAGTCATAAGTGGAATTGACTATTATAACACGCTCTGTTTTGCTTTACCAGCTCACTTACTTCACCGGGTCTGGCTGTTGCAGAATATGGCAGCGAGCAGTGCTGCATGCCCCTTTCGACTCCCACATGACTCCTATTCTTCGCGAGCTTCACTGGCTTCCAGTTTAGAAGCATGTGCTGTTTAACTCTCTGTGCAAGAGGCGGAGTATCTTCAGATGAAATTATGCCCTTATGTTCCCTCTAGAACAATGCACTCTCAATCTACCTTGACTATCCAAATCCCAAGGATAAGGTTCTCCCATATCGGTGGTCGAGCCTTTTTGGTGGCTGCAGCACGGACATGGAATTCCCTTCCACTGTGCCTCCATGATACAGAGGTTCATTTTTTCTTTTGCTGTGCTCTGAAATTCTTTTTATTCTAGTTTCCTGGTTCTGTCAGTCTGACTTTGCACTACTTAGGGTATAGTGCCAAGATGCCCCCGGCTGATTGTTGCGCTTTATATGTGCTGTTAACATAACATAACGTAACATAACGTAACATAACATAACATAACATATATCAAATCCTTGGCTTCAGATATAAGATCCAGCAAAACTTAAGTTAGAAACAATGAAAGGGACTGCTTTGAAACAATGAGAACATGCAGGGGAATCACTTCATACTGAGTATGGCACCACCAGGTTACTCTCCCTATTATTTTGGCTATGTGATGTCGCAGGTCAGCACCCCATTCTGAAAATTATTCCATCACCTGTGGCTACAAGACACCTTTGGTAAGGACTTCATCCAAAGAAAAGTGTAGGACACCAGAAACAAATGAAATCCATTTTCTTGTCACGTAATTTGCTTTCTGATTTGTTTGCTTCAATCGGCAAGTCCTCCGCGCTGCCAGTCTGCCTTCAGGTGGCTTTGATCCGTTGATGCTGTGTGCCTCTGATCACGGTAACGGAGCACCAGCTGCCATACTCCTCCCGGGAACAGGACCAGATTCTTCTTTTGCTTCATGTAACATTGACAGCACTGAGACCTCCCTGGTGTCAGAAACTAGCAGTGTGATGACAAACTGTCGTCCTGCACAAGGTTTTCCCTGAAAGAGAGGGACCCTTCGCTGTGCCTGTGGCAGCAATGAAGCAAGCATTAAGGCTAATTAGGCTAATGGTTATCTGGGGGCTACTAGATTGTTCCCTTTGGCCACCATCTCCTTCACTTCTTGGACACTATCAAGAGTATTTCACCGGCCCTGACAAGTCATCTGATGCTGAGCGACCCATGAGAACCCACAAACCCTCATATGATGATTTACTGTAAAATCTGAGGTTAATGAGGACTTTCAGATAAGATCATCCTGTGAGCTGTCTCACTCTTTATAGCTGACCTTTCTCTTGCCTGGCCTTCACAATTCAGTCCTAGCACCATCCCAGATATGGGCACATTTGCACGCCTCACCCTGCCTTCAGTATTTGATTAAGGCGAGTGATCATGGGCAACTCATCCTATCTCACTGTGCCTTCTCTGATAAAATAGATAGGGTCTAAATGTTAATCATTTTTATAGTGTTCACTGTTATAATTACAGAAACAAAAATAAAATAAAAATGTGCCATCATTGGTTAAATAGAGAATAGTGTGGCTCTAAATATAGTAATCACAGTGACTAGACATATATTGCACATCACAATGGTGTTATCTTGACTCATTCCTAGCTACTTCTTGTAATATAACTTCCCAGAATGCATCACAAAATATCACTTTTCTGTGACGTCACTTCTTGTGACATTCTTATGAGTGAAAATTGCAGGGGGGCGCACATCCTTTCCACTTGGGTTCTCCACACATTTCTGGGTGGGCGAGCACACTTGCCTCTTCCTTTCACTACCTTCACTCAAGGACCAAATCTCTGTCTCCTCTGATCGCTGTTCTTACCCATAACTCAAACCCTACATGTTTCTTTCACTTACTTACTTATTTTCCTCAATTTTCATTTTTCACACTTGCTTACCTTTCACCATATTGAAATTCTCTTTCTACCTGCACCTGTCCTTTGCCCATCAAAGGGTTAATATTTCCCTTTCTTGGACTCTGTCAAACATTCAGATGGACCAGTGAATAAAGCTATAAATAGCTCCTCATACCCTGCGACTTTGCTCTACAATTTTATTTACCATCCCTTTCTCTTTCCCACTCTCCCTTTCTCTTTTCTCTGTACCTCACACCCTCCTCACTGTATTTAGTTTCCACTCTACTTTCCACTTTACTTTCCATGCCCAGCTACCTCCGGATTTGGTGCGCCATATAAATAAATAAACAAACATACAAACAAACACTCGAGCTCGTTCTCTTTAGCCCACAATGTATCACCCCATGCCATCTAAACTCTGGGCCTCATTAAAACTTTGCCACAAAAATGCCAGTAATTCCGAGGTGGCGGTATTACTGTCTCCAGCAGGTCGACGGCAAAAAATACTGGCACATTATAGGTCCTCGGACAAATGCACACACCCCTGCCGGAAATGGTTATACTGTCACACCGGAAATACTGGCATCGGCATTAGTGCACCAGTATTACTAATAATAATTTGGCATTTTATATAGCGCTACGAACCCTTAGGTATCTGAGCGCTGCTTATTATTACCCACGGTGTGTGGTGCTCATTTATCGACCTCCGAAGGATGAAACGCTGAGTTTGGCGCTGCCGTGATTCGAACCTGCGTTCGCAGGCTCTGCACTGATGTCAAAGCGAGCGCTCTACTCACCGTGCCACTTGACCGGCTGGCAGAATTAACACAGTAAACGTTAATATCATCACAGTTTGTATACTCAAGTATCTGCAATTTTATTAGCCTGAGAGAGAGGAAAGGATAGATTTATCTTGCTGAGATATTTGACTGTGATCTCGCATATAAACACAGATCTCTTTAACAAGTGCATGCCATGCTGAACTATCTTTTGAACCATTGTGGCATTCAACTCACCAACATGTTTAAATGTAGTAATTGCACATTATTATTATAGCCACCACAGAAAGGTGATCTAGGTTGTGCTGTGGTGCTATGGTGAACACACAAATGGCACAAACTACAGTTAACAGAGAATGATGTGCACAATTAATTCCGAATTTAGTTATCAACAACAGGCAGAAAGCACCCCATGCCCCTCAGTAGCATACATTTAAACATCAAAAATCATGTTGGACTAACGAAGAAAGACCAGAAGTGGGAATGGACATCGATCCACCAACAAGCATTTCAACAAATTAACGACTCACTGTCAGCCTCCACAACCATGGCATTCTTCAACATAGAAAGGCATACCGAAATCCTTGTAGATGCCAGCCCGGTTGGCCTTGGGGCGGTACTAACCCAGACAGACAATGAAGCCAACGTGTTCCCCATCGCATTTGCCAGTCGGGCACTCACCAAACCTGAGCAGAACTATGCACACACAGAGAAAGAAGCACTCGCTATCCTGTGGGGATGCTGTCACTTCAAAGTGTACCTGCTGGTCAAGCAAGCAAAGGTATTTTCAGACCACAAACCCCTGATCCCGATATTCCGAGGGTTGGCTCCTCACCCACCAGCACGCATTGAGAAATGGATGCTGCAACCCCACAATATCGAAGTTGAATATTGCCCAGGGACAGACAACCCAGCCGATTACCTGTCCCGTCACCCGAGGCCTGCCACGGAAGGAGAACAACGCCATGCGAAGGAAACTGATGAACATGTGTGCCACGTAGGCGCCTGCGCCCGACCACGGGCCCTGACCTTGCAAGAAGTAGCATGTGAAACGGAAGCGGATCCCATCCTACCACATACCACCACCGCCATCCAGTCAGGTAATTGGAAGAACTACCTCACGTCCATGGCCCAACGCACCACGTCAGCTCAAGCCAAACTCCGAGCAATATTCGGGATCCGACATGAGCTCTCTGTTGCCCCCGAAGGGGTACTCCTCAAAGGCCACCGAATCATACTGCCAGCATCACTAAAGGAGAGAGCCCTCCGGCTAGCTCACAGCGGACACCAGGGCATTGTCAAAACCACGGCATACCTAAAGTCCAGAATGTGGATGCCCAACATACAACAACAGGTAGTGGAGCTGGTAGAATCCTGCGCTGCCTGCCAAGCCTCCAGAAGGCCTGAGAACCCAGAGCCCATCAGTAGTGCCCCAAGAAGCAGCAAGCGGTGGGATGCAGTCAGCATGGACCACTGTACAATTGCCGGTGAAGGATATCTACTCGTGGTAATTGACGAGTTCAGCAGGTATCCTGAGGTAGAACACGTGGCGTCCACCAACACGGAGCCCACAATCCTCACGCTAGAAAAGATCTTCGCAACACACGGAATTCCAAGAAAGATAGAGAGTGACAACGGACCAACATTTACCAGCCAATAGCTGCACGACTTTTTTAAGGACATAAATGTAAAACACAAGCGAATCACCCCTAGATGGCCCCAAGCAAACAGCGACGCCGAGAGATTCATGAGGTCACTCAATAAGGTCATTTGCATCGCCAAAGAACGAGGACATCCATGGCTGAGAGCGGTATATTGTTTCCTGAGGACCCACAGGCAAACCCCACACTCTTCCACAGGCATCAGCCCTGCTGCTCTCATGCTTGGGGTACCCATACAGGCAGAGCTTCCCATACACCCTCAGTGGGTAGCCCCCGAACCTGACATCCCGGCCATAGACGCCATGCAACTGAGGCAAAATGAAGAAGAAAGCATTACCAGGCGAGCCAGTCACAGAGAGTTAACGTCAGGCGACACTGTCATCGTCAAAAACCGGACTACGCCCAAGAAGATGTCCCTCAACTTTAAACTCCAACCGTGGACAGCCAGTGTGGCAAACCACAGCATGGTTACCGCCACCCGAGGGAGCGAAACAGTGACAAGAAATGTGTCACACTTCAGGAAAGTACCACCCGAACTGTGGGAAGAGTGTCCAGCATCACCAAGAAGAGAGACGATGGCACCTTGCACGCCCCGAGACCAAGTATCACCCAGAACCTATGCCATGCCAAGAGACCCCGAGACGACACACCAGCAAGAAGGTAGGACTGAACCTGAGCTTCCAAGAGAGGACACACCAGAGAGAGGTAACACCCGATACCTCCTGAGAGAGAGGCCGAGACCGTCCTCCTGTCTCCAGGGATACGTGGTGGATGGAGTTTACCTACAGAAAACCCGGCCAAGATGAACTCAGAGTCAGTTTGAATACACGGTACCGTTCTAATGTTTTGTTGTTAATAGAAGTGTAAACACCTCCAAGTTGGGGAGGAATGTGGTGTCACGTACCCAGTTATTTCTGGGTCACGTGACACACCGGATATAAAGGAATCCCCGGAACTGGCGTTAGAACGCCAGTCTGGGTTTATGCAGCGAAACGTGTGGTCGCGTCTTTCTTTTGTGCACTGCGGCGCACCAAGCCAGGCCCAAGCCGGGCCTACCCCCAAGGTCGGGCCCCACACACACCACCAGGGACCCGACATCACACAAGGCATCTCCCCACTCCAAACTCTCCCCCGCCCTTGTATATAATGGCAAAGGTTGTGCCCTGGGGATCAGAAGGCAGGCTTGCCCCACAGACCACACCATGTCAATGCCACTAAGAACGCTAAGGCATATTGTGCCTGATTCATGGAAGGTTTTCCTATGGGATTTCGCCATTTTAAAACACTTCCATGAATCGGGCCGATTGTCAAAGGAAGACATCCCGGGCCATGCTGGCAATTGGGAGTCAGAACTGTTGCAAGAACGTATGAAAGATAAGGTGAAGTGAACTGGGCCACCTTCACACTGAAAACTTTTAAATCATAGTCCAAATGACAGCTTTTAGTACAACGAATGAAAACATAATACAAGCTTGGAACTATAGTTACTGTTTTACGTCATCAATTCTTTAAATCTGCCACAGCCTATTGTGTGGCCGTAGCATGGTCCAGGGCCGGCACTAGCAGATACAGACTTGTGTAATGACGGATACTGCAGGGCCACTGAGACAGTTGAACTGCTTGCTGCAGGGAGTCACGTGCACTGCTGCTGGCGGTATGTGCCTTCACAAACAGTTGATGATAAACTCGAGGCCGCCTGTGAACAAATAACCTGGGTCTGGGAAAAGAAAAACAATATTACACTCTATCGTGTTGTCACTTCAGCAGATTTGACAAAGGCACTCCGTGCCGAGTGGCCAATTACCCCGCCTGACCTGAAAGCGGCGGCCTTTCACCTCCATCAGGGGTGCACGGTTTGGAGGGAGCACGAAACGCATGATGCGCACTCGCGTCCGCGGCAGCCAATTCCCCGCCCGCCCAGCTTGCCGCCTGGTAGTAGAGTCGACACTCATTGGTATTCTGCAACGAATGCCAGGGATGGACAAAGACTCGGATTGTTTTCTCGCTTGCGTCCTGCAGCCAGTACACCTGGCAGCTGGATGAGCCTTCCACCGGGCTGCTAGCGAGGGAGGGCGCGGGCTGCCCGTCAGGTGCCTCTGCTGCTGCTGTTGGGTTTGAATAGCGCACACTTTGTGTGATGCCCAGAGCGTTCAATCTGGTCTGCCTAGAGCTTCCTCGTCGCTGCCACCCAGGACTGAAAGTTCAACATCGGGTCTCCTGCATTTAAATGCTTGTTTTTAATGCAGTGCCTTTAGAAACCTGGAAGCACATTTGCAAGGGATTCAAACATGCTGGCCAGGCAACGCCAACATCAGAGGTAGACTCAGAACCAAAAGAGGCCCTGCAAATTATTTTCAATTTGGCCCCATGTTACATATTTTCAGCAAGCCATCCCTTTTCCTATGTGAAATTTGGGAAATAAAATGGGTTACCACATAAAAGAGGCCCAGGTTCGAGAGGCCTACTTGGAAATATGGCAGTCCACCCCTGGCTACCTAGTTGGGTACACAGGTGAAACCTGGGGAAATCAAATATCTTTGGAAACAAAGGTCTGTGTACTTGCTTTCCATGTATGATGGAAATGTATAAGAAGCTGAATATGTACATGTGGCGGAGCATGTGTGATGTGCACAGATTGATGCAGCTGTGGTGAATCAATTTACTGAGCACCAGTGGTCCGGGGATGAATATTGGTTTCTAAAACATCAATCAGCCCCACACCTCTAGTGCACCAGAAGAGTGCCGAACAGATTGGAAACACAAGTCACTTATGAACCTCCTTGTTCAATTTTGCTAACGTGGACGGAACAACAGGCTTATCTCTGCAAGGTCGTTGTTCATTGGTTAGTTGCAACACAGTGCAAATACAATTATTACCCAATGATAAAAGAGACTGTCCAGCGAAAGTTGTATACAAATATGTAATTTATTATTATCCCAAAAGACAATTCTAGCACACTACAAAATACAACCAACCCTGTCACAGAATGCAGAGGACAGATAGTTTCAAAGAAGGAAAAGGGATGCACTCTGGATACTGAAATGAGGGTAGTCGGTATAGTAATTAATCACAATAGTTCAAAGATACTTGATTTCAACACAAAGGGAGCAATGGGTCCTACCATGTCACTAGGGGCCTTCAGAGAAGGAGCAGGGGGAAAGAACCACAAAGTACCTTGTGCTCTAGAAGTTCTTGGTGCTCAACAGGGTTGAGTCGGTTTCAGAGCGCCTTGCAGCTTCTGCAACAGAGTTCAAGATGAGAGACAGCTGTGGTATCAGACAGCAGGCAGGACGGATGGATGCAGGATGGCCTACACAGCAGCTCAGGGTCAGGAATCGTTGTCTCAGTGCTGGTCGGTGGGTCTGAAGCACGAGACTCTTGGACGGCGTTAGTGACTGTCACATAACAACAGTCAGTGGTGCAGTTGGTTGAAGCTCGAGGGGCTTGAATGGCTCAAAAACGTTCTTTAATGCGGACATGTACATATCTCATACAGTCATTGTTATATCTGTAAAATTGGCATCCCAAACAAGAGGGCGATGTCATTTCTATTAAGGGTAAAAACTGCTAGGACAGAGAAGGGGAGGTAGTGAAACAGGCGTAGGTGGAATCGAGCAGCACTCTTCCCATCAAGCAGAAATCAGTCACTTCCAGGAGGCAATTCATACCAGCCCTTCCACCTCCCCTCTGGGGCCCAGCTAAGTGGTTTTAGGGGTTGGTGCAGAGGCACCTCTGTTGAATCAGAGCCCTGCCAACCTTCAACTCCCACCCTAATTAATCCTCTGGCATAACTACGGGGGGCCACGCAAGGCTTGACTCCTCACAATCTTCTGGTGAGAGGTCGCCTGCATCGCTACACTCACATTTTGAACCAAATCATTTCAGGGGCCTGGTGTTCTCAGTGGTTCAAGGTGGGCTGACTCTCAAATTCACCTCCTTTGCATCAGATTCTGGCATCTGGACCAGCCCATGGCCCACAGGCACTGTAAATTAGGAGGCCATTTGGTGAGGAATCACCACGTGGGTGGCCAAAAGACTGATTAAATGGGTGCCTATGATAGAACAAGGCCAGTCCGGGTATATTGCTATCTATTTCTAGCCCTGAATCCTTCAGGGGATTTCAGGCCCATCATCAACCCTCAGAGAGTGGACGGGGACATCACCAAGATGAGCTTCTGGCTGCAGACCTTCCAGTCAATTGTTCCACACATCACCCCACAGAACTTCCTTTGTTCTGTGTATCTGGAAGATGTTTATCTTCACATCCCCAGCAGGAGTATTGATTGGAAATACCTGAGTTATGCCACAATTGAAGGACACTTACAATTGTGAGAACGGCCCTTAGGGCGAATGTCATCCAGAGGGTCTTGACCACGATGGTGGCCCTGCTGATGGGACTGCTCCACGCTCACAGGATTCTATTGAGCCTGTACCTGGATGACTGGTTTGTCCATGCTACATCGGGAGGGGAGACATTCTGGAGCATGGCTACTGTCTGCAGACTTTGATCAGGTTTTGTTGAAAAATGAATCTAGTGAAGAGCTACCTGGTGCCTTGTTCTCACCTGTAGTTCATAGGGGCAGACTTTAACACTCTCCAGAGTAGAGTGGCTTTGTCTCTCCACGGGTCTGATAAGATTTAGAAACAATTGAGATCTTTCTGTGCCAGTACATCAGCACTAGCCTGGACATGGCTTCAGAGCCAGGTAGACAGGGCAGCTTCAGTCTTTGTTGCCCCCTGTGCCAGGGCTCATCTCCATCCTCTAGTATTTCACATGTTGAGATTATGGAGTTTGGTGCCCAGGACTATTCTCTGCAATTTCAGAGAGGGGTTCCAAGATTTCAGAACTTCAGCAGTGGTTTTCACTATCCAACTTTCTGGAGGGTTTGACTTTGATCCGTCCTACCCTGAAGATTCTCACCACAGATGCCAGCTCAAGGGATTTGTGGTTCAGGTCTGTGCTCTCCGATGAGGCCAAGACCTCCTCAAACTGGAGGGAACTGTCTGATATACTTGGTACCTTGATCCTCTTTGGTGACCTAATCAGTCAAGCAATCCTAGTAAGAACCGACAATATGGTGATGGCAAAAAAGGCAATGTTTGCAAGCTAATAAAGCTCCTAAAAGAGCGGAATTTTTTAAACAAATAGATGCAGCAGATCTCAGGAAATTAGTGGATGTTTAAAAGTCAATCTGATTAAAAACAACCAATTACATGAAAATACAAATTTAAAAGCTAAAATCAATCCAAAGTGGCAGAGTACATTCAAGAAATACATTTAAGTGCAAACTATATATACAGTATACTACGATGCATACATTGTATTTTCAAACATACACACTACACTGAGATCTATCACTGCATTGAGATGCATATAATATTTATTGAGCTACATATATTACATAATACAATGTGCACACTATATGCTGAGATATATACAATATATACTGAGATGTATAAACAGTATATTGAGATGCATAGAGTTCAGATTTAAATGGCTACATTGAATAGCAACCTATTTATATTATATACTGAGATGTGCATGCTACATTCTAATGACTCATATACAAAACATGCTGAAATGCACGTATGATATAATGAGAAATTGCTTACAAGAGACATACATGTTGTATTGTAATGCATCTACAACAAAAAAAGATGTACTATAAAATGAAACTTCATGTACACTCCATGGGCCTCATTATAACAATTGCGGAATGCGTTTAACAGCGCCGGTAATGGTGCCGGCGCTGTTAAACTGATTCCGCACCATTACGAGGTTCCTTCGTGGGACCCAATGTGGACGTCTGGTTTTTCCAGACATCCATAGCGGGCCCCGCGAGGGATCCAGGGAGCTAGCAACGGGCCCTCTTATAATGGGCCCTTTGTTAGTTCCCTCCCCATTCCCATTGAGCCCTATGGGGGCTCGAATGGGAATGGGGAAGGTCAGGGTCCGGGTTCCCTGAATGGGGAAATACCGGGCCCTCCATACTCGGAATGGCCTGGTATTTCCCCATTCAGGGAACCCGGACACGGTTTTGGAGGCAGCCATGGCGCCAATAACGCCATGGCTACCTCCAAAGTCGTAATGAGGCCCCATGTCAAAACATATGTTTATTATTCAAATATGGATGCTATTCACTGAAATGCATATACTACTATATTGAGAATATTTATACACTGTAGTTAGAAGCTTAAATATAGCATGGCAAAACTGCTAACACATGAACTCTTTTTCATATACACATACTGCTGAACATGTCACAAGGTTTACAGATCTGCTCACTGGAGGGGATCGCTTGTGACTTTCTTGCTAGTTTCATTTTCCAAAAGTTGTTATGGGGAGTAGCTGGGACTGGCAACTCTTGCAAAGATATTCCCGGCCTGCCAGTTTCTTGAAAGTCTGACTCTTAGCCAGCTAGCCTGGGCTTCCTTGTGGTGAGTGCCTGTTAGGGAGAATTGTCAGAAATGTGCTAATTTCCGTTACCTTTTGAGACCCCCAGCAACTTTGCTGGATTTCTAGGACGTTCATTTTCACCTGAGAAGAGTGTGAACCTTTTCTCTCACTCTTTCATGTATTTTTATGTGTGTTTTATGTTTGTGTTCTTTGGATATGGAGTTTTAGACAACTCCATAGGCATCATCTTTTTCTTGTGTGTCACACAGCACTCTCAGTGTAGTGGCAAATGCATGTCTTTCACACTTCCGAAGGTTTAAGTACCTTCTCTGGGACTGACTAGTATTTTTAAATTGCTAGACCCAGCACAAACTGCCTTACAGCAGAGTGCTGGAGGGAATACCCAGTATTCCCTATGCCTAGAAAACTCAGGTAGCCCTCAAAAGCTACCTTTTCCTCTTAGAATGGCTGGTGGCAGTGGTATTACCATGATTTTCCCTACCGCGACCCATTTAAATGCTCGGTAGCTAAAATCCTCTAGAGCCATGTTTTTCAAGATGGCATCTGAGCCCCCTCTCTAAAAAGAGGTTTGGTCCCTTTGTTCGTTGGCCTTTGGTGGGCTTCAGTCATGAAGCCCTCCTCTGGTGCCTGAGTGTCTGGGGTGGACAGGATGCAAGGGAGGTGCCCGAAACTCCCTTTGCTTAGTCTACTAGGAGACCTGAATGCACTCGGGCGTGATTGGCTAGCTGACTGTCCGCCAAGGACAGCCACCCTGCTGAGTGACTGACAGCTAGGCTGGAAGGAATGGGAGGAAACTGTTTAAAAGCAGGTCTCTGGGACTTGGAAGGCAGAGTCGACCATTGGAACGAAAGAACCAAGGACGAGCTGAAGGAAGACGACTGCTGCAACTCCTGGACCGTTGGTTTGCCAAGTGAAGCCCTGCTGCCGGTCCGAATTGCCTGAAATTCCTTTGACAGAGAAGCCCTTCAAGGACAACTTCTTCCCTTGAGCTGGCGGGAACAACCAACTCGCAAGCCACCTGGAAACCATCTCCATACTGGTCAAATTTTCATCAGAGTGCTATTGAAAACCAGATAGCCAGTGAGAAGGATACCAGATTTTGGACTTTAAGGCACTCACACCTTAAAACAAAGTTTTGCCAAGCTGGTGGCATCTTCCCTGTGTGGTGCAGGAACCTGCCAACGTCCTCCCTCTCGTCCCCATGACACAGGCTCAGGAACAGCGAGATCTGCAGGAACTGCCAGGAACAACTGCCTCTGCTACAGCTTTTCTTCATCCATAAGGTACTGTGCAAATGCGGTAGAGAAATCCTTTTGCCGCTGTGAAAGTTTGTGAAACTTTCCCAACTTTGGAGTCTTGTTTGTTCCTAATCCGACATATAACTCTTTTCCTTGCAAACTACTTCCAAGAACATTGGCAAAGACTTAACCGTTTACTACCAGAACTATGCTATCCTATCCAAGACACAGAACCATTGACTTTGGGCCAGGCCTATTGAATTGAATTGCCTCTTGTAATGAACTGGAACTATTTGACCTTCCTATGAAAGTAACTGTGTTTGGATTCTTATAACCTTGGGCTTTCTAACCCTTTTGAAAGTTACTGAAGTGCCATTTTGCTCCCACTTCAGGGGAGCCTAACTTGTTCAGAAACGTATTGGTTTAGTACTTTACTTTATTGGTGTGTGATATTGAGCTGCGTATTACTAGTGGAATGTTTTCCAAATAAATGTGAAAATGCATGTGTATGCCTTTACCAAGAAACCTTGAATAAGTGTTTGTTTGAACTACTGTATTTGCAAGTGCTTTGTGTAACATCTTATACTGCTCACATCCCTCTTGAGATAAGTCTGACTGCTCAACCACTACTACCACATAATTGTGTAGTACAGGCTTGTACCAAATGTGAGATAGTGCTTACACCTGTAGTCTTAATTGTGTCTAGTGTTCCCAAAGGGTACTGCATGTAATTCTGCCTAACACTGGTGGCATGTGGTGAGGATATAATATAGTTGTTACAATGAGAGTGCTGCTCTTACCTTTCTCCAAATAACCCTCACACAGCTATGCACCACTAGAAAAGCAATTGTTTTATCATGCCTGATATGGATAGCTACAGACAGGAAACCCTAGTCACTTTAACAGTTGGTACACTAAGAGAAATGTGTAAAGCTAGGAACCTCACTGTTAAAAGCAAAAATAATGAACTAATAGAAAAGTTGTTGGTGTTTCAAAGTCTGTGAAGTAGGTCTGCTACACCTACTCCTTCAGCAAATGGTGAAAATGATGATAAGGATGATAATGTTTCAGAGTGCAAATCAAATGTTATTGTTGAGTTAGACGAGACAGAAAAGTCTCAAGAAGTAGGCCCTACGGTACCTCTACTTGCTCTTAGGTCTCAACATTTAGCCACAGGGACTCTACCAGGTCCAGTACTGAGTCCAGAGTTTGTCTCTCTTGAAAGGATGAGACTTGAGTTAGAATTCAAAAGGCTTCAAACCCAAACTGAATTTAAACATAAAGAACTTAAACTAAGGGACATGGAATTACAACATGCTCTTGAAATGATGAAATTGTCTCTTGGGAATGGTTCTCTCCCAGAGTCTTCTAGGTCTTCCAGTCCTAAGAGGCCTTGCATGCCCAAAAATTCATTAAGTATGAATGAGGTTAACCTTGAAATTTTGGATTTGGCTGTTTATGAATTTAACCATGGGATTCAGGAAGTTACAGGGAATCAGCTGATTCTTTGGATTTTGTCTAGGCGACCACAGGTTGCAACTGATGCTGTAATGGAGATGGGAGAAGTAGACAGGTTGGAGTATGAAAATATGAAGATAGCTTTGATAGCTAGGTTTGGGAAAACTCCTTCCCAGTCTCTTAAGAGGTTTAGAACCCTCAAAAAGCATGATGGGACCCCTTGGGCTACCTGGGTGTGTAAATGTTTGAAGAACATAGATGGTTGGGTTAAGGGTTACAGAGTTAACACTTATGAAGGTATAAGAAATCTGTTTATATTAGAGTCTATCTATGATGCCTGCTCTCCTGAGCTGAGACAACACTTGGTTGACTCTAAGGAAATTGATCCAAAGAAGTTAGAAAAGGCTGCTGACTTGTGAGTTGACAGCAGGGCTACTCACAAGGATTCTGGGGCTACTCAGAAGAAGGATGAGGTAAAACAGCACAAGAAAGATAACAAAGAGAATTACAATACCTCCAATCCAAAAGAGGGTCACAAACATAAAAAGGGTAAGCCCCCCGGAAAACCAAATCAGGCTAGTGAAACCTCTGGTGCTAAAACAGAGGGAGGTCAGACCAAACCCCCATTCATGAATACATTTGGAAAATGTTATGATTGTGGGTCAACTGACCATGTGAAAGGGGATCCCAGATGTAAGGGTACATCTTCAGGGATCCACACTGTCTCCTTGGCCTTCTCCCCTGAGGAAGAAGTAAACATGGCAAGTGGAAACTTTCACTTACTGGATGAGGAGCCCATGCAAGTCTCAGCCTGTGTTTCTTTATTGTCCCTGGGTCTGTGGGAACGACATGACTTAAATGTCTATAATTCCTTCCCAAACAATAAAGAGTATAACAAAGACAGTGTTCTTGTGAATGGTCAGGAGATCCCTGCCATCAGAGACACTGGGGCCAGCATTACTGTAGTGGATGAATCTTGTTCAAGGTAGAGGATGCTGCTAAGGCACCCACATACCTCACAAAGCTTGTTGGAGGCTCTGTTCAAATGCTTCCACAGTTACCAGCTCTCATCCAGTGCAATGACATGACTGTCAAAATACCTGTTAGTGTGCAGAGTGAATTTCTGGGAGAGTCCTGTTGGGGAATGACTTAAAAACTCCTGGAGTTGTATCAAGCACCCCCAGGCCTCCCAGCAGAAGGAAACAGGAGCAGACAAGGAAGACCAGAGAGAGTACCTTAAGAGGCTCTCAAGGAGAAATTATAGAGGAAACTATAACCCCAGTCCACAGGACTTACTGGCTGCAATTTCTAAGAAAAAAGAGGAAAAGGGGAAACCTAAAACCTCAAGGAAGAAGTCAGCCAACTCTCCTGTGCTACCTACAAGGACATCCCTAAGAGGACTGTCCAAAGTCACACCTGTGACTCCTCCACCAGCTGAGGCTGAGTGTGAGGAACAACCTGGTATGGTTGAATCAGATGCTTAGGAATCTGAGCTGGAAGAAGACCTTGCCCCTGTTGGAGATCTGGATCCTGCAGACCATACTGAGCTGCAGTCTTTACTGCCAGAAGGTGGACACTTTAGGGCAGACTTCAGCAGAGGTCAAAGTGAGTGTCCTACTCTTGAAGGTCTTCACCAACAGGCAGCTTCCCAGCTGGAAGGGCAAGAGCCAGGGAAGCATAGCTTATACTGGAAAGATGGCCTCTTCTACAGTGAGCCAACTGAGTCTATTCCAGGGGACTACAGAAGACATATAGTGCCTCTGGAAAGCCGACACCAGTTCCTACAGTTAGCCTATGAGATTCCTGTGGCTGGTCACTTGAGTTTCAAGAAGACTAAGGAAAGGCTTTCTCTGTATTTCTACTGGCCTAAGTTGGGGTCTGATGTCGATAAATTCTGCAGGAGCTGTCACACTTGTCAGACATCTGGCAAGAGTGGAGCCAAGAATGTGGCACCCTTGGTGCCTCTCCTAGTGGTGGGAGTCCCTTTTCAGAGGGTAGGAATCAACATTGTTTATCCTGCTTGTAGTAGACCATGCTACTAGGTATCCTGAAGCAATACCTGTGAGGACTGTTACAGCTCAGACTTTTGTTAAGGCCCTACCTGCTATTTTTACCAGGGTAGGTTTTCCTAAGGAAGTCATCTTTGACAGGGATCCAATTGTATGTCCCACTACATGCAGGCCATGTGGAAGAACTGTGGAGTGACTTACACATTCTCAACTGCCTACCATCTACAAACAAATTGATTGGTAGAGAGGTTTAACAGACCAATGAAGACCATGATAGGTGCTTTAGAGGAAACTCCTAGAAGAAAGTGGGACCTTCAACTGCCATGCCTTCTATTTGCTTATAGAGAAGTCCCTCAGGAGGGAGTTGGATTTAGTCCCTTTGAGCTTCTCTATGGGCATCCAGTTAGAGGTCCCTTCACCCTAATTAAGGACGGGTTGGAGAGTGCTCCTTCCCCCAAACCAGTGAGAGACACTGACTATGTGATAGGTCTCCAGAGGTGAATGTCACACATGATGGCAGAAGAATCAGATAACTTAAAAGCAGGCCAGGCTCTGGTGAAGAATTGGCATGACCAGAAGGCCAACATGGTTGAGTTTACTCAAGACCAGCAGTTATGGTACCTACAAGGCAGAGGGCCTTACAGGGCAAATGGATAGGACCCTTCAAGGTTGTGGGAAAACTTGAAGAGGTCAACTATCTGGTGGATTTAGGCAATCCTAAGGAGACTTTCAGAGTATTTCACATCAACCATCTAAAAGCTTATGTCTCAAGACCAGAAGTAGGAGCTTTGCATCATGCTTCAGCTTAAGAGGAGAAGGAGGAGAGTGAACCTCTACCTGACCTACTCAGAGGACAGCCTTCAGATGAAAAGATAGAAGGAGTCAATCTCTCTTCTAATCTGACACTGGAACAACAGGAGGAGTTCACGTTTCTGTTAAATAAGTTTGCCTACCTGTTTTCACTATCACCAGGCTTGACCCCTTGGGTCCAGCATGATATTCTCACTGGTGACTGTTTATCTGTTAAAATCAGAGGTTATAGGATGTCAGATCATGTAAGGACCCACATAAAGGAGGAGGTCAACAAGATGCTTGATCTTGGGCTAATAGAGCCATCTACCAGTCCATGTCTAGTCCAGTTGTCCTAGTGCCAAAGGCAGGATCCAAGGAGTTCTGATTCTTTGTGGACTGTAGAGATCTGCATGCAGTCACAAGGATTGATTCCCATCCTTTACCAAGGACAGATGAATTGGTGGACAAACTTGGTTCAGCCAAGTACCTCAGTGCATTTGATCTCTCTTCAGGCTATTGGCAAATTGCACTGACAGACCATGCCAAGGAGAAAACTGCATTCACCACCCCAGCAGGCCTCTACCAGCTTAAGGTAATGCCTTTTGGACTAAAGAATGCACCTGCAACATTCCAAAGGATGGTTAATCAAGTTCTGAATGGGATGGAGGACCTCTGCATGGCATACTTGGATGACATTGCAGTGTTCAGCCCTACTTGGAAAGAACATGTTGACCACTTAGGATATATTTTGGAGGCTCTTGAGCAGGCCCATCCGACCATAAAGGCAAGTAAGTGTCAAATTGGTCAGAGAGTAAAGTGGTCTACCTTGGACATGAGGTAGGAGGAGGTGAAATCAGGCCATTGCCTAGCAAGGTACACGCTGTACAAAACTGGTCCACCCATACTACTCAAACCCAAGTGACAGCCTTCTTAGGTCTCACTGGTTACTATAGGTACTTAATAAAGAACTATGGGACCATAGCTTCTCCCTTGAATGTGACCCCCTCTCCAAAATTTCCCAAAAAGGTCAGGTGGAATGAGGAGTGCACTCAAGCATTTGAAGGACTGAAGAAAGCCCTTTGTCAAGCTCCAGTCTTAAGAGCTCCTGACTACAACCAAACGGTCATTGTGAAAACAGCTGGATGAGAAAGGTAGGGAGCACCCCATTTGCTTCATCAGCAGGAAGCCGAAGGAAACTGAAACAAGGTGGACAACGACTGAAAGAAAATGTTTTGCTATTGTTTGGTCACTGAAAAAGTTTAGGCCATACTTGTATGGATCTACATTTGTGATTCAGACTGACCACCAACTCTTGAGATGGTTGATGCAAATGAAAGGGGAAAACCCAAAACTATTGAGATGGTCAATCAGCCCACAAGGGTTTGATTTTACCATTGAATACAGGTATGGGTGTCACCACCAAAATGCTGATGGTCTCTCCAGGATGTTTGACCGACTGGAGTAAGGAGATTCATTCAGGAGTGGATTAAATCCTCCTGTCCCTTAGTCTGGGGGGACGAGTGTTAGGGAGAATTCTCAGATATTGTCATGCCACGCGGTACTTGGCGCCTGTGGAACCACTGGCGGCGCGGACATTATCCGGCCGTGCACGCTGGTAGCCTGTCACGCCCACTTTCAGTTCCGCCCGTGCGTATGCACGCTTACGCGGCCCGGAGTATAAATACAGCTCCTTCCGGGTTGTGTACGCGTTGCAACGCTTCCTCCGTTAGTGCTGTCTGCCTTTTCGCCTGCTCTCACTCACTGCTGGTTATACCCGAATTCTATCGGGTCCTTTTCCTTTTCCCCTTGTCTTGCCTTCTGCCCTTCCTGTTTTTCTCCTGCCTGCCTCTTTGTGTACCAGACCTAGGCCTGTTTTCTTGGATAGCTGATTCTTCTGATTCGGATACCTTCCTCTGTGATCCCCCGTGTACCAGATCCCGGCCTGTTTAAGGACTGCCTATTCATTGCGCTTCATCTTTGGACTTGGTTCTCCCTGTGAGATTCTGTTCTACTTTCTGCCTACCTTCCTTCGGAGCTTCATCCTAATAACCACGGAGTATCTGCTTCAGCCGACTGAATTCCAGCACATTCCAGCTCATTCTGAAGGAGAGTTCACGCAGGTCGCTTCGGGGTTTTTTGTGCCTTTTGGCTTTTTCCCCTTACCGGCGTTCCCGGGAGGAGGCACCGGAAGCCCTATCTGGGTAACACGGTGGCTTCCTTCCGTGGTCGCCCCTACCTACATAAAAAAAAGGAGCGACCAAGAAGTAAAGGGAAGAAAGGTACTGGAAGAAGAGACGAAGGTGAGGAGTTAGGGGAGGGTGGCGAATCGGATTATACGTTCTCTGACGAGGATATCACCAATCCTGGTGACAGTTTGCAACGCCCAATTGAAGTTGAGATGGCTACACCACAGCAAGTACAGGAACTTGTAGCAGCAGTCCAGAACTTAAATATGGAAATGCAGAATCTCAAGGCCGCCAATGCCACCCTTCAGCAACGAATAACAGAGAGAGAACGACCTTCCACCGATCTTCCACCGCTCCCCCTTGTGTCGGGCAAGTTTGATGGCACTCCAAAAAAAGTAAAAGAGTTTTTGGATGCGTGCCATTTGCACTTCTCATTCCGCCCTCTGACCTTTTCCTCGGACCATGCCAAGGTGGGGTTTATGATAACACATATGTCAGGTAATGCCCTGGCATGGGCTACTCCGTTGGTGAACCTGCCGGATCCAGTCTTACAGGATTATGATGCTTTCAAGGGCTTGATACAACAAACCTTTCTACGTACTGAAAGTACCTACCTGGCTTCAGAGGATCTGCTGGACATCCGTCAAGGAAATTCGGATCTGCTAACCTACATTACAACATTTAAACAGGTGGCAGCTGAAGCCGGGTGGCAGGAGCAGGCTCAATATGCAATCTTTCGGCGAGGTCTGAGAGAAGACTTAAAGGATGAGCTAGCCAGGATAGAAAGACCTGTATCCTTTGCGGAACTCCTTACGGCAACCCTCCGGATAGATTTCCGCCTGACCGAACGACGGATGGAAAGAAGAAAGACCAAGACAAATGCTCCCCCTCTCCTGGAAACACACCCGTCTCCTTCTGTACCCTTCTCACGCTCCTCCAAAGAGGAGCCCATGCAAATTGGGACAGCGCGTGCTCCGCTTACCCCTGAGGAACGCAAACGGCGCAGGGACGGCTGCCTGTGCATGTATTGCGGAGCTTCTACTCATATGTTACGAGACTGTCCGGAGGTTCCACCCAGAAGGTCGGGAAACGCTCGCCCTCGGTAAGTGTTGGGACTCACTACCGACGGGCTGGTCCTAGTCCTTACGTTTCTCTATCTGTGTCATCTCCCGAAATCGCTGAAGACTCTCGTCTTATGGTGCTCACTGTTACCCTCAAACTAGAGTCTACAGAAGTGACTACATTAGCTCTACTGGATTGTGGTGCTGCCGGCAACTTCATCGACATTCACTGGGCCAAACAAAAAGGTCTTAAAAGAATTGCCAAACAGGAAGACCAGAAGGTTGAAGGTGTGGATGGTGAACCTTTGAGCTCAGGCATGATCACCACCGAGGAACTCACCTTGTCGATTCAACAGCACACGGAAAGAATTATTTTTGACATCATCAGAGCCGCGCACTTCCCCATCATTCTGGGAATCTGCTGGCTACGCAAGCACAACCCCAGCATTGACTGGTCAAAAAATCTATTGAGTTTTCAATCTTCCTTCTGTAGAGCTGAATGTTTACCCGAGCCAAGATTCGAAACTGTCAAGACATCTAATAGTTGTGAAACCAAGTCTGTCCATTGTTTGCCCCATTATCTAAGGGAGTTCACAGAGGTGGTGACAGAAAAGATACCTATTGAACTACCTCCACACCGGCCTGAGGACTGTTGCATCGAACTAACTCCAGGAGCTTTAGTACCATTCGGCAGGATGTTTCCTCTGTCACTGGAGGAAAAGCAATATCTCAGAGGTTATCTGGACGATAACATGGCTAATGGACTGATCCGACCTTCAAAGTCTCCTGCTGGAGCTTCCTTGTTTTTCGTTTCCAAAAAAGATTCGAAGGACCTAAGACCTTGCATTGATTATCGAGGCTTAAATAAAGTCACTGTTAAGGACCGTTATCCAATGCCTTTGATAACTGAGATATTACAAGCCGTCCACGGTGCAACAACATTTACTAAGCTCGATTTAAGGAACGCCTACCACCTTCTCCGACTACACAAAGGAGATGAATGGAAAACTGCCTTCCGGAATCCGTTTGGGCTCTTTGAGTACCAGGTCATGCCATTTGGGTTGGTTAATGCCCCTTCTATTTTTCAACGGTTTATGGACAGACTGTTCTCCGATTTGTTGTGCCAAACAACTTTAGGTTATCTTGACGATATTCTAGTATTTTCCAACAATGCCAAAGAACACGAGGAACATGTCAAGGAAGTTTTCCTTAGGCTTGAGAACAATCACTTGTCAGTCAAACTTGCAAAATGTGTTTTCTCCGCTTCATCCATACCTTATCTGGGTTATATCTTGTCCAGTCAGGGTATCTCAATGGACCCCCACAAGGTGTCATCCATCCTAGACTGGCCTTCACCCTCTTCAGTGAAAGAAATTCAAAGATTCCTGGGTCTGGCGAACTTCTATCGTAGGTTCATTCCCAATTTCTCCCAGAAGATCCTGCCCATAACTACTCTCCTCAAGAAATCTTCTGAGCCGTTCAGATGGTCGGCTGAGGCCGAGCATAGCTTTGGGGATCTTAAGAACGCTTTTTGTGCTGCACCCATACTTCTACAGCCTGACCAGGAGCTGCCCTTCATTCTGGAGACCGACGCCTCTGCTGCTGCCATAGGAGCTGTCCTTCTCCAAGAGGTTCGGGGAGTAGAGCATCCTGTCGCCTACTTCTCGAAGACACTTAACGCCAGTCAAAGAAACTACTCGGTCATTGAACGAGAATTACTAGCAATGAAATCGGCTTGTGTGGAATGGCGGCATCTCCTTCAGGGAGGCAGGTATCCATTTACAATCCGGACTGATCACAAGAACCTGCAAGTCCTGAGGCAATTCGAGTGCTACAACACCCGACAGGCCCGATGGGCTCATTTCTTCGCCCAATTCGATTTTCACATCACTTATATCCCAGGAAAGATGAATGTGTTCGCTGACTCCCTTTCACGGCGTTGTGACTACCTACCCGATTCCGAGTCTCCTCGTGAACACATGTTTCCCCGACCCAGAAGCATCGGAATGGTTTCGACGTTCCTCAGTCAGTTAAAAGATGAATCGGGAGGGCGCTTTGAAGTAGAGAGACATCCCAAAGGCTTGGCGTACGAAATTAGAGATGGTCTTTACCTGGTCAAAGGTAGACTCTATCTACCCACGCCTGCCTTTCGCAAGATGGCCTTGAACTGGTGTCACGACACAAAACTTGCTGGGCATCGGGGCGGTACAGGCACCCTGGAATTCCTTCGTCGTCACTTCTACTGGCCTAGAATGAGGGAGGACGTGGATCGTTATGTACAATCCTGTATCATCTGCCTCTGAAGTAAATCCCCTCGTCAACGACCTATAGGATTACTCGAACCTTGTGCTGTGCCTGACGGCCCCTGGAGCTCAATCTCTACTGATTTCATTGTGGATCTTCCCATCTCACAGGGGTGCACATGTATAATGGTGGTGGTTGATTCATTCATTAAAATGGCTCACTTTTCCCCTTTGCCCGGAGTTCCCACTGCAGCCAACATGGCCGAAGTATTTCTCCAAGACATCTTTAGACTGCACGGTATGCCCTCTAAGATCATCTCTGACAGGGGAAGTCAGTACACCTCTCATTTCTGGAAGGCTCTCTGTGAGCGGCTGGGGATTGAAAGAGCTCTCACGTCGGGGTTTCACCCCCAGTCTAATGGACAAACTGAACGGCTAAATGGAACTCTAGAACAATACTTAAGGTGTTTTACTGATTCCCAACAAGACAACTGGCACTCGTTATTGGCTCTGGCCGAATTCTCCTACAACAATTCCGTACACTCAGCTCTAGGGGTTAGTCCATTTATCTGTAATTATGGCTACCATCCCCGGTCTATTCTTCCTATCTCCTGTCTTTCTACTAATATACCATCTGTAGATTCCTCACTCACCCGCCTTAAAGAGATACACAAGAAGGCTATGGAAAGCCTTCAGGCAGCGCAGGAACGCTATAGGTCCCAAGCCAACAGACATCGTCAACCCGTGCCAGGTTGGGAGGTTGGTTCCAGGGTAATGCTTTCTACGAGATACTTACCTCGTTGGGCCCATCCATCCAAACTATCCCCGAAGTTTTTAGGGCCTTATAAGATTGTACAAAGAATCAACCCTGTGGCCTTCCGTCTTAAACTTCCTGCCAGCCTGAACAGAGTTCATCCTGTCTTCATGCCTCTCAGCTTAAGCCCTTTCATGTTGATACCTGGAGGCGTCAAGCTGAGAGAGTTAATGTTCCTCAGGATTCTACTCAGGAAGAATACGAGGTAGCTCAAATATGCGACTCCAGATATCATAGAGGCAAACTAGAATACCTTGTACGATGGAAGGGCTTCCCCTCCTCTGAGAATTCCTGGGAACCCCTCTCCCATATTTCTGCCCCTACACTGTTGCGCAAATTCCACTTTTACCATCCGGGTAAACCAGGGGGAGGGTCCCTTGGGAGGGGGCATACTGTCATGCAACGCGGTACTTGGCGCCTGTGGAACCGCTGGCGGCGCGGACATTATCCGGCCGTGCACGCTGGTAGCCTGTCACGCCCACTTTCAGTTCCGCCCGTGCGTATGCGCGCTTACGCGGCCCGGAGTATAAATACAGCTCCTTCCGGGTTGTGTACGCGTTGCAACGCTTCCGGTTTCCTCCGTTAGTGCTGTCTGCCTTTTCGCCTGCTCTCACTCACTGCTGGTTATACCCGAATTCTATTGGGTCCTTTTCCTTTTCCCCTTGTCTTGCCTTCTGCCCTTCCTGTTTTTCTCCTGCCTGCCTCTTTGTGTACCAGACCTAGGCCTGTTTTCTTGGATAGCTGATTCTTCTGATTCGGATACCTTCCTCTGTGATCCCCGTGTACCAGATCCCGGCCTGTTTAAGGACTGCCTATTCATTGCGCTTCATCTTTGGACTTGGTTCTCCCTGTGAGATTCCGTTCTACTTTCTGCCTACCTTCCTTCGGAGCTTCATCCTAATAACCACGGAGTATCTGCTTCAGCCGACTGAATTCCAGCACATTCCAGCTCATTCCGAAGGAGAGTTCACGCAGGTCGCTTCGGGGTTTTTTGTACCTTTTGGCTTTTTCCCCTTAGCGGCGTTCCCGGGAGGAGGCACCGGAAACCCTTTCTGGGTAACACGGTGGCTTCCTTCCGTGGGCGCCCCTACCAACATAAAAAAAAGGAGCGACCAAGAAGTAAAGGGAAGAAAGGTACTGGAAGAAGAGACGAAGGTGAGGAGTTAGGGGAGGGTGGCGAATCGGATTATACGTTCTCTGACGAGGATATCACCAATCCTGGTGACAGATATGTGCTAATTTCCCTTACCTTTTGAGGCCCTCCAGCAACTTTGCTGGATTTCTAGGACTTTAATATTTACCTGGGAAGAGTGTGAGCCTTTTTTTCTCACACTTTCATATATTTTGATGTGTGTTTTACTTTTGTGTTCTTTGGATATGGAGTTTTAGACAACTCCATAGGCATCATCTTTTTCTTGTATATCATCAGCACCCTGAGTGCAGTGGCACAGGGATGTTTTTCAGACTTCCCAAGGTTTAAATACCTTTTCTGGGACTGACTACTGTCTCCCAGTGAATGTAAGGTTAAATTGACTTTACTAGTCTTTTTAAATTGCTAGACCCAGCACACAGTGGCCCTCATTACGATACCGGCGCTAAACCTATGGCGCTATTAGCACCATGGTTGGTGTCGGTATCGTAACGTGTCCGCCATGGTGAAATTGGGAAATACCGCCCCATTCCAAGGTTGGCGGGCGGTATTTCCCCATTTCCCCATGGCCCTTCCCCATTCCCATTTTTGCCCTATAGGGCATAATGGGAATGGCGAAGGCGCTAAGTACGGTACCGCAAATTGCGGTACCATACTTACAGCGAAGGTCCCTTTGCGGGTCCCTACTTTAACGGCTGGTCTAGACCAGCCGTTAAGGTCGGGTCCTGCAAAGGGACCTCGTAATTAGGCGCTAATGGGTTAACGGCACCACAGCCTTTTAAGGCGCCGTTAACCCATTAGCCCCAGGGTCGTAATGAGGCCCACTGTTTTACAGCAGAATGCTGGAGGGAATACCTAGTATTCCCTATGCCTAGAAAACTCATGTAGCTCTCAGAAGCTACCCTTTCCTCTTAGATTGGCTGGTGGCAGTGGTATTACCATGCTTTTCCCGACCGCGACCTGTTTAAATGCTCTGGTAGCTAAAATCCACCGGAGCCATGTTTTGCAAGACAGCATCTGAGCCCCCTCTGTAAAAACAGGCTCCAATCGACTTTTTTCACCATTTCTCTTTGGAAATGTCCTTCTAGAGTTTGTTCCTGCACGCCGAACCAGGTTTGGTCCCTTTGTTCGGAACTGTGGTCCTTTGCAGGGAAGAGGGTAGATGGAAGCATGGTGCAACATGTGACCAGATGTTGCACCCGGGGAAGTCTAAGTGACTAGTAACTAATGCTCCTAATACAACTTTACACTTGCAAAGGGACAGGAATGGACAAATCATCCATAAAGAATGATGACTATGTTTGTAAAAAGTAGAGGAATGGTAAACAGAAAAATATAAAAGTAGTGGGACACCACTCCCGTCCATTTCCGCTTACTTCAATCACTGGTTTTACCTAAATATTCCCATAGGAAATTCCATTGATGACATTGATGTTGCCTTCTATTACTGCACTATTTATTCCTGGCAATCACTCCTGCGGTAATGCATTGTTTTCTAATTCCCACTGTAATGCGAAAACACTTGAAAATATAAAATTCTTCCCCATCGCCACTGCCCCTCCTTGTGCCCCCTCCCTCATTTCTAGGTATCACCATCTGGCCCACTCTCTGCAAAATCCCCTGACCGTCTCCTACTATCCTTGTCAACTCTCCAGTTCCCGTTACCTATTTGTTTTCTAAGTGCATCTTGCGGCGTTCCCACAATAATCGCTTGGGAATCCGGAGGGATTCCAGTGGCAAGACAAAGGTGTTCTCTCATAAAGCAGGTTATTCACCGCACCCCAAAATTCTCCAAGGATACGTGGACCTCTTTTATCTTCCCCACCTCCAAACATAAAGTGAAACTATCCCTTTCTCCCCTGCAAGCCTTTCTTGGAGCACGTTTGTCTTTCTACCCGGTGGTAATCGATCACATTGAGCAAAACAAAATAAAATGGATGCTCTGCATTTCTTTCAAACCTCACTGTTGCAGTGCACCATGAGAGATGTACGAGTGTTTTTGGACCGCGAGCCCCCAACTTTGTTGAATTCTTAAGAAACTGTTGTACAGATTTATCTCAACCATACGAACAAAAGGAATGTCTGCAACTCTTTGTTTCCAACTTGCTTCTTATTTGGTGTAAATCTATAGAATAGTTTTCGTAATGTTAGTATTCAATGGAAGCACCTATATTTCCTTGGGGAAATGAATGGGAATTGACTGAAAAAAACCTCTATTTGTTTCTTAATAACCTTTGAAAAGTTTAACGTTTACCCAAAATTTCCAGTTTGGAGGTGCCGGTTACACCCATTACATTTGGAAAGTCTTATCTAAATCAATCCAGTGGGTCAAAAGTTATTAACTATAGAATTTTGGAAACAGTCAATGCAAATAGTTGTTATCTTAATACCAACCTTGACCTGCAATGTATATTAGATGAACATCCCTAAATAAATAGGCTAAATAAAATGGAAGGAAAAATTGCATTACATGATAAAAAGAAACAAAAAAGAGACATTTGCACAATTTATTAGTCGAACATGCACCGACATTTCCGTTCAACCCCAAGGCAAATGTTATCCATTGGAACAAATTGTTATAATAGAACATCGATAACTACATCTTAATTATAAGTCGGATGATCAATATGTACAATTCTAGATGTTTGTTGCTAATAAGAATGTGTCTTCCTTCAGTCACATGGCATTGTAGCTTGGAAGTATGGTGAGCACTGCAGGAGATTGACAAGATGTGCCCCTTTAATCATGTGCCCATAGTGTGGAGTCCCCCTTCAAGAGAGTGGAGGTCAGATTGTCTGCTTGCATTTTCTTCTCCCTATAGGAGTCTACTGCTCTCATATCTAGCCCATCTTCGTGTCAATCATTTCACAAAGGATTCTTGGGCAGAACACCTCGAACCCATTTGACCGATTGCATCCTCAGTTTTTGCACAGAGATGCACGCGGTCCACGTTCGCCGCACAGCTTCCCGATGCTCACTGTAATTACTTTCATGAAAATTGATGAGGTGTTTGAGCAGAGCGGAAGCCATAGGAATTGATTACTTTACACATTTAATTTCATCAAGAATTAATAAAGGCTGTTTTCAGTGCTCGAGTTTTTTTCTCAAGTAACAAATGACGTGTTTTATTGGATATGTTTTCATAATTCTAGTTGTGTCCTCCTCAATTAATCTCACTTTCCCCCTTTCAGTCTGCGGCTCCAACACTCCAATTCATTGTCCACTAGAGGTATAGTTTGCTTGACCCCGGGCCACTTTAACTAATAATGTTGCTGCACATTGATATATTTGTGTACCGACTCCTCCCGCAACCTACAAAATTAAGTGATTGCGTATTTCAAGTTAAATTCAACAGCAAGTGAATTGGATCATGGGTGAAAAGACATCACTTATGGAAGATCCAATTACCTTTGGTCCAGACTGGACCCAGTTGCAGTTCTTTGACATGTTCTAAATTTTATGGTGCTGACTTGCAAAGTGAATACATCACTTCATAATTATTAAGCACAAAGAGAAAGATGTGTAATTCTATCTGCGTCATCATACATTAAAGTAACATATTGCAAATTGATGGACACTTAATATAACCTCTAGGCTTTACTACAGTACTTGAAAGAATACCAGACCGACAACAAATGGCACTACTGAGTTTTAAGTCACATGCTCATAGTCATGAACACAGATATGATACTTATTCTTCATGACCAATTTTTAATGTGCGAAGGACATTTGAAATTCTACAAGAGAGTTTAAAAAAAGGAGGCTTATTTTGATATGAACTTTGCTCTTTTGAAAGAATAGTTAGATGTTGAAGCTAGCTGAAGGTGTGTGTTTGGGAGTGGGCTCAGCTCAGATGTGCTCATCATCCTGTATTTGGGATCACCTACACCATTAATTTGAGTTGGATGTCTTGTCATTTCGCTGCAAGTCGTATCTCCCCCAGGGGTCCCATTTTAGATAATTATTTACTTCAAAATACCTTTCTTAATGTAATGTAAATACGTGTAATGTAGCACAACTTGTGCCATTTTCGAAGCTTCCTATTTCTATTGGACTCATATTAACACATGCCAGCCAATTTCTTTGATCGATTTGTACCTTTCTGTATCAGGAATTACACTCCTCGTCTTAGATGACAGCAGTGGTTATCAAACAATGCCTATCATGAAAGGGAGAAGAACATGTGTCATGTGACCCTTTACTAACTCGCATAGCTAATTACATGCTGTAATAATTATCTTCATAGATGTTGCTTAATACTTTATGTTAAATACTCTGACCACTTAAATGCAGTGTCGAAGTTTGCACGGTATATAAGTCTGAAATAAGTACTTATACCTTCCTCTACCTCCTCCTCCTCCTCCTCTGTCACTCCTGGGACAGCTGAGGCTGCCTCTCTGCCTCCTTTCTCCCCCTCTCCCTTATTCACCCCTGATGATGTTTCTAGACAAGTCCGATCTATGAAAGTCTCACCAAAGCAGGTTATCCCAGGCTCATCCAGACTATCAAGGACCACATCGACACCCTTGCTCCAGCCTTGGCTGATTTCTGAAATCACTCATTTTCCACTGGAACTTTCCCCTCCCCCTTAAAAACTCTCTTTTGCACCCCCTTCTAAAGAAGCCCTCTGCAATCCTTCCTCTCCGGCTCACTATCACCCGATCTCCATCACTCTTTCATGGGCAAACCTGTGTAAAAGCATAGCCCAGCTTATTCTACAAACTGAATCTGTTGGTTGCCTCTATGACCACCAGTCTGGATTCACACCTGGCAGAAACACAGAAAGTGCTCTCCTGAACAACCTTGAAGACTTGCTCTCCAATCTTGACTCTAATCTCCCTTTTGTCCTCATCCTCCTTGATCTATCTTCTGCTTTTGACACATTCCACCATGCCAGTCTGCTAAATGGTCTCTGGGACAACCTTAGATTTACTGATCAGACCCTGGCCTGTTTGACCTGCTTTCACACCAAACGACCCTCGCAGGTCTAACTTGGGTCTTTCTTCTCTTCTATCTCACTCTCTACTTTTGGTGTCCCCCAGGGGTCTAACCTCTCTCCCTGGCTCTTCAACCACTACCTGGCACATCTTGCCCACGGCATCGCTACTTTCTGCTCCAATTTTCGATGTTATGAGGATGACAGTCAGCTCTCTTTCAGGCTCCCCTCAGCCACCTATGCTTTATTATTATTTTGCATTTTTAAAGCGCTCACACAGCCCGCGGGCATCGAAGCGCTGTTACAGCAATTGTTTTTTTTTTTTTTTTGCGTAATTTTTATTTGTATTTTTATTTTTTTGGTTAGTTGCGTATTTATAACGCGCTTAAACACCCAGAGGTTTCTAAGCATGGACCCGGGGATCGAACCTGTGTTGCCCGGGGATCGAACCTGTGTTGCTTCGTGTCATCTTGCTTCATGTCGTCTTGCTTCCAAGGAGCGCCCATTGCCGTTAAGCTATCCTCCCGGGACAATCTCAGTCTTACCGCTTCTTCTCTCATACCAGACTGTCTGGCTGCAATTCAGGAATGGTGTGCCGCAAATCTCAGCCTTAATGCCAGTAAGACTGAGATTCTCCTCATTGCGACACCCGCTCCCTCCTTTCCTCTAACTCTCTGGCCGCCCACTCTGGGCCCTCTTCCTACTCCTTCCTGTGAGGCTAAGAACCTTGGTGTCATCTTCGACTCCAGCCTCTCCTTCTCTCCTCACATCTCTGATGTCCCTAAGAAGTCAAACTACCAGATGTACCTCCTCAAAGGTATTCTTCATTTTCTCACTTTCCCCCAGAAGCTTACTGTGTCCAGAGCTCTGGTCCTCTCTACGCTGGACTATTACAACAGCCTCTTTCTAAATCTTCCTGCCTCTACTCTTCGACCTTTAAAACTTATCCAGAAGAGGACTGCAAGACTTGTCCTTCGCCTCTAGCACCAGGGATCATATCTCTCCAGCTCTGAAATCTCTTCACTGGCTACCTGTGGCTGCAAGGATCAACTTCAATACCCTTTGCATTGTCCACAAGGCTTTCTGGGTCATGGGATCACTCTACCTCCAACTTTATCTCCGAAAACATCTTCCTTCTTGAGCTCTCCGCTCATCCACCTCCAACTTTGTGACGGTCAGATGCTCCTCCAGGCAGATAGTTGGGGGAAGATCTAGCTCCTCAGCTGGGGCATCCCTCTGGAACAACCTCCCCACCTCTCTCAAACTTGAGCAGAACCACCTCTGGTTCTGGAAGCAACTCAAGACCTTCCTTTTCGCTTCTGCTTTCTCTCTACCTCTCCCCTGCTGATGCACCTGACTGCTCCGTGCACTGGTTACCTGGTCACCCTCTGAACTTGGGCCCATTCTCCTGCATGTGCAGTTTCCCTGACACTGCCTCCAGGGTCCCCAGCACTTAAGAGTCTGTATCTGCAACCCTACAGTCCCTTCTCTCTGCACTTATGAGCCACCGCTGGCTGCACTTTTGAATTAACCACTCTGCCCCCTTTCCCTCCCTTCCTGGCACAAGCCCTAGTAAGATCATTATGCTGTCCAACCTTGTTTCCCCCTTCTTGTCTTGTCACGCCTATTAACACATTATAAATGCCACATCATATTATATCCTATCATACTTATATGAATACGTGAATGCAAGCAAACACAAATAAATTAGGAGTGTGTATGAAATTAACCTCAAATGTGATGTTATTCACTAAATATGTAGCTTTCAAAGCAATGCACATAAATGTATGCACCCACTCGCAAACAGTAACATGATGCTCCTGTGAAGAATATAGAAAGCACACAAGTCCTATGGTCTGCTGGAGGGCTCCTGTGGAGAGGAGTACAATCTGTGAGTAGGGGACCTTAAGGAAAGCCTGTGGGGAATCCACCGCCTACAAGGAGGTCCTTTAGAGACGGCTCGCGAAGAAAGCCCGCCCCAAGCTGGTCCTGCTGGGGCTCTGGGCGCAATGTCCAAACCCAGCCGCAAAACAATGGAGAAAAGCAAGCAGGCCTTCCTTGTTATGGCTGCTAGTTAGCCAGCAATAATGGACAAGTTGGGAGAGAGGAAGACGGTTGCGGCCTGTGCCCAGTCGACCTCTGCTCTGCTTACATCAGACTTTCTGCTGCAGTCACTGAAGTCAGTCAAGCAGGATCTCAAGTAACACCCCATGCAGAGAAGTGTTGGCTCTGAAAATAAATGCTTGAGTCCATAGGAGAGAAAAGAAAAGAAATAGAGAGCTTGGGGGAGCAAGTTCATCACAATGAAAGAAGTATTACTCAACTTGAAGTGCACATATCCCCGGCAAACAAGACTATAGCCTCCCTGAGGGATACAATGGAAGCTCTTCAGTTAAAGTGTGACAATTTAGAAAATCTGTCTAGAAGAGAGAACCTTCGAATACTATGCCTGAGGGAAAGAGCAGGGGCTGATTGTAATGAATACTGCATAACATTGCCTTTCACAGAGATACTATCAAACCCACTGCATGCAAATGTTAAGATTAACTGAGTGCACAGAGCTGACAAAGTTCACTACAAGGTCATGGAACTGATCCTGGGGAAGGCCCGTAGGAAGAACCAGATACACTTCATTCTCCATGGTGCAGGTGTACCAGAATGTCACACAAATGACCTTGATGAAGAGGAGGTTGATGAAGATGATAACGGAGGAGCTGCGGTAAAGAGATGTCAGACACATATGGACCGATCTGTTTGGCATGCATTTCAGGTTTCAGGGAAGACTGCACACCGTTCTCACAGCTGAGGTGGGCAACAAGCTACAGGGCCTCATTGTCCAGGTGGCAGTCTTGGTACAGGAATCCATGTTGGGCATATCCCTAGGCAGAGGTCCACAAGGAGGCCCGTGGCATACGAAGTCCCCCAAGAAGGCAACGTGTTGACATTGTGATAAGACAGCATGGGGGAACCCCAATATAATACAGAGGTGGAGCCAGACAATGTTAGACTCAATAAGAGAAATAGTCAAACCCAGCTCTATTAATACACAAAATAAAGCGGGGACAGCATACAAGCAACAGGGTCACACAACTTGGAGTCCTGACACAAAACAATACCTTATATGCTAAATACACGTAAGAGTGATGACATCATAATAGAAAACCTATGGGGTGAGGAGATTGGTTAGGGAAATTGACTATATACATTTTCTATATTGGATTAAACATTAAGAGGATATTGTTTAACTAATAGATCTTCCTAAGACCACCTCTAAATTAATAACAACAACAATTCATCATTATTACTATATTGTATTGGTTGGTGCAAAACGGAATGGAGCACTTGTCATCAGGGGATTTGATTGGTTATCCTGGACAAATTTTGACAACTGAAAGGTCATCAAGTCAAGAGCCAAATGGCATTGAGTGGAGAGAAGTCCATGGGCTGCCTGTATTTAATTCAAGAACACACCATCCCTCACAGGCCATGAGCCAGGATGATCACCTTCGAAGATAACCTTGTGTGATGCCTTGTGTCTTGGAATATGTGTAAGGAGTGAAGCAGGTGGCCTATATGTGTTTATTACTAATGAATAGATAGTTTCTTTCAATGATGGATCACATGTTAGAAGACCGTGTTTGGATTTAATTTGTCCTGCATTGTTGAAGATAATAGCAAATATTAATGTGATTGTTATCGTCTCCTCTACCTCTGTGGAGTCTCTTGAGCTTATTCTTCCTGGGGTCTTCTGAATTAAAATTACCCTGCACCTGGCTTACAATTCTCAGTTGTACTCTTCCAAACTTTAATTAATTAGGAAGTATTTAATTTGTGTCCTGGGAACACTTATCTTGTGCCTTCTCTGTGGCACTCGAGTCCTCCCCGATTTCTTAGTAACCTTAGCTCAAGGTATGAGTTACTATCTGCTATCTGCAAGGATCTTCATTTTGTCATTTCAGGGTTTTAATTCTCATGAAGCCTTAAGGCCTTTCATTTACTTAGAAGCGTGATGCAGCTTCCATTTTAGGAAAGGTGGCTGTCCATTACTGTTGCATTTCTATGTTAGTGAACTGTACTCACATGTTGTTTGTGTTACATTCAGCTTATATATTGCTTGTTAGTATTCTTCATGTCTTTATGGATGCAATGTTAATATTCTTCATGTCTAAATGCATGACCTGGTGCATTTTCTTCATGCTGAGTGCATGTGTGCTTCATATCTAATGGATGCGTGATTCTATGATCTGTTTTTAGTTATTCTCACCATCTTCAACTTACATTGTATTCATCCCTTGCTGTACCTGCCTGGGATAAGGGCAGTATGGTTCCCTTAAAGAATAACATTTCTCACCTTTATGATATTGGGCTGGGGAGGGGCAAGGGCCATAGTTGTGGATGACGTATTCATCTGTCTCTCAACAACTGTCCTGCAGGGTGGCTTCAGGAGGTGTCAGTCTGCATGAAGGAATTGTGGGGACTAGAGGGTGGGGTGGACGGTCAATAGGTTTTGATATAACTTGATGTTGATGTTACTTATTTATCTGGGTAAACATTTTATTCGCACACTATGATTACTAAGAGTGTTGTGTCGGGATAGGGACAGGTGGATATTCTAGATGTTGGTATGACACTAATCTAGAGGTTCATATGGGGTACTATATGCTCTAAAAGTTATGCCACTGTATCTAGGAGACAAGCCTGCTTATGGGACAAGAATTTGGGACTACAGAGTTAGCATCTTTTTTTGGCAATGCACACCATAACGACTGCCATTGGGGTGGGGGAAGACGGGGCACACAGCCCAAGGAGTCATGGGAGTTGCATGACCACGGCCACCACACTATGATCATTGAATGTGAGGGGGGCTGAATACCCCAATAAGAGGATTTCAGTTATTCAGGGAGTTAAAGTGATTGCAATTCCACATCGTGGCACTACAAGAAACCAATCTGCTGCCCAATGACCAATACAGACTGTGTAGCAGAGATTATCCTGCTAAGTTCCATGCCTTGGCACATAATAAGAGGATGGGGACATCTCTCCTTAGCAAAAAAGACCCAGGGGGAGATATATAATGTAGTGAAAGGTGATCTACAAAGAAAAAACGCCATAATGGCTTCCGTTTACGCACCTAATGCTGCTCAGGAATCATTTATGAGTACTTTTCTTAGGGTTCTTAAATTGGTCTGTGATGGGGAGGTTATCCTGATGGGAGACAAGAATGTAGTTATGGGCGGTATGGTTGACATGTCCGCTCAGAACATATACTCTGTCATTGGAACTGCTTCACATAAATTAAAATGTTATTTATTTGAATTAAACTTAGTAGATATATGGTGGTTTCAGCACCCAATGGTTAAAGCATTCGCAGGCGTTTCACATTTGCAGAAATCAGCCTCTAAGATTGCATATATATTTGCTCCTATGATCTTCATGCAGCAATTGGGAAAGTCTAAAATAGAACCTATCACATTGCTGTGTTGGTGCTGGCGATAGATAGGGATATATCACACCGTGTTAAACCCGGAACATGACGTTCCCCTCAATGAATTCTGGCAGACATGGCCTGCTAAGAGGCTCTTAAATAGATGATAGGAAACTACATGGAGACTAACCACCCAGAGGGCTAACATAATAGGGAGTACTAAGGCGATGAAACACATTTGAGGGCACACTGAACAACAACTCCAAGATGATATCAAGGGCTTCGAAAAGGCCTACCAAAATAATCCATCTGGAGCAACACAAAGACAACTTGCCTCTGCCAAAAAACGGCTCTGTCGGTTGAGAACGCAGAGGGCAGAACGCACCGTGTTGCAATTGAAACATAGTTACAATGACCACGACAATTCACCAGACAAACATATTGCCAACCTATTGAAGGCTAGGGCGGGAAGGTCCTATAGTCACTCAGCTGTAGGTTATGGAATGGTGGAAGAGAATATGAAACAGGAGATATTTCAGAACTTCTGCACCAATTTATACTCTCCCAGTCAGGCTGATCCTACAGGGCAAAACTAATTCCTGGAAGGTATAGATCCACCCAAGCTATTCATGGGTAATAGTGCACATCTTGAATCACCATTAGAACCACAGGAGGCCTTGGCAGTGATAAAAGCCAAGAAGAATAATATGTCACCTTACCCTGATGGCACGACAGAATCTTTCTATGGGGCATTGAGTCAGCTAATAACTCAGCAGCTTGCAAATATTTTCAATGCCATTAGAGTAGGAGGTAATCTGCCAGACTCCATGAGAGAAGACCAGGTTACCCTAATTCTAAAACTGGACAAGGACCCAAAGCTTTGTTCCTGATATAGGCCGACTGTGCTGCATAAAATAAATAAATTCATTCTGGGGAGGGGCGCATAAGATAACATAAGACATGTCCTGCATCTAGTTGACAAAGCAGTGAGGAACTGGGGTTTTCTGAAAGCTACACTTACGCAAATGTAATTTTGGACCCAGGATGCAAGATAGGATTTTAGCTAACTGCAACACTCAGAGGCATGCCAAAGGATCTCACATCGCTGATCCAATTGGTCAGAGGCACTTGCAGAGGCCCCCCTTACCTCATTTGTAATGGAACCCTTGGCAGCCCAAATACAGTCTAATGGGGCAATTTTGGGTATAGTGTTTGGTGGCAGCCAGCATAAAATCAGCCTATTTGCTGATGATATTCTTTTGTCAATAACTAACCAAAAGGAGTGTCTTCCTGTGATAGAGGAAGAGCTTCATCTATTTGGCCAGTGTTTCGGGTTCAAAATAAACCATTCTAAATATAAAAATAATTAATCTGACCATCCGCCTGGATGCTAGGGTGAAACTGGGATTCCTGTTTTGGTACACTTGGGTGCCAATGGCCATACAATATCTCAGAGTAAAAATTACCCTGAACATCAGAGGCTTATACAAGGCGAATTACCCTCCTCTATCAAGATATGGAAGGAGTTGGGCGGCTGAAAGTCTCTGCAGTTTCCTGATTCGGACAGATGGCAATTGTCGAAATGAATATCCTCCCTCGACTCCTTTATCTTTTTCAATCGCTCCCCATTCCCAAACTCAATGTCGCCATCAGGGAGTTGGAGAGTATGTTGGTGAGGTTTTAGTGGGCTGGGGGGCACCCAGGTTGAACATGCATATGTTATACACAACAAGGGACAAGGGCAGACTCCCTTTCCTGAGGGTATTTAACCGCTACAATGTGGCTCAAATATGCCCTTTGCTTGAGTGGGTACAAACACAATTGAGCAAAATATGGGTATTCATGGAGCAGGCGATAGAGGGTCACCAGCTCTGGTCACAGTCTTGGTTGCCCAGATCTATGAGGGTGCAAATTCAATACATTAACCTGACCACAAAGGCTTCTCTTGAAGCCTGTGAGGGGGTGGTGAAACTTAAGGATGTACGCCCTTCGCCTCTCCCTTCCTGCCGTTTATACACAATAGCAATTTCACCCCTGGAAGCGTGGATGCGGGATATGCAGATTGGGTGGTGAGGTGCACTGGTAAAATGGGAGACATGTTTTCAAGGAGGATATGCTCCTTTGAGGATTGTAAGTTAGCTAGGAGCCTTGAGGAGCAGGACAGATTTCGACGATACCTTGAAGCATGGCACTGGGTCTTTCATCCACTGAACAGGGAGTCTGCCACCAGAACGCCTACTCCACTAGAAGCTATATTCCAGCTCCCTAATGACACTAGGGGCCTAATCTGCAAGCTGTAGAAACAATTAACACACTCTTCATGCCTGAGCGCAGGTCCTACTGTTTGGGTTGGGATTGAGAGCTGGGTGAATCAATTGACAGAAGGGTTTGGAAGGAGATCTATAAGAAAGCCAACACTTATCTGTCCTCACAGTTAGCTTAAACACAAATGAATATCCTCACCAGGTGGTCCCAGACCCCCGCCAGATTGCATGCAGTAAATCCCAATTTAGCTGATAGATGCTGGAGGGGTTGTGAACAAAAAAGGCACTTTGCTGAATATTATATGGTGATGCCCATGCATTCAAAGTTCCAGAATCAAGAGTATATTGAAGCTGGAAATACCACCCGATTGTGTGTTGGGGCCTCAGGCATTCCTTGGGCACTCAGGTCCTATGAGAACTTCCAGACTAGTTGCCCAATTGACAATCTTAAGAAAATGGAAGCAGTAAGCATCCCTATCTGTTCATTTCTGGTTGGACAAGACATGGCATATTGTGGCAATGGAAAAACTCACGGCCAGAGTTAGAGAGTCAACAACCACATTTATATCTGCCTGGTCCCCGTTCCTAGAATGCATGAAGATAGACTACAATGGTCTCACCTGGCCAATTAGGATATGTGCTTTAAACATGATGGCCATGCCTTGACTAGTGGTGTGCTGTGAATAATTTAGTGGATGTTTTATGGTTTTGTTCCCTTTTAGTACAAGTTGCGGCAACTTTAGAAAAGGGAGGGAGGGGGGAGGAGGGGCCATATCCACACACTGCATTTGGTATTGCTTTTCAAACTGCTTGATTTGCCATTTGGTGTGGAGAATATGCTGGAAAATGATAGGGCGGCGATAGCGACCCTATAGTCAAGGTGAGTTGGAGACACATAGGAACCCCTCCAAATGTTATTGTTAATTTATGATGCAGATAATGGATTTGGCCAACATTTTGGAATTAATTAAAAGTCCACGGGTCCCCCATAATGCAAAGTTTCCTAAAGATTTGTTAACAAATAAAAAAGTTACTAAGCCTCAGCAATTATTTTTTTTCGCAAAGTGCGGCCTACTTCCCATTAATTTTCCTAGAGAAAAAAGGTCAATATTAGCCAAAGTACACATCCCAAATCACGGGATGGATTTGGACCAGGTCCTAAACAACTTGGGCACGAAGAGGTTGACTCACGATTCATGTGTGGTTTGGGGTTATTCCGTGCTGTGGTTATTTAAAAATTTGACGGAGAAGGGGATGCCCCCTTCTCCAAAAATTATCGTTAAATCTTCCATGGTGCATTGCAGGATCATGGTTTTCGGAAATCAAATGACAGCCATCTTGTTTTTCTCTTGATGCAAGAGATACTTGTGGCTATAGTCGAGGTTATGGGAAAATGGAATGCATTAAAAGGCTTTCAGTAGCCTTGGGTATAGTCACGAATAGCCAACATCTCATAGCAAACTTTGTCATAGAAGCAGCGTGTGTTGTGGAGGGAAAAGGAGAGGACAGCGGTGGTGAGGAGGCCATCTGGTGAGTGGCAGGAGCTGGCACAGAAGAAGGGCCACTTGTTGAGGTGCCCGGGTGGAGGCAGGAAATGCATTTTTTTTGTCCGTTTTGCCGATATTCGCTGCTATATCCGGGGCTACAGATAGCCGAGGGTATGCATAGTTTGGTATCCGCGGTTAAATAATTTGGGGTGTCAGTGTTTTATACATTTTTTTTAAAGTAATTTGTTTAGGTATACTGACGTGGTAGGTATTAGAGAGTCTTTTTTATTTTGGATGTGTGTTTTCAGACTTTTGAGCATGTGAGACTTTGGAGAAAGATAGAAGAAAACAGTTAAACAAAATTAATATAAAAAGGAGCAATTGTAGTCTAGTTTTAGATGCGCCACACAACATATTTTAGCTTGTGTATTCTCACTTATGGTGTTATGTTGTGTGGGTGTGCATGATTCTTATTTTTCAGTTACTTTAGTACGCATATAGTGTTGTTCTGTATTCATCATTTAAGTTGGACTGTAATATAAAACTTGAAGTCAGATTCACTTTTAACTGACTTTTTGTAGCCGCAGCTATGGTAAAAGTAAATTAACTGTAGCTGCAGGTATATTCAAAACATGTTTTAGTTATTATTTATTGTATTTCTGTATTTATGTTTGATGAGTAGTCCTTAAACGGACTGTTTAGGCGTACACTGAGTGTAGAACCTTTGCACATCTGGATTACTGTTTTGATGTTATGAAGGATTTACTGCATTTCCTTCTTTGGTTAGGTGTACTCCGGCCAATTAGAACTGTATGTTGTTGTTCGCAATCCATAACTGGTTGTGGTCTGCCATGAATGCTGAAACTTCTTTACTACCATTTGTCTGGGATTTCTCAATTTTACCTTTACACCTGGTGGTCCATCTCCAGTTTTGCCTCTGTGTGAGATTGGAAAAGATAAAGATGGTTTGAGGAAATAGTTCCATTAGTTTTCCCATGTCTTGTTTCATCATTAAAGAAAGGGTCACCCATCATACATTTCCCAAATCATTGCCTCCACAATGAATTAGTTGACATCTGGGTGCTCTATACTTCTCAGACTTAACAGTTTTGAAAAAACCTGGAACCACTGCTTTCTCTGCAATCCAAACCATTTAATTGTAAAATCTCTCAAACATAGGTCCATGTTGATATTCAGTTTCTCACAAAAAGCCAGCCGCCAAAACAGTCAACTGTCTCCAATCAGCCACACAGTTTTCAAACCAGCCATGATATCTGCAGTATTTCTCTATTTCCAGGAAAATGATTCCTAGTTTGAATTTCTAGTAGTTTGTATGAGCAGGGTATGTATGATGTGTGTGTTTTGTACTTCTGAATTGGTTGATGGTGCTACATCTCCCCAATTGTATCCCCTGCTATATTAGTGTGTTTGTGGATGTGTAGTAGCTGTGGCTATCAGGAATTTGAGGTAGGGTAGCATCTTATATGTATTGGGTGTTCTGGGGAATTGTAAGAGACTATGGGAGTGGAGGAGGACCACGAGGAGTGGAGTTGGTGCTGGTAAGCATTTGGAGGACAGTTTTTGGAGTTTGGTGCAGTGGAAATGAAATGTTCACAGTTTTTGCGAATAGTCGCGGCTACAGTAAATGGCCAGGAGGGGTTCCTACATAGGTGCATCTATGAAAAGCACATGTGTAGGTGCGTCAATACTATCCTGGGTTTCCTTCGTGATGTCTGGAGCTGTGGGTATATTTAAAGTTGCGTCTATAAATATACATTTTCTGGGCAATAATCATATGTTCATGTGGATGTTATAGTTCCGATTTTTTTGTGTGTCTTACTTAGTTTTTCACTTATTTGATTGGAAATTTTGAAGGCCAATTTAGTTTGATTTGGGGCTTGCACGAAAATGTGTTTTTGGAAAGAATAAAAGCCACCATTTCCTGCAGTTTTGTCCTTTTGATTCCTGAACTCAGGAGTGTGGCTGATGTGAAAGTAAGTGTTAGTCTTTATTTACACGTTTGAAAGTTTATTTGCAGTCTTGTGTGTGTTAGTTGTAGTGACCATTGTTATCAGATGGTGTTCTTTATTATTTTCTTCATTTACCGTTCTTGTAGTTTTAACGCATTTTGAGGTATGCAGTATGTGTACGTGTTTGGAGAGTTTTTGAGGTACTTTAATTTATGGTGTTGTGCAAGTTCATTTTTGTAATGTGTTTATTTGTGTATTGTCTTGTAGCTGCATTGTTGTCATCATCACAGATGTTGTTCAGTCAACTACCATGAAAGTTCAACCTATATTCAAAAGATAGTTGTACTGCTGCTGATGGAAGCAGGAGATGTATTGTAGCATCATCCACACAGGACTTTCATCACTGAATCTGGGAAGATTTATGAGGCAGTGCACCTGGTAAATGTGCACTTGGTTAAGATACTGCTGTTGAAGTTTAGAAAAAAGGTGGGACAAATAAATTGCCACTTAAACAAATAAACTATGACAGGTAATACGGTGTTCTGAGATTAAATACTGCCATTCACTAGATGTGTAGTTAAAGTGTAACAGGCGTGCCGTGCTCATGCCCTAATATCAAGTACAAAAATTTACAAAATTCAAAGTCATATGCTGTTGAAGTCAGAAATATATCATCATTATCTTTATTGATGTAAGATGTTAGCCGACATGTGTTTCGATGTTCATCGTTATTAAGGATGGCATTGTGATCAAGATTTAAATACAAAGAAAATCAAATAAATTCAATTAAGCAATCAGTTCACAATATTATTCAAAGTATACAAATAGCCAAAGTAACACAAATTGTTAACATACCCAATTGGCAAGCAGCAGTCAAGTGTGTAGCATTGGGGGAGGCAGAGCGAACAGCAATGAAAACAAAAAAACATTTGTTACATTCACTCACTGATGTATTATAACATTCAGAGCATAGTATCATTGATGTGCAGTGAAAGTGCCCAGTGTTCACTGTGGCAAGACAGTGCATGGGGATTATATGTTTTCTCATTGACCAAGTGGGACAATACAGTGATCAGTGCCTTAATGTAGAAATCAGATACGATGGAAGTGGTATTGTTACCAAATTTAGCGCTGAAATGGGAAACCAATTGTTGCCATTATGGCGTGTGTCAAATGTTGGATGCAAATCAAAAGTAATTCTGGTGTTCCTGCACTGAAATCAGTTTGCTATGGTAAATGAAGTCATTGAGGCTAAGGCCAAGTCCTGGATATAAGTCTTGCTAGTTATATCTAATGCAGAATGATTGTCCAAGATATGCAATCCTGTAAAGTGTTTAAGCAAGAACTAAAATGAACATAATTTTATGAAGGTGAAAGATTTAAAATATTGAGGCTTAATATCACATAATAGAAATATGCCAGTCACGTGTCCAAAGGTACCATGTACATTTATCAACAGGCAGCTGTCCTGTCTCTCAACACCCCGCAATGTGTGCAAGCAGACACCGTGAGCTGAGAGAGTGCTGGATATTTCAAAAACACACGTATTTATATAGGTTTTCCACAATCCCGGACACATCGTCCAGCCCCTCTTTGTGTAATACATTTACCTAGGGTTCATGGCCTATTCACATAACTAAGTCATGCTTAAACATCTTTGAATAGTTTGTTGTTTTCCTTTAAATATTTCACATGTTTTCCAAATATAAAACACAAAGATAACATTCCTTATTTTGATATCTTACATTTGTCCATCATTTGTTCATGAGTTTAAAGTCAGCTTAGTTTCAAGGAGTGAAAACAAAGATTTCTGCAAGAAGAGCACTTTCAACTATTCATCATTCTACTTTGCTGTTTGAACAGAGAAGGCACTATTGGAACCGATGGTAGCTAAATTACTGATTAGTATGGCTTTTGTTTAACTCCAAGGTTTCTCAGTGTAGGACAAACAATCCACTTTAGCAGCTTCAATATTCATATCTAGGTTGACATCAGGGAAACAACATAAAGTTCATTTTGCTCTGCTGGAGCCAAAACCACAATTCTAAACATGGGACAGAAAGAAAGAGGTGATCAAAATGACGGATAACTCAAAATGATGGCATGGTCAGCCTGTTTCTGGTTTATTCAATGCAATTGATAGTGCGATGCGTATGTGCTTAGGCCAATCATTTACTATCCGGCAGGATTAATGCAAAATATACTTTTACAAAGGAGAGAATAATACGTGAAAAACCAAAATATTGCTTATGATATACAAGCAACATATTAGTAATAAGTACCATTAATTCAGTATGGACTCAGCATCTAGTAATAATGGCTCCGGTTACATGCGCTGAAAAGTATCAGAAGCCTGTAATTAAATTTGGCAGCTCAATTTGTGCTGTTCCGTTGTTAGGCACTTATAATTATTCACATACCTGACAATCAAACATATTTCTGAATTAGTTATATAGTACTGATGATCGCATATCCAATTAAAACTGTGAACCGCCATTGTATATCATTAATACAGCTCACCTAATGCAAAGGGCATAATCTCTACTAGATGCGGCTTTCCCGACTGCGCACACTCTTCCAACTAGTATATGAACTAGTGGAGTGAAGCGTGTGGCGAGACACCATAGTTCGGGCACTCGTGAGTTCAGCGAATGATCGCATATCCAGCCAGCACTTCTGCAAGTATGCACACGGTCAATCCGGGAGAAATGAAAGTAAAAACTTTGTAGCACTGGATTAATGAGGCATTAGTCTTGAAGCTAGATTAAAATAGCCTATTGCCAAATAAAATTTTTGTAACCCATGCTAACATTACATTCTGAATAGTTTACAAAAAACAATCAAGAATAGACAAATGCCCATTTAAGATTATTGAGTGCTGATAGGTCAAGAAAATGAACTGATTGTTTGTCCATACAATGGATAGTCAATTAAGATACTCGAAAAATGGCTACTCACTCAAGACACCCAAAGTGCACCATTCAAGGCACATTAATGGTATTTAAATACAAGGCATATAGCAAGAGGACATTACAGTGATAATTGCATTGTTTTCCTTATTCCATTCATATCATCAGCGTCAACTCTCAGAATTAGTTCATTAGTATGATACCCAAAGACATTTTCTAATAGTATGTGTCCCCTGAATACCATATACTCAATCCTACTGTTTGACAAAAAAACATACATCTCATGGTCCTTGTTTAGACCGTCCCGAGTGCATCATAATACATAGATGCATTTAGCTTCCAATTGCCTTAATTTGAAAAGAATATTACCACCTCTTTTGCCCATCTTAACTCTCAGCAAGCCAAGGAAACGTATGTCTTCCTTGTTGCTTGTTTGATGCATTGTCTGCCAATGAAGAGCAAGCAGAAGTTTAGGATCTTGGCTGCTCAAACTTGCCATGTGCTCCCTGATCCTAATGTGAAGTTGTCTAATTGTGGATACTGCGTAGATTTTAGCACAAATGCATTTAAGCGCGTACACATCATGTGTAGTGTAGCAATTTATAAATTCTTTAATCATGAACTCATGGCCATAAGGTCAGGAAATGTAGTGGTGTTAATGTGTGCAAACCTGCACATGGAGCAGTTGCCACATTTATGGAACCCAGTAGTTGGAGTTAACCATGTGGACACTCCTCAATATCGCAAGTGGGTTGAAAAAATGGCGGACTTACTTTATCTTTAATCGTTTGGGCTTTTGTACAGACACATTTGGGATTATCAGCCAGAAAGGAGTTAATATCTTTATCGAGTAAGAGGATATTCCAATGCCTATGCAGTAGTTTGTACAAAGAGTTTGAATCTCTGGAGAGGTAATAACATTGATAGTATTTTTCAGTTTGGATTCTTTTATTTGAGGGTTGTAAAGATGTCGCTCTGTCCATCTTTCGATACCTAGTTAGACTAGTCCTAATATCTTCTTTGGAATACCATTTTTGGCTGAATCTGTGTGACATTAGCTTGCATTCTATGTCAAAGTCCTGGTCTCTACCACAAGTCCTACGGGCCCTATTAAATTCACCCTGTGTATGTTGCGTACAGTCAATCTCTGATGGCAACTGGTGGAAAAAATAGTTGAATTAGCATCAGTTTATTTACAAAAGGTTTTGGTATTTGGTATTTCCAATAGAATTGTCGTTAAAATAATTCAAGAATTGCAACTACTCTTTGCAATTCTTGAATTACATCAACAACAATTCTTTTGGGATCAAGTTCACTGGGCATTGCAGTACCAACTCTATTGATGTCCTTGATCTTAGAATCTTCATATTGGATGGTAAAAATAATACCAAAACCTTCTGTAAACTAACTGAAGCTAATTGAACTTTTTTTCCACCAATTGCCATCAGAGATCCACTATACACAACATACCTGGGGTGAATATTATAGGGATGTAGGAATTGTAGTAGAGGCCACGTCTTTGGCATAGAATGCAAGCTACTGTCATGCAGATTCAGCCAAATAGGGTACTCCAGAGAAAATATTAGGACTAGTCTAACTAGGTACCGAAAGATGGACAGAGTGACTACTTTACAACCCTCAAATCAAGCATCCAAACTGAAAAATACTATTGATGTCATTACCAAATTCTCCAGAGATTTTAACTCTTTGTACAAACTACTTTATAGGCAATGAAATAACCTCTTACTGGATAAAGATATTAAGCCCTTTCAGCCCTTTCTGGCTGGTAAACCCAAATGTGTCAATACAAAAGCACAAACGATTAAAGATAAAGTTAGTCCGTCATTTTTTCAACCCACTTGTGATATTGAGGAGAGAAAATCCACATAGTTAACTCCAACTACTGGGTTCCATTAATGTGCAACGGTACAACTTCCTTTCATCATGGGATGAAACAACAATGAGTTTTTCTCTGTTGATATTTCAACGTGAAAACTCATCATTGTTTGTAGGGGGGTTTAAAAAAATATATAGATGGGGTGTGGGTGTTCAGGGATAGTTAAATAATTAAATAATTAACGGCAGTGGGGTTGGGGGGAATCCCCCCAAAAAACGGTGAGTTTTCACGTTGAAGTATCAATGGAGAAAAACCCATCATTGTTTCATCCTGCAATGAAATGACATGGCACTGTGGCAACTGCTAGATGTGCAGTTTTGCACACAGTAACATCACTACATTTACTGACCTTAATGGCCATGAGCCCGTGATTAAAGAATGTATAAATTGCTGCACTACACATGTTGTGTATGCCCTTAAATGCGTTTGTGCTAAAATCTACGCAGGATCCACAATTAGATCCACAATTAGACAACTTCGCATTAGGATCAGGGAGCACATGACAAGTTTGAGCAGCTGAAACCCAATCAATCCTTGATAATGTAAACAGAGAAAGGCAGAGACAGCACTAGTCTGGAAAAGCAGAGTGAATGCGAGATTGCCGGAAACGGCTGACAGCAAGTTAAGAGGCAGAACAGTTGAATAGCTTTGGTAAAAGGCCGAAGTCAACATAAAGGTATGGATGGAATAGATGAAAGATAGGAGGAGCAAGAGAGAGAGTGAGAGAGAAAGATGCTGTGGTACAGAAGTGTACTGAGGCAAACCGAGGCAGTGTACGAGTATGCGGAAATAACTGCATGAGAGATGGGCGGACAGACCTGCAACAAGGACAGTAGCAGGAAGAAAAACTGGGCCAAAGGCACCAGAGTGTGAAAAACAAGTAAAAGAGCTGTAGTACAGTAGGAAAACTGCACCGTCACACAGCAGCGAAGTCCAAGAGGGATGACAGATACAACGTGCCATCTAAATGGAACAGAGCATAGAAGTAGTCTAGGAGGCCATCTCAGGTGAGGACTGGACCGTGAGTTGTGGTTCTTGGGTCACATTCCTAATGCTTCCACCTTTGGCACAATTCCCAGGGGCTGAACCTAACAAATACCAACTTGACATTGTCACCACCCAGCCCCTCCCACCATCAGTGTGTTTTTGAGAGCTAAAGGGTGCAGGCTACCGTTTACAGCATGAACTGCATCAAGCACATATACAGGCAAGAAATGAAAAAAACATCACAATCAACTTCAATAAAAGCACAGTTAAAAAATGTACTCACCAAACCTGATTGCTGACATGCTGTGGAGAAAACATCCATAATTCCCACCAGGGGTGTATACACAATTAGTATAGCAGACTGGCCACAGATGTGACAAAAGTCCAATGCCCTTGTGTAATTTGCTGTCACACCGAACCTTCCTTGCAAGCCCATGGAAAGGGGAAGCAGGAGTGGCATATGTGTCAGGACCCCAAACCACAAACACATACACAAGACAAGCTTGTATGGTCCCAGCTGGAACACACAGTGGATCCTTTAGAAAACCATAAAGCACCCCACCGTCACATGAATGCACAACAGACAAACAATATTATTTTAAAAAAATGGCCACATATGAGCCGGGTGGGGGGGAGGGCGCCCAGGAGGGCGGAGGTACAGGGTGCACCTCAACACCCACATGCGATGATGTTGAGGTGAAAAAAAAAAATCCAAGGGCTCAAAGCCTGCACGGCCCGACCTGTGTGGAAGATAACTCGTCGTCCTATTCACCCTCTGGGTGGAAATCAGAAGATGAACGTGGCACAGTTGCCTGACCACGCCGGTCTGCAGCTTGCCCCTCTACGGCATCAAGCAGGCAGATCTGGTAAGCCTGGTCCTGCGTGGCAATGGCATATAGGTCATCATGCAGCACCTCATGTGATACGCGTGTTTCCTCTTGCAAGGTAGCATGTGTAACACAGAGTTCTGCCTGCATGGCCTCACATGACATCTGGAGCACCTCCCGGCATTCATGTAGCTCAGCGGAGATGGTGTTCTCAAGCTGCTCCAACCTCACTTCCGACCACTGCCTCTGGGTCATATTGAGCACACCCAGAGTAGATCTGAGGGATTGGTGTTCATCCCTCAGTGCCTCCCTGTGTGCCTCTGCCTGAGCAGCAAGTGCTTTGTGCAGAGACACCATTTCAGCCCGGCGTGCCCTGTTTGAGACTGCCATGCCCAGCCTGAGTGAGCGGCACAGAGACTGCACTGCCTGCTGCTGGAGCTCCACCTGCCTATGAGCGGGGAGCATGGATTGGGTCACACATTCCATGCCTTGAGCAATCTTATCAATAGCTTCCCCTGTTGCTGTGAACTGGCATACATGGATTGCTCCCACTCAGTATTCCCCGGTGGCACACGGCCACCGTGTTGCTGGACATTACACCTACAGGACCCACAGAGACGTGATCCTTGCTGGATTGTCACCTCCTGCGGCTGCAGGACTACATCCCTCCATTGACATGATGCCCCAGGCACATCACCAACTGGTGTGGAGTGTGACCGTGCCTATAGAACCACCACAGGTGGACATTCCTACACTGTCTGGCCCCTCAGTGCAGGTGTCACGGACAGAAGATCATCCACATCAGGATCACTCACCTGCAACAAATGGTCATGATGCCCATCCAACTCAACATTGTGCTCAGAGTGATCATCAGAGCTTGACTGATTGCCAGCCCTGGAAACGATGGTCTGGAGCACAAGTGGGTTCTCGTGGTCTACCATCCCATGACCCCCACTTGTCCCGGGTAGCAGATGTGAAAGCAACCCCGTGTATGGAATGACATCACCATCCTCTGGCTCCATTGCATCATCACCTGTAATGTGAACAAAACAAACATGAGTACACATGTCAGCACCACATAAGCCACACACGTATAGACATCACATTGACAGCCAACACATGAAGCAGACATGTCACACACAACTCAAATACCGGGCTGTATCCAGTGGCATTGATATGCAATGGCATCCTGAAAGCTGAAATGGATGCATGTAAATGGCGAAGCCTACACATGTACTGAATGTAGTATATCACCTCCATCACACACCACCTCTGGCAGGCACATATCACAGGCAGAAATGACAGATGGCAACAAAGAGATGGCACGTTGCATAAGCACGTTTGAACAGCCAAATGGCACAGCTGCAAGTGAATCAAAACACACCATGACACACGTAATATGCATGTACACATGCATCATTAAATCATCATCACCAATATAGCTTCTTCCATCGGCAGCTCGGCACATATCGGGCATCATGGGCCCTGAAGACATAGTGAATGTCCGAGCAAAGTGAGGGCCTACAACGAGGTATGAGGGACCATAATTCCCAGTACGGTCCGAGCTGCCGGTCCATGAAGCTTCCAGAACACCCTTCAGGGCCTGATTCAGCACTTTGTGCATTGAATGTGCCGAAAAACAGTATTCAGTGTGTCAAATCACCACGTCCAGGCTCCACCAGATTTGCTAAGTGGGCCTGGGCATACATTGAACATAATGGGTGCAATGCTGAAATCTCAGCAGCATTTACGTAAAATAAAGACATATTAGTCATTCAACAAAAATGCTGCTGAGAACACGTGTAAAAAAACACTTCCACACACACCTAAGAAAGTAGCTGCAATGTTGCACTACACAACATTGAAGCTGCTTGCATATGTATATGTGAAAGTGTTCAAATACACCCATGTTCATATACACCCGTATGGTGTATACGAACAGCATCCTATAAAGGAAAGCAAGCAGCTTCAACACTGCTTGCTTTGATGTATGTGAAAGTGTACACATTCACACGTGCAGGCAGCTCCACGGTAATTACAACCAGATTGGCAGCCTATAATCAATCTGCTGCCTATACCAGTTGGCATTGCCCGCAGATTGACCAATCAGCTTTGCTAAACACCCGCTAGGGTGTTCCAATACAGAGTATGTGTCACAGGATGCACCTGTTCCAGTGCATTTCATAACAGTGAAGGGATGAAAATCTCAACATACATGCCAAGTCACTTTGACAATGCAGCAGTGAGTAGCCATGTAGAACGGTGTAACATGTCTCAGAAGTGGGTGGGTGCAGTGCAGAACATGTGTACATTACAAACAATCTACATCAACAAGTACATTTTGATGTCAATCACTAAACATGACAGCAGTGTAAGGGCAAGTTCAGCCTTCATGTGCAATGTGCATGCACTGGGTTGCATGCCTACAGTTAACCCCCCCCCCCCTTAGTGAAAATGCAGGGAGGCATTGCATGGCAATGAAAGGTCGACCAGAGAACTGTGTATTGGCAGACAGTGTTGGCTAGCTTCAATTGTATCATCTCAGTCAACTGACACCACAGCAGATGAGAATGGGACAGTACGCAGGACACATGATGAACCCTCAGTAGTACACCCATTCATGCAGAAGGCACTACACCAGTTGAACAGAGTCAGGGGGCCTAAAACAGGGGGAGGCCTGTATCACACAAAGACAATGGCACCCTAAACATGTGCGTGATGCAGGACTGAGCCAGAGTCAGCATGGAATGGATGATCAAATGCCATGATACGTATGTAATCCTGGACACGTGCTACAATGATCATCCTGCCAAGGACACATAGGGGCATGCATGGAATGCACATGGAGCATGAATGGGCACTCATGTCCCCGGGGAGCATCTGCCATCTGCACAGTCCGAGTGAGACACCCTGCATCAAGGACAAAGGATGTACCTCACAGTATGTGTCTGGCAGGTTTGCAGGGGGAAGTGTGCATGTACAAAGGAGCATGGAACAGGCCATTGCAGTAGTCCAACATGTTACCCACCAGTGCCATGGTGAAATAGAGGTGCAGGGGGGAAGAGGGACAAGGAAGCATGCCCGCGTGGAGTACCCGCATGCAGGATGAACACAAATGCACGTCGTCATGCGATGACATAGTCCGAGTGCTGAGTGGAAAGACACCACACGCTACATGCAGACAGGTCAGTGAGCTGGAAGATGAGACCAGAGGGGCAGCCAGGTGACTAGCATGTGAGTAGGGTGCATGTGTGGTGATGAGGACAATCCCCGTCTGCTTCACATGTCCAGCATACATCACAATAGGCACACATTAGTGAAGCATTGCATGGCTCGCACATGAGAACCATCTACACATAGCATGCAGTGGTAGTCAAGCACAACACATCACACATGCAAACCACACATGGGCTGGACAAACATGCAACAACACTCACCGGACGAGGCATCATAATCCTGCATCCCTCCCACTCCTTAGATCAATTGTGCCGGGATGAACTCTGCAGCGATCACCCGTGTCATGGCATAATTGGAGGCATGCTTTTTCTTAGCACAGCATCGGAGATAATCCCAATGCTTTTTGCAATCCTGAGCTGTGTGCACCTCATATCCAAATGCACTAACACCATCCGCAACATGCTTCCAGTGTTCCCAATGCTGGGCAGGTGTAGTATGGCAATTTGGGCCCATTAGCACATTGCGTTCGTGTTCAGACATGTAACCCCCAAGGAAGTCCAGTTCTTGCTTGCCGAAAGGCTTCTTCTTCGATGTGCCGGAAGCCGGACCCGTGTCTGGGGTCCCAGCCTCTTGCGCTGTGGTAAGGACCCTGACTGGCAAATGCCACCCTGATCTGTAGGGGAACTAGGTGGAACTAGGACGGAAGCCCTGACTTGCGTCAGTGGCTGCTGGGAGCTATTGACAGGACCCAGCACAGCAACAGCTGCTGTGCCAAGGTCTGTGACTGAGAATGTCCTGGCCGGCAGACTCACAGCCGGGGTGGTGTTGGCTGCATCTGCCCATGCAGTTGCCAACACCCGGCTGCTCGGGCCAGCAGATGACAACACTTACCCAGGGACATTTGCTTCGGTCAGAGCATCCCTGCATGCACATTGCTTGTGCTTCCTGACCACCTGGAATTCAGCCTGGGAGTCCTCAGGTGCCAACGCATCATGCGCTGACCGACCCTGAGCATGGGTGGTGGTCGCCACAGCTGCACCTGGAGCTACCACTACCGTTGGGCCCGTGACAGTGGATGAAACTGACTGCCGGGTCAAATGGGCGCCAGTGTCAGATGCAAGATCTGCATCACCTGGAGCCACAGGGGGTGGTGGTGTCACGCTCAACTGGTCTCCGCGGTGGCGTAGCACGTGGCTGCATGAATGATGTATGCGCTGTTTATGTTTGAAGTCTTTATTTTTCCCCAACCCCTTTTGATCTGTGTCTTTGTCTTTTTTTTCAGGTGCGGCCTCAAATGGATTTTGAGTGGAGGTTCAAATAGTTTTAAGATGCTGAGCAGATTTCCTTCAGGTGAGTTGAAGTGCAAGAGTGAGGCGCTGTAAGTCTGAAATACTGTTTTCCCTTCCGTGCGCAACTACCCTGTTGTTTCTTCTACTTTTTGCAGAATCGGCACGGCGCCGGAATGAAGAATGGAAGAACTGTTCCGAAGATGCTCCGGAAGAATGCTGAACCCGGGTGAACCTTTGAGGCCTGAATGAATACCTTCCCTTCAGCTGGTGCGGAGGTCCGGGGAGCGGCTGAAGAAGCAACCGATTCAAGGATGCTGCAGGTAAGGCTTTGCTGTTGTACTGACTTTGTTTTCTCTTGTCTTTCTCCTTCCAGGTACCGATGGATGAAGTTCTGGACGGGCATGGCTGTAGAAGTTCGAGGACAGGACAGACACGGTGAGAGTTATGCTGCAGGAGTGCAGAATAATGCGAAGTGTGTTCTGCCTGCAGGGCGTGGCTTAAATAGCCTTGCAAGTAGTTGCAGGTAAAAGTAGTCCCTTTACCACACCCTTTCCTTCAACTAAAATAGTCCCTCAGCCACACCCTGGGAAAGCAGAAAGGCTCAGCCTCATTAGACTGGGCAAGTAGTTCCACGTGATTTATCCCATCTTATGAGCCTGGCGCCAGCAGCGCCAGGACTGAGTCCAAGAGGCTCTGGGACACACCCTTGGGGCTTGATAAGTCCTTATGGGAGTCGATGACTGGGGGGGCCCATCGGATCCAGGTTTTTTTTTTGCGCAAACCATGACAGGTGGCATGACTGCACCAACGTGGCAGAACATCCTATTGAAGTGGCACACCCCTACCTCTTCCTCTTCACATCCCTGACCATGCCCACCACGTGGAGAACACCCAACTGAGGTGCCCCTCACCTTTCGTGGCCTCCCAACCCTGGCACGGATGTACTAGTGCCAATGGGAGGTTTACACAACAATTGTCCTGGGTAATTGGGGTGAAGGGGTGGGTACGTGATGTAAACAGCACCCCTGTACCCCTACAAGGCTGTATTTGACCCCTCTGAGAAAATGACAGATCACACAATGCTAAGACACCCCAAATATGCAATAAAACCATGCACGCAACCCCGGTAGCCCACGTGTGTGAAATTAATGTCCCGCATTATGCGGTGGCACCCAGGGACACAAAAAATGCATAACCGTGGGACACACAGGCTACTATGACCTTGAAAACGAGTATGCAATACACAGGGGGACCCGCAGTGGGGAAAATAGCGTGAACGACTCACCATCTGGCTAGCGTTGGAAAGAAAAACACGCGTAGGCAAGACCCCCACCAAAAGAGGAGGTACGTCCTCGATCCGCTGTGAAGTGATGGCGCTTGAAACAACAAGAAGTAGCAACACATGTGTCACTCTCCACGAAAAGCAGGTACAGTGAACTGCTGGCCTGCAGTGATTTTTAACCCGTGCCAAGGGAAATTCCCATGCACGTCACATCACTTACACGCTTAGGCCCTTTCCTCGAATTACACGCATTCACACGCGGACGTGCTGTTTTTGCACGTGCGGATTCACTCTACACACGTGCCGTGGGAAACGCCCGGGCGCAGCACATCACTTACGTGCTTCGGCCCTTTGCTCGAATTACGTGCTGATGTGCTGTTTCTTCACGTGCTGATTCACTCTGCATCAAGCTGACCACGTGACAACACACGGAAGACCATGCTCCTGCCCAGAAGGCCATTTTCCTGCCCTCCAGAGCTCCAAGCAGCCACCCACGAGCCATCTGCTGCTGGCTGCTGGCCACGTGCCCTGCCATTTGGTGCCTGCACATCAGCCATCTGCAGGGGTGCAGTTGCTGTGACCAACCCTGCTGGAACAGAAGACTCCCTACTGCAGTTTCATCGCTCTACAGCCCAGCCCCAGGAGCCAGTTGCCCATCCACACCTGGCTCAGGGTTTGCCATATCAGGGCAAACACCATCTGAGACCACTGGCAACCCCCAGCCAGAGAGGCAGAGGGCTGTCAGCTTCTCAGCCAGAGAATGCTCTCTGATTAACGTCCCGTTTGAGAATTGCTTCCCCAAAAACAAAAATTTGGGATTTTGCCCTATTTGTATACCTATCACTAATTACATTACAACAGTAACTGGCCTTAAGCATGGCCTTCAGCCATGGTCAGTGTGCATGGTCAGATATATTTTAACACATGAATGGGTTCTAGTCATGGCATTCTGTTACGGATAGTGGTCACAACCTTTACCCATGTGCACTGAATATTTTAAAACACTAACAGGCTACCAACCATTGGTTTTGGCCTTTACCAGTGGATACAGTGTCCACTGTGTATTATATACACTAGTCATGGACATTAGCAGGATACAGGCCAGTGGCCACTATATTTGGCTGTGTCCACTATATATTCTAACATATAAATGGGCCAGCAGCCATGGCCTTCCACCATGAGCAGTTTGTACAACTTTTGGACATGTCCACTGTATATTTTACAATGATAAAATGCAATAAGTGATGGCCTTCAGGTGTGCCCACTGTGTATTATACAATACTAACCAGCCACTAGCTATGGCCTTCAGCCGTGCCCACTGTATATTATATACACTAACTAGCCACTAGCCATGGTCTTCAACACAATGCTAGCCAGTGGCCACGGTTTTGGGCTATGTGGATGGTATATTCTAATTGTACTCTATACTCTATATTTAAAAACAGTGGTATTTTTGAACAGAAACAGATCACTAGCTATGCTCTTTGGTACTGGCCAGTGAGCCCTGCCTTTGTCATGGCCTATTAAGGTAACTAAACCTTTTATGAGCTGACTTGTCAATTTAATGTCTAATTCCAATTTTAATGTAATCAGTTATATTCAATGCAATTAGTGTTGTCACCAGTGATGGCATCAGTGATGTGATTTGTAATGTCATCAGTGTTCTCATACAACATGTAATACGTGTTGTCATCAGTGATGTGATCTGTGATGTCATCATTGTGGTCATAGGCTGCGCAACAGGGGGTGTGAAGTTAAGGTGGCTTTAGCTGATTTCCAGGCTTTTATTGCATTAACTTCTCACCTTAATGTCCCTGCAACTAAAGTTATTTCATTAAATGTCAAGGGTTTTGTTCTAATGTATTGCTCACATTAACGTCCCTGCAACTAAAGTTTTTTCCTTAAATCAATAAAAGCATACCAAAATATATATTTGAAATGGCCTCATTACAAGTTTGGTGTTAATTTGGCAGTAAATCCACAAAATTCCCACCAAAATAGTTTACCGTTACCCGAGTTGGTCCCCTGGTTTACAAGTGGAGTTAATTCTTCTTCGGACTCTGTGGGGAGTTAGGTGGATTTACGGCAGGTGCCATGACCATACAGTAAATCTGCCAATTTTTGCCAGAGGAGTGACAGATTCACTGCCAGCTTTTCTGCTTTTGTTCACCTCAAAATGTATGATTCAGTATTGCGGAAAAAAACAGCAATAATCCTTTCACTGCCCAAAAATATTAAGGTAACTGAATTACCATCACATTTTCCCTGCACCAACAAACTTGCAATGATGCACATATATATTATGTCTGTCAATGAAAGCATGAGTGTGGAGTTTCTGCTTGATAAAGGTGCTGAGACTGATCAGCATTAGGTTAGTTGGATAAGTGAGAAAGAAGGGTTTATTGCTGTGGCTTGTTTCCCTCCTCATCCCCAACACTATACCCTCACTGCATCTTCTTCATGACAACTCTGCAATAGGCCGCCAGTGACAGAGTAGCCTCACACAGGCTTCCTCAGTGATGTTGATGAACCATGAATGGGACACCAACCATTCTTGCTCATGATTTTACAAAAGCCAGGTGCTCATAGCTGCCAAATGTCCCATGTCTCGGGACTATAAGATGTATCAGTTATGAGTATGCTTCCAATGTTGTTTTATTGGGGGACCAATTACATTAGGGGACTACACAACAAATACAAAAAACCAAGTTGAAACTGGTAACCCACACTATGCATCACATACATTTGTAGGTTCACTACCTTATGCTAAATATACTTTCAGCATTTAGTCAAACATAGGTTCATCTTAACTCCAAAATATAAATTTGGGTATAATTCTTCATTACAAGTGTGTTTGTTATTTTGAACAACATACATGGTTCATAATCAAAAAGCAAAACAAATACATATATTACAACCAAATTTGGACAGCCACCAACAACCTAAAAAAGATAGTCCATGTGTATTGCACCTGGGAGTTAGAAGATGTGACTTTAACACATCTGGCACACAATGTCTCCAGAGACAGTTCTGGCATATTTCATCACAATCAAAACCAGAATATTAGACTCAAGTATATTTTTGGGAGAACGGGAAGGAAAAGAGCTGGTAATTCCAGCGGTCATCGTTATACATTTATATTTTTGGGGTTGAGATGAACCTCTGTTTGACTAGTTGCTGAAAGTATGTGTAGCATAAAGTAGTGAAACTATGGTTACTAAAAGACACAGAACAAAAGAAAAACGAGGATAAGATGAGCCTGGCATGGAAAAGTATGTGCTTGTGTCAAAGGATTCTCTGGATAAAGCGGATTGGTATGCATGCATCAATGGCACATAATGAGCATAGCAATGCTCCTTTCTGTTCTATTTTCCTTCCGTTTCCTGATGTCCCCCTAGCAGATTGATGCTTTTGTGAATGTGTGCTTTATAAAAACCCATGACATAACATAACAATGCAGTATGGGGGGAAGGCATGATCATAGTGTTACAAGATGACTCAGTCATCAGAGCTGCCATGTCACAGTCATGGGCTTCCGTTTCTCTATCAACAACCTGCTGGGAGTTGTAATGTTTCCCTGATGTCCCCTAGTGCTGTGATGCTTTTGTGAACGTGTGCTTTATAAAAACCCATGACATAACAATGCAATATGGATGGCAAGGCATGATCATAGTGTTACCAGATGACTCCAAGTTATCAGAGCTGCCATGTCACAGTCATGGGTTTCCATTTATCTATCAACAGCCTGCTGTGAGTTGTAATGTTGGATCACTTCAATTGAATAAAATGGACTGGGGTAAAACTAAAGTAAAATCAAAGCCCCGGACCACTCAAGGGTGTCTTGGTGGCATAATCATCTAGTATCCCTTCTTGCCTTCAACAGGGCAAGTGGACAGAACATATGTCAGGCATGCCGTGTAGAGAACGAGGTGCATTTATTGGAAAGTTTATGGAAAGAAATGGAGGGCAAGGTATTCAAACATTAAAATGACAATTGAGTCAATGCGGGAGCTGAGCTTCACAATAGACATATGCTTTCTGTATCTGCATGTTGATCACTCTGTCACAAATCACCCTACTCTATTCCTCCAGCCTAAAGTTTTCTGCCTCTGGGATTTTCTGTTCCCTTTATGGGGAAGGTGTGCAGTGACTCAGCCCTCTTGTCTATGAGTTGGCAGTCAGAATCCAAAACTACTTTCTGTTTGCATTGGTGCCACTCCACACCCTCTGTCAATAGAGCTTTGCTGCACACCACAGGCTGAGTATCTAAGCACCTCACCTTATATATGTTTAAGAGTAGCACACCCACCACCAGAATCCCTTAATTAATATGCAGGACAGTTTGAGAGGCACTGTTGCCCCATGACAAACCGATGCAAGCCGAAGGTTGAGCATTAGCCAATCCAGGTGGCAATAAAGCATGGGATGACTGAAGAGCCTAATGCACACACTCAAATACCATTTATGAATGGCTGCAGCAGCAGAGCACATGTGCTCTACAGCAGCATTGTCCCAAGGACTCTAAACTGTACTGGAAGAGGACACCAGATGTTCAAGCATCCAAGCCTTGCCTTCAGGGCCAACATCTGGTATTATGTTGTTCTGGCATGCTTACATCGGAATACGGTACTTAGGAAGATGGCATCTGCTGCTGAGATAGTGGCAGTACACAGCAAGTACTTTTTTCCCATCCATCACACTCTGAATGAGTAATTGCTCAGCAGTGAGTTCTATTGTCATAATTAGAGGAGAACAGGCAGTACTAGATGAGGTATTTATATACATAGGGTCAGCCAATTATGTCTCTTCCCACTGTCTTGTAACACAATATAGACAGTGGCACTTAATTTAGACAGTTCTTCCTGCTTCTGAGGTCCATACATATAAATGAATGTCCCTACAAAAAGAGATTCTTGCTGTCCCACACCTGATTGCTCTGTGATAACTCCTGTCTAGTATGAGGGATAGTCAAGGAGATTGCCCTATCCTCTCTCATTACTTTCCTTGAATACTAAAATTGGTGCACAGTCTTTGGTAGTCAATTATTCGTATTTAATGTTATTGCTTCCAAAATGTGTGTCTTATACAATTGTATCCACGTACTGGACCTGAAGGGTGGTCTAGTACCCAAATCTTCCCTTGGTTATGTTGGGTATTTTGTGTAGATTTGGTATTTGGTATATCTCCTTACCGCCAAAAACAAAAATAGTTTAGTAATAACCACTCCTTGTATTTAGATTGGGTTTGGTATTATAGTGGTATAGTGGCTATGCATTATTTCAGTACACAGATACATTTGGTTGGTATACATTTCGTTGTGGTATAGTGGTGAGCATAATTTCTTTGTTTTATTTGTGGCCCCAACATACAAAACCCCTTTCTTTTGTTTAGACTGTTCTTGTGATCTCTAGAGGCCTCAGGCTTCTACATTATTCAATAACACCACATTTTCATATGGCGTGCCACTTATGGCTGTTATCACTGATTTATCTACACCAGTGAGCTATGCTTCCATAAAGTATTCACAATAACATGTGGTATTATCACTAATTTATTTACATTAGTGAGATTATGTTTCCATGGAGTATTCACAATAACATGTGGTATTATCACTAATGTATTTACATTAGTGAGATTATATTTCCAGAGGCCTCTCTCTCTGCTGACTCATGTGCGTCCAGCAGAATATTGTGTTATGTTCCACTCAGAAGACACACACATACATATATACTGAGTGGAACCACGCACACAGTTATTTATAATTGCTCATAACATTACTTTATCTACATTGGCAGTTTGCAGTTTCATTTCAAAATCATACATTACCAGCTTTGCGAGGCAGTCTTTTCTAGAATAAACAGAAGAGAAACAATTTCAAAAATACAAGGCATTTCATTAAATTATTTGCAACAATAAAAAGAACAGTACATCAATTGACTTGCATTGAGATGGCAACATTAGAATGTGGCATTTAAACACAGTGATTCCCCAATAGTGACTATCGCTACACTGCCTGCCTAATAATAAATCATTTGTCCGTCACAGCAAACTCACGCCATTCGTATATTTACTAGCTATTTGTAGCTCTCCCACACACGATCTCCTGGCTGGTCGCCTCCGATAAGTGGCTCAGGGTCTTCTTTTTAAAGCACCCAGCGAGAACATGCAGTTCCAATCTGCAATCTTTTGTTCTCAAGCCGGTGCTTATTGACTGGACACCCCAGTCTCCGAAGGTCAGCAGTGCACTGGAACAACGCCTCCCAGCAGCCCAGCCAAATCCTCACTGCAGCACCGCCAAATGTCTAATAATTCTCCTTCTCCCAGAGCTGCTTCAAGAAACCTCTGTCACAACCCTTAAAATGACGTGTATCCAATCAAAGTCCACAATAATCTATCCTCCTTCTTCAACAATGGCTTGTCTTATACAGTTTAGAAACTGTATCTACTCATTTCCTGTCATGCAGATTTTGCATCCAGCTAACACAGTGAACAGAGAAAAAAAATGAATCCAAGTGCACATTTAAAAATACTTTCAGAGCCTGCCTTTTCTACCTCATTTTCACATGGAGATCACATTATGATGTCATTTGATTAGTATTAGTGATTAGTATTTGTTAGTTAATTAATCCAGTATCTAATGTGTCTCCTGTAATTGAGGCATTTTCAATATACCTGTCCATATGTCCATATGTTACCTTGGCAACACATGACTTGCTGTACCACCTTACAGCTATAATGTGATCCCATGCAGTGGCGCTGCTCTCCAAAACATGCTAAATTATACTACATATCCCCTCCTTTTTCTGAGAATTTGGCCATGGTCCAAGCCACACTTGGAAGAAACCCAACTTGCTCTCTTTCTTCTTTTAAAATGTATGTGTATTGGGATATCTTACTCTCCCCGTTGTATCTACTAACATGGGCAACATCTTCATCTTCACTGACAAAACAATCAACCATCCTCCCATCATTAGCACCAGGACAGCTAAACCCACTATAGAGCATTCCGCCCATGTTCCCCAATTAAACCTTTCCACATCTATTATACTCATGTTACTAACTGTAATATTGTTCTTTCTTAGATTCATCTTCACTACATGCTTCTCCTTATGATTCAATAAGAACTCCACATCCGGGTCTATTGGAAAATGCATCCCTTTGAAAAAAATCAATATTTTCTACTTGGCTTTCGCAAATATCATAAGTAATGTGGAACAATGTCAAACCTCCAATTGAAACAATTGTATCCTTTGGAACCTGTAAATAAAACACATTATACTTCAACTGTTTAACAGCAAATGTTCCATGATTTCAGTGTATGATTGTCAAATTCTTCACACCTTTACTGACCAACCATTTATAATTAACCATTTTAGCTTGTGCCAATTCCTCACCCCCCATTTTGCTGATAACCACTTCACATCCTCCTGTTGTACCTGGATCAGTTTTCAAACCACAAATAGCATCTGTAGCATCAGGAATACATGGTTTACCTGGACACAGGTAATTCTGTTCTTTAAATTTTATACAAGTTTCCAAATTTGGGATCAAGTAAACCTCAGGCTCCCATGACTGAAATGCCACCACATCTGGAGTCTTAATTTTGATGAATTTATCCTCTTGCCAAAATCCCACATTATGTACCCACTTCGTTTGATAAATGAGTTCAGGGGCTACATATGGGATATATAGTAAAAACCCTATTTCCAACCTTTCCAACTCCACATATAAGGGCATTGCATTACCCATTTCAAATGCAATTTTTATCTATACCACATCAATCTCCCTCCCGGTCAACCTTTTTATCATTTGATGAATAATATCCTGTGAAATGAAGTACAATGGTACATGTCCTTGAATCAATTGTAAAATTGCAGTTTGAACTTCTCTCATGTAATTCGTTAACATTCTATCAACAGGACTCATTATATTCAAGATTTCACTAAGTGTTCTGTCATGCTTAATAATCAATTTAGTCGCCCGTTGCATCACATCCGCTTGTTCATTCAATATGATCGCAGTTTCATTTATGAACTTTACTTGTTCATCTAATCCCCCTCTAATTCCAACTAACGTTTTTTGTATTATTTCTAGGTCAACACTCAATTGTTGTGCTTTAGTACTCAGTGTCCCTACTGAAATGGCATTGGCTGTTGACATCGTGGTACCTATTATGGCTCCAATTATAGACATTACCAACGAGACCGCAAGCATCACTGCTCTCTTTCCTCTCCTTTTCTTAATGTCTGCTGAATTCACAAATGTTTTCTCCAATTGCATTAACATGTCTCTTATTGACTGCTTAGCGTCCTCTTTTCTTAGTTCCAGCCACTCTTTAGTCTGCTCATCTTTAATTCCAGTATTGTTAAAATGTTTTTCTATCAGAGTATCAGGATTCAATGGTATGGAAATGTTCTGGAAAATCATCCTTCTATCACTCATGATGAATCCTGGTGCTTCTTCTACTGCAATACCAGATGCTGGTCCAGGCTCAATGACAACCTGTGCTTCCAAAGTTTTGAAGTTTCCTCCGAATGTCATCATTATTATCCATATTGTTGGCATCATCATCAATGCTGATTGCTTTGTAGCCTTGGTCTTCGCACCCTTACGGAGCTTCTCCGGAATGCGTCCGTGTGGGCTCCAGGACTCCATCGCCTCCCGTGTCCTCCGGTCCCGTAACATCCAAGCCAAAATGTGTTAATATTCTAAATCAAATAGAAAAGAAACAAATTAAGTTAAGTACTTAGCACAATGCTACTTCACCCTTTTGCCAAAAATAAAACACACTTTACAAACCATTTCTCCCTTTTTCTCTCGCCTTCTGATATTAAGCACATGTTAAAGAGAAAACAAACATACATAAAATAGCATTCAATATTTAATACATTTTCATTTTGCAAACCAACTCCATTAATTTCAGCTTGCATTATTATTATTGTTTTTTTTTTTTTATACATACATATATCACAGTATTTATGTTCCATTATAATAATCAACCATCTTTATTTAACTTCTCTGCCGCTGCCTTCTAACTAGACCCATTTACCTTACCTTTTTATGTTCAAGGGACTTTATCTGTTTCTACACGCTCAAGTTGTTTAATCTCATGTCTGGGGTGGCATGGTTTAATTTGATTCACATGAACAAACTGTTCTGTTGCTGTTTCACCTTCAGTCTTCAAATTTTTATAAACCACAGGAGAGATCTTATCTACAATTCGGAATGGCTCCTGCCATGCTGCTAGAAATTTGGAATTTTTCTGTTTACTTTTTCCAAAATGAAATTTATACACCTGATCGCCCACACAATACTCTTTCACTGATGTCTTTTTATCATAACATGACTTTGCACTGTCAGCAGCTCTCTCTAGATTTCTCTGTACAAAAGCAAATGCATGTTGTAAATGCTTTCTCAGTTCATCAATGTATTCATGAACTGTGGACGCGCTCACAAGTGTCTGCTCACGTGTTCTGTATAGCAGTGTTGTGGTAACACCATTTTCCTACCTGTCCAAACCTCATGGGGGCTAATACCTGTTGCTTTGTCATCAAAACCAAAGGTAAACGTAAATCCCAGCTGGAACCTGCTTCTGCCGCAAATGTCTTTAATATGTCCACAGTAGACCTATTACTGCGTTCAACTCCAGCCGAAGAAGTCGCCCAATATGCAATATGTAATTTTCTTTTCACACCAAGTATTTGCCATACCTTACTCATTAGAGCACTTGTGAAATGACTTCCTCTGTCTGATTCTATTCTTTGTGGCAACCCAAACCTTGAAAACACATGATTCACCAGTAATGTGGCTGCTGTTTGCGCACTACAATCTAGTGCAGGAATACACTCAATCCATTTCGACATCAAACACACCACACTTAAAATATAACGGTCCCGCTGCTCGACCTCTTTACAGGCCCTACATAGTCTATTTGCAAATCTGACCATGGAAGAGTTAGGCCTCTTTTCATTAATAGAGCTCTAAGCATTGGTGAAGCAGGTTTAAATTGGGCACATACTAGACACCCTCTAGTACATAATTCCACATCTTGGGACATATGTGGCCAGTAAGCATAATCTTTTAGTATTTCAAATGTTTTTTGTGAACCTCTGTGGCCTGCAGTTATTGCATCATGTGCATGGTGTAGCATTAACCCTCTAAATGAAAGGGGTACCACCCACTGTATCTTTCCTGTTATGGACTCTCTGATCATGAGTCCATCCTGTAGTCTAATTTGTTTTTTATTCTTTAATAGCACCCTCAACTCTTCTTTTCCCATGAAATCATTTTCTTTTAAAGGGTTTTGTTCAGGATCTATCAAATGATTATAACATATTCCCAAAATTAGATCTCACCCTTTTGTGCCTCAATCAGATCTTGGTCTGGTGTATCATAACTCCATTGTGCTACTGGTTGATCTGTCTCCTTTGGTGCTTTAGAACGTGTTACTGCATCAATTTGTAATTCACCAAGTAAATGTTCAATAGGTAGCAATTCTCCCATCACGGCCCCAATTTTAGCCAGGTGATCTGCCTTATCATTCCCCTCCTTATCCTCTCCTGGAGTTTTTAAATGCCCATGAATTTTCCTCCAGTATATTGTTAAGTCATTCTCTGACACTAATTTGTCTATGGCTTGTATCATTTTTCCATGTTTAAGTGGCTTTTTGTTGTACGTAATCATGCCTCTCGCTTTCCAGCCAGGTAAATATTTCACAAAGCTATTTCGTGCATAGTCAGAATCAGTCACCAGGACAATTTCACTGAATTTATTATCAACCGCAGTAGCAATTGCTTCATAAATTGCTGCCAATTCCGCTACTTGACTGCTCCTAGCTCCAATTCTCATCCCTATAATGGGGACGCCTTCACATTTCAACCAGACATTTCCTATTCCTGACACTGATTGTTTATTACTGTCATTTTCAATGTGAAAAGCACAACCATCAACATATACAGTTGGCAAGTCCGTGCATGTCTTTTCATCAAAAGCTTTGTGTGATGATTGTTCAAATTCCTGTAAATTAGGTTCCACTTCCATTTAATTTGATACTTGTTCAGCTGCACAGTCATGTAAATCTGCTAAACCTTGAGCAATTGGGCTTTTTATTTTGGCCATATCTCACTTCTACAGGAAAACCCTGTAATGCCAGCGTCCATGAAGTGATTCTGGACTGTGCTAGATTATCTGACCTAATTCTTTTACTCTCTAAAAACTGCAAAGGTTGATGATTTGTATCAATAATCACCTTTTCTCCCTGAACAATGGGGGGGAAATGTTGTAGCGCCCACACAGTGGTTAATAGGGCCTTTTCACATTCATTGAATTTAATTTCAACTTGGGAAAATGCCTTACTTGCATAGGCAATGGTTTTGTGATTTAAATCATATTTTTGTGATAACACTGCTGACATACAATGTTCAGAGAAACCTATTTCTATAAAGAAATCCCTGTCTGTTATGTGATATGCTAAACATGATGCCTTTACAAGACATTCCTTTAATTTAGCCACTTCCTCAGACTTCTCTTTTTCCCATTTCTAGGGTGTATTCAGTTGAGTGATTTCAGCATCATTTTCAATGAACTTTCTGTTATAGCTTGTCATTCCTAATAAACTTTTTACCCCTTTCACATTTTTAGAGCCTTTTAGTTTTTGTATGGCCTCTATTTTTTTCTTTTGTGGATTTAGTCCATGTTCAGTCACTTCATGGCCTAGAAAGTTCACTTTTTCTTGCACCATTGTGCTTTTTGTAAAGACACTTTGGCGCCTGCTTTCTGCAATTGGCCAAGCACATGTCTTATTTAATCAAAATGGCTTTTCAAGCTTTCATTTTTTATCAGCACATCATCCACATAAACTATGGTTCCTCTTTCTGCTGCATCAGGCATAGCTTTTCTCAAAAATATGCCAAATTCACTACCACTATTGACGTACCCGAATGGAGTTCTAACCCATGTGTATTGAGTCTTATCAAATGAAAAGGAAAATAAATTCTGTATCTCCTCTGCAAATGGCATGCACCAATATCCAGAGGTGAGATCTAATGTGGTAAATACTTTTGAACCATGTACCTGAGCTAATCCCTGATCAATGAATGGCAGTGGCCATTCATTGATCTGCAACCGTGTTTCACAAGACCACATCCCTGATGAACGATTTGCATATGTATCCATACCATATTCTGAATCCATTCCATTTCACCAGCTTCTGCAGAATTAAAATCATGGAACTCCTTAGTTAAGTGGCAAGTATTTTTGAACACCAAAGTCTTGCATATTATTGCCCAGTTGAAATTAAGGTTGAAGCCATAATCTTGTATGGCTTGGACCTTTGTCTGCTGGAAATATGTCCCATTTTGAATAAAATACAGGGAACAATATGGAAATCAGTCCTTGGTCTGCCCATGTATCTCCCTAATTCCATTCTCACACATGAACTAGGGCTCTACTCTCTTGCTTCTACATTTGCCTGGAGATTGCTAACCAATCTTACCAAGATGTCGTTTCCTCCAGCTAATTGACTGTATGAAGATTTTCATGCAATGCTAGTCAATTCTTACCCGGTTTTGATTGCACAATTTCATACTCACATGAGGAATATTTTGGCCTCCCTTAGCATAGTGACACATGATCTTCTTGAGCGTACTGCAGCAGTCAAAAAGAGATTCTTCTTAAATGCATGGGTTGTTTCATCTGATGTGGTTGCTGACTATTCCTCTTTCGAATAATATGCTAAGTTTAGACATGCACAAGATCAACGTGGACCTTACATTGCATGTTTTCCTTGTAACACAGTTAGAAAGGTCCATATGAGTTTTAGGCTAGTCCTGATACACAGGCATCACCAAACTAAAAATTGGAACACTAACCTCGCTGTCAAACCAGAAGGTGTTTGTTGCTTCTGGGATGACAAGGGCGTACTTGAAACATTAAAACTTCTTCTTTTGTTCTGCCACATTTTGAACAGCAGAGAATGTTCTTTTTAGGTTCCTAGATCAATGATTTACCAATAAACTCTCGTAATCTTACTTGGATGAGATGCATGTGGGTCACAGTCATGCCATCATATTTGCCACAGTTCGAATGGTGACTTATATTGAAGGTCAACTTAACGTAAAAGCATGTAAGCCCACGTCAAACTGTTTTCTTTGAACGCACCAAAGGGCAAAAAGCTATGGTGTATAAGTCCTAAAGTTGACTGAACTCAAATGAGTGTGTTCTCATGTGCAATTTGTGTATGAGTTCATGTCTGAGTCGCTTTTGCCTCATTACAAACATAAGAGGGTTGTGATGCATCTAACTCATAGGACATGGGGCCTCATTACGAGGTTGGAGGTAGCCATGTCGATTTTACCGGCATGGCTAGGCCCAAACTTGGCTCCGGAACCCATGAAAGGGGAATCACCGGGCCATTCCGACCTCGGTGGACCCGGTAATTCCCCTTGCATGGGTGCCAGAGCCAGTACGTCCCCATTTGAGCCCCCAAAGGGCTCAATGGGAATGGGGAGGATGATAGCAGCAGTACAGTTCATAATGGTACTGTTGCTACCATCAAGTTCTGCTCACGGATGCCGGTACGGCCACCTGGTCAGACCAGGTGGCTGCAAGGGCACCCTCGAGCAGAACTCGAATTATGGCGGTATGGTAACAACTGTGCTGGTAGCAATACCGGCGCCATTGTTGCCTTACCGCCATACTCCTAATGAGGCCCACGGTCTTGATATTGATTTGTCTCTAACCCTATTTACAGCAAGAATTTCTGAACCCCTGTGAGCAAAATGCATATTTGATTACATCCTTTTTGTGACTTATTATCCATCTATGTTATTCTGTTCAACAACTTAGCAAAATGCGTATTTGATGACATCCTTTTTGTGACCTATCATTCATATATGTTATTTTGCTTTAACAATTTAGAATTAAGTCGCTCATGCATGCTGTATATTCTTCTTTATACGTGTTTCTTTGTAGTCTAGGTCTGGTTTTGTAATTTTTAATGTTGTGGTAATTCTCAGCTTGTTTTATTGAGAATCACATTGTTTTGTTTGTATTGGGGGACATGTTTTTATCTTTAGTCTCTCCTTTTTGGATTTTTTGATTACAAATTTCCTCTCCATGTTATTTAAATATCTGTAATGGGTGTGTAATATGTGAAGTGTGAAGTAATATTCTTATTTGTCATTCTGTTTTTTTTCTCTATTGCTTTGATCTAAATGCAATGTAACACGTTGTCATTTTTATGTTGTGAAATTTGTAAAGGTACTTGTGCACCAAAAACAAATAAAGAGAAATAAAAATAAATCATGGAATATTATGCCCTTTTTGCAATTCAGACAATTGTTCCACCATACAAATATACTCACATGGCCAATATATCATACTAATGCTTCTAAGGTACAATGCAGATGGTACCAAACATAACTGTAAGCTTACAGGCTTCACACACAGCCAAGTATCTTTTAGAAAGAAAACTTTCCCAACAGTAGGTATAGTATACCACACTGGTTCCACAACCACCTCAGGGCACTACAATGCATTTGTCAAAAAAGAAGTGGTTGGTTTGAATGTAACAATACCTCTGTTAGTCCAAAACATAGGTTACCTCAACACAAATTTGTCACTAAACTATGGAACAATTCACAGTTAGAATATGCTAGAAGGTATCTAACTATTTCCATTATACTGCAATAGTACTTTTGAAAGTCAGTCTAGTTAGAATAGGGCAAGAGGTATCTAACTACTTGAAAAATACCCTTCATTGCAAAACACTTCAAATACGTCATCTAAGTTCTTATACGGCAAACATCTTCTAACTTCTAATGTAGTTAGAATATGCCAAAAGGTATCTAACTACTTCAAACATTCCCTTAATCACAACATACTTCAAACAACCATAATATCACCCTTACACTCACATCACTGTAATCGTTTTTTTTGATCCAGTACAGATTTTATTTCCCAATGAACCAATAATTTAAAGTCAAAACAACAGCAGTGTGTCATACACTGATGTTGTACAAAACATAGTACTTAAAGTGTACTGTTTATGAGGGACTTAAAGTCTAGGCCTTACGTCCACCTAGGGCCACAGAGCACATCTATCGCAATCGCAAGCACTGGCATTCCATCATCCTGCAGGTTGTATGTGATGCCAAGGTAATCATTACCTCTCTATATGCAAACTATCCAGGATCCAGCCATGATAATCTAAAATTCAGAATATCACCCCTACACTCCCTGGAAGCTGGGAGGCATGGCAACACATTCCTCAGTGGTGAGTACAAATGGCCCTGCAAATGCATGCATGTCTCACACAGACAAAACCACACCACTGACAAACCATGTGACCTCCACAGTGGACAGTGCCTACCCTCTGAGCACCTACATGATGACGCCAATCCGGAACCCCACCACACCACCCCAGGTAAGATACAAAACAGCCCATATTGCAACTAGGGCCATAGTGGAGAGCACATCTGGAGTGCTAAAGTCACGCTTCCGCTCCCTTGACCACTCTGGTGGTGAGCTACTATATGCACCACCTGCAACACATCGTGGTGTACCAGTGGACATGGTGGTGCCCCCACATCCCCAACCACATGCATGGCAGCTGCGCATGGGAGGGGAAAGGGCATGTGGCAAGGCTGCCCGTACTCAGCTTGAGGCACAATGTTTCACCTAAAACCCAACCCCTGCAGAATGCACACAGCCCTGGCACATTCCAGGTGACAATCGATGATGACAAAGGGACAATCATCTGTCCCAAACTTACCACCCTGAGAATGTGTCCTTGAAAGTGCGACATTGTGTGCATCCCTTAGAACTTAAACTAACTCAATCTGGTGTGCACAAAATGAACACATGGAAGATGGAGTATGCCACTAACACCATGCCAAAGTACACATCTAAATGCCAGTATATCACCTAAACCCTCCCACACTTCATGTCACCTGTTTGCCACACCATGCCATGGTATGCATTGTCAAAATTGAGAAATAAATGGCCAATACATAACACTACTGTCCCAAAGCGCTCAACGATCAACGGAACAAGTTCAGAAATAACTCACTCTCACACATCAAAATAATAATGTACAGGAACATCAATTGGTCAGTATAAATTACCAGAAACACAGGACCCAAGAGTGAATCTGTCTGACAGTGACCAATCATAATTGCACAAGTGCCTCAATGTATCGTAACATGCACATGGCACCCTAGTATTTTTTGTGTTGCTCTGCTATCTAAACGAGGCAGGGAAGTGCATACAGCAGGAAGGCTAACAATAATGGAGATAGGCAAGCTAATACATGAAGATGGAACATGAATAAAGGATGGATCTCAATGTCCAAACAAAAAGGGATGCTAATCATGCACTGGACACACAATCATGAATCCCACTAGGGGTGTATACACAGATCAGACTTGAGACTGCCCACAGATATAATGGAAGCCCAATGCCTCTGTGTAAGTTACTTTGGCATGCTGCACTCCTTGCAAGCCATGGAAAGGGGAAGCAGAAGTGGCATATGTGTCTGGACCCTAAGGCACAAACAAGGAGTGTACCAACACAAGACACACCTGTGTGGGTCTAGCTGGAACCTACAGTGGATGCCCTTGGATGCCACAGAAAGCAGCACCCTGTCACATAAATTCAGAGTAGACCACAAGTAAGACAAGGGAAGGGAAGGTGCAGAGATTGCCTGCTGGGAACCCCAGCAGTCTAACTCAGAACTATGCACAAGTGAGGACACAAGAATGGCAACAAAAATCAACAGTGTAAAATTAGTCCAGGCGGGGTGAAGTGATAAGCTGCCCAAAAAGAGCTCTTCCTCTTGGTCAAGCATCTTAACCATAACCACAGGGCCGCTATCACAGGCCCTGTAATATAATATAGGGTGATGGTCACCACCCTATAGTAAAGGTGAGTCAGAGACACATAGGAACCACTCAACATTCTATTTTTAATAACTTTTGATTCGAGTAACAGATTTGGCTGAAACTACAAAAGTGATTAAAGGTCTGCGGGTTTGTAAAGATTAATAAAGATTAATACAAATATAAAAAGTTATTAAGTGGCAAAACGAAATTTATTCTTCCAAAATTGCAACCTAATTCCCATTCATTTTCCCATAGACAAATAAAGCTCACAACGTAAACTACTGCACGGATTTGGACGAGGTCTGAAACTACTACTGGCATGAAGCATTGACCTGCGATACATGCGTGTTTTGGGGTTATTTCATGCCGTAGTTATTTTAAAATTTGACGGAGAAGGGGGTGCCACCTTCCCCAAAAATGATAATTATATCTCTCATGGTGTATTGCAGGATCATGGTTTTCAGAAATGAAACAACCGCCATCTTGTTTTTCTCTTGATTTAAGAGATATTTGCAGCTATAGCTGAGGTTGTGGGAAAATGAAACACAGTAAAAATATATTTGTAGGTCAACAAACATACAGATGCCATCAGGATAAACGTGGGGGGATGGTTTGAAAGCACTGAGTGACATTTGGGAGTTGGAGGGGGTCCAGGAACAGAGTTTGCAAAACAAAGCTTTCTGTAGCCTCAGCTATTGCCTCGAATGGCTGACATCTGAAAGCAATCTGTGTCACAGAAGCAGCGTGTGCTCTCGGGTGAAAGAGAAAGGGGAGGTGAAGTGGCCATATGGGGAGTGGGAGAGCTGACACAGATGAGGGGGCAATTCTTGGGGGCTGGGAAGCATGTTCTTTTCCAGCTCTTTTGCCAATATTCACAGCTATATCCGAGGTTACAAAGGACTACAGATAACTGCGGGTATGTGTAGTTCGGTATCTGCGGTTACATTTCGTTTTCCTAAACATTTTGGAAGATATTTTCATAACTATAGTGATTTCGAGGGTGATAAACCACTGGCTATGATCGAAGGCCATGGCCAATGACTTAATTGCCATACAGGTCTCCCATGCATGCAGTCACCAGGACAGACTCCGCTTAGCTTCAAAGTGAGGAAGGGGCCAGCCTCCTTAGGTCATGTTGCCTGATAAATGAGCCAAACTTACAAGACCACTTATAGGAATGGGCCTGCTCTTTTCTTGCTTTGAAGCTAAGCAGGGCCAGCCCCGCTTTGAAACGAAGCAGGGCAAGTCCCGGTTACTGTATGGATGGGCGACCGAATGGGCATCTGAATTATTTACTTTTTTAAACCATGCTACTGACAGTCCTTGAAGGTTTTGCACTCAGAGACAATTTTAACCTTTTGCTGAATTGCACTCTGGTATTTGTAGTCTCCCAGTCAACAATACAAAATAAAAAAATAGGTATTTTTACAGCAACAGTGGGTTTCCCATCCCTGCAGTCACTGGGACGTACCCGGTTTAGCTTCAAAGTGAGGAAGGGGTCAGCCCACTAAGGTGATGATGCCTAGTATATGGGCTCCCCCTAAGAAGAACACCTAGAGAAACATGGCCTAAGGGGGCTGGGTCCTTCCTTGGTTTGAAACTAAGCAGGGTCAGTCCTGGTTACTGCATGCAATGCAGACAACCCACTGTCCTGAATGCTGTGTGTTTTCTCAGTTTTAAATATCTCATAACACACAGCATCTGCATTTTTATAAAGCAGAACAAATCAAATTTAAAAAACACAAATATGCTGAGCACTGCTATCAGAGAACCCTGGCCTTAAGGGGTTTGAGATGCAGCACGTATTGTTTGGAATTGTGTAAGTTTCATAGCTAGCTGTTTATCATGGAGCATATAAATGTATAGGCTAAGTGTGAATTGTATGCCCCATTAAACACCAATCCATTGTGGCCTTCTGGTTAAATGCTGGGCCTTGAACTCTGGCAGACCAGAGTGCAAGGCTGTATGTTTTTTATTTTTTTTATTTAACTAATTTAATGTAATTAAAAGAAAAGCAAGACAAGTGGGAGGTGGCAAGGTTTGTTGCAGTGCAGGCATGTGTTCTTATTTAGCATGAGGGCATTTAGATGTGCTGCTTTGTCAGCCACGTCCAAACATCGCTCATACCCAAATAACGATGCCTTAATAGCTTCCACACCCAAAAGGGCATGCCGAAATGGGTACTGTAGCGGATTGGGCATGCCAAATCGGCCCGCACCAAGATTTTGGTGCCGAAAAGGGGTGTACAACTTGGTGAACGCTGCTTAACCAAAGGGTGTTGTCCATGGCAAATCATTGAATCTCACTGTGCATTGCCTAAAAACATTGTGAGTTCTCATAGCCTGCAATTCGAAGGCCATGGCTAGTGGTCTGGTAGAATTTTAATGGTCATGCCCACTGACCAGGGCCGAAGAACATGCTAGGGATCTGGATGCATTCTAATATCTATTGAATAACAAAACCCTTGTAATTCAAGAAAAAAACTTTAGTTGCAGGGAAGTTAAGGAGAGCAATGCTTTGAAACAAAGCCTTTGAAATTCAAGGAAAAACTTTAGTTTCAGGGATGTTAAGGTGAGCAATACATTTTAACAAAACCTTTGAAATTCAAGGTTGAGAACTTAATGCCACAAAACCCTACACATTTAGCTAAAGCCACCTTAACTTCACACCTCCTGTTGAACAGACTTTGACCCCAATTAAGACATCACAGATCACAACAGTGGTGACACCATAATTACTTTAGAACAGTAACTGGCATTAAGCATGGCCTTCAGCCATGGTCAGTGTGCATGGCCAAATATATTTTAACACATGAATGGGTACTAGTCATGGCCTTCAGTTATAGACAGCGGTCACAATGTTCACCAATGTGCACTAAATAGTTCAAACACTAACAAACTACTGACCATAGATTTTGGCCTTTACCAGTGGATGCAGCTTTCAACAGTGTCCATTCTATAATATATACACCGAACAGGCACTAGCCATGGATTTGAGCAAAATACAGGACAGTGGCCACAATCTTTGACTGTGCCCAATTTATATTCTAACACATAAATGGGCCATTAGCCATGGCTTTGACCTTGATCCATTTGTATATCTTTTGGTCATGTCCACTGTCATTTTTTAAATAATACAGAGCAATAAGCAATGGCCTTCAGCCGTGCCCACTGTGTATTATTCACCGGTCATACCACCGGTATACTGCCCAGCTAGTGATGAGGCCCACAGTGTTTTACACAATAAAACAGAAGTAGAAGACTGCAGAATGCTATTTTCTCTTCTAAAATATATAATCCTCACAATACTACCTCGAAATTTGTTTAGTACTGTTTATAAAAAAACATCCTAGTAGCAAACCATGTCCTAGTTTACCTAAACCACGTATAGCCTTTTTTTCGATTTCAATTTTTTATTTTGCATGGTTATATTCACAATAAATATTACACATATATATTAATATTTTGCTTCTAAAAACATTAAGTATGCATTCTTTAAACACTTTGGCGGTCTAGCTTGGTGTTCGACCATAGAGTCATTACAAACAAGCCAATCTACGTCTGCAGGCATCCATGTCATGAAATGTCCAGATTCAATGGATGCCCCCTCATGAAAAATAATTGCACACATTTTAAATGTTTTCTTACTAACATAAACTTGACTATTTACTAAATGAATTCTTGATGTGTTTATTTTCCTACCATCTACATTGTATCTTTGAAACATAATAAATACATACTTATTAAAAACTAGATTTTGCAGTGTTGATTGTAAATTACAATCACTGGCATTGCATATCATGGAATGCTTTAGTTACACGATCAGAACATTTTACACTTGTCTGATCAGGCATATGCAGATACACAAATCCTTCGCAAAGATCTGGAGAAGAATACCCTTTCTTATATTTTGGACACATATGATTCCACTTGTAACTAATTTCAACATACTTATCTACAATAATAGTTTCTTTCACTAATATCTCAAAGACATTCATTAAAAATTAAATATCTTGTGTATTTTGAGAAAATTGTTCATTTCCACTTGCAACACCTACTACATTTCGGATTGACATTGTCAAATATAAACTGTGAGGATTTTCATCTACAGACATTTTAAGAAATCAAACAATTCAACATATATCTGCTTCTCTGCTGTCGAAGCTATTTCTTGCATCAATGAAGTCATTTGAAACAACAGACAAAAAGCTGCATTATAATTGCATTCAACTCCTGTTACATTACTAAAGTTGCATGACACTATATTACAGTTGAACTACTCTCCAACTCCATTATACTCCATTGTTTTTTAGTCTTACAAGGGCAGATTTCATTTGAATGTGCTTTCACTGACTCCTTATGTTTTCTGGATGACTGCTTCACAGGTACAGGTATAAGTTTCAGGTGAGGAGCATACAGTACACGCAACCCATTATATTCTTCAATGCAAGAAATGTCAGCTATGACTTTGCTTTCATCAAAGTTTATTAAAAATAAACTGTCTTAATTGTTCACATGTGACAAAGCTACATATGACATTCCTTCTTTAAAAACTGTATGACCAATGTCAATAAGTGCAGCTTCTAAAGTCAACCCTTGTGATTTATGAATAGCTATTCCATAAGCAGAGCACAATGGAAACGGTGCTCTTTTCACAAAGGTGATCTTAAAAAGCATGAAATGTGCAGAGCTCTGAGAAATTGAGTGAGTTCCTTCTGCACGATTAAACTTAACTTCCACATGCTTAATACTTGTACTGTGAGGAAAAGTGTGAAATGCAATAACTCTTCCCATCTCTCCATTGACTAGACCAATTTCTACATTCACATTCCTCTTCAACATTACCTGTGCATTGATGCACAGTTATAAAACTCCTTCAAGACCTGCTGTTTAAGAAATTGAATCCTCTAGTTGACCTAAACGTGCTTTTGCTCTCTTATCCAACTCTAAAGGCATAACATGACCATCTAAAACATCACATGATTTTATATCTACAATATTTTGCTTCTCTGACAGTAGCATTGTAGAGTTAAACTTGTTAAACTCTGCAAGTGTGCACATCAAAACAACACAAAACATGTTTCTTTCCTTAAGAGTCAACATAACATCAGATGCACCACGATCTACATGAAACATGCCAGAAATCATCTTCCCTTTAAGAAAGTTCTTAAATTTCCTCAAGAACACCTATACAAATCGTATTAAACATTTCTGCATACTCTTAGTCTCCAGATTGTCTCATAGTATTGGTAAGTTCCTGAAATTCAAAACAATTCCAAAGGTTAAAATTAGCAATACTTCCTATACTTTTTTGAGCATCCTTAGATTTCAGAATTCTAAAAACTAGTTGACCTTTCACAGGAGTTAATTGTAACAAGTCTCCAAAAACAAGTACATGTTTACCTCCAAGCATAATGTTGCAGTCATTCTTCAAAACCTCTTGCATTTGCAAGTGAATGAAAGCTAGCATCAAGTTAGACACCATACTTACTTCATCTACAATCAAGGTATTTAATTTTCTAAGAACTTTTCCTACTTCTTGTGCTGCACTCGATACAAGTTTACGATATTCTAGTTTGTTGTCCTTCCCCACTGGTAACATTAACTGGTGATGTAAAGTCACACTGCCTACATTAAATGCTGCTATACCTGTTGGAGCAGTTACAAAACATGACAAAGAGGAATCTGTTACATTTTTATTCATAGCTCGTATTGCATTCATTAAAAAAGAGGTACCTGTTCCTGCTTGTCCACTAACATACAACTAAACAGGTTTGTATTGCACACAAGTGCATTCACGCTTGTCATGCATACACCATGTAAGAACCTATCTTTAATTTTATTATAAACTTCATATTGCTCTATATTAAGTTTACTAACCATTTGATCACAATTCACATCTGCAACTTTACTTTGTTGCCTTGCAATTTCTACTTCCTCATAGCAAGCTCAACATCTGTTTGAATGATTGGCTCACCAAGAACATTTTCTTCCTCCAGTAAGACAAAATATTGCTCACATTTTGGATCTGTAATTAAGCCTTTTTTTTAACAAAAAATGATTTTTCAAAAGTTTCAAAACTTCCAAATAAATCACTCTTTGCACGCCATGGGAAGAACAACTGCAAAACACACAAATTAAATAATTCCTTTTTCCCTGCACTTTGACAGGACAGTTTCATGTGGTTAATGAGACGTGCCTTTTCATTTCTCACTCTACAACCAGTATATCCATGCACTTTAAACCATCCTCTTTCACCATTTGTTTCAATATTTCAATATGAGTATCATTGTGCTACTACATATAAACAAAGATCATCCAACAATTCAGATTCATTTGGATTATATTAATCAATCCAGCTGGTTTTCAAAATCTCTAATCTGCAGCTTCATAGCTACCACACTCTCTATGTGAAAACATCTTCAAAAAAACCTTACAAGTTTATGACTGAGACTTTAATAATAAATCTGCCCATAATTCAGCTGCATTTCTCTTTTCTGCTTTTGTCATGTATGCTGTGACATAACGAGCAACAGCTGTTGAATTATCAGTAATAAACTGTACATCACAATTTGCATTCCATGGCTGAGCAATATCAGCATTGCAATCATTAATACATTGCCATTCCTTTGTTCTTTTTAAATGATAGGTATTTCTCTGTGACTTACCAGTAACATGGTGTGGAACAGATGACATTAAATAATTCACTGGAGCAACTGGTGTCACAAGCCTTGGAAACCCAAATCTGCACTGAGTACTTTAAGTTTGGATTTTCTTTGACAGTACTCTCCACATGAATGCTTTTGAAACCTTTCCACCTTGTACCCTAGATCAGAATTCACGTGATGAGCTGGAATGCAACAAGTAACATATTTTTTCAATGGACTCCATCACACAGCCATCACGTTCCTTACCAAACTGAGCAGCATCTTTAATCCACAACAGCATATGTATATGTGGAGCCCCCCCACATACATGGTACTCGTTCCTCCGAAATAAATTGCTACAGGGCGTAGTCAACCATTTTCGTTATTACATATAAAGTGTAACATGGCTACAAATTTGTGGTAAAAAAAAAAACATGATACAATTACACGGTCCATACAATGCAATTCTCCTGGTGTCATTTGTTTTATGTTACCTTTCACTGAATTTGTTTCCCAAATCCACTCTGCAAAATCATCCCAATCATATTCAGGACAACTTAAAGTCACAAACCAGGTTGGAGATCCCAAGTTTCTGATCATGCATCTAACCTTGGATTGTCTCCTATACCAATTTTCTTTAATTCCTCTCATTGTAGCAAGAATATTCGTAGCTTTGCGCTCTAAAACTTAATTTTGTTTCTTTCACCTGTTGCAGCATCTCACATGGAGAAAGATTTTGAAATCTAGTTCCGGTCTGAAGTGTATGAGCAACAGCATAACAATGTTGAAAATTCACTTTCATACAATAAGTGAAAAGTATATTCAACATTGGTCCGGAATCGTGAATTGTCTTAATATATTCTTTTAGAATTATGTTCTGAAGCAGAGATTTGCACCTTCTGATCATCCAATATCCCTCCGGTACCAGTTGGAAAAAGCATAGGGAAACAACAGGCTTCTAATGTCTTTTCCCAGATACTAATTGGTGCACCTTTCATTGCTTTGATTTGATACTATTCTAAACTGTCGGCCATGACTACACGTGGCTGTAGAGGATGAATAGTGTAATGTTCATAAAAACTATTCCCTTCTGCAACAGATAGATGCTGAAACTGACCTTTAGTGCTCTTGTTTGTTGACTCAGCATCAAGTATAGACCAGTCTGGTACAGTCAGACTACCTTTGTTTAAATCATAGTGCTTCAATAGAAACAACAATGCATTTTTCACTTTTCCAATATCGATACGCTGGTACCAAATTCTCTTATATTTAGTGGCAACAACATTTACTAAAACACACAAAGAATCTGCAATGTCACGATGCACTCCTAGAGTATTAACATTTTCTTCCAAATTCAGGGGATTCAGAATACACAACGTTGCCTCTCACACCTTGCACTAATGACTTCTTAGGCATATTTGACATCTTTGTTTGCAGTCTAACAATAACTTGAAAAGGATGAACAGCTTGCAATGCAATCACTTCAAATATGTTCAATTTTTGAAGCACAAGAGGGATATCAAGCACTACCATATAGTTTAGAACACTTCTTGGCAGAATAAGTGTTTGGTTATAAAATAAAACACAGTGTCTTCAAACATAAAGTGCCTCACTTGTGTCAAATTGCTCTTCTACAAACGAATACAGATAAAGTTATTTCCAAACATCTTCTACAGTGTGTTTCATTTTGTTCTCAGCATACACTAGTTGCATGTGAGACTTATAAAAAGTGTGTCGACAAGATAAACAAACAATGTCAGGTCTTTCAGTAGAAGACAACTCAAACATTGCAATACTACTTTTATACTGTTGACAAATATGATCCTTTGAAAGCATAGTGTCTTCGCTTCCACTTCCTGTAAGTGTTTCATCTACGTACAAATACTCCTTTAAAGGCATCATATTTATCATGTGCATTGTAGAAACTAAACTTTCTCAAGTTGCAGTCAAAAGTATTTGATTTAAAACTGCAAGAGACATACATCGTGTTTTGCACTCATACAGTTTAACTAGAAGGTATATCATTTTTAGTATGATGTGCAGCCAACATCCATATATGATGAAACTGACTCTTACAACTACTTTTATGAAGACAAACTAGGAGCGACCCAAAACTCCTGTTTTTTCACAAAATTCAAAGTCATCTATTCTTTGTAGCATCTTGATCTGTCTTTGAACATTAACATTTTTGTGCTTTACCTGCACAAATCTCTTTAAAACTTTACAAGAAAATGTATCAATATTTCACAAAATAATGTAATTCCATACCTCACAATCCTTCTTTAGTTCATTTTTGACTGACCTACAGTATCAATTTCTGTATTATTACACTGTATGATTTCTCTTTTTTAGAAAGCACACCACTTCGGACTTCATAGCTGCATCCACTCTCATCAATAGCAAGTGGAACATTCTTTCATTGAATGTAACTCTCTTCATTAAAACATCTTTCAGTATGAGAAGTGTGTTTCGACTCTGCATCAAAGATGTCACAAAAGTTGTCATGTGTAAGCACATTAATTGTTTGTATATTTGTATAGAATGGTGTAGTCACCTTAAGCAATGTCTTAAGTTTATTTAATACAAAAATGAACAATTTTCTTTCCATATCAAAATCTTTTTTGATGATTACTTCTACTTTTTTCTTTTGCAAGTAACGTTTTACCACATATGTAGATTTTGGTGTCACGCTTCTCCAAAGATTGTTAAAAACTCGGGAGTGATACCTTTTCCTATATATATCCTAATTCCTCTTTCAAATTCATAGCACATTTGTTACCTTGTTTTACTAGCTAGTAACACATTTGAAACATGTTTTCTTTTTTTTTACTTTCAATAACAATGGTTCCAGCAAAACTTTATGTTGCCATATCTCTTATTTCAACTTCAACATTTTAAAACTATCCTCAACACTAGAAATTGTTGCACTACCTACAAGATTTGTATCTAGACATTTAAAAACACTACTTTAAAAAAATATATACTGTGTAACTCTACTTCCCTGTAGACAACCCTTTCTTTTAGCTCGTTGTTGTTGTTTTATTGGTGTTATCTTTCAAAAAAAGCTGTATGAAAAATATGAAATGATTCAGTTCATCCATTGTGTTTCTTTATATTTTCAATATAAAATATTTGTTTCAAGGCCAGGCTAACAGGATTTGTAAGGCCAAGTGAAACAAGACACTCACTCAAAGCTGCAGAACAGAAAAGCCTGTGTCTGCCCGTCAGCCAAACTATAATAGTTATTCGCACCCTGGGAATTTTCCTGGGGCATATCATTTTCTTTTCCTCACAAGATATATACTAAAGTGAATATACCTCCCACCAGAAAAAAGTATACACTACGATTTAAATCATAAAGACACGTGTTCCCTTTTTAGATGACAACAAACATTAAGAAACTGTTCCAAATTGGCCACCATAATTAAAAAAGGAACCATTCAAATATAATTACTACTACTACTCTACAAAACATATCAGCATGTCCACCCTCCCTCCACTAGGCATGCCCACTATCACTACAGTTAGAAAGGCTAAGTCCACTAATAGCACCATAAAACACCTCACAAACCTCTAATTAATAGCTAAATGACAACTCCAAGTACACAGCATTACGTATATTAGTGTTCACATAACTAACCCCTACCACACCCTTGCTTCTCCCAGCACCCATTTAATTACTCCTCCTTAGCCATCCCCAACAAAACGCATGTACAATTATCTATGTCTCCTGATTCCACCCATTTCAGCATAATAACATGCTAGCCTAATTCCCCTACAAACTAATAACTACTACTGATAATCAACAAAAAGATATGAAGCATCGATATCCTCCCTTCATTGTCCATCCCAACACTCCTAAACTTCCAATGGCCATATGCCCAAACCAACCCCAGAAAACATTCTTAACAAACATCATCAATAGTACTGTTTCCCCCAAACCCACCATGCAACTCCATTACTTTGATATCTTGTACACCACATTACCCATGTCTTACATACCACAATAATTTGACATCCATACCAAATCCAGAAAAAGGGTGTGATGTGTTGAAACCCAATACATGCCATAACAGAGAAAACAGGATTTGGAAAAAACAGGATGTAGATAACCTAACACAACAGATGCTAGAAAATCAACCATTTAGACTACCCACAATGCCAAATATAGCACATTAAACCACCAGCATACCCTCCACCACTAAGGAGGTGGGCATGACTGCTGCATGCTCTGAAAGGAAGTAAAGGTGCATCCACTTGACCCACCCTGGACATGACAAGCCTACCTTCACCTCAGAGAAGACACAGAGTACCATACAACCTGGTGGAACCATCCCTCTGCATCTTGTGCATCTGTCCATATTGATTAAAGGCATAATAACATTCATGCAACAGATGGCTCTACAAGTAAAGAGAAGAACATGATAGCCACACATACCCAGGGTCACACTGTCCAGATATGGGCAAACAGAGTAAAAAATGAGGAAACCATATTAGCTACACAGCTCACCATCAGCTACATACTCCAACTCATTGAGAGAGACATTGAATGCAAAGGAAATATACACACTGTCATGTCACACCATTTGAAGTTGGTAGCTATACACCATTGTTTCAAACACACTCTTCCCAAAACACTGTTGGCATGGTTCATGACCTGATACAGCCAACATTTCAACACATACTGACAAAGGTGTCAATACCTCTCCTACGCCATGCAACAACACACATGGCTACAGTAAATCCCAGGGGTAACAGATAATATAAAAATATTATTTTACATCATTGACCAGTTCCCAAACACCAATGGTTTCCTGAACTGTACACATGTGCGATATGCCATGTGTGTCACCCATTGGGAAAAAGCATGTCTTCCAGAACTGTAAACAATAGCAAACCCTAAATGTGCAGATAACATGTGACGCAGACATAACCTGCACACCCTGTTTTACCAGGATCTCTAGATCCACACAGGACTTCATGGTACTGTAAAACAGTACCCTGGATGCATTCATGGCCACACACCTGGGACAACTGGTATGTCTCATTGGTAAGTGAAAAATAGAAAGTGACAAGGGAGTAACTCAGCGGTTTAACACTGAGTGCCACTTAAGGTGGAGGGCTCAAGTGGCACTTCCTGTGACATTGAGGGTGATGAGACAAGTCTGATTGGTGGTGGACAGTTATCATATGACCCACAAATATCAAATATATGCCCAAGAACATCCCAAATGATATGATATCATAGGTTATTTATAACAAACATGTACACAAGTACGTCTAGGCACAACAAGACAAGGAAGGGAAGACAGAGGGAAGACAAGACAAACAATCTTACTAGGCCTTGTATCATTCAGATTATACAAGTGCAAGAACGAAAAGTGCAAAAATAAAAGTAGGGAGGAAGTTCAAGGGAGAGGGGAAGGGAAAACAGGACACAGATGCGCTGAGTAAGTTCAGCCAGGGCCGTCCGGCTTTGGGTAGTGCAAGAGACTACTAACTATTTATTCTCTTTCAACTACATTGGTATTATTCTCAGGCATGTTGTCACCTGTTCATGAAGAGAGGTACAAACAATGTACTCAGTGCTTACTGAAAGATGATGGTGATAAAATGTCTGCAGACAATGAATCCGGTAAATACTAATACCATATGTGATAAAGAGATTTGTAATGGATGATTAGACCTTTGCAGCCACACATGCAGTAACAGTAATTGCTGCAGGTAAATACGCTAAAAAATTGCATTTCAGAAAACCAGTAATGTATCATTGCTTCAGGTAATGCTCATACCAGAAGCAGAAACACCACATATGCTGAAGTAGACACCTCAGAGGGCGCCAGCATAGCAGTTCAATACATCAATAAAAACAGCCAGGGAAAGTCATCCATTTTTTAGGATGATCTGCTTAGATGCCTGTGATTAGCAAGTGTACATTTAAAAAAAAACTATTTAGGATAACATTAATGGTTAAAACGTCTATACCCATCGTACCCACCCATCTTCGACATTAACAAATACAGTGTGAAGACGTTTCTGTTTGTAAAAACATATTAGGCTCTACCACACTCTTGCTTCTCCCAGCACCCATTTACTCCTCCTTAGCCATCCTCAACAAAAAGCATAAACAATTAACTACTTCACCTGATTCCACCCATCTCAGCATAATAACCCAATAGCCTAATGCACTATCCTGCCTTTGCCCTACAAACTTATAACTACTACTGCTAATCAACTAAATGATATCAGCATGTGTGTCCTCCCGTCACTGTCCATCCCACTGCACTAAAGTTCCAATGGCCATATGCTCTAACCAGCCCCAGAAAAGGTTCTTAACAAACCTCATCAATAATACTGTTTCCCCTCAACCCACTATGCAACTCCATTAATTTGACATCTTATACACCACATTGCCCATTCCCTACATATCATAATAATTTGACAGCCACACCACATCCAGAAAAACATGGTGTGATATGTCAAAACCCAATACATTCCATAAGAGAGCAAATAGGATTTAGACAAAAACAGGATGTAGATAACCTGACACAACAGATGCAGGAAAATCAGCCATTTGATCTACCTTCAAGGACAAATATAAAACATTAAACTACCAAAATAACATCCACCACTAAGGATGTGGGCATGACTGCCGCATGCTCTGAAAGGAAACAGGTGCAACTGGCCATTAACTTTGCCAACTTCTAATATATCTGTGCTTGGGACCATACATTTTCCAATCATAAACCTAAATGAAAAGTGAGCTAATCTTATACACCACACTACCAATGTCTTAAATACCATAACACATCTTAATAAAGCATACACATAATACAAACAATATATACATAAACCATTCATGACAAAGATATCAAGAGAAAAAATATGCAAAATAATGCACTAGCACAGAGTTACTCCATCCAGCTTAATTTTTCACACCTAACAACCCTCTGCTCAAGGACTGTAGGTCAACTTCAGAAAGACAACATTCACTCTACTGCTGCTCACATAACTGTGCTATGTCACAACCTTTATCCTCCTAACACCCATTTAATCAGTCCTTCTTAGTCATCCTCATCCAATAACATGTAAAGTCACATGCCTCACCTGTTTTGATCTATTGAACTATCATTGGACCAAAAGGCAGACCCTCTATCCCACATTTCGCCTACAAATTAATCACAACTACTACTAATCAACACAACATATCAACATGTATGTCCTCTCTTCACTGCCCATCCCCACTGCACTAAACTTCAATGGCCATGTCACCTACGCAGACCCATAAAACCCGGTTAGCAGACTGCATCCATACTACTGTTTTCCCCACAACACTATGCACCACCATTCGTTTTACACCTCTCTATGTCACTGCATTGCATAATAACATATTGTATTACATACAATGGAACCCACATAGATTCCTGTACTTCCAAAACACACCCTTTGCAAGCAAATTTGAAAATGTTAAATTTGATTGTTCATAATTACTTCTAAATGACTACCAACAATTACATGACAGTGAAAATCCTGAAGTTTAAAAATATGTCCCATATACTATGAAACCCTACACACTTAGCTATGATAACTTCACCTTCTTCACTTCGTAATTTCACACTTCCACAATTATAACACTGTAGAAAATCACCAATATAGGGTCACAAAAAAACAGTTTACTATGCAACTACAAAGTGCACACACAGCCACAATAGTTGTTAAGAATAGTTTAAAACTGCTTGGTTCACACTAGAATTTATTATGCACCATCATTCATATCACATCTTCTAATGTCACTCAGAAACAACCTTTATTTGCAAATATATTTTTTGGTAAACATAAGCATAGCATGCCATGTCTTACTGCTTCATCACTTTCCTAAAAGCACTGAAGTAAAATATAGAAAACCCTACTTTGCAAACAATACTTACAAACTTGAACAAATGAGACACCTAAACATATTTCAGTTATTTTACCAACACAATAATTCAAACTGTGTATAAGGTCACTTTCATAGATTTCATAATTCAATAGCACAAAAAGAGGACTGTAGAACACAAACAAGTAAAATGACAAACACATTTCTATTATAAGCTATATCAATCAATAGACCTCAACACAATCCTTCAAAGAATATTGTATACAATATTTACATACTACATTAAAGAAGAAATGGTATTTTCTCCCAAATTTTTCCCAATAGTATAACCTCGGCTACAACCCCAGTTACATGACAAAACCCCACCTACAGGCTCAGCTACACAAACATTTTTCTAATGCACTCAAAAACACATATTCCAAAGATTTCAAAATTAATTCACATTAGCCTTTAGGTGAGAACATCCAAACAGAAACACATGTACAAATGTGAGCTGAAACATCCATACTATAATATGATCACTACACCAAAATACAACCAGCTGAAGTGGCGGCTTTAGCGATGGATCCACACCTTCGGCTACCAAAGAACACAAAAAAGCACGATGTGCGATTGGTCTGTTAATGACCGCAAAATGTGATTAGTGCATTCACACACATGGCTAAGGCGCAATATTTATAGTTGCGGCTGCACCCGCCAAAAATACACAACGTGCCATTTGCCTGCTCGTACCCATGGCTACGCTGTGGTTGGTACCCACGGCTATCAAAGACTGCAACATGTGATTGGTGCGTTCATACCTGTGGCTAAGGTGCAACAGTAATAGCAGTGGATGCACCAGCCAAAAAAAACACAATTTGCCAGCTCATACCCACGGCTATCCTGTGGTTGATACCCCATCGATCAAGGACCGCAACATGGGATTGGTGCGTTCATACCCACGTCCAAGGCGTGACAGTTATAGACAAAGCTGCATCCACCAAAAATACACAACGTGCCATTTGCCTACTCGTATCCGCAGCTGTAGCCTGTCCCGTGGTCGGTGACAGGACACAACGTTTCATTGGCTGCAAACGTAGCGACGGCTATTTTTAAAAAGGCAACAAATGTATTTTCCTTTTCCAACATACTTAAAAAGTTCTCTGGGTGGCACTTAAAAGAGCCGTTGGGTTCTTCTACCAACATATCACCAACATTTTCAATCAGAGAAATGCTCTTCACCTCTATGATGAGTCAAAACATTTTGAAAAACTTGTCTGTGCTCTTTCGTAAGATGATTAATTAATTTTCTTTTTCCAAAGGGAAAGAAACCTGTTCTCCCTGTCAAAAATATTTCTCCACAATCGCAGCATATACGTCTCATTTCAATCACTCCATCTAAAATAATATTATAAAACCAAAAAAAACTTGTAAGCCAATGCATTGAGAAATTATCACCTATGTACTCAACATCACTATTAACCCAATTTGCAAAACATTTTCCACAATCTTCTTTGGCATATATAAACATCATTAAAACAAAAATACATTCTCTCAAATGCTCTATACAATTCAACAGCATCTGAGGTACTTCAAATCCTATTAGCAGCCACCCACCACACAATAAATGAACAACAACTCACAAAGCAAACACAAACATTCCACCTTCTCTCCCCATTAATCTTCCTCCATACCACATTCTAACTCTGAACTGACAAATAGTAATTCTCTGTACCACTAGAGCAATGGTACAATACATGGAATGACTGGAGGAGAATTACCCTACATAAGAAGAGATTAGAAAAGAGACATCCAAAACAATGCTCCAGAAGAAAATACACCGCAATCAGGATTTTGTAAGTACATTCTATATATTCATGTAAAATATGACTAACAATTACATTTAAATTAACAAATATCAGTCACCAAACACATATAATTTATTTACCTATTATCTAACTATCAAATGTGTATACAACCAACACACATATTTTGAAAGTGTATTACATCTTCAATTGTTTAAAAATATTTTAAATATCTTCAAACAGATGAGACCATTATTCAAGTTTTTAGATGATTCACAAAGGAAGCACCACAACAAGGACCCACAAATCTGATTATGGAGTCCTTGATAGAATTAAAAGAAATAATGATGAATATACAAAAAGACATGCAAACAATGAAAACAAACATTGAACATGTAAAACTATACTTGAAGAGTAAACATGCAGAAAATGTGGCTACAGAACAAGATATATCATGTATTCTAATTAAAACTGAAAGAAAACCCACAACCACATCCCCAGCCAAATAAACTTGTTTTCAACAAACTGTGTTTGAATATTTATTTACCACTTTCAAATATGTACACCTATGTGCATTATTATTGATTAAAAAGGATTTCAAATGTTACTCTAGCTGTTTGCAAACACTACACTCAATACATATTTAAAAGAATTTCCAAATTGAATTTAAAAAAGAAAATATATCTTTAACCGCAGTTACACAGTTACCAAAATATCCAATTACACCCCAAATCTAAAACCGCGGCTATGTGATTACGTGCCTTTCCCTCCATGAATTTGCTGAAAAATACTAATAACAAAAGACACAGTAAAATGGGAGTATGTGAAGAATGCATTATTCCCACATTACAGTTATAGCCACAGGTAAGCGTCATCAAAATCACACCTAGGACACATCCCAGACATTGCTGCAGTTACCTGTGTCTCCAAATGCCAGTGGTGCTTTGGGCTGAATTGTAGCCACAGGTATACATCTACTATGCAAAACAATGCACTTGGAGCGGCCCTACGGGTTCCATGTGTTAATATCCCCACAAAAATATCGCCATACAAAAATATCGGCATATTTTTGCGGTGATATTAAGGCATGGACTCTGTGGGGGACACCCCCGCAACCCATGCATTATTTTAAAAGGAGCGTGGGCACCCCCGAAATCTCCGCTCCCAAAAAACCCTAATATTATCCCCACTTAAAATATTGTCTATGGCCGTTCCCGACGACCATATATACGGCGATATTTTTGGTGGGGATAATATTACCTGATACCTCCCTAGGAGAGAGCACATCTCTCAGGCTAGAAAAGATGCCCATTGGCTCCTGGTCAAAGAGTGCATAATATTCAAGGCCTTCACAATTACACACAGATGCCTCTCTCAGACCACCCCATCCTACCTAGCTGGACGAATACATCAGGTGCCCGTCCACAGACCAAAACGAGACCTATACTCCCACCTACTCTCAGTCCTGACATTCTATAGAGCCAAAGCCGGCGGCACTAGATTTGAAGTGCTAGCCTGAAAAGCCTGTAACGCCCTTCCACTCAGTCTAAGAAAAGAAGACTCTCACAGCGTTCAGAAAGACGCTAACAACCAAGCTATTCAACTAGACTGTACCTGATTGTTTTTTACGGCTGTTATGCTGTAACCATGGAACAGTACACTTGTTTTTGAACATTGTAAGTGAACCTGCAATTTTACCTTTGAATTACCTGTTTTAAGCTGTATCTAAGTGAATATACTCTAAGTGAATATACTGTAACAGTGCCACAATGCCTCTAGGCCGCTGAGCACTTTATAAATCCAAATAAGTAAATAAATAAATATGTAAAAAAAAAAATAATATGATATCCTTCTATCTGAAAAAAATAAAACAGTATCAGTTCAATGACACACACAATTTAATAAACACAATTTAATACACACATTTGTATTGCCCTCATATTTTTATATGCAGTGCATCACATGCACTATAGAACAAATACAACATTAGTGCATAGTACACTGTTGTTCTCTTTGCACATACTAGTCATTGGAGAACAGAAAATACAACATGGATTAAATAAAAAGATACAACATAAAAAAAATATAAGAAAACACCACTGCAAAAAACAAACAGGGATATATAAACGAAAGTAAACAAAGATCATTATACTGGTAGCATGCAGAACAAATTATGAGAAGGTTAAGAAAACTTGAAATGCAAGAGGAAATAGGGTAGGAAAAGTAAACTTAGACAACAAGAGAAAATAGGGTAGGATAAATACATTTGGAGAACAAGTCCACAAACAACGATAGTTTAGCAAAATAATTTTTTTTAACTTTTTCACTTTCGGATCATTGTCTTTTTCATGTTGTCATTTTGTATTGTTTTATATTTTCCTCCCTACTAAAACATTCCAACATGTCTGAACATGAGGGCATAGTGACAACGTCATGATTTTGGAGCAACTCTTCAAATGAATGAAAAAACAGCAGACAGTTGGGGCTTCTTCAAAGTGAAAGAACACTGCAAAGAAGAGGAAGAGGAGGTACTCTTCACCTTATACAATAAACCTCTACAACGTGGAACTTCTAATGTTCCATCTCAAAATCTAGGAACATCAATAATTAATCCATCATAAAAGAAAAATAAATAGGTCTCATTCCTTACATAGATGTAGATCAGCACTAGTGGATGCATTGCGATGCTAAACCATGGCGCTATTAGCACCATGGTTGCTTCCGGTATTGTAACGAGTCCGCCATGGTGAAATGGGGAAGTACCACCCCATTCCAAGGTTGGCAGGGCGGTACTTCCCCATTTCACCATGGCCCTTCTCCATTCCCATTTTTGCCCTGTAGGGCACAATGGGAATGGGGAAGGCGGTAATTACGGTACCGCAAATTGCGGTTCCGTAATAAGCACCAAGGTCCCTTTGCGGGTCCATTCCTTAACGGCTGGTAAAACCAGCCGTTAAGGTGGGAACCCACAAAGGGACCTCGTAATCAGGTGCTAAGGGATTACCGGTACCGGTACTCTTACCGGTACCGGTAATCCCTTAGCGCCAGGGTCATAATGAGGCCCAGTTCATTAGTGGATGCAGCACCTCCATCTAGTATCAAATGCACAGACTCCTCTTTTACCGACTTCCGATCTTTCCATGGTGCAAATCATATGTAAATGATGTTAAATTATTAGAAAGGCTAGAAAGATCACTAAGAAAGCTGTACCACTTTCTTTTGAATTTAGGTTGACCTTTCACAGGAGTTAACTGTACAGCATCTTGTGCAAATCCACTAGGATGATGATAACAACGCAGCTGCAAGAAAATACAAAAATAACCACATTGCAAAAATGTACTTGCACAACACCACCTATTGTATTACCTCACAAAACATTTGAAACACCTACAGGTAATGCATAGCTTAAAATACATTAGAAGTACAAGAGGTACAATCAAAGAAACCTCACAAATACAAAAAGTGACATGTCAACATCTTTCAAACTTAAAAATGCATTAAAAAAGATTTAACACTCAAACACAGCAAAGGAAGACAATAATAATGAACACCATTTAATAGCAGTGGTCACTACAGCTAACACACACAACACTGCAAATAAACCTTCAAATGTGTAAATAATGAATAACACTTTCTTTCACAGCAGCCACACACACTCCTGCCATGTACACACTGAGAGTTCAGGAATCAAAAGGACAAAACTGAAGAAAGTGGTGGCTTTTATAATTTCCAAAACAAATACTAAAAAAAGAGTACTATCTACTAATAAAACTACTACTATGGCTGACACATTACCAGCACAACCTATCACTAAGCCCTACACAAATGCAAAAGTAACAACAACCAATAAGAAACAATGAAACTGACACAAACCCACCTAGCATCTTTCATAGCCACGGCTATTCAACACGGATACAGATATTGATTTGTACGCGCAGCTACACGCACATTTTCTGGCAGGCCCAATTCAAACTAAATTGGCTTTCAAACCTTCTAATCAAATAAGTGAACAAATAAGTCCATATAATAACACAGACAACAAAATTCAGTACTGTATCATGCACATGAACATGTGAATATTACACAGAAAATGTATATTTATAGAGGAGGACTTAAATATACCCGTGGCTCCAACTGCAACAAATGAAACAGAGAATAGTATTGGAGCTCCTATGCATTTGCTATGTATAGATGTGGCTATACAAGAGCCCCATCATAAATGTCTGCTGATAGGCATGGCTATTTGGTTTTTATTTATTTATTTATTTATTTATTTATTTATTTATAAGATTTACACAAAAATAAACAAGCAAATAAATGAATACAATTAAAACAAAGCAATTAAATACACGCAGAATATCATATACAAATAACCATCAAAGAACTAGTACAAACTCAGAAAATCATCCCAAATCTTTTCATGCAATCTCAACTTCCCTTGTCGCTTATAAATCACCCTCTCCATGGTTGCAAGCCCAGACATCCCCTCAATCCAGTCCTCCACAATAGGTGCAATCCGTGTTTTCCAGCCCCTCAGAACCAGTTTTTTGCCCAAACTAGCACTAGGTAGCAGAAACTTTTTCCGTGAAACAGAGAGATTCTCTAGCAACTCACCTCTACCCAAAATCATTGTCATGAAATCCAACTCAACATCCAAATTCAAAACACGCAAACAGACACAACAAACATCATGCCAAAATCCCTGCACACGCACACACTCCCAAAGCAGATGTTCCAAACTTCCTAATCCATTTCCACAACACCAGCAATCATCCGAATCAATCATCCCTCTCTTGAACATTCGTTCTGGACACCAAAACACTCTATTGAGTATCTTTACTTGTCTCGACCGTTCCTCCAAATTAATAGCACAAAGCTTAACATTTGCACACATTTCAGACCACATCTCAGGCGAAATCTCACACCCCAATCTCCTCCCCCACTCATCCCTCAATCCAGAATTCTACTCATAAGCAGACACAATACTTTTGTAAATCCTGCTAGCAATTGAACAACCACCTGGCTCACTCTCGCGGCTATTTGAAAAAACTTTGAATTCCAAATTACATTTCCACTACACCAAACTCCAAAACCTGCCCCCAACATGACTACCAGCCCCCCTCCACTCCTCATAGTTCTCCTCCACTCTCCTAATCTCTTATAATCCCCCAAAACACTCAATGCATATCAGATGCCACCCCGCCCAAAATTCTGGGTAGCCATGGCTACCAAATGTCCACAAACACACGACTTGTCACTTGCTCTAATATAGCTGTGGCTACAATGGGGGAGGTGTAGCACCATCAACCAATTAGAAAGTACAACACACACACATCATACATACCCTACTCATACAAACTACTAGAAATTCAAGCTAGGAATAATTTTCCTGGAAACAGAGAAATACTGCAGATAACATGGCTAGTTTAAAAACTGCGTGGCTGATTGGGGACAGTTGGCTCTTTTGGTTGCTGGCTTTTTGTGAGAAATTAAATATTTACATGGACCTAGGTTTGACAGACTTTTACAATTAAATGGCTTGGATTGCAGGGAATGTGTTGGTTCCAGGTTTTTTTCCAAAATTCTTAAGTCTGAGAAGTACAGGGCACCGAGACATCATACTAATTCATTGTGGAGGCAATTATTTTGGAAATGTACAAGGGGTGACCCTTACTTTAATGATAAAAAAAAGACATGGGAAAACGAATGGAACTATTTCCTCACACCATCGTTATCTTTTCCAATCTCACTCAGAGGCAAAAATGAAGACGACCACCAGATTTAATGGTAAAATTGAGAAATCCCAAAGAAATATTAATAAAGCAGTTTCAGCATTCATGACAGACCACAACCAATTATGGATTGCGAACAACAACATACAGTTTCACATGGTCAATTTCTATAGACATGATGGAGTATACCTGACTGATGAAAGAAATGCAGTGTTTGTTGATAACATCAAAACAGTACTCCTAATGTGCTAATGTTTTACACTCAGTGTACCCCAAAACAGTCCTTTTAAGGACTACTCATCACACATAAATACAGAAATTTAATAAATAATAACAAACAAACATGTTGTATTATACCCGCTGCTACAGTTCATTGGGCCTCATTACAAGTATGGAGGTAGCCATGCCACTTTTAGCGGCATGGATACTCCCTTACCGGGTACCGGGTCTGGGTTCCTGGAATGGGGAGATACTGGGCCATTCCGACCTTGAAGGGCCCGGTATTTCCCCATTCCAGGAACCCAGTCCCGGTACATCCCCATTCCCATTTGAGCCCCCATAGGGCTCAATGGGAATGGGGGGGATGCTAACAACTGGCCCGTTAATGATGGGCCCGTTGTTAGCATCCTGGTCTGCTCGCAGGTCACACTAAGGACGCCAGGTTTTACCAGGCGTCCTTAGCGGGTCCCGTGAGCAGACCTCGTAATGAGGCGGTAGAGGGTTAACGGCGCCGGCAGCTCTACCGGTGCCGTTAATCCTCTACCGCCTTCCTCGTAATGAGGCCAATTGACATTTACCATAGTCGAGGCTACAAAAAGTCAGTTAAATGGGGGACTGACTTCAAGTTTTATGCAACAATCCAACTTAAATGATAAATACAAACCAACACTACAAATGTTCCTATGTAAAATAACTGAAAAATAAGAGTCATGAAAAAAATAGGCAAACATTGCACACCCACACCACATAATACCATAAGTGAAAATACCCAACCTAAAATACATTGTACGCCGCATCTAAAACTAGACTACAATTGCTCTTTTTTATGTTAATTTTGTTAAACTATTTTCTCCAAAGTCTCACATACTCAAAAGTCTGAAGACACACCTCCAAAGTAAAAGACTCTTTAATACCTACCAGGTCACTATGGCCAGTGATTTTTAACCCCTAACTTCACTATACCTAAACAAAGTATTTAAAAAAATATATAAAACACTGACACCCCAAACTATATATCCACAACTACCTTGGCTATGTGAAGTCTTTTGTAGCCTTGTATATAGGCACGAATATCGGCAAAACGGCCAGAAGAAAAATGCTTTCCTGCCCCCCGTACCTCACGATGTGCCGCCCTCATCTGTGCCAGCTCCTGTCTCTCCCCAGATGGCCTCCGCACCTCCCCCACCCTCTCTCATTTTCCTCAGAGCACAGGGTGCTTCTGTGGCGCAATTTGCTTTCAGATGTCGGGTACTCGAGGCCATAGCTGAGGCTACAGAAAGCTTTGTATTGCAAACTCGATCCCTGGACACCCTCCAACTCCAAGATTTCACTCAGTGCTTTCTAGCTATCACCCCACCTCTACCCTGATGCCATTTTTATATTTCTTTTACTCACAAATAGCTTTTTACTGTGTTTCATTTTCCCACACCCTTGGCTACAGCCATGATTATCTCTTTTATCGAGAGAAAAAGAAGATGGCGGTTGCTTCATTTCTGAAAACCATGATCCTGCAATGCACCATGGGAGATATAACTATCATTTTTGGAGACAGTGACACCCCTTTTTCCATCAAATTTTAAAATAACCACAGCACGGAATAACCCCAAACCACGAATGGATCGTGATTCAACGCTTCTTGCCCAAGTTGTTTCAGACCTGGTGCAAATCCTTCCAGCTGTTTGGGCTGTGCGCTTTGGCTAACATTGATCTTTTTTGTCTATGGGAAAACGAATGGGCGGTAGGCTGCACTTTTCAAAAAAACATTCTTTTTGACACTTAATAGCTTTTGGATTTTTTAACAAATCTTAAGAAAGCTTAGTCAGGGGAGGCCTGCAGGCTTTGAATCACTTTTTGGTCCCACAAGGCTCCTGTGTCTCCCCCACTTTGTATACCATATTTACAAAGCCACTTTTTGACCAATTGAACCGTGTGGGTGTCTCCTACACGAATTACGCAGATGACACCCAGATACTCCTCACCATCACAGGCAACTACCATACAGACATCACCCAGATTAACAAAATATTCTCCATCATTCCGGCATGTATGGCCTCTCATGGCTTCTGCCTGAATGATGAGAAGACAGAGCTCCTCCTTGTCGGCTCTCCCAGTAACCTGTCTAAACTTAATCCCAACTATAAGAACATCTTTACCGATGGTCACGCCATCCCTATTGCCAAAAGTGTCAAAACTCTCGGCTTTTACCTTGATGCCAACTCTAACCTCTCCAAACAAACTAACATGATCGCCTCTGCCTCCGCTCACACAGCAAGCTTATTAGGGCCAGTAGACCCTTCCTATCTACCAACAGCTGCCTCACGCTTGCTAGAGTCCTCATACAGTCTAAACTGGACTATTGCAATAGTCTGTAGCTAGGTGCTAACCAAACTATAATTAACAAATTACAGGTACTTCAAAACAACACTCTTCATGTAGCACTTAACATTCCCAGGCGAGAGTACATCTCCAATGCTCGGAAATCATTTAAATGGCTCTCCATACGACAAAAAATGGACTTGAAAACCATCTGCCTCACATACAAAGCTTTAAACCACCTAGCCCCTCAGTATCTCACAAACAAATTAACCATGAAACCTGCCACAAGAACCACTAGATCCTCCAACACTCTATGCTTAACAGTGCCTAGATTCTCATTAAAAAGAGCGCAAGGGACCAGCTTCGCAGTACTTGCCACCCGACTCTGGAACACCTTACCCCTCAACATTAAAACTAATGAGTCCTTACAGATTTTTAGGAAACATGTTATCGGGTGGCTCCTGAACAAAGAGCAGCACCTTTAGATATGAGGTCACACCTCCCTCTACTTAACTATGTCTGTGAAATCTGCAAAATGCTGTCATTTGAATCTCTGTAAATTGTTTATATTGAAACTGTATATATCACAATATCTAACCGTCTACTTTAAGCGCCCTTCTACCCTTGGTTCTGGAGCGCTATACACTTTTTTTTATTAACATTACACTAAGAATCCCTTGTACAGACTTTTCATGAAAGGTAAATGCACATGTGATGTCATCAGTGATGTCATCAATGACATTTGTGATGTCATCTTTGATGTCCTGGGTGTTAGGCTTAGCAGTGCACGGTGGTGGCGCGAGTTATGGTTGCTTAGCTTACCATGACTGGCGAATTTCAAGGTTTTTCGGTTTTTACTTGGAACCATAACATCCCTTTAACAAAGTTTTTTCACTGAATTTGAAAGGTTTTTAGCAGCGCAACTTAACCATAACGTCCCTTTAACAAAGTTTTTTCACTGAATTTCATAGGTTTTTAGCAGCGCAACTTAACCATAACGTCCCTTTAGCAAAGTTTTTTCACTGAATTTCTTAGGTTTTTAGTAGTGCAACTTAACCATAACGTCCCTTTAACAAAGTTTTTTTCACTGAATTTCATAGGTTTTTAGTAGTGCAACTTAACAATAATGACTTTGACTTTGTATACATGTCATATGGAACTGACTGAATCTCTTCTACTGTACTTGATGTCCGCAAACTCATTTAATGTCCGCGGGCATGTTCGAAGAACAGTACCACTACCTAAAAACTCTGGGGGGTATGTTTGATTGTTATATCATAACATAGGAACATTTAACAAATTCAAAAAGGAGCACACAAACACATTATATGTACTAATACATAAGACATGTAACCCATATATACAACACACTAACCATTCATTTAAATGCGCTATGTTCTAAAATGGAATATACCACAAGAAGATAAATTGGCTTCCAACATAATTACCTCACGAACATGACAGAACTGAGAACAAGAGCAGACCCACTGAGTACATAGGACATATCTTACCTGAAATAGTAAGTGTACTTAATTTTATTCATAAATTTATAAACTTTCTGAAACTTTCTGTATTAGATAAAAAAATATATTATCTTTTTTTTTTCTCACAGAAATGTCTAGTACTCTGGAATGGCTAGAGGAACATTTCCCACATGAAGAAATGTCACAAGATAGTGAAACTAACGGTAAACACTTTATAATATAAACCATTTAATTATTATTATTTTGTATGCATTTAACATTTATATATTTTTTTTTGTACAGAGCATACCAAAATAAAAAATACTTCAGAAAAACCTGTTATGGATAACACTTTTCACAGTATAGAAGAAAAAATGGATTTATTGTTGACTAATTTTAATAATTTGAAAACTTTTGTGGAAGATCATTTTAAACCAAAAACCTTGTACCATTGCCCCACATATACTTGTCCCTACTCACCATATCCCAGTCAATTATCCCCAAACCCTCTCCATAACCCAAAACGTTTTGATGAGACTTCCATCCCTTCTTCACCTAATAACAATCAAGTTGAAACCCCTAATTCTCCTGTTTTTGTGTCTGTTTCTGCCTCACCTTCTCTGTCATAAATTATTAATATATGTTAAATAAAGTTTAATTTTTATATTGTGTTGTAAATAGTTTCATTTTTTTTTTAAAACAATGTAGGTGTCCGCGGACAGTGCAGGTGTTCTGAAATGTTCGTAAATAAACTAAAATGGAAGTGTCCTGAAGAACACTATACCTGTTCGTACTGTTCGCTAGCAAGTTCAAACTGTTCTAAGAACACACGCGGTGTCCTGAAATGTTCGTAAAAAAAAATAATGAAGTGTCCTAAAGAACACTATATCTGTCCGTAGTGTTGATATCAAGTTTAAACTGTTCTAAGAACACAATTGGTGTCCTGAAATGTTCATACGTAAACGAAAATGGAGGTGTCCTGAAGAACACCATACCTGTTTGTAGTGTTCGCTAGCAAATGAAACTATTCTAAGAACACACGCGGTGTCCTGAAATATTTGTTAAAAAAAAAAATTAAAGTGTCCTAAAGAACACTTTATCCGTCCGTAGTGTTCGCTATCAAGTTTAAACTATTCTGAGAACACAATTGGTGTCCTGAAATGTTTGTACGTAAACAAAAATGGAGGTGTCCTGAAGAACACTATACCTGTTCGTAGTGTTCACTAGCAAGTTCAAACTGTTCTAAGAACACACGCGGTGTCCTGAATTGTTCGTAATTAAACGAAAATGGAGGTGTCTTAAAGAGCACTATACCTGTCCGTACAGTTCGCTAGCAAGTTGAAACTGTTCTAAGAACACAATTGATGTCCTGAAATGTTCGTACATAAACGAAATTGGACGTGTCCTGAAGAACACTATATCTGTCCTTACTGTTCGCTAGCAAGTTTAAACTGTTCTAAGAACACACGCAGTGTCCTGAAATGTTTGTTTCATGTGTGACACATTTTTAATCACTTCAGGACCCAAACAGTGTCCGTAGAACATCAACGCGCATGCGCTAACCAATCTCCGTGCATTTGGTGTCTTGCGGAAATGCGCTTCCTTTGCGGACTTGTTCGTGAATGGATCATATGACCGCGCCCACGCTGATCGCGTGTTCTGAATGCGGACACTGTTCGTGTCCCTGAACAATTTAAAAGTACATTTTCAATTAATCCATAATATTTTTCAATAAAATCTCACCACGGCACAAGTCCCACATAGTAATCCTTAGTTTCTACATACCTTTTGAAACTTTTCAAACTTTTTTTGTGTTCAATCTGTCTGCGGACAGCGCAGATGTCCGCGGACCATGCACAAGCACCCCTATAAAAGACCACGCCCTAGAGCTTATTCTCATTGTGTTTCTGGCTATTCTTCAGAACACAGCGATTTTTGCTGCCACCTGCAGATTACACCATCATCGGGATGGCATCCATGGCTGAACTACTGCCACCTGGTGCTGTACCTGCTTAAGCACCACCCCGACCCCCTCCACCATCACCACCTCCCCAAGGACCTGAAGAGGGGAACAGGAGTGAGGATGCAGAGGAGGAAGAAGAGGATGATGAGAATGAGGTAGAGGAAATCCCTACTACCCGCACTAGGCGTGAGTCTTGGGTGTGGCGGTTATTTACCATTCATGGTAATGGTTCTAAGGCTTGTGCGAACCGTGTTACCTGCAATGAGTGCAAAATGATACTCAGTCGTGGGAAGCACGGTAAGTACAGCTTTGGGACCACTACTATGAAGCGACACCTGAGGTCATTTCACTCTGGGGCTATTTGCAGGGTTGTACCTTGCGAAGAACGTAGCAGGTTGATTTCCTCTACTTCATCCTCTATTTCTGATCCTGTAACCACAAGGACCACCTCTGTGGGACAGCGTCTTCCTCAAGCTGCCTCACAGGCCATACAGAATGCTGATGACCCTTACCATTCGAGGGTCACAGTTGTATGTATGTACTGTGACACAGTACTGTGTAGGGGGGAGCGACTTCGTAGTGCTTTTGAGGCTATTGTCTCAGAGCACGAGAAGATCTGCTCACTACCCAAATAAAACCCACTCTACATCTTCCTCTCTCAGCTCACCCTTTCTTATCCCTTTGGTTGGTGTCCCCTCTTTACCTTCCTTTCCTCTCCTCTCCTAGTGTGTCGTGTATAAAAAACCAAAAAAAATACAAAATATCAACAAAAAAAAAATAAATTAGGCTCTTTTCAGAGCCGCCTTTCACAGTTAATAAATAGAAGTGAAAATAAATGAAGCAGTGCCCTTTGTATTTTTTAGAAGTCCGTGGACAGTTTGCGGACATTTAAAAAATTGGGTTGCTACCCTATCACAAACATTGCAATTTTTTCTGGGAGGGACTGGTGGCTCTGAAAAGAGCCTTTGGGAGGTATTTGTAAGTCAAAAATTATAAATGCTTAACACCTACTTCAAAATGGATGTTGTAATTCCAAAAAAGGTCGCAATGCATTTTGTACATTTCTCAGAAAAATCTGATTGCACCATAAGTAAGATGGACTCCATCTCTGTGAAAAATGATTGTACTACGAAACAGAATATTTTCATTGTGAAAAGAAGACATGCCAAAATCTTTTAGAAAGGCACAAACAGCTTTATTAACATTGCGCCTTGCTTTTTCCATTTGTGGACCAAATGAAGAAGAACGAAGCCACATTTGTCTCTGCGCAATCCGTGAAAATATCACTTGAGAATTAGGAAACATGTCCATAACCTTCCCAAGTCCTTCTTTCATATCAAATTGCAAACAAATTCCAGTCACATGTCCTAAACTGTTCCCTCCACAATGAATTACAATTATGTCTGGATGTTGCTCTGTCTCCAAAGTAGCACAGAGAGGTAGCAAGTCCAACCACTTAATTTCACGTACTCCATGCCAGTGTACTTCCACATGTGGGAATCCAAGATCTACAGCTACTCCACAGCTTTCTGCATGCACCTTCAACCAATATATCAATGAATCTCCCAAAATCCATACAATCTTTTTCCTAAAACACACAAACATATCTATCTGTTGTTCTCTGAGCAAAAACAGTATATGAGAAACTCTCTTCTGGCACAAAACACCCACTAAACTTTCCTGACCAATCCCTTTCAGTACTCATTCTCATTTGCATGATTTATGAACCCAAAAATCCCCGGATGTAACTCCCGATGTCCGCGAACTACTGCCATGTCCGCGGATATATCGTAACATGAACAGCCCTTCTACCATTTCCACTTCACTCTCTCTGCCATTCCCTCATTGCATGTAGCTAAGAAGTCACATGACCATGCACCAATTACATTCAAGACCTCTACATCTAACTGCATCATTATAGATCAGCACTACAAATGTACTGTGAATATCTCTGAGTACAAGTGTCATATCATTGGCAAGCACCATCTACCAGAAATACTGTACAAGTCTCCAAGATTTCTACTTGCAGCTCCATGCATATCCATATGCATGAACACAAACTTCAGGGTGCATATTTTCTGTACAGTAGATGAACACATTTTCAAACAGACTTTTAGCTTGTGTAATCTGAAAAATGAATTTACTGTATTTTTTTCAATTTCCTAAAATCAACTATCACTTATAAACCTTTATACTATTTATTTTCTTTATACACACACACTCAAATCATGTTAAACTAACATTTTTTAAATGAAATATATAGACTACATATATTCAAACAAAATTGCATGCAAGCACAATCTATGTTTCAATCTTTAAAAAAATACTTATACAATTTCATATTTTTTTGTTTTTGTTTATTTATTTACTTAATTACTTTAATTTAGATATGACATTGAGGCGCTATTATCTAGAACAGCTTAGTTACAGAAATAGCGGTATTCACTGGTGTATTATAAATTTCACAAGACATAGTAAAGATATTTTTTTGAAACAGTTAGTCATTCAATACAATTTGTTCATTAAGAACATATATGTACTGAACTGATGCAATGTATCTTATGTAAATAAATTAGTTGAATGGTTTTGAAGAAGACGCGGAGGATTTCAATGAAAAAAATCAATATCTAAATTAAAAACAGCGCTATATACAAACAAAGTTACTAATTTGAATCTTTTACAATTGCAGTGAAGACCAGTCTCCTGAAAAGAAGCAGTCGAATTCGAAGAACAAAGAAGAACTTAGAAGATACCTGTTAATTTAAGAAAAAAAGTAACTAGAATATCACCATAATATTTGTATTATTACTCAAACATACTGTAAAGTTAATACAAGCTATTTCTGTGCCTAAAAATAGAGATTTTGTACCATTTTGTACAACAATCTCCATGTCTTAAACAGCGAGTTACAGCCAGAATGGCCCACGAATTCCTATTTTTGGACACACAAATTACCCAACTGAACCGCTACAATTTTCATATTATAGAACAAACAACTGTTTTAATTGTATACATTAGATTTACCATTTGTACTTTTCCACACCACTAGCTTACTTTTTTTTGTCATCTGAACCCCAGTTTAGTAACACATAAATTCAAGAATACCTATCCCTACTAGTTGTAGTTCCCAATGCACAATCACACACCATTACATACATCTTTATCATCTTACTCAAACACTCATGCACACAGCACACATACATTGTAGAACACCCCAACCCATACCTTCTTTATTTTTTTCAACAGACCCTAAAGAATGCCTACCAAAAGTCAAGTCCGTAGAAAGCAACACAGAAGTAGAGCAAATGAAAATAAAAGTGTCCAACATAAGCATCCATCTCTAGCAGAATTTGTAAAAAAAAGTTGAAACAAAACAGCTAATACAGTCATTTAGTGAAACACAAGAAGTTTCAAGTACAAAATCTTTGCCTCCTCTATCAAAATGTAAAACAAACCAAAAAACAATTAACAGAAAATCAGCTATCACTACAGATAAAACTACTTCTTTAAATTTTAATATAGTGCAAAGTAAGCATACCAAGAAAAGTATTTTAGCCAAAATGTACCGTCACAAAGTCCTTCAAAATCTTATAAAAACAGGAGAGAAATCAGGTTCAATGCTTAAAACCTATCGTAGGAAATTAATCTTAGAAGCGTTGATGGACAGTGCAATTCTTCTCAAAAGAAAGTTATTTATTTTACTGTTAAACAAAATGAAACCACTAACAAAACTAATAACTAAATTACAAAAAAGACTTCTCAATAAGCGAAATGTAAACAGAAAGAATTTCTTAAGTATCTGCGGAGGTGAATGGAATCACACTACGAGCGCAGAACAATATTTTAATGAAGAAGCGTACAAACAAATGCAAACAAATACAATTGCCATACATAGCAGTGGTCGAGGTTATGAAAAAGTGAATAATACCATAATGGAACAAGAAGTACTCCTTACAAAAATATGCCCTGAAAACTTAGAATTACCCCTCCATTCAACTGAATCAGAACGTCTAGTGTACAAATGGCCATGCACGTCAATGTGTAACATTCCCAAACAATGTTTCAAATCTTTAAGCCAATTCCTCAATAAATATGTAAAAAGCAAAGACAAATTCAAAATTAAATTACTGCAAAATATGGATACCTGTCCAGTGCGCAAGTACACAGGACTACAAGGACATTCATTGGCCTGCATTACAGGACCTACTTGTAAAACCACTTTCCATGATATCAAAATGATATCAACACATCATTCAACTATAAGAAATCTAGTCTATAAAATGTACTATGCTAAAAGTCCTGCTTTAGCACTAGCACATTTAAATAACATCCTTCTACATGGTACAGCAAAAGACATACTTGAAGAAATTGACTATATCCAGAAAAAATATTTTGGAAGTGAAAGCCATTTACAGAATGAAATAGCTTTAAAATAATTAAGCAACAATTCTACACATGGCGACCTTTTACTAAACACATACAAAAAAGAAATACTAAAATTTAAAAGTACATTGGCTGAAGTACCCAACCATGTATGTGTATGTTGCCGTAGAACTTTTTATAAAAGTAACACAAAAACTGTAGACCTATCATACAAAATAGAAGACAATGACGATTCTAAATGGTTTGAATTAGCTCTCTACCTTGTAGCAGAAAACAAATACGAAATAACTGAGCCCTTAATACTTTGCAGTTACTGCACTACAAAACTTGACAACAACCAAACTCCTTCACGTGCTATCACAAATAATTTGGAATTATACCCAGTACCAAAACCCCTACAACAACTTAATTTATCTGAGAACATCATAATTCAAACAGTACACCCATTTCAAGCAATAATACGCCTTCAACCAAAAACAGCAAAATTACCTCCCTCTGAATTGGTAAAAGGCATTCGTGGAAAAGTAGTTTATTTACCATTAGATCTAAAAGAAAATGTGCATACTCTAGGAGTGCAACGTCCAATGCAGCAATCTTTAATTATCTTAGTAAATGGAGTACCTACAAAAGACAAAAAAATATGGCAACAGCTGGTAGATTTACATAAAGTTAGATAAGCCTTCCAATATCTTAAAGAGAATAATGAATATTACAAAGAAATTAATATTGAAGAAAACTTGAAAGATACAACTAAAATAATTCAAGAAACACAAGAAGCTGGTCAATTTGAGCTTCTAGATTCTGCTACAATATCAAATACTTTAGACCATTATACAATTCATCCTTTGCACTCTAATGACACCATAGAAGATGTACTGGAAACGTACCAAATGCATCAAACAAAAGGATCGCCAATCAGCATATGGGAAAAAAGTATAGAAGCACGTGCTTTTCCTCTACTCTTTCCTACTGGCAAAGGAGGAAGGTATGATGATAGACCTATTCAAATATCAGCTTCAGAATACTGCTCATTACGGATATATTCTGAAGATCCCAGATTTAGACAAAATGTGGAATGCATATTCCACCTACTCTTTCAAAGTGAACAAGCAACGTTATGTTATGGAGTTGCACACATATTAAAATCAGGATCACACTTTCAAAATATAACAGCTACACAATTATTAGAAAAAGTGCAACAAAAGGATGAGGTTTTACAATCAAATATTACAAATCTATTAGCAAATATGCGTGGTACTAAAGAGTACTGGTTTCAACGTCATGGAGATGTATGTTGTATGATCAGAAACCTTGGCCCACCCCCTTGGTTTGTTACATTAAGTTGTGCAGAATATGCAAGGGAAGATTTACAGGATTTCCAACGCATATCAAATAAAAACAAAACAAACATAGATATACTAACACCTGGAGAACTTTGTTCTTTGGATCCTGTTAATGTTTCAAGATATTTTCCGCATCGCTTCATTGCAATGCTACATTTTATTTGTAATAAAACTGTTCATCCCCTTGGAGAAGTGCAACACTTCTTTTGGAGAAAAGAATACCAAGCCAGAGGAACACCACATATCCACATGCTTTTATGGATTAAAGATGCTCCTAAATTTGGTCAAGACAGTGATGCCACTGTTTTACAGTTTATTGAAAAATATGTCACTTGTGAAATTCCATCAGAAGCCAAAAATAGTGATCTTCATGCACAAATTTTACAATTTCAAAGACACAAATGTGGAAAATATTGTCGTCGCAAATACAAAAACAAAGGGAAATACTACACCAAATGCCGATTTGGTTTCCCTAGACCAGTTACAAATACAGGTCAAGTGAACAACCTCATGTCTTCAGTTAGACATAGTGTTAAAGGTAAGTCACCTAAAAATACATATTACATAAAAAGAAAAGAAGACTAAAAATATATCAATGATTATAATGCAATCATTGCCCACTTATGGAATGCAAACATAGATGTGTAGTACATTGCAGACAATTCTACTGCAGTTGCACGATATGTCACAGCATACTTAACAAAAGCAGAAAAGACAGAGCCCCAAGACCTCTGGAATGACCTGTCATCAGATAAAACAGTGTCTCAGGAATTATACAGCTTGGGCATACAAATGCTCACACATGGAGAATGTGGATCATATGAAGCAGCTGATTGTTTAACTGGTACTGCATTCTATGGTAAATCTGAAAATATAGTATGGCTAAGTCTTGGTCCAGCTAAATCTAGAAAAAGAGTTCTAAAATCATATGAAGATATAGAAACAATAGCTAAACGTGATCCCAACAGCCAAGACATTTTAAAAAACAATTTATTGGACACATACTACCCAAACAGAAGTAATACTTTGGAAAACATGTGTCTATACCACATAGCCCAAAACTACAAATACAAAAATAATATGAAACCTGATGAAAAAAAAGGTAAATATATAGTGACAAACTGTGAAGGCAGCTTAGTTAAACTCACTAAACCAAATTTAATGAATCATATCAAATTGTCATTAAAGACTCCTCAACATAAAGAAGTATATTACATGTCCCTGCTACAACTCTTCAAACCATGGAGAAAAGAAGAACAAATACCAGATAACTATGACTCATATGAGGATGTTTTAAAAGCAAATGAAAGCACTATAACTGATGTAAACTTTACACAGTACAAAACAATGTTGCACAATGAACAGCAACACTAAGAAGAACTCCAAGCCCAACTAGATAAGGACACTCCTGACAGTAGTCAACCTTCTGTAACAGGAAGCCAAGAACCACTGGGAGAACCACTAATAATGAATGAGGCAGAATTAGCTATGATAGAAGTAGAAAACACCATGTGTCAGTATGAAGATAAAGAAGACTTAACTATACGACAATAAAAACTAAACAATGAGCAACGTAGCATTTTTCAAGAAGTAACAAAACAAATTGCACATGGTGTAAAACATGAAAATAAAGAATGTTCCTGCCATAATTATAAACCTATGCTACTGTACGTCAGTGGTGAAGCTGGTTCTGGCAAAACATTCCTAATCAAAATCATTAGTAAGTTCCTTCAACAAGTGACAAACAACAAACTGTCAGCTGTTGTCACTGCCCCCACAGGTTTAGCTGCCTACAACATAGGTGGTGTTACATTACACCGATTACTACTATTACCAGTGGAACACCAGAACAAATTAGACTATTACAAACTTTCTTCAGAAGCTACTAATTACTGAAGTGAGGATGGTCTCCAACCTGATGTTAGCTTTGATTCACCTCAGATTACAAGAAGTACTCAAAACAGACTATGAAGAACTCTTTGCACGAAAACACATTATTGTCTTTGGAGATCTGCTTCAATTAACACCAGTAAAAGGTGAGCCTATTTTTAAAACATTAGGACACAAACTCTGCCGTAAAACTGTTGGCAGCATTGGAAATGTCAACCTTTGGCAACATTTCCAATACAGAGAATTAACAGAAAACATGAGACAATCTGCAGATCTCACTTATGTCAACATTTTAAAAAGTATCAGAGTTGGTATACTTTCTAAAGAAGCAGAAGCAATATTGAAAACCCGGCACATTAATGCACTTCATGGCGATAATGCATGTGCTACAGATGTTATGGAACAATTAGCCCACAAAAATGTCAATTGTATGGCCTTAATGCCAACTCTTGCAAGCTGTTTCAAATTCAATGAAATCATGCTAAGTAAAGAAATGCAACCAATCATGGAAATTAGCGCCAAAGACATAGTAAATGTACATGGTATGACACTACCCATGTGTGACCAAGCCACAACAAGACTAAATAGTTTAGAAAAATCAATCTCAAACACAGCAGGCTTAGAAAAGATATTAAATTATCCTTAAATTGCAGAGTAATGCTTAAACGTAACCTTGACGTGGACCAAGGACTAGTTAATGGAGCACTGGGTACAGTTGTTGGATTTCAAACATACCCACGCGACAACAAAATTCAGTTTTTCAATATACTCTTTGACAAACTTTCAGAAGTAAAAAGGATAGGACGCTCAACAGCTAGATTCCTTCTCTTCAAAGATATGTATGTACGCTGAGAACAATTTTCTCTAACTCTTGCATACGCAGTCACGATTCATAAATCACAAGGTCTTACCCTAGACAAAGCAATGATAGATATTGGTAACACAGTCTTTAAAGAAGGCATGAGCTACGTAGCACTATCACGCTTACGTATACTTGACGGTCTATTTCTTATCAACTTTGATGCAAGTAAAATTAATTAATATTACTTGCATTTTAGAATACAATAGACTTCGCTCACTATACACCCCCCACCTAAACACATACAGGCCGATTCATGGAAATAATGTGCGCGGAAAAACCGGCGCACGCGTGCGAAAACGTGCGATTCGCAGTGGCACAGAAAAAATCGCAGAAAATCGCACAGAAAACAGCGAACATCCATTCATGGAAGCACGGGCATGCGCGAAATGTGGGATGTGTGCTGAGAAAGTGCGCGGCGCACGCTGGCGCACGCTGGCGCACAGGTCTTCGAACGCCGTGCGATAAGGCCACAGCGAATTCGCACATAGCGCGGCGCACAGAACAAAAGTAGGCGTAACACGGGGCGTCACACGCAGAATGGGGAACAATTCGTGAAAATGTGGGCGTCACGGGGGAAGTACAGGAGGCAAGTGCGCAGAACGCCCACACGCTCACCTACAACACGTATTCATGGAATCGAATCGGGAAAAACAGCGCAGGGCAAAAGACGCGCACAGGCCCATACCCGTACGCCACAGAAAGCAGGCAGTAGCGTCCCAATACATGTACGCCAAAATGTGCGCTTAAAAAATACCGTATACACAGCTCAGCGATTGTGCCTGGGGGAGCGTGTGCGTGCATTCCAGGGGTGCGCGCAAAGTCATACACGCGTTTTGGCTGGGTGCGTGTATATCAGGGGTGCGCGAGAAGTTTCACACGCGTTTTGGCTGGGTGCGTGTACATCAGGGGTGCGCAAGAAGTTTCACACGCGTTTTGGCTGGGTGCGTGTATATCAGGGGTGCGCGAGAAGTTTCACACACGTTTTGGCTGGGTGCGTGTATAACAGGGGTGCGCGAGAAGTTACACACGCGTTTTGGCTGGGTGCGTGTATAACAGGGGTGCGCGAGAAGTTACACACGTGTTTTGGCTGGGTGCGTGTACATCAGGGGTGCGCAAGAAGTTCCACACGCGTTTTGACTGGGTGTGTGTATATCAGGGGTGCGCGAGAAGTTTCACACGCGTTTTGGCTGGGTGCGTGTATGACAGGGGTGCGCGAGAAGTTTCACACGCGATGGGGCCTGGGGGAGCGGGGTGCGTGTATTTCAGGGGCCTGCGGGTGGTTTCACACGCGATGGGGCCTGGGGGAGTGGGGTGCGTGTATTCCAGGGGCCTGTGGGTGGTTTCACACGCGATGGGGCCTGGGGGAGCGGGGTGCGTGTATTTCAGGGGCCTGCGGGTGGTTTCACACGCGATGGGGCCTGGGGGAGCGGGGTGCGTGTATTCCAAGGGCCTGCGGGTGGTTTCACACGCGATGGGGCCTGGGGGAGCGGGGTGCGTGTATTTCAGGGGCCTGCGGGTGGTCTCACATGCGATGGGGCCTGGGGGAGCGGGGTGCGTGTATTCCAGGGGCTCGCGGGTGTTTCTACACGCGATCGGGCCTGGGGGGAGCGGGGTACCACTCACCGTCTGCCTTGCATGTAGAAGAACGCGTAGCCAACACCCGCTGCGAAGTAATAGCGAGTGAACCCCAACGGATGGAAAACACACGCACCGCACGAAAAGCACGTACAGAGAAGCCCTGCCAGGGCAACGCCCGTGCGCGAAACTGCACAGACGCGCTTACGCTGTAAGGGCCTTTGGTCCAATGAAATCGCGTACGCGTGCTGACGCGCTTACGCGCTAAGGCCCTTTCCTCGAATTTCACCCAGCGTGCAGGATTTTCACGTGCCAAATCACTCCGTATCAAGCTGGCCACGCGAAAACACACGGAAGACCACGCTCCTGCCCAGAAGGCCATATTACTGCCCCCCAGAGCCCCGAGCACGCTCCCACCTGCCATCTGCTGCTGCCTGACTGACTGCCTGCTGCCCACGTGCCATTTGCTGCCTGCACATCAGCCAGGGGTGCAGTAGCTGTGACCACCCCTGCTGGTACCAAAGACTCCCGACTGGAGTACCATCTTGCTCCACAGCCCAGCCCCAGGACCCACTTGCCCACCCACTCCTGCCTCTGGGGTTGCCATGTCGGGCCCACCACCATCTGGCAGCACTGGCAACCCCCAGCCAAAGAGGCAGAGGGGCACCAGCTTCAGTGCCACCGAAGTTGGTGTCCTGGTGGAGCATGTCCTGGGGCATTATGATGCCCTCTTCGGACCAAGACGCGCCAACAGGGAAGGACGGGATAGGATCTGGGCGGACATCGTGACTGCCATCAACGAGGAGGGGGTGGCAGTCCGAAGATACCATCATGTGAAGAAGCGCTGGGATGATTTGAGGTCCAGGACCCTCCTGAAGGCCCGGCGCCTCGTGGAGGGGGGCCGGGGCAGCATCAGTCCCATCCAGCTGAGGGTCCTGGAACGTATAGACCCAGCGCTCCACGCCTGGATCCTTCCGAGGCAGGCCCGTCTGGAGTTGAGCGGTAAGTGGTCAGGCATTGTTGTGTGAGACAGGGCATGTTGCAGTGTGCTGGTTGTCTGATACTTGCCTGTATGTGTGACATAGGCCATGTACGTATGTGTGTATGCTGGGACATGATGGTCATGCATGTGAGACCAGTAATGTGTGAACCACCTGATTGGTGCATGTGTTCAACAGCAACATGGGGATCTCTATGCAGAATGGACACATGAAAACATGCCAGTCTCTGTTCCTGGACATGGGTGGGGGTGAGGGATGGGTGCTGATGGCATGTACATGTATGGTGTCCATGTCTGTGTGTCTGACCTGCGTGTCTGTGACTTGTAAATGCCATGGATGCATGACACATGTCTGTGAGAATGTTCCGAATCACTGATGCAGCCTAGTTATCCTTGTATCCACTGTGTCTGGGGTGTACGAGTCCAGATGGATGGAACTACGGTGAGGTGTGTGCATGTGATAGGCATGAGCCATGATGCATGTGAGTCTCAAGACAACATTGTATGTTTCAAGAGTCCCTCGGACATGTATGCTAATGTCCATAGCATGCGCCATGCCTGTTCCTGCATGTGTTTTGCCTGCACTGACCCATGTGTTGTGGAGGGACATGTTGGGAGTGATGTATGACAGTGCCACTCATCTGCTATTGCTTCCGGTCTAGGGGACCATTGTACAGTACCCTGATGCTTGTGTTCTATGTCTCCCTCTACACAGTGCAAGGTGAAGAAGAGGGCGGAGACGGCGCTGTGGAGCCAAGCGGCGGAGATGCCCCCACGGCTGCAGCGGAAGGGGTGGGTGAGCTCCCACAGGGGCTTGCAACGGCGGAACACGGCGTGGAGACATCCAGGTTGGTGGTTTCCACGGAGGAGGAGGAGGCCGTCACTGAGCCGCACATGGGGCCTGGTGGGGGCATCCCTGCTGGTGCAAGTGGTGCAGTCCAGGGCCAGGGGCAGGAGGCAGCACAGGTCGCCGTGGAGGTGCCTGTGCATGTCACTGTCCCTGACACTGTGACTGCACCACCATGCACCAGCAGGGATGCCCCATCCCAGGCGGACACTCTGGCGGCCCTCTCCTCCTCTGTGGAGACTATGCGCCAGTCGTGCTCCATGTCGTCTTCCGGCCCAGATGCCACCAGGGCCCCCTGTGGACCTGCCCCGACCAACGCAGCCAGCTCGGTGGGGATCCCATCCCTGCCACAGTCGGGAGTCGTAGGTTCAGCAGGGGTGGACACCCCAGCAACTGCACCCCAGAAGATGGAGGATGTGCAGGCAGCAGGAGGCAGGGCACAGGCACAGCAGCAGCAGCAGGAAAGTGGGAGCCATGATGGCTCGGGGCCTTCGTCATTGGAGGTGCAGGCATTGGCCGGAGGGCAGGGGGACCCAGGACAGGATGTGTCTTCCGTGTGGCAGTGGTTGGGCCAGCGCATAGATGCGAAGCGGCAGCGGGCGGAAGAGGCGCGGCTCACCATGGTCAGGGCGGAGTTCGCCATGCGTTGGGCGTTGAGGCGGGCTGAGTGCCTCGAGGCATCTCGCAGGGAGTTGGAGGTGGCCATGGCGTCGTCCCTGCGAGACCTCGGGGCCAGGACAGAGTCCCGCCTCCAGGACGTCGACATGGAGTTCGAGGATGCCCTGGCCCACAACATCACGGAGTGAGCCGCAGGACTTGCCCGCTGCCCTTGTAAATAGTTCTTTAGTGTTAAGTTTCCTTTTATTTTTGATTTCTTTTGGTTGCGCTTGGACAATGCACCACGTATTTTTATTTCTCTTTTTATTAGGTAGTTTTTGTTAGGTTTCCTTTCCTCAGTTGTGCTCATGGACACTGGATTGTTGTGAATAGTTCTACATTGGATTCTTAATTTTTTTCGTTTTACATCACCATGGAGGAATGGTTTTCCGTTTCTTTTCATAGTTGCTTTTGATTTGTAGGCCTGTGACTTTGGACAACATAACTTTTGGATTTCTCTGGATTTTGATTTCTGGTTCTTAATTGTTTCACGGCCATCCAGCTTTTCTTTTTATTATTCCCATAGTTGTTTTTTTGATTTGCATTGCTTTCATTTGTGTTTAATACATTTCTACAGTCATACTTCAATGTGTGGTGTTCTCTCATTGGTTTCATGCATGTCAAGATATGGGTTTTCACATTCACTTGCAACCATTGTGTGTGGGTGACGGCCATGTGTTCATTGACATACTTGCCATTGGGGTTGTATCATGTAGTTGCCTTTACTATGGGGGTGGTTGTAATACTTGGTGGGGTCTTTGTGCTGGGTGGGCTGGCCATAAGGGACATGATTGAGGATCGTCATGTGCTGGGGGAAGGGGCACATGAGTGGGACATGTGTGGGGGCCTGCTGGCAGGTGCCCCACACTGCTGGGGGGTGGGGGTGCTGGTGGACATGAGTGGGGGCCTGCTGGCAGGTGCCCCACACTGCTGGGGGGTGGGGGTGCTGGTGGACATGGGTGGGGGCCTGCTGGCAGGTGCCCCACACTGCTGGGGGGTGGGGGTGCTGGTGGACATGGGTGGGGCCTGCTGGCAGGTGCCCCACAGTGCTGGGGGGTGGGGGTGCTGGTGGACATGGGTGGGGGCCTGCTGGCAGGTGCCCCGCACTGCTGGGGGGTGGGGGTGGTGGGGAACATGAGTTGGACATGGGTGGGGGCCTGCTGGCAGGTGCCCCACACTGCTGGGGGGTGGGGGTGGTGGGTAACATGAGTTGGTGATTATTTGTGCAAGGAGACATGTGCCTTTGCTGGGGGGCATGCCCATGTTGGGTGGGCTGCCTGCGGGACATGACCAGGGATGCAGGGTAGTCCCCTGTGGTGTGGGCTGCCTGCAGGGGCTGTGGAGGGTATACAGGGAACACCTGGGACGACCCACACTGGCAAATCACATGTCGGACTCCCCGGCACCCCTGCAATACACGTACCGTGCTGAAATCGCGTGTAAAACTTTCTCCGCACCCCTTGTATACACGCACACGCTCCCCCAGGCCCGATCGCATGTAAAACCACCCGCGAGCCCCTGAAATACACGCACGCAGCCCAATCGTGTGTGGAACTTCTCGCGCACCTCTGATATACACGCATGCAGCCCAATCGCGTGTGGAACTTCTCGCGCACCTCTGATATACACGCGCCCAGGCCAATCGCGTGTGGAACTTCTCGCGCACCCCTGAATTACACGCACACAGCCCAATCGCGTGTGGAACTTCTCGCGCACCCCTGTAATACACGCACGCAGCCCAATCGCGTGTGAGACCACCCGCGAGCCCCTGGAATACACGCGCCCAGGCCAATCGCGTGTGGAACTTCTTGCGCACCTCTGATATACACGCGCCCAGGCCAATTGCGTGTGGAACTTCTCGCGCACCCCTGAATTACACGCACACACTCCCCCAGGCCCGATCGCGTGTGGAAGCACCCGCGAGCCCCTGAATAACACGTGCCCAGGCCAATCGCGTGTGGAACTTCTCGCGCACCTCTGATATACACGCGCCCAGGCCAATCGCGTGTGGAACTTCTCGCGCACCTCTGATATACACGCGCCCAGGCCAATCGCGTGTGGAACTTCTCGCGCACCCCTGGATTACACGCACACGCTCCCCCAGGCCCGGTCGCGTGTGGAAGCACCCGCGAGCCCCTGAATTACACGCGCCCAGGCCAATCGCGTGTGGAACTTCTCGCGCACCCCTGAATTACACGCACACGCTCCCCCAGGCCCGATCGCGTGTGGAAGCACCCGCGAGCCCCTGAATTACACGCGCCCAGGCCAATCGCGTGTGGTACTTCTCGCGCACCTCTGATATACACGCGCCCAGGCCAATCGCGTGTGGAACTTCTCGCGCACCCCTGGATTACACGCACATGCTCCCCCAGGCCCAACCGGGTGTGTAACCACCCGCGAGCCCCTGAAATACACGCGCCCAGGCCAATCGCGTGAGGAACTTCTCACGCACCCCTGAATTACACGCACACGCTCCCCCAGGTCGCGTGTGTTACTTCTCGCACTGGTACAGGGTTGGCGCAGCCCTTTGCGATGGTTTTGCGATCTTGATGGCTTTTCCTTGCGCGAGGGCGTTCTTGGGGGCGTAACTGGCGCTGCTGCAGGGTCGCTGCGATACTCTGCGCCACGGCTTGTTTTGGAGGATTAATCCATGAATACGATGTGCGCTGAAATGGATTTTATCACACGCGGCTGGCGCAGACATTCGCACGGGAACACTCTGCGCCAGCCGCGTGCAATACTTTTGACTGTATTTCCATGAATCGGCCTGATATTCTGTTCCACAAAAAGTAAAACGTTACAAAAGAAAAATAAATCAAACAGAAATGCAACAGGATGTCACTCCAAATCCTCCAAAGAGAGTAAAAGAAACTAATACTTCATCAAGTACCACAAGCAAAAAAGAATCAATTAGGGAAAGTAAACCAGGTACTTCTTTAAAGAAGGAAGACAAACTCCAAAAAAAGCAGTTAGATACAGAACTACCTGGACCATTTAAATTCTCAAATATAGTTGGTGTAAGTTGCTACGAAAATGTAGCAATTAATATTCTATTTCAATTACCACCAATTGTTGACAACATTTACTTACACAGTACAGACCCATTGTGTTTGCAAATGTTAGTACTTCACAGAAATGCAGCAAACAATCCTGACAACACATATAGGGGGTAATTCATAGAATTCAGCGCACAAGTGGCGCACGCGGCTGGCGCACAATGTGCTAGTGCAAATCCCTGCGCCAGCCGCGTGCACTAAAATCCATTTCCGCGCACAGCGTATTCATGGATTCCAGCCACCAAAACCAGCCGTGGCGCACAGTGGTGCAGCGACCCTGCAGCAGCGCCAGTTACGCCCCCAAGAACACCTCTCGTGCAGGGAAAAGCCATCAATATACCCAATCCAGCGCAAAGGGCTGCGCTAACCCTGTACCAGCACGGCAAGCGGGCTATGTGTATCACTGGGGTGCGCGGGAAGTACCTCACGCGATTGGCCCCGTGCAAGCAGGGTACGCGTATTTCAGTGGTGCGCGGGAAGTTCCACACGCGATTTCCGTAGGGTACACGTATCTCAGGGGTGTGCGGGATTTTCCACACACGATTGGGCCCGTGCGAGCAGGGTACGCGTATCTCAGGGGTGCGCAGGAAGTGCCACACGCGATTTCAGCAGGGTACGTGTATTTCAGGGGTGCGCGGGAATTTCCACACGCGATTGGGGGTACGCATATCTCAGGGGTGCGCGGCAAGTGCCACACGCGATTTCAGCAGGGCACGTGTATTTCAGGGGTGCGCAGTAAATTCCACACGCGATTTCATCATGGTACGTGTATTTTAGGGTGCGGGGGAAGTTTCACACGCGACATCAGCAGGGCACGTGTATTCCAGGGGTGCGCGGGAAGTTCCACACGCGATTCCATCAGGGTACGTGTATTACAGGGGTGCGCGGGGAGCACCACACGTGAATTGCACGTGTGGGTCCTCCCAGATGTTCCCTCTACACCCTCCACGGCCCCTGCAGGTGGCTCACACCACAGGGGCCTACCCTGCACATGTCCTGCAGGCACACCATCCACCATGGCCATGACCCCCAGCCAACCCAAATGTCAACTTGCACTACTGCCCACCAACGCATGTCCCCCTGCACCCCCAGTCACCAGGGGCACCCTCCACCAGGCCCCCACCCATGTCTCCCAGCACCCCCACCCCCCAGCAGTGCAGGGGCACCCACCACCAGGCCCCCACCCATGTCTCCCACCACCCCCAGCCACCAGGGGCACCCACCACCAGGCCCCCACCCATGTCTACCAGCTCCCCCACCCCCCAGAAGTGCAGGGGCAGCCTCCACCAGGCCCCCACCCATATCCAACTCATGTCTCCCACCACCCCCACCCCCCAGCAGTGCAGGGGCAGCCTCCACCAGGCCCCCACCCATGTCTCCTAGCACCCCCACCCCCCAGCACTGTGGGGCACATGCCAGCAGGCCCCCACCCATGTCCAACTCATGTTCCCCACCACCCCCACCCCCCAGCACTGTGGGGCACCTGCCAGCAGGCCCCCACCCATGTCCAACTCATGTTCCCCACCACCCCCAACCCCAGCAGTGCAGGGGCACCCACCACCAGGCCCCCACCCATGTCTCCCACCACCCCCGACCCCCGGCAGTGCAGGGGCAGCCTCCACCAGGCCCCCACCCATGTCTCCCACCACCCCCACCCCCCAGCAGTGCAGGGGCACCCACCACCAGGCCCCCACCCATGTCTCCCACCACCCCCCAGCAGTGCAGGGGCAGACTCCACAAAGCCCCCACCCATGTCTCCCAGCACCCCCACCCCCCAGCACTGTGGGGCACCTGCCAGCAGGCCCCCACCCATGTCCAACTCATGTTCCCCACCACCCCCACCCCCCAGCACTGTGGGGCACCTGCCAGCAGGCCCCCACCCATGTGCAACTCATGTTCCCCAGCCAACATGTCATCACAATCTAGATCCCTGGTCCCTATGGTCAGCCTCCAAATGCAAAATACCCACCCGAGTATTGCATCCACCCACTCATAATTTGCAATTACATCACAGAACACCAATTGCAAGTTCTGAAACAAACACATTTCCCTCACATGCACCCAATGGGTGTCAGTGAATCTCAAAACACATATCATGAAATGCATGAAACCAATGAGATACCACACATTGAAGTTCACCAAAAAAAATATGTATTAAAGGAAACATAAATAGAATAAAAAATGAAGAAACAGAAATGTGAATGTACAAAAATGAAAAGAAGCATGTCCGTTAAAAAAAGCAAAACCAAAAATAAAATTCCAAAGTAATGTTGTCCAAAGTCAATGTCCACAAAACAAAATCCAATGGGAAATAAAAAAGAAAGCCATTGCTCCATGGTTAAAAAGTGAAAAAAAAATACAATCCAACTGTGAACTATGTACATGGGAACAAGCCAGGGTCCATTATCCCAACAAAATAAAGGAAACCTATCTAACTACACTAACTAATAAAAAAAACTATATACAAAAATGTGGCCAATGTCCGAAAGGTCCAAATAAAATAAAAACAAAAATGAAACCTAACACTACCTACATAACTATGTACAAGGGCAGCGGGCTAGTTTCACGGCTCACTTGTGGATATCCCGGGCCAGGGCATCATCGAACTCCTCCTCAATGTCCCGGAGGCGGTCCTCCTCCATGGCCCCGAGGGTCCGCAGGGCCGTCGACGTCTCCACCTCCAAACCCCTGCGGATTGCCTCGAGGCACTTGGCCCGCCTCAGGGCCCCCCGCATGGAGTTTTCCGCCCTGACCATTGTGAGCCGTGCCTCTTCCGCCCGCTGCCGCTCCGCATCTATGGCGTGGCCCAACACTGCCACACGGAAGACACGCTCTGTCCTGGGTCCTCCTGCCCTCCGGCCGATGCCTGCCCCTCCGATTTTGAAGGCCCCGAGCCTTCATGGCTCCCACCACGTTGCTGCTGCTGCTGTGCCTCTGCCCGTGCACTGCCTCCTGCTGCCTGCACATCCTCCGCCGGCTGGGGTGCTGTCGTAGATGTGGCCACCCCTGCTGGACGTCCGACTCCCGACTGTGGCAGGGATGCCTCCTCCACCAGCCTGGCCGCACCGTCAGAGGCAGCTCCACAGGGCACTCAAGTGACTGATGGGTGGGAAGATGGCACAGAGGACGACTGGCGCGTAGGGGGTCCAGTTGAGGAGGGGGTCGTAGCAAGCCCCATCAGACGGAGGAATCCGGCCTGGGTGACCTGTCCCAGCAGGCTGACGTGGTCAACGAGCCATTCGAGATGACGTGCAGTCTCTTCATGAAAAGACTGTAGGTCACCTCGCATGGCCCGTTGACGCAACGCCACACCAGCCAGGACAGGCTCAACCCGGACCTGGATAGCCACGTCCGCAGGCAGAGGAAGGCCAGTTGACGTGAGCTCATTCCCTGCCTGAAAACGGGTCTGGACGTAGGCATCCCTGCTGGTGCAAGATGATGCAGGGACAGGATCAGGGACAGGATTGCACACAGGCACCTCCGCGGCGGCCTGTGCTGCCTCCTGTCCCTGGTCCTGCACTGCACCACTAGCGCCAGTGGGATCCCCACCTCCAGACCCCGTCTCTGGTGCTTGCACGGCCTCCTCCTCCACCAAACCCCCCACCAACCTGGATGACTCCGTGCAATCTTCCCCTGTTGGGCCCTGTGGGGTCCCAGTTGCCCCTTCTGCTGCCAAGGAGTCCAACTCCAACCTCCGCCTCTTGGACCTCCCCCCGGCAGCTGCGGCCTGGGACGCGGCACCGGACTCCTCACTCCCCGACGAGATGACAACATGGGAGGGGAGCCGGGCCTTGCGTCTCCGGCTGGCGGTGGGATCCCCGCCGCTGTGCTCCACAGCACCTTCTCCGCCCTCTTCATCAGTTGACGCTGCAGACAGGGAGAAACAAAACACAGGCATCAGGGCACTGTACAATGGACACATACACACATGACAGTTGTACATGAGTGGCATTGGCAAACCTCAGACATGTCATCACAATCCCCAACACACATGTCATTACAACTCACACACATGAGCCATACCATAGCCATATCGCAACTGCCACCACCATCCATACACATACAACAGCATGAGTAGCCAAAGGTGAGCCAGACATCACATGCAACACAGGAAGTGCACCACACATGTACACACACCACCACACTTGCATGCATGTGTACACCTCTGCCAAGTGTCGCAGTGTTCAGACGGGCATCCATGTCACATCTGCCAATCAGGCTTCCACATACCGCTGTCACATGCATCCATGTTGCATCACTGTTGCACCCTTGTCAAATACACACACATGCACATGTACACAGTCCTGATACATGCAGCCAAAAACAACATACATGCGTGACATCACGGACATGTCTACTTACATACACATTCATCTAAACATGTGTGCCCACACAACTGCATTTGGCATGCAAGCCTACACACACAAGCACCATCCATGTCTCACACATTACAGCCCTCGCATGTGTCAGCCCCACGGACCTGTACACCCCCACCCATACTCGACCCCATACAAACAGATGTGCAACCTGCACACTACTGAATAATCACCACACGCACTGCTCACAATCAGGATGCATGTACACTCACCGCTCGACTCCAGACGGGTCTGCTTCTCAAGGACCTGGACGTGGAGCGCTGGGGATATGCGTTCCAGGACCCTCATCTGTTCTTCCGACAAGTGGCCCCGGCGCCCCTTGGCATCCGCTGCCTTCAAGAGGCGCCGGCCTTGTTCAGGGTCCTGGACCTGAAGTCCTCCCAGAGCTTCTTGACATGTTGTAACTCGCGGACTGCCACCCCCTCCGCGTTGATGGCAGTCACAATGTCAGTCCAGATCCGAGTCCGTCCTTCCTTGTCGGCGTGGGAACTTCTGAAGAGGGCATCATACTGCCCCAGGACTTGCTCCACCAGGACACCAACTTCGGTGGCACTGAAGCTGGTGCCACTCTGCCTCTCTGGCCGGGGGTTGTCAGTGGTCACAGATGGTGTTTGCCCCGACATGACAACCCCAGAGGCAGGAGTGGGTGGGCAACTGGGTCCTGGGGATGGGCAGTGGAGCGATGGAATCCCAGTCGGGAGTCTTCGGTTCCAGCAGGGGTGGTCACAGCAACAGCACCCCTGGCTGATGTGCAGGCAGCAAATGGCCGGGCACGTGGGCAGCAGGCAGTCAGGCAGCAGCAGATGGCAGGTGGGAGCGTGCTCGGGGCTCTGGGGGGCAGTAGTTCGGCCTTCTGGGCAGGAGCGTGGTCTTCCGTGTGCTTACGCGCGGCCAGCTTGATACGGAGTGATTTGGCACGTGAAAAATCTGCACGTCAGCGTGTAATTCGAGGAAAGGCCCTTAGCGCGTAAGCGCGTCTGCACGCATATGCATTTTCATTGGACAGAAGGCCCCTCAAGCGCAAGCGCCCCTGTGACGTGACAGACGTGCATGGGCATTTCAGCGCGCGTGAAAAACTGCACGTCCGCGTGTAATACGAGGAAAGGGCCCATGCGCGTAAGCGCGCGTGGAAAACTGCACGTCCGCGTGTAATACGAGGAAAGGCCCTTAGAGCGTGTGCACGGCAGCACGCATATGCGATTTCATTGGACCAAAGGCCCTTAGCGCGTGAGCGCGCGTGAAAAACTGCACGTCCGCATGTAATACGAGGAAAGGGCCCATGCGCGTAAGTGACGTGACGCGCGCGTGCGTTTCCCTCAGCACGGGTTAAAGGTGAGCGGGCCCAGCAGTTCACTGTACGTGTGCTTTCATGGAGACCGACGTGTGTTGCTGCTTCCTGTTGTTTCGCGCGCCATCACAACTTCACAGCTATCAAGGACGTATCTCTTCTTTTGGTGGGGGCATTGGCTACGTGTGTTTTTCTGCATCGCGCTAGTCAGACGGTGAGTCGCACACGCTCTTTTTCCCACTGCGGGTGCCCCTGTGTATCGCACCCATTTTCGATGTCATAGTAGCCTGCGTGTCCCACGCGTACACGTTATTCGTGTTACTGGGTGCCACCGCGTACTGCGGGAGGTTGAATCCACGCACGTAGGCTGCATGGTTGTGTGCACGGTTTTACTGCAGTTTTGGGGTGCCTGAGCGTTGCGTGACCCGTCACCACATCACCGGGGTCACATACAGCCTTGCAGGTGCAGGGGGGCTGTTAACATCTTGCTTCCCACCCCCTTCACCCCAATTGCCCAGGTCAATTGTGGTGTACACCTCCCATTGGCACCACTCCATCTGTGCCAGCACTACTACATCTGTGCCATGGTTGGGAGGCCACCAAAGGTGAGGGGCGCCTCAGCTGGGTGTACTCCTCGTGGCGGGCGTGGTCGGGGACGTGGCCGTGGTGACCAGGGAGTAGGGGGACTCCAGGGTGTCCAGGGCAGCCACAGAGGGGGAAGAGGCAGGGGTGCGCCACTTGAGCACAATGTTGTGCCATGTGTCGGTGCAGCCATGCCACCACCCCCTGTGGTTCCGAGGGATGAAGCTCCTGCATCTGGCACAGGCACCCATATGACCCGGCAGTCCGTTCCATCGACTGCCACGGGCCCAAGGGTAGTGGTAGCTGCAGGTGCAGCTGTGGACACCGCCACCCAGGCTCAGGGTCTGCCAGCGCAGGCTGCGTTGGCACTTGAAGAGCCCTTGGTAGATCTCCAACAGGCCAGGGGGGAAACCATAGGGGCAGGCCGGGCTGCTCAGACCAAGACACGTGTCCCTGGGGCAGTCATGTCATCTGCTGCCCCGAACAGCGTGCAGGGGCAGATGCACCCAACAGCACCCCGGTTGTGAGTCTGCCAACCAGGACCGTTGCAGTCAATGAACCTGCCACAGCTGATGTTGCTGCGCAGGGTCCATTAGTGGGCACCCAGCTGCCACTGACACAAGTCAGGCCTTTGGTCATCCCTCCACCTGCCACTCCCTTGGCTCAATCCACCGAACCCACTGGCCATACTGGTCAGGGCGGCATTAGCCAGCCAGGGTCTGCGCCACAGTCCAAGAGGAGGAAGGTTGCACCTGCAGCACAGGCTGGGACCCCACACACAGCCACGACCTCCTGCACGTCGAGGAAGAAGCCTTTCTGTAAGCAGGAACTGGACCTCCTCGTGGACTACGTGCGGGGCCACAGCCGTGACATGCTAGTGGGTGCCAATAGTCAGACTACGGCTGCCCAACGTGACACCCACTGGAAGCATGTTGCGGAACATGTCAGTTCATTCGGCCATGAGGTGCGCACGGCGCAGGAGTGCAAAAAGCATTGGAATGACATCAAGCGCAGCACTAAGGCCAAGCGTGCCTCAAATTACAACTTGACTCTGGTGACTGGCGGTGGGCCTGCACCAGAGGAGGAAGAACTCACTCCGCATGAGGCTCTCGTTGCGGAGTTCATACCACCTGAATTGGTCGAAGGAGTGGGAGAGATGCTGGACTTTGATGCCCAGTCCAGTGAGTGTAGATGCGTGTTTGTTGAGGACGTGTGTGTTTCACTTGTGGGATGTGTTGTGCATGATTGCTGCTACATGTGATGTGTACATGGTTCTGATGTGTAAGTAATGCAATGCTACCGTCATGCATGTCTCCTCTGCCTGCATGCGGGACTCCATGTAGGCATGCTCCCTTGCCCCTCCTCTGCCACTCTGCACCCCAGTTCCACCTTTGCACTGGTCTGCTTCAATCTTGCCAATGTGTACTTTCTTGTTCATGTGTCCTGTGTAGATGCTAACTTCCAGCGTAGAATCTGCCAGACATATGCCATGTGGTACAGCCTTAGTACTCGATGCAGGGTATCTCACTTGTACTGTGCATGGGTCAGATGTCCCGCAGGGACATGAGTGCCCATTCATGCTCCATGGGCATTGCACGCATGCCCCTATGTGTCCTTGACTGGATGATCACTGTAATATAAGTCCTTGGTTACATACATTGCCTGCCATCTCATCAGCCTTCCCATGTCAACTGTGGCTCAGTCCTGCGTTGCACACATGTTTAGGCTCTGACAATCTGTGTGGCTCACAGGCCTCAGCCTGTTCATTGGCCAATGACTCTGTCCAACTCTTGTTGTGTCTTCTTCACACGTGGGCGGCCTCCGGAGTTTCCATCATGTGTCCTGCCCACTGTCCCAGCATCATTTGCAGTGTTGTAATTTGAATCACATTAAGCTGTTGATGCCAGTCAACACTGCCTGTCAATACACAGGTGTATGGTCAGCCTTTTGATACCATGCTAGGCATCCCTGCTTTGGTACTGGGGTGGAGGGGTGCTTGGCTTCTAGACATGGTACACATTGAATGCACAATGCACGTGATGTCTGAATTTGACATTGCACTGCCTTCACATTTCCTGGCACACACCATGTAGTGCGTGTACATGTAGGTAGTGAGTGGCGTACACATTTACTGCACTGCATAGACCCACTTCCATGGAAACTGCCACCTTTCAACAGGTCTGATCACAGAAGCTATTCAAAGTAGACCCAGCATGCATGCCAGGTCATATGTTGTGTGTCACATGTCTGCCGGATGCCTTTGCTGTCGGTGTGTGTGTGTGTGTCGTGTGCTTCTGACATGTGTATTGACCTTTTTCTCTCTATTTTTCAGGTGATGACGCAATGGAGGCGGAGGATGGTGTTGTCATGCCAGACACAGGGTTGGTAACACCACATCAACCCGGCACTAGTGGGGGTCGTGGGGTGGTAGGCCACGAAAACCCCCAAGTGCTGCAGTCCATCTTGTCTCTGGCTGCCTATGAGTCCAGCCTTGATGACGACTCTGACGTCCATGTTGAGTTGGATGAGCATCAAGTCCATGTGTCAGGGGTGAGTGATTCTGATGTGGACACTCCTCTGTCTGCGACACCTGCACTGAGGGATCAGACAGTCTTGGTTCCTCCGCCCGTGGTGGATCGGGACACAGGGTCACCCTCCACACCAGTCACTGATGTGCCTGGGACATCACGTCGACGGGGGCATGTAGTCGTGCAGCCGCAGGCGGTGCCAACACAGCGAGGACCCCCGGTCCTTGGGTCCCGCAGGGGTCAAGCCCGGCAACGCGGTCGCCGCGCGCAACCGCTGTATACTGAGTGGGAGCAAGACATGACTGCCAATTCCGAACGGCAGGGGGCAGCAATGGAGAACATCGCTGAGAGCATGGAGCGTGTGGCCCGATCTGTGCTCCCCCCTGCTAGGCAGGTGCTTCTCCAGCAGCAGGCGGCACGGTCCACGGCCCGCTCGCTCAGGCTGGGCATGGCGGCCTCAGACAGGGCACGCCAGGCTGAAATGTCGTCTCTGCGTCAAGCAATTGCTGCTCATGCAGAGGCGCACATGGATGCCCTGAGGGAGGAGTATGCTTCCCTCAGATCCACTCTGGGTGTCCTTATGATGTCCCAGAGGCAGCAGGCAGAGGAGAGGTTTGCACAGCTTGAGCGTACCATCTCGGCTGAGCTACAGGCTTGCCGGGAGGTGCAGCGGTTGTCCAGCCAGGCCTTGCAGGAGGAACTCCGTGTTACACGTGCTACCTTGCAAGAGGAAGCACGTGTATCACGTGAGGTTCTGCATGCAGACCTACGTCACATCGCCACACAGAACTAGGCTCACCCATCCGGCAGACTTGCTGCCGACGAGGGGCAAGCTGCGGCTAGGCATGGCCAGGCTACTGTGCCACGTCCTCCTTTCCAGGATGAGCCAGACTCGGACGACCATCTATCTCCCACATAGGTCGTGCTGTGCAGGCGTTGAGCCCATGGAGGATTTTATTTTTGGCTCAGCATCATCGCATGTGGATGTTGAGCAGCACCCTGTACCTCCCCCCTCCAGGGTGCCTCCCCTCCTCCCCGGGTCGTATGTGGCCATTTTTTATTTTTCTTTTAGTTTAGTTAGTTAAGTTTCTGTTTGATAGTTAGTTTAAATAGGTAATGTAGGTTTTCCATAGTTAGTGTAATTAGTTAATAGTTGAGTTAGTTTAAAATTGCTAGTCTATTGTGCTTTCATGTGACGGTGCGGTGCTTTGTGGCTTTTGAAGGCATCCACTGTCTTTTCCAGCTGGGCCCTTCATGGTTGTCTTGTGTATGTCTTTGCTGCTTGGGGTCCTTGACTCACATATGCCACTCCTGCCTCCCTTATCCATGGGCTCGAAAGGATGGTTCGGTGTTACAGCATTTTACACAAGGGCTTTGGACTGTCATATCTGTGGCATGTCTGGTGCTGTGTGACTTGTGTTGACACCCCTACTGGGGATGATTTAGGTGTCATTGTCCACTGTTCAGCTTTTGCTAGATGGGGTGTGTCATGATTAATGTGGACATTGATTGCTATGCATTGTGTAGTATGTTTCATATCTTTCCTGTACATGTGCTTGTTGCAATTCATGCTGTAGATAGTGTTCCACACTTTGGAGGTGATAGACGGACTGATGGTGTGATTTGTGATGTGACTCTCTGACATGGTCAAGTAATGAGATGCCTGATGAGACACACACAGATGACTTTGAAGCATTAATCATGTGTTTCATGCCCTTTCTGCAGGGGGATGAGCCTCCAGAGCACCTTTGCCAGCAGACATGGCCCTTTGGACGACGGAATTCTGGACCCGTTTGTTGGTGCCCACATGCACATGTGTGCACAAGCAGAGGCACAGTGATTGCAGACCCACATCCTAGAACTGCTGACATGTTCCAAGGAACTCCAGGCAAGGTGAGCATCACAGGGGGGCCACGACACAGCAAAGCTTGCACCAGGCGAGTTGCACATGCAGGCTTAGTCACAGCACTGAGGGTGAGCTTAGACGAATATTGGTGTTGAAGCACACAATACAGCTCAGATGTATTTGTGTACTGATGGCTGTTGATAGTAGGGTTGTCTGGGACACATGCAGGGGCAGTGGCACATACCCTCCGCTACACCAAGGTCCATTGAGGCACTTGTATCAACCATGTAGCCTTCCGAGACATGGAAAGGGGCAGCTCACAGGGACATACAGCAAGGGACATACTCGGGTGCAGTGCATGTCTTTTCCACGTACTTCATGATAAATGCACTGCCAACTTTGTTTCGGTCATGGTGGTACGCAACTTGCTCTGTAGTCATGGCTTGCTATATGGGTCTGTCTGCTTACCCAGGGAACATTGCATGTTGTGTGAATTGTGACACATTGGTGTTCCATTTGCCACGCACCCACCAGCGGCTGACTTACTGTATTGACTGTGTATGACCCATCACAGAGGTGATGTTATATATGGGTACGAAGCATCGACCACAGATTGTCTGTTTGTAGAGTAGTTTGTTGCTATGGGGCATGTTTGGTGTTGTGTTTTTGTGTAATTGGCACGCACGGCTTGTTGACTGTGGCTCTCTTTGCAGCATTGCAGTGCTCCTGTAACCGGACCTGAGAGTGCGCAGGCAGGAGGCCAGCACTCAAAACCAGAGCTAAGTGTCTTATTTTTTTTCTTACGAACTGCTCTGCATAGGCTTGCTGGGGAGTGTACTGATGCATGGATGTTTGTGTGGTTCAATTTGGTATGTTTTTTTCTCCCTAATCACCCGTGATCTTATGCAATTTTGAAACCTGTACCCTCTACCCGGTGTTCCTGCTTCCCGTGCCTATCCAAGCAATGTTCCCTGACCCTCTTTCCCCACTGGGGTTGCGGATGCCTGTGTAAGCCCCGAACTTGCAGGCGCCAAAACCCTAGAGGGGGTGGTTGGTTCGTACCACTCCTGAGCCTGGACTACAGAAGGCCATGACAATGATGTCCAAGTTTGTTTGGATTGTGTATGTGTTCATGCAGGTTGTACATTTTCGTGCATTCCCTAGTTTCATGTGTCATTCCTCCTCCCCTCTCCTGCCACTCATTCCAGTCATCCAGTGTGTCAACACCTGTCCCGACTGCATATCCCTGAACCTCATTCCCCACCAGGGTCTCAGGGGCCTGTGTGAGTTTGACCTTGCAGGCACCCGGGACATGGTGGGGGTGGTTGTTTCGTGACACTCCCGCGCCTGTACAGGGGACCTGTGACAGTACACATCCATTCATGGTGGATCATCCTATGTCATGTACCACACATGTCTCACATCCTGTTGTGACATTGTTTTGCTGTGCTAACTTGGTTGTTGCATCATTGTGGTAGTACTTGGCCTTTGTGAGGTACTGTTACGTAAAGTCATCTACTGGAGGGTGTTCGGGTTCGTTTTTATGCCTTGGATTTTGTGATTTTGGAAATGAGTGTGGATTCTGAGGGTTCAGGCATCTTTTTACACACAAGGTGGGAGATGGTGACGAAGGGTAAAGGTGATCCTGTGGCCAGGTGGAATTGAGGTTTGGAGGCTCCATGACCCAGGTTCAGTTGTTCAGTGGGTCATGGTCATTTGTGAGGGAGGGGGGAGGGTTGTTGTTGATAGTTGCCTTGCCCTGCAGTGTGATGGGAACTCTGAATGCCTGTTCATGTGTTGTGTTTTCCTTTCAGGTGCCAGGGGATAGTTGTGGTTTGACATACTGGGGTGTACACATGGTGGATGTTCACATGTGATGTGTAGGGAACACTGATGGTCACTTGAGTGCACATGCATATGTGGAGTGCATGTCCTTGCAGAACCACACACTTGCACTCTGATGCACTACATGTACTCCCACCCTTGCATATCCACGTGTACACTGTTTGCCTTCTGGTGCCCACTGTGTCCCGGCAGCACATGTTCTGTGACCGATCATGGATCCAGTACATGCCTAATTTGATGTTTGACGTGGTCTGTCACTTAGATGTGATGCTCAGGGTGTGCATCACACACAATGGCTGTTCACTGTGCTGTGCGCTGAGCAGTGTGATGCAGGAGTAGAACACTGCACACATGAGCTGCAGTGTTGATTTTGCAATGCATAATGTGCATGTATACAGGCATTCATTGTGATGTTACGTCTACGACTGTTGTAATGCATTTGGAAATGACTTATTTTGGGTGGGAGATTTTGTTGGTCTGTCATTTCATCTGATTCCGAGTCAGGCAGCAGTGTCCGATGCCACTGTACATTTAGGACATGGCAATATGTACCTTATCGTTACTGCATTGGTGTATGGGTATTGCTTCCCATGTCATGTTGATGTTTGGGAGGGTTTGAGTGACATGACAGTGATGGCCATGGCCTGTTTTGCAGGTGTGTGTGATGCACACCTTGCATGTCCGGGTCATCCGCTTCTCAGAGCAACTAGCTGGGGGTAGATTTCTCTCCGCAGCAGGGCCCTCCCCCTGGAACAGACTTCCGGCCTGACTTGAACTTGAGGGGAACCATCTCCAGTTCTGGAAGCACCTCAAGACCTTCCTCTTTGCTTCTGCTTACTCTCTGCCTCTCCCTTGCAGAATTCTCCACTGGAACTGCACAGGAGCTGCAACTGGGCCACTCTCACCGACCTCAGTCCCTGGCCCAGCCACTCTCCACTTGCACTGCCTCCCTGGCAACCCCTGCACTGCAGTACTGTCTCTCTATCCCTACAGCCCTCCCTTCCCAGCACTTGTCTGCACTTACCTTTGTAGTTGCCACCAGGCGACCTATGTATTATTTTTTAGGGCTACTTCCCATGTACTGGACTCCCCCCCACCCTTTCCCTTGCACTTTTCCCATTCCCCCTACCCCTGCACTTGCACGATCTCAATGACACCTGGCCTAGTAGTACCGTTCTCTGTGTTCCCTTGTTCCCCCCTCCCTGCCTCATTGCGCCCTGGAATACTTGTGTATGGCCCATATCATGTCATATGTCATATGTGTGCCTTTTGGTCACACAGGATAGCTTGTGTTTAAGTAGCTAGGGATGCAGACGATGTGGCACTTCCATGGCAACTATCTCAGGGTGGTAGGGTTGTGACAGTTGACTGTCTCTTTGTCATCATCGATTGTCACCTGGTATGTGCCAGGCCTGTGTGCACTCCGCAGGGGTTGGAGTTTAGGTGAAAAATGTGGCCACAAGCTGGGTCCGGGCTTCCTCGCCACGTGCCCTGTCCCCTCCCATGGGCAGCGCCTGTGCCTGTGGTTGGGGATGTGGGGGCACCACCATGTCCACCGCGACGCCCTGCCGTGTTGCAACATTGTGCAGGACACATGCTGCCACAATGATCCTGCACACTACTGGTGGTGCATAGAGTAGTTGCCCACCAGAGCGGTCAAGGGAGCGGAAACGTGACTTGAGCACTCCGAATGTGCGCTCCACTATGCCCCTGGTTGCAATATGGGCGGCGTTGTATCTTACCTGGGGTGGTGTGGTGGGGTTCCGGATTGGCGTCATCATGTGGTTGCTCAGAGGGTAGGCACTGTCCCCTGGGGAGGTGATAATAGTTGAGATTATCAGGGTTTGGATATTTGTTCTGTGTGTGACTTGCATGCATGTGCAAGGGCATTTGTACTGACCTAGAAGCCATGTGTCGCCATGCTGCCCAGCTTCCAGGGCCCGGCTCAGGGCGGACATTCTGTATATGAAACTGTCATGGGTGGAGCCAGGGTAGTTTGCATAGACAGAGGTGATGATTCCCTTTGCATCACATACCACCTGTACATTGATGGAATGCCAGTGCTTGCGGTTTCGGTAGATGTGCTCAATGGCCCTAGGTGGACGTAGGGCCACATGGGTGCTATCTATGGCACCGAGCACTTTGGGGAAGTGTGCCACCCTGAAAAAATCCAGGACAAAGGCCTGCCTTTCTGCGGGTGTTCTGGGCATGTATATGTGCCTGCGGACTGAGGGGCGCGCTGTCATGATTGCCAGTACCTGGTGTAAGCAGCGTGACTGCGTGGCCTGTGAGACCCCCCCCCACTATGGCAGTGGTCCGCTGAAATTACCCAGTGGCCAAAAAATGCAGGACATTGAGCAGCTTCTCCAAGGGGCTCAATGCTTGGGAGCAAAGGGTGGGGGATGTGAGGTCATCTTCCCACTCCCTGACCAGGTCTAGGATGATATGGGGTGGAAACCTATACCTGCCGTAGACCTGGTCGTCAGGCATCCCAAAAAGGCTTGTCCGTGGTGCGAAAATGCGTGCCCTGGCTATTCTCCTCCTCCTGCGGTGTCCCACGATCAGTGCAGCGACAAATGGGGCATTCATCGTGGCTGTATATACGCGTTTGTTGTTTGCGCGCACTTTTATGCTGTGCGCGGGGACGGCTCCGCCTGCCTTCGTGTGGGCGGACGCGTTGACGCCTGTGCACGTCTTTTGCCGTACGCGGGTTTCCCGTATTCGGATACATTCCGAGTGTCATCGCGTGTGATCGGAGGGGAGTGAGCGTACACGCAATTGGCCTGGGTACGTGTGTTTCGGGGTGCGCTAAGGGCCTTTCCTCGTATTACACGCGGACGTGCAGTTTTTCACGCGCGCTGAAATGCCCATGCACGTCTGTCACGTCACAGGGGCGCTTGCGCTTGAGGGGCCTTCTGTCCAATGAAAATGCGTATGCGTGCAGACGCGCTTACGCGCTAAGGGCCTTTCCTCGAATTACACGCTGACGTGCAGATTTTTCACGTGCCAAATCACTCTGTATCAAGCTGGCCACGCGTAAGCACACGGAAGACCACTCTCCTGCCCAGAAGGCCGAACTACTGCCCCCCAGAGCCCCGAGCACGCTCCCACCTGCCATCTGCTGCTGCCTGACTGCCTGCTGCCCACGTGCCCTGCCATTTGCTGCCTGCACATCAGCCAGGGGTGCTGTTGCTGTGACCACCCCTGCTGGAACCTAAGACTCCCGACTGGGATTCCATCACTCCACAGCCCAGCCCCAGGACCCAGTTGCCCACCCACTCCTGCCTCTGGGGTTGTCATGTCGGGGCAAACACCATCTGTGACCACTGACAACCCCCGGCCAGAGAGGCAGAGGGGCACCAGTTTCAGTGCCACCGAAGTTGGTGTCCTGGTGGAGCAAGTCCTGGGGCAGTATGATGCCCTCTTCAGAAGTTCCCGCGCCGACAAGGAAGGACGGACTCGGATCTGGACTGACATCGTGACTGCCATCAATGCGGAGGGGGTGGCAGTCCGTGACTTACAACATGTCAAGAAGCGCTGGGAGGACTTCAGGTCCAGGACCCTGAACAAGGCCTGGCGCCTCTTGAAGGCAGCGGATGCCAAGGGGCGCCGGGGCCACTTGTCGGAAGAACAGATGAGGGTCCTGGAACGCATATCCCCAGTGCTCCACGTCCAGGTCCTTGAGAAGCAGACCCGTCTGGAGTCGAGCGGTGAGTGTACATGCATCCTGATTGTGAGCAGTGAGTGTGGTGATTATTCAGTAGTGTGCAGGTTGCACATCTGTTTGTATGGGGTTGAGTATGGGTGGGGGTGTACAGGTCCGTGGGGCTGACACATACGAGGGCTGTAATGTGTGAGACATGGATGGTGCTTGTGTGTGTAGGCTTGCATGCCAAATGCAGTTGTGTGGGCACACATGTTTGGATGAATGTGTATGTAAGTAGACATGTCCGTGATGTCACGCATGTATGTTGTTTTTGGCTGCATGTATCAGGACTGTGTACATGTGCATGTGTGTGTATTTGACAAGGGTGCAACAGTGATGCAACATGGATGCATGTGACAGCGGTATGTGGAAGCCTGATTGGCAGATGTGACATGGATGCCCGTCTGAACACTGCGACACTTGGCAGAGGTGTACACATGCATGCAAGTGTGGTGGTGTGTGTACATGTGTGGTGCACTTCCTGTGTTGCATGTGATGTCTGGCTCACCTTTGGCTGCTCATGCTGTTGTATGTGTATGGATGGTGGTGGCAGTTGCGATATGGCTGTGGTATGGCTCATGTGTGTGAGTTGTAATGACATGTGTGTTGGGGATTGTGATGACATGTCTGAGGTTTGCCAATGCCACTCATGTACAACTGTCATGTGTGTATGTGTCCATTGTACAGTGCCCTGATGCCTATGTTTTGTTTCTCCCTGTCTGCAGCGTCAACTGATGAAGAGGGCGGAGAAGGTGCTGTGGAGCACAGCGGCGGGGATCCCACCACCAGCCGGAGACGCAAGGCCCGGCTCCCCTCCCATGTTGTCATCTCGTCGGGGAGTGAGGAGTCCGGTGCCGCGTCCCAGGCCGCAGCTGCCGGGGGGAGGTCCAGAGGCGGAGGTTGGAGTTGGACTCCTCGGCAGCAGAAGGGGCAGCTGGGACCCCACAGGGCCCAACAGGGGAAGATGGCACGGAGTCATCCAGGTTGGTGCGGGGTTTGGTGGAGGAGGAGGCCGTGCAAGCACCAGAGACGGGGTCTGGAGGTGGGGATCCCACTGGTGCTAGTGGTGCAGTGCAGGACCAGGGACAGGAGGCAGCACAGGCCGCCGCGGAGGTGCCTGTGTGCAATCCTGTCCCCGATCCTGTCCCTGCATCATCTTGCACCAGCAGGGATGCCTACGTCCAGACCCGTTTTCAGGCAGGGGATGAGCTCACGTCAACTGGCCTTCCTCTGCCTGCGGACGTGGCTATCAAGGTCCGGGTTGAGCCTGTCCTGGCTGGTGTGGCGTTGCGTCAACAGGCCATGCGAGGTGACCTGCAGTCTTTTCATTAAGAGACTGCACGTCATCTCGAATGGCTCGTTGACCACGTCAGCCTGCTGGGACAGTTCACCCAGGCCGGATTCCTCCGTCTGATGGGGCTTGCTATGACCCCCTCCTCAACTGGACCCCCTACGCGCCAGTCGTCCTCTGTGCCATCTTGCCACCCATCAGTCACCTGGGTTCCCTGTGGAGCTGCCTCTGACGGTGCGTCCAGGCTGGTGGAGGAGGCATCCCTGCCACAGTCGGGAGTCGGACTTCCAGCAGGGGTGGCCACATCTACGACAGCACCCCAGCCGGCGGAGGATGTGCAGGCAGCAGGAGGCAGTGCACGGGCAGAGGCACAGCAGCAGCAGCAACGTGGTGGGAGCAATGAAGGCTCGGGGCCTTCAACATCGGAGGGGCAGGCATCGGCCAGAGGGCAGGAGGACCCAGGACAGAGAGTGTCTTCCGTGTGGCAGCGGTTGGGCCACGCCATAGATGCAGAGCGGCAGCGGGCGGAAGAGGCACGGCTCACAATGGTCAGGGTGGAGAACTCCATGCGGAGGGCCCTGAGGCGGGCCGAGTGCCTCGAGACAATCCGCAGGGGTTTGGTGGTGGAGACGTCGAAGGCCCTGCGGACCCTCGGGGCCATGGAGGAGGACCGCCTCCGGGACATTGAGGAGGAGTTCGATGATGCCCTGGCCCGGGACATCCACAAGTGAGCCGTGAAACTAGCCCGCTGCCCTTGTACATAGTTATGTAGGTAGTGTTAGGTTTCATTTTTGTTTTTATTTTATTTGGACCTTTCGGACATTGGCCACATTTTTGTATATAGTTTTTTTAATTAGTTAGTGTAGTTAGATATGTTTCCTTTATTTTGTTGGGATAATGGACCCTGGCTTGTTCCCATGTACATAGTTCACAGTTGGATTGTATTTTTTTTTCACTTTTTAACCATGGAGCAATGGCTTTCTTTTTTATTTCCCATTGGATTTTGTTTTGTGGACATTGACTTTGGACAACATTACTTTGGAATTTTATTTTTGGTTTTGCTTTTTTTAACGGACATGCTTCTTTTCATTTTTGTACATTCACATTTCTGTTTCTTCATTTTTTATTCTATTTATGTTTCCTTTAATACATATTTTTTTTGGTGAACTTCAATGTGTGGTATCTCATTGGTTTCATGCATTTCATGATATGTGTTTTGAGATTCACTGACACCCATTGGGTGTATGTGAGGGAAATGTGTTTGTTTCGGAACTTGCAATTGGTGTTCTGTGATGTAATTGCAAATTATGAGTGGGTGGATGCAATACTCGGGTGGGTGTTTTGCATTTGGAAGCTAACCATAGGGACCAGGGATCTAGATTGTGATGACATGTTGGCTGGGGAACATGAGTTGCACATGGGTGGGGGCCTGCTGGCAGGTGCCCCACAGTGCTGGGGGGTGGGGGTGGTGGGGAACATGAGTTGGACATGGGTGGGGGCCTGCTGGCAGGTGCCCCACAGTGCTGGGGGGTGGGGGTGGTGGGGAACATGAGTTGGACATGGGTGGGGGCCTGCTGGCAGGTGCCCCACAGTGCTGGGGGGTGGGGGTGCTGGGAGACATGGGTGGGGGCCTGGTGGAGGCTGCCCCTGCACTGCTGGGGGGTGGGGGTGGTGGGAGACATGGTGGGGGCCTGGTGGTGGGTGCCCCTGCACTGCTGGGGGGTGGGGGTGGTGGGGAATATGAGTTGGACATGGGTGGGGGCCTGCTGGCAGGTGCCCCACAATGCTGGGGGGTGGGGGTGGTGGGGAACATGAGTTGGACATGGGTGGGGGCCTGGTGGTGGGTGCCCCTGCACTGCTGGGGGGTGGGGGTGGTGGGGAACATGAGCTGGACATGGGTGGGGGCCTGCTGGCAGGTGTCCCACAGTGCTGGGGGGTGGGGGTGGTGGGGAACATGAGTTGGACATGGGCAGGGGCCTGCTGGCAGGTGCCCCACAGTGCTGGGGGGTGGGGGTGGTGGGGAACATGAGTTGGACATGGGTGGGGGCCTGCTGGCAGGTGCCCCACAGTGCTGGGGGGTGGGGGTGGTGGGGGACATGAGTTGGACATAGGTGGGGGCCTGCTGGCAGGTGCCCCACAGTGCTGGGGGGTGGGGGTGCTGGGAGACATGAGTTGGACATGGGTGGGGGCCTGCTGGCAGGTGCCCCACAGTGCTGGGGGGTGGGGGTGCTGGGAGACATGAGTCGGACATGGGTGGGGGCCTGCTGGCAGGTGCCCCACAGTGCTGGGGGGTGGGGGTGGTGGGGAACATGAGTTGGACATGGGTGGGGGCCTGCTGGCAGGTGCCCCACAGTGCTGGGGGGTGGGGGTGGTGGGAACATGGTTTGGGCATGGGTGGGGGCCTGCTGGCAGGTGCCCCACAGTGCTGGGTGGTGGGGGTGGTGGGAGACATGGGTGGGGCCTGGTGGAGGCTGCCCCTGCACTGCTGGGGGGTGGGGGTGGTGGGAGACATGGGTGGGGGCCTGGTGGTGGGTGCCCCTGCACTGCTGGGGGGTGGGGGAGGTGGGAGACATGGGTGGGGGCCTGGTGGTGGGTGCCCCTGCACTGCTGGGGGGTGGGGGTGGTGGGAGACATGGGTGGGGCCTGCTGGCAGGTGCCCCACAGTGCTGTGGGGTGGGGGTGCTGGGGGACATGAGTTGGACATGGGTGGGGCCTGCTGGCAGGTGCCCCACAGTGCTGGGGGGTGGGGGTGGTGGGGAACATGAGTTGGACATGGGTGGGGGCCTGCTGGCAGGTGCCCCACAATGCTGGGGGGTGGGGGTGGTGGGAGACATGAGTTGGACATGGGTGGGGGCCTGCTGGCAGGTGCCCCACAGTGCTGGGTGGTGGGGGTGGTGGGAGACATGGGTGGGGGCCTGGTGGAGGCTGCCCCTGCACTTCTGGGGGGTGGGGTGGTGGGAGACATGGGTGGGGGCCTGGTGGTGGGTGCCCCTGCACTGCTGGGGGTGGGGGTGGTGGGAGACATGGGTGGGGGCCTGGTGGAGGCTGCCCCTGCACTGCTGGGGGGTGGGGGTGGTGGGAGACATGGGTGGGGGCCTTGTGGTGGGTGCCCCTGCACTGCTGGGGTGTGGGGGTGGTGGGAGACATGGGTGGGGCCTGCTGGCAGGTGCCCCACAGTGCTGGGGGGTGGGGGTGGTGGGGAACATGAGTTGGACATGGGTGGGGGCCTGCTGGCAGGTGCCCCACAGTGCTGGGGGGTGGGGGTGGTGGGAGACATGAGTTGGACATGGGTGGGGGCCTGCTGGCAGGTGCCCCACAGTGCTGGGGGGTGGGGTGGTGGGGAACATGAGTTGGACATGGGTGGGGGCCTGCTGGCAGGTGCCCCACAGTGCTGGGGGGTGGGGGTGGTGGGAGACATGGGTGGGGGCCTGGTGGAGGCTGCCCCTGGGGGGTGGGGGTGGTGGGAGACATGGGTGGGGGCCTGGTGGAGGCTGCCCCTGGTGACTGGGGGGTGTGGGTGGTGGGAGACATGGGTGGGGGCCTGGTGGAGGCTGCCCCTGGCGGCTGGGGGGTGGGGGTGCTGGGAGACATGAGTGGGGGCCTGGTGGAGGCTGCCCCTGGTGGCTGGGGGGGTGGGGGTGGTGGGAGACATGGGTGGGGGCCTGGTGGAGGCTGTCCCTGGTGGCTGGGGGTGGGGGTGCTGGGAGACATGAGTTGGACATGGGTGGGGGCCTGCTGACAGGTGCCCCACAGTGCTGGGGGGTGGGGGTGGTGGGGAACATGAGTTGGACATGGGTGGGGGCCTGCTGGCAGGTGCCCCACAGTGCTGGGGGGTGGGGGTGGTGGGGAACATGAGTTGGACATGGGTGGGGGCCTGCTGACAGGTGCCCCACAGTGCTGGGGGGTGGGGGTGGTGGGGAACATGAGTTGGACATGGGTGGGGGCCTGCTGGCAGGTGCCCCACAGTGCTGGGGGGTGGGGGTGGTGGGGAACATGAGTTGGACATGGGTGGGGGCCTGCTGGCAAGTGCCCCACAGTGCTGGGTGGTGGGGGTGGTGGGAGACATGGGTGGGGGTCTGGTGGAGACTGCCCCTGCACTGCTGGGGGTGCTGGGAGACGTGGGTGGGGGCCTGGTGGCGGGTGCCCCACAGTGCTGGGGGGGTGGGGGTGGTGGGAGACATGGGTGGGGGCCTGGTGGTGGGTGCCCCTGGTGGCTGGGGGTGCAGGGAGACATGCGTTGGTGTGCAGTAGTGCAAGTTGACATGTGGGTTGGCTGGTGGGCATGGCCATGGTGGGTGGGGTGCCTGCAGGACATGTGCTGGGTAGGCCCCTGTGGTGTGAGCCACCTGCAGGGGCCTTGGAGGGTGTAGAGGGAACACCTGAAAGGACCCACACGTGCAATTCACGTGTGCTGCTCCCGGCGCACCCCTGTAATACACGTACCCTGATGAGATCGCGTGTGGAACTTCCCGCACACCCCTGGAATACACGTACCCCGCTCAATCGCGTGAGTAACTTCCCACGCACCCCCGAAATACACGTACCCCGCTCAATCGCGTGTGTAACTTCCCGCGCGCCACCGAAATACACGTACCCCGGTCAATCGCGTGTGTGACTTCCCGCGCACCCCCGAAATACACGTACCCCGCTCAATCGCGTGTGTAACTTCCCGCGCGCCCCCGAAATACACCTACCCCGCTCAATCGCGTGTGTATCTTCCCGCGCGCCCTCGAAATATACGTACCCCGCTCAATCGCATGTGTAACTTCCCGCGCACCCCCGAAATACACGTACCCCGCTCAATTGCGTGTGTAACTTCCCGCCGCCCCTGAAATACACTACCGCGCTCGCACAGGCCCAATTGCTGTATGTTGCCACTTTTGTGATGTGCTGGGACTCTACCGCCTGCCTTCGTGTGGTGGACGTGTTTCAGCTTGTGCGTGTCTTTGGCTGTGCGTGGCTTTGCCCTATTCGATTCCATGAATACGTGTGGTTCGAGCGCGTGTGGGTGTTCCGTCTGCTTCCCTGCAGTACATCCCCAGTTACGCCCTTATTTTCGCGCGTTGTTCCCCATTCCGCGCGTTACACCCCGTTTCCCGCCCACTTTCTGGTGTATGCGCCGAGGTTGTGCGCTTTCACTGTGCGCGTTGCGCACGCCTTTCGGGATGTTGCAGTGACTTGTGCGCCATGCACGGGTTTGGCGCACATCCCGAGGTGTACACGCGCAGGGACTTCCATGAATCGCACGCGTGCGCGTGTTCCTGTTTTTTTCCGCTTGCGCCTGCTTGCGCCTGCTTGCGCGAAGATTTTCGGCGCACGTTTGTTCCATGAATCGGCCCCATAGTGTTTATGGAATAAGACAACAATTGGACTTCTGTGCTGGAATGGTGAAATTCACTATAAACTCACAGGAAGATCCACAAGAATTTCTAATGTGCTTACTACAAGTACTGGAAAACAAAAACATACCTATAAATTAAATCTTTCAGATTTCACATGTGGAAACATACATGCACTCCCTACAACAATGTGACACAAGAAGAAATCCCCAATGAACGCTTCATATATATATCAATACCAAATTGTGAATCCATTCTATTTCAGCGACTTGTACAAAATGCAAACCATGGTAGATTATGCTCTACCTGCAATTCAAATAATCGCTCCACGTTAGTAATACAAACACATAGTAAATACATAATACTAATGCATCTATGTTACAATGCAGATGGTACCAAAAACAACTGCAAGCTGACTGGATTCACACATGGTCAAATATCACTTGGTAAGAAAACCTTCACAACAATAGGTATAATCTACCACGCAGGAGCCACAACCAATTCAGGGCACTACACTGCATATATAAAAAAGAAATGTGGATGGTTTGAATGTGATGAAAGTACCATTACTCTAAAGCAGAGATTACCAGCAAATCTTACAAACGCTTATTTGATGTTCTTAAAACCAAAATGTGATAACTAAACTATATTTAAACCCTAAGTAAGCTTGTGTTAAAAAAATATGAAATTTTAGAATACTCCAAAAGCTATCTAACTGCTCAAAGATTCTACAACAACTAATCAGATAAATGAATACCACTAAATTAGACCAAAAAATACACAGTTAGAATATGCCAATTGGTATCTAACTGTCCCAAAATTTAACAATATCCAAATAGATAAATCAATACCACTAAAATATATTAAATAAAATAGACAGTTAGAATACGCCAATTGGTATCTAACTGCACCAACATTTTATAATATCCAAACAAATAAATAATATGTTACTGCTCCAAAAAAATGCAACAAGCCAAAGTATAAAGCAGTAGCCAGAAACAACAAGTGAACACTGAAAACAAACAAACAAACTATAGCATAACAGAAAAAGTTTTTTTTTTATCCAACATGGATTTTTTTTCTCCCACAGACCCAATGATTTTAGCAACAAATACAGAAACTGAGCAAATTGCACAGTACTCTGATTTGTAATCTACTACAAAAAAAGTATGTTGATTATACAATGTAATAAGTCATTACAAAATACTAATACTAACATGCTATTTTCTTTTATCATAGAAATTACCAAGAAATACATCTACTCCGGTTACTAGACCAAACAGTAAGTATACAATAATAAGGAGAACCATCGCAGCATATCACATCCATTGTATCTAATACCTTTGTTCCTTATATATTTGTGTTTCACCCAAAGGTATAAGCAAATATGAATGTGATATGCTGCGGTGGATGTGGCCAGGGCATAGAGTCTTGGGTGCATGGCCAAATGGCCATGCACCCAAGACTCTATGCCCTGGCCACATCCACCGCAGCATATCACATCCCTAGAGTCAAACATTTCAACTATGGTCTATGGAAACTTTTAATGTCCGCGGACATTATGAGTGTTCTTAGAACACTTTCAACTTGCCAGCGAACAATACGGACAGCGTTTTCAGGACACCCTCTATGAACATTTCAGAACAACGCGATAGTTCATAGAACACTTTCAACTTGACAACAAACAACACGGACAGTGTCCTCAGAACACCCCCATTTCGTTTATTTGCGAACATTTCAGGACACCGCGAGTGTTCTTAGAACACATTCAACTTGCCATCGAACAATACGAACAGCATTTTCAGGACACCCCCTACGAACATTTCAGAACAACGCGAGAGTTCTTAGAACACATTCAACTTGACAGAGAACAATACGGACAGCGTCCTCAGGACACCCCCATTTTTTTTATTTGCGAACATTTCAGGACACCGCGAGTGTTCTTAGAACACATTCAACTTGCCAGCGAACAATACAGACTATGCCTTCAGGACACCCCCTATGACTATTCCAGGACACCGCAAGTGTTCTTAGAAACGTCTTCAGAACACCCCCATTTTGTTTATTTGCAAACATTTCAGGACACCGCGAGTGTTCTTAGAACACATTCAACTTGCTAGCCACAACCCCCCATTCATATTTGCGAACATTTCAGGACACAGCGAGTGTTTGACAATGTCTTCAGAACACCCCCATTTTGTGTGTTTGCGAACATTTCAGGACACCGCGAGTGTTCTTAGAACACATTCAGCTTGACAGAGAACAATACGGACAGCGTCCTCAGGACACCCCCTACGAACATTCCCGGGACACCGCGAGTGTTCTTAGAAACGTCTTCAGAACATCCCCATTTTGTTTATTTGCGAACATTTCAGGACACCGTGAGTGTTCTTAGAACACATTCAACGTGACAGAGAACAATACGGACAGTGTCCTCAGAACACCCCCATTTTGTTTATTTGTGAACATTTCAGGACACTGCAAGTGTTCTTAGAAGTGTCTTTAGAACACCACCATCTTGTTTATTTGCGAACATTTCAGGACACCGCGAGTGTTCTTAGAACACATTCAACTTGACAGAGAACAATACAGACAGCGTCCTGAGGACACCCCTATTTTGTTTATTTGCGAACATTTCAGGACACCGCAAGTGTTCTTAGAACACATTCAACTTGCCAGCCACAACCCCCCATTCATATTTGCGAACATTTCAGGACACATCGAGTGTTCGACAACATCTTCAGAACACCCCCATTTTGTGTATTTGCGAAAATTTCAGGACACCGCGAGTGTTCTTCGAACACATTCAACTTGACAGAAAACAATACGGACAGCGTCCTCAGGACACCCCCTACGAACATTCCCCAGACACCGCGAGTGTTCTTAGAAACGTCTTCAGAACACCCCCATTTTGTTTATTTGCGAACATTTCAGGACACCGCGAGTGTTCTTAGAAGCGTCTTCAGAGCACCACCATCTTGTTTATTTGCAAACATTTCAGGACACCGCAAGTGTTCTTAGAACACATTAAACTTGACAGAGAACAATATGGACAGCGTCCTCAGGACACCCCCATTTTGTTTATTTGCGAACGTTTCAGGACACTGCGAGTGTTCTTAATACACATTCAACTTGCCAGCCACAACGCCCCTTCATATTTGCAAACATTTCAGGACACAGCGAGTGTTCGACAACGTCTTCAGAACACCCAAATTTTGTGTATTTGCGAACATTTCAGGACACTGCGAGTGTTCTTAGAACACATTCAACTTGACAACGAACAATACGGACAGCGTCCTCAGGACACCACCATTTTGTTTATTTGCGAACATTTCAGGACACCACGAGTGTTCTTAGAACAGTTTCAGCTTGCTTGCGAACAAAACAGACACATATTGAGTCCTCAGAACACCCCCCATTCAGTTTATTTAGAACATTTCAGAACACCTGTGATGTCCGCAGACAAATCGAACACAAAAAGAACGTCTAGCATATAGAAAAACACAACTTTCATCCTATCTCATACACTCCCACCCTCCCCAAACACTCCTACACACCAACACACTCTACTAAATACAAATTTTGAACAAAGTTTCACTGCGCTGTCCGCGGACGTCCGCGAATCCAAGATGGCGGGCGCTGCCGAAAATCTGACGTGCTTCACGCTCCACGCCGTCCAATCAGCGAACACGTCGCATGTCTGCAGACATCACGCAAGCCGATTGGCCAATCAGGACACTGTCCGTGGAGCGAACAGGGAAGTGTGTCCGCGGACCGAACACAGATATCACTAATTTTTTTTCCTACTTTTTGGTCATTTAAAAAAAACTACTGGACGGATTTTCACCAACGCTTTCGGGACCAAGCCGCTGCTCCTGGTCCAAATTTGGTGAAAATCCGTCCAGCGGTTTGGGCTGTAGACGCGAGCAATATTTTTTTCCCATTCAGTCTATGGGGAAAAAAAAAGTTTTGGGACCCCCCCTATAACTTTGCCCCCCCTGGACGAATCCTCAACAAACTTTGCAGAAAAATTCAGAGTGACCCAAATACTTTTTTTGCAAAGTTTGGTGAGGATTCGTCCAGGGAGATCGAAGTTATAAGCCGCCCAAAAAGTGCTCTTCCTATGGAAACACCAACTTAACCATAACTACATGGCCACTACCGTTCCCATGTAATTCATTGAGAAAACTTTGTTAAAGGGATGTTATGGTTAAGTTGCGATACTAAAAACCTATGAAATTCAGTGAAAAAAACTTTGTTAAAGGGACGCTATGGGTCCAAGTAAAACCGAAAAACCCCTGAAATTCGCAAGTTATGGTTGCTTAGCTTACCATAACTTGCGAATTTCAGGGGTTTTTCGCACCACCAACGTGCACTGCTAAGACTAACATCCAGGACATCAAAGATGACATCACAAATGTAATTGATGACATCACTGATGACATCACATGTCTGGCTCAATCTTTTTTCCTTTACTGATATATCTAGTCCAGTAACAGTCAGGAACTAAAAATTCACTATACTATAGTACAAAGTACTATATTTGTAGACTTATTCTTCAAATATGTTCTTACAGTAATTCACTTAGGGTCCACTCAAAGCATATGAAACATATACAAAGGGGAAAACACAGACTTGGAAGACAGCAATGCTTTCTATGTATGAAGATGATTAGTAAGGTTATCAACACTGTCTTATAGTTCTGTTGTTTTTTTATTACTGTACTTTTCCTGGATATGCTCATATTTGAACACGTTGCACTTACACTACTTCCTTTAGGGTCTAGTCACAATATGTGATAGTTATACATAGGGAAGTAGTAGCTTTGAAGCAGAGCAATCTCTTCTGTGCATGAACATAATCAGTTAGGTTATGAATATTGTCGGGTAATACTGCTGTTTTTTTGTTTACTTCACTTTCCCTGTATATGCTCTAGTTGTATGTGTTCGTTGTCTGTTTGTGTTTTGTGTGCAGTAATGCAATAATGGAGTAAATGGGTTTGATTAGGTACTTATTAAATGTTTCACAATATGCAAGACTCTAATAAGAAAGCATTTATAATTTTAGTATTTAACATGGCAAGATTATTAATATTGCATCTTCATCATGTCTGCTGCACACTATGCCTATGTTACTACATGTGTACCTTAGTATATTGGGAAAAACTTCATAATACAATGCTATTTGGATTAATGCTTTACTTAATGCACTACGTACCTCATGATATTTATTCCAATGATCCTTGACACTTATTTATTAACATTACAATAAGAATCCCTTGTGCACACTTTTCATGAAAGGTAAATGCACACGTGATGTCATCAGTGATGTCATCGATGACATTTGTGATGTCATCTTTGATGTCCTGAGTGTTTTCTTAGCAGTGCACGGTAGTGGCGCGAGTTATGGTTGCTTAGCTTACCATAAATTGCGAATTTCATGGGTTTTTCGGTTTTACTCTGAAACATAACGTCCCTTTAACAACATTTTTTCACTGAATTTCATAGGTTTTTAGTAGCGCAACTTAACCATAACGTCCCTTTAACAACGTTTTTTCACTGAATTTCATAGGTTTGTAGTAGCGCAACTTAACCATAACTTCCCATTAACAAAGTTTTTTCACTGAATTTCGTAGGTTTTTAGTAGTGCAACTTAACCATAATGTCTACGAACATCTGACTTAATTGCAGACCTACCAGAGAATGGCACATGACCATATGCTGGTGTGCACCATGACGACGTGTCCGAGAACCCGTACACACTTCACAATAAGATCCATGCTTCACAGACAGTTTGGAACTGCATTTTCTACTGATCTAGGAACTTTCAACTTCAAAATTTCCCTTGCACAGCTCCAACACCTATTCCTACTCATCCAATAACAATCTAGTACAAAGTACATACTTTTAGCAAAACTCCTATTTATCTTAAAATGGCATCAGCTAAGGCCATCCCTCCTCCCCAAGAGACACCACCACTGCTGTAATCAAGGAGCATGAGAAACACTGCCCCCTACCTAAGAAATAACACGCGCGCTACATTTTCCCCTGTCCACCTGCCCCTCCATATTAGTGTTTGGTGCTCTTCCCTGATTTCCCTCCCCACCTTTCGCTCTAAGCTCTCGTGCCCAAAAAAATCCATCCAAAAACAAAATAAATGTTCCTTTATGAACCACCTTTCACAGTTAAAAAATAAAACAAAAAAAAAATCACATAGACTCCATCTACTATATATTTCTCAGTAAAGTACATAGACTCAATAACATTTTCCAACATTTCCATTTGCATTTTGTGTTATACTAATGGGAATATTTGACCGTTCTTCCTCCATTCCAGGGACTGCAATGGTGGATACCGGCCCAGAAGCCCAACTTATTAGCCCACGTGAAGCGAGGGTGGATAACGAGGTCTCTGGACCATTGTCCCCCCATTCTAGCCCCTGAAATGGGGGATGAAGGCCACTAGCAGCCTAGGTTCCCAAAGCGGGAACCCGTGGTACTAAAAAAGAGGATTTTTCGTCCTACAACTGGATGCTGCAGGAAGGAAAATCCTTTTCCAAGATGGCCACCATGGAAGGTAAGACGGGGGTTCCATACATGGCCCCTCTTCGCTTTCCATGGCAGCCTGCAGAAGGCAAAACGAAAACCCTATGACCATATTACCACAAGCATATTTTTCTTCCCTTTCAAATCTATCCTAAATTCGAATAACTTTACCACAAAGCCAGTCGCAAGTGGACAAGGCCACTTTAATCCTATGTTTTGTCCCTTCTGGTCATGGCCGGTAGCCAGATTGTCCGGACCATGACCTTATTCCATGACTCGGACATTCTGGCCACTCCCCATGGCCACAGGCTACCCCTCAGTCACTAAAGCTATACCGTTATTTTTTTTTACTACATTATGACACTTGTCAAATAATAAAACACTGCCACATTTGTAAAACCATGCTTGTAGATCCTTACCAATGTGCCTTACGCATGTTTGCTGGAAATCCACCCACGTTTTATTTTTTCAAAAGTGTAAAATAAATGCACATGCAATCGTAATATAAGCTACCCCCACTTCCCAAAATCCATTCAGACTTTACGAAAACATTTATATCTAGATCTATAATCTTTTTGCAAACCTTTGTGTACATTTCTCAAATGACACCACATTTATAAGCCTTTACATTATTTTGGGACCCCCTCTAATTTTGCTCCCTCTTGACAGAATCCCACCAAACTTTGTAAACTCATTCGAAATCAGTTCAGAAATATCCCATCCTATCCTCATCACCCCTCACCTCCCCAGAGATTATTTGATAAGTTTGACAAGTGCAATGCTCAGAAAATATTATTGTCCCGAGGGTTCGGGCATGTATTTTTATACATACGTTGATCTATCTCACAAACATTTCCAATGCACCTTACCTGACTTTTCCTCTTTCATAAACATGCGAAATCTGCTAGTAGGACGTGGCCATCTTGTGCTAATCTTATCCATTGTTGCATCGGCCTAAGGTAAACTGCCCCGACGTCACTAAATCATATGCCCCACCCCTGAGCCTCACATCACCAAACCCAGTGATATTCTCCACCTTTCTCTGTGACGTTCCTCGTCAGCGTAGCCAAACGCACCCCTCACCCGAAAATCAACACACATCGACTCACAACACACCACGTCACAATTCGGAATATTAAACCATACTTTAAAAGAAAACAACAACACTGTACAATTTGTAAAGTACTTTCATTTCACAATAAACGCTCCAAGAACATCCGACTATTGCCATATTCAATCAAATTGCAAATTTGTTTTTTCGCTCGCAATCCAAAATGTTTATCGTGAAGCACGCGTTGTTCTTTTTGTGTACACAAGGTGTTTGTTTTTCGGTAAAAGAAGCGCTTGGGTCGCACAGTGAATTCCAGTGCTTCTGCACCAACTCTGGGCTAGACCACTGTAAAGGATGTTATATTGTTCCTAATCGTTAGTACAGCATTAGGGCATATCGGCCCCTGGCGATCGGACCAAAAAAGAGTCACTGTGATCCAGGAGTTCACAACTATGTTCAGCTGCCGGTTAAAAAAAACATCAGTTGGCATCTGGAATCTATGACAATCGCAGAATGGCAGAATGTACCTGTTTCAAAAACATAACAAAAATGTGTCTCACTAGCCGATCTTTATTACAAATGTATCTATTGACTTATTAATTTGGCATAGAATTTAAACTAACGATTAGCACAGACATGAAACAATCTCAACACAGAGAAAACAACATGGAAAGTGGTACACAACTTGAGATGGTCATACATGACATTTTAATGAAATATTAGCGTTGAACCTGGGGGAACCGAGCGGTGGTCTACATGCACCTCGATGCCGTTAGAAAGACCACTACACACAAAGGTTGTACTTGCGTTTCATTGCAATATGCCACCCATAACATATAAATACAATGTAACCCAGAAACAATGTTCAGATAATAATGAGTTAATGCTCGTTCGGTTATACATTCGTCAAAAATCAAACTTACATTATATTCACCATTTCCATTCTCTTGGCGTAACTCACACCGTCACGCACACTCTGTTTGCACCAACTATTCTTCATAAACTGAATTTACATGTTCCTTAGCCTACTTTTGGAATGCATAACCTTATCATATCTTCATTATTTCAAACTTCCTTTCCTTCAATTCCTTTCGGAATGGTCCCTTTCTCTCAAGGTCAAAAAACAATTGAACCTTACACTGTGTGTCCAATGCGTGGCCTTCCTTAGCTCACAAGCAAAAATTCAAAGCTGGTGACCTTCACTCAGACTCAAAATACATTCTTGCTTTGCAACAACTTGCCTCACCGCATCCATGAGAACTGTTATTCTGATCCACGTACATCAGGCACTGCAGGTGGCTGCCTGAGGTACCAGGCTCTAGGGGGTGCCAGTCTGACTCCATTATTATTTTAATTACATTTTAACACAGACATGAATAGCACTTTATTTGCTGCGCTCTGGGTGTAGCACCAACACATCAATTTATAAACATCAAGCATTTAATTAAGAGTGTAAAATAACCTGAAATTGCTACTATTTAATATTAATAAATATTGGGCAACCAATATAAACAATATAAAGAAACGGGCATTCGGAATGTCCACAATTCCATGATTATACATCTCCATCCCTTGAATGCCAAAATGCAATCTCTTTCGCCTGTACTTTAGGCACATATTGCGGAACACCTCCAAATGTACTGTGTGACTTTCGCGACAAAAAAACACCTGTTTTTTTGCTTCTTGCAGCCGTATCCCATCCCATCCTCATCACCCCTCACCTCCGCAGACATTATTTGATAAGTTTGCGGACAGGACACCGATTGGGTAATAGGCTCGCGTCATGTCCGCGGACATGTGACGTGTTCGCTGATTGGATAGTGAAGAGCGTGAAGTGCGTCAGATTGTTCCGATGCACCCGCCATCTTGGATCCGCCGACAGCGCGGCGGCGAACAGAGGCAAAATGTTGTTTTGGGCAGTGTTTTTTGTGCAAGAGTGCTTGGGGAGGTTTGGGGAGTAAGAGATGGGTCAAATACTGTATTTGTTTAGGTGGCAGGTGCCCCTGATATATTTGCTATGCCCGCGCTGTCTGGGATGTCCGTAATTAGTCAAAATGAGGGGTGTCCTAAGGACACTATTCCCATTCGTGCTGTCCGCAGGCAAGTTGAAACTGTTCTAAGCACACGCGCGGTGTCCGTGGACATAAAAAATGGCCATTTGGCACAGTTAAAATGTTTGATTCTGTGGGTGTGATATGCTGCGGTGGTTGTGGTCCGGGCCTAGAGTTTTGGGTGCATGGCTGCAGGCTGTAGGCCATAGGCCATGCACCCAAGGCTCTATGCCCTGGCCACAACCACTGCAGCATATAACACCCATAGATCAAACCCATAGAATCGAATATATATTAAATATTTGCAAATCTGCAGTTTGTGTACTTTTTGATTTGTATAGTTTGTATGAAAGGTTTTGGCTATGTCATGTCATTAAGATTGTAGAGTTTGGTAACAAGCACTGCAGTATAACATATCCATGGAAGTAAACATTTTGTATTGTGGTGTATAGTTAGATGTTTGCTTCAATGGTTCTGTTATGCAGTAGTATTTATGCGTTCTATTAGAATATACTTACTGTTTGATTTTTTGAGATTGGATATATTTTTTTCATGAGTTGGGTAACTTGAACACATATTCTTTTTAAATTTCTGTGATAAAAGAAAATATCATGTTAGTGTAGGTCTTTTATAAAGACTGATTACACTGCAAAATAGACATTTCAGCTTTTTTTCAACCCTCATATTTAGTAGTTTACAAATCAGTGTACTGTGCAATTTGCTCAGTTTCTGTGTTTGTTTTTCAAATCATTGGGTCTGTTGGAAAAAAAAATCCATGTCGGATTAAAAAAAACCTTTATTTGTTATGCTACTTTCTGTTTGTTTGTTTTCAGTGTTCAGTTGATGTTTCTGGCTAATGTTCTATCTGTTGGCTTGTTGCAGATTTTTGGAGCAGTTAGATACCTGTTGGCGTATTCTAACTGTTTATTTCTTGTTATAATTTAGTGGTATTGATTTATCTGTTTGGTTGTTGCAAAATCTTGGGGCAGTTAGATACCTGTTGGCGTATTCTAATTGTTTATTTCTTGTTATAAATTAGTGGTATTCATTTATCTGTTTGGTTGTTATAGAATTTTGGGGCAGTTAGATACCTCTTGGCATATTCTAACTGTTTATAGTTTTTTTTATTAAGTACAGATTAGTTATTAAATTTTGGTTTTAAGAAGATTAAATAAGCGTTCGTAAGATTTGCTGGTAATCTCTGCTTTAGAGTAATGGTACTATCATTACGTTTGAACCATCCACATTTCTTTTTTATATATGCAGTGTAGTGACCTGCATTGGTTGTGGCTCCTGCGTGGTAGATTATACCTATTGCTGTGAAGGTTTTCTTACCAAGTGATACTTGACCATGTGTGAATCCAGTCAGCTTGCAGTTGTTTTTGGTACCATCTACATTGTAACATAGAAGCATTAGTATTAGGTATTTACTATATGTTTGTATTAGTAAGGTGGAGCAATTATCTGAATTGCAGGTAGTACATAATCTAAAATGGTTTGCATTATGTACAAGTTGCTGAAATGGAACGGATTCACAATTAGGTATAGATACATACACGAAGCACTCATTAGGGATTTGTTTATGTGCCACATTGTTGCAGAGAGTGCATGTATGTTTCCACATGTATGAAATCTGGAAGATTTCATTTATAGGTATGTTTTTCAGTACCTGTAGTAAGTACATTAGAAATTCTTGTGGATCTTCTTGTGAGTTTATAGTGAATTTCAACATTCCAGCACAGTAGTCCAATGCTTGCCTTATTCCATGAACACTATGGGCCTCATTACGACCCAGGCGGAAAACCATGGTGCTAACAGCACCATGGTCCATGCCGGTAACTTACCGACTTCGCCATAGAGAAAGGGGGAATTACCACCCCATTACAAGGTTGGCGGGGCAGTAATCCCCCCTTCCTCCATGGCCCTTCCCCATTCCCATTTTTGCCCCATAGGTCCCTTTGCGGGTCCCTACTTTAACGGCTGGTGTAGACCAGCCGTTAAGGTCGGGTCCCGCAAAGGGACCTCGTAATCAGGCGCTAATGGGTTAACGGCACCACAGACTTTTACGGCGCCATTAACCCATTAGCGCCAGGGTCGTAATGAGGGCCTATATGTGTTGTCAGGATTGTTTGTTGCGTTTCTATGAAGGACTAACATTTGCAAACACAGTTGGTCTGTACTGTGTAAGTAAATGTTTTCAACAATTGGTGGCAATTGTTTGTTTGTTTATTTATTTATATGGCGCACCATACCCAGGGGCAGCAATTGAAATAGAATATTCATTGCTACATTTGTGTAGCAACTTACACCAGCTATATTTGAAAATTTCAATGGACCAGATAGTTCTTTGCCCAAGTCATTTTTTCGGAGTGTGTGTTGCTTGTTTGAAGAAGTACCTGAGATACTCTGAGTAATAGGTTCTTCTTTGGTTGTGGTAATTGAAGAAGTATTAGCTTCTTTTACTCTGTTTGGAGGATTTGCAGTGAGATCCTGTTGCATTTCTGTTTGAATCAGTTTCCTTTTTGTGGAACAGGATATGTTTTTAGATGGGGGTGTACAGTGGCCGTAGTCTATTGTATTCTAAAATGCAAGGAATAACAGCGTTTGCTTTACTTGCATCAAGTTGATTAGAAATAGACCGTCAAGTGTACGTAAGCGTGATAGTGCTACACAGCTCATGCCTTCTTTAAAGACTGTGTTCCCAATATCGATCAATGCTTTGTCTAGGGTAAGACCTTGTGATTTGTGAATGGTGACTGCGTATGCTAGAGTTAGAGAAAATTCTTCTCTGTATTCAAACATGTCTTTGAAGAGAAGGAATCAAGCTGTTGAGCACCCTGTTCTTATTACTTCTGAAAGTTTGTTAAAGAGAATATTGACAAACTGAATGTTGTTGTCACGTGGGTATGTTTGAAAGGCAACCACTGTACCCAGAGCTCCATTAACTAGTCCTTGCTCCACTACAAGGTTACGTTTAAGCATTACTCTACAGTTTAAGGTACTTTTAACATTTTCTCCAAACCAGCTGTGTTGGTGATATAATTTTCTAAGGTATTTAGTCTTGTTGTGGCTTGTTGACACATGGGTAGTGTCATACCATGTACGTCCAGTTTGTCTGTGGAACAAATTTCAATTATTGGTTGCATTTCTTTTTTCAACATTGTTTCATTGAATTTGGAACAGCTTGCAAGAGTTGGCATTTAGGACATACAATTGACATTTTTGTGTGCTAATTGTTCCATGACATCAGTAGCACATGAGTTATGGCCATAAAGTGCCTGGATGTGCCGGGTTTTTAATATTACTTGTGCTTCTTGAGATAGTACACCAACTCAAATACTTTTAAAAATGTTGGCGTAAGTGTGGTCTGCAGATTGGTGCATGTTTTCTGTTAATTCTCTGTATTGGAAATGTTGCAAAAGGTTGACATTTCCTATGCTGCCAACAGTTTTACGGCAAAGTTTGCGTCCTAAGGTTTTAAAAATAGGTTCACCTTTCACTGGTGTCAATTGAAGAAGATCTCCGAAAACAATAATGTGTTTTCCTCCAAAGAGCTCTTCGTAGTTTGTTTTAAGTACTTCTTGCAATCTGAGGTGAATCAAAGCCAACACTAGGTTGGAGACCATGCTCACTTAATTTATTATTAGCATTTTTATTTGTTTTAACACTCTGCGTAGTTCCATTGCAGCTTCTGTAGAACGTTTGTAATATTCTAATTTGTTTTGGTGTTCTACTGGAAGGAGTAGTAATCGGTGTGAAGTGACACCGCCTTTGTTGTAGGCAGCTAAACCTGTCAGGGAAGTTACAACAGCTGACAGTTTGTTTTTTGTCAATTGTTGAAGGAACTTGCTGATGATTTTGATTAAGAATGTTTAGACTGAACCAGCTTCATCACTGAAGTATAGTAGTATAGGTTTGTAATTTTGGCAGTTACTTTCTTTATTTTCATGTTGTACACCATGTGCAATATGTTTTGTTACTTCTTGAAAAATGGTACGCTGCTCTTTGTTCAATTTTGATTGTAGTACAGTTAAGTATTCTGTATCTTCTTCATAGTGACACATGGTTTGCTCTACTTCTGTCATAGCCAATTCTGCCTCATTTGCTATTGGTGGCTGTCCCAGTGGTTCTTGGCTTCCTGTTACAGAAGGTTGACTACTGTTGGGAGTGTCCTTATCTAGTTGGGCCTGGAGTACTTCTTCGTGTTGCTGTTCATTGTGCAACATTGTTTTGTACTGTGTAAAGTTTACATCGGTGATAGTGCTTTTATTTGCTTTGAAAGTGTCTTCATAGGAGTCATAGTTTTCTAGTATCCCTTCTTCTTTTCTCCATGGTTTAAAACATTGAAGCAGGGACATGTAATATAGTTCTTTATGTTGAGGAGTTTTTAATGACAATTTGATATGATTAATTAAGCTTCGTTTGGTAAGTTTCACTAAACTCCCTTCACAATCTGTCACTCTATATCTACCTTTTTTCATCAGGTTTTATATTATTTTTGTATGTGAAGCATTGGACTATGTGGTATAGACACATGGTTTCCTAAGTGGTACTCCTGTTTGGGTAGTATGTGTCTAGTAAATTGTTTTTGCAAAATGTCTTGGCTGTTGGGATCATTTTTGGCTATTGTTTCTATGTCGTCGTATGATTTGAGAACTCTTTTTCTAGATTTAGCAGGACCAAGACTTAGCCATACTATATTTTCAGATTTTACATACAAAGCAGTACCGGTTAAACAATCTGCAGCTTCATAGGAGCCACATTCTCTATGAGAGAGCACTTTTATGCCTAATCTGTACAATTTGTGAGATGGTGTTTTGTCCAATGATAGGTCATTCCAGAGGTCTTGAAGCTCTGTTTTTTCTACTTTTTTTTAAGTAGGCTGTAACATATTGTGCAAATGCAATGGAATTGTCTGCAATGTACTGCACATATATGTTTGCATTCCATAAGAGGGTAATGATTGCATGGTAATCATTCATATATTTTTCTTCTTCTGTTCTTTTTATGTAATATGTGTTCTGAGGTGATTTACCTTTAACACTATGTCTAACTGAAGACATGAAGTTGTTCACTTCACCGGTTTCTGTAACTGGTCTAGGGAAACCAAAGTGGCATTTGGTATAGTATTTCCCTTTGTTTTTGCATTTGCGACTACAATATTTGTCACATTTGTGTCTTTGAAATTTTACAATTTGTGCATGAAGATCACTATTTGTTGCTTCCGATGGAATTTCACAAGTGACATATTTTTCGATAAACTGTAAAACAGTTGCGACCAAATTTAGGAGCATCTTTAATCCATAAAAGCATGTGGATATGTGGTGCTCCTCTGGCTTGGTGTTCTTTTCTCCAAAAGAAGTGCTGTACTTCTCTGAGGGGAGGAACAGTTTTATTACAAATAAAGTGTAGCATAGCAATGAAACAATGATGGAAATATCTTGAAACATTAACAGGATTTAGAGAGCAAAGTTCTTCAGGTGTTAGTATATCTATGTTTGTTTTGTTTTTGTTTAATATGTGTAGGAAATCATGTAAATCTTCCCATGCATATTCTGCACAAATTAATGTAACAAACCAAGTGGGTGGGCCAAGGTTTCTTATCATACAACGTACATCTCTGTTACGTCGGAACCAGTACTCTTTCGTTCCACGCATGTTTGCTACCAGATTTGTAATGCTTGATTGTAAAACCTCATCTTTTTCTTGCACTTTTTGTATTAATTGCGTAGCTGACATATTTTGAAAGTGGGTTCCTGATTTCAATTTGTGTGCAACTCCTTAACAAAGAGTTGCTAGTTCACTTTCAAAGAGTAGGTGGAATATGTATTCCACATTTTGTCTAAATCTGGGATCTTCAGAATACATTCTTAACGAGCGGTATTCTGATGCTGTTATCTGAGTGGGTCTATCATCGTACCTTCCTCCTTTGCCAGTAGGAAAGAGTAGAGGAAAAGCACGTGCTTCTATACCTTTTTCCCATTTGCTGATTTGTGATCCTTTGTTTTGTCGCATTTGGTACGTTTCTAGTGCATCATCTATGCTGTCATTAGAGTTTAATGGATGAATTGTATAATGGTCTAAAATATTGGATACTGTAGCAGGATCTAGAAGTTCAAATTGACTAATTTCTGGTGACTCTTTAATTATTTCAGTTGTTTCCTTTAAATTTTCTTCAATATTTATTTCGTTTAGTATTCATTATTGTCTTTTAGATATTGCAAGGCTTGTCTAACTTTATGTAAGTCTACGAGTTGTTGCCAATTTATTTTTGTCTTTTGTAGGTACACCATTTACTAAGACAATTAAAGATTGCTCTATTGGACGTTGCACTCCCAGAGTGTGCACATGTTCTTTCATATCTAATGGTAAATATACTACTTTGCCACAAATGCCTTTCACCAATTCAGAGGGATGTAATTTTACTGTTTTTGGTTGAAGGCATATTATTGCTTGAAATGGGTGCACTGTTTGAATTATGATGCTCTCTTATACATTGAGTTGTTGCAGGGGTTTTGGTAGTGGGATCAATTCCAAGTTATTTGTGATAGCACGTTAAGGAGTTCAGTTGTCAAGTTTTGTAGTGCAGTCATTGCAAAGTATTAAGGGGTCAGTTATTTCAAATTTGTTTTCTGCTATAAGGTAGAGAGCTCATTCAAACCATTTGGAATCTTCATTGTCTTCTATTTTGTATGTTACGTCTACAGTTTTTGTGTTACTTTTATAAAAAGTTCTGCGGCAACAGACACACACATGGTTTGGTAATTCAGCAGATGTACTTTCAAATTGTAGTATTTCTTTTTTGTATGTGTGTAGTAGAAGGTTGTCATATGTAGAATTGTTGCTAGTCTGTTGGAAAGCTTCTCCATTTTGTAAGTGCCTTTCACTTCCAAAATATGTTTTCTGGATATGGTTGATTTCATCGAGTAGGTCTTTGGCTGTACCATGTAGAAGATTTCTATTTAACTTAGCTAGTGCTAAAGCAGGACTTTTAGCATAGTACAGTTTATAGACAAGATTTCTTATAGTTGAATGATGTGTTGATATCATTTTGATATGATGGAAGGTGCTTTTGCAAATAGGTCCTGAAATGCAGGCTAATGAATGTCCTTGTAGTCCTGTGTATTTGTGCACTGGACAGGTATCCATATTGTGCAGCACTTTCATTTTGATTTTGTCTTTGCCTTTCACATACCGATTGAGGAACTGGCGTAAAGATTTGAAAGATTTTTTGGGAATGTTACACAGTGACGTGTTGGCCATTTGTATACTGGACGTTCTGGTTCAGTCGAATGGAAAGGTAATTCTGAGTTTTCTGGGGGTATTTTTGTAAGCAGTATTTCTTGTTCCATTATGGTATTATTAAGGTTTTCATAACCTCGTCCACTGCTATGTTTGGCAATTGTGTTTGTTTGGTTTTGTTTGTATGCTTCTTCATTAAAATATGGTTCTGTGCTCGCGGTGTGACTCCATTCACCTCCATAGATATTTAAGAAGTTATTTTTGTTGGCATTCCGTTTATTGAGAAGTCTTTTTTGCAATTTAGTAGATAATTTTGTTAGTGCTTTCATTCTGTTTAACACTAAAATAAATAACTTTCTTTTGAGAAGGATTGCACTGTCTATCAAAGCTTCTAACATTAATTTTATTTGGTGGGTATTAAGGGTTGTGCATGATTTGTCTCCTGTTTTTATAAGATTCTGAAGGACTCTCTGGCAGAACATTTTTGCTAAAATACTTCTTTTGGTATGGTTACTGGCTAGTATATCAACATTTATAAGAGCAGTTTTAGCAGTAGTGGTAGCTGAATTATTGTTAATCATTTTCTGTTTCGTTTTACATTTTGATAGAGGAGGCAAAGTTTCTGTACTGGAAGCTTGTTTTGTTTTGCTAAATGACTGTATTAGCTGTTATTTTGAACATTTGTACAAACTCTGGTAGAGATGGATGCTTATTTTGGACATTTTTATTTTCATTTGCTCTATTTCTGCTTTCTACGGACTTGCTTTTTAGTAGGAATTCTTTGCGGTCTGTTGAAAAAAAAAGAAGGTATGGGTTGGGCCGGTCTGCAATGTATGGGTGCTGTGTGCAGGAGTGTCTGAGTATGATGGGAAAGATGTATGTGGTGGTGTGTGATTGTGCATTGGGCAGCTACAATTAGTTGGGAAGGCTATTCTTCTATTTGTGTGTTAGTATACTGTGGTTCAGATGAGAGTAGAAAGTGAGCTAGTGGTGAGGAGAAGCGTTAATAGTGAAACTAATGGTATAAAATTAAAACAGTTCTTTGTTTTGTAATACTAACATTCTAGGGGTTGAGTTATGTTATTTGTGTTCCAAAAAACGGGGATTTGTGTGCCATTTTGTCTGCTAATCCCTGTTTAATAAATGGGGATTTGTGAGCAGAATGGTTCAGAAATCTGCATTTTTTTGGTGCGTAAATTACATGAATGAACCACACAGTGTGTTTGAGGAACAGTAAGAATATTAAAGTAGAATTGCACTTACTCTTTTTTTGTGGAATGAGCCGGTTTCTTCAGATATGTTGTTTGTAGTTGCTGCTGATTTTCAGGAGCGTGGTCTTCATTGCAATTGTAAAAGAAAGAAGTTGTAATTTTGTGTGTTTATAGCACTGATGTTAATTTAGACGTTGATTTTTATGTTTTTGTAGTAGTATTCTTGTTTGATATTTGAACATAGTGAATGCATGCATTTCATTTGACTATGTGCAGCCTTTATATTTTATTTACAATATGTTAGTTCAACATGCTTTGCAAATGAGTAGAATTTTAAGTGTATGAAATTCACTTGTTTTTTTAAAGCTGTGTTGCAGATAGCAGAAAGGTTTGGAAGTGACAGTTGATTATAGTAGAAGGGAAAAATTGAAAAAGGTTCATTTTATAGGTTATGTAGGTTTAGTGGTATTACTCTGTTTATATGCATTCATAAGAGTTGTACATGTACATATATGCCAACATTTTGCAGCAGCTGGGAGGGAGATTCTCTCTGAGCAATCGGGAGAGCTGAATTTCCCCATTAGAATGCATTGGGATTAGAATTATTTCACGAGGGAGGCAGTACAAAACAGCAACATTTTTGCTAATCAAATCGGGAGTCTCCTGCCTAAATCGGGAGGGTTGGCATGTATGCATGTACTGTGAATACAATATGCATACCTGTAGTTTGTATTCATGCATGTGGATATGCATGCAGCTGTAAGTAGAAAACTTGGAGACTTGTAGAGTAGTTTTTGTAGCATGTACTTTCCAATGAAATGAGACTTGTACTCAGAGTGATCAACAGTACATTTGAAGTGCGGAACTCTGATGATGGAGTTAGATGTAGAGGTCTTTGGTGTGATTGGTGGATGGTTGTGTGACTGCTTAGCTGTATCCAATGAGGGAATGGCACCGAGAGTGATGTAGAAAGAGTAGAAGGGCTGGCTAAGAGTTACACGCCTCGAGGACACCACAGCTGTCCGCAGGTAGGGTGTGCCACATCTGGGGTTTTCAAGCAAATCCAGCATGGAAAGGGGACTGTAGGGATCAGCCAATCAGATGTTGAGGTTGTGGATTTGTGTTGAAAGAGACTATGTGTAATGGAGATGGCAGAGGTGGAAGAAGTCAGGGTGTTGGTGCTTGGAGATATGTTTGGGCATGCTTTACAGCAGTATGCTCAATGCAGGCATGTGGCAAACAATTTCGATGTTAAAGGAGTGGAGATGGTGTGGAGCGCTGTGCCTGATTGCAATGTACAGCAAATTTTACAAGTTTGTGAAGATATGGGCAGGATGAACAGTCCCCATCTGGTAGTTTTGCAATATGGTGCTTTCCATTTGGGCTACATCAGTGCCCCTACTTTGCTGGCAAATTTGGAACAGTTAGTTCAAGCAGTAATGAACATCCTTCCAAATGTGAAAGTAATTTATTCTGGATTACTACCTAGGGAAATATGGGACAATAGTTCTGTTTTTTGTCCTCAGCAAAACATGGCTAGGTGTGCAATCAACTGAGGCATCTGTGCTTTCATGCTTAGAGTTTTTCTGTAATAATGAGAATATTGATTTGAGTAATGCTGTTTATTTTGAAGAAGATGGCATTTCCTTATCTTTTTTGGGAAATGCCATGCTGTTTTGGAATGTAAGGGAAAATACAAAATAACAGGTGTCTGTCAAGCATCTGCAAAAAAACTAAAAAAACAGCTTTTTTCAGAGCCTACCTCGAAGGGGAAATGGGACACACTATTTAAATGTACATTCACCACGCTCAGATTTTCGATATGTCCGTGGACATGGCGGTAGTCCGCAGACAGCACATATTACATGCAGGGATTTTGGGGTGGAGAGGCATGCAAATGAGAATGAACGGAGCTAGGGATTGGTCATTACAGTTTACTGGGTGTGTTGTTTAAGGAGAGATTTTGTCAGAACATCTTTTACCTGAGAGACGAACAGATAGCTATGGCAGTGCGTTTCCAAAAACAGATTATCTGGATTTTGGGAGACTCATGGATACATTGGTTGGAGGTGCATGCAGAACGCTATGGAGTAGCTGCAGATCTTGGATTCCCTCATGTGGAAGTGCCTTGGCATGGAGTGCATGGAATGAAGTGGCTGGACTCGGTACCTCTCTGTGCTACTTTAGAGACAGAGCATCATCCAGACATAATTATAATTCATCGTGGAGGGAACAGTTTAGGAAATGTCTCTGGAATTTCTTTGCAATTTGCAACGAAAGAAGGACTTAGGAAGGTCATGGACATATTTCCAAATTCCAAAGTATTTTTTTCTTGTATTGCCCAAAGACAAATATGGCTGCGTTCTTCTTCATTTGGTCCACAAATGGAGAAAGCGAGGCGCAATGTCAATAAGGCTGTTTGTGCCGTTCTAAGAGATGTTGGCATGTCCTCTTTTCACAATGAAAATATTATCTTTCGTAGCACATACATTTTTCTCAAAGATGGAGTCCATCTTACTTATGCTGGCAATCAGATTTTTCTGAGAAATGTACAAAATGCATTGCAACCTTTTTTGGAATTACAGTCAACTATTTTGCAGTAGATGTTAACGATTTCAAGTTTTTGAAACACACAAGAACACCACCAAAAGGCTCTTTTCAGAGCCACCACTTACTACCAGAGAAAAGTGCATCAGTTTTGCGTGGCAGCACCCTAAATCTTTTATTGTCCTAGGACTGACCGCAGACTTCCAAAAAATGCACAGGGCCCTGCACTGTTTATTTGCCACTTCTATTTTTAAACTGTGAAAGGCGGCTCTGAAAAGAGCCTTTTTTTGGTGGGATTTTTGTTATTTTATATATTTTTTGGTTTATTACACACAACACACTAGGAGAGGAGGGGAAAGGAGGGTAATGCAGGGACACCAACCACAGGGATAAGAAAGGGCAGGTGGAGAGAGGAAGATGTAGAGTGGGCCTTACTTGGGTGGGAAGCAGGTCTTCTGCTGCTCCGTTACCATAGTCTCGAAAGCACTTCGAAGACTCTACCCCTGCAGAGTACTGCGTCGCAGTACATACACAATATTGTGACCATCGAAAGGTAAGGGTCAACAGCATTTTGAATGGCCTGTGAGGCAGCTGGAGGGATGCAATCTCCCACAGGAGTGTCTCTTGTGGTGAGAGGTGCGGAAACAGAGGATGTGGTAGAGGAACTCTACCTACTATGTTGATCACAAGGTACAAGCTTGCTAATGGCCCCACTGTGGAACGACGTTAGGTGCTGCTTCATGGATGTCGTACCAAAGCTGTACGAACCACGTCTCCCATGAGTCAGCACCATTTTGCACTGTTTGCAGGTGACCTTGTTCGCACGTGCTTTTGGTACGTTACCATGAATGGTAAACAACCGCCACACCCAAGACTCCCGGCAAGTGCTGGTAGTAGGTGTTAGGAAAGATTTCGTAATTGTAGGTATTGTGATTTTCTCGCTACGGTCATTGTTTTAAAGGCCTTGAAATAAATGTGTATATATTTTTAATATAACAACTGTTTGGAGTAGTTTGTAAGTATTCTTGCTTTGTGTGCTCATTGCGGGCTTTCAGTCACCCTCACCCCTCTTGAGACCTAGTCTTGACCGCCGCGATCGCTACCTTGATTGGTCTGGCTCGTCCAGAGGTTACCCTGTTCCAAGTAATTAGGTTGGCCTTCTGAACTTCTGCGCCACCAGGACAGAGTTCAGAAATCCGTCTTAACAAATTGGTGGCAGCGGTGGGATACGACTGAAGGTATCCAGTGTTGCGCACAAACTAAGGCATTTCAGGTTATTCCAACCAGGACACGTAGTCAATTGTTGTAGTATAACTTTAAAAAGGCCATAGTCCTATCTAACAGTATGGAAACAAATACCTTGTTAACTTTAAATGCTTCCAAATCAGAAACATTGAAAAAGATGTGTGCGGAGAGAGGTGTTTCCTCTCAAGGCACGAAATTGGAAATGATCCAAAGAATCGTGGCGTGGCAAGAAGCGCAGCTTGACGCTATAACTTCTGAGGACAGTGCAGAAGGAGGTGGGGCTGCTCTCACTGGTAGAACCGACGGTTCTGCCGCTGCACTGATCCATCGCGACCACGAGAACAGGGAGGACGAGATGTCTAATGTTTCCTCTGCCAGTGCTGATGGGGAGGCTATGCTCGAATTCAAGAAGCAAGAGCTGCGGTTTAGGCAGCAGGAGCTTGAATTCGGCATAGCCAAACGAAAAATCGAACAGGCAGAAAAACAAAAAGACAGGGATCACCAGTTGGAACTGGCCAAGCTTCAGGTTGCAAATGGGTCCAAGGGTCCTGGACATGGGTCTGGGGCCTCCTCTCATCCACAGTTTCCGAAAGATCTGCTCAGTGTGTATGAGGAAGGGAATGACATTATGGACTGGCTGAATGCGTTTGAGTATGCATGCGAAGTTCAACAAGTTGACAATGCTGATAAGATTGCCTGGTTACTCAGCAGACTGCCCCATTCTGGCTGTAGTGCCATTATGGAAATGTCGAAGGCTGAGCGAGCCGATTTCGCAATGTTAAAGCAAACTCTCATTTTAAAGTTTGGGAAGACTCCAGCCCAATATTTGAAACGTTTCAGAGAGTATAAGAAAAAGGAAGGTGGTACTTGGGTATCTTATGTCACTGAGTCCTTGAAAAACTTAACTGGCTGGGTCGAAGGTTATAAGGTTTCTACCTTCGAAGGCATGATAAATCTTGTCATGCTGGAACACATTTTTGCATCTTCTTCCCCGGAGCTTAAGCAGCATTTGGCCGATTCGAAGGAGATAGATCCTAAGAAGCTGGCCATTGCAGCCGACTTATGGGTGTCACATCGAGTGTCCCATAAGGACAAAACTCATCCTGGTAAGCAGGAGGAAGGGAAAAAGTCCAAAGATAAGGAGGGTGGAGAATCTGATAAATCTTCTTCTCATAAGGGCCACAAAAAGAAAAATAAGGGTAAGACACAAGAGAACTCACAGGGTAGTGGAGGTCAGCCTCCGAAACAGAACTCTGGTTACAATAAGCCTCCCTATGTAAACAGACCCAATGGATCTTGTTTTGCTTGTGGAGCAACTGACCACGTGAAGGGGGATCCCCGGTGCAAGGTTAGACCTTTGGGGGTCCACTCCGCTAATCTGGCCTTCTCCTCCTACGAGGAAGAAGAGGAGAAGGAGATTACAGAAGCATCCTTCTCCTCAGACTCATTTCCCAGTGGGATAGAGGCTGAGGTAGTTTTAGTTTCCCTGGGTTCCTGGGAGCCTAAAGTCGCAGAGGTTTATGCTAGGATTCCGGATAATACCAAGCACTACTTTAAAGACAGTGTGCTGATCAATGGAGTAGATACTCCAGCCCTTAGGGTTAGTGGGTGCAGTCGCACTGTAGTGGATTCTACCTTGGTAGACTCAGAGGAAGTTGCCAGAGCTACTCTGATGCCCACTAAGTTGGCTGACGGCCCACTCCGTATGTTCCCAGTAATACCTGTAAATCTTACTTTAAATGGTACAGCAGTCAGGATTCCAGTGAGCATTCAGAGAAACGTCCCGGGAAAGGTCTTGTTAGGTAATGATCTCAGAGCTTTAGGGCTCGTAGGAGACACTGCCGAAAGACCCTACACACGGTCTCAAGCACGGGCAGCATTGGCCAAGACCAATACGCTGCCCCAGCCGAAGGGGAAACCCAAGGCGAAAGGAGTCGACAAGTCAAGACGAAGGAAAGAGAATATTCCCCCGAGCTCGCCTACCACTGCGGTGGAGGAAGTTGGTCAATCGCCCGGGCCTGACGAGGAGGTGGCGATGCCTGAAGTATTTGACCCCAACGATCATCCTGAACTAAAAGACTTGTTAGTTGAAGGAGGTCCTGATAGGGACGAATTCAGTAAAGGCCAACGTGAGTGCCCATCTCTGGAAGGCCTAAGGAGACAGGCCTGCTCCCAGCTTGAGGGTGAACCTCCTGGGACGCATAGGATTTATTGGGAAGGTGGACTCCTGTATAGTGAGCCCACAGAGTCTACAGAAGGAGACCATAGGAGGTTGTTGGTTCCCCTTGCTGTTAGGCCCTTCCTCCTGCAGTTGGCGCATGAAGTTCCCCTTGCTGGTCACCTTGGTATGAAGAGGACCAAGCAAAGGTTATCCATGCACTTCTACTGGCCCAAGATGGGGGTGCAAGTAGAAAGTCACTGCAGGAGTTGTGCCTCCTGCCAGTTGTCTGGTAAGGTTGGCGCGACAATCCAAGCTCCGTTGGTACGGCTCCCAGTTGTGGGGGTACCATTTGAAAGGGTAGGGATCGACATCGTTGGTCCCCTTGACCCGCAAACATCCTCGGGCAATAGGTTTATCCTGGTGCTGGTCGACCATGCAACCAGATATCCTGAGGCCATCCCATTGAAAACTGTAACTGCCAAGTCAGTTGCAAAAGCTTTACTTGGCATATTTACTAGGGTTGGCTTCCCTAAAGAAGTTGTGTCGGATCGTGGCAGCAACTTTATGTCGAAGTATATGCAGGCTATGTGGAAAGAATGTGGGGTCACCTACAAGTTCTCTTCTGCATACCACCCCCAGACCAATGGTCTGGTGGAACGTTTCAACAGAACGTTAAAGAGCATGATTGGGGCTCTGGAGGAACCTCAGAGAAGAAAATGGGATCTTCTTTTACCATGCTTACTGTTTGCCTACCGAGAGGTACCACAGGAGGGTGTTGGCTTCAGCCCCTTCGAACTTCTGTTCGGTCATCCCGTACGGGGACCCTTAACCATCGTCAAAGAGGGATGGGAGATGCCCACTCCCCCTGTTACTACCAACGTAGTTGATTATGTGCTAGGGCTCAGAAAACGGATGGTACTTCTGATGGGCTTGGCTAGTGATAAATTGAAGGCAGGACAAGCGCTGGTGAAACATTGGTACGACCAGAAAGCTTCCCTCATCAACTTTACACCTGGTCAGCAAGTCCTGATCATGAATCCCATAAGGCCTCGAGCTTTACAGGACAAATGGTCAGGCCCTTACACAGTGGTGGAGCCCCTGGGTGAGGTTAACTATTTAGTGGACTTTGGAAGGCCTGGACAGGCTCCAAAAGTGTTTCACATGAATAGGCTGAAGACTTTCGTCCCATGAGTCGAAATCGCAGCACTGCTACTGGCTTCAGATGTTGAGGAAGAGGAGTCTGAACCTCTCCCCGACCTGTCCCAAAGCGGTCCTTCAGATAGCTCCTTTGAGGGTGTCTGAGTGGCCCCTCACCTGACTTCTGATCAGCAGGCTGAGGTGAAAAGTTTGCTTAGGCAGTTTTCCCCCCTGTTTTCACAGTCGCCTGGTTTGACACCTTGGTGCAAACATAACATTGACACAGGAGACAGTGTACCTACCAAAAGTAGGGGATACAGGATGTCAGACAAAGTATGGTCTTCTATTAAGACCGAGGTCAACAAGATGTTAGACCTTGGGGTGATTGAACCCTCTAGTAGTCCTTGGTCCAGCCCTGTGGTTTTGGTTCCAAAGGCAGGCACTTCTGAATTGAGGTTCTGCGTGGATTACAGGGCTCTGAATGCTGTCACCAAGACAGATGCACACCCCTTGCCTCGAACAGATGAGCTGGTGGATACTTTGGGTGCCTCCAAGTACCTCAGCACGTTTGACCTCACTGCTGGCTATTGGCAAATAGCTTTAGCAGAACATGCCAAGGAGAAGACAGCATTTTCTACTCCAGACGGCCTTTACCAATTCCGGGTAATGCCGTTCGGGTTGAAGAATGCACCTGCCACTTTCCAGAGGCTTGTGAATCATGTGTTGAATGGGTTGGACGAATTCTGTCTTGCATATCTGGACGATATAGCAGTTTTCAGTGCCACCTGGGAAGACCATGTGAAACACCTCGGGATTGTGCTCCAGGCTCTTCAGAAAGCACACCTGACCATAAAGGCTAGTAAATGCCAGATTGGACAAGGCTCAGTGGTTTACCTTGGACATGAAGTAGGTGGAGGGAGGATACAGCCTCTTCCCAGTAAAGTACAAGCAGTACAAGACTGGCCTACCCCCACTACGCAAACCCAAGTGAGAGCCTTCTTAGGACTCACGGGGTATTACCACAATTTTGTGGCAGACTATGGCACCATAGCTGCCCCTCTGACTGCCCTCACAACTCCGAAGAAACCCAAGAAGGTAACTTGGACCGACAAGTGTGAGAAGGCTTTCAATGGCTTAAAAGACTCCTTGTGCCAGGCCCCTGTCCTCAGGGCCCCTGATTATCAAAGACCTTTTATCGTGCAGACGGACGCCTCTGACACTGGGATAGGAGCTGTACTATCACAAGTAGATGAGAAGGGTAAGGAACACCCTATTGGTTTTATTAGCCGCCAGCTTAAGGACAGAGAGCTCAGATGGTCCACGGTAGAGAAAGTTTCTCTGTTGTGTGGGCCCTAAGGAAGCTGAGGCCCTACCTCTATGGGACCCACTTCACTGTGCAAACTGACCATAAGCCCTTAAAGTGGATAATGAACATGAAGGGGGAGAATCCAAAGTTGCTTAGGTGGTCCATAAGTCTACAAGGCTTCGACTTCACTATTGAGCATAGGCCAGGTGTCCAACATAGCAATGCTGATGGGTTGTCCAGAATGTTTAACCGACCTGAACAAGAGACTCATCCAGGGGTGGATTAGTTCCCCCTGTCCATAGTCTGGGAGGGGCGAGTGTTAGGAAAGATTTTGTAATTGTAGGTCATTTTCCTTCCATGTGGCAACCCCTAAACTTTTTGCTGTTGTTTTTCACCTTGTTCTTGACTTTGCCAGAGAAGTGCAGCCTTCTGCCGCACTCCTCTGGGCTTTCGCTCCTTTCTTACGGGGAAACTGACATGCCCTTAAGACAGTCAGTACCGGGGAACGCTGTTTCCCGTAGTTTCTTTTATCATGTTGCGGCTTTCGTGCAACATGACACAAGAGGGCACTGTAAGCTAAGTTAGAGCTCTCTTGGGTCTCTAGCCTTCTACAGGCCCTAGATACTCGTTTAGGATTGTATCTGATCGGTGCAAGTGATTCAGGGACGGGAATGGTGGCAGCGATCGTTTCTTGTGTTTTGAGCTCCTTTTGGCGTTCTAAGCGCGTTTCCCGCGCTTAACCCAAAATGGTGGCCTGGCTCCCAAAATGGCCAGACCACGAGGCTCCTTTGTCCTGTCCGCTGACCGTCTTGCTCCCTTCACCTTCCCCAGGTCAAGCCGACCCGGGGCCTTCCTTATTTGGGCATGTACTTTCCCGCGAAACACGGATGCTTTCGCGGGCTTCTACATGTCTTGTTTGTGCCTCCAGGATGTGGGCTGGGATGTCTGGTCCCAATACACATCCTGGGTGCCAGAGAGTCTAGGGTGGTGTGAATGCCTGGGACCACCGTGGTCCGTGATTGGTCCACGAATGGTGTGAGTGTTGATGAGCGGATCTCCCATTGGGTCCCCTCCTTTTTGGCGCGAAGGGAACCGTGGATAAGAGGGGGTTGGAAACACCACTACCAGGTCGATCTCCTGAGTTCTCACGAACGAAGGAATACAGGAGCCAAGTATCCTGCAACCAAGAGGCTGGACCGAGGAATCGCTGGTGACCCGCTGAAGGACTTCTCCTCTGCACTGCTGTCGCCTTGTGAAACCCTTTTCACCTTTGATCGAACCAGAAGGCCTGTACTGGTACTTCGACCCTTGGAATAGCGGGAACAGCTATTCTCGGCATCTTCACCATCTCCTGCCAGTAAGCCTTCGGAAGCGTCTCTGGGCCATCCAGCTGACTGACCAGCTTACACGGGAGTCTTGCTCTGTAACCGCCGCCAGGTTGTGTAGTATTTCGAGTCCTTGTCACTCTCACACGCTTCGTACACTTGGCGTTCCCAGGTCTGAAGTGAGTAGTGTACATTTGGCTCCGATACACACGGCCGCTCCGTTGCCCTGCTGTGGTAACAAACTGTGCGGGTTTCTTCGATTGGGACGTCTTTTTACTCAACACGACGACGAGGCGTTCCCTGCTCTTCTGAACCTGCCAGCTACTGAAACGGACGCGGAGAAGCCTGGGTCTGCTTGCATCGGGGACCGGTGAGTAGCATAGCTAGGATCTGGTCGCCCTCCTGCAGGAGCCCATTGCTTTTCCCCGCTGTGTCAAAACAGCACCCTTTTCCGTACTCGCGCTCTGCTCCTGCCCACTGTGGAGGCTGCGCTTGAGTCGCGGAACGTGTTCTTCTTCTTTTGTGCACTAAACTGAACTGCCTGATTTCCCTCGAAGAGCTTCTCCTTTTGCCCGTTGGCACCAGCGTGTGCAGGTACTTTTGAGCACAAGGCTCCACTCTTCGCAGGGCTCGGACTTCCATCTAGTTAGGTGCCTCTGAAGGCGAACTGGGTCTAAGCATTATTGTGCACTGCCTGTTTTCCCTCCCTTTTAGGTGGACTACACATTTCGTGCATATAACGCTTGAGACTTGTTGTATTTGTATATATATTGTGTTGATATGGTATGTGTTGGTTTACTATCGTTATATTGTGATTTTCTCGCTACGGTCATTGTTTTAAAGGCCTTGAAATAAATGTGTATATATTTTTAATATAACAACTGTTTGGAGTAGTTTGTAAGTGTTCTTGCTTTGTGTGCTCATTGCGGGCTTTCAGTCACCCTCACCCCTCTTGAGACCTAGTCTTGACCGCCGCGATCGCTACCTTGATTGGTCTGGCTCGTCCAGAGGTTACCCTGTTCCAAGTAATTAGGTTGGCCTTCTGAACTTCTGTGCCACCAGGACAGAGTTCAGAAATCCGTCTTAACAGTAGGGAGTTCCTCTACCTCATCCTCTTCACTCTCTTCATCCTCATTCTCTACATCCTCATTCCTGTTCCCCTCTGCAGGCCCTTGGGGAGGTGGTGGTGGTGGAGGGTTTGGGGATGGTGTTGAGGCAGATGTAGCAACAGCAGCCATGGATGCCATCAGGGTTGGTGAGACAATCTCAGAAAGAGCAGCAAAGGCAGCAAAAGTCAATCTGCAGTAGCCAGAAGTACAATGAAGATCAGCTCTGTGGTGTGGCCTTTTAAAGGGGTGGAGGGGTGCACTTCGTGGGCGGATCGAACACCCCAAAAAGGTTCAAAAAGTTCCAAAAAGTATGTGTAAAGGCAGGATCATGGGCCTCATTACAAGGTAGGAGGTAGCCATGGTGCTATTAGCACCATGACTACTCCCTTACCGCATTCCGGGTCCGAGTTCCCGAAATAGGGACTTACCGGGTCATTCCAACCTTGGAGGACCCGGTAAGTCCCCATTCTGGGAACCATTACCCATTCCCTTTCGAGCCCCCATAGGGCTCAATGAGAATGGGGATGGAGCTAATAACGGTACCACAATTTGCGGTACCGTTATTAGCTCTGAAGTCCCTTAATGGGTCCCATCCATAACGCCTGGTAAAACCAGGCGTTAAGGAAGGGACCCGCTAAGGGACCTCGGAACAGGGTGGTAAGGGATTACCGGCACCGGTGTCTTTACCGGTGCCGGTAATCCCTTACCACCTAACTCGTAATGAGGCCCATTTTCTGGGACATGTGCAATGGTGCATTTTTACTGTAAAATAATTTGGATTGTCTGAAAAAGTTCTTTTAAAATGAACTGGACAGTGTCCGCAAATTAGAACACAGGCTCAGTGTGGGTGCGGTCACATGATGACGTCGGGAACACGTCCGCGAAGGGAAGGGTGTCCGCAGGACACCAAATGCATGGGAAGGGTCGTGCGCATGCGCGTGGGTGTTGTATGGACATCCCGGACACCGTGTGTCTTTAAAGAACAGTTCCATCTTGGTTGCGAAGGGTACGGACAGGTTGCGTATGCACGGTGGTGGCACGAGTTATGGTTGCTTAGCTTACCATAACTGGCGAATTTCAGGGGTATTTCGGTTTCACTTGTAACCATAACATCCTTTTAAGAACGTTTTTTTCCAGAATTTCATAGGTTTTTATATAATATACTGAATATATATTTGTATAGATATATATATATATATATATACATATATATATATATATATATATATATATATATATATATATATATATTATATATGTATATATATATTTATATATAATGTGTTTGCACTACTGCAAGGCATAGTTAAGGTTAAGATGAATTCTCTATGGTATTTCACAAAATTACTTTTTTCAATAACTTTTTTTGTATCATTATAGTTTTTATTAAATTCTTACATAATAACATTACCATACAGTTCATTACAATACATTCATGACAGTAACGTTTATGATAATAACAATCACCTCCCCTTGCATTAGTCTTCTTAACACTGTCCCCAATAGCTCTTTTTTCCACCCTCTAAGTACAGTTAATTGTGCCAAGTCCTTCAAGTCGTTCATTGCCATGGTTCATTGGTACAGTACCGATAACCAGTGTGATGTAAATTCATTTATTTTTAATTTAAGCAGACTTAATTTAACCTCTTTCCAATGCAAGTCAGTACCACAGTTCACCCACAAATCATGCCCCTCAAAACGCACACCTGACTTACATTTGCCCACCATGATTCCTGCCCGATTCTTGTGCTACTGCTATTCTCTGTTCCCATGTCTATCACCTTGCATTTTTAACTTTCCTGTCTCTACCGTCACCCCTCCCCCTGGACTCCATTTGGTAGGAATCAAGTGGCTTCTCTAACCTCTACCTTCTCCTCCATCCCTCCCAAGGTTGGGCACACACTGGCCCTAATTACAACTCAAGTCTGATTTCCAGAGCCTAAAGATCATCTGTTTTGCCACCATCAGCAGTGTACTCAACGACATCCCATACTATCTGGCTATGCTCGGCACTTGCAACATATCCTGCCAGATGCATAGTGTTGGATTCCCTTGGGTACTTCATCCTAGGGTGTTCTGTATCACCTCCCACAAGCTCAACCAGTATCCCTGCACCCTCCGGTAGTACCATAGGTTGTGCCCCAGATCCCCCCCACTTTGACCGCTCCTCCAGCACCTATCATTGTGCGTGAGCCGGGCAGCCCCAAGCTTATCCAGTGTCCAATAACATCCTTGCAATATCTTACTTCACATTACCTTGAGCCTAGCCTCCGTAACCCCTTTCTCAAAATAATTGAAGATATTGTGGATTGCTTCCTCTGAGAACTGGTCCCCTTAAAACTTCTGCCATCTGTCCATGTCTCCCTTCCTACTGCGGCTCGCGTATTACAAGTCTATTATCTCTGTCTAGAGCCTTTCCACTAGGCTCATGCCCCAGCTCTACTTCCTTAGTAAGGTTGTGATCGTTGAGCTACAGATCCCCCATTGGTATTATCTAGTGATCATATGCACGCAGTGTGTCATCTGCCTATGCCTCCACTCCACTTCCGCCCCCAACTCACTATGCTCCCGGTGGTCACAAAAAAGGCCATGCAACCATTCGCCCTCAGAATATCCCCCACTTGCCGTATAGATTTGGGCCTCTAAATTCCAGTAACCATCCACTTTGAGCCAAGCATGGGCTATTTCCCATGCATGAATGTTTGTGCTGAGTATTGGGTGTGCTTTGTCTTTCCCCTGCGCTCCAAAGATGATGCCCAGACCCACTTCCACAAAATATCTGCTTCTATACCACACATGTCAGCTGTTGCGCCGCACCCCGAAAGTATTAGGACACTTGTTACAATTGCTGGACAACGTAGTTTACATCCATTTGAGGTAACCTGAGCCCCCCTGCTCTCGCTAGTGCATATAGTCTTTCGGCCTTCAAATGTGGTCTTTGGCTTCCCCAAACAAATGATTTCATGAACTGCATTATTTTCTTCATTTGTTACGCCAGCACTTTCAGGGGCAGCATGCCAAATACGTAGTTTAGCTGGGCAGCTGCTGTCATTTCTGTCATTTGTGTCCACACCCAAATGGACAAGTTCAGTGGTGCCCAGCTTTCAAACTCCACTTGCGCCTTCCCCATGCTGGGTCCACATTGCCCCTAATCATATTAGTCAGACCCTTGTTTAAGTATATTTCTAGGTACTTGAGACGCTCATGCAAGCACAGCAATTGGGTCACCCTTATGGGACTTTTAGAGGTGCTATCATTAAGAGGCATAGTCTTGCACTTTTTCCAGTTAATTTTGAATCCTGAGAAGGAGGAGAAAATGCCAATTGTCTGCATTAGCTCCTTCACTGAGGAATCCGGACCATCCAGTGTCAACATGATATCATCCGGGCAGAAAAGTACTCTCTGTTCCCCTATCATTGTTTCTATTCCCTTGATGTCAAATTTAATCTTATAGCCCTTGATAGCGTATTCAGTGCCAAAATAAATATTAGGGAGAAAGCAGGCATCCCTGCCTCATTCCCCTCCTGATGTAAAATGCCTCTGACTCAAAGCCCTTCCCCCAACTCTAGCGCTGGGGCATTTGTATGAGAGCCGGACCATTGCAGCAAACCCGTGCCCTAACCCCAAGCGGTCCATCATCCTGAAAAGATACTCCCACTCCACCCGATCAAAAGCTTTCTCAGCATCGAGCGAGAGCACTATTCTAGGCTCCGTTCCTCCACTTTGCAGCCAGAACAGGAGCAACAGTAGTCGTATGGTATCTCTCACCTATCTTCCAGGGACGAACCTCAATTGCATCTCACGGATCAGTTTTCTGGTGACTTTTCTCAGACTTGCTGCTAATACTTTAGGAAAGATTTTGACGTCCATGTTACTTAGAGAGATCGGACAGTATTTGCTGCAGCAAAGAGGGTCCCTGCATGGCTTCGGGATCACAGTTACTAATGCCTCATTAAACTCCACCCAAAACTCCTCCAAAGTCACCGCCTCATTGAGCACCTGTGCCAACTTGGTGGACATTCTTATATAAAATTCTAATGGCAGACTGTTTGCTCCCGGTGATCTCCAGCTGCTCAAACTAGTGATACATTCTCACAGTTCTGCTCGTATCATGCTCCCCAACAACTGGTCCTCCAGGGACAAGTGTTTATTTGGCAAAGAGTCTAGGAACCGCTGTTCTGCTGTCAGGTCATCAGCAGTTTCTGCTATGTACAGAACCCTCACGGAATTCCTGTAGGATTTCATAAGCTTGTGTCACCTGCCTCCATTATCTTTGCTTTGGATCATTGTGATTCCCCCTTGCTCCTCGCTCTTCATAGGCTGAGCTGTCAGTAATTGCCCTGCTTGTTCCCCTTCTTTACAATGGGAGGTGTGCAGCAGAAAAAGTACTTTGCCCTCCTGAGCACCAATAGGACATCTGTCCTAGGGTCCTTCTCATATTGTCGGGTTAAGTCCTTCACCTCTTTTTCTAGCCCTGCCAGTTTCTCTTTCTCTTCTCTTTTCTTACTGTCCCGCTTCTGTAGTAGAGCCCCCCCGAAAGTACACCTTTCCTGCAGCCCATAAGGCACCCACCAACTCCACTGAGCCCTCATTTAGTGCAAAGAAGTCCTCTATCATGTCTGCTACGTCCCTTTTATCACTCAGGTTCTTCAACAAACTGACATTTAACCTCCACCTTTTGGCGCGTTGGCGTTTTAGTGCTGTATCCAGGGCTAGTAGGACTGGTTCATGGTCAGATATCCCCACCGTAGTCTTTCCCCACATGTTATTTGAGGCACCACTCTCCTCAATACCAGGAGGAAATCTATCCTCGATTGTGTGCAGTGGGCACATTAGGTAAAGGAGCACTCTCTGACTGTCGGATTTATTAGTCTCCACGAATATACCAGACCATGGTTGGCTATAATTTGCTTTAGTATTTCCCTTTCCCTTCTCAGACTGTCTATGTGCTTGTCTGACTTATCCAGAAAGGGATTCAGGGTAAAGTTCCACCCCACCCCCTGCCCTAGGAACATATTGTTGTTGGGCATCGACTTCAAGGTCTTAGAATGATATGCGAAAAATGCTTAATTATCCGCAGTGGGTGCATATATTGATCTGACCCCCAGAGTATTGTTACCTACATGTATCCTGACTACTACAAGCCTGCACTTCCCATCTGCCCACACCTTGCTAACCCTAGTGGGTAGAGACTTCTAAATTAGAATGGCCACCCCATATTTCTTCCCTTTCTCACGAGAATTGAAATACACCTTCCCACCTATCCCGTATGTAGCATGTTTGCCTCCACCTGCAGCAGATAGGTCTCCTGTAATAGTGCCACATCGGCCCCCTTCAAGTTAAATATTGCAGCACTTTTTCAAGTTTAACATAATGATTAAGGCTATTGACATTCAGTGAGATTATGCTAAAAGCTCTGTTCCCCATTGCTTCCCCCACATGTTTGCTCTCTGGTGTTCCTGCCCCTAATGTTATATTTGTGAAACGTACTGAGGCTAACCATTAAAACTGCTATTGCTCCCCTCCTGTCCCCTTTCCACCCCAACATCGTAAGCCCCCAATGAGGACTTATGTTGACATTGAACATCAATCTATTTGCTGAGTAACTATGTACATTAATCCAACAACATAAGGGCCTCATGAGTGCCCGTCCTCCCTCCTCCCCTCCTCTCAATGATGGTGCCACAGTCCTCCCCTTATGACACCTTTTATAACCTCCCCACCACACGCTTAAAGCTCTTATCCCGAGAGGCCTGTTTTGCCTGCCACTCTGCCCTTCCTCCCTCTCCCTCAGACAGAATGCCAGTCTTGTCTCCCTCTCCAACCCATTAACATACTTGTGCATACATTCCAGATCCACATATGCTGTACTATACTTCCACAGACTGGCTTGTTCAGCTCATCATTCTGTTTTTCCTCCTCTCAAGCCCGTTCAGGAGACGACATTATTAGGGATCTGGACTTCTCTCTTTGTCTCTCCCCCCGGGCATATTTTGTTTTGCTGGTCTGTCAGTCATGAATCATTTCCTGCATGCTGGAAGCCTGTCTGATGCCCCCATTTCCTCCCATATTGAATTTCTCCATTGATGCTCATGCTATGCCTTGCTTCTCCACTGCGCTGCAGCTGACATATGTCCATCGATACTGGTAGCTGTCCGTGTATAAAGTCCCACAACACCTCCTGTTCCCTTAATTCCAGCATCTTCGGTCTATTTATCAGCATTGTAGCCGGAGCAAACAGCCCATATGTTATGTTCTGTTTTTTCAGTTTTGGTCTAAGTGCAAGGAATAATTTCCTGGTCTCCATATTCTCCTTGGAGTAGTCAGCCGATATGTAAAATATATGGGCTTCCCAGATCGTAGAGTTTACTTTCTTGGCTCGAGCTAGAATCTGGCACAGCCGCTGTTATCTTAGGAAGCATGCATGGGGAGACGGGGTGCTCTTGCATTGCTTCCGTTTCACCTCCTGATCTTGTGCACTCTCGGATATCCAGAGGGCACCTCAACTCCAGTTTTACGACTAATAGTATCGACTTCTGGATCCCCTTCCTCCACTTTCTCTGTGAAGCCAAAGAAGTGCACATTATACCTTCTGCTTCTGTCCTCAAATGTATTGTCACCTTCACTTCCTCAAGTTGTGCCTGAACTGAGAATATCTTGTGTGCCAGGTCCTCCACTCAACCCACTGTCACTTCCACCTCCGCCAGCCTGTTCCCCAGCCTGCTCAAGTCCGTTTTCACTGCCAACACCTCAGTATGTGTATCACTCACCCTGGCATCCATGCCAGCAATGACCTCATTGAGCTTTGAAAACTGCTGTAGGATCAGGACCAACTTAGGCGACTCCATGTCCGGCTTCGCAGTAGCCATCCATATCTTCACTGGCCCTCCCGTATGTCCAATGTTCACTACGGTGCGCCAGGCACTTACTGCTGTCTATAGATTCCCCTTTCTGTCACTATGCTCCCTCAGTTGGCCCCCATCAGCACCTTGTTACCCCAAGATTTGTCTGTGTTAATTCCTTGACATCTCAAACTGTTATCTGTGCTTCCCTTCTGCTGAGCCCTTTCTTTCTCCAGCATGGAAGTCGCATAGGTCTCCTCTCCTGCCTCCGCCATATGTATTTCAACTTCTTGCACACTCAGTATACTGGTCCTGCAGTGATCCTTCCCAGGATGTCACTGCCACTACCCAGAAGACCTGAGACTGTTACCAGGGTATGGGCTGCCTGATCCTGTGAAAAGCCAGGCTCCAAGCCACACTGCCCCTTACCACTTCATCCACTTTAAGAGGGGGGATGCTGCAGACCATCACAGTGTCTTCCAAGCAGCAAGTAACATCCCTGAATCTGCCGCAACTGAAAAGGGTAACAGTTGAAGGTTTGTTTCTTTTGGTTCTTCAGTATGATTCAACCTGCATGTCTGTTTTTCAATCAGAGCAAAAAAGAATTGCTTGCAAGTATGGTGTATGTGTCACCCTGTGATGTTCACCATAAAGAGTAAATGCCTCTGTTTATTAGGAGATCTCCCGCTGAGAGTGCAGGCCTCCCAGAGAGACTCCAGATGCCACTTGCAGTATGCTCCAAGCATAGGGTTCCCGCTCTTCTTCCTTTCTTGGCCGCATCCCCTCAACCGGTCCTGACAGGGCAGTGCTGCAGTGAGCAGCTTACCAGCAGGGGTTCAGCTGCTTTGCATACTCTCTCACTGTGTTGATCCTATACTGCAGGGGTGCTTCCACTGCACTGCAGTGGCTGTTTCTCCTTTTCTGAACAGTGTTGCCACAGTGTGGGTCTACCTACCTGCGGGAGTACTGCGACCTGGCAGACTTTCACGCTGTGTTAATTCTGCACTGCAAGGGCACTTCTGCTGCACCACAGTGGATGCTTCACCCCCACCGAAGAGGGCTGCCAGTGTGAGGATCTTCTGGTGCCAGTCACTGCTCTGCTTCAGGATTCTCCTGTCTTGATTTTATGAGCTCTCCCTGACCTCCGCTTCAGTCCCTTACTGTGGCAATGACATTGCGCTTTGCTCCCTGCTGCCTCGTGGCTTGCTGCTCTCTCTGGAGCGCACTTTTCTGCCATTTTATTCACTTGTGCCCACGCTTACAGGGGCTATTCCCTCCTCCTGCTTTGAGTCATCAAGACACCCGATTCAAACACCATCCTGCTCTCCGGGCTTTCACTGATCCATGGGCCGTTATTTTTGTGTGGATCGCTGCTTATAACGGGACATCTGCCTGAGGGATGTTAAAGGGGGTTAGTAGCGCTTCAATTAGGTAGCCATATTGTGGGCAGCAGGCCTCGCCCCCCTCTCAATAACATGTGAATGCTTTCATGCTAAATATCTTAAATTATTCCACAGTAATAGTTCAAGACTGCCACTTATGTATGCAAAATTTCAGAAATGAACATTAATGCTTCATAGTTTAAAAATGTTTCACTTTGATTTTGTTTTGAACAAATTTTAACATGGGGTTTTCACACAGGAAACAACAACATGGGCCCACAAATCCCAAAATTGGCAGCTTTGATTTTTTGCAGGTGCCTAGATTTCATCAGGAATTGATGCACTGAAAAATAAATGTGAAAATTGACAAAAACAATTTTGAGATATTAACATTTGAAATGTGCAATTCATTGTGCAGATGTAACGCTCATATTTCATATCAACTGTAGAGAGAGCTAATACGTTTAACAGTTTGTACATTCCATAATTTACATCTCATTGAAAACACATTAAAGGCAAGTTACAGCTGACTTTGATGTCAGTCTTAAAGTGATGGAATAAATGTACACTTTTAAAACAAACTGCACACAGTGTGTGTGAGTTTTACAATACATACATTATACAATTAACATAAAAACAAGCATCAAAGGCAAATGACAACTGACTTTGATGTCAGTTTTAACGTGAGGGAATGAATGTACACTTTTCAGATAAAAAGGTACACTTTAGGAGGCATACAATGCATTAGCCAAATGGAGTTCGATTTTGTATTAAAACCATAGACGTTTATTTGTGAGATTACCAATTTTTTTATGAACAATAACAACCTGCTCCTATGACAAATGCACCTAATACATATGCACTTACTACACATAACATGTAAACATATGGAAAATGCTTTCACATGCACCTATGGCATATGCACATATGACACAAGCACATATTATGAGTGCTTCTACGACGCATGCTCCTACAACACATGCTCCAATAGCACATGCTCCTATGACACACACTCTTATGATACACTTACTGCACACACTCATTGCACACTCTTACAACACTCACTCCAACAGCATGTATCCTTTGATACACTATGCTATTACATGTGCTCCCATAACACAAACTCCTACACATGCACCTACTACACATAACATGTGGTTGTATGGCATGTGCTTTGATGCACATGTTCAACCACACACACTCTTATGATGAACACTTACCACACACTCTCATACACTTTCATAGCACATATTTACTGCACACTCTCATGACACACTCTAATGATATACACTCTACGAAATGTGCTCCTACAACATACACATCTAATACACATATGCTTACTACACATAACATGTAGACCAATCACAAGTGCTCTCGCATGCACCTACGACACATGCTTCTATGACACATGCTCCTACCACACACACTACCATGACACCCGATTACTGCACACTCTTACGACACACACTGTAATGACACACAGTCCTACGACATGTGTCTTATGACACATGCTGTTATAACATGGCCTCCTACAACACATAACCTTATAATACATGTTCCGATGACAGGCAAACAAATTACACAGACACCTACTTCACATGACATGTGGACTTACTACACATACTCTTACGACAAATGTTCCAACCACACACTCTTTGATGCACACTTACTACACACTCTTATAACACACTTCTAGAAAACACACTCCAACAACACATGCTCTTATGACACATGAAGCTACTAAACCCATGAAAACTTCTATAACACATACCCACAAACATGTGCTCCTTCAACATACACTCCTACAACTCATGGTTCTGCAACACACATTCTTACAACAAATACTCCGACCACACAGGTGTATACAACATGCACTTCAATTATGTATGCGGAGTGTATGAGGTTTGTAGTTGGCACATTACAAAATTAATATCTTCTGAAAACTCACATCAAAGTCATGTCATAGAGCGTATGAGTTTTACTGTTTATACATAACACAAAGTAAATCCCCTAAAAACAAACAAGAAAAGGCAAGTCACAGCTGACTTTGAAGTAATTTTTAAAGTGATGGAATAAATGTAAACTTTGTATACAATCTGTACACAGGGTGTATTAGTTTCACATTTCACACAATAAACATCTAAAAACGTGCATCAAATGCAAGTGAAAGCTGACCTTGATGTCAGTTTTAAGGTGATGCCAGTTTTGAGGTGATGGAATAAACGCATACTTTCCATACAAAGGTATACACTTTAGGAGACATGCAATACATGAGCAGAATTGAGGTACATTTTATATTAAAACCCTACACCGACATTTGTGATATTAAAATAGTTTATATGAAAATTAGTAACATGCTCCTACAACAAAGGCACCTAATACGCACATGCTTACAACACATAACATGTAGATGTACAAAAAGTGCTCTCACATGCACCTAAGAAACATGAACCTTCAAAACATGTACCTTCGACACATGCACCTATTACATGTGGTACTAAGACACATGCTCCTATGGCAAATACTCCTACAGCACATGATCCTATGGCACACGTGCCTACCACGCACACTCTAATGACACACTCTTTTTGCACACTCTAATGACACATGCTTATATAACATAAACTATGGTCATATGACATGCCCTCCTACAACATTTGATCCTATGATACACTGTTATAAAACATACTCCTATAATGATGGCGCCTAAGTCATGCCCTGCTATTACTCTTACGACACCGACTTTATCACACGTGGCCCTGACACATGATCCTGACATATTCTCTGATTACACGTGCACCCTCAACACGCGCACCTGTAACATGTACACCTAAAACAGGTGCATATATCACAACTGTGCCTCCACCACAAGCACCAAAATGCATCTGGACATACTACATGTGGACCTATGACATGTTAATGTACAACATACACTACTATGATACATGCTCCCAAAACATGCCATCGACGACAACACTTTTATAATGCACTGTTATGGCACAAGCTCCTTTAAGAAACATTGCTACAATACACTCTCCTGCAACACACTCTACTGCAGCACACGCTCTGACAACACATGATTCTTGAACACATGCTGCTACAACACATGTTCTTACAACATACACAACACACCACCTTATGGAACACGCTCTTACAACACAGAAACTTCCAACACACACACTTAGGACACATACACTTACACAATGTGCTGTTATACAGCATGCTCTTATGCCACACACCTTTGTACTAAATGCTCTTACAACAAACGTTAGTATTACAACAAACACTCAGAATGAATAATCATGTAACCATAAAAAAGTTGAAATGATGTGAAAACACTTTTTTTACAAACGCATTAAGGTTAAACCCTACAACATGCACTACTACAGCACACGATTCCATAACATGTTGTCTGACAGCGCACACTCGTAAAACAAGCACTGTTATGACACACACACCTACAACACATGCTTTTACAACACATGGTGATACAACACTTGCCCCTACAACAAACATGACACACAATCTTATTACTCATGCTCTTACAACACAGAAATGTATAACACACACCATACGACTCAATACTATATATTACAGGGCCTGCGGTCGCTGCCCTGTAGTTATGTTTAAGTTGCTCAACCCATAGGAAGAACTCTTTTTGGGTGGCTAACAACTTTGCCCCCCGGACAAATCCATCATGAAACTTTGCAAAAAAAACTATATGGCCCATCAGATTGATCCTGTGAGGTTTGGTGATGTTTTGTGCTGGGGTTATTAAAGTTATAGGGGGGGTCCCAAAATGTGTGGTTTTCCCATAGATGCAATGAAAAAAGAAATGTGCTCACGCCTACAGGCCAAACCGCTGAACAGATTTTCACAAATGTACAGCATGACTGGTGGCTTGAACCTGAAAGTGTGCTTTTGTAAACTTGGTGTAAATCTTCTCCAGCAGTTTGTTTTTAAAACAACCAAAACCTAGGTCCCAAAAAATAAGTAATGTCTGGTTTCGGTCCGCAGACTCACTTCCATGTTCGGTCCATGGATAGGCCTCCGATTCACACAGAGGACGGTGTGGTGCATTGGAGGCATCCACTGATTAGATGGTGAAGAGCATGAGATGCGTCATATTTTTGGAAACGCCCACCATTTTAGATCAATCGCAGCTGACCGCCGACGGTGTGGTAGCGAAAACGTTTGGAAACACATTTTGGGTCATTTGATGGTGGAAAAAGGCACTAGAAAGAGTGGGGAGTGGAAAAAAGATGATATGGGGCTATTTTTGTAGGTTGAAAAAGGTTGGGCAGGTGTCGTGGTTGTCAACGGACACTGCAGTAGTTCGCAGAATGCGCCTTGGACAGAGGTCTTGGAAAAGACATTTGGGGTTATTTGATGGCTGGAAGAGGGCATAGAAACGGTAGGGGAGTGGAATGAAGGCAATATGTAGCTGTTTCTATATGTGAAAAAAGGGTTTTGGAAGTGCTGTTGAGTCTAAAGTCAATTTCGGTCTCCGCAGACATCATTTTGATTGCAGGAGGTCAGGATGAGTTTAATTACTTGATGGTGTATGGTACATATTTGTTACATAGTTAATTGTATTGCAGTCATTGAGGCCAATGTCCAGATTCTGGGGGGCAAGGCCACAGGCCATGGGCCAAGAATATGTGAGCTGGGCACAACTATCACAGTAGTAATATGTGTATTGTAATTATAGGTAATGTAGTGGGAGTACAAAGTGTTTGTAATATGGACGAATGATGTAATTGAACTGTATATGGTACTTATGATTGTAGTACAATTGAGGCTAGTGCTCATAAAATATGTATTTGATCATAATTGCTCTGGTTACTTCGTTTTGTAGTGTTATGAACCTGGAATCTCTGGTTTATTTTCTGTGCAAAAAAACAATACAATTGATTAAGCAGGATGGTTCAAAAGCTGTAGTTGTATCCAATTTTATATATACACTCATAAACTGTACATTCTAAGTACTATGTTTGGAACAACATTAGTGTATGACAGACTGCTGTTGTTTTGACATTAACTCATCATTGGTTCATTGGGAAAAGATCTGTACTGGATTAAAAAAAAGATGATAGTATGTTTGTTTGAAATATATTGGCCCTCATTACGACCCTGGCGGAAAGTAACTGACCTGACCGCCATAGCGTAAATAGCGTTTCCGCCATTGCACGATGGAGTAAAGTGCGGCTAATTCTGACCCATCGGGCACGAGCATTACGCCATGGCGGAAGTGAAAAGTCCGCGATGGCGGAAATGTCCCCAAAACGCCCCTCACCGCCGTCGTACGGCGCCCTAGGTGCAATTCCGCCACCCATCATAGCGGTCACCGTAATGAGCGGTAATCGCTAAATACGGTGACCGTAAATATACGGAAACGGAAGCAAAAACATGGGGCCGGAATGGGAAACAGCACGCCGTACACCTATAAAATGAGAATCCCAACACAACCATTAAAAATCCGACCCTGAGACACATCCCAACCCGTTAGCCACCCTAGTGAAAACAATCAAAATGGGAAAAGTTGCTAAAAAAGCGTGCGACCGCAAGCGGCAGGTCCACTTCTCCCATGAGGAACTCACCGTGCTCACAGAGACCCTCCAGGAGAATGCTGCCGTCGTCTTCTCGACGCAAATGACCAGGACGGCACTTGCGAACAAGAAGGCCATATGGGCCCTGGTGGCACAGCGGGTAAGTGCGGTGGGGACCGCACCCCGCAACCCACAGCAATGCAGAAAGCGATGGGACGACTTGCGTATACGCGTACGGAGCATACTATCAGCCAATCGTAACATTGCCACAGCTACCGGGGGAGGATCGGAATCACCCATCAAGTTGACCCCCTGGGAAGAAATCTGTGCCTCCACCATTGGAATGGAGAGTATAGAGGGAGTCGGAGGGATGGAGAAAGGAGTGCAGACATCCGAAGAATCAGGTAGGTGGGCCAAATAAAACAATGCTAAATCCACAATGTCCAATCATGTGAAGTACCATGTGTCCACATAGTGCAACAGAAACACATGTCCAGGAGAACGTCCACATACATTGGCCTGATAGCGCACTTTAAAAGTCACATTAAATACATAAAAAATTAAAAATCCTAAAAACAACCTCTACACGTGCAGCATGCACACCCTAACTGCAGGCTGCAAAACAACTGCATCCTCAATCCACACAAAAATGAAACCACCTCCAAGGCCCTGACCCAAATCACCCTCAGGTACCACCCCAATGCATGTGATACATTGCCATTCCAATTTCTAGAGACCCATAAATAACGCTCGCCCTCCTTTACTCCACCACAGGGTCCGATTCAAACGACGAGCTTCAGGACACCCCTTCCAGCACACCTGCAAAGAGGGCCAAGACCAACGGCCAAAGACCCTCCACCTCAGCTGCACGGATCAAAGCACGGCAGCAGCACAAATCAAGTGGCAGCACACAGGAGGGGACTTCAACAGGCACCCCAGCAGCCAGCATGCCCACAACAGCAGCACCACAGGTCCCCCCAATGGATGCCACAGAAGGCACTGCTTCTGGTGGCAGCAGCACCATAGGTGACACTGCATTAATGGCAGCATGCTCCGACACAGAAAACGGTGCTGTCGATGTAGGACCCATCCATGACCTGTCTCAATCCTCCTGTTTGTTTCATCCCGTACACCATGAGGATACCACGCAGGGGCACCCACAAGACGACGACTGGCCATCCCCCACAAGCCCTGTGGCAAGGCAACATGAGGTGATCAGCCCCTCTGTGACACCACCGCAAATGGGCATGGCCCAGCAGAGGCAACAGTCCCTCGACCAGGTGATCGTGCAACAGCAGCAACTGGCCACGCTCCTCAAGGAGCATGCTGATGAATGTGGGGGTTCTAAGGCAGCCATAGAAACATCTACTGAGACACTTAGGGCACAAATGGAGCGAAGTACAGAGACACTAAGGGTACACATGGAGAGAAATACAGAGACACTAAGGGTACAAATGGAGAGAAGTACAGAGACACTAAGGGTACAAATGGAGAGAAGCACCGAGAGCCTGAGGGGGGAACTGCTTGCGACGTCCAAAGACGTATGTGGTGAACTTGCCGCTGTGCGCCGTGTGCTCACTGAGCTCTCACAAACCCTTAGGGACATGCATGGACGTGAGCAGGCAGAGACATCATCCGTTGCAAGCTCCGTCCAGGGCAGCCCCCAACGTAGATCTGGGAGGAACCTGCGCTCCACAGGCAGGGGTGCCCCTGATATCCAGAGAGGGGGCTTGCAATAGCGTCTGCCCACTGACAATGAGCATCTTTGGACACTGGTGTTCGGGGGGGAGGTAGGAGGGTGGAGGGGGGGTGTTGGGCTTTCCTGGGTGGCGGGTCGATGGGGAGTGTAATATAATTTCACATATGCTATAAACATTTCATAATCATCCAATGAGATGTGTGGACATTGATCTTTGTGTACGAGTCCTTTATAGGCGTACAGTCCACATTGTGCATGTTCCAGACACACACAGTGCCACAAGTCCCGTGTCCATGTATCAGCCACCAGACGTGAGTGCTAGAAGCATGAATCTATGATATTCTGACGAATTTCACGGGCCTCCTGTGCCTCGCGGACTCCTTGAGGTGCTGCCACATCCCCACCCTCATCATGACCATCTTCAGGTGCTTGCAGTTCTGCGTCAGGGGGCATGGGCACATTTCTACGTACGCACATGTTGTGTAGCATGACACATGCCATGACCATCTTTGCAACCTTCTCATGGCGGTACAGGAGTGCCCCGCCAGACCTGCTGAGGCAGCGGAAACGAGCCTTCAGTAGGCCGAATGCCTGTTCTATGACTACACGGGTACGTGAGTGGGCATGGTTGTAGTCCTCCTCATGCTGGTTCTGTGGGTTCCGGAGTGGTGTAAGGAGCCATCTCTTCAGTGGATACCCGGCATCACCTGTATGTGGACAATAAAGGATGTTTGTGGAATGACATTGCTACGTACGCATCCCCCCCTTCCTGCCATGTCATTGCCGCATCACATACCCCACATTATCATGCATGAAATGAGACTCACCGAGTAGCCAGGATCTGTTCCCTGCGTGTCGCTCCATGTAGCGTGGTATTGTAGAGTTCCTCAAGACCATAGAATCATGGGTTGATCCAGGAAATCGGGCACAACAATGTGTAAAGATCCTGTTGGAGTCACACACCATTTGTACATTAAGAGAATGATATTGTTTCCGGTTGCGGTACTGGACCTCCATGGCATGTGGGACAACCAATTCCACATGGGTGCAGTCGATGGCACCAATGCAACCCGGTATGCCGGCAAGTGCATGGAATCCCACTTTTGTGTTTGTAATCTCCTGCTCCGAGCGTGGTAAAGAGATGTAGTCGTCTGCGTGCTTCAGGAGGGCATCGAGCACTTGCAATAGTGTCCGTGACAACAGTGGCTGTGAAATGCCATGCAACTGTCCGACTGTGTGCTGGTATGTGCCTGTGGCCAGGAAGTGGAGTACAGACACCACCTTCAGTAGGGGTGGGGTGGCGGTTGGGCTATCTATCATGCTGACAAGGTCAGCGTGTGTCATGTTCACAATGGCGGTTATGGTGTCCCGGTCCAAACGGTAGAGGGTGTGGATCTGCTCAGCAGTGAGGTTGAACGGATGAGCTCGGAGGCGTGGGATTGCGGGCTGCCTGCGTGGTGGTAGTGGCTGTGCTGGTGGGCCTTGCTGGCCCTGCCTTGCCCTCCTCCTCCTCCTGCGTCTCCTCTGTGCGGCCGGTTGTTGTAGTTGTTGGTGTTCGTCTTCTTCTTGAAGTTGGAATACTTGCAGTGCTATCAGGTCCCCCAGGGCCAACATCGCTAGTCCTGCCGGTAGCATTTTGGAGTGGGTGTGGTTGTGGGAGGGGGTTGGATGTGCAATTTATGTGTTTTCAGGCTGTATAGCCTCCACCTGTGGTGATTCATTCCACCCGTGCCAGCTGCAATCCCCTTTGGGCGAGCACGTCCCGCACGCAACGCTGAAATTTGACGCATGGCATCTTGCTATTACAATCATGTATTTAATCCCGATGGCAGTGAAATATTGGTTTATATGTTCATTCTGCTATGGTCCCATTGTTTCACATACTATCTTTGCAGTCGCGAACAAACTTGTGAAGGGTCAGTGGAATGTAGTACTCGATTAACGGTGGACCCTCATGCAGCACTGTACCGAGGTTCACCGACGGGCGGGGCGTCCCATTTGTGAGTGAAGCCAGTTGCCATTTTCACACACTGCCGCACTACATGGGTGAATTTGTGATTTCTAGCGGTCACAGATGCCTTTTCGATGTGATGTTGCAAATGAGGAATTCGAAGGACAGCGCTTTCGGTTTTCAGCTAGCGGCGAGGAGACGCCCACAGGTCTGACTGCAAATATAACGTTCTATTGTTTAATGTCCTTGGGACAGGGGCCATGGCGAGAATGCAATGATTGATATGAATAGTATGGGATGCGCAATAGCGTAGTGGACGATAAGGCAGGACGTTCCCAAATACATGTTACTTCACAACACTAGAATTCCAGGCTGGAGCACAGTGGATTTTGCAGACTGCATTACGCACAGACTCAATGGAAATTTCAAATGTTATGTGAGTAAATAATCTGGCTTTTTTATACCGGGATGAGGGAATGATGTATGGATGCATGGACAGATGATTTAATTGAGAGTTTGCCATGTACATGGCTTTTTGGAATCTATCCCCTTCCCCTGCGCTATGTGATGCAGAGCTGCCATATTGGGACCATCGTCTATCTGCCCTTGTTGAACCCTCCCTGTCTCGACGCGCCTTCAAACACTTGTGTCTATGCACGTTACTAATCCCATCTAATGGATTCTGTTTTAACAGACGCATGCACACAAACACTCGTTTGTAATAGTGTTTTCACCTCGATTTATATAGTTATGATTCGCAAGTGATTTTTGGGTGGAAATAATCCTTTTGAGTGGGCTAGCATGCATATGGCTGTAGATTTAGTGTGATCATTGAAGTGAGTAATACAAATGAAGTTCTGATGCCCATACTATTCTTTTTCATTTCATTTGGGTGACAGGTATCTCCTCCCCTTTTGCCGCTGCCATCTGTATGCCACTCCTGCAGATGGCTTTTACTCCCGACACCTGCTGCTTCGAGTTAATCAGTGGAGCACCATTACGATCTTATGGGACGATCGCCAATGGGCCACATGCCCTTACGCAGTATTAGTGGCTAGGAGCAACATATCAACCTTTCAGCTGGACTAGTGCCTACCTAATGGGACGGCCCTGCGGTTCTAGGCACTTCCATGTTGCCTTTTTGAACGTGAATGTAGCCCCTGCGTACCATGAAGGAACAGGGCGTCACACAAGAAGAAGCTGGTCATTTATTGCGGATGCAGCCCACAGTAATGAAAAATATTTTGGAGTTTATGACCTAATAGCTGTATGGGCTTGGTGAATTTGATGTGCATTAAATTTTTATTCTGATATTTACCGTGTAGCGTTATTCTTTGCAAGTAATGTAGCATATTCCTATTTGTGGAGCGATGTATTGTGAGAAGATCTGCATTGGGTTCCGGCTTCTGAGTATAGTTGCGTGGTACTGTACTGGCCGCGTTTGCCTACGAAGCCCAGTAAGGTCAGGGATAGGGGCTGCCATTATGACTGTTTTAATGATGTCATGCTCAGGGGCGGGGGATTAGCTTTTGTGTAACAGATGCCGGTCAGCCAGGTGGATTGGTGGAATGATGTGATTATCAGAAAATGGCTGGTCACAGGTGCCTGTGTTTGCGTGCGTTTCTTGGAGGGAGACTGAGGTCATGTCCATTGGAATAGCTTCTGTATTCGTGCCATCTGTGCCCTGCAGCTCCCATTGGCCCCTCTTGAGATGAGCCTGGCTGCTCAGTCACTCTGCCAACTTGTGTGGTACATGCTTATGCTGATGGTTGGTTTGTTTACTGGCAAGAGTACAGGGCTGGTGCAGTCTCCCTCAGGATACTGCTTTGAATGTTGCCTTACACTGGTGTCACGCGATGGGGGCCTGTTGTTGTTTTGTCTCATATTTCAGTTCATATTGCTGTACTTGAACCTTCACATGCCTGTGCTGCATCAGTACGGCAATGGTGACATGCCAAATATGGATGGCCACTCACAAGGCACTTGGAGCTCCTACATTCATTTTTTCGTTGGCATGCATGGGTGACTTGTACATTTCACTGGTTGCATTGTGTAACTTCATTGCACCTACGAGGAGTTGTGCAATGTGGGCAGGGAGTGGTGTACAGGCACTCAGTAGGGCCATTTACGGTTGGTTCATGATGCCGTAATTCTCACCATGGCGGAATGGTACTTTCCGCCATGCTTGATGGCGTTAAGTAAATGTCCGCTAGGGTCAGACTTCACGTACCGTTGCGCCATGGTGGTAATTACGGTTTTGCATGGCGCGCGTGCGCGTACTTGGTGCAGTTAGCGTTGACGTTCACTACGGTGTCGCTAATGGCATCGTACTTTACGGTGACGGGTCATAATCGCACCGAGCGGTATTCGACGGCGGTATTACATTTCCGCCATCGTTTTTCGATTTCTGCCAGGGTCGTAATGAGGGCCATTGTGATTAAGGGAATGCTTGTAGTAGTTAAGATGCTGGGCCTCATTACATGGTAGGCGGTAAGGGTTTACCGGTACTGATAAGGGCACCGTACAGGTAAACCCTTACCGCCTTAATACGAGGTCTCTTTGAGGGACCCGACCTTGATGGCTGGTGTAGACCAGCCGTTAAAGTTGGGACCCGCAAAGGGACCTTGGTGCCAATTACGGTACCGCAATTTGCGGTACCGTAATTAGCTCCTTCCCCATTCCCATTGAGCCCTATAGGGCAAATATGGGAATGGGGAAGGGCCATGGAGAAAGGAGGAATTACCGCCCCACCAAACTTGGAATGGGGTGGTAATTCCCCTTTTCTCCATGGAGGTACCGGTATGGTACCGGCGGCAACCATGGTGCTAGTAGCACCATGGTTTACCGCATAACATGTAATGAGGCCCGCTGTTGTCATATTCTAGCTACATTAGAGGTTAGAGGATGTTTTTTTCATATAAGAATTGAAATGGTGTATTTGAAGTGTTTTGGAATGAAGGGTGTTTTTCAAGTAGTTAGATACCTGTTGGTGTATTCTACCTAGATTAACTTTCAAAAGTACCATTGTAGTATTGCAGATGTAGTGAGATACCTGCTGGCTTATTCTAACTGTTAATTGTGCTATAGTTTAGCAACAGAAGCTGCTGAAATGGACTGGATTCAGAATTTGGTATGGATACATATACAAATCGTTCATTAGGGATGTGGTCTTGTGAAACACGGCGGCAGAGACTGTATGTATGTTTCCACGTGTATGCAATCTGGAAGATTTAATTTGTAGGGATGTTTTTGGTTTCTACTACTTGTAGTAAGTAAATTAGGAATTCTTGTGGATTTTCCTGTGTGTTTATGGTAAATGCTAACATTACTGCGCAGTAGTCCAATTCTTGCTTTATACCTGAGACACTGTAAGTGTTGTCAGGATTATTTGTGGCATTTCTGTGAAGGACAAGTATTTGCAAACACAACTCGTCTGAGCCATTTAAGTAAATGTTGTGAACAATTGGTGGCATTTGAAAGAGAAAATTCATTGTCACATTAGCATAACAATTTACTCCCGTTGTGTTCCTTAAGTTAAATGGACCAGGGAGTTTGTGCTGTGTAGGTGGATTGTTTTATGGGCCTGCAGGTCTTTCTGAAGAAGAGACATCTGTGTCTTTCTTTTCTGATGGATCCACAGTTGACCTTGTACTAGACAGTTTTGTGGTTGTGTTGTTTGATGCAGAAGGAGGTGGTTGTTGATTTTTAGCAGTATTGTTGGGGGATCTGCTATAGCTTCTGTTTGTATTACTTGTCATTTGAACGTTTTTTTTTTTAGTTACAGGGTACATATACCGGTCAGATAGCACAGCAAGCAGAGTGTTCGCTTTGACATCCGTGCAAAACCTGCCGATGCAGGTTGGAATCCTGGCAGGGTCAAACTCAGCCTTTCATCCGAGGTCAATAAATGAGCACCACACACCATGGGTAATAATAAGCAGCGCTCAGATGCCTGAGGGTTCACAGCGCTATATGAGAAAATGCAAAAAAAATGCTAATATCTAGATGGAGGTGTATAGTGCCTATAGCCTGTTGTTTTTCAAGATGCAAGGGATGTCAGCATTGACTTTGTTTGCATCAAAGTTAACTAGAAGACTGTGCTGTCAATGTCAATCAATGCTTGATCTAGGGTTAGAGCTTGTAATTTGTGAATAGTGAAAGCATATGCAAGAGATAGAGAAAACTGCTCTCCGCGTACGTACTAATCTTTGTAAAGAAGGAAATGTGCTATTGTCAGGCCAATTTATTTAACTTTAACGCAAGTTTGTCAAAGTGGATGTTGACAAACTGAATATTTTTGTCATGTGGATGTCTTTGGAAGTCAACAACTGTACCAATTGCTCCACTGACTAAACCGGGTTCTACAACACTGTTACATTTTACAATTACTCTGCATCTTAGACACAAAGTCAATATTTTATCCAATCCAGCTATGTTGGAGATACATTTTTCAAAGCTATTTAGTCATGCTTGTGCTTGTTGACACATAGGAAGTGTCATGCCATGCACTTCCACTGTGTCTTTGGAGCTGATATGCAGTATGGGTTGCATTTCTGTTTTCATCATTGTCTCATTGAATTGACTACAGCTTGCAAGGGTTGGCATTAGAGACATACATTTAAAATTGTGTTCAGTTAATTCTTCCATGACATCAGGAGCAGATGTGTTTCCTCCGTATAGCTCATGAATTAGTCCACTATTTAAGAGGATTTTGCATCTTTAGTTAGCAGACCAGTTCTTACGTTTTTTTAAATGTTAGCATATGTGAGGTCTGAAGAATGACACATGTTTTGATTTAGTTCTCTGTAGCTGCCAGAGATTTACTTTTCCAATGCTGCCGAGGAAATTGGAGCATTGTTTGTGTCCTAATGTTTTGAAAATAGGTTGACCTTTCACTGGCGTTAACTGTAGAAGGTTTCTGAAAACAATAACATGTTTTCCTCCAAACAGTTCTTCGTAGATGTTTTTAAGGACTTCTTGCATTCTGAGTTGAAATAAAGCCAACATGAGGTTGGAAACCATCCTTACTTCTTCTATCAGGAGCACTTTCATTTGTTTTAGAATTCTGCATACTTCAATGGCAGCTGCTGCTGATAATTTTTAGCATTCTAATTTGTTTTGGTGTTCTACAGGAAGGAGTAGTAGTACGTGTAAAGATACACCTACTATGTTATACACAGCTAAACCTGTTGGGGCTGTTACTCCAGGTGAAAGGTTGTTGTTTGTTAAGTTTTGCATAAATGTGCTGATTATTTCATTTAAGAATGTTTTACTTGAATCCGAGTCACCATTTACATACAGGAGCAGAGGTTTCTAAAGTTTGCAGCTACAGGTTTTAGTTTCATGTTTAAAACCATATTCAAAGTCTTGATTGACATCTAGATAAATGGCGAGTTGTTCATCATTTAGCTGTGATTACAGCACTTCCTCAGATTGTTTATATTGATACATGGTATTTTCTACCTCAGTCATGGCTATTTCTGCTTCATTTAAAATGAATGGTTCTCCAAGTGGTTCTTGGCTTCCTGTAATGGAAGGTTGACTGTCCTCAGGAGTCCCTTTGTCAAGTTGAGCTTCAATGTCTTCTTCTTGTTGGTGTTCATTATCCAACATTTGTTTTTATTGTTTGAAATTGTCATTTGTTATACTGCTTTCATTTGCATTGAATGCAGTTCAAATTAGTCATAGTTATACAATAATTATGTTTCTTTTCTCCAAGGTTTAAAAGGTTGGAGTAGGGTCGTTGTGGATATTTAAATGGTAACTTTATTTTATTAATTAGACTGGGTTTGGTGAGTTTTTCTCGGCTTTCTTCACACCTTGAGACTGAATATGTGTCAGTTGTCTAATTTGGTCTGACATTCTTTGTGAAAGTGAAGTTTTGGGCAATGCCGTACAGACGTATTTTTTCCAAGCATTACTTCTGTTTGGGTATCATGTGTAAATTACATTATTTTTTAAAATGTCCTGTTTTTCAGGACATTTGTGGCTATGTTTCTATCTCTTGGTAGGATTTTAGTACTCTTTTTTTGTGATGAAGCTGGTCCAAGGTTCAGCCAGACAATGGGCCTCATTACGAGGTAGGAGGCAGCCATGGTGCTATTGGCTATTAGCACCATGGCTACCCCCTTACTGCATTCCGGGTCTGGGTTCCCGAAATAGGGACTTACCGGGTCATTCCAACCTTGGAGAACCCGGTAAGTCCCCATTCCGGGAACCATTCCCCATTCGAGCCCCCATAGGGCTCCTTGGGAATGGGGATGGAGCTAATAACGGTACCGCAATTTGCGGTACCGTTATTAGCTCTGAAGTCCCTTAACAGGTCCCATCCTTAACACCTGGTTAGACCAGCCATTAAGGAAGGGACCCACTAAGGGACCTCGGAATAGGGTTGGAAGGGATTACCGGCATCAGTGTCCTTACCGGTGCCGGTAATCCCTTACACCTACCTCGTAATGAGGCCCAATGTGTTCAGATTTACCATATAAGGCTGTGCCATAAAAACGGTCTGCAGCTTTGTAGCACTTGCATTTTCTATGGAATAGCATTTTTATACCAAAGCTGTACAATTTCTGTGATAGGTCGTTTAGTTCTGTTTTCTCAGCTTAAATTGTTACATAATGTGCAACTGCAGTGGAATTGTCTGCAATGTATTATATGTCTATGTTTGCATTCCACAAGAGGGCAATGATTGCATTGATGTACTTGGATGCTTAGTCCCTATTAATTTTCTATGTATTTTTAGATATTAGAGATTAGCCTTTTATGCTGTGTCTAGCAGGAGACATCAAGCTATTTGCTAGTCCTTTTTGCAAACTGGTGTAGGAAAACCAAAGCGGCACTCTGGAATAGTATTTGCATTTGTTTTTTATATCTACTTTGGCAGTATTTACCACATTTATGTTTTAGGTAGCATAACACTTTTGCATGGTGGTCACTATCTGCAGTTTCTGAAGGGATGTGTCAGGTAATGTATTTTTCAATAAACTGTAAAACAGTTGAGTCACTATCCTGGCCAAATTTTGGAGCATCTTTTATCCACAAAAGCATGTGGATGTGTAGTGCTCCTCTGGATTTATATTCTTTTCTCGAAAAAGAAGTGTTGCACTTCTCCGAGGACAGGGGTAGTTTTATTGCAGATACAATCATCATGGCAATAAAGCGGTGGTGAAAGTATCTTGATACATTTAAAGGGTCAAGAGAACAGAGCTTTCCTGGTGTTTTTATGTCTATACCTTCTTTATTTGTGTTTGTTATGTGTAATAAGTCGTGCAAGTCATCCCATGCCTACTCTAAACAACTTAAAGTAACAAACCATGTGGGTGGGCCTACATCAGCATGACATCAGAACCAGTATTCTTTTATACCATGCTTGTTTGCCAAGGGGTTATTGACACTTGACAGAAAAATGTCATCTTTGTCTATTTTTTTAAAAGCAGTAGGGTCGCTGATATGTTTAAAAAGTTAGAGCCTGTTTTTAATGTGTGTGGAATTCCATAACATAGAGTTGTTAGTTCACTTTCAAAGAGGAGGTGGAAAATGCATTTGGAGGGTAATTCATAGAAATTTGCACAAAAGTGGCGCACGCGGCTGGCGCACAGTGTCCCCATGCGATACACTGCGCCAGCCGCGTGCGAAAAAATCCTTTTCATCGCACAGCGTATTCATGGATTTTAGCCTCCGAAACCAGCCGTGGCGCAGAGTGGCGCAGCGACCCTGCAGCAGCGCCAGTTACGCCCCCAAGAACGCCCTCGCGCAAGGAAAAGCCTTCAAAATTCACAAATCATCGCAAAGGGCTGCGCTAACCCAGGACCATTTCACAGCGCTGCCAAACAGCAAACGCCAAGCGGGGAACGTGTATCTCAGTGGTGCGCGGGAAGTTTCACACGCGATTGTCCTGGGTACGTGTACATCAGGGGTGCGTGGGAAGTAACACACGCGATTCCATCAGGGCACATGTATTCCAGCAGTGCGCGGGAAGTATCACACGCAAAAACAGCAGGGTATGTGCATTTCAGGGGTGCGCGGGAAGTATCACACGCGATTCCATCAGGGTAAGTGGCAGCAGAGTTTGTGTATTCCAGGGGTGCGTGGGAAGTATCACACGCGATTCCATCAGGGTACGTGGTGCAGGGTACGTGTATTCCAGGGGTGCGCGGAAGTATCACACGCAAAAGCAGCAGGGTACGTGCATTTCAGGGGTGTGCAGGAAGTATCACACGCAATTCCATCAGTGTACGTGGCAGAAGGGTACGTTTATTCCAGGGGTGCGCGGGAAGTATCACACGCAAAAGCAGCAAGGTACGTGTATTTCAGGGGTGCACAGGAAGTATCACACGCAATTCCATCAGGGTACGTGGCAGCAGGGTACGTTTATTCCAGGGGTGCGCGGGAAGTATCACACGCAAAAGCAGCAGGATACGTGTATTTCAGGGGTGCGCAGCGAGCATCACACGCGATTCCATCAGGGTACGTGTATTCCAGGGATGCGCGGGGAGCACCACACGTGAATTGCACGTGCGGGTCCTCCCAGGTGTTCCCTCTACACCATCCACGGCCCCTGCAGGCGGCCCACACCACAGGGGCCTACCCTGCCCATGTCCTGCAGGCAGCCCATCCACCATGCCCATGCCCCCCCATGTCACCTTGCACTACTGCCCAAAAACGCATGTCCCCCTGCACACCAAGACCCCAGGAGCACCCTCCACCAGGCCCCCACTCATGTCTTGCTGCACCCCCAACCCCCAGCAGTGCAGAGGCAGCCTCCACCAGGCCCCCACTCATGTCTCCCACCACCCCTACCCCCCAGCATCCAGGGGCACCCTCCACCAGGCCCCCACTCATGTCTCCCAGCACCCCCACCCCCCCAGCATCCAGGGGCACCCTCCACGAGGCCCCCATTCATGTCTCCCATCACCCCCACCCCCCAGCAGTGCAGGGGCACCCTTCACCAGGCCCCCACTCATGTCTTCCACCACCCCCACCCCCAGCAGTGCAGGGGCAGCCTCCACCAGGCCCCCACTCATGTCTAACACCACCCCACCCCCCAGCAGTGCAGGGCACCCTCCACCAGGCCCCCACTCATGTCCAACTCATGTCTCCCTGCACCCCCACCCCCCAGCATCCAAGGGCAGCCTACACCAGGCCCCCACTCATGTCTCCCTGCATCCCCAACCCCCAGCAGTGCAGGGGCAGCATCCACCAGGCCCCCATTCATGTCTCCCACCACCCCCACCCCCAGCATCCAGGGGCACCCTCCACCAGGCCCCCACTCATGTCTCCACAACCCCCACCCCCCAGCAGTGCAGGGCACCCTCCACCAGGCCCCCACACATGTCTCCCATCACCCCCACCCCCAGCAGTGCAGGGGCACCCTCCACCAGGCCCCCACTCATGTCTCCCACCACCCTCACCCCCCAGCAGTGCAGGGGCAGCCTCCACCAGGCCCCCACTCATGTCTACCACCACCCCCACCCCCCAGCAGTGCAGGGCACCCTCCACCAGGCCCCCACTCATGTCCAACTCATGTCTCCCTGCACCCCCACCCCCCAGCATCCGGGGCAGCCTCCACCAGGCCCCCACTCATGTCTCCCTGCACCCCCACCCCCCAGCAGTGCAGGGGTAGCCTCCACCAGGCCCCCACTCATGTCTCCCACCACCCCCACCCCCCAGCATCCAGGGGCACCCCAGGCCCCCACTCAAGTCTCCCACCACCCCCACCCCCTAGCAGTGCAGGGCACCCTCCACCAGGCCCCCACTCATGTCCAACTCATGTCTCCCTGTACCCCCACCCCCAGCATCCAGGGGCAGCCTCCACCAGGCCCCCACTCATGTCTAACACCACCCCCACCCCCCAACAGTGCAGGGCACCCTCCACCAGGCTCCCACTCATGTCCAACTCATGTCTCCCTGCACCCCCACCCCCAGCATCCAGGGGCACCCTCCACCAGGCCCCCACTCATGTCTAACACCACCCCCACCCCCCAACAGTACAGGGCACCCTCCACCAGGCCCCCACTCATGTCCAACTCATGTCTCCCTGTACCCCCACCCCCAGCATCCAGGGGCACCCTCCACCAGGCCCCCACTCATGTCTAACACCACCCCCACCCCCCAACAGTGCAGGGCACCCTCCACCAGGCCCCCACTCATGTCCAACTCATGTCTCCCTGTACCCCCACCCCCAGCATCCAGGGGCAGCCTCCACCAGGCCCCCATTCATGTCTAACACCACTCCCACCCCCCAACAGTGCAGGGCACCCTCCACCAGGCCCCCACTCATGTCCAACTCATGTCTCCCTGCACCCCCACCCCCAGCATCCAGGGGTACCCTCCACCAGGCCCCCACTCATGTCTCCCTGCACCCCCATCCCCCAGCAGTGCAGGGGCAGCCTCCACCAGGCCCCCACTCATGTCTCCCACCACCCCACCTCCCAGCATCCAGGGGCACCCTCCACCAGGCTCCCACTCATGTCTCCCACCACAACCAACCCCCTGCAGTGCAGGGCACCCTCCAACAGGACCCCACACATGTCTCCCATCACCCCCACCCCCCAGCAGTGCAGGGGCAGCCCCCACCAGGCCCCCACTCATGTCTCCCACCACCCCTGCCCCCCAGCAGTGCAGCTGCACCCTCCACCAGGCCCCCACTCATGTCTCCCACCACCCCCACCCCCCGGAAGTGCAGGGGCAGCTTCCACCAGGCCCCCACTCATGTCTACCACCACCCCCACCCCCCAGCAGTGCAGGGCATCCTCCACCAGGCCCCCACTCATGTCCAACTCATGTCTCCCTGCACCCCCACCCCCCAGGGGCAGCCTCCACCAGGCCCCCACTCATGTCTCCCTGCACCCAACCCCCCAGCAGTGCAGGGGCTGCCTCCACCTGGCCCCCACTCATGTCGATCCACCGCCCCCACCCCCCAGCATCCAGGGGCACTCTCCACCAGGCCCCCACTCATGTCTCCCACCACCCCCAACCCCCAGCAGTGCAGGGCACCCTCCACCAGGCCCCCACACATGTCTCCCATCACCCCCACCCCCCAGCAGTGCCGGGGCACCCTCCACCAGGCCCCCACTCATGTCTCCCACCACCCCCAACCCCCAGCAGTGCAGGGGCACCCTCCACCAGGCCCCCATTCATGTCTCCCATCACCCCCACCCCCAGCAGTGCAGGGCACCCTCCACCAGGCCCCCACGCATGTCCAACTCAGGTCTCCCTGCACCCCCACCCCCCAGAATCCAGGGGCAGCCTCCACCAGGCCCCCACTCATGTCTACCACCCCCCCACCCCCAGCAGTGCAGGGTACCCTCCACCAGGCCCCCACTCATGTCCAACTCATGTCTCCCTGCACCCCCACCCCCCAGCATCCAGGGGCACCCTCCACCAGGCCCCCACTCATGTCTCCCACCACCCCCACCCCCCAGCAGTGCAGGGGCAGCCTCAACCAGGCCCCCACTCATGTCTCCCATCACCCCCACCCCCCAGCATCCAGGAGCACCCTCCACCAGGCCCCCACTCATGTCTCACATCACCCCCACCCCCCAGCAGTGCAGGGGCACCCTCCACCAGGCCCCCACTCATGTCTCCCACCACCCCCACCGCCCAACAGTGCGGGGGCACCCTCCACCAGGCCCCCACTCATGTCTCCCGGCACCCCCACCCCCCAGCATCCAGGGGCACCCTCCACCAGGCCCCCACTCATGTCTCCCATCACCCCCACCCCCCATCAGTGCTGGGGCACCCTCCACCAGGCCCCCACTCATGTCTCCCACCACCCCACCCCCCAGCAGTATAGGGGCAGCCTCCACCAGGCTCCCACTCATGTCTACCACCACCCCCACCCCCCAGCAGTGCAGGGCACCCTCCACCAGGCCCCCACTCATGTCTCCCTGCACCCCCACCCCCCAGCATCCAGGGGCAGCCGCCACCAGGCCCCCACTCATGTCTCCTAGCACTCCCACCCCCCCAGCATCCAGGGGCACCCTCCACCAGGCCCCCACTCATGTCTCCCACTACCGCCACCCCCAGCATTGCAGGGCACCCTCCACCAGGCCCCCACTCATGTCTCCCAACACCCCCACCCCCCAGCAGTGCAGGGGCACCCTCCACCAGGCCCCCATTCACATCTCCCACCACCCCCACACCCCAGCAGTGCAGGGGCACCCTCCACCAGGCCCTCACTCATGTCTCCCATCACCCCCACCCCCCAGCAGTGCGGGGCACCCTCCACCAGGCCCCCACTCATGTCCAACTCATGTCTCCCTGCACCCCCCAGCATCCAGGGGCAGCCTCCACCAGGCCCCCACTCATGTCTCCCTGCACCCCACCCCCCAGCAGTGCAGTGGCAGCCTCCACCAGGCCCCCACTCATGTCTCCCACCACCCCCACCCCCCAGCATCCAGGGGCACCCTCCACCAGGCTCCCACTCATGTCTCCCACCACCCCCAACAGCCAGCAGTGCAGGCCACCCTCCACCAGGACCCCACACATGTCTCCCATCACCCCCATCCCCCAGCAGTGCAGGGGCAACCTCCACCAGGCCCCCACTCATGTCTCCCACCACCCCCACCCCCCAGCAGTGCAGGGGCACCCTCCACCAGGCCCCCACTCATGTCTCCCACCACCCCCACCCCCCAGCAGTGCAGGACACCCTCCACCAGGCCCCCACTCATGTCCAACTCATGTCTCCCTGCACCCCCACCCCCCAGGGGCAGCCTCCACCAGGCCCCCACTCATGTCTCCCTGCACCCCGACCCCCCAGCAGTGCAGGGGCAGCCTCCACCAGGCCCCCACTCATGTCTCCCACCACCCCCACCCCCCAGCATCCAAGGGCACCCTCCACCAGGCCCCCACTCATGTCTCCCACCACCCCCACCCCCCAGCAGTGCAGGGCACCCTCCACCAGGCCCCACACATGTCTCCCATCACCCCCACCCCACAGCAGTGTAGGGGGATTCCTCCACCAGGCCCCCACTCATGTCTCCCATCACCCCCACCCCCAGCAGTGCTGGGGCACCCTCCACCAGGCCCCCACTCATGTCTCCCACCGCCCCACCCCGCAGCAGTGTAGGGGCAGCCTCCACCAGGCCCCCACTCATGTCTACCACCACCCCCACCCCCCAGCAGTGCAGGGCACCCTCCACCAGGCCCCCACTCATGTCTCCCTGCACCCCCACCCCTCAGCATCCAGGGGCCGCCGCCACCAGGCCCCCACTCATGTCTCCCTGCACCCCCACCCCTCAGCATCCAGGGGCCGCCGCCACCAGGCCCCCACTCATGTCTCCTAGCACTCCCACCCCCCCAGCATCCAGGGGCACCCTCCACCAGGCCCCCACTCATGTCTCCCACTACCCCCACCCCCCAGCATTGCAGGGCACCCTCCACCAGGCCCCCACTCATGTCCAACTCATGTCTCCCTGCACCCCCACCATCCAGCAATGCAGGGGCAACCTCCAGCAGGCCCTCACTCATGTCTCCCACCACCCCCACCACCCAGCATCCAGGGGCACCCTCCACCAGGCCCCCACTCATGTCTCCCAACACCCCCAACCCCCAGCAGTGCAGGGCACCCTCCACCAGGACCCCACACATGTCTCCCATCACCCCCACCCCCTGGCAGTGTAGGGGCAGCCTCCACCAGTCCCCCACTCATGTCTACCACCACCCCCACCCCCCAGCAGTGCAGGGCACCCTCCACCAGGCCCCCACTCATGTCCAACTCATGTCTCCCTGCACCCCACCCCCCAGGGGCAGCCTCCACCAGGCCCCCACTCATGTCTCCCTGCACCCCGACCCCCCAGCAGTGCAGGGGCAGCCTCCACCAGGCCCCCACTCATGTCTCCCACCACCCCCTCCCCCCAGCATCCAGGGGCAGCCTCCACCAGGCCCCCACTCATGTCTACCACCCCCCCACCCCCCAGCAGTGCAGGGTACCCTCCACCAGGCCCCCACTCATGTCCAACTCATGTCTCCCTGCACCCCCACCCCCCAGCATCCAGGGGCACCCTCCACCAGGCCCCCACTCATGTCTCCCACCACCCCCACCCCCCAGCAGTGCAGGGGCAGCCTCAACCAGGCCCCCACTCATGTCTCCCATCACCCCCACCCCCCAGCATCCAGGGGCACCCTCCACCAGGCCCCCACTCATGTCTCACATCACCCCCACCCCCCAGCAGTGCAGGGGCACCCTCCACCAGGCCCCCACTCATGTCTCCCACCACCCCCACCGCCCAACAGTGCAGGGGCACCCTCCACCAGGCCCCCACTCATGTCTCCGGCACCCCCACCCCCCAGCATCCAGGGGCACCCTCCACCAGGCCCCCACTCATGTCTCCCATCACCCCCACCCCCCATCAGTGCTGGGGCACCCTCCACCAGGCCCCCACTCATGTCTCCCACCACCCCACCCCCCAGCAGTGTAGGGGCAGCCTCCACCAGGCTCCCACTCATGTCTACCACCACCCCCACCCCCCAGCAGTGCAGGGCACCCTCCACCAGGCCCCCACTCATGTCTCCCTGCACCCCCACCCCCCAGCATCCAGGGGCAGCCGCCACCAGGCCCCCACTCATGTCTCCTAGCACTCCCACCCCCCCAGCATCCAGGGGCACCCTCCACCAGGCCCCCACTCATGTCTCCCACTACCGCCACCCCCAGCATTGCAGGGCACCCTCCACCAGGCCCCCACTCATGTCCAACTCATTTCTCCCTGCACCCCCACCCTCCAGCAGTGCAGGGACAACCTCCAACAGGCCCCCACTCATGTCTCCCACCACCCCCACCCCCCAGCATCCAGGGGCACCCTCCACCAGGCCCCCACTCATGTCTCCCAACACCCCCACCCCCCAGCAGTGCAGGGGCACCCTCCACCAGGCCCCCATTCACATCTCCCACCACCCCCACCCCCCAGCAGTGCAGGGGCACCCTCCACCAGGCCCTCACTCATGTCTCCCATCACCCCCACCCCCCAGCAGTGCGGGGCACCCTCCACCAGGCCCCCACTCATGTCCAACTCATGTCTCCCTGCACCCCCCAGCATCCAGGGGCAGCCTCCACCAGGCCCCCACTCATGTCTCCCTGCACCCCACCCCCCAGCAGTGCAGTGGCAGCCTCCACCAGGCCCCCACTCATGTCTCCCACCACCCCCACCCCCCAGCACCCAGGGGCACCCTCCACCAGGCTCCCACTCATGTCTCCCACCACCCCCAACAGCCAGCAGTGCAGGGCACCCTCCACCAGGACCCCACACATGTCTCCCATCACCCCCATCCCCCAGCAGTGCAGGGGCAACCTCCACCAGGCCCCCACTCATGTCTCCCACCACCCCCACCCCCCAGCAGTGCAGGGGCACCCTCCACCAGGCCCCCACTCATGTCTCCCACCACCCCCACCCCCCAGCAGTGCAGGACACCCTCCACCAGGCCCCCACTCATGTCCAACTCATGTCTCCCTGCACCCCCACCCCCCAAGGGGCAGCCTCCACCAGGCCCCCACTCATGTCTCCCTGCACCCCGACCCCCCAGCAGTGCAGGGGCAGCCTCCACCAGGCCCCCACTCATGTCTCCCACCACCCCCACCCCCCAGCATTCAAGGGCACCCTCCACCAGGCCCCCACTCATGTCTCCCACCACCCCCACCCCCCAGCAGTGCAGGGCACCCTCCACCAGGCCCCACACATGTCTCCCATCACCCCCACCCCACAGCAGTGTAGGGGGATTCCTCCACCAGGCCCCCACTCATGTCTCCCATCACCCCCACCCCCAGCAGTGCTGGGGCACCCTCCACCAGGCCCCCACTCATGTCTCCCACCGCCCCACCCCCCAGCAGTGTAGGGGCAGCCTCCACCAGGCCCCCACTCATGTCTACCACCACCCCACCCCCCAGCAGTGCAGGGCACCCTCCACCAGGCCCCACTCATGTCTCCCTGCACCCCCACCCCTCAGCATCCAGGGGCCGCCGCCACCAGGCCCCCACTCATGTCTCTTAGCACTCCCACCCCCCCAGCATCCAGGGGCACCCTCCACCAGGCCCCCACTCATGTCTCCCACTACCCCCACCCCCCAGCATTGCAGGGCACCCTCCACCAGGCCCCCACTCATGTCCAACTCATGTCTCCCTGCACCCCCACCATCCAGCAATGCAGGGGCAACCTCCAACAGGCCCTCACTCATGTCTCCCACCACCCCCACAACCCAGCATCCAGGGGCACCCTCCACCAGGCCCCCACTCATGTCTCCCAACACTCCCAACCCCCAGCAGTGCAGGGCACCCTCCACCAGGACCCCACACATGTCTCCCATCACCCCCACCCCCTGGCAGTGTAGGGGCAGCCTCCACCAGTCCCCCACTCATGTCTACCACCACCCCCACCCCCCAGCAGTGCAGGGCACCCTCCACCAGGCCCCCACTCATGTCCAACTCATGTCTCCCTGCACCCCACCCCCCAGGGGCAGCCTCCACCAGGCCCCCACTCATGTCTCCCTGCACCCCGACCCCCCAGCAGTGCAGGGGCAGCCTCCACCAGGCCCCCACTCATGTCTCCCACCACCCCCACCCCCCAGCATCCAAGGGCACCCTCCACCAGGCCCACACTCATGTCTCCCACCACCCCACCCCCCAGCAGTTCAGGGCACCCTCCACCAGGCCCCACACATGTCTCCCATCACCCCCACCCCACAGCAGTGCAGGGGCACCCTCCACCAGGCCCCGCCTGATGTCTCCCATCACCCCCACCCCCCAGCAGTGCAGGGCACCCTCCACCAGGCCCACACGCATGTCCAACTCATGTCTCCATGCACCCCCACCCCCAAGCATCCAGGGGCAGCCTCCACCAGGCCCCCACTCATGTCTACCACCCCCCACCCCCCAGCAGTGCAGGGTACCCTCCACCAGGCCCCTACTCATGTCCAACTCATGTCTCCCACCACCCCCACCCCCCAGCAGTGCAGGGGCAGCCTCCACCAGGCCCCCACTCATGTCTCCCATCACCCCCACCCCCCAGCAGTGCAGGGCACCCTCCACCAGGCCCCCACTCATCTCTCCCAGCACTCCCACCCCCCAGCATCCAGGGGCACCCTGCACAAAGGCCCCCAATCATGTCTCCAAGCACCCCCACCCCCCAGCATCCTGGGGCCCCCTCCACCAGGCCCCCACTCATGTCTCCCACCACCCCCACCCCCCAGCACCCAGGGGCAGCCTCCACCAGGCCCCCACTCATGTCTACCACCCCACCCACCCCCCAGCAGTGCAGGGTACCCTCCACCAGGCCCCCACTCATGTCCAACTCATGTCTCCCACCACCCCCAACCCCCAGCAGTGCAGGGGCAGCCTCCACCAGGCCCCCACTCATGTCTCCCATCACCCCCACCCCCCAGCAGTGCAGGGCACCCTCCACCAGGCCCCCACTCATCTCTCCCAGCACTCCCACCCCCCAGCATCCAGGGACAGCCTCCACCAGGCCCCCACTCATGTCTCCCTGCACCCCGACCCCCCAGCAGTGCAGGGGCAGCCTCCACCAGGCCCCCACTCATGTCTCCCACCACCCCCACCCCCCAGCATCCAAGGGCACCCTCCACCAGGCCCCCACTCATGTCTCCCACCACCCCCACCCCCCAGCAGTGCAGGGCACCCTCCACCAGGCCCCACACATGTCTCCCACCACCCCCACCCCCCAGCAGTGCAGGGGCACCCTCCACCAGGCCCCCACTCATGTCTCCCATCACCCCCACCCCCCAGCAGTGCAGGGCACCCTCCACCAGGCCCCACACATGTCTCCCACCACCCCCACCCCCCAGCAGTGCAGGGGCACCCTCCAATAAGCCCCCACTCATGTCTCCCATCACCCCCACCCCCCAGCAGTGCTGGGGCACCATCCACCAGGCCCCCACTCATGTCTCCCACCGCCCCACCCCCCAGCAGTGTAGGGGCAGCCTCCACCAGGCCCCCACTCATGTCTACCACCACCCCCACCCCCCAGGAGTGCAGGGCACCCTCCACCAGGCCCCCACTCATGTCTCAATGGACCCCCACCACCCAGCATCCAGGGGCCGCCGCCACCAGGCCCCCACTCATGTCTCCTAGCACTCCCACCCCCCCAGCATCCAGGGGCACCCTCCACCAGGCCCCCACTCATGTCTCCCACTACCCCCACCCCCCAGCATTGCAGGGCACCCTCCACCAGGCCCCCACTCATGTCCAACTCATGTCTCCCTGCACCCCCACCCTCCAGCAGTGCAGGGGCAACCTCCACCAGGCCCCCACTCATGTCTCCCACCACCCCCACCCCCCAGCATCCAGGGACACCCTCCACCAGGCCCCCACTCATGTCTCCCAACACCCCACCCCCCAGCAGTGCAGGGGCACCCTCCACCAGGCCCCCACTCACATCTCCCACCACCCCCACCCCCCCAGCAGTGCAGGGGCACCCTCCACCAGGCCCCCACTCATGTCTCCCATCACCCCCACCCCAAAGCAGTGCGGGGCACCCTCCACCAGGCCCCCACTCATGTCCAACTCATGTCTCCCTGCACCCCCCAGCATCCAGGGGCAGCCTCCACCAGGCCCCCACTCATGTCTCCCTGCACCCCACCCCCCAGCAGTGCAGTGGCAGCCTCCACCAGGCCCCCACTCATGTCTCCCACCACCCCCCAGCATCCAGGGGCACCCTCCACCAGGCTCCCACTCATGTCTCCCACCACCCCCAACCCCCAGCAGTGCAGGGCACCCTCCTCCAGGACCCCACACATGTCTCCCATCACCCCCACCCCCCGGCAGTGTAGGGGCAGCCTCCACCAGTCCCCCACTCATGTCTACCACCACCACCACCCCCCAGCAGTACAGGGCACCCTCCACCAGGCCCCCACTCATGTCCACTCATGTCTCCCTGCACCCCCACCCCCCAGGGGCAGCCTCCACCAGGCCCCCACTCATGTCTCCCTGCACCCCGACCCCCCAGCAGTGCAGGGGCAGCCTCCACCAGGCCCCCACTCATGTCTCCCACCACCCCCACCCCCCAGCATCCAAGGGCACCCTCCACCAGGCCCCCACTCATGTCTCCCACCACCCCCACCCCCCAGCAGTGCAGGGCACCCTCCACCAGGCCCCACACATGTCTCCCATCACCCCCACCCCACAGCAGTGCAGGGGCACCCTCCACCAGGCCCCCACTCATGTCTCCCATCACCCCCACCCCCCAGCAGTGCAGGGCACCCTCCACCAGGCCCACACGCATGTCCAACTCATGTCTCCATGCACCGCCACCCCCAAGCATCCAGGGGCAGCCTTCACCAGGCCCCCACTCATGTCTACCACCCCCCCACCCCCCAGCAGTGCAGGGTACCCTCCACCAGGCCCCTACTCATGTCCAACTCATATCTCCCTGCACCCCCACCCCCCAGCATCCAGGGGCACCCTGAACTAGGCCCCCACTCATGTCTCCAAGCACCCCCACCCCCCAGCATCCAGGGGCACCCTCCACCAAGCCCCCACTCATGTCTACCACCACCCCCACCCCCCAGCATCCAGGGTCAGCCTCTACCTGGCCCCCACTCATGTCTACCACCCCCCCCACCCCCCAGCAGTGCAGGGTACCCTCCACCACGCCCCCACTCATGTCCAACTCATGTCTCCCACCACCCCCACCCCCCAGCAGGGGCAGCCTCCACCAGGCCCCCACTCATGTCTCCCATCACCCCCACCCCCCAGCAGTGCAGGGCACCCTCCACCAGGCCCCCACTCATGTCTCCCAGCACTCCCACCCCCAGCATCCAGGGGCACCCTCCACCAGGCACCCACTCATGTCTCCCATCACCCTCACCCCCAAGCAGTGCAGGGGCACCCTCCACCAGGCCCCCACTCATGTCTCCCACCACCCCCACCCCCCAGCAGTGCAGGGGCATCCTCCACCAGGCCCCACTCATATCTCCCAGCACCCCCACCCCCCAGCATCCAGGGGCACCCTCCACCAGGCCCCCACTCATGTCTCCCATCGCCCCCACCGCCCAGCAGTGCAGGGACACCCTCCACCAGGCCCCCACTCATGTCTCCCACCACCCCCACCCCCAGCAGTGTAGGGGCAGCCTCCACCAGGCCCCCACTCATGTCTACCACCACCCCCACCCCCCAGCAGTGCAGGGCACCCTCCACCAGGCCCCCACTCATGTCTCCCTGCACCCCCACCCCCGAGCATCCAGGGACAGTCTCCACCAGGCCCCCACTCATGTCTCCCAGCACTCCCAACCCCCAGCATCCAGGGGCACCCTCCACCCGGCCCCCACTCATGTCTCCCACCACCCCCACCCCCAAGCAGTGCAGGGCACCCTCCACCAGGCCCCCACTCATGTCTCCCACCACCCCCACCCCCCAGCATCCAGGGGCAGCCTCCACCAGGCCCCCACTCATGTCTCCCAGCACTCCCACCCCCCCAGCATCCAGGGGCACCCTCCACCCGGCCCCCACTCATGTCTCCCACAACCCCCACCCCCCAGCAGTGCAGGGGCACCCTACACCAGGCCCCCACTCATGTCTCCTATCACCCCCCACCCCCAGCAGTGCAGGGCACCCTCTACCAGGCCCCCACGCATGTCTCCCACCACCCCCCAGCATCCAGGGGCACCCTCCACCAGGCTCCCACTCATGTCTCCCACCACCCCCAACCCCCAGCAGTGCAGGGCACCCTCCTCCAGGACCCCACACATGTCTCCCATCACCCCCACCCCCCGGCAGTGTAGGGGAAGCTTCCACCAGTCCCCCACTCATGTCTACCACCACCCCCACCCCCCAGCAGTGCAGGGCACCCTCCACCAGGCCCCCAGTCATGTCCAACTCATGTCTCCCTGCACCCCCACCCCCCAGGGGCAGCCTCCACCAGGCCCCCACTCATGTCTCCCTGCACCCCGACCCCCCAGCAGTGCAGGGGCAGCCTCCACCAGGCCCCCACTCATGTCTCCCACCACCCCCACCCCCCAGCATCCAAGGGCACCCTCCACCAGGCCCCCACTCATGTCTCCCACCACCCCCACCCCCCAGCAGTGCAGGGCACCCTCCACCAGGCCCCACACATGTCTCCCATCACCCCCACCCCACAGCAGTGCAGGGGCACTCTCCACCAGGCCCCCACTCATGTCTCCCATCACCCCCACCCCCCAGCAGTGCAGGGCACCCTCCACCAGGCCCACACGCATGTCCAACTCATGTCTCCATGCACCCCCACCCCCAAGCATCCAGGGGCAGCCTCCACCAGGCCCCCACTCATGTCTACCACCCCCCCACCCCCCAGCAGTGCAGGGTACCCTCCACCAGGCCCCTACTCATGTCCAACTCATATCTCCCTGCACCCCCATCCCCCAGCATCCAGGGGCACCCTGAACTAGGCCCCCCACTCATGTCTCCAAGCACCCCCACCCCCCAGCAGTGCAGGACACCCTCCACCAGGCCCCCACTCATGTCCAACTCATGTCTCCCTGCACCCCCACCACCCAGGGGCAGCCTCCACCAGGCCCCCACTCATGTCTCCCTGCACCCCGACCCCCCAGCAGTGCAGGGGCAGCCTCCACCAGGCCCCCACTCATGTCTCCCACCACCCCCACCCCCCAGCATCCAAGGGCACCCTCCACCAGGCCCCCACTCATGTCTCCCACCACCCCCACCCCCCAGCAGTGCAGGGCACCCTCCACCAGGCCCCACACATGTCTCCCATCACCCCCACCCCACAGCAGTGTAGGGGGATTCCTCCACCAGGCCCCCACTCATGTCTCCCATCACCCCCACCCCCAGCAGTGCTGGGGCACCCTCCACCAGGCCCCCACTCATGTCTCTTAGCACTCCCACCCCCCCAGCATCCAGGGGCACCCTCCACCAGGCCCCCACTCATGTCTCCCACTACCCCCACCCCCCAGCATTGCAGGGCACCCTCCACCAGGCCCCCACTCATGTCCAACTCATGTCTCCCTGCACCCCCACCATCCAGCAATGCAGGGGCAACCTCCAACAGGCCCTCACTCATGTCTCCCACCACCCCCACAACCCAGCATTCAGGGGCACCCTCCACCAGGCCCCCACTCATGTCTCCCAACACCCCCAACCCCCAGCAGTGCAGGGCACCCTCCACCAGGACCCCACACATGTCTCCCATCACCCCCACCCCCTGGCAGTGTAGGGGCAGCCTCCACCAGTCCCCCACTCATGTCTACCACCACCCCCACCCCCCAGCAGTGCAGGGCACCCTCCACCAGGCCCCCACTCATGTCCAACTCATGTCTCCCTGCACCCCACCCCCCAGGGGCAGCCTCCACCAGGCCCCCACTCATGTCTCCCTGCACCCCGACCCCCCAGCAGTGCAGGGGCAGCCTCCACCAGGCCCCCACTCATGTCTCCCACCACCCCCACCCCCCAGCATCCAAGGGCACCCTCCACCAGGCCCACACTCATGTCTCCACCACCCCACCCCCCCAGCAGTTCAGGGCACCCTCCACCAGGCCCCACACATGTCTCCAATCACCCCCTCCCCACAGCAGTGCAGGGGAACCCTCCACCAGGCCCCGCCTCATGTCTCCCATCACCCCCACCCCCCAGAAGTGCAGGGCACCCTCCACCAGGCCCACACGCATGTCCAACTCATGTCTCCATGCACCCCCACCCCCAAGCATCCAGGGGCAGCCTCCACCAGGCCCCCACTCATGTCTACCACCCCCCACCCCCAGCAGTGCAGGGTACCCTCCACCAGGCCCCTACTCATGTCCAACTCATGTCTCCCACCACCCCCACCCCCCAGCAGTGCAGGAGCAGCCTCCACCAGGCCCCACTCATGTCTCCCATCACCCCCACCCCCCAGCAGTGCAGGGCACCCTCCACCAGGCCCCCACTCATCTCTCCCAGCACTCCCACCCCCCAGCATCCAGGGGCACCCTGCACAAAGGCCCCCAATCATGTCTCCAAGCACCCCCACCCCCCAGCATCCAGGGGCCCCCTCCACCAGGCCCCCACTCATGTCTCCCACCACCTCCACCCCCAGCACCCAGGGGCAGGCTCCACCAGGCCCCCACTCATGTCTACCACCCCCCCACCCCCCAGCAGTGCAGGGTACCCTCCACCAGGCCCCCACTCATGTCCAACTCATGTCTCCCACCACCCCCACCCCCCAGCAGTGCAGGGGCAGCCTCCACCAGGCCCCCACTCATGTCTCCCATCACCCCCACCCCCCAGCAGTGCAGGGCACCCTCCACCAGGCCCCCACTCATCTCTCCCAGCACTCCCACCCCCCAGCATCCAGGGACAGCCTCCACCAGGCCCCCACTCATGTCTCCCTGCACCCCGACCCCCCAGCAGTGCAGGGGCAGCCTCCACCAGGCCCCCACTCATGTCTCCCACCACCCCCACCCCCCAGCATCCAAGGGCACCCTCCACCAGGCCCCCACTCATGTCTCCCACCACCCCCACCCCCCAGCAGTGCAGGGCACCCTCCACCAGGCCCCACACATGTCTCCCACCACCCCCACCCCCCAGCAGTGCAGGGGCACCCTCCACCAGGCCCCCACTCCTTTCTCCCATCACCCCCACCCCCCAGCAGTGCAGGGCACCCTCCACCAGGCCCCACACATGTCTCCCACCACCCCCACCCCCCAGCAGTGCAGGGGCACCCTCCACCAAGCCCCCACTCATGTCTCCCATCACCCCCACCCCCCAGCAGTGCTGGGGCACCATCCCACCAGGCCCCCACTCATGTCTCCCACCGCCCCACCCCCCAGCAGTGTAGGGGCAGCCTCCACCAGGCCCCCACTCATGTCTACCACCACCCCCACCCCCCAGGAGTGCAGGCACCCTCCACCAGGCCCCCACTCATGTCTCAATGGACCCCCACCACCCAGCATCCAGGGGCCGCCGCCACCAGGCCCCCACTCATGTCTCCTAGCACTCCCACCCCCCCAGCATCCAGGGGCACCCTCCACCAGGCCCCCACTCATGTCTCCCACTACCCCCACCCCCCAGCATTGCAGGGCACCCTCCACCAGGCCCCACTCATGTCCAACTCATGTCTCCCTGCACCCCCACCCTCCAGCAGTGCTGGGGCAAACCTCCACCAGGCCCCCACTCATGTCTCCCACCACCCCCACCCCCCAGCATCCAGGGGCACCCTCCACCAGGCCCCCACTCATGTCTCCCAACACCCCCCACCCCCAGCCGTGCAGGGGCACCCTCTACCAGGCCCCCACTCACATCTCCCACCACCCCCACCCCCCCAGCAGTGCAGGGGCACCCTCCACCAGGCCCCCACTCATGTCTCCCATCACCCCCACCCCAAAGCAGTGCGGGGCACCCTCCACCAGGCCCCCACTCATGTCCAACTCATGTCTCCCTGCACCCCCCAGCATCCAGGGGCAGCCTCCACCAGGCCCCCACTCATGTCTCCCTGCACCCCACCCCCCAGCAGTGCAGTGGCAGCCTCCACCAGGCCCCACTCATGTCTCCCACCACCCCCCCAGCATCCAGGGGCACCCTCCACCAGGCTCCCACTCATGTCTCCCACCACCCCCAACCCCCAGCAGTGCAGGGCACCCTCCTCCAGGACCCCACACATGTCTCCCATCACCCCCACCCCCCGGCAGTGTAGGGGCAGCCTCCACCAGTCACCCACTCATGTCTACCACCACCACCACCCCCCAGCAGTACAGGGCACCCTCCACCAGGCCCACACTCATGTCCAACTCATGTCTCCCTGCACCCCCACCCCCCAGGGGCAGCCTCCACCAGGCCCCCACTCATGTCTCCCTGCACCCCGACCCCCCAGCAGTGCAGGGGCAGCCTCCACCAGGCCCCCACTCATGTCTCCCACCACCCCCACCCCCCAGCATCCAAGGGCACCCTCCACCAGGCCCCCACTCATGTCTCCCACCACCCCCACCCCCCAGCAGTGCAGGGCACCCTCCACCAGGCCCCACACATGTCTCCCATCACCCCCACCCCACAGCAGTGCAGGGGCACCCTCCACCAGGCCCCCACTCATGTCTCCCATCACCCCCACCCCCCAGCAGTGCAGGGGCACCCTCTACCAGGCCCCCACTCACATCTCCCACCACCACCCCCACCCCCCCAGCAGTGCAGGGGCACCCTCCACCAGGCCCCCACTCATGTCTCCCATCACCCCCACCCCAAAGCAGTGCGGGGCACCCTCCACCAGGCCCCCACTCATGTCCAACTCATGTCTCCCTGCACCCCCCAGCATCCAGGGGCAGCCTCCACCAGGCCCCCACTCATGTCTCCCTGCACCCCACCCCCCAGCAGTGCAGTGGCAGCCTCCACCAGGCCCCCACTCATGTCTCCCACCACCCCCCCAGCATCCAGGGGCACCCTCCACCAGGCTCCCACTCATGTCTCCCACCAGCCCCAACCCCCAGCAGTGCAGGGCACCCTCCTCCAGGACCCCACACATGTCTCCCATCACCCCCACCCCCCGGCAGTGTAGGGGCAGCCTCCACCAGTCCCCCACTCATGTCTACCACCACCACCACCCCCCAGCAGTACAGGGCACCCTCCACCAGGCCCACACTCATGTCCAACTCATGTCTCCCTGCACCCCCACCCCCCAGGGGCAGCCTCCACCAGGCCCCCACTCATGTCTCCCTGCACCCCGACCCCCCAGCAGTGCAGGGGCAGCCTCCACCAGGCCCCCACTCATGTCTCCCACCACCCCCACCCCCCAGCATCCAAGGGCACCCTCCACCAGGCCCCCACTCATGTCTCCCACCACCCCCACCCCCCAGCAGTGCAGGGCACCCTCCACCAGGCCCCACACATGTCTCCCATCACCCCCCACCCCACAGCAGTGCAGGGGCACCCTCCACCAGGCCCCCACTCATGTCTCCCATCACCCCCACCCCCCAGCAGTGCAGGGCACCCTCCACCAGGCCCACACGCATGTCCAACTCATGTCTCCATGCACCCCCACCCCCAAGCATCCAGGGGCAGCCTCCACCAGGCCCCCACTCATGTCTACCACCCCCCCACCCCCCAGCAGTGCAGGTACCCTCCACCAGGCCCCTACTCATGTCCAACTCATATCTCCCTGCACCCCCCCACCCCCCAGCATCCAGGGGCACCCTGAACTAGGCCCCCACTCATGTCTCCAAGCACCCCCACCCCCCAGCATCCAGGGGCACCCTCCACCAGGCCCCCACTCATGTCTACCACCACCCCCACCCCCCAGCATCCAGGGCAGCCTCTACCAGGCCCCCACTCATGTCTACCACCCCCCCCACCCCCCAGCAGTGCAGGGTACCCTCCACCAGGCCCCCACTCATGTCCAACTCATGTCTCCCACCACCCCCACCCCCAGCAGGGGCAGCCTCCACCAGGCCCCCACTCATGTCTCCCAGCACTCCCACCCCCAGCATCCAGGGGCACCCTCCACCAGGCACCCACTCATGTCTCCCATCACCCCCACCCCCAAGCAGTGCAGGTGCACCCTCCACCAGGCCCCCACTCATGTCTCCCACCACCCCCCACCCCCCAGCAGTGCAGGGGGCATCCTCCACCAGGCCCCACTCATATCTCCAGCACCCCCACCCCCCAGCATCCAGGGGCACCCTCCACCAGGCCCCCACTCATGTCTCCCATCGCCCCCCACCGCCCAGCAGTGCAGGGGCACCCTCCA